>NC_133470.1:7301666-8545833 GCF_048565385.1 Saimiri boliviensis
TAATGCTTTAAGGAGTAACTAGCTGAAATTGAATGAAATAATCACCCAATCCATAAAGCATTTATAAGATTTACCATAAAGCTCAGGTAATTTTTTTTTTAACTGAAGAGAAATAATTCTTTCTTATTGTCCTAAACATCAAATGCCATCACATCATAAAAATAAAATATGGCACACAGATTATTTCATTTTGTTCATCCATTTATTCATATAATACATATTCACTTTACCCTGTAATAATGAAAACATTTTGCTTGTTTACTATTATTTCCAATGTTGTTTAATCAACGAGGCTCAACATGTTCCCTGGCAAGATGCTTGCCAAAAGAGAATCCAGTCTAAACAGAGGGTTCAGAAGGTCTGGGCTCTGAAACACACTGCTGCCACTGTTGCTGCCTTCACACTCTCAACTTCATCTCAGCATCATGAGATGATGGACTGGTTCCACTCTGACAATCATGTAGCTTTTTTTTTTTTTTTTTTTTTTGAGACGGAGTTTCACTCTTGTTACCCTGGCTGGAGTGCAATGGCGCGATCTCGGCTCACCACAACCTCCGCCTCCTGGGTTCAGGCAATTCTCCTGCCTCAGCCTCCTGAGTAGCTGGGATTATAGGCACGTGCCACCACGCCCAGCTAATTTTTTGTATTTTTAGTAGAGACGGGGTTTCACAATGTTGACCAGGATGGTCTCGATCTCTTGACCTTGTGATCCACCCGCCTCGGCCTCCCAAAGTGCTGGGATTACAGGCTTGAGCCACCGCGCCCGGCAATCATGTAGCTTTTAAAGCAAGGGGTCTACTGAGTGAACCAGTGAGCTCACTGGACAGTCCTAATCTGCTCTCTCACTTATGTTTTGCTCTAATTCCTCCTTTTTTTTTCCTTTTGTATGTTTTTCCCTCTTCCACCTATCATAACCTCCATCAGCACCTCAAATGATGAACAGCTGGAGTAGATGACTTAGGTAGGAGATGAGAACATCCCTAATTTCTATCTCCCTGGATATTATCTTTGGAAAACACAACAAATTTGGAGTTGGAAAAAGTTGCTAACTCATGTGTTTCTCTTAGTAACCAGTTTTGAATTTCCAATCACAAGGGGAGCACTTGTAAGTAAAAGCACAGACTTTACAAACACAAAAGTATTTTAAGCATTCCACCAAAACACCAGTGTTTGCATAGTGTTTGCATAGACATGCTTTTACACTGATAGGATCTTTGTGAAAGCAATCTTTGCTAATTTCTGTTATGCTGAGGAATGTATCATCGACAAACACCATTGTGTTGCATAAATAAGCTGACACCTCAATACCTAGGGTATTGAAAAATAATCGTTATGAAATCTACAGGAACTGGCTCAAGTCCTGACTCTTCCATAAAGTTTCAGAAAAATTGTACTGTTTTTTTCTCTTTTAATCCCCACTTCCCAAACCATACTCCATCTAATCTAAGATACCAGCAACTGTCTCCTCTATATTTTGTGTGCCAGCAGGAACAAACAAATATTGCCCATTAAATTGTCTCACCATTCATTTAAGCAGCTCAGTTTCAAAGATACTAGTCTGTAAAAACAAATGCGAATCTTAGAATCAATAAATGCCATACTCTACTAGCTTAGCACCTGATTGACAACTCTATTATTCTTTAAATATGTTGTTATGTATGTGTACATTGTTCTCTAACATATTGTAATTTTCATTACTATTTGCTACATTGTACATCTACTGTTATAGGCACATAGGAGTCTATAAACTTACTGCTTAGATGATCAAAGGGACTCGAAGAAATTCTTATTGCAAAAATGGAGTTACTGTCAAAAATTTTAAATGCATGCTCAAAATAATTTGCTTCTCCAACTTTAGATATTTTGGGGAAGCTGAACTTGCGAGCATTCAAATAGTGTTCAAAATTTACCATTTGGAGTGTCATGATGCAAATTCATCTAAAACAAATTCCCTGAGCTCCTAGTGTGTGAAAATTATTGCACTAGAGTCTATGAGATACAAAGATGAATTAGATTTGATTCCCATACTCAAAGACTTCACATTCTGGTTGGAAAAATGGAACTGGTACATGAAAGAATGATAAAGCCATGAGAAGGTTATTGCTATTCTTGCATTGCTATAAAGAAATACTTGAGGCCGGGCGAGGTGGCTCACACCTGTAATTCCAGCACTTTGGGAGGCCAAGGCGGGTGGATCACCTGAGGTCAGGAGTTGGAGACGAGCCTGGCCAACATGGCGAAACCCCATCTCTACTAAAAATACAAAAATTAGCCTTGCATGCTGGTACACGCCTGTAATCCCAGCTACTCGGGAGGCTGAGGCAGGAGAACCGCTTGAACCCAGGAGGTGGAGGTTGCAGTGAGCCAAGATTGAATCATTGCACTCCAGCCTGGTCGACAGGAGTGAAATTCCATCCTGGAAAAAAAGAAAAGAAAAAAAAAAAAAGAAATGCCCGAGACTGGGTAATTTAAACCACAAAGAAAAGTGGTTTAATTGGTTCAATTGTGCTGCAGGCTGTACAGGAAGCATGGCACCAGGCGGGGGAGAGAGAGAGAGAGAGAGAGAGAGAGAGAGAAGGGACGGGGAGGGTGGTGCCACAAACTTTTAAACAGCCAGATCTTGTGAGAACTCACTCACTATTATGAATTCAGCACCAAGCCATGAGGGATCCACTGCCATGACCCAAACACCTCCCACCAGGCCCCACCTCCAGTACTGGGGATTGCAATTCGACATGAGATTGGGGTGGGGACATCTCTCCTTTCTCTGAATCACATACATGGTATCATAAAATGTTATGTGATTCAGAGAAAGGAGAGATGACTCTGGTTCAGAGAACCAGAGAAACATCCACAACAGAAGTGCCCCTTGACTTGGGACTTGGAGGGTACACAGGGACCATTCTGACAAACAGACATGGGTTAGAGGAACGGGCCTACCAGGCAGAGGGAACCACTTGCTTAAGGGCCAGAAGGCTTAAAAGTGGAGTGAATGGCAATTGTTTAGTTTCAGTTCATGGGGTGGGGTGGTAAAAAAGCCAGTTTGGGAAAAGATGGAAGAGGACTTTGAAAATCACAAAAAGGAAGTGGCATCTATTTTTTCCTCATGCAGTGTAGAGTCATTGCATGCTCTGCTATTGTTTCAATTGTGGTTTATTTCATGGAAACACATCTGACAACCAAGATGCATTAATATACATCTTAGTTGTGTATATTAGTATACACCTGCAGTGGGTCAAACTGTGTCCGCAAAATGATATGTTCAAGTCCTAACTCCCGGTACCTGTGACTGGGACCTTATTTGAAAATAGAGTCTGTGTTTCTTTCTTTTTTGAGACAAGGTCTCACTCTGTCGCCTAGGCTGGAGTGCAGTGGTGCAATCTCAGCTCACTGCAGCCTCGATTTACCAGGCTTGGGTAATCCTCCCACCTCAGCCTCTCAAGCAGCTGAGGTCACAGGTCACAGGTGTGTGCTCCCACACCTGGCTAATTTTTTGTAATTTTTAGTAGAGATGGGTTTTCGCCATGTTGCCCAGGCTGGTCTCCTGAGCTCAAGTGATCCTCCTGCCTTGGCCTCCCAAAGTGCTGAAATTAGAGGGTGTGAGCCACACCATGCCTGGCCTGAAAACAGAGTTTTTGCAGATGTAATCAAGTTAAAGTGAGGTAAGGCTGGAGTCGGGTGGGCTCTTTAAAACAATTAGGAAATTTGGACACAAATTCAGAGACACAGCAGGAGAATGTGACAACAGAGACAGAGGTTAGAGTGCTGCAGCTGCAAGCCAAGGAACTCCAAGAATTGCCTGCAACTACCAGAAAATGGGAAGAGGCAAGGAAGGATCCTCCCCTAGAACCTTCAGAAGGAACGTGGCCCTGCCAAAATCTTGATTTCAGACTTCTGGCTTCCAAGACTGAGAGAACAAATTATTCTTGTGTTATACTTTCCCAGTTTGTGGTAAGTTGTTATAGCAACCCTAGTACACTAACACAATACCTATTTTAACTGTTCTTTGTAAGGGTAATTAAAATCTACAACATTCGTATGTGATGCTAGATCAGGGATTGCTATAATGGGAATGGGAGGTAGCCCTGGATGGGAGAGATTCTCCTGGAGTTCTAATTCCTTTTAATTTCAGCCATCTTTTATTTTGGCTTTTGCAAAATATTTAATTTTAAGAAAGATTCCTGTTTTAAAATTATAAAGCATGAGGATATAAAAACCTTGATCTGGCAGTTTTCATATGAAACATAGCATATAGAAATAGAGAGATACTCACCTCAACATGTTGACAGGTTTGGATGAGTTTAGCTAAAAGGGTCTCCAGTTCTGTGTTCCTCTTAATAAGGTTGGTGAGGTTACTCTCTAAGTTTTGCTGTTCAAGAAAAAAAAAAAAAAGAAAAATATTATTCTGCATACTTTTATACTTCAGATATACAAAATTACTCATACTCAGAAGAAACTGATACATTTTTCAGAAACCTCAGTGAAATCAACATAATTTTTAAGTACTTATAGATTTAAACTGGATTTTTAAAAGTTGCATTAAAAGAAAACTTTTAGACATGCTCAGACTTTTCCTTTTTGATCCTGCTTCTTGCACTAACTCAGGGATATTTAACAGAATAATTAATTATAGGTTATTTCTAGGTCATGACCTAGGGAGAAAGGAGGCAATTGGACTTCTATCCCTTTACTTGAATCAGAATTGGCAATAATATAAGGAATATATTCCCACATCAAATCAACTACCATTGGATTTTTCAGATTTATCCTTTTATGGGCAGGCTGAAGCTAATCCCTCGGAGGAAGGGATTGTTTAGCTTTTGCTGACAATATGGTCATTTATAGGCATTTATAATAAATCCTCATCACACCCACATTTGGTCAGTTATAGTGGAATTCGCTCTCCATTTCAACTGGGTTCCACATACCTGGGTTCAACCAATTGCAGATCAAAAATATTTGGAAAACAATGGCTGACTGCATCTATAATGAACAGGTACAGACTTTTTTCTTGTCATTATTCACTAAGCAATAGAATATAACAACGATTTACTTAGTATTTACATTGTATTAGGTAATGCAAGTAATCTAGAGGTGATTTAAAGTATGCAGGAGGATGTGATCAGGTTATAGGCAAATAACAGACCATTTTATATCAGGGACTTGAGCATCTATGATTTTAGTATCTATGAGAGGCCCTGAAATTAATCCTTTATGAATACTAAAGAAGAATTGTACATTTTATTGTTCATGCTTCCATTCTTTGTCTATCAATGCCAGATGAAATTTCTGTGAATACTATATTTACCATTCATTATCCTGCATAAGACTCTGGAATTATTCCCTATTCTTTTAGAGCATCAAACTAAAAGTTCTCCGGAATGACTATTTCATCCTATTTTCAAACACAGTAACTCTCTATTCTGGGTAAGAGTCACTAAGATTTCTCTGTACTTTCTCATTCACATGTTCTTGATTGCCAGGGGTGTCCAATCTTTTGGTTTCCCTCAGCCACGCTGGAAGAAGAATTGCCTTGGATCCCACGCAAAATAACTAACACTAATGATAGCTGATGAGCTAAAAAAAAAAATAGCAAAACAGTCTCATAATGTTTTAAGAAAGTGTACGAATTTGTATTGGGCTGCATTCAAAGCACTTCTGGGCCACAGGTGGTTTTGCTGGCTGCATGTTGGACAAGTTTGATTTATACCATTCATTCATTTACTTATGTGTTTATATACTATTCATTCATTTACTTATGTGTTCACATAACAAGTACTTATTATGCCAAACTCTGAAAGAGACAGTGGGGAAACCAAATAAAAATATTAATATCTACTCCCTGTCCGCAAGGAAATAGACGGCTGTACACATTGGGAGAAAGATGCTGTCAACAAAAGAAGGGGAAGAGTTGATGGCTGCTGGTAGAAGGTTTCTAAGTGGGCCAAGTCTTGCAGCTGAGGCTTGAAGGATGTCCAGGGGTTTTTTTGTTGCACAACAGTGGAAACTTCTTGGAAAGATAGAAGTGAGCATTGGGAAGAATCTTCCATAAGCAAGGAATAGAACAAAGTCATATGCCAACATCAGAGAGGTTGAGAGGGCAAAAGATTAGGGAAACTGTGTTTTAGCAGATAGTAGTTCCACAAGTATGGCAAAGATATTGGAACAATAGAAAATTTCATGGAGAAGAAAACAGATCTCAAATGTATAATGCCATCTGAGAAAGAGGATTTTGAGAGTTTCAGGGATTTTGAAAACAAGTTTATAAAGGTGTTAATATTTCATTATGTTATAAAATTTATTTATAAAAATTTTAGCTCATTCTACTTCCCTGAATTTTTTATTTAGAAAGGTATATTAAGGAAAAGAACCACTTTTATCCGCGGCTTAAAATGCATATGCCAGAAGCAAAACTTTCTGGTTATTTTAAAAACAAGTTAAACTTATTAATCTGATGTTTATCCTATTGACTGTTTTAAAAAATTTTTAATGAATACATTTTCATTTCCAGTAGCTTCTGTATCACATCTCCCATTTCTTACTGAATTTCTTTCTTTTCCTATTACAAAAACACAATCCTCTTCTCCATTATCTCAAGACAATGAAACGTATTTATTCTTATGCTCTTTTGAGAAAAGGCAATTCCATATTTCCCTGTGCTTGTTAAATGTTTCTCAAGGATCTGATTGTGTCGTTGTCTTGTAATTTTTGCCTGACAGCTCATACTATGTAAACTTTGTTCCCTGTGCTGTTAAGTAGGGAATGACACAGCCCCACCAGATGAGGGGCACATTCTGAGGTTAGGGTGTGAGGTTCTTTTCCCAAAGAGGACGCTTCCACAGGGCACTCTTGTGTGACAGAGGCACAGATCCTAGTTTGACTGAGTGCCTCTGCTTCCTTCCATGAGAATTCTGTGCCTTAAATTTCAGAGAAGATGTCAGGTTCCCTTTGAGTCCAGTATATGCAACGGAGGTGGGGGGGGGGGTCTTGGCCTCCAGGTGTATAAGGCTCTTGCCACATATGATGTTAACCTCCTGTGTGTCTTCTGAAGTCCCCATTGCCCCATGTCACCTCCACTTCTTGGGAGCAGCCCAGTGTCAGTCTTCCCTTACTACTCTACACTTTCTTTCATTTCTGGTCTTTGGAGGCTTTCCACATATGGTTACACTTGGTTATGTATTCTTTAAAATACATTTTAAAATATTTTATCTGTAATTCTCATGTGTTCAAAATTCAGAGGAAGGTTTTGTGCACATTTCATCTGGACTGGAAAACCAACAAGAAATCTTCAATTCTGTCTTGGAAACACTGAAAACATTTCAAATATGACGATTTTAAAGGAGAAAAATAACTTTCTCACAAAGAATGGGATACAAGAGGCTGAAGGGTCAGAGAATGAACTAGACAGTGATTTAGGTACGACTTGATCTTATGCTTGTATCAAAGAAAAACTTGCTTTTAACAACAACAACAACAACAACAAAAGTCAAACTTTTCTTTACTGTTTGGATTACATGAACTGCAACTGCTACTCACTTAATGGTCAGAGACTAGAGGATGATTTTGAAGCATCCCATTCTTTCAATGTCCTTGATTTAGACATAACTATTATAAGGTATATTTGTCAATTTTTTTGCTATGTTAATACTAGGGGATAGTTTTACTTTTCTTTTTGGCTGACCCTTCACAGCAGGAAATTTCCAGGCAAATACATCATCTAACTGTTTACAGTTCAATTGTCAGAGTATGACTTTTCTAAAGCTAGTCAGCAAAAGAGGGCCAAAGAAACGCAATCCAACACATTCAGATTTTACAAACATCTGCTTGCTTCCCCCTCCCTTTATTAAGTATACATCATGCATCAAATCTGTTTTTAATCAACTAATACATAGACTAAAGCCTGTGGTTTAAACACATTGACCTATCCAGATCCTTTGGGGTTATTCAAATTTAAATAGTACAAGTGTTACTGAAGTCTGCAAAGAATTACCGAGTCAGTTAGAAGCATAATAAAGGGAAATTAAGCTGGGAGAGAGACTTGTTTCCAAGTGGCACCAAAGGGGCTAACAGTACTTTTGAAGGGAACCCGGGTAATGGGAAGGTAACAAAATCCTGTCCTTGATGAGCCATGCGCCCATAAGCTTTCACTACAGGGACTTCTCTGAAGATTTTCTGGAAATTAATTCCATCACTAACATCCTGTGTTGTATTGGTCAGCAGGTTCCATAACCTTTCGATTTGGACTGTGCTTTGTGCAAAGCAGAGATCATATTTTTACATGTAAAAGTTGTGGGATTAAGTAGATATCAGTTTCTACACCGCTATATGGATATCTAAAAAAATTCTACAGAGCACAAGAAAATTGGTTTTAGTTTCCTGTTCTCACCTTGATAACTTCAATATATTGACATCTCCTTATTCAAGCCAAGTTTCGTAGAAATCCAAGGAGTCAGGTATGAGTGATCACATATGCAGAGGGAGGAGACTGGGGCTACCATCCCAGCTGGACTCTCTTGGACAAATGACTACATATGTCTTGGGATCAGTTTTCCCCATCCATAATGTATGGATAATGATAAATCTATCTACCTACCTACAGTCTTGTTAAGATCGAATGAGAAAATGAACACACTCATCAGGGAACTACATGAATGTCTGTTGAAATTATGAATTACAAGATAGAACATTTTGTTTGGACACAGTTCCAGACACTAGAAGGGCCCAACCATGTGCCTCTGGCAGGTGCTGTTCTCCAGCTTGCTCATGGCTTTTGCCTGCAAGCTCCCGTGTCTTTCCACCCCAGGGTCTGTGCCTTTCTACCCCAGGGTCTTACCTGGTTTCAGGTAGGGCAGGTGCTGGGGAAAGTAAGGAGAAGCTGATGCTCCTAGGAGCAGCCCTCAAGTGGCAATTACTGACAATTGGTGGACAAACAGCTCAACTTTCTCACCTCCTGGGTGGAAACACTCCGAGCCTCTGTCTATAACATCTCCCACAGGGCGCCAGTGGGAGGGAGCATGTGGGTCCACAGCAACAACCTGCTCATTAACCCTCTTTCCTCTTCATTCCCCTCCCTGTTTGCAACCCCTCTCCCTCCAGGTGCTTCCTGGATCACCTCCCAATTCAAATTTTCAGTCAGAGTCTGCTTCTGGGAGAACTCATCTATGATCATTTCCATAGACTCCCAACCCATTTTTGAGTATTCCTTTCTGTGAGGACGAGCCAAATTAGAAAGACATCTGCAAATGTAAGGGCTTGTTTTCTCTCTTCCCCCATCTTTCCTCTTTCCGCTTTTTCTAGAGGTCACATATCCTCCAAATTCCAGACTCTAGATCAGCACTCTCAATAGCAACCTAATGTGAGCTGCAAATGTGGGTCACATTTAAAATTTCTCTAGTAGTCACATTAAAAAAGTAGAACCAAGTAAACTTAATATTAATAAAATTGTCATTTCCACGTGCCATCAATATTTGAAAACTGATGAGATATTTTACCTTCTTTTTTGTCTTTCTTTTTACTCTTTGGAATCTGATAGGTTTTACACTTATGACACATATCAACTCAAACCAGTCCCATTTCAAACACTTGGTAGCTACATCTGGCTGATGGCTACCTCACTAGTTTAGAACAGGGGGTGGCAAATTTGCTATAAAAGGCCATGTAGTAACTATTTTAGGCTTTATTGGCCATATGTTCTTGGACACGATGACTCAATTCTGCTGCTGTTTTAGCATGAAAGCAACCATGGATAATATGTAAATGAGTGGGCAGGACTGTGTTCAATGAAACTTTATTTACAAAAACAAGTGGTGAGTGAGATTTGACCCATAACGGTTGTTCGCCAAGCCCCTGGTCTAGAAGGTAAAAACCAAAATGATAATACTGCCTGGGCCGCTGATAAACATCTGCTTCTGTTAAACACTGATATTTGTCCCATACCTTTTGTATAAGTCTGAAATAGATGCCACTCCATGAACCTCTAGGAAGAATTCTTTCTGTGCAAGATGCTAAAAGCACTTTTACTTATGGCCAGAAAGCTTAGCTTGACAGAACCCACAATAATCTCAAGAAAATTAAACAGGATTTTGACTCGTAGATATTCTAATTTAAGGAGCATAATGGTTAAGTACACAGAGCCAGGTGCCAGTCTGCCTGGTTTGAAATCCTAGCTCTGAGACCTTCAACAAGTTCTTAACCGCCATGCCTCAGTTTCCTCATGGGGCTGTCAAGATGATTAGAGGAGGAGATACGTGCAAGCAAGCCCTTGGAGGAGCACCTGGCTCACGATGTGTTGTATCGCTTCTTGTTAAATAAAATAAAAGCTTGTTTTGCAAGTTTGGAGTTTAGACTGATAAAAAAAAAAAAGGCTTAATTTGTAGCATTTATACCACAACAAAATTAAAAACATGCCCATACAGTTCATAAAATATTTAAACCACCACCAAATTAAAAGCATGCCCACACATTTCATAAATGATTTCTTCTGTAGATTTTCAATTTAGTAGTACATAGCTACAAGAGTATATTTCCCCCTAAGATTACATTTTCCAAAAACAGTGAATCCAATTTGCTCAGCTTTCTCATGATGTGATTATTGTCAGAATTCCCATCTGTACTGAGGGTCCCTGTTTTAGACTAAGTATACGTATTTCTGAAAAGTTGTGTAATGTCCTAAATCTCAATGAATGCTAATGCTACTATTTGTTGTCATCTCATCCATGAAGTGCTTCTCATCTGTTAGTTTGAGTGGGTCACTCCCTTTCCTTCAGTGGTCAGTATTACTCAGACCTCGTTTTCTCTACTTTTCTCACTCCTGTGCTATGCTTATGCCATTGTGAACAAGCTGTTTTATGGATCCAGGCTTGTTTCTGGGTCTGGGCCTGGGCACGGTCTCTTCCCTTTGCCTGGAATGCATTTACATAGCAGAAAATTCTAACAGAAAAAAGAGAGTATAATAAAGCTATAGTATGTATTGAGTACTTGCTGTATACTCAACATTGCTTAGTCCCTTCTCACTGCACACACTTAAATATTCAATATTTCAAATTAACATGGAAAACTGAATATTCATTGAACAACCTTTCTGAAATCTAATGTAGTAAATCAACTAATTAGTTAATTTAACAACAAGTATAGATTGTTAAGACAAAGTCTTCTCTCAGCTTTGCTAAAAAATAGAAGTCTTCTGCACTGATTTCTCATTGGTACAGTTGAGTCTGACCCCAAGAAGAGGGCCTTGAGAGTTTAGAATTTTTGAGGAATGTTATATAACCCTGTCTAGACCACAGGATTTCTGGGAAGGCAAATATTACCGAACAAATTTTTACAAAGAGGGATTTATAAAAATGGGGAGATGATATAGCAACTTTCACTAATACATCTATTTCAAGTTCTATCTAAACCCAAAGTCAAGTTGCTCCCAGCCCTAATTCATTTCCTTTTCCTCAAGTGATTTTTTCATAGTGCTCTTATTCTGTGAGGGGAAAAGATGTGCTAACACTCATTATCGACAAGGATAAGGTTTTAGTAAGTTACGACTTGGTGGCATCTAACCACCCTCCCATCACCACCACCGAAGAATAGGTATACAAATAATTCAAAATGGTCCTTATAAGAGGCAATGATATCAGTGGGCAGATTTAATTTCTTAATATTAAGCCAAACATTGGGTACAGGTCAAATTTGTGGATGGCAAAGTTAGAAAACATGTTTTGCTTAAAAAATGAGGCTTCCCTACCTATCTTACGTAAAAAGGGTGATTAATTTTTCTTATCACTTTTGTTTTTAATGCACACATTTTGGATGCATCTTCAAAGAGCCACAGTCAACCTCCTTCATGTTAGGTAGGTTTTAGTAAGGCTTATTTGAGTTGATAATTGAACAATTCATGATGGGACAGCTGATTTTACACCAATCTCAATATGAGCCTTTAGGCATGGATATGGACACCAGCAGAGAATAGTAAATCCAACTTAACAGATGAGCTTTGTACTTCTACATACAGTGATACCCAATCAAACAGGAAGGGAAGCAGACAAATGCCCTTAATTTTAGCCTTTGGAGACCTGTACCTAAGAGTCAGGTTGCAGGGAATTAATGACTTGTCATTGACCACTATTATTAAAATGTATGCTTGAAATAGGAGATTTCAGTAATTTCTTTTGGGTTTGCCCAGGCCTTAAAGAATGCTTGCTCTTATTCCGAAGTCAATACTTCAGAATGTCTTTAAAGTATAATATTAGGTCTGGATACCTTTCAAGGCAAACACAGATCTGACTTGTTTCATTCTATAATATTCAGAGTGACATTCAGCAACTGTGTTTGGAGCCCTGACACCCAACACCACCACTCCAGCGTGATCAGGATATGGACACATCAAGTGCCACAACCCGTATGCATATTTTCTTCTAAGAAACTTTAATCACAATCGTTAATATGAAAACACACCCATATTAACACATGCCACCTATATAAAAGCATAAATACTTTATATGTAACTAAAATTCTAAAGTTGTTTTAATTCATTGCAGGAGTCTGAGACTATCTTCAGGTTCGACTCAGAAGACCACAAATACATGTAATTTACGTTGTTTTAATTTTTTAATGCCTTTTTTCATTGGTTATAATAGCTACCATTTCCAAATGCCCTGGCAAGACAGGCCGCCCAGGGAACTTCAAAAACCTAATAAAACACAATCTGCATATAAATTTAAGTCTAGTATTCCATGGACTACAGTTTAAGTCATTTTGATATGTGATACAATATTTACCTTGTCAGATTTTATTTGAAATTTCTATATTAACACCACAGAATCTGTTCCATATATTTATAAATTCCATCAATACGAGTTCAGTGTTTATTTTTCTAACCTGGTAGTCAATAACATACAGAGAACAACTTTTAAATACTGTGTATGGTGTAGAAGAGCTTTTATTTTAATGAAGATAAATAGATATCTTAATATAGTTCTATTCATTTAGTTATAATTTTAGCAGATACAACGACGACTAGTTATTTCCAGGTATTAGAGATGTGAATGGCCTTTTTTGTTCACTCCTCCTCCCCATCCCCATTTCTGCCGATAATAAGAGGTGAGCAAATGATCAATATGTTTGTTGGTTATGAGAATGGATATCACATGAAGCTGTACTACTAGAGTCCTTTCAAATGATCTAATTTAAGAACAATGACCTCAGTTGCAAAATTTATGCCTGCAGAAAAATGTTTCCAAGAATAACTCTATAAGTTTTATCAGCAGAACATAAAGGAAGCATTTTGTAAGATTATAACACAGGTAGAAGAGCTGTGGACGGTCCAATTGGGCAACTCTCCTGTTGCCCTCTCTGCCCATTTGCCCCTCTTCAACTTCTGAATCCTTCTCAAGACAGTACTCTGGGCTGCCACAGCATATCCAAAGAGGCAACAGGCTGGGCACCGTGGCTGATACCTGTAACCCCAACACTTTGGGACGCCAAGGCAGGAGGATTGCTTGAAGCCAGGAGTTCAAGACCAGTATGGGCAACATAGTGAGACCCCTATCTCTATAAAAACATTTTTAAAAATTAAAAACTAATATTAAGCCAAGGATTGGGTACAGGTTAAATTTGTAGACTACAGCTGGTGTACATCTGTACTCCCAGTTACTCAGGAGTCTGAGGCACAAGGATTGCTTGAGCCTGGGAGTTCAGTGCTTCAGTGAGTTGTGATTGCACCACTACACTCCAGCCTGGGGGACAGAGAGGCCCCGTCTCTTAAACAAAACAAAACAAAACAAAACAAAACAAAACAAACAAACAAATAAATAAAACAAAAGAGGCAATCTACTTGCCAGTTAAGAATTACATGGTGAAGAGAATATTGTAAAACAGACTAATAGGAGTTAATTATTTTTGCTGAAGTGAAAACTTTCAAATCAGGAAGATACTCAATATCCTAAACTAGAGATTGGCAAAGTATGGTTGGTCCACAGGTCAAATCTTGCCTGCTGCCTCTTTTTGTGTGTCTTGCCAGCTAAGAATGATTTTTACATTAAAAATTTTTTTTTTAAATAAAAAGAATAACATTCTGTGACACATGAGAAGTATACAAAACTCACATTTCTGTAGCCATAAAGTATTGTTTACTGTTGCTTTCACAGTACAATGGAAAAGCCGAGGACTTGCAGCTACAAAGAAAGACCAAAATATCGCCTATCCGGCCATTTGCAGAAAATTGTTCTCCTTATTTAAAAATGAACATTCTTTCTTTTTTTAGTAATCCAAATATGAAAGAAAGAAAGAAAGAAAAAGAAAGAAAGGAAGGAAGGAAGGAAAGGAAAGGGGAAAGGGAAAAGAGAAAAGAAAAGAAAAAAGAAAAGAATAGAATCCCTGGTATCCAAGGGGATGCTAAAAAAAGTCCAAATACTTTTTAATTAATTTATATATAACATTTTTTTTTCTGTTGCTCCAAACCATTTTAAAATTTCAATATAATTCAATTCACTTAACATTTTCACCACCCACTACTATTGGAGTGTAGGAGGATGCCTCAAATTCCAATCCTTCAGGTACTCAAAATTCTAAAGGCTTTTTGTCAACCACCAAAATAAATTTTAACTCAGAAAAAAAGTGATAAGAAAAATGCCTTAAATTATGGATAAAATGCAATGACCGAATAAATTCCTGTTTGATTTGTGTCTTTTGTTCAGAGAAGCAGAAGCTTTAAACTGAGGAAGAGTAAGAAATGACAATCTTCAATTGGATCAAGGTTGCTATAGCAAGAACCTGGTCAAAAGTGAGTAAGGAAGGCACAGCACGAGGATTAGTCAGTTCCTTACACTCTGCAAAGAAACATATAAAGCATTGATTTTTAAGTGCAGACTGGATATGGAGCTGCTCATTGATTGCCATCTCCTTCATTTCTATTTTTCTGGTATTTTTTTTTCTCAATCATAAAATACAGCTTAAAAGGCAGGCGGGGAGGGTGTAAAGCAGTGGATAATTAATGTCTACAAAATCCCCTGATATTGATGGATGTCATACATGTTGTCTGTATAGGTTCCTTCAAGCTTTACTTCTTCCATCACTCAGGGATCGAATAATTTTGATCTTACCCCCTTTCTTCCATCTTAAGTAGATAATAACATTGCCAGATACTCATTAATGAACATGTTCTGGTCTTCCTACTTCAACAGGGTTTTAACTGATACCATCAAACATTTTTACCAGATCTGAATGTCAAATTAGTCTCATAGTGGATGCTTAGTCTTGGATGGATGAAAAGACATTTTTGTTTTTCAGATACTGTGGAAAGAGCAAATCTTTTTCCAAGCCAGCACCACACATACTTCATGTCAGTTGAACTGAATATATTAAACATATTTGAAGCTAAAATAGTTGAAAGTCTTTGATCTAATAATTTTGAATAGATAAGTATGATTTGCTTTGTTTCTATAGAAATTTATCTTCTGAACTTTTTAGGTTTTAGAGGAAAATGTCCTTTTCTGGGCCAGCTGCTGAAAAATATTAAAATTCAATACATGGCCAGCTTTGTTCTTGAATTTGGGGCATTCACAGAAAAGGTTTGTAGTGTTCACAATACTCATATCCCCACATGTGTGGTACAAAAAAATATTTAAGGTCAAGGGAGGTCACACTCTTTGGCTCAAAAAATAGATTAAAATTCCATTCCATCCAAAGTGGGTATGATCTGTTAAGAATTTACAAAATCAATGTTATGTAAGAAAATTCCCCATTTGGGACATCCTACAGAATCAAAGAAGAATATGAAAGCATGCCATTGTTTTTCAGCCCTGAGTAACCTTCAAAAACAGACCCTTGCTTAAGTTTTAGGAAGTTTGAATCTCAAATTCTTAAAATTCATTGCATCCTTTGTCCCTGACTTCATCATCTTTACTCTGCCATTTTCTCAATCTTTAGTAGGACTGACGCTGCCTTTGTCTAGTCAAGATGATTTTGACTGAGTTGAAAGAAATGTGGAAATCATGGAAGGAAAGAAGATGAGGAGTGTCCACTAGGGGAGTAGTTCCCATTTTGGGCTACACATGGCAATCACCTGGATCTATACTCCCTTCCCAACCAGTGAAAATAACTTTGCCTTGGTAAGGTTCAGGGGTAAGATATGTGAAAGCCATCCAGGAGATTCCAATGTGCATCCCAGTTCGAGAACCATTGCTCAAAATGGAGAAACAGGTTCCGTGATACGGTGAAGAAAAATTAATAATTTATTCAATTTACTACCTTTATACTTTAGGATTTATTCAGAATAAAAATATATTTGTAATGAAGCTTATATGTATATAACAAGTACAGGAATAAAATTATATACAGATGTATGCAGAAGTATAAATTTATGTGATCTTATAATAGAAAATTTCAGAAACTTTATTAAAACAGTGCTTAGCACGGAAACACTGACTGTTGCTGTTAAGGAATTTAGAGGACTTTTTGTACTTGAAAATATGAGGGAATGCTTTCTTGCATTCAAGTATTCCCAGTGCCTAAAAAGAACTACTGCAAGGTCACCTCAATTTCTAATTTGCCAAAGCATTTGTACTATACAAATTTGGTCTGTTGATCTTAACAGTAGTTACTTTTACCAGAAACACAACAGAAGTGTACTACAGATGTTTATAATTCAACAATATTTTTAAACATTAGCTTAAAGATTTAGAAAAAAACTTTTGGTTTTTTAAAAATCTGATGACAAAAGAACAGATTTACTGCTCTACTCGCTTTCAAAGGTCAACTCAGGCAAGAGCATTGCCCTGAAGCCTTATGTAGTCTTGAAGGTAAATTGCAAAATATTCCCAATATTTGGAAGCCAAAGTGATAACAAAGTATTCTGAGGCTGGGCACAGTGACAGAACTTTGGGAAGCCAAGGCTGGAGGATCACTTGAGTTCAGGAGTTTGAGAACAGCCTGGGCAACATAGGAGACACTGTCTCAAATAAATAAATAAATAAATAAATAAAAAATTAGCTGGACATGGTGGCATGCACCTGTAGTCCCAGTGACTCGGGAGGCTGAGGTGGGAGGATTACTTGAGCCCAGGAGATCAAGGCTGCAGTGAGCCATGATGGTGTCACTGCACTCCAGCCTGGGTGACGGAATCATTGTCTCAACAAAACAAAACAAAACAAAACAAAACAAAAACAAAGAAAACCACACATGTATTCTGCTTCTTTGATTGATGGCCACCTGCCTGGAAAAAAAAAAAAAAAGATTTTCTAGAAAGTGATTTGATTGGCAGTGTTTTACAAAAAACTTTACTAAGGCGTTTTCCCAATAGCATTCATTTGTTTATACATGACTAAAGACAATTTATGGATCACTGTATTTTGGAAATGAACTAGCTCTCAGTTCCCAGAACTATATTTGACTTTACATATACAATGTGTTGCTAAAGCGGAGGCCAAATAATAAATGTTGCATTACAAAAAATTTTAAAAACCAAGCCATTTGCTTTTAACTCAGTAAGAGAAAACTGTCCGAAACTCAGAGAATTGGGAGGAGACTTGCCAGTTATACCAATTACAAATTGCAAAATCTCATCTTTTCTGTAGAACCTAGAAGGTAAACCAGGAGTTCTCAAAATGTAGCTTGGCCCAGCCACAGCAGTCACCTGGGGAGCTGGTTAAAAATGCAAATAGTTGGGCACCTTTCCCCAGGAAAAGAGAAAGAGAGGAAAAGGTAAGTAGGAAGTAAGCTTCTTTCCCCACCTTCCATTCTCTCCCCACCTGCCCTTTCTTGTGGACACTTTGTGATCTTATTACTTACTCAGGCTTTGTAATCACATCCCATTCTTGGGCCTTCCTTTAGTCTCTATTGGGGAACAGGAAGCAGAACTTAAGAGAGAGCTAGAGAAGGTTTAAGGGGGTTATAAGCTAATGCTTATAACCAGACAGAAGGTTCAGGCATGGATGCTGTGCCTCGATCAGCCACCTTTTTAACCCATCCCACTGGCAGTTCTAAATTGCTTTTTGTAATAAAACTGGAGATAGAACTCAGATGTTCATAACGTGCCCACTGATTAAAAAAAAAAAAAAAAAGCAGTCATGCTGAAGTTGTCCCCAGTGTATTCTCAATTACTTATAAATTGTTGTTCTTAAAAAAAATTAAGTGGTGTTGAAAGGGGGAGAGGGCAGCCAGCCAGCAGAGGACCCAAACTCATCTGTTTATGATGAAAAAATAATGCCCCCCACTCACCGTTGATTGGAGTCGCTGTATCTCTTCACAATTCAAAATTCAGCTTGACACAAAATACATAAAGCTGAAAGCAAACATATTAAACTTTGTTCCCAGGACTTTTTAGTGTGTGACTTTTATAATTTGATTTTCAAATGTCTATGACCTTGGTCCATGACTGTGATAGGACGCTCTGGGGAGGCAGTGTCATATGACATCAGAGACAGCTCAATAATTAAATGGTGATGGTAAATCATAGAGAGGACTTTTGGCCTTCCACAACTGTTATATTTCTCCAATGTGATGTTTTTATTTGAATAGAGTGTCACTGATTCAGGTAATGAACAAATTTTCAAATCGAATGCATTTACTATTATGACATATTTTAGCACTGCGCAATTCTGACTGCAAGTGAATTTTCCACCAGAATGCGTTCTATCGAAACTATTATTATAAAACAGTGGCTTCATATTCAATCAGCACTGGCATTCTTTTTCATAGCTTTAACTCCCTCCTCTGTCCTTATAAGATTCAGATTTTGATCTCAGATCTCAACTGTGACCTAAGCTTTGTTTTTTCACTCCCAGTTCAACACCAACTTTCAGCTTTGCTGGTCTCCTGTTATTTTAAACTCACCTTTCTTAACTGCATCATCTGTTCCTTTGAAATTTCTCCCCACCTTCTCATCTTATTTATTTTTATCGAGACAGGGACTCACTTTTCCGCCCAGGCTGGAGTGTTGTGGTGTGATCTCAGCTCACTGCAGCCTTGACCTCCCAGGTTCAAGCAATCCTCCTGCCTCAGTCCCTCAAGTAGCTGGGACTACAGTCATGTGCTACCACGCCAGAGTAATTTTTGTATTTTTGGTAGAGACAGGGTTTGCCATGTTGCTAAGGCTGGTCTTGAACTCCTGGGCTCAAGCAATCCGCCCCCCGTCGGCCTCCCAAAGTGCTAAGATTACAGGCATGAGCCACCGTGCCTGGCCTTTGTCTTTACAAAAGATATCACCGTGTTCTTCATGTCTTCTGTCTAATACTCTCTAAAGATTTTGGGGCGTTTTTTTTTTAAAAGACCCCTTGACTTCAGTTTTCCCTTTTCTTCCCAAGGTTTCCACTCTAACAATCTTCCATTAATCACTGGTTTTCATTCCTCTAATTTTTGCCCAATTGGGTCCATACATGGCCATCAATGTAATCTTCCCAGTAAGTTTACGTTACTCTCAAAACTCCAAAATGGTTCCACTCTTAAAGGATCAAGTTCAAACTCCCAAGTTGGCGTGCAAAGTAGTCAAAACTATAGGTTTAAAACTTCCACAGTAGAAGGCAGCTATAATTACCACCACCCTGCTAAATGAACATTCAACAGCTTCAGCAAAACTGGATTCCTTTTTGGCCAATAACTGCCATGTCTACTGCTCCTTCCAAGCTTTCAGTTATATCTTTCCACTGAACTAGTATTTTTTGTTGTTGTTTCTCTCCTACAACATCTCATCATCTAGCAGCATGTTGGCTGTGCAAATAGAGACACTAATGAATGTTTGCTCAATAACAGTACATAAATAATATTAATGAAACCAAAGATTTCCTGACTATAACAGAAGTCACATGAAACCAAGTTTTAATTCCATTTCAAAATTGGATAGAATTAAATCATGTGGTTCTGAAGACATCAATGCATATTTAAGACATCAAGCCATAGTTCATTGTATTATAAAAACATTTTGATTAAATTAGTTTCAGAAATTGCTCTCTGGCCAAGGAGCTATCAGCTACACAATGGACCATGCAATAAATCTTAGGCTACACATGCTGACAGGTATAAGATGATTTATTGAATCGTAGGATGAGGAATTGTGAAGCATTACTAAGGAATACACTTTCTTCCAATGCAACATTATTTTACTTAACATAAGCAATTTAGGAGGAAACTGTACTATCAAGAAAATAGCAAACACTTCTCAAACATCTCTAATTCTACATATTAAAAAGAATTCAAGAATGAAATCATTAGATAGTGCTGCTGGCTCTAGATCAGACAGATGACTTAATAATGATCCATCTCCCTATAACAAAGCTCACCTCTGTTAATAATTAGAGAGTTTAAACCACCTATGACCTTTGGTATTGCTTCTATCATATATTAGCCCTGAGATTTTGAATATTTTATTTGATTTTTCTTTGCAATGTTATTCTATTTTACATAATGATGACTAAAGAAATTGAGCCTTCATTATAAATTGAGATTCTTAAAATAAAGCTGCTTCTGAATTCAAAACAACATCAACAAAACCAAACAAACAAAAAAAGAAACTGAGCTACATGTGTAACTATCTCTTCATGATTAAACTTGATTATAATGATCTCTTGAGTTTTACAATTTAACTAGTTTTCTGAGAATTAACACTAATTATTTATAGCTATAATTTCCTCAGTATCAAAAAAAAATCAAACTTCTTTTCTTTTTATTTTGAGACAGAATGTCATTTTGTCACCCAGGCTGGAGTACACTGGTGTGATTACAGTTCACTACAGCCTCCACCTCCCTGGCTCAAGTGATCCTCCCACCTCAGCCTCCTGAGTAGCTGGGACCACAGGCAGGTGCCACCACGCCTGGCTAATTTTTGTGGAACACACCTGGGCTGGGCGTGGTGGCTCACACCTGTAATTGTAGCACTTTAGGAGGTGGAGGCAGGCAGATCGCTTGAGGTCAGGAGTTTGAGACCAGCCTGACCAACATGGCGAAACTCCATGTCTACTATAAAGGCAAAAGTTAGCCGGCTGTGGTTGCACACGCCTGTGATCCCAGCTACTCAGGAGGCTGAGGCACAAGAATTGCTTGAATCCAGGAGGTGAAGGTTGCTGTTAGCAGAGATTGTGCTACTGCACTCCAGACTGGGTGACACAGTAAGACTCCATCTCAAAAGAAAAAAAAGTGGGGAGGGAACAGTGGAAGACCCCTGGATACTGACTGCTGGCCTTTAGATAATATATCCCAGGGTCTTTACAGTGTTTCAAGATCTGGGTCATTTCCATATTCTTCCTAACACCAAGTACTTACAAGGCTAAAGAATTCTGTGTGTGACTTTAATCTGTTTCCAGGGCTGTTAGTATTCCACAGGAATAATTCTAGTTGTTACCTGCAGAATGTCCTGAGGTTCACAGAAAGAATTTCACAACTAATCTAATTTAATTATAAAGCCTGATGCATTGCTTCAAAGTGAGAGTCAGTCTGTCTTTGATTGTCTGAGACCCAATATCTCATCCGTGGAGTCACAGATCACAATGGTCTATTATTCCAATTTAGATGGTTCCATCTAAGTTGGATGTGCACTGTGCATAATAAGGATCTCATCCAAATAGTCAATTTGGTCAACATTGAATCAAGCAGTGCCAATGTTCTCTAGTAACACATACAGAGATTTTCCTTGACCCTTCTTCCAGTTAGACAATTTAGGGCAGGAAAGACTCATGAATTCCCTTAGAAGGAAAGCATCCTTAGGACAAGACCCTGGTTGCTCTTCTTCCCCACTGGATTCAAAGTACCAAACACAATACTTGCTGCATAGTAGTCTCAACAAATATTTGATAAAGAAATGGGCAGGTAGATGGGTGAGTAGGTGGATGAGGGTTCCTACAGAGTTTGAGAAAATGATTTGGCACTTCAGTTCCAAATCCTGAGAATGAATGTAGAGACTGCAGAATGCTCTCAAATTTCAGAGTTATGAGGGTGCTGCTTGGAAGTTGAACGTTTTTCCAGTTCTCTTAAATGGGCACTCAGATTCTCTTGAGATCTTTCTGGAGGAGTCCAATTACTTGGCATACTGACATTCTACGGAAGGTACCAAATGCAGTAGGCCTAAACTGTCTCCTTCTCTACTGAAAACCCTAATTTTCCCGTACATGAGCTGAAAAGAAAGGCCTCACTCTCAGGACTACATCTGCTCTTTGCCTGGAAAGATGCTGTCACATGTTAGCAGGTCAAATTAGCAGATACTTATTTTTGGATTACAGGTAAACAGAAATCACTAGTTCAGGTGCCAGTAATAGGTCACCCTGACCTCCCGCCACCCGCCACCCACCTCCACCCAGTAACTCTCAGCTAGTGACTACAATTTCTTCATCTCTGAAACCACTAAGTTCAAAACTCTTATCTGAAGAAAATACTATTTAATGTACTCTGAGGCAGGCTATGTGCACACCATCTCTTTTGCTAACCAATTACATATATCAATGCTGAAAAACACAAAGTTTAAGTTGTTGATTGACAAGCGTTTTCTCTCCTCCAGTAATGAGGTACAATAGAGTTTTTAAAATGAAAACTCTATTAAGGTAGTTTCAAATTCTTTGCATTTTGTAGTCGACAAAAAGTATTTCCTAAACACATAAGGCTGGAATTGTATAGTTCAGTATCCATTTCAAGCAGCTCTCCAGATAAATGAATTCAAATCACAAAATATGAAAATTCTAAGTGGGAATTTTCTGAACAAAAGTGTACAATTAAGAAATAAATAGAGGAATGGCGGGAGGGTGAATGTTTCAAGGGATAAGCACTTTATGCTGAAGACTTTCGGGACCCCCGTTGCTAGGTATCTCCACTGAATTTTCCAGGACTCAGGTTCATTTATTTCTAGGCAGCTATTTTACCATACTTACGAGTCAAATAAATCATGGGAGTTTTACTTCCATTAATGGAACTTAGGGTGGACAGCATTCTTACGGCATACAATGGAATTTGGCAAAATCAACAGCCACTTAAAATGGTTAACAAACCTGGATAATATCAATTAAATCATTCATAGAATTTTACCCTAAATGAAACATTACCAATGTACAGATAAGAGGCATGTTAAAACAAAACAAAACAAAACATCCCTCAGCTCTATACATCACAAGTATTAATGTGTTTTGCAGATTTTTAAAGGATGGGATGAATCCAAATTGACCACGTGTAGGCGGTCTTTGGCAATCATATGGTTTTCCAATACAATTATAAAAGTAAAAGAAACATTTGCTTATTGTTACTAGTGTATGCAGTGTCTCCATAGGGTAATTTGTGTTGCTGGACTAAATGCTCTGAACCTTTAAAAAAAAGTTATAGTTCATGACTTAGTAAGGTCTGCCAGTTTTAAGAAATGTGTAAGTCACAATGAAGACTGGAAGGGGAACATAAGACCTAATTAATGCAATAATTAACACCAGAAATAGTGTCTAAACAAAAAGATGAAGAAAAAAAGTGATGAACTTGAGCCTTTACTGTTCCAAATACTTTCTTTTTTTCGGTTATTTTAAAAGTTTAAAATGAAAAGTAAAATGTGAAAAATGACCATAGACTTAATATAACAGCCAGATTTACTGGATAGTAACTTACTAATGACAAATGTAACTTTGTGCTCATCTTAGTATCTTCCCATCCCTGACTAGGATCAATAAATGTTGGCTGAATTGAATTGGAGTACATATTGACATTTGGTTGGCAGGAGTAACTGAACATTACAGAGATATGCCAATCAGGTCACATTAGAAGGCATCATAATTATATTTGAGTTTACTTTTATTTTGGATGGAAGAAGAATTTCTAGTGCAATTCCATTTCAGTTCATTATGTGGAAGTCTTAATTCAATGACTACATACCAAACACATAATAATTCTTCATTACACATTACCTGGTATATAAGTACTCACAATATTATTCATGTAACAAAGGCTATATACATCGAACCAATTTGAAGTGTGTTAGGTATATGTCAGCTTTGAAAGGTCAAATATTGACCATGAGATAAATCTCAACACCTTTGAAAATATTCAATTTTGGAAAAATAATTTTCACAGCCACACAAGTACAGCATTGGGAATGTACTCAGGCTCTCCTATCCATGTTGGTCCTATCATTCTCCTTAAGTTACTCTCGGGTTTATCTGATTCCAGAATACTTGGTCATTCTGCTATTCCCACTTTTCTAGGTGGGCTACAGTGAGATAACAACTCATTTGTTTAGAACTGGATGAAGTGACTTCTTTTTCCACAATCCTCCTCCTTATTTGGCAGTAGAAGTAATAGTAATAGTAGGAGTCATTACAGTAACAATAATAATAGCAGTAGTTTAGTAGTAGTAGCAGCTGTAGTAGTAATAGGAACAGGAGCAGCCACCATTGTTGAACATATACTACATTCCCAGTATTCTGCATATTCTACCTCTAGTCCTTTTAATAATATGATAAGGAATGTATTTCTAGTGATGGAGAAATGCACTCAGAGCTGTGTGCGGTGGTTCACACCTGTAATCCAAGCTCTCTGGAAGGCTGAGGTGGGTGGATCACCTGAGCTCAGGAGTTTGAAACCAGCCTGGCCAACATGGTGAAACCCCATCTCTACTAAAAATAGAAAAATTAGCTGGGTGTGGTGGTCCACATCTGTAATCCCAGACACGCGGGAGGCTGAGGCAGGAGAATCACTGGAACCTGGGAGGCAAAAGCACATTAGAGTGCCGTTCCACTCTAATTTGTGGAAACATAGGCTGCTTTTGTTTGAAAAAAAAAAAAAAAAAAAAAATCCAGGTGTGGTGGCATGCATCTGTAATCCCAGCTACTAGGGAGGCTGAGGCAGGAGAATCCTTTGAACCCAGGAAGCAGAGATTGCAGTGAGCTGAGATTCTCCTACTGCACTGCAGCCTGGGCAACAGAGTGAGATTCTGTCTCAAAAAAAAAAAAAAGAGAAAACAGAGAAACAAACCAACCAACCAACCAACAAACAAAATGCACTCAGGCTGTTTCTGAGGTCACATGGCTAGTGAATGCTAGCACCGGGCCTCCAAGCTAGTTCCATTTGATTCCAAAGCCTGTTCTCCCCACACACCATTTAATATCTGGAGCAAATTTATGTCTTGCTTCTTATGGCATCATTCTTTAAAAAGTCAACTTATTTCATTCATTTTTTTTCATCCTTTCTAACATTTCCAGAAAAATCCCTGTTATGAGTGTTGCACTGGTTTTACAGATTGAGAGGCCAAAGACTTAGTGCATCAAAGGGAAAGTTGGGATTTCCCAGGTTACACTTGAGGGAGAAAAAGGTGAGATGTGTTATCTAAGTGATATTGGTTAGAACCAAACGGGTTTGAAATCTTAGTAAATACTAAATGCACAATGTGGAAGGCCTGTTTTGAGGGAGGAAAAAGCATGCTTGGAATTTCTTACCACAACTTAGTTAAAATACCTTAATTTGGGAAACATTTTTCTACAATGAATTGAAATTACCAGAAGGCTTTTCAGAAGAAGGGAAATATTGCTATATTTTAATATATAACTCACTCTAAATAAAACCAGCTCTGAGGAGAGAGATCCAAGATGGCTGATCACTAGCAGCTCAGGATTGTAGCTCCCACTGAAAACGCAAAGAACGAGAGGACGCCATACCTTCACATGAATTCTTGTTGCTCACGCACCAGGAGATTCCCAGCGGAGGAGCCCCACGGGTCGCCAGCGCGACTCTTGTGACCGGCGAGGCAGTTTTGCCGGCGCCTCAGAGCGTCGGTTCTTGGTTCAGAGTCAGAAAAGCACCATCAATCTTAACGCTGCTGATTTGGTCGGCGCAGTGGGTTGCTCAGATTTCGGCGCTGAGAATCAATAAGTTGGACGTCCACTCAGAAACCCAATTACAAAGACGGTAATTATAAAGACCACAGATGGATAAATCTACAACGAAGGGAAGAAAACAGTCAAAAAAGGCTGAGAATACCCAAGATCAAAACGCCTCTTCCTCAGCAGGGGATCCCAGTTCCTCATCAGCAACGGAACAAGGCTTGATGGAGAACGAGTGTGTTCCAATTACAGAAGCAGGCTTCAAAACGTGGATAATAAGAAACTTCTGTGAATTAAAAGAACTTGTTCTAACACAATCTAAAGAAACTAAGAACTTTGAAAAAAGGTTTGATGAAATGTCAACAAGAATACAAAATTTAGAGAGCAAAATAAGTGAATTGATGGAACTGAAAAACACAATACGAGAACTACGTGAAGTATGCACAAGTTTTAACAGCCGAATTGATCAAGCAGAAGAAAGGATATCAGAGGTCGAAGACCAACTCAATGAAATAAAACAAGAAGACAAGATTAGAGAAAAAAGGATAAAAAGGAACGAGCAAAGTCTCCAAGAAATATGGGACTATGTGAAAAGACCTAATCTATGCTTGATAGGTGTACCTGAATGTGATGAAGAGAATGAATCCAAGCTGGAAAATATGCTTCAGGATATTATTCAGGAAAATTTTCCCAACTTAGTAAGGCAGGATAATATTCAACTCCAGGTAATACACAGAACACCACAAAGATATTCCTCAAGAAGAGCAACTCCAAGGCACATAATCGTCAGATTCACCAGGGTTGAAATGAAGGAGAAAATACTAAGGGCAGCCAGAGAGAAAGGTCAGGTTACCCACAAAGGGAAGCCTATCAGACTTACAGCAGATCTCTCAGCAGAAACCCTACAAACCAGAAGAGAGTGGGGACCAATATTCAACATCCTTAAAGAAAAGAACTTTCAACCAAGAATTTCACATCCAGCGAAACTAAGCTTCATAAGTGAAGGAAAAATAAAGTTTTTTGTGAACAAGCAAGCACTCAGAGAATTCATCACCACCAGGCCTGCTTTATAAGAGCTTCTGAAAGAACCATTACACATAGAAAGGAACAAACAGTATCAGCCTTTCTAAAAAATACCAAAAAGAGCATCAATATAATGAAGAATTTACATCAACTAATGGGCAAAATAGCCAGCTAATATTAAATGACAGTATTAAACTCACATATATCATTATTAATTCTAAATTTAAATTGACTAAATTCCTCAATTCAAAGACAGGCAATTTGGACAAAAAACTAAAACTGTATGCTGCATCCAGACCCATCTCACATTCAAGGATACACAAAGACTCAAAACAAGGGATGGAGAGAGACTTACCAACCAACCAGAGAGCAAAAATAAATAAATAAAAAGCAGAAGTTACAATTTTTGCCTCTGATAAAATAGTATTTAAAGCAACAAAGATCAAAAGAAGCAAAGAAGGGCATTATATAATGATAAAAGAATCCATGCAACCACAAGAAGAGTTAAAGGTCCTAAATATACATGCACCCAATACAGGAATACCCAGACATACAAGACTTATAAAGAGACTTAGACTCCCACACAATAATAGTGGGAGACTTCAACATTAATATTAGACAGATCAATGAGACAGAAAATTAACAACGATATCCAGGACTTGAACTCAGATCTGGAACAAGTAAACGTAATTAACATTTATAGAACTCTCCACTTTACACAAAATATACACTCTTTATCAGTACCACATCATATCAACTTAGAAGTTTAAACGAAATGTTGGTTGGCTCCTTGTTTGTTACTCTCTTCCCTCATTTTCTTTCATGTCTCCATTATTAAGGACAATTATAAGCATACCCATATTTAGACTGCATTCTAGCCCGGGCAACAAAGCAATACTCCCATTCTCTCTCCCTCTTCCTCTTTCTCTTTCTTCCTCTTCTTTATTCTTTTTCTTATTAAAAAAAAAAAAAGTTCTGTTCTTTCATGTTCTTTGTTTCATAAAAAAAAAAATAAATAAATAAATAAAACTAGCTCTGAGTCATTGACCTAATTTAGTTTCACAAATACTATTAGGACTGCATCTAATTTAGGATACATACAGTATTCCATGTCAGCAACCCTTTAATACCACAGGGTTCTCCCAAACTCTTAGTATGGGATAATTCTTATCTAGTTCTTTACCAATTATACGGAGATTCATAGCCTGATGAAGGTTTGGATTCAAATTTGTAAGGAAAGGCTAATAGATGAGCTCCAATCAGGTGAAAAAATGTTGCTTTCATATATAGTAAAAATGCAACATAATTATAAACTCTAATTTGTGGAAACATAGGCTGTTTCGTTTCAAAGCTAAGTTCTTTGTTTTTTGTTTTTTGTATTTACTGAGATGGAGTCTCGCTCTGCCATCTCAGGCTGGAGTGCAGTGGCATGATCTCAGCTCACTGCAACCTCCACCTACTGGATTCAAGTGATTCTCCCGCCTCAGCCTCACCAGTAGTGGAGGCTACAGGCACATGCCACTATACCCAGCTAATTTTTCTATTTTTAGTAGAGATGAGGTTTCACCATGTTGGCCAGGCTGGTCTTGAACCCCTGACCTCAGGTCATCAGCCCACTTCAGCCTCCCAAAGTGCTGGGATTACAGGCATGAGCCACCACGTCGGGCCTCAAAGCTAAGTTTTAAATTACACGTGTATACCTTGACTTACTTTAGCATTTCAACAAGAAAAATTATCTGGATATATGTGTTTTTGTAAAACCCGAAGTAATGAACATTATGGGAAATTTCAGCCTTTCTTTCTTTAAGTGTGGGATCTTGAGCTCAGATGAATAAGACTTTCAACATATGTAGGCTATCATGATCCAGGATAACAAACTCTAAAGGTATTTTTGGGAGCCTGTGTCTTTTGTCTTGCATAATTGACATAAGAAGATAAAACACTGTTCTTCACCCTTTTCCCACTCTACAATCATGTTTTCCTTCAGCACATCCAGTAACCCCTTGTCTGTGAAAAGTATGAAAGAAAAAATTGTACCAGTACTCAGGTCACAAAATTAAAAGGGAGGGAAACATTCCTGGTAAACATCTTCAAAATGGTTTGTTTGCTTGTGGTAGTATGATGATTGCTTCTGAATGCAGTACAAGAAGGAGGAGGAGGAAGAGGGGGTGGACGAAACATGTCCACTTGAAAACCCAATAACAATCTAAGGTTTTATTTTGTTGCTTTTTTATAAACTTCTATTTATCAATTCATAGTAGTCATAATTCTCATGCTTATTTTGTCTTCATGTTTTTCTTCTTTAGTTCTATATGGCAGTGTTGGCTACTGCAGTAGATGAATAATACATTCGAATAAGCTATAAGCCATAGTTTAGATTTCCACTGCATTTTTTTTTAAAAAAATGGATACTGCCAATATATTTTAAATGGAACTCTCACACAATAGAACATCCTACAGGGATTTCCTATGGTAGTTTTAAGACTTTGCAAGATAAATGGCTGGGCCCCATGAGGTTGCTTTCTTCATCCTGCCATGGGCATTTTGGGCATGCTTGAAATGTTCTAGCATTATACATTCTGATTGTTGCCTTTTACTGCATGGAATTTATTATTTAGGAAAAATTTTTTACATATTTTAAGGTAAAAATTATTTCCTGTGTAACAATAGCAGAAACACTCACACACACAATATTTGGAAGCTGTAAAATGAAGAACAGTTGATTCAATTTTGAAAGAAAAAAAAAGATGTTCTGAAATGCTTTGGTTTTTTTCCATGAAAATTCTTTGAATTTCAGTCATTTATAAATCATCACTCAATAATTCAATGGCATTTAATGACTACACTATAGATTTATGTATTTTTATATATCTTCTTTACAGCTGTTTTCTCAATGATACTGTGAAACAAACAAACCTATTTTTATAGCATTTTCTATGCCTGTTGCCTGTCCTATAAAGACAATCTCAAGTGCAGAACTTCCTGGATAAAGATCAGTTCAACCTTCAGCAGTTGTCTTATCACCTAACACTCCCTGTCAGAAGAAATGCTTGGTATTAACTCATATCATTCATCTTCTAGAATACTCCTTTGGAACACTTTATTTCATCAAATCCCTTAGAGCTATATAACTCTCAACAGTACTGGAAAATGACTCCCTTCTGAGACTCAAGAATCAAGGATTAGGCTAGTAGCGAAGTTTTACTAGGGTGGAGTGAGCAAACTTAGGTATTGCTGTTCTCACATATGTGGGAGAGAGAAAATCATTCTCCAGTGTGTTCCTCCCTCTTGCATTTCTCCCAACCACAGACACTTCCTTGATGAAGACGGAATGTGCAGCCTAGGCTGTGTCATGCCAAAGGGTAGAATAATAGTATTAGTACTACAGGGAATAATTTGTCATCATTGAAAGTTTTGGGGGCCAGTTGCAGTGGTTCATGCCTATAATCTCAGCACTTTGTGAGGTCGAGGTGGGAAGATCGCTTGAGCCCAGAAGTTTGAGGCCAGTCTGGGCAACATGACAAAACCCCATCTCTACAAACAAACAAACAAATAAACAAAAAAACAAAAATTAGCTGGGCATGGTGGCACATGCCTGTAGTCCCAGCTAATCTGGAGGCTGAGCCTGGGAGGTCGAGACTGTAGTGAGCCATGATTGCATTACTGCACTCTAGCCTGGGAGACAGAGCGAGACCATGTCTCAAAAAAGAAGGAAAGAAAGAAGGAAGGAAGGAAGGAAGGAACGAAGGAAGGAGAGAGAGAGAGAGAGAGAGAGAGAGAGAGAGAGAGAGAGAGAGAGAGAGAGAAAGGAAAGAAAAGAAAGAAAGAAAGAAAGAGAATGAAAGAAAGAAAGAAAAAGCAAGAAAGCAAGCTAGCCAGCCAGTCATCTACTCAGTCCTTTGAAGCACAATCTCATATATTCTCAAATAAGTCATGAAAGGCAGTTATTGCTGAACCCATTTTATAATTTGGGAACTCAACTTTAAAGATGTTCAGAACCCCCCCACCCCTGAGTCAAGCTTATCTGAGGTGGAGAGAAAATTCAAATTAAGGTTGGTAGGACTGCAAATCACCTCTAACAAAATATGATTAAGGAAACCTTAATAATTCCAGGAGGATTACTGCAGAAACCTTCAGAGATAAACAGTTCACTGCAACCACATTTGCTGGTACCTTCTAAAAGTTGTAAGGCTGTGATCACACATATCATAGAACTAGGCAAGAAGAGAAAAAACAGCATGACTTAGGTGTACAATGATGAAAATGACCTGTTGTTATTATGCATATTTTAATCAGTATGGGAAGTCCTTATAAATGATAACACAATTATTTATGTGGCCAAATTGATTACCGGATTATTTTAATCTACTACTGGGTCTTCCATGTCCCCGCTCAAAGGTTCCTCTCCATGATGCTCCTCTCTATGCAGTTATTATCTCTATGATACCCCTCTCTATGATGTTATTATCTATGATGCTCCTTTACGGTGCCCCTCTCTATAATGCCCCTTTGAATAACTCCAGTTCAATGATGGCATCATACAGAGGGATGTCAATTTGTGAAAAACACATTGATTTTGTTTTTCCATCTCTAGTGTTTATCCACTCAGATGATTGAATTCAAATGATTGAATACTATTTTATAATTGTAAATAAGACAGTGTTTTGTTTTTTAGGACAGGAAGCACTTTTATTGAATGTGTTATTTAGAAAGAAAAGGGAAGAGGTAGAGTCACTTTCTCTGAAAAATATAGATAAGAAGTAACTACCAAATAGAGATAAGTTTATCTCCAAGGAAAATGACCAGATTCGGTGGTTTTTTAATGTTTCAGGAACCCTATTTTTAATGAGTGTACTTTGGAAGAAAGGCTACATAAACAGTGAGAAAAATATCCAAACTGTCATAACTCTCCGCATTAATTGTGCTGGCTTTCTTTCCACCTCTTCAGCCTTAGTCCATGGTATTTCCCAAGGACTCTTAGGAAGCATCTCTAGCTATGAGACATCATTCATATTCAAATTTACTCAGATTTATTCAAAATGAATTTGAATAAAATATCTCCCCATGAGTCAATAAGAAAGAATTGATTCAATAAGAGTCAATAAGAAAGAATTAAGAGATTTTCAACTGTTTCTTTTACCGGATGACAAGAAAATCAGATCTCCATTTTCCTTAGCTGATTTTTTTTTCCCTTGCTTTGGTGATCTGATCACATTGTAAAAAATTTATTGGATAGGAATATTATTGTCTGGACTATTACTTTAATAAAACAAAGATACTGTGATTATTTCTTTAAATTTGGTAAATGCCATAAAAATGCAGACCTCTGATAAAGACATGGAAAATGAAATGTGCTCTAGACTATGAGTACCTATGCTAAGATATTTGACTTAACTTACATAGAGGTATTTATTATTTAACCTCTACAGAAACTGGGTATGTTATAGACACTGCTTCAAACAGGAAAACTGCATCTAGTAAAAGAAAGATCATTTGTTGAAGGTTGGTCTATCTGTGGCCTAGCATATGGGTTTCTACTAACCAACTGTGAGATCTGAACCAGGGGTTGGCAAACTCTGGCCCGTGGGCCACATCCAGCTGGTCACCTGTTTTTATAGAGTTTCAATGGCAGCCTGCCACACCCATTTGTTTCTGAATTGCCCATGGCTGCTTTTGAGCAGTTTCCACAGAAACCATATGGCCTGCAATGCCAGAAAGATTTAGTAGCTAGTCCTTTATGGTGTTTGCTGACTTCTGCCTTTATTAATTAATCTGACCCTCAGTTTCCCCATTGTAACTGACGGACTGGAAAAGAATAAACTTTTTCCACCAAGTTTGCACATTAGAATCACCTGGGGGAGTTTTGGGGAAACCCCAGTGCATGAGCTGCACCCCAGAGGATCTTGGCCCATTGGGCTGGGCTTCTGCCCAAGGTGATCGCTCTGTAGCCAGGTTGAGAACCACTGGTTTAGATATGCATGATGGCCCTTCTAGCTCAGCGCTTTCATGACATGAACTTCTTGTGAAATAAGTAGTATCTACCAGCAGGAACAAATGCTGGGAAATTATGCCTGAATAAATTCAGCCTCAGCATTGAAGACTCACATCTGATTTATGCTATTCTAAGTCTCCAACTTGAGGAGTTTAGAATCCAGTTTTGCGAGGATAAAGACACAATGCTGTATAAATATAAATGGTTCCTTTGGAAGACCAACTTAAAACAGACTAATAGATTTAATGAGTTAACTTTTGATCTATGGAAATAATTCAATTCTAATACATCACAATTAAACTTATTATACATCAAATATAAGCCATTTGGGTGAACATCACAGCTGCCAGCCTGTTGTCTGCAGACTCCCCACTTGGAGGAAAGCCTCAGGCTCTCCTGTCTCTGACACAGACGGCTACACCTGGAAGGTAGTCCTGAAAATGAGCTGCAAACACTAGGAAATCTGGGGGATAGCAGATAATATCAAATACACCTAAATCATGTTTTGGGAAGGGATTAAAGAATATTTCATAAGCCTTTGGAGGTTTAAATACTGTTGAAATAGCCTGAAGGCTGGCATGTGCGGGCCCAGACTGCTCAGAGTCGGGCTGGGGGCATGAGTGAGAGAAGCCCGCTGTGCACAGAACTCTGGGGCTGTTTCCAGGCTGTCAGGCTGCTACTCAGGGCATCTGCAGATGGCAGGAGGGGAGCTCTGCAAAGTCTCAGCTCTCTACATCTCAAAATAGATTTGGTTTTGGGGTCACACAAACAAGTAAATGCCTCTAATAGTAAAACTGAGCATTTCTTTTATGTCATTAACAAAGATACTTTGATTCGACTCAGGGTGTCTCAGCTTCAGCACCATTGACATTTGGGGCTGGATGATTATCTGCTATGGAGGGTGGTGCTGTTCTGTGCATTCAGGATGTTTAGCAGCATCCCTGGCCTTGACCCACTGGGTGCCAGTGGCAGCCCCTTCCTCTCCCAAGTTTTGACAGTTAACCAATTGTATGTTGCCAAGTTTACCCTATGGTCCTCATGATTCCTTACCATCCTGTGTCAAAGTAGAATTAAACTCTATTCTGAGCCAGTAGGGAACAAAATATACACATAAAATATATGCAGTCATCCTGAGGTATCTGTGGCAGGCTGGTTCCAGGACCCCTATGAATACCAAAATCCACAGATGCTCAGGTCCCTTATATAAAATGGCATAGTATTTGCATATAACCTATGCCTATTCTTCCATATACTTTAAATCATCTCTAGATTAATTGTAATACCTAATGCAATGAAAAAGCGAAGTAAATAGTTGTTACATTGTGTTGTTTAGAGAATTTTCTAAAAGTCTGTACATGTTCAGTACAAACAAATGCAACCATCTATTATTTTTGTTTTGAATATTTTCAGTCCTGGGGTAGTAGAATACACAAATGTGAAATCCACAGACATGGAGGCCCGATTGTATATGTGCATAGTATTACTTTATCCTATCCTTTGTGAATGACAAATATTTGATCGCTGCTACCTGAACTAAGTTTTAAAAATTCAAATGGTCTCTTTATGAGACTTTCTTGAAAGAGGTCATTGAGAAGGAACTTACAGATTCAGAAAGGAGTGCAGAGACCTGGAAAAGCAATATTTTGTTTGCCTATGTATTTAAAATTTGAAAGAATGGCTGGTGGGCTATGATTTTCCTTTTTTATCTGATGGGTAACTTCTATCTACACAATACAGATTATAATCTAATTAAATCATTACAGGCTTTTCCACTTGTTTCAACAAGTATTTACTACCAGTAAAATACCTTGTAGATTTTCAGAATGTCCTAGTCATTGAAAAATGAGTAATTAGATATAAAAGAACTACAAGGTACAGTCACTGGGATTGAGAAACTGAAACATGATTGGGGAGGGAAGACTTATGCCCAAAGTATGTTTATTTTTAAATTTTTAATGTTTTAGAGACAGGGTCTTCCTCTGTTATGTAGTGGTGGAGTGTACCTGGCGTGTAGTGGTGTGATCACAGCTCACTGTAGCCTTCAAATCTGGGCTCAAGCAATCCTCCCACCTCAGCCTTCAGAGTAGCTGGGACCACAGGCATGTGCCATCATGTCTGTTGTTCTTTTTTTTAAAATTTTTTGAAGAGAAAATGTCTCGCTATGTTGCCCAGGCTGGTGTTGGACTCCTGGACTCAAGCAATTCTCCCACCTCAGCCTTCCAAAGTTCTGGGATTGCAAACATAAGCCACTGCACCTTGCCCAAAGAACATTAAACAAAACACAAACAGCTTGTAATTATGAAGGGGTCACACACAAAAAAAGGGAATGTTGAAGATTAAATCATTTTATTAAAAGCTACATTAGATGCAAAAATCACAAGCATTCCTATACACCAGTAACAGACTTAAAGAGAGCCAAATCAAGAACGAACTGCCATTCACTATTGCTACAAAGAGAATAAAATACCTAGGAATACAACTAACAAGGAATGTAAAGGACCTCTTCAAGGAGAACTACAAGCCACTGCTTGACGAAATAAGAGAGGACACAAACAGATGGAGAAACATTCCATGTTCATGGTTAGGAAGAATCAACATTGTGAAAATGGCCATACTGCCCAAAGTAATTTACAACTTCAATGCTATTCCCATCAAGCTACCAATGACCTTCTTCACAGAACTGGAAAATAACACCTTAAACTTCATATGGAACCAAAAGAGAGCCCGCATAGCCAAGTCAATTCTAAGCAAAAAGAACAAAGCAGGAGGCATCACACTACTGGACTTCAAACTATACTACAAGGCTACAGTATTCAAAACAGCATGGTACTGGTACCAAAACAGAGATATAGACCAATGGAACAGAACAGAGGCTTCAGAGGAAATACAACATATCTACAACCATCCGATCTTCGACAAACCTGACAAAAACAAGCAATGGGGAAAGGATTCCCTATTTAATGGTGTTGGGAAAACTGGCTAGCCATGTGCAGAAAGCAGAAACAGGACCCCTTCCTGACACCTTACACCAAAATTAACTCCAGATGGATTAAAAACTTAAACATCAGACCTAACACCATAAAAACCCTAGAAGAAAATCTAGGCAAAACCATTCAGGACATAGGCGTAGGCAAGGACTTCATGACCAAAACGCCAAAAGTAAAGGCAACAAAAGCCAAAATAGACAAATGGGACCTAATCAAACTCCACAGCTTCTGCACGGCAAAAGAAACAGTCAGTAGAGTGAATCGGCAACCAACAGAATGGGAAAAAATTTTGCAGTCTACCCATCTGACAAGGGGCTGATATCCAGAATTTACAAAGAACTAAAACAGATCTACAAGAAAAAAACAAACAAGCCCATTCAAAAATGGGCGAAGGATATGAACAGATACTTTACAAAAGAAGACATACAGGAGGCCAACATATGAAAAAATGCTCATCATCACTGGTCATTAGAGAAATGCAAATCAAAACCACATTGAGATATCATCTCACACCAGTTAGAATGGTGATCATTAAAAAATCTGGAAACAACAGATGCTGGAGAGGATGTGGAGAAATAGGAACACTTTTACACTGTGGGTGGGAGTGTAAATTAATTCAACCATTGTGGAAGACAGTATGGTGATTCCTCAATGACCTAAAAATAGAAATCCCATTTGACCCAGCAATCCCATTACTGGGTATATATCCAAAGGATTATAAATCATTCTACTATAAGGACACATGCACACGAATGTTCATTGCAGCACTGTTTGCAATAGCAAAGACCTGGAACCAACCCAAATGCCCATTGATGATAGACTGGATAGGGAAAATGTGGTACATATACACCATGGAATATTACGCAGCCATCAAAAACGATGAGTTTGCGTTCTTTGTAGGGACATGGATGAACCTGGAAAGCATCATTCTCAGCAAACTGGCACAAGAGCAGAAAATCAAACACCACGTTCTCACTCATAGGCGGGTGTTGAACAATGAGAACACATGGACACATGGAGGGGAGCACTACACACTGGGGTCCGTTGGGGGGAAATGGGGGAGGGACGGGGGAGTGGGGAGGTGGGAAGAGATAGCATGGGGAGAAATGACAGATACAGGTGAAGGGAAGGAAGGCAGCAAACCACACTGCCATGTGTGTACCTATGCAACAATCTTGCATGTTCTTCACATGTTCCCCAAAACCTAAAATGCAATAAAAAAAAAAGCTACATTAGAGTAGTCCTCCATGAGGACTACTTTGAGTTGGTCCTTTAAGAATAATCAAGAGTTGATAGAGGAAGAGCTGAAAGGATTGAGGATTCACTTATATAAACTGCATTGTTTGACTTTGTATAAGAACATCTACTACAGTCATCCCTCAATATCTGCAGGGGATTGGTTTCAGGACCCTCCTGCGGATACCAAAATCCATGGATGGTCAACTCCCTGATATAAAATGATATAATATTTGCATATAATCTACCCATATCCTGCAATACTTTAAATCATCTCTAGGTTACCTATAATAATGAATACAGTGTAATGGTATATAAATAGTTGTTATACTGCATTGTTTCTTATTTGCATTTTTTATTGTTTTTTATTTTTATTTTTTCCAAATACTTTTGTTTCATGATTGGTTGCATCCTCGGATGCAGAACCCACAAATATGGAGGGCCAACTGTATTGTCCTTATAAATACAGAGAAGGCTTAAAATTTGGAATAATGGGGGAAATATAGAAGCATTCAAGGAATAACAATTGTAATGGAAAGAGGAACCACCACCCTTTGTCCTGGGCTTCCCAGGAGAAAAGCATTATGGAGTTATTACTGAATTATTACCTCTGTTTTACTGATGAGGAATTGAGACTTGAAAAATTAGTTTTGTTTTCTCCCTTAAGTTTGCACAATTCTAAAATGGCCCAGCCAGGACACAAGCTGAAATCAGACTCCAAACTTGTCTCAGATTTGTTGAATCAGAATCTTATAAATGGTGGCTCACACATGTCATCCCAGCACTTTGGGACGCTAAGTGAGCAGATCTCCTGAGGTCAGGAGTTCCAGACCAGCCTGGCCAAAACGGCAAAACTCCATCTCTACTAAAAATGCAAAAATTAGCTGGGTGTGGTGGCACACACACACACACACACACACACACACACAGAGACACACAACTATACATAGGAACCCTGAGTGGTTTTGTGCCCAACTATGTTTGAGACATGTTTGTTTAAGAAACCAATTTAAATGTATAATTCTGACTGATTAGTGATCTTAGAAAGAGGAATGGATAACAGATCAAAAAGTTTTATTATTGACTAACACATGGTGACCATTTTTCTATGTAACCATGCTTTGGCATGAATAACTAAATATGAATATTAACTCATTTTGTTCTCTTAAGAGATTTGGAATGCTGAACTCACAGATCAAGACTATAAATTTACATTTTTAGTCAGGGTAAATAAATAATCACATTGCAAGTGAAGAAATGGATTTAGGGGTCATAGAGATTCATTCATTTATGTTAACACTTAGGTACAGAGAAACTATTGAGTATTGGATAATTCAGTGTTAATGTAAGTAAATAAAATGATTCCAGATGGATTTCTATATTTCAACTTGGTATTTTTACTCCTTTATTTATATTAGAATAGAACCTAGATCATCTTCAATCATAGTCACCACTTCAAAGGGAACTTTGCTCAGTCCAGGGAGCTCGTATGTCAAAAATGAAGGCAAAAATACTTGGTCTCTCTATACTCAAACTCTCTCTCTTTCTTGCTGATTTGTTAAGTGTGCCATGTTTGGACCATATTTGTTTCTGCTTTAATCATAGGTGACGATTAGTCAGGGGCAAAATGGGGGTCCCTGAGTCTGAGCCCCAAAATGTAGTCATCTGACTGTAGTTATGCTTTTGAATTTTCCATGGCCTCATGTTCTGCATTGTTAAAGATGGTTCCTATTTACCCAGCTGTTTCCACCCACTAAGTGCTGGGCTAGACACTTGGACCTATACTATCTCATTTAATCCTCCCAAGATCCCTAATAAGCAGGTATTATCATTCCCATATTTTTGCAGGAGATAGGTGGTTGTTCCAAGGATCAAATAATACTTGAAAGTGCTTTGCAAACTGTCAATCTGGAGATTTACAAATGCTAGTTATTATTCCTAGTAATAGCTGGTTCTTGGTGTTTGAGCAACAAACACTCTTGAACCACATCTCAAAACAACTTAAAGCAGCATCTTGACAGATTACTCCACCTTCCTCTACTACCACTCAGCCCTGACCTACAAGACATTTTTCTAGAGGTATGGAGGCAGCTCTACTGCCTTGCTTAATATGTTCTCAGATGAACTTTTCATTGATTCATAATATTTGTACATATTTGTTTGTGGGGCACATGTGAAATTTTGGTCAGGGTATTTAGAATGAAAGAGCTACTGGAACCACTTAACAAGATGAACACTAAAAATAAATGAGACTCTTGTTTGCTGGGACCCTCCAGAGCTTAAATCAGCAATCCTGAGGCAAAAATAGCATCTCCCTCCAAGCTTCTTAAGTGGAGTGCATACGGCTTCCCCACGTTGCCTAGATCTTTCAGGCTAACTCACACAGGCCATACTCAGTATGTATGAGTCTCAAAGCCTGCCCATTTCACCCTTCTTGGCTTTGAATCTGACCATATCAACCAATAGCAACTGAGCTCTAAACAGCTGTGTCAAGGGTCAAAGAAGGGGGAAATAAACACTCTCTACCAGGTCAGGATATTCATCCTAACACCTAAGTTTGTAAAAATTCCATAACAGATAAAGCAAACCCACCAGCTGGCTTGGCTAACACAATAGGACTTCCGCAAGTTTGCCTCTCATAATATCTTCCTAGAGATGGATCCTTTCAGAGTGGAAATGACATAAACTGCTTGTGAGCCTGGATATTTATCTGACCTATTAGCCCTGTTCAGGAAGGAAATGGAGATCTCTGAGGAAAGCACATGGGAAGGGCTAACAGTCCAGCCCTCGAACAGTAGACCTTTCATAAGAAAGCGTCCGGCCGGCTTTTATCACGGATTGGATTCTTCATATTTTGTCCTTACTTGCAATTCCAAAGGACTAAACAGTGTGAATGTCACTGTTGGTTCTCTGTAAATGTTGCTTTTTATTGAAATGTATTTTCACTTCAGCTTTTGGAATTAAGCAATTTCCAGATATCAACACTAAAGTCAGTGATTTTTCATTATAATTCACATTAAAAATTATCTCATGGCTTGAGCTCCATGGAACTGTTTTCATAGCCTGTCTATATATTCTTACTACATGTTATAATGAGGTCTAGACTAGGAAAGCAGCAATTTATCTTTGTTATTCATTTCTTCTTTCCCAGAGTTTACTCAGTGTTTATCTCATAGTAGCTACGTAAAATATTCATTGAGTCAACAAAGAAGGTTTTTTCTTTCTTTTTTTTAAGGATCTGATAAAGCAGACAGGGAAAAGAATATTTATAAAGGCACAAAAGGAATAGAAGCTGCTCAAGATTTCCATATTGTTTCAGTAACAAGAACCTAGTCTATCCCAACATAAATAAAAACCATATTTGCCTGATTATCCCCCTCAATAAACAGCAAGAGATGTAAGGAGGTAGATGATGACTGCTATTCTAGGCACTCTGCACAACTGGCACAGAAGAGAGCACAGAGAACAAAACAACCCAGGGTCACTACAGTGAAGGGGCTGGAAGCCTTCTTCCGTGACTCCTCCACTTCAGTGCTTTTCTCCTCCTCCAGCCCCAGTCGATACTGAAGTTCCTTCCTCTCCCTATTCTAAGAAAGACAGCTGCTAACACACAGCCCAGGGCCAACTTGCTTCATCATTTACTCACATCCCAAAGGCAATCCTACAATGAAAAAGAAAGCTAGCCGCCGCCGCCCCCACCCCCACCTCGTCTGACTAGTCTAGGCTTCCTGCGTATCATGTCACCCATCTTTTTCTCATCTGTCTAGATGTGTCTAAATGTGACAGCCATGGTACAAACCCAAATGCCAGCTTCTCTTTTCTTGAAAACGGCTGTAGGTGTTCTGACGGCACCTGTGGTGTTGATCCAATCAGATTAACCAGAAACATGAAAGAGCCGCTCCTCTCTGCCCCCGCCCCACGCATCCCCAGACTTCAAATTGGGCCTTGTTTTTAAAGCTATTTCTTTCAGTTCACCACTCATTGCTTCTTAAAAGACCATTTTACTACTTAGCTTGGTTTAGAAAGGACAAATCAAAGTTTCTACCCAATTATAATTCCCTTAGGGGTTGTTCAAAGTTTCCCATGTCGGCCAGAAACACAGTATCAACCCTATAACCACTGAGTAATTTATGATACTGTCAATAAATCCACGATTGGATTACGGCAATGAAGGCTTTATTGTAACAGTAAATGCCCAGATAAAATAATACCTTGTGTACATCCAACACTTACTATGTGCCAGTCACCATGCTCGGCACTTTACGAGCGTTTTCCTTTTTGATGAGACATGCAAAATGTGTTTTCCTTTGTCAGCTTAAAGGCCATACCTCATGGGTATGCAACAACGTTAAGTGTCACACCCAAAAGTCCAGAATATAAAGTGTTAAGTTTTAAGTGGATTTTTGCAAATGCATTTGTATCAGATTTTTCCAAAACGCTTACATCACATACCGAAAATAAATCAAATCTTCAGCCACATTTATTTTCTCAGACTACTCATGCTCACTTTATGGCAATGTCAAAAAATTTACCAAAGAATAATCTATATATTAAGACAGTCACGAAAACAATTAACCTAAGAAGGCAATTAGTGAGCCCCTTATGCTGCAACCATGATTCCTTTATTTCTTCATTGATACCACTGTCCTAACTGCTTTCTTTTGCAGTGTGCCTGAGGTGGTCTGGGTCCACGTACATGAACTCAGCTCCAGGCACGAAGTCTGGCCCTTCAAGACAACCAGATCTACACTGGCTCAACTATCGAAAAGGTCAGTATAGGAACATCAAGGCAGCTTATTTTGGTGGCCCTGGAGGCATCATTCCAAAGCCACATCCCTGCTATAATTCCCCGAAAACACGATAAGGCAACATCCTACACCCATGATGGTGGTTTATTGCCGGGCCAAGTGAGCAATTAAAAATTACTGTAAAATCATTGTCTTCACTTCTGGAAACCTCAGAAGAGACCTCAGAAATTTTGAAACCACTGAAATACAGCAATGCTGCCTGTGCTGGCACTGTTAAGTACAGTAGACAGTAGCAGGAAAGACACAATACTGGGCAAGAGGGAACTGTGCTCCAGTCCTAGTTCAGAGTCACTCTCCCACTAGGTCATTGTGGAAAACTTCTTTTACTACTCTCAACCCTACTTTCCTCATCTGTAGAATGAGGATGGAATGACATGAGCTCCAAGGTTGCTTCTGGTTGCAGCATAATGGGCTCACTAAAACATTATTTTGGTTTATAGCGGGCATTCAGAGGTTTGAACAGCATTCTTATTGTTGATCAAAAAGCCAGAATAAACAACCTTGCATTGTACCCACTGTGTCTTACTGCACTAGAAAAGCAGGAAAAGAACACATTTGTGTCCAGATCTAAGAGCCAATCATTAATGACACCTCCTATTTCTTCCTAGTCTTCAGGGACAAGACCTTGAATCTCACACTTTTACATGTTTCTGTTGACAGGGTTGTGGTTTTTGACCTGTGATACTACTTCTTTTTGCAAATTAAAAAAGAGACCATAAAATCTAAAGTAATGTGAATGTCTCTTCCCGCTTTTATTTCTTCCAGTAACCCTGTCCATTATTATATTCTCACATGAAATTTATTTCAGAAAATATATATTAACCCTTCTCTCTCTCAAAAAAAAAAAAAAAAATTACTTCACTGTTACTCTATAGAAAAGAGTAAAAATGACCTAAACTCTTAACCTTGCATTTAAAGACTTTCAAGACCTTCCCTCTAGGTGACTCTTCCAATATCCTCTCTCTTGGCTCCCCATTTGGCACCCTGTGATCTAGCTAGGATTGTCTAAAATTCCAAAGCTGTCTTGCCTATTCCTGCTGACAGGTCTCTGCTGGTCTCACTCCCGCAGAGTGCCTCACTCTTCTTTGATGCGTAATCCATGGATCTGTCAAAGCAGCTTAAATCCCACCACCCTGAAGCAAGGTTTATTGTCTACTCAAAAGCAGATTCATCTCTTCCTCCTCTGAATCCCAAAACACTCGTCCAACGCATCAATTCTGCACATGTCCATCAACAAGTGTTTATTAATTGTCACGTCTCTGCCCTTTGGCAGGTGCCTTAGAAACAAAACTACAAAACACATTAAAGCGACAATACAGACCCTTATCTCAAACACACATAATACAACCAGTGGCTAAAAAATATTTGGCAGTCAGTCTATAGCCCGTGTCCACACACTTAACCATTACACATTCTGCCTCCTAGTTTCTAACAGTTGTGCTGACATATGTTGCAGGCTTTCTCTAGGCCAGGAACAATGCTAAGGGTTTACATGAAACACTTTATTTTGCTCTCCCAATTTTCTGTGAAAGTAAGCACTATACATTATTAGCCTTGTTTTATAGAGTAAAATACAGCACAGGAAAGTTAACGAGGTGCCCAAGAATTACGTTTACACAGCCACATGACTAAGAGGTACCATGTGTACTTGTTTGCGCATTTTTCGAACTCTCTGAGCTTACCAAGAATGAATCTGATGATAATAAATCACTAGGCAATAATACATTTCTCCCTGCAGTTGAAGGAATTGAGAGGAAACTCATCCAGAGAATAGACAGGTGAGGAGGAGGAAAACGAAACTGCCTTGAGATTCCAATTAAGAACATATGCCTGGAGATTCTTTCTTTTATTCCATCTATCATAAATATCCTTGTACCAAACTAACAAAATTAAAATATATCTTTAATATATTTTATAAATATTTAGAAACCTTATTTTAATCACATGAAAACCATTAAAAATATATATTGCAACACATTGTATATATGTATGGAAATATCAGACTATCTCATAAATATGTGCAATTACTGCCAACTAAAAATAAAAGAAAAAAATACATATCTATATTGCAGACTAAAGAAATGCTACCACGAAATTAGTACAAACAGAATTGTATATTGTAGTCAGGTGGAACTGGTGAAACTCCATATATTCAAAACATTTTAGAAGACATGTGTCTGAGTTATTCACATACCACATGGTGAAACACCATATAGTGTATCTGTATTTTAGATTACAATCAACTGGGAATTATTGTGAACGAGTTTGAAAAACTATATAGGGTTACACAAAGAACATCATCCCTGGTAAAAAGTTAAAAAGGAATGACTGATAACAGGGATTTTATAGACATCTAGTAAATTCAATATTGTTTGCTAATACCAGGCTTGGAAATGGTAGGTACAATGGCCCCTTTTCTGGGAAGCCTTTCTCCAGCCTTTCTCCATCTCTCAGGGCTGGGGTCAGTGCCTTTGCTTTGGGCACAATGTGCTTCCCTCCACCATCAACAGAGAAAGTATTTAGTAGCTGTTGGAATTCCCTACTGGACTATAAGCTCCATGAAGGCAGGGAATGTTACTGTTCATATTATGTCAATTTATTAAACACATAAAACTTAATTTTTATGAACTCTCAAAAAACCTATATTAACTTTTATTTATTTATTTATTTATTTTTTTTTTTGAGACAGTCTTGCTCTGTTACCCAGATTAGAGTGTAGTGGCATTATCACTGCTCACTGAGGCTCCAGTGATCCTCTCACTTTAGCCTCCCGAGTAACTGGAACCACAGGTACGTGCCACCATGCCCAGCTGAAGTTTTACTTTTATTTTTAGAAGAAACAGGGTCTTACTATGTTGTCCAAGCTGGTCTCAAACAACCGAGCTCAAGCAATGATCCTTTTTGGCTTCCCAAAGTGCCAGGATTACAGATGTGAGCCACCATGCCTGGCCATATTGTTCTTAATAGCATAGGTTCAAAAGGTCTAAAGCAGGCAAAGTGACAGAACTATGAAGAAGACTTGAAAATTTCATTCTCAACAAACAAACAAAAGCTGGAAGCATTTTCTCTGAAAACTGGCACAAGACAAGGATGCCCTCTCTCACCATTCCTATTCAACGTAGCATTGGAAATTCTGGCCAGGGCAACCAGGCAAGAGAAAAAAATAATGGGTATTCAAATAGGAAGAGAGGAAGTCAAATTGTCTCTGTTAGCAGATGACATGATTGTATATATAGAAAACCCCCTAGTCTCGGCCCAAAGGCTCCTTAAGCTGATAAGCAACTTCAGAAAAGTCTCAGGATACAAAATTAATGTGCAAAACTCACAAGCATTCCTATACACCAATAATAGACAAGCAGAGAGCCAAGTCATTTGCGAACTCCCATTCACAATTGCTACAAAGAGAATAAAATACCCAGGAATGAAACTTACAAGAGACATGGAGGGCCTCTTCAAGGAGAACTACAAACTACTGCTCAAGGAAATAAGAGAGGACACAAACAAGTGGAAAAAAGAAATTCCATGCTCATGGAAAGGAAGAATCAATATGGTGAAAGTGGCCATATTGCCCAAAGTGATTTATAGATTCAATGCTATTCCCATCAAGCTACCATTGACTTTCTTTGCAGAATTAGAAAAAAGTACTTTAAATTTCATATGGAACCAAAAAAAGAGCTCGTATAGCCATGGCAATCCTAAGCAAAAAGAACAAAGCTGGATGCATCACACTACCTGACTTCAAACTATACTACAAGGCTACAGTAACCAAAACAGCAGGGTACTGGTACCAAAACAGACACATAGACCAATGGAACAGAACAGAGACCTCAGAAATAACACCACACATCTACAACCAGCTGATCTTTGACAAACCTGACAAACACAAGCAATGGGGAAAGGATTCCCTATTTAATAAATGGTGCTGGGAAAACTGGCTAGCCATATGCAGAAAACAGAAACTGGACCCCTTCCTTATACCTTATACAAAAATTAACTCAAGATGGATTAAAGACTTAAATGTAAAACACAAAACCATAAAAACCCTAGAAGGAAACCTAGGCAATACCACTCAGGACATAGGCATGGGCAAAGACTTCATGACTAAAACATCAAAAGCAATTTCAACAAAAGCAAAAATTGACAAATGGAATCTAATCAAACTAAAGAACTGCACGGCAAAAGAAACTACCATCAGAGTGAACAGGCAACCTACAGAATAAGAGAAAATTTTGCAAGCTACCCATCTCACAAAGGTCTAATATCCAGACTCTACAAGAACTTAAATTTACAAGAAAAAAAACCCATCAAAAAGTGGGCAAAGGATATGAACAGACACTTCTCAAAAGAAGACATTTTGGTGGCCAATAATCATATGAAAAAAAAGCTCATCATCACTGATCATTAGAGAAATGCAAATTAAAACCACAGTAAGATACCATCTCATGCCAGTTAGAATGGCGATTACTAAAAACTTAGAAAACAACAGATGCTGGGGAGGCTGTGCAGAAACAGGAAAGCTTTTACACTGTTGGTGGGAGTGTAAATTAGTTCAACCATTGTGGAAGATAGTGTGGCAATTCCTCAAGGAACTAGAAGGAGAAATGCCATTTGATCCAGCAATCCCATTACTGGGTATATACCCAAAGGATTATAAATTATTCTATTATAAAGACACATGCACACATGTTTACTGCAGCATAATTTACAATAGGAAAGACTTGGTGGAACCAACCCAAATGCCCATCAGTGATAGTCTAGATAAAGAAAATATGGCACATGTACGCCATGGAATACTATACAGCCATAGAAAAGAATGAGTTCGGCCAGTTGCAGTGGCTCATGGCTGTAATCCCAGCACTTTGGGAGGCAAAGGCGGGCAGATCACAAGGTCAGGAGGGAGATCAGCCTGGCCAATATGGCGAAACCTTGTGTCTGCTAAAAATACAAAAATTAGCTGGGTATGGTGGCAGGTGCCTGTCGTCCTAGCTACTCAGGAGGCTGAAGCAGGAGAATCACTTGAATCCAGGAGGCGGAGGCTGCAGTGAGCTGAGATCACACCACTGCACTACAGCCTGGGCAACAAAGCAAAACTCGTCTCAGAAAAAAAAAAAAAAAAAAAAGAATGAGTTCATGTCCTTTGCAGGGACATAGATGAAGCTGGAATCCATCATTCTCAGCAAACTAACACAGGAACAGAAAACTAAACACCACATGATCTCTCTCATAAGTGGAAGTTGAACAATGAGAACACATGAACCGCAGGGAGGGGGACATCACATACTGGGGCCTATTGGGGGGTGGGAGGCAAGGGGAGGGAGAGCATTAGGACCAATACCTAATGCATACGGGGCTTAAAACCTAGATGATAGGTTGATAGGTGCAGTAAACCACCGTGGCACCTGTACATGTATACCTATGTAATATTACCTCCGTAATAAGGTATACCTTAATATTAATAGGTAATATTACATAATAAGGTATACCTTATTACATAAGTATTATACATACACATGTAATAAGCCTGCACGTTCTGCACATGTATCCCAGAACTTAAAGTAAAAAAAAAAAAAAAAAAAGAAAATTTCACTCTCTAAGCAGAAGGCCTAAGTGCCCCTCTCCTAGTCATTAATTGATTACACAGACTAAAAACAACGAGCTTATGAAAATTTTGTAGATACACTAAATTTATTCTAATATTTATTAAAGGATACTGCATCTATAAGTGAGACCATATGCAACTGTCTTGAGCTCTAATCTTAAGGGATTTAACTGGAAATCAATAAACAGAGAGACACATTTAAAAAAATACACATATTTGGAACGTCAAAAAAAAAACCCTTCAAGATAAGACTATTCCCACAAAAAGTATACCAAGTCCAAAGCTGACTTCTACCCATCTACCAAACATTCAAGGAATAAATAAAATATTCTGAGTGATGGGAATATAGTTATTATTGCTATGTTTGCTATCATCTTTTGCCTGCAGAATGAAATATCCCTAATTAAACTCCTGATCACTTGAATTTACCTCCAATTTAGATTCAGGAAGATTACAATATTAAATAAATAAATGCATGTATGTATATGTATATAAAAATATGTGTGTGTATCATATACCTTAGCACTAGAACCTGAACTATGCCTGCTACTGGTTTTTAAAGAAGAAACAAGTTATAGAAATTCTAAGAAAAAAAAGTCTATCTCAGTATATACACTTACAACTTTCCTAGTTGCATATTGGGAAAGACTTTTCAAACATAGAACCTTACAATCTATAAATTAAATCCAAGAATGAAATCTCATGTCTTCACCTCCAGATAAAAAGTGATACATTAAGAATGCTGAGCTTTAACTGGAACTTTTAAGTCAAACTATTAAAAAATTTACAATGGGATGATCCATTGAAACGTGCATTATACGAACTTCCTCAGCCAGCCTTTAGAATAAAAATAGCAAAACAATAGTTTGTAACTTCAGCTTCAGCTTATTTTAAGGGGCTATGCTGAAACTGAAAGGCAAGGAAAGGTCAGTGCTTTTTTCAATTTGTATATTTTTTTTAGGTGTAACTAGAGAAAAGAAACAAGAGCTCCAACCTTGTATGTTGGAACTGAAAAAGAGAAACTAATGCATTTTACTTCCTTGAAAACTCCGGTATGCATTATATTAAATTCTCTTATATGTTATGAGGTTCACAAATCAAATTTGTACTCCAAGTTCGAAGGACTGAGGGACTTCTTAAAATTCAATTAAAATGATGTAAAGAAATGTCTATATTATGATATGCTCCATTTAGAGACCTTTGCACTGGGCAGAAAAACTTTTTTTTTTTTTTTTTATCTTAGTAGAGTTTAGGAAATGCTACCTTAATTTTCTCTTTGCATCAGTATTTCCTGAATGCCTCTCAATGTACAGTCTCCTAAAGCGTTAGATTATTGACATGATGCTATTTTACATGATGTGGATTATTTTATTTGTACAAGTTCTACATGTTGGAATTTTTCTCTTTTTTTCTTTTACACTTAGAAAATATTGTAATGTACAAAATGATATTGTGATTTTTTTTATGTAAACATACATTTGTTATACTGAGATTTAATATGAGTAAAATATGTCGCCCAAAGTTTAGTGTTATTGTAAGAAATTATTCTTCATAATCATTGCAGAATTCGCTTCTTCATATAATGGACTTTTACTAACAGAAGGACAAAAAACGTTTCCAAAGACACCAGCGTTCTTTCATATGCAAATTAATAAAGCAAATGTATTGTCTTATCAATGAAAGCATCTTCAAATTCCTCCACGCTTTATCCCTGTTCCCACATCATCACAAATCCACATCTATATGAGATCCTAGAGCTACAGAAAAATACATGTTCGGAGTACATTTCAGACCAAAGTAATAATTAACAGAAACATACTTCCTTGGTTTTGGTCCTCTTGGTATGCTATTACTTCCTTCAAAAATCAACATTTATATTGTGTTAAGACTTTAAACAAAACAAGGAAGTACATATGTTCATAAATATGTGATAACTGAAATATCAGATGCCCAAATGTCATAATTGTTATTATTTTTAAAATTCTAACATAAGTGACATGTTTTAAAACAAACATGCTATGTTGGTATGTTATTTGTTCAAATGCTCATAAGTATATTTTTGTTGAATGGCTGTAAATGTGTTTTGGTGCACTGGGTGCTGTTTATATGCTTATATTTCTGTAACTAGGAAATAAAAAGAAACCACATCATTAATTGTCAGGCCCTCCATGTGGCAGTACAACGACCGATAACCCACTGGCTTGATTAAAGTGTGCAGGGCTCATAACTGAAGAGTTTCGTTTTTATCACAAAAAGGGCTAGAGCATGACAGGATTTCCTCATAAATTTGGAGATGTGATGTAGATAATAACTCTGCTGTGACAGGGCATGAGCACTGAGCAGAACTTGACTACAATATTTAAATACATTTCAAGCCTGGGAGTTGTTAAATATCAAACATCATTATGATTGTGGTGTTTTAACAAATAATCATTAAAAGGTAGTGCAAATCCAATCAAAGGAGCATTTTTGATAAAGAAACAAAGATCTGGCATGTTTACATTTTGCAAAACAAAAATCAAACATCTCTGTTCAGTTTTCCTAAATAGTCTCCCTTCAGCTCCACCACCAATTAAAAAAGGGTTAAAAGATTACCTTGGTTTGTAAAAATTAATAGCCTTATCAATTTATGCAATATTAGCTCTAAAAGCACAGCTCATACATGCATTGCCTTTGCTATGATTAACTTTGGTGGTACTTTTCTCCGGTGCTACCATGCACTGTACTGGAAAGCCTGTCAGCGTCTGTCTTCTGTTGTCTGTGTCACCTAAGTCCTTGTGCTTGACTTCCTCTACATGGTTTAAAGATGGATTTGCACCAGTAATTCTTTGGATAGTTGAAGTGAAATGTGCTGCCCAGGTGATGCTTTTGTTGCCCAAGTGACATTGAGAAGCAGGAATTCACCTCAGCATGTCGACATCCCTCAACATGTCAAGAAATAGCAAAGCCAAATCCCAGATGTGGTCTGCTAATCCCACTGTCACAAAATAAACTATATGGTCCCAGTAAACACAACCACCCATTTGCTAAGGAGAGGTGATAGGAACCATTTGTTAAAGGTGACACTGTTTTCTAAGTGATAACACTCTTTTGATCATGTGATTCATTTTGTTTGCTCAACAACATGGTATGTGTTTTTCCTGAGAGGAAGGACTTCAATATATATTTACTTAGAGCTTTTAATTTATACTTTCTTTCTTTTAATTGGTGTCTTGTGATCTAAAATTAGCTGGTGAACATAGTATCTCACTCAAACTTTCTCAGCTAAGTTTTCAATAATTTGATTCACCATTTCCTGAAACTGAACAGATATCTGGAGACTTGGCTTTTTCTTTCTTCCCTGGTGCTTTCTATCCATATTTATAGGGTGATATATATATATATATATATATATATATATATATATATATATATATTTATTTATTTTATTTTATTTTATTTTATTTTATTTTGAGACAGAGTCTGGCTCTTTTGCCCAGGCTGGAGTGCAGTGGCGCAATCTTGGGGCACCGCAGCCTCCTCCTCCCAGGTTCAAGTGATTTTCCTGCCTCAGCCTCCTGAGTAGCTGGGATTACAGGCACCCACCACTACACCCAGCTAATTTTTGTATTTTTAGTAGACACAGGGTTCTGCCATGTTGGCCAGACTGGTCTTGAATTCCTGACCTCAAATGATCTGTCTGCCTCAACCTCCCAAAGCACTGGGATTACAGGCATAAGCCACCACGCTCTGCTTAGAGAGTGATTCTTTTATTTCATATATAGTCATATTAATTATCCCCCAATCTGGAGTTAGGTTAATAAATTCATGCAAAAAATGAAGTTCAAACAGCAACCTTACTGAATAAAGAGCCAACACGAAAAGGAATTCTTTCATGAAACCTAAGATTGCCAGAGCACTGCATTTCACCAATAAGCTGGATATCATTTACACAAGGAATAAAAGGTCACGTGTCCTCTAAAATCCCACATTTGCTACAGACATTCCTCCTTCTATTCTTTTGTTTGTGCAGTAACTAGATACAGGTACAATGAGAGTGAATTAGTTTTCCCAGATGAGTGAGAAAAGTAAATGTTCCCCAAATGCCCAAAGCGAGATTTTATTTGTCATTCTCTCTCTCTCTCTCTCTCTCTCTCTCAGAGAGAGGCAGCACTCTCTTTGCAAGAACGGTAAAAATTGAAAATGATCCAGAAAAACTGCATGGATTGAAAATGATCCAGATTTTTAGAATTTGCCCTCACCTTGACAACGCTAAAATTACAAGCAGCAGTCAACTTTTACAAGATACCCTTATTGTGTAACATTTATAGGCTGCCAAAAACATGTTAAAACTAATCAGATAACAAAGGTGAGGAGAAAACCTTCACCTGCCACGTAGCTAGCAGTGAATACACTTTTTATTTCCATGACATTTTCTGGCAGAAAGGGGTTGGCTTAAGGCGGATAGGACTAACCTTCAATTTGTCATAGCGCTCACTCAAAGCTGCCACCTGATGATCGCGGTGCCGCCCAACCAGTTTACACAAGGCACAGATTAACTGGTCATCGGTCACGCAGTACATATTCACCTTCTCATCCTCGTGCTCCAAGCACATCAGCCCCCGGATGTGTGAGTCCGGAATTGGCTCAATCAGACGATGGCCTGTAAAGGGCTTCTTATTCGGGTGAGTGGCTTTCAGGCACTCGTCACAGTAGGATACTTCGCAAGTGACACAGGTCTTCACAGCGTCCTGGGCAGGATCCTGGTCACAAAACTGGCAGAGGACCTTCTCGGCTGAGGTCATGGTGTTGGCGTCAAAGGCCCGCTCCCGACGGGTCTCGCTGGGAGAGTTGGGCCCGCTCACTGATGCTTTCTGGAACCTGTCGATGATGTTCTGTAGAGTGACGTTGCGCTTCAGCCCGTCTAGACCTCGCTGGCTGAGGGTGATGACATGCCGGCAGGTGGGGCACTGGAAGGCGGTGATGGACTCCACAGACTCGTTGGTAGCACAGTGTGATACTAGGATGCGGTGGGCGCAGTTGAAGCAGAGGCTGTGTGCGCAGGGCAGTAGGAGAGGGTCCTCAAAGAGCTCCAGACAAATAGGACAGGTCAGCTCTGACTCCAGTGTTTCCATCTTCAGGCAAAGCTCTCTTGTGTCATCAGCAAAACCCAAGGAAGCTGATCAGCTATCTGGAAACAAGAACGTAAGATTTGATTAGGCACAGGGGGGTCAACCATGGGGGGCTGTCAGCTTTGAATGCATCTCAGAATAATTCCAAACACAGGTCATGAAAGGGTAAGTGTGTGTACATTCCAAATAATTCTCTTTCTATTCATTGGGGAAAGAAGGGGGTAAAAGCATCCTGAGCCATCATACACCAGTTAACATTTTCTCAAAGTTCAGGAACTGAAAGTTTGCAATTTTTTTTTGGTTGCAGTTTTGTTTTTTAAAAGGCCTCATTGAAAACTGGAAAGTAATTGAAACTGTAATTTCCATAATTTGTATTTAATCACAATAATCTTATTGTGTCAGAGTCAGGTTTTACCTTGCACAGAAAATGAAAATGTAGAAATATTCATTAAAAAAACTAGAGTCTTTTATAAATTTGAATTTATAAACTTACATATTAATGTATATGAGGTTTAAGGACTTTTATTCTGCAATACCAAACCAGGTTTCCGAACACTAGGAAGGCAGTAACTACAGAAATAGCCATGAAATATACATGAAATCAAATGTGTGGATTTCAGCAGAGATGATCATGTTTAAGTGTGGGATGTCATTTTACAAAATACATTCCTGAGAAGAAACATTGACTTTCACAAAGATGACTGTGATAGAGGCAATATTTTTGGTATGTGTTTGTTATGCTTCTGAACAATTCCATTGTTTAATCCGGCAGTGGGACGTGGCTGGGCAGAGAAGCAGATAAAAATATCTGGGGGCTTTTTCAGTGGCTGCAGTAAGTTTAGGTACCAATGACTAACATTTAGAGCAACAATTTAGTTAATTAGAACAAGAATTTGGGTGGTTATCATATTCATTTGATAAGTTATGTTATGACCATTATAATGATTACAGTTGAGAAAGCAATTTAAGGAGGCTTACAAAACTGCTGAGGGACCCCTTTAGCCAAAAAACTCCCATCACGGGCTTGTCACTGTTTCTAGCAACAGGCCAGAGTGGCAGGAGGTCCAGCCTCACAGTCTGAGTTGTGTTGGCCTGGGTATAACCTCTGCCAGCTTTGTTGCTCCCCTCCAGGCCACCCGAGGGTGGCCCAGCTGCCTGCTCCCCACGCCATAAAGACCTGAGTGCTTTTGTGAACTCTCGTCTGCCTTCCCATCAAAAAGGATAGTGGAAAGAATTCCACACAAACCCCAGTTCATTAAGGGTGAAGAGGCCTCATGCTCATTAGCAGGCCTGGGAACCAAGCTGCTTTGAACCTTCTCCCTTTCAAGACCATTAGCAGAGGTCTGTGGAACAGCGATGGGAATATTAGATGCAGCCCACTGCAGGCTGTGGGAGAACAGTGCAGTTTACCCAGTAGTCGGGAGGTTCAAATCACCCACAGGGGTGGGGGTTGGGTGTTCTCAGCCAGATTTATGGGAAGCTTTCACTTCCAAAGCTATGTTTAGTGATTCTGACAATTGGTTGCTTATATTCACACCGCCACTTACTTACAAAATTCATGGTTTCTAGAATACCCTGACCCCTTCTGAAATAACATCCTTCAGAAATATCATGTGCTGTTTTGGTGAAATTAATGCTCATCTTGCTACCAACTGAATGGTAACTGATCATTAAAAGTATAAAGTTTGTCCTGAGCCTGTTAAAAATTAAAGAGCTACTGGCTCCATAAAAGCCTGGCACCTTAAAAAATACTCAACCATTCACTAACATTTACTACATAGGAAAGAATAAAAGAGCAACTGTGACTTGAAATATTAAAGCTTGCACATCTTTCTACAATTTGCAATGGAAACCCTAGGGTTACTGTTATAAGAAACATACCATTGCCACTTGGTCTCAATCACCTCTTCCTATAGATGGCTCAGAAGAAATCTAAAGGTTTTTACCGATTAATAAATATTTTGGTTAATCATAGAAAAATGTAGAGTTATCTTTAAATCAAAGTTCTTCTACCTTCTCATCAGAAGCATATAAATTAAAGAAAAAATGTAGCCCTTTTGGTCTGCTTTGTTCTCAGATAAAACAAGAATGCCTACCACTGAATCTCAACAGAAGGATAAGCATCAAATTAGGTCTGGAGAGCTATGATGACTGTATTTTTAATGCAGGTGCCAGGATTCCATCCCGGAGAGGTGTGATGAGAATTTCCAGAAAGGATTCCCTGCAGGACCTCAGTGGAAATGCTGACATTTTATTCATTTCTTTAATAGATGTTTACTGTGTGCCAGGTACTGAGGTAGCTGAAGAAGCCAGAATCTTTATCTCTATTATCAGGGGCCAAGCCAGCATCATCTCTCATGTGGACTATCATAAGACCTTTCTAAGTGATCTCCTGGCTTCCGTTCACTCTTGCTCTTCCCTCTATAGCCTATCCTCCACTCAGAACCCAGAGAGCCTGTTAAAACATGACAGAACATGCCTCTCCTCTGCTCTGCCCTATAAGGGCTTTCCATCTCACCCAGAGAGAAATTCACCAGAATAAACCAGCCCCAGAAAACACAGACTCAGACGGTGAGCTCACTTCCTCCCACACTATTCACTGCTCCCTCTGCTCTGGGCACATGGCCTCGTCTGACTCCTCAAACATGCCAAGCACATCCCAACCCCGCTCACCCCTGCAAGGTCTTCAGAATCCACATGACCCTCTGCTCCAGTGTCACCTTCTCTCTGAATCCACATAAAACCAATTCCCCTTCTACTACCATACCACCTACCCATTGTGGCAATTCTTCCCCCATCTCGGTTTATTTTTCTTTATAACATTTCTCACTGACATATTCTTTTAGTTTGTTTATTGCTCCATCTTTCCCCACTGTCCTCAACACTAGAATATAAGCTCAGTCAAAGCAGAGATTTTGCTTTGCACTTTGAGGGATGTACCACCAGCACCTAGAACAGTGCCTAGCATACAAAATGACTCAAATAGTCGTTGATTCCATTAAATGCACTGACTTTGCAGCTAAAATAAAAAAGAATCAAATATAGCCCTGCCTTTAAGGATGTCTCGATACATCAGAACAGAGGTCAGCAAACTTTTTCTATAATGGGCAAAATAGTAGACATTTTTGGCTTTGTGAGCCAAAGGGGCCCTGTTGCAGCTACTCAAATCCACCACTGTAGGGCAAAAACAATCAGACACAATAGATAAATAAATGAGTACAGCTGTGTTCCAATATAACTGTATTTAGAAAAACAGGTCACAGGCCAGCATTGGCCTGCAGATCTTATTTTGTTGAGCCATGTATTAGAAGATAGAGGCATATACAGATAACCAGAATATAAATGAAAATCATTCTCAGAGAGGTATGAATAAAATGTTGTGTGGGTAAAAGCAGCAAGGATGGTGGAGCAAGACATGGACAAGCACGTACAAGTTTTCAGTGCTAATGGGAAATGATATGCAATGGGCTTTCAACCTGACATCAATGGAAATTATGTGACTCGAGTGCTTAGGGGCAACTCATGTAAGAATGATTTAATAGTAGCTACTCAGAACCAGATCTTTTCTTTTATTGCCATAAAGCTTGGCATAGTGCTTTATGCAAGTGTCTACACTGTAAATGGTTAATTGTATTAGGTAATGACAAAATACTCCACTGTGGTAGGTGAAATTCAGCCTATTTTCTAAATCTTTTACCTGTATGCTACCAAAAAGGAAGGGGTTTTGGTTTGATATCTATAGTGGATCCCATTTTTTCCACATTTACCCAGATTTTACAATGACATAGATATCATTTTTGTTAAATGACTCAACAGTATCTTATTTGTACTCATTCCATTCCTTCTTCCAAAAGAAACTTAGTATGGTTTATTTTCTAGCTTTCTTTAAAATATCTTTTTGCAGAAATTAAAATGCTATTGATTCTTTTTTTTTTTTTTGCCATTCAATCTTTCACCAAACATTTAAGTTCTTCTATGTATTTGGTCCTGTGACAAGTACTGGTAACACCTGGCCCCTGTCTCCATGATCTTATGGTTCATTCAGGGAGAGAAAATATGAAAAAGGTCAGGTGTGGTGGCTCATGCTTGTAATGCCAGAACTTTGGGAGGCCAAAGTGGGATGATTTCTTGACCCCAGGAGTTTGAAACCAGCCTGGGCAACATAGTGAGACTCTATCTCTACCAAAAAAAAAAAAAAAAGAATAGCCAGGAATGGTGGCACATGCTGTGGTCCCAGCTACTTGGGAGGCTGAGGCTTGAGCATGAAAGGCTGAGGCTGCAATGAACCGTAATCATGCCAAAGCACTACAGCCTGGGCAACAGAGTGAGCCCATCTCAAGAAAAACAAAATGAACAAGCTGTAATGCAACATACAAAAAGATGCATGCCAAAGACAGACAGGGAATAATCAATTCTATATAGGAAGAGAGGAGACAAGGAGAAGCTTCCTGAAGGAGGTAAAGTATGAAGTGGGTTTTACAAGATAAACAGGGATTCACCAAGCAGATAGTGGTAGGTAGGTGGGAATTTTATGCAAAATTTTATCTTTCATTTGACTTTTCATATATATATATGAATATATATCTTGATATATATAACAATATCAGGCCAGGCACAGTGGCTCACATCTGTAATCCCAGCACTTTGGGTGGCTGAGGTGGGTGGATCACTTGAGGTCAGGAATTCCAGAGCAGCCTGGCCAACATGGTGAAACGCCCCATCTTTACTAAAATTAGCTGGGTGTGGTGCCATGCACCTGTGATTCCAGCTATTCAGGAGCCTGCGACAGGAGAATCACTTCAACCTGGGAGGCGGAGGTTGCAGTGAGCTGAGATCACACCACTGCACTCCAGCCTGTGCGACAGAGCGAGACTGTCTCAAAACAAAACAAACCAACAAACATCAACAAAATCCCCCTATATCATAAAATAGCAACTTTTGCCTTTTCTTAACTGTCATAATGTAATTTCCTAGCCTCAAAAAAAAAAAAAAAAAGAGCTTCTTTGTCTTTACATCAATAAAAGGAAATCACACATGCATATTTAACATTTTTGTGAATGGGCAGATTGGTTGTCATTCAGAGAGGATCTAGATAACCTTGGGAGTCCCTTGCAACAAACTGGGAATGGCAACAAATCTCAGCTCACACCTCTGCCTGTCCATGGTTCAGACATCTAGAACAGGACACAGAATAATGAACAAAAGGAGAGAGTGCTGGATGGGTGACTGGACAATCTAAGACATTCTGCAGTTCTGCTACTTATTAGCTGTCTGTATATTCAAGGGTGAGTTTCCACAGATGTTCCCTACAGTCAGTCCCTCTAGCACTCACTCTAATCACTCCCCTCGGCAGGAGCGGCTTCAGTGACAGATTACAGTGAAGCCCCTAATTGTGGGACACATTGGATACATGTTTTGAAGAAACTGTCTTATGGGTTCAAGACTTACAAGGAAAGTACTTCTTTAAAGTGGAAAATTAATAAATAGACATTTTGATGGAAAATAAAAATATCAGTGTTTTCACACCTCCCTCTTCTTCCTTTCCTTTTCTCTCTCATTAGGTGTATCTTAGTCCATTTTGTGTTGCTATAACAGAATACCCGAGCCTGGGCAATTTATAAAGAAAACAGGTTTATTTAGCTCATGGCTCTGCAGGCTGGGAAGTACAAGAAGCATTGTACTGGCATCTGCTCAAGAGAAGGAACTTTGCTTTATAACAACTCCACTCTTGTGGGAACTAATCCACTCCTGTGAGAACCAATCTAGTCTCCATGAGAGCAAGAACTGACTATCTCAAGAAAGACATCAAGCCATTTGTGAGGGATCTATCCTCATGACCCAGATATCTCCCACAAGGCCCCACCTGCCAATACCACCACGTTGGGGATTAAATTTCAACATGAGTTTTGGTAGAGACAAACAAACCACAGCACTGCATGTCACTGAAACTGTACTTTTCTAGTTTTCCTCTGTCTAACCACTGCTGACTTCTACCTCTTGCTAATCAAAGCCTAGTTGTTTTCTCATGGTCTATGCGTCCTTTGAAAGAGCCATCCAATTTTTTGTTTGTTTCACGTACTGCCTCTCTGAGAATGACTGCTAGGATTCTATCCCAAAATGCCATCTCTTCCCGGAACCAGTCTAGCACTGACAGTTCTTTGCTTCATGTACTGCAAGTGCCACAGACTTGAAATGCATATCACGTGGGATTTATCCTCTTCCCTCACAAGACTGTCTTTGTCTTCTCTACAGGGCTCCTGGTGGCTCCTCACAGCACTTCCATCCTCCTGGTCACCAGAAGGCAGATATCACAGTTTCTATTCATCTCTCTTTGGGGGTTGGCAGAATAACGGCCCTCAAAGATGTCCACAGCCTCCTTCTTAGAGCTTGTGAATATTTTAGGTTACAGAGCAAAGGGGACTGAATGTTGCTGATATAATTAGTATTGCTAAGCAGCTGACCTTGAGATGGTAGGAGTAGCATGGATCATCTAGGTGGATCCAAAAGAATCACAGGCTTTTTAAATGTGGAAGTGGCAGAAAGAAGAGTTAGAGTCAGAATGATAAGATATGACAAAGAGTCAACCTGTCATATCTGGCCTTGAAGATGGAGGAAGGGGCCATGAGCCAAGAAATGCAGGCAGCTGCTAGAAGCTAGAAAAGGCAGGGAAATGAATTCTTCCCAAGGCCCTCGAAAAGGAATGCAGCCCTAAAGATATCTTACTTATAGCCCAGTGAGACCTGTGTCAGACTTCTGCCTCTAGAAATGTAAGATAATGAATCTGCATTGTTTAAAGCCATCAGGTTTGTGCTAACCTGTTACAGCATCAGTAGGAAATGAATATACCCTCTATCCCTCAAATCCAAATCATTAGCTAAGACATACACGTGTCAACCCTCAGGAACTCTTTGCACTGGTTTCCTTCCCTCTGTTCCCACTGCCCCTGTGTTGATGCAGACTCTCTTTGCTATATTCCTGGACCATTACCAAAAAATCCTAATTTGATTCTAATCTCAAATCTTTTCTCCTTCAGCTGGATGTTTGTAATGTCCTTCTGGCACCACTACCTTTTTCTGTCACTCCTCTCAAAGGCACAAAACATTGAGCAGCTCCCTGCTGCTCAAAGTATGAATCTGGTCACTTTGTCTCCTTTGCAAGCCTCGTTCCAGCTTCTCCCAAACTATGCTTTCAATCATTCCCAATCATTCTCTGGCCTATACCAGGGACCCAGTAAATGGGACCATTTGATGCTCTTAGCAATTGCCTTTGTTTTTCTTCCTAGCACAAATCATTTTTCCTATGTGTTTCTGGTTTCATGTTTGTTTTCATTGATTTCAGGGTTTTATGGTTTGTTTTGTTTTAAGATGAGAGTAGAACCTCCTAAGAGGCTCAAAGAGCCTGGCCACTGTTGCATTTGGTGACTTCATATTCAACAAAGAGGAATTATTTTAAAAGATGGCTCTAAATAGTGTGACATGTCTTAATTTTTACATTCAGCAAAGCAACCCCTTTAACTGAAAAACACAAAGTGATATAGTTGTCCTATTCACAAAATAACTAAAATGTTTATTTTAAAATATTATTTCTTAGTATACAACTGAATAGTCAGCAATAGGACCTGGGTTTAAAGTTATAGGATTCATCTCATTCTTTCAGTATGGCTGGATTCACTCTGGAGTTGATACAGGAACATAGGTGCACGTGTGCAGGCCGACACGCAAACACAAATCTCATATGGAGATAACATTCACAGTCTAAATTTGAGGCCAGTTATGAATGTGTAGCCTGAGACAAATGACCAACTCCCTTAACATTCTCCATGATAAAAACTGGATGTAAGAGGTGTGTGACTTTTGGGGCTAAGGAAAATTAACCAACAGAAAGATGGAAAGCTAGGACTGTAAGAACGATGGGACATTGGTACCCAGGTGATGGCTAAGGTGATCTGGCTGATCTAGTTGCCTGAGCAGGTGGCCCCTTGCTCCATCTAGGCTCCGGGTATCTTCATCCTGAGAAAGCACTCGTTCCAGGAGGAGGACTTTCCTGGAGAGAGTTAGGCTTTCTTTTGTCCAAGGTACAGGATATGAGAAGAAACATATTGAAGGAGAAAATTCCCAGTGGAAGAGGAAAGACCTAGGGACTTCCTCGGCTTTAGAGTTTGGGCTTGAGAAGGGAAACAGGGGAACTCGGGATAGGTGCTCTTATGAATTATTGTTGCAGACCAAGGGCATAGATTCATCTTTTTTGCTCCCTCCTCTGAAGAGGCAAAAATATTGACCCGGTGAGTCCATTCAGACATAGCATTTAACCTCCAGCCTATATTGTCGCAACCTTTGCCACCATCTTGCTGGATAGCTCATCTTTATTTTTTAATTTTTTTGCATTTCACCACTTTATTCTTTGTAGTCTCTCCTGACCTCTGCTATAACACAATCAAGATAACCTGTACCTTGAAGGAACACCTCGGATCCCTGCGAAGATCGCACTGCCGGGTTTAATCTATAGCCAAATTCAATGGGCAGGCCTTCTGTTTCAGAATGCCAAGGATATAGAAGTTTCACTTGTATATTCAAGAACTGACCAGGAATTAGGAGTCTCCAGACCAAATGCCTTCTGAGAGCTCACTTATCCATTAGAATAAGGAGATAGCCTATCATCAGCACATCATCTATGATTTTTTATCCCAAATTTCTCTTAATGGGAGCACTGACATTTTTAATCACAAGGTAAACCCACCTCTCAATGCTTTCCTACAAGTATTCTAGGTTATAATAAAGAACATGCAATTCTATCAATTCCATCAATAATCTTACTTTCAGCCTCTCACTTTGTACAACTCTAAAGCTTTCACGACCAGGGAAATTTGTGAGTCACTAGACCAAGGAATAAACTTGGATGCCAACACTGGGTGGCCTGTGATTAATTGTTAATACCAGGTGGCTCTCAGCCACTGCCCAGATGATTCCCAGGGCACTTCCTCCAGTTCTTTTCCAAATATGCTCTGGACTATAGAGACTAAGTTTATTGTTAAATTTACCAAAACACTGAGATGACAAACACACTGTTAAAATTATACAATGTTACACCAAGCCACACAAAAATGGTTTCAGAACAGGAAGCTCCTATAAGTATTTCAAACAACAAACAGCATTGAAAATGTACCAATAAATCGAATTCTTTGAGAGTCCTAAATTTCAGAAACAAAATCAAATCAATTTACTTGATTGTCCACTCCTGCTATCTCTTGTTTACCTGGGTAATTAAGATTCAGTTGAGGCCGGGCGCAGTGGCTCAAGCCTGTAATCTCAGCACTTTGGGAGGCCCAGGCGGGTGGATCACGAGGACAAGAGATCGAGATCATCCTGGTCAACATGGTGAAACCCCGTCTCTACTAAAAATACAAAAAATTAGCTGGGCATGGTGGCGTGTGCCTGTAACCCAAGCTACTCAGGAGGCTGAGGCAGGAGAATTGCCTGAACCCGGGAGGCGGAGGTTGCGGTGAGCCGAGATCGTGCCATTGCACTCCAGCCTGGGTAACAAGAGCGAAACTCCGTCTCAAAAAAAAAAAAAAGATTCAGTTGATTTGTTCCTATTTGAATTTTTGCTGTGAGATTATCTGCATTATAGAACTATAGATGAAATAATTTTTAAAGACTGCAGAATGATGTTTCTATCTTGGACCAGCAGAAATACAGACTTTCAGAGGCCTCAAACTACTGAACTGTAAAACACTGGAAATCAACCTGAGTTTAGGAGGCAGATTGTAACAGGGACCCAACTCAGAAGGGACTTGCTCTTATCTTAAATAAGCATAATTTTCAGCAAACTGACACAAGAACAGAAAGCCAAACACCGTATGTTCTCACTCATAGGTGGGTGTTGAACAATGAGAACACGTGGGCTCAGGGAGAGGAGCATCACACACTGTGGGCAGTTGGGGGGCGGGCAGGGGAGAGACGGTGGGGGGTGGGGAGGGAGGAGAGGGTGGGAGGGATAACATGGGGAGAAATGCCAGATATAGTATGCACCTAAAGTAAAATAAATAAATTTTTAAAAAAATAACAAATGGATAATATTAAGAAAGTTAAAATAAAACCAAAGATTAAAAGAAAAAAAAAAGTATCTAACACAATCTCAATAAAAACTGGCTGCTACATCCAAGACGAATTCATCATAGAGTATTTTGAATAACATAATACAAGCACTCAGCATCTGTATATTCAATCATGCAGTTTAGTATTTGACTTTGAGTGATAAAAAACCACCGAATAAAGATACTACCCAAATGCTATTTTACTGATTAGTACTCTGGCCAATTTAAGAAGCAGGTGAGTCAGTAAAGGCACAGTAAAACAGGGCCACAAACTGAAGGAAAAAGGAGAGAAGGAGACCCAATTGGATTTAATTGCATTCTGAAATACTGCAAATTGATAGTATAATGTAGGCCGTTTCAGTACAAATGAGAAGTGGTTCTTAAAAACAACAGTATAAATAATATATCAAGTAAGAACAGGTGAAAAACGGTGATCCAGTAACATTTTATAGGTAAAGAATGTTACTCTGAACTATCACTGCAGTTAGCCTCCAAATGCCAGCACATTCAAATTCATTTGCTCAACCGGTAACAGACAACTAAGAATTTCTGCCAAGCAAATTGTAGGGGACCAGAGGGACTGTTTGAAAAAAAAAAAAAAAAAAAAAGTGACAAGCAGATGAGCACTGAGATGCTAGCCTCAAGTTTTAAAATAATTAATACAATAGATATTTTGAATAACTTGACATTTCTTCTTTAAGAAGTGCTGAAATTAACTTTTTTTTTTTTACCTGATACTTGAAGTGAGAACCAGGAAAGACTTTTAATTTCACCAAACACCCACCTGGTGGAATTCATGCAAATCAAATTAAACTGTTAACCAAATCTTTTCTGTACTTTCACATCTGCTTAAAACATGCTCATTCTTAATAATTGGATCTCTAGGACATTCTTTAAAATAATCACATACTCGCCTGACCACGCAACCTGATTAATAATGAATGAACATTACTGAAAAGAATCACTTCGAAACACAGCAGATGTCTGTGGGGAAATGAAAGCTTTAATGATCAAAATTAAGGGGAAATGGAAGCTGGGTCACACTTTCTGGTTATTTTAATTGAAACCTAGTCTTCCAAATTTACTTAACAGAATACTTAAACACTTCTTCACGGGGTTCATTTATACAAGCAGACAAGCACAAAGACAAATGGCAATGCAAAAGAACAACACAGATTCCTTAAGAAACAACTGCCCTATCCTGTTCTGTCTTAATAGTGAAGAAAGCCCCTCAACAGTTTCAGAAATCCTATTTGTTCCATTGAAAGACTGATAAACAGGTTAAAAACAGGAATTAGTACATTGGTCCTTAATAGTTCTTTGAGCACTATAGTTCTAGATTCTGACAAACAGATCACCTTGAATACCCACCAATGGACTGCACACTAGTTCTTTTTGAAGAAACATCGCTGTAGGCAGAGGATGGGGACCCACAAAATGACAGACAGGCCACCAAGACCAGATGGTGGGTGGCAGGCAGTGCTGGAGTGGTCCTGTGTGTCTGTGAGTGCGTCGACAGTGAAACACAACAGGAAAATCGGTCCAACAATTCCAGGAAGGCCAGCTCCACCTCATCCACTCCGCCAGGGTTGCCCGAGTTGAAGAATCAACTGCCTTTTCCATGGCCCCCGGTAAGACTTCCCTATCCCCTGGCCTACTCAATGTTCAGCTGAACCCGAATGAAAAGGTAGCTCAGGTCAGCTCAACACCCACTGCCTGGTCCAAAAAAACGATGACTTAGCAATAGAATCTGTACTTTCATTCCTTACAGAGACCAGGAGCAGCTTGGCTGACAGAGATAGTGTCCTGTGGCTGAAGGCTGGGTGCCAGCTTTCCATGCCACCAACAGGAGCTGTCCTGCCCAGCTCCTTTGGTTGGGAACAGGCACTAGACCCATTTCCTTTGGGGCCTCTCAATGTCCTACTGAGCACACGATCATATTATACTCTGGATGCTGGCTCATTCATTTAAAAAAATAATATACACATTATTGTGTACTTTTATCTTCTGAATTAAAGTGTAATGTCTGGAAGAAGTTTTCTTCAACATTACAACAGGAACAACAATCTCCAATATAGACACAATAAAACAGTCATTTATTTCTTCTAAAAATAGTGACCTAAATAGCAATCTATCATCCTGATAAAATATATGTATATACACACAGGTTTCACATACACACATGTATATATATATATTATGTACAAACATATACAAAAATCATGTGTATACATATGTTGAATATTACATACACAGTATATATATAATAGCAAATCTCTGATGAGTGTCTAAAATTTCAGTCTCCAGAATGGCAAAGAAAAGGGGAATTGAGAATGTAAAGTAAAATTGATTTTAAAATTTAAAATTTGACTGACTAAAGGAGGAAGGGGAAGTAGTCTTCCTAAAGCAAAAAAAAAAAAAAAAAAAAAAAAGTCCTGCACTGCAGTTCTTTGAAGGATGTTGCTTATCACTATGTAAGACAAGAAACTGCAACTAAAGTAAATCATCAGGAAAGTGTTTAAAAAAAGAATCATGTACAATTCAATTCATAATCCAGACATTTGGACTCCACCAAAGGTGTTTAAGGAACATTCATGATAAAGGGGAAGGAGAGGCAAGAACTGCTTCCTCAGGCTGCCCAGTTTGCACGTCTCAACATCTACTTTATTGCCATTGCAACACTTCACAGTAAATCAAAGCATGCTTCACATGTTAGGACATAAAAATGCAAACACAGTTTTTTTTGGCTTATGTCTCTCCAAGTTATAACTTCATTTGTCTTTTAACAATGAATAAAAGGATTACTCAATTTCACATATAGATGACTTCCTTAAGAAGTTCTCATTGTCCTCGGAAGAGACACACATAGATCATCAAGTAGAATTCTAAAGAACTTTTCATGAAGACATGGCTTTTGTTAAAACAACATTTAAATTGTCAAAATTCTACAGGCCTAACTTTTCCCTATTTTGGCACTGTAGTGGAAAATTAGCCTGAACATCTCAAGTTGAAATATCAGGAAAGAAATATTTACTCCAACCCTCAAAACAAAATGGTAAACAAACAAAAAAATATTATAGTCTCCTAAAGGGCATAAACTCACAACTTCCAGATGAAACTTCCCACTATCTGAATGTCTCAGACATTTCATGTCTTTTACAGTTTAAGAAATAGAGCATTTACTTTTAAAGGCACACAGAAACTATTTTACATTATATTGAAAATGACTGATGTTTTCCAGGTCTATGCTGTACCAGGTACCATGCAAGAATTTGGTTCTGAAAGCAATGATAGCAGCCTGGACAAAGAAGGAAGTTGGTTAAGAGCCAGTTACACCTGGTCTCCTGGAAGAAGTCTAAATCGACCCTCCTGGTGAGTGGACCAACAGCGTGGTGGTAGCAGAAATGGAAGTTACTACTTCCTGTGAAATCAGCCACAGATGAAAAGCATTTAACACTGCTGTCCCTGAATGCTGTCTCAAATGTATTTATAGTTTGATAGGCATTTCTATGTATATTCATAGAACTATTTATATGTCTGTATAAAGTCCTATATATGTCCATAATGGAATTAGTTTTTGTAGTTACATATAATGTATATGTATACATAAGTCCACGTACGTATACATATACAAAAGCATCTTTTCAAAATTGTTTGAGACTGGATAGAATTCACTCTTCACAAACCCCTCAGTTATAGTGGCCCTTCTGCATTACAGAAACATTCCTTCCTCAGTGCAAAAACAGAAACTTGTAGATAATGTTTATTTAAAAATAACAACTGCCTGCTCATATCTGCAAAAGGTTACCTGAAAATGAGCAAAACGACACAAGTGATCTATACTCTGAAAGACAGACCAGTCAAGTGGGATTTCTGCAGCAAGCATAGTAGATTGTGCCCTGGAGAAACGCTTGCCTCTTGGGGAAACTTTTTCTTATTTTATTTATATAATACTCTCCTAGGAGGCAGAGAAAGTACACAGCCTCCCCTTCCCAATTATTATCCACCAGAAGCAAAATAGTTATTGATGATGGCAATGCAACATTTCACAATTGTTCTCTGAACACTAGGAAGCTTAAGTTCAAAGACAAGAACAAATACTAGTCTTGTGACTCATGGAGGTAATGACGATGTTATAGAGTAACTGATTCCCATTGTGTGAGCAGTTTGGGAAATTCTCTCAAATATGATGGCTCCGTTACTCAAAGAAAATCTCTTTTTCCCTCAACCTCAAAGTCAGCCACACAAAAATGTTCACAATACCCTGAAGCTGCCTTGCAATCTTAAAAAGTAAGGAAAACTAACCTTTATTCACAACTCCTGGTTAACTATTATGAAGAACATGCTTTAACCATTTCCCCTGATCACTGAAGCTCTACAGTCAGGGGAAGAAGTCTTTTTTCTTTTCTTTTCTTTCCTTTTTTTTTTTTAAAGGCAACAGAAAGAGGAGTGACTCTTTTGTTCTGAATTGTTATTGTAAAGCACCACATGAAAGAAAAGGAACGATGGGAACATGGCAATGAAGAGGACAAGAGCGCTGATAAATGAAAACAGGATATTAAGAACAGCGTCGGGACTGTGAGTCTGTACAGAACAAAGGCGGAAGGCTTCTCGGGAGAAATTCAAGCAGAAATGCTCTTAACACATTTACATGCCAATGGATGAACTGTAGTTTCTCCAAGTGGCATAGATCTTTAAGTCCGGGACAATAAAATTAGGTTATCATTAAAACACACACACACACACACACACACACACACACACCATAAAGTGTCATAAAATTAAAACTGTTTTCAAATCACATTCAAGCACACCCTCCGCTTTCAACCAGTAATCTTCTTGAAATTTCTAGATCTATGTTTTGCTCTATATAAAATAAGATACTGGTTCTATCAAATAACTGAGCTTAGTATATAGTCCCAAGGAGAGTAAATTTTTTTACTAAAAGAAAAACAATTTTCTTCCCATTCACAGCACACTCTAACTTACACTTTCAATATAACCTTTCAATAGAGCTTTCAAGAACTCCCAGGGAAACTAGGCAATGGGTACTGTGTTGTGAAACAATTACGGCAACTAAGTGGCTAACATTAATAGAGTACACTGGTTTTGCCAAGTCATGGTGGTGATATCCTATACTTTTCTTCCGATGCAAATTCTGCATCAGAAGCTAGTATGATGGTACATTTAATAAGACATCACTCTAGCTTATTGGACTTACCACATAAGAATTATTATTGTAGTCTCTAAAAAGGTTCACAAAAGTAAAAAACATGTCTTATTTTACACTCCATTAAAAAAATTCAGTCTTTTTTTTCCTCTCTTTTCTATGTTCTGCCACTATTCTCTTCCCCCTGCTTCCTGATCAGTACTTTCCATTGTCAGATGAGTAATGACACTCATCTTTTTTGCTAAAGCATTTTATCCAGCTTTTCTCTGGCATGCTTTCAGAAAACTTGGGGCTAAGCCCTGAGTTCAGTGGGCCCAAGTGTCCTTGGTCTAGTTTTGGGCTGACACTGTCAAGGTTGTATCCTGTAAAAAAAAAAAAAAAAAAAAAAAAAAAACATGTAGTGCCTTGAAGTCAGATAAACCTGAGTTCAAATCCTGACTCTGCCATTTCCTTTCAAAGGCAGACAGGAGACAGATACTGTACATATCTTATACTCGCAGATGCTCTTCCTATCTTCTATGTAGTTTCCTTATCTGTAAAACGTGGACAATAAGAGCTATCTTAAGGGTCCTTTGAGGATTAAGTGAGGTGAACTTTTTAAAGTGCCTGACAAAATTCTCACTCTTATGGAAGGACAGGGTGGTAGAGGTGGGGGGTTGGGGTCCTTCTTCCCTTCTTATCCTGAATCACCTCTTCCCACTCTTCTTTGAATAAATTCATTATCTGTGTTTTTTACTGGAAACCTTTTCATACCGTTTTTGGAAGGAAGTAGGCTATAAATCCATTTATTCAATAACATTCATGGAGCATCTTATGTGAACAAACAGTATGTGATGAGAAATGAACTAGCATTTTTATTCTTAACACTAATGACTTACCTTCACACTGGCAATTTCATCTATTTCCTACACTATGACATACCTCTGTTTATTACCACTGATCTCCCACCATGACCTTGGGGCTTCACTTCTGCTTCCCACTGAAGGTCACCCTGTCCCATATGCATTCTTTGTCAGAATTTTTTATTTTGCAGAAAATAAGGGACCCTGGCATGGATGGAACATGTGAAACTATCAAGAACAGTGAAAAGTTTCAGATTTTTGCTACCTTCCAGTTTTATTTCGTCAATGCTGGCAGAAGACCACCTGAATCAAAGATAAAGGTTTTTTTTACTCAGATGGTATGTGTTTCATGTTCTGTTGGTTCCCCTTGTCTCCAAAGTCCTGTGGAGCATCTCAGGTCCATGTTTGCAAACTCAGTAGGTTTGCATCATACCTGAGCAACCCCAAGCTTAGTGAATCTGAATCTTTTATAATGGACTGCAAGTTAGCCTACCCAGCAAATAGTCTGGAATAAGTGCATTCAGTGCTTCAGCTCACAAGAGGTACAAAAATGTGATGGATCCATGGAAAATTATTTCCTAATAGACACAACTCCTGTCTCTTCCTGGCGATATGGCCAACAGTTGTCACTAGAAATCAGACGATCACTGGGCTTTCTAGCAGTTACCATAGAGGGAGAATTTCATTTGGCATTGAATGACCCTTGAGTCATAGAAGACTAGAGGTAAAAGGAGCCTGCAAGAAAGTGATGAGAACTTCCTTACCAACAGCTCCAAGCTCCTTCTCCAACCACCCTCTGACATCAGCTGTTGTACCAGGAAAACTGGCAGAAAGCAGGTAAGCCTCACCCATAGATTTTGTTCAAGTAAACGTAGCCCTTAATGTCCTCCATAGTCCCAAAGCAGCTTGGGTCTGTGCAACTTCAACTCTTCACTCTGAACCTAAACTAATTTTAAGAGTTTGGTGCTTGTTTCAGCAGCACATAGATTAAAATTGGAACGATACAGAGAAGATTAGCATGGCCCCTGTGCAAGGATGGCACACAAATTCATGAAGCATTTCATAATTTTTATTATTCAAAAAATATGAATAAAATAAAAGTTTGGAAGAGTAAGCTAATTTTGTTACGTTTATGACATTGGAAATCCTGTATGTACATCCATCTGGCTTTCTTTAAGCATTAAAAAAAAAGTAGAAGTCTTGGCTGGGCACGGTGACTCACGCCTGTAATCCCAGCACTTTGGGAGGCCGAGGCAGGTGGATCATGAGGTCAAGAGATCAAGACCATCCTGGCCAACAGGGTGAAACCCCGTCTCTACTAAATATACAAAAAAAAAGTAGCTGGGTGTGGTGGCACACGCCTGTGGCCCTAGCTACTCGGGAGGCTGAGGCAGAAGAATAGCTTGAACCCAGGAGGCGGAGGTTGCAGTGAGCCAAGATTGCTCCACTGCACTCCAGCCTGGTGACAGAGCAAGACTCCGCCTCAAAAAAAAAAAAAATAAAATAAAATATAAATATAAATAAATAAATAAATAAATAAATAATTAGAACTACTTCTTTTGGAGTAAAACCAGAAGAGTCATTTCTTTCATTATTCTTTCGTTCCACTGGTATGTTCTGAGGTTGTCCTGTGTGCCAGGGGCTGCTCTGGGCAGTAGCAAATTAGTGGTAAACATGAGAGCAAAAGCCTGCCCTTGGAGAGCTAATATTTTAATGAAGGAAATAAAAAGTAAAAGGGTTTTAAAAAACACAAACATTTCAAAGACTCATACATAAAATGAAATAAAAAGGATGACATGATAGAAGGTAGATGCTAGCTTTCTTGACATTTTGGCTTTGTTCCTGCCAATAAAAAAGCAAAGAGTATCTGAATTTCAGTATAAAACTTTCCAGTGTTTGGTCAGAGAGCTGTGATTTAATTTTTCAAGTTGTTAAATGTTTAGTTTCAGACTTCCTCAAGGATAGATTTCTTTTTCAAGGGCATAAAAATCCAACTTTAACTATTTCTTACAGAAAATGCAATGTAATGAATTATTGGAAAATGCTGACCTCTTTATTTATTTTAGCAATAAAATTTTGAAAGAGAAAAGCCATGAACATTTAGTGGGCTCAGAAAGCAGGAACCATGTCTTTTTGTATTGCTGTAACAGAATTCCTGAGATGAAGTAATTTATAAAGAACAAAGATTTAGTTCTCACAGTTCTGGAGACTGGGAAGTCCAAGATCAAGGTGCCATCAGGTTAGGGCCTGATCTCTCTATTTTCAAGATGGCACCTTGAAGGCTGTGTCCTCTGGAAGGGAGGAATGCTATGTCCTCGCATGGCAAAAGAGCAGGAGAGGAAAAACCCACTTCCACAAACCCTTTTAATAGCAGCATTAAGCCATTCATGAAGGCTCTACCACTAAGTCCCACATCCCAACACTGCTGCATTGCAGATGAAGCTTCCAACAAATGAATTTTGGAAGACACATTCAAACTGTAGCATATGGTACTCAGAATTACCTGGATATCTCAAATGTTTGATTCTAGGATATTAACTCAATGTTGAAAATAACCATGGATGTACAGTTAAGGTTATAGGGATGGACGGGAAGGAAATGAATAGAGACACTGGAAGAGGCATTGGTTTTGTCTGTACTTACTCACCAGCTCTCTTCACCATTAGAAGAGGAAATTTCAGGATGGAAAGGAAGGAAATGAGAGAAGAGTGCTGGGGGAAATAAACACATGTGACTAGGGCTTTATGACTGGTGAGCACCAAAGATGAGTTAAGACTAGATCCCACTGGCTGACAGCTCTAGTTGGTGTCTTATTGACAATGACAATAATATCAAAAAAGCATGTAAAATAAATAAATTCACTGGCTAGGTAAAATTGTAATAGTCGCTGGATCATGATTTTTAGAGCCTATCTCTTTAAGAAAGGGTTAGAAGGAAGACAATCTCAGAGGCAACTGTTGTAGAAGAATAAAGAGTTGCTACTGTAGCTACAGCAGAGACCAAGAGAAGAGCTTGGGAAGTCTGGGTGGCGGGTGCCCTGTGCCACTCTTCCACAGTGAAGCAAATGAAGTTTGTGGGAAGACAGGGTGGCAGGGGTCCAGGGGAGGGGTTATAAAGCAAGTAGTCTTCTGAAGATTCAAGCTGTTTATCTGGAGACTTGAGAGTTCTGCCCAAAATACATGTTAAAAAAAAAAAAGAGTAATCTATATAAGAAAAATCCCATAAATGCTATGAGGCTCCTAATGGCTTTTAAAACATATTCTCAAGGCAGGCTAAAGTCTGAGAGATTGTTCTTATATTATCAAAGTACACTTCAATTGTTATCTTAGAGATAAATTATAAATGTAATTTGTAAAACATGAATACAAGGCATGAATCTGAAGTTAATATCAAAAGGTATGATCTTAGGGAGTTGGCTTAAGAGTTTTTTGTTGTTATTTTGACAATTCTCACTGAAATGCATTTTAAGTGTGAGTTTCATCCCTTACATTTTATCCATTGAATCAAATTAGATAAGAAGCTGGCTTTTAAACATTAAAAACGGCAAAATTGAAAGAACTCAGTACTTAAGATGCAATCTAGGGCTTAAAAATTCACTTAAAAAAAGTATGCCTTTAAGAACAGTGAGCTTTCAAGGTGGCTAAGCTATATTAAGGTGAAGTTATACTTATTTTGACTATAAATATGAATGCTAATTGGAGAAAGTATCATATAACTATATGAGAAAATACTGCATTTTTGAAAAACCAAATCTGAGTGCCTCATTTGTCATCTGTATGGTAAAGATATTTCGGTTGTCTCTTTTACGTAGCTCTTTTAGCTTGTCCTTATTTAAGTCAACAGGGTCTCTTGATTCAGGGCATAGTTCCAAACAATTCTGCCAGTTCTCTAAATCTGTTCTTTTCATTCCAAATTCCAAGTGACTCTCTCTCTTTTAAACGGATGCAAATACTTAGTTTCACAACTTTAGTCATTTTCATCCTTAGAATACAGACTGGGAAATAGCTCACTCCTGTGGTGCTGGGCAAAGGGTGCCAGACGATAGCAAAGATGTCGGTGACTTCACCGAAGGGAGCTTTGTTGTGCAGGAGCCACTGCCAGCTACCCTCCCCCGAGCACTGACTACCAAAACATCACAGTCCAAAGAGGGGCGCTCCAATCCCCTTTCCCACCTCCCCTCCTCCACTTCCCTGCCTATCAGCATCCAGAAGCAATTCTTTGCATGGGTGCTTCTTCATCCTGATCCTGACTGGCAGCTCCAAGGATTAAACTCAGGTCCTTTGGAGCAGTCGCTTTATGCACATTAGCCTCCTGGGGTGTTGAACTCCAAAACCTCTATTTTTTCCCCCTGGGTCTACCCTGTATCTCACAAAACCCTAGTTAGCCACTGTGGTACACAGCCTTTCTTCCATTCTGGGCTATCAAAAGAAAACAAAACAAAACACCAGACCTTACAACAATATGATGGATATGGTAATGATCGAGGGTCTTTAGGGTAGTGGGTAAATTCCAAGTTCTTTCATAACCAAGACTTGGGAACCCGTTTTCTTCTTTATCATTAAGACTTCACATTTTCATCAGCAGAATCTTGCTTACAATAGCACAAATGATCATTTGGCTGAATGAAAATAGCTTGTGTGTTGTACGTGTGTGTGTGTGTGTGTGTGTGTGTGTGTGTCCAATTAAAAAAAAGTTCCTCAAAACTGCTGAATGAAAATCAAGACCAGTGTCTTTTTAATCAAACAAAATTTCCTGCTTAGTGACTGCATTAAAAAAAAAAAAAAAAAAAAAAAAAAAAAAAAAAAGACCATCTGGCCTTCTCTGCTATTTGAGGTTTTTTTTTTCTCCTCCTCACTTCCTGGTTATCTTTAGCAAAACATTATTGTTTTTACCATGGTGCATTTCCCTCTGTGCATTACTTTAATAAATGGGATAGAAAGTATTGCTTCATTTCTTGAAAAATACTTTTCATTTTAAAATGGCAGGTTTAAAAGGGGGGAAAATGTGCTTAAAAGAAGGAAGATGAAAGTCAAATCACAGTGAGGGCATTAACCACTTATGTTTCTTTAAACACTTCTGCCAAGGCAAGCTCTTTTTCTCACACACACACACACACACACACACACACACATATATATGCATAGTAACCATTAAAATCCAAAAAGAAAAGCCACCCTATGTACCCTATCCTAGTCATTTAAGGTGATAACTATACTAAACACCCTGCAAGAAATAAATCTGAAATGGAATTAATTTCCATGTGGGAACAAAGATGACAACAAAAATACAATCAAATCTCAATTAACTGAAATTCTCTGGAAATGACAGAGTTCTGGTTAATTTAATTTTCTGGTTAACTGAATCCCAAATAGAAAACTTTAAAAAAACCACCATGGCATGTGTGTACCTATGTAACAATCCTACAAGATCTGCACATGTACCCCAGAACTTAAAGTAAAATTTAAAAAAAAGTTGTACCTTCAAAATAAAAAAAAAAAAAGGATCCTAACTGAAACATTTCTAAAATGTTTGAGTCCACTTTACTTGTATAACCACAAATCACATATTGGATCTAATTGAAAGGTTTGAGGTAATTTCAAATCTTACTTTTCCTTGAGACCATCATTAAAAAGACCTTTCTTCATTTGATCATAAGTAGAGATTGTGGGAATTCACAAAAGAGAACCTAGGAGATTGATTTGACTGTATAATTGTATCCATGACCGCGGATTTTCACAGTAATTCATAATAACACCTTTCTCCTTTTACTTCACAAATCTTTAGGAAAAGTATAATGCAGAAAACTTGTGGTTAATAGAGGTTGAATTTTTTTGGCCTCAGTTCAGGTAAGCTGAGGTTTTTGTGTATTTACATGCTAAACAAAATGACAAAGATTCCTCCTTTTCTCACTGCTGTTCAATAAGTGTAAAAAATGAATAATAATTTGAATATGGTACTTCTGATTAATTTTATTAGTACAAATTGAAGACTATGGAATAATTTCAGAAATATGTAAAGTAATTGAGAAAGCACTAGTGTTTAGGTTTCTCAGCGGAACATAATGGCAGCTCAAGACTGGTCCCAAATATCCTCCTTCCATGGTGCAGACACGACCAGTTCAGCCCTTCCTTGGGCTCCCCATCCCAATTTCCCACAGAAATTTACACTGTGCCACCTGAGTTACCAAATAATGACACCATTTTGAATCAAATTATTGCCCAACAAAAAGAGACCTCTAGTCTTACATTTTAGGGTCCCACGCTTTGATGAAGGTTATAGTAGAAGAAGCTCCTGCATTGGGTAGGAGATTGGGAAAACGTTAGCTCAGATCACTTCCAGCTCTACAATTCCAAATAGCTTGCATCATATGTGGAAAGACAAGACTGAGACTCATGTTCTCTCTCTGAATACCCACACACTCTCACACTCTGTCTCTCTACCTCTGTCTCTGTCCTTCTCTCACACACATATCACTTTTTCTTTGGGGGAGAGGAGGACATCATCAAGCCTCCATCCCCAAAGCAATACTTGGTAGATTTATTTTGAAATCCTATTATATGCAAAGAACTCTGATAGCTACTGAGCACATAGTAGAGTTTTCATAAATATTTCCATAAAGGACTGATGAAGCTGAGAGAATCCATCTCTCACTTGGGGGCCTACAAAGGATATTCTTAAAAGGAGAAAAGATCAATGATATCAGATTTAGCTGTGGCACTGGTATTTGTGCCGATGACTATTTTGAAAGCAGTACAGACGTTACACACTAAAAACAGGACTCTATTGTAAGGCATATATATGTGTATATTTATTTATATATTACTATTATCAACTAGTATGTCTTGGGAACAAATGTGTGAAGAATATTTTGAGGATACATGTATTGAGTATATATTTTAGATCTCAACCTATAACTCAGTTTAGACCTTGCAAAGACAAAATCAGTGGGTCCTTATTCTTGCTCATTTTGTCCTTCTAGCTGTACTGTCTTCTCTCAGTATCTTTTCACCAAGTCTTGCCCTGAAGAACAATAAGGACACCAAAACATAGGCCCTTTTTCTTTCTAAAGACTCCTCAGGGGATATTATAAACTTAATGTCTTAGGGAATTCTGCAGAGACTTTCTAAACTGGTATACTCAAAATCAGTGCCAAGGCCCTGAGGGTGATTGGGCTCCAATATCTGTCACCACAGTGATTTCCAGGTTGATTGGGCCCACCTGACATCCTTGGGTCAAGGGTATGGACAAGTAGCCCTGTGCCATTTAGAACTACCAAACACTCTTCCAGATCATAGAAGCAGCATCAGGATGTACTGCAGATTATTACCTGCTGAATCTATGTGAAGCTGTCCTTCCATAAATACTTATTTTTCTTAGAAAAGGGCAAAAGTTCTCATGATACATTACTTAGGTAACTGCTATACCCTAATAGAGTAGTGTGCTTGTATTAATTCTTCACTGTACAAAACAAAGAATATACATATTATATTCTTTGTTTTAAATATAAATATATATACAAATATATAAATATGTACATATATATTCTTTGTTTTATATATATAATTGAGATATATATCATATATATATAAATGATATATAGATATCATTCTTTCTGACTTAATGGAAATAATATTTATTTAGGGAATGGCAACTTCTAGGCAAAGTAAAGAGAGCATCAATATTCCTAACACCCACATGGTTGACATGTGATGCAATCTGCATAAGGCTTCCTTTGAATTTCATTTTTTGGAGCTTTCCTTCATATATCCATAAGTGGCATTTAAAAAAAAATCTACAATTTGCCAGGCATTTTATATAAATTGGGGCTAATCCCTAAATAGTGGGTATCATTTTCCTCCATTCTGCAGATGAGGAAACTGAGACACAGAGTTAAAGTATCTTCTCCAGGGCCACACAACTGGCACACGGCACAGACTAGTTTAGAATCTGGATTTTTCTAACTCTTAAAGATCTCTTTCCGGAAGCGAAATTACTATGCCAAAGACACATCTGCACATTCATGTTTACTGCGGCACTCTTGACAATAGTCAAGATATGGAATCAGCCTAAGTGTTCATCTACAGATGATAAAGAAAATATATTTCTTTATGGGGATAATTAGGACAGTGGAATACTATTCAACCATAAAAAGGATGAAATCCTGTCATTTTTGGCAACATGGATGAGCCTGAAGGACATGATGTTAGGTAGAATAAGTAAGGCACAGAAGACAAATACTACATGTAACAAACCTGCACATGTGCCCCTTGAATCTAAAATAAAAATTCAGATTATAAATAAAAGAAAAAAAATTTTTAAAGCATTTAAAAAGACAAATGCCACATGATCTCACTCATATGTGGAATTTAAAGAAGTCGATTTCATAGCAGTAGAGTAGAATAGTGGTTCCCAGAGGCTGCTGAGGGTATGGGGGAAGGAAAGAATAGGGAGAGGTTGGTCAATAGGTACACAAAGTTAGACAAGAAGAGTAGGTTTAGATGTGCTGTTACACGGTACAGTGACTACAGCAAATAACAACGTAATGTATCTTCAAGACAGCTAGAAGACAAGATTTTGACTGTCACCACAAAGAAATAATAAATGTTTAAAATGATAGATGTAGTAATTACCTCGATTTGATAATTATACTGTGTATCCATGTACTAAAACATCACATTGTACCCTATAAATATGTACAATTGTTAGGTGTCAATTATAAATACATTTTTTTAAAAAAATTTCTTTCCTCAGCAACATATTGCTGTTACAGCCTCAAGGAATTAGAAATTTTAGATATATGAATGTGAAGAAAATGAGGATGCTGTAGATTCTGGCAGTATTTCAACTACTTCTAAAGTTTAATTTTGAAAAGACGAATGGTTAAGCATTGGTCATGTGTCCCTTCTTTACCAGGAGCTATTCAGAAATTTCACAAGCTAAACCCTCCCAATTCTGACTTAGAAGTACTGACATCTGGATCATATTGGCAAGGGGGTGCTTTAAACATAAGAGAAAATTAGGAGAAAGACCTAGGACTGGATTACTTCCACAAGTTCACTCACCAATATCCGCCCAAGTACTGTCTTTTTTTTTTTTATAGCTAGCTTGTCATCCATTCTTTCTACTCAGTGAACAATGGCTTGTGACCTCACAGTTAGTGAGTTCACAGGAGAAATGTATCAGTTATAATTAATGTTTACTAGAATAAATGTAAATATTTTAAAGCATACAACAGTTCCAACCACATGTGATTTCCATTTTATTTTATGAAACACTAAAAATCCACTTGTCCACCCCATTAATTATAACCTGCTCTCAGCCCTGACCTGTATATAATTCCTCCTGACATAAATTGGAACAAGGTGCTCAGAATGGAAGCAGCCTACACCCCAACTGGGTTACAAAATGTCAAGTTCCCAAACCTCTCAAAAGTGTAACCTGACATTTTGCTAAGATTAGAGACAGTTTATGAATTTAAAAAGAGGGCTTAAGGACTCACCACAGTTAAACCTACAGTAACTCCTGAAATATCCAAAGTAAACAGGACTAAGGGAGCCCTGGGGACAACAAAACCCTGTTAGAAGAGATGGAACAGTCTTTAGTGGGTGGTATTTCTTTGCAGAAAATAATGTACATGCATTCAACTAGAATTAAGAAGAATGCAACAATAAACTTTGAGGCTTGAAGCCCTCTAGAGATCTAAAGGAGTCATGAATGGGCCATGTAAAATATTTCTCCTTTTGCTACATGTGAATGATTGAATTTATACTGCCCATTAATCCTAAATGTTGAAGGCAATAAAAAGAGAGAGAGAGAGAGAGAGAGAGAGAGAGAGAGAGAGAGAGATTGGCTAACTTTTTAAATAGTGTTTTTCCTGACATGAATAGAATTATGTATTTATTATACATATGTATAATGTATCTTGGTGAACATCTATAAAATTCCCAACAAGCAAAACACCTATATAAGGATCTAACCACTAAGAAGCAACATTCCACAGATTGATCTTTCTAGTCATTTTCTGTACCTCTTAGCCACAAAAATGGGATCAGACTTTACATTTTGTTTTGCAAGTTGTTATTTTAAATATAATATATTGGGTGATTTTTTATGTTCAAAGACTTCTAACTTTTCAAGATTAATTTTAACTACCTTTTAGTACAACTAAAGTATTACAGCCAGTTGCCAAATAAAATAGACTATATAAGCTGAAGATTTACTAAATAAATGTGAGCAATTTTTCCCCATTATAACATACACTGTCAATAGGGGTGATATTGCCCCCAAGAGAGAGAAAACTAGTTCTCAGTGGCAAAAAAAACTTTCTCTTTTTATGCATAAAGCACAGATATATATATAAATAGATATATAGTGTATCTGTCTTATTAAAATTTCATTCAAGGAGCAATTAGAAAAAAATGATTCAAAAGGCTCTTTGGGACAGGGGGTTGAAAATGAAAATTGGTTGTGAAACACTGTACTACTGCATCAGACTTGTAAAAAGTGGCTTTTATATTGCTAGAATTCAGAAGAGGATTTTTTCCATTTTAAATTTCTCATTCTTGAATAAATTTTTATTTCTTAGTTGCAGAAACCAAGGTTTCAAGAGGCAGATCTTTGGAGACTTAATGTTTTGTGATACGCCATGGTCAATACATGCGATATCTGCCATGTTCTTACTCAAGACTCCTTGGGGTCTGGGTTAGGAGGCACATGTTGAATGAGAGGATATTTTGACGGCAGGTGAACATATCATCTCTGAAAAGGCTGGGGCCTGCTAAGTCTGCATCTCAACATTTATCAGCTCTTGCTCTGTGCTGCCCTCTTGTGATATCTGAGCCTCCAGTTTGCCTTGATCTCAAAACCTTCATCGATGGACCACCTGCCCTCCAGTGCTTCTTGGCACCAACACCCAGGAGATGGTCAGGGAAAGAAGTGAACACCAAAAAATACAGATTTCCTTACAGGAAGAAGCCAGTGTCAGAAGAGGAAGGAAAAGCCACAGAACGTCCCTTTCGCCCTTTAACCCTAGGAGATGGTGGGCCAATTGTCCACAAAGCTGCTGTTACCACAGGCCACACAGCTCACCAAGGAGCAAGGCAGGAGCTGAGACTCTTCATCACCTTCTGTGGTAGGCAGACTTTCTAAAACGGCAGCCCAAAGATGCCCGCCTGAATCCTGGAACTTGCAAATGTGATATTACTCCTTGGATTGTGTTGTGTTACAGGGCACACTCGATGTTACAAAGGAAGGCGATGCAGGTGGGCCTGACCTAATCACATGAACCCTTAACTGCTGAGAACTTTTCCTGACTGATGGAAGAGGAATTTAGAGAGATTCTATGTGTGTGAAGGACTCACTGTGCTGTTGCTTTGGGGATGGAGATGGCCGCTTAAGAAGGAATGTAGATGTCCCTTAGAAAGAGTGAACCACAGCTTATAGCTACCAAAGAGCTCAGTCTTACAGCTACAGAAAGTGAATTCTGCCAACAACCAGAGCAAGCTTGGCAACAAATTCTTCCCCAGGGCCTCCAGATAAGAGCTTCGTCTGGCCAACAGCTTTATTTCAGTCTTATGAGACCCTGAGCAGAGAACACAGCTGGGCCACCCAGACTTGCAACCTACCAGAACCATGAGCTAATAAATAAGTGTTGGTTCAACCTGTACATTTCTGCTAATTTGCTATGCAGCAATCGTAAATGAATACACTTTCCCTTCTCTATGACGATCCTGATAGGGGGCATCCTGGCAATGTCTGTCTCCTAGATCACAGATTCATGTGAGTGACAATCAGTTCAAACACAGCATCCAGTCCTGGACTCTGACTAACTTCTTAACCCTTCAAGAATCCACAATAAATCTTGCCAGACAAGTCCTAGCTCTTGACCTCAGCTCTGATCAATTGTCCCTTAGGAAGATTTTAATCATCTTCTGCTTAATGATCAATTTCTCAGGGCTCTCCAGCTTCACAACCTCTACCACCTGCCTTATTTAGTGCTTAGCATCTTCTTCAAGTCAAGCATCCATCTGGTGTATTTCACTCTGGTTGTCTTTTACCTGCTTAGAATTTTTCTTTCCACATCTACAACGGGTTCATTCTGCCTCTTCAAATCTCCAATGCCCTCATTTTCCTATAATGGGCTGCTCAAAGACTATGTAAGAAGAAAAGTGAAAGTCTGAATACTCTTCAATATGTTAATTGTCCTGAATTTTCTGTAGGGGAAATAGAAACAGTAAAGATATGCCATGAGCACATGCTATGGTGGAAAGACAAGGAGAAGGATTAAGCATCAGACATGGTTGAATGTGAAACTTTCCCAGTATTTTATCACCTCTGCATGTTTCTAAATCTTTCCAGGTCTCACTCTCCTCATTTGTAAAAGAGTAATAGTAATACTTAACTCACAGAGCTACAAGGAGGAATGAAAATGGTAAAGGCCCATATAACAGAAACCAGCATGTGCAAACACTTAAATATCACTGTGAGAAGAACTGAGGTGGTTGTTTGTATAAAATACTTCTAATTTTCGGAGGTGGTAGCTTTGTAAATAATCTTTTTATCTCTTCTATTATCATAAGAACAAAGCCATTGCTACCCTTCTTTAAGGCAGACTTTAGCCTGACAATTAGAGTATTGTGTGATATGGAAACAATGATTTGACATTAGAATGCTGTATCCATTACTCTGAGAGTAAAGAAAGTGAGTTTTAGGATTAGGAATAAAGTTCTTCAGTTGCCACATTTGTTAGGATATTTCTGGGTTTTCTGTAAAGTTGAGTAAACCCTTACCCCATGAAGGCAGGGCCCACGCTTAATTCATCCTGAATATCTACAGAGTTTGGTTGAAAACTGTATCCTCAGTAAGCACTTACCCACTTACTCATTTATTTATGCACTGAAAAATCAGTTAAAGAATATAAAATTTAGCTGGGCACAGTGGCAAGCCTGTAGTTTCAGCACTTTGGGTGGCTGAGGTGGGAGGATTGCTTGAGCCCAGGAGTTCGAGGCCAGCCTGAGCAACATAGTGAGACCCCGTCTCAACAAAGAAAAAAAAAGAAAGAAAAAGAAAGAGTAAAATGTATGGTGAAAACTGTGGTGAGTTCAACATTTTATTTTTTTGAATTCTCTTATTTATGTTCCTACTGAATATTTATAACTTTAATTTTTCTTCTAATTACTAAATCTTACTACTTCTCTGATAGAACCAAAGGGGATATTTGGCTATTTGGGGGTTGGGGGGAGTGGGACATATGTTCCCCGCCAAATCTCCAAGTTCTTCAGCTTCTGACTTGTGCTCTAACCTGAAAATAAACCCAGAAAGTGTCATATAAAATGATCAACATACTTCCAACTGTTTTCTTCCTTTTGTATTTCCAGCTCACTACCCGGGATGCATTTCCAGTGTCCTAGTGGCCCTGTCCTACACCAAGTGTTGCTTCCTGCTTGTGAACATCAGGGACTTTACATTGCAGATTTAAGAGACTTGCGGCTGAAGAGCTTTTCTCTTTCTGTAAATTACTTGTCATTAAAATAACAAAGGATGTACTCATTAGTCAAATTAAAGATCATCTATCTGGAGGTGTATTAAATGCAGATAAAGTTTAAAGAAGCATTGTTGATAGTTTTTTTTTTTTTTTTTTTAATGTGGACTTAATGAATAACTTTGCTGTTAAAATTTCAGCAGCCAAGGGCCATGAAAAATTCCCATGGCTTTAAAATTCACAGCCTTGGCAGACTTCTTAGTGGACAAAGTTCAAGATATTCATAGCTTCCCTGACTTAAAATAAAAATCCCCAAACCACACAAGGTAGCATTATTATACTCTGAACACTCTAGAAAAGGTCTTATTAGCTGATTCTTCATAATTATTTGCTTTAAAAGTTGAATGTTATAATTTAATCTCTCACTAGCTTAGCCTTTAAACATAATGTAGCATTATTGCTTTAAGGTATATACTGGCTTAAGGAATGTAAAGTGCTTCACAACAACCTGCAGATTAGTAGAGCCCCTTTCTAAGTCATTACCCTAGAACACAGTTCTGCAAACTACAGCCCACAGGCCGCCTATGTACCAAATCCAGGCCTCCGCCTGTTTTTGTGTGGCCCACAAGCTAAGAATGGTTCCTACATTTTTAAGTGGTTTAAAAAATTTTTTTAAATATTATTTTGTGACTTGTGAAAATGGTATGAAATTCCAATTTCAGTGTCTATAAATAAAGCTTTTTTGTAACATAATGACCTCCAATGGCTTTATATAGTCTATGACGAGCTGAGGGGTTTGGACAGAGACGGCATGGCCACAAAACCCAAAATATTTACTGTCTGGTCCTTTGCGAACGAGGATGCTGAGCCCTGGCCTAGATTCATCATGTATGAAAATGGTACAAATATCTTGACACTTTCTCCCCTAATAGTGTAGGGCTGTCTATAGATCCTGGTAGTCACATGATCGTGCTCTAACTACTGCCCTTGTCACATATACACACAGACTTATACATACACACACGCATGCATGTGCACACACACACCCTTTTTTTTTTTTCTAATTATTGGGAATGGGGAAGAAGGAGAATGACTAATAGCCAAGACTACCCCTGTTCCTTATGGTTGTAGAAATGCTTATCATTTTTAAAAAAAACAGGTTTATTGAGATAAAATTCACACATTACAAACATCCATTTCATGTATAATTCCGTGGTTTTTAGTATATCCAGAGTTTTGCAACCATCACCACCATCTAATTCCAGAGCATTTTCATCACCCCCAAAAGAAACCCCATATCCATTAGCACTCACTCTCCATTCTCCCCTCCTTTATCCCCTGGCAACCACGAATCTACTTTCTGAATCTATGAATTTGCCTCTTCTGAATATTTTATATAAATAGATCGTATAATATGTGGCCCTTTGTGAGTGGCTTCTCTCATTTGGCATAACATTTTTTAAAAACCTTTTCACTTTTAAGTTCATAAATCCTCAGGTTTAGAAGTATTTGATATAGCAATCATTGAAAAAGTAATTGTACAATATCCTCTGGGTTTTTCAAAATGCTGAAGAAAAGCCCGCAAACTTCTCTTACAGTCTCTAGTGATGCCTGTGCGTCTAGGTAATGCCATGAAGAGCATCACCCTGCCACCACAGGCTCATTCTATCATTTACTCAGCAAAACCAAGGGCTTCTCCAGGTGTGGAACAAAACATGCCTCAGAGTTTCAGATCTAAGCTCTTTGCAACCTTCCTTTTCATTAGACACTGGCTTGACTTGCCAATCTGTAAACAGTGTATTGCCAACACACTGTGCCTACCTATATATTTTCCAGAGCTTTAGTCTTTTATATAAAAATGAAAAATGATGTCGTTTCTTAAAATATTCAAAATAATTTAAGTTGCCTTCAATTTTCCAATTATCTGGAAAAAGTTCCTGATTCCTCATCCCCTTCTTTTCCTACTTATCTGCCCACATTTTTGTCTTTTCTTCTATCCTATAGCCCCTTTTCTCTTTGATTAATATCTGAAATCCTTTAGCACATGACAATAAGATATTGCAAATAGTCATGGGGTATCAGACAAGCAAATAAACAAAAACAAAATTCACACTTTGGTCATTCACGACTTTTTTTCTTATTATCTAGCTAGATGTCTGTCATTATTATTATTGCTCACTCGCTAGCAAAGGCTCAGAATTTCTATTCTGGAGGTAAATCAGGCAAAGTCTCTACAATCCAGACAGAAAGAGCTTAAAATAGTGGCATTAAAGTCACTGGGTATTAGAAACTGAATGGTATCTCTTTCCTCTAATTAGGTGAGTCTCTCTTATGAACAGTTCTTTTAAATGTTGGACATTTGTACTTACTAATATTGCTTGATCCTAAAGGATAGAGTCCAAATCAAACACATCCGGGAATATTTAACCTGGAAAATATGCCCCCGAAAGCCATGTTAGCTTTGCCTTTGAAAAGCTGTCAGAGAACAGAGTAACTGCACGTGTTCTGTGTTGTAGAGAGGGGGCCAAACAGTGGTAATGCTATAGGAAGAGAGATACAGATTTCCTCTAAGGACAAACTTTGTCACTGCAAACCATGTCCCTCATCAGAGTGAGCCTCCTGAAAACCCCCTGTTGTGCTAGCATTCCTGGGGGCCTTTAGAAAGGGGTTGGTGGTGATATGATAGGAATTCTACTAGGATAAGATTTGAGACCAAAGATCTTTAATTCCCAATGATGTGTAGATTCTGTGGCAAGGGTGAAGACAAGAAACCTGGCTGGGGAGATTTTTGGTTTAAAGCAGCTACAATGGTTCAATCCCAAAGACTGATACACTTTTGTAAGTGAAAGACATGATGTCTTAATGCCAAGGATAACATACTTTTTAAAGCATTTATGCAGCAATTTAACAAATGAAAAGAAAAGCATTAGTTAACACATATAATTAAATGTTGGAGATTTTTAACCTGTTCAGATATTCAACATTATATTCTTTAAAAAAAAAAAAAGATATTGGAGCCAAAGGCCAAAAGTAGTCTTTTGAAATATATATATATTTCAAAATACATAGACACACATGTATAAATAGTCTTTAAATATAGATTCTTAAAATGTATTAAATGCCTGAACTTGCTGGATCATTAGACAAGAGCTACATGAGAAAACCTGAAATTTAAAAACACAAGCAGTATGTACTTTTTATAAGAAAATAATGAGCCATAGTGAGGAACCTGTCTTGACATTAACTATGAAAAACGCAATAGTTTAAAATCTAGTAAGACTTGATTGCCTTAGACTAGAATTAATCAGAAGTTCTCTTCATTTTTTGAAATTATGTTTTCTTGGTTCAAAGTTATAAATCTCAAAGCTGTGTAGTATGAAAAGCTTTTAGAAGGCTTTTTGTCAGAAAAAAAAAATGGATTGCCTCTGCTACATACATTTTTAAGACTGACAAATATTTTCTCATATTGAATATGCTATCTTATGTTATAACTTGAAGGGCTCTGATGAGATTTAGTGCCAGCTATAGTATCTGAAAATCCCTACAATTTTAGTTATGACATTTCATTACATGGAAGTGTCATTTTATCCCAAATAACCAAGGTTACGTTTTAAAATTTTACTTTCCATTAATTAAGTCAGTAATGCACACATTCAACAGATAGGTAAGTTTTGTGCTAGGCATTGAGGAAAATTCAAACCATCCACTGTACAAGTTTCAAAGACCTATTCACAGAGTTGATTAACAGATTTGGCAAATAATTGAAGTCTATTTTTTTTCTCTACTGACATTTTACGTACTTGCTAATCTGCCTGTCGGCTCAAGTTGCAGTTTTTGAGAATGCTCAGCTGCTGTTATAACCTCAGTGAATCAACTCTAATTTGTAAGAAGACACTGTAACGTTAAAAGGTCACCTTATATATTCCTTGCACATATTGAAAGAAAGGCAAAGATGAGCATGGCTGGGGACCAAAGAGACATTAGGTTTATCCTATGAATGACACAGCTTCTTTAAAATATAGAGTTTGTCAGGCAATTTTGGAAATTAGAGATGTTATTTGGGATTTTGGCAACTCTATGGTATTAACTCCAAAAATTAATGAACCTCTTGGTCTAGAACATAAGGGCTCTGTAGAAAAGGGAAGTGTGTATGATGTTACTATATCATAGTATTCAAATGAAGTCACCAGGAGAATGCATGAAGTTATAATGTTATAACTTCATAGAGACTTTCTGAAGTAACATAAATTATATGAAGAAAACTTATACCATTTCCTCTAAGAAGGGTGATTTTAGCCTCCACAAGTAATTTGTATTTTCACTTTAGAAGTTAAAATTCCTCTATGTAATCTTATAAACCAAGAAGGATAATTTTCTTGGCTCTTACAGCTATGTTTCTTCCTCCAATGCCTTCTGTCAACATAATCTACTAAACCCTTTGGGCGTTTTTTAAATGGGTATTTTCAAAGTATTTTTGAGTATTATTTGTCATGCTATGCTATGAAACTAATACATTTTTAAAAGTACTCTATTTTTTTGGGGTTCAGTCTGCATCTGCATTTCAGTGTACTTTTTCTTCATAGATTTTCTTATTAAACTCATATACTTCCAAGAGGCTTTGCTGTATTGAAGTGTCGCTTGAGTTTAGCAGGCTGGGATCATAAATGCAAAGAAAAGAATGAGAATACTTCAAGGTACACCTTCCTCTAGATATAGTGATAGCTCCAGTCACTTTATAAATCTCTGTTCCTGATAAAGGAATGCCTCATTCTGAATTGGCTTAGCATTCCTGGGAGATTCACATTACAATAGAACTCAATGGCATCTTTTACTGTCAGAGCCATAGATAACAGTGAGTTCATGATAACTATTATCCTGCTGAATGTAACAACTTAAATTCTGTTACTAATAAAATGTGAGAAGAATGAAAACGAAAAGTGGAATTTAAATTGTACAACTGATACAGAAATATTTTATTTTTACATGAGGTTATATTTATTCTTCTTTCAGGTAATCTAGAATTTATATATAAATATAAGATACATATTTTAATTCTAATACAGATAAGAATATACAACTTACAGTATTTCAAACAATAACTATTTTCACCTTATTTTAATTCTAAAGTAGGAATATATTTATATACCAAATGTAATAAATAAAACATATTATTTTACCATGTAGAGGTAAATTTATTAAGTTAAAAAATACATAACATTTTCTGTCATTTATATAATAAAATCATTGTTGTTGCCATCTAAACATAATTTAAATTTTAAAACACTATCCTATTTTCTTTTGCCTGTTTTGGAGTTCTTTAAATGTCCTTTAAAACTTCTTATTAGATAATTCAAAGATAAACACATTGAATCAGAGAAAGATCCAGGAATTGTGCCAATTTCTCTATAAAATTCTCTATGCATATGGAGAGATACCCTATTTTATGAGATATTTTATTACCTGATAAATTTTATATCTGTTAAAATAATCATATCTAATATAAGTGATAAAACATCAATAAAAAGTAAAACAAAACCAGATGTGCATGAAGTTTTGTTTTCAATTATATGTGTTCAATTTGTATTTTATTTTGTTTTGTTTTGTTTTTGAGAAAAGGTTCCGGGCTGAATTGCAGTGGCGCCATCTTAGCGCACTGCAGACTTGACTTCCAAGTTTCAAACAATCCTCCCATCTCAGCCTCCCAAGTAGCTGGGACTACAGGCTCACGCCACCAGGCCTGGCTAATTTTTTAAATTTTTTTGTAGAGATGAGGTCTCACTATATTGCCTAGGCTGGTCTCAAACTCCTTAGCTCAAGCAATCCTCCTGCCTTGGCCTTCGAAAGTGCTGGAATTTCAGGCACAAGCCACAACAGTGCCAGATACAATTTGTATTTTAAAGCATTGAGTATAAGCTCTTTAAGAAACAAAAGCTGACATCTTTCTTTTAACCACTAATCTTCAGCCATAATGTGCAGAAACAAATTTAGAGATTGGTAGTTATCAGAGACCAGGTGGACACTGAAACCTTATCCCAGCTGGAAAGGAGATTCTTGCTAAGTTTCAGGAAACCCAGTGAGCTAACTTGAAGCCTGAGGTTCTCCTTCTCTTCTGCCTACCCCAGATTCTCAAAGGGAGGCTTATTTTGCCCCCAGCAGACATTTTGCAATGTGCTGAGACATTTTTGGTTGCCACACTTTGGAGGTTTGGGAGTATTACTGGTATCCAGTGGCTTATGGCCAGGGATATAGCTAAATATCCTACAGTGGACAGGACAGCCCCACAAATAATTATTAAACCCAAAATGTCAATAGTGCCAAAGTTGAGAAATCCTAACCTGGAAGAATCTAGATTGGATGTTGAGGAGCATTTGGGATTGACATTCACAGATCCTGTGTATGTATGTCTTTGTATATATATATATGTTTGTAGATTTATACACATCTACATGTATATTGACAATGAAGATGGATCATACCCCTATTTAACTTATGCAAATGCAAAGGCAATGGAATATGTTGGAAAAGAGGGGTGAAATTTAAACAGTCTTAGCGATTTTTCCTGATACCTAATGTGTTTATTCCTAAAGCGAAATTAAGTGCTGGGGTGTGCATCTGCCATGTCTTGAGCAAGTATCAATTCTCTGAGTGTCTCAGCGTATAAAGTGAAGGTCAGTCTAATGTTCAGATATATTTTGCATAACACAGTTTCTTTTTTGCTCTCAATATTTCAGTCAGGGTTCAACTAAAAATGCAGCAATCATAGATATTTTTGACAATTCATTCATGCACCAAGATAGGCCCATATAGGTGTGAGAATTTTACCTGGGGGGTACTGAATACACCCACACTAGATTATGAAGTATCTTCTGCACATTCTTAAAAACCAATACAAATCAGACACCACTATACACCTACCAGAATGGCTAAAATGAAAACAGGGACAACATCAAATGCTGGGGAGGAGGCAGAGAAAGCTGGGTCACTGATACATTTCTGGTGGGAATGTAAAATGATTCAGCCACTCTGCAATATGCTTTGGCAGTTTCTTATAAACTAAATATGTACTTGCCATGTAATCCAGCAATTGCACTCCTGGACATTTATCCCAGAGAAATGGAAATTTACAGTCACACAAAATCCTACACACAAATGCTCATAGCAACTTTATTTGTGATAGCTCCAAAGTAGAAACAGCCCGAATGTCCTTAAACAAGTTGATGGTTAAACTGTCATACACCCATACCAAGGAACATTACTCAGCAGTAAAAATGAAAAAAATGACTGATGCATGTAACAACTTGGATAAACCCCTAGAAAATTTAAGTGAGTGGGAAAATATGTTGACCTCAAAAAACTGCATACTGTATGTTACATTTATATTATATTCTTGAAGTAGCACAATTACAGCAATGGAGAACAGATGATTACTGTTTTCCAGGGGTTAGGGACGAGGCAAGGGGTAGGTAAAGGGTACAGAACACCAAGTACATTTTTTCACAACTTCCTATGGATTTGTAATTATTTCAAAATAAAATTTTTAAAATTATGTTTCTGTACCAACAGAGCCCTGGGAAACAAGATCACCCAAATAGTCTCATTCACAGGTGTATAGTTGGTCAGTGTTACATTCTCAGCCCTCAGTAGTGGCAACCCTTGGCACCATGCCCTCTAAAATGCTTTTATTTTCCATTTCTACCTTTTGTATTTACTTCTGTGTTTATTTTTGTTTTAAAGACATACATACACAAACATGGGTGTAATTTTATTTCTAGGTGTAGCTTTAAATATAAGGTGTGTAACACTGTAAGAGTTTAACTGTTGTAAAGAATAAGACAGATGAAGAAGAAAATGCTTTCTTGGATTATAATATGAGAGGTAGTGATAAGTGACCATGTCCATTTAATGCCATTTTGTGTTGTTTTAGCATATTAGAAAAAATTGTTCTAAAAGGGTATATTTTTAGCAACAAATCAGTTTTCTTACATATGGGACTATGATGCATACGCATGCACACATGCATACACATGCACATTTGTCTAAAGAGATGCTATGAATCATTACAGCCATTTCATACGTTATTCCACCATGTGTACAGATATGTATATTTACATGCCTCTGTGAGGGTGGATATGTATTCATTCTGAGGCTAAGAGGTAGAAATGTCCTAAAACCCAGCCTCTCTGAAACCTTAAGTTTGTATCTAAAAAAAGAGAAGTTAACATTTAAGTGCCAAGTATATAACCTATACTCTGTTAAGTGCTTTATATACCATTTTTATATATAATCCTTCATTTAGTGATTATATAAACCCTGTGAGCTATCCACATTATTTCAATTTTCCATGTAAGGAAACTTGGAAAGACCTTCAATTTTACAGGTAAGGAAACTTGGAAGGACCTTGGGATGATTCCAAAGGAATCAACCTGGGAGGTATTGAACACACCCACTTTTTAAAAACCAGTACAAATGAGACACCACGGTACCAGGAATCAACATCCCAAGGAATCAACCCAAGGTCACAGAGTTAAGATGTGACACATTAGGGTCTTTACTCAAGGGTCTCTTGATATTGTGCCTCTAAGGCTACTGCCTGGAGTGATTCTCTTACTAAATAGTAGTTTTATCATTGTCAAAACAACATCAAACATGATTGTACTAGACCTGGCATTGTACTAGATTGTACTAGACCTTTTTTTTTCTAAACAGATGATATGAGCAGACATTGCATAAGAAATGCAAACAGACCTTCGATATATGCAAAGATACTCAATATCACACAGAAGAGAAATGCAATGCTACACAGAAATGCCACTTTTCAGATATCAGATAGGCAAAGGTGCACAAGAGGAACAATGCTCTCTATTGATGAGGTTCTGGAGCAGTGCTCTCACACAGGCTGGCTAGACAATGTTACTTATTTATCAAAATTAGAAACTACATTTGCCCTTTGGCCCAGCAATCCCGCTTCTGGAGATTTTTAATACAGATATACCTGCCTCACACAAACTGATGAACACAACGTTTTTCTGTGCACATTGCTTTAATGGCAAAAGATTGGACACACTCCACGTGACTAGTAGGGGAAGGGTCAAATCAATTATGGTACATTGTCATAGTGCAATGATACGCAGTTTTGTTTTGTTTTTAAAGAGGAAGCTCTCTGCGCACTGTTATGGAAAGATCTCTAGGATATATTGTAAGGTGGAAAAAACCCAGGGTGCAGAATAATGTATGTGAAAGGCCAATATTTGTGTAAGAGGAGGGAAATATATTTACATTTGCCTACAACAATCAGAAAAATTGCCGTAGAAATTGATATTACAACAGGAGACACACGGTATACTATAATTTACAACTTTGAACAGCTTGAGAATGACAATGTTTATATACCAATTAGGGATTCAAGAAATCCTATAAAGAAGTTTTTCTTCAGGATGGTAGTATTCACATTAGCATAAGGATCAGACATGGAATATAATCTCTGAGGTGAGTGTTTCAAACAATGTTTGAAGCCCCCTGGGATCACACAATTAGGACATGTGCCTATCCCAATTACTTTCATACTGTTTCTTTAAATGATCCAATGCTAATCAACAATTCACCTGGTTAAAATTTAGTTGGTTTGGTTATACTTTGAAGAGGACATTTCCTTCTTCTATTTTCTGCACTCAGGCAGAAGACTTGTAAAGGAGCTAACAACAAAGGGATTTTTAACTTTCAAAGCCTTAATTAGAAAACAAGAACAAATGGTACATTTTTAAAGGGGGACCAGGAATACATATTCTTGTAGGCTTTTGCCTGATTACATTTGTTAATAAGGAATGCCAAAACATGTGCACCAAAAAGCATTCAAGGTCTTTTGGTAGTAAATTATACTTGTAAATTTGATGTAAGTTGATCACTCGAAGAACTCACACTCTTTGAAGATTAGAATTCATAAATGTATGAAAGAATTAAATGGTTCTTTCCTCTAGTGATATAAAGTATTAAATGACAGAAAAAATGTGTTCGAAATCAACTGAGGAAATAATTCATTTTGAAAAGTATTCAATAAAAATGTTAAATAGGAAAAATATGTTAAGCCAGTTTCTGCTGTATGAAGAAGTAAAGCAGAAACATGAAAAAGGCAAATTTAAGGATGATGGGCTGGGAAATGTCCCGTCAGCCTCACAGTTTTACTTTCTGTTATTCAACAATGGCAGTTTAGGTCCAGTAATCTATCTATTTCATCCCCATAAGACAAAGAAAAAAAGACTAATTCTGAGCAACAGAAAACTGGATGGCCTCTAGGAACCTTCAAGAGGGCAGTGGAGATCAAGGAGAAATGAATGTCTTTGAAGAGGCATCTTAGATTGTTTTGTTAATACATAAAATCCTCTCTCTTTATCATGCAGAAGTCTCATTTCAAAAGAAAAATGCAAGTCAATGAGGATTAGTTTGGCTCCTTGGAGGTCAGAACTAAATATACAAAACTAATAATATGACACCGAAATAAACAAGAATGTGGAATTGCTCATCCGAGGGGATGATGTAACTAATATTGACATAATTTCCAAGCAGAAAAGCAAAACTAGGTCAAAGCACGTTGGCCTAACATAATAAGCATTTTTGTTTCCAGATTTTTACCATGTAGGCTGTGTCTGCGGGCATTAATGTCTTCTGTTATCAATGTTAGAGGCTGTCACAAACAATTCATGTCTTATCACTCTTTGTTAGTTAAACCAAAACAATGTAGTTTATATGTGAACTATTCAATTCTGACAGCTGAAATGTTAGAAAGAGGAGAAATACTCAGAAAGTGTCTCTTCCAGACTGAAAAGCATCAAGCAATAAATATTCATTATCTAATAGCCTGCTATCATGTTTTTATCTACTCAGAAAGTCATACCCCTCTCGATTAATTATTATGACCCTTTTCCCTCTTTTACTCAGAGCCGTACAGAAAGGGCAGCATCAGTCTGATTAGAATTTCACTTTAAACATTGACCACTGAAAAGAAACTCAACTGAATCACTCACCAAATAGCCAATTTTTCTCTACTGCTTTCCCCATCATACATTGACTAAAAGAAGTCACTTTCTTCTCTCTTCTGTGTGTTCCATTTTACCTTCCTGCACTATTTCCTCAAAGCATAGCTGATTAATTCATGGGATAAATGACTCATCTCACTCCCTAAACTTTCTTCTGTATAAATATAATCCTTCTATTTTTTACTGTCTGACATTTTCATACTCAACTAAAATCAGAGCAAAGAATATCTACACAAAAGAAGCACAAAACCCAAATATAAGATTATTTAACTATTTCGCTTGTTTGGATAGTATTTGCCGCTAAAGATGATGTAGTCTTTCCTGAGTTGCCTCATTATAAACCATCATTCCATTCAAATTCCCTTGGAATTTATTATCACATTGAATTATAGCACATGACCTGAAAACATTCAAATTATATCTTAGTAGAAAGCATATGGTATAGTCACAAAAGAGAACGGGATGGGAAGTCTGGAAGACTTAGGTTCTAGGTGTAAACTCCCTCATGTCTTGCTCCCAGATGGAGGGTAAAGCGCTTCTGGGACTAAAATGTCAATCCAGAAATGCTAAACCCTTAACCGGTATTCTTAGTCTGGATTCCTAATATATTTCCTACAGAAGACTTGATCCTATGTAAGTTAATAAATCTCTATTAATAATATTTGGTGGTGTTGTCCATCTACATACTGCTTTATTTGGCCATTCATCTACTTATTATTAAATCAGCAGGGCAATCAATGAATTCCATTTTACAAAAAAAAAAAAAAAAAAAAAAAAAAAAACAGCAAAATAAAACAAAAACAAAAACCCTTCCTCCAAATTGTTTGGGGAAGACTACTTCCAAATACACACAACCAAAGCAACACTCCAAAACCTGGCATACGGCAGATACCACAGTCTATCACATAGACTCTTTGATAATATATTAGTCCTGTTGTTTCCATAAACTATCAAATGTCCCTGAAATTTCTATTTTGTCATTTTAACTATAACTCTCAGTCTGTTATACCTACCAGCAATGAAAATGCTTTGTCCAGCACAAATCTTGAACTTCACTATGAAAAATGTGACCACCATCTACATGGAGAAGGCTTCGGTCTTCTCTCAGACACGCTATCTCAGTTGTAGAGTAACCCTGGGCATGCCACTCACCTGGCAAAATTAAGCAACTGCACATGGACCTAAGCCCTAAGCCATCAAGCTGGGTTCAGTGAGAGCAAGCAGCAGATTCTATCTTGGCGATTAGGCTTTGAGCTATTGGAGGGCATGACCCATTTCTTAATTATTTCTGCAGAACAATCAAGCAGAGGATAAGCCAAGCTGCTTACCATGTTTTGGGTTGTGTTCTTGCTCAGAATAACAATTGAATGGATTATACATAGAGAGGGAGAGACTATATGTATATAAATGGACTATATATATATATAACCATATGTATATGTTCCAGTAATCATAAACTATGTTAATTTTCTCTACTATTGATCTATTTAGTCCTTGCTATTTCCCAGACCTTTCTAATGCCCTTTCTTCTTCATATCCCTTCTGATTTTAAGAAGCATTTTCCATTTTCTTTTTTATTAAAATTCATCTAGCATGTGCCTGTAGAACACTTAACGATTCTTATTGTGTGCCAGACACTGGGCTTGGGTCGGGATCCAAAGGTAATTAAAATGTGACTCTTGTTGTGGAATAACTCAGTCCCAAGATAGGCAGACAAACAATTAAGTAAAAATATATACACCATTTCAAATACCTGTGTGGATTAGAGGACGCTACAGCTATTTTCTTTCTATTTATTCTAATCCAAGTAGACAGTGCTCAGCATATAAACAGCATACTTACAAACAACCCAAACCCACAAACACCACCATTCCCTCTCAATTTGGGGCCTGTGGCTCCCTGGCTGTTACAAAAACCCCAGTGAGTCCAGAAGTTCAGGCAGGATGCTGCGAAAGAACAAATGAAGAGGTCTGACCCACAGACAGGCACACCAGTAAGTTCTGTCTGCCAAAGGCACAATCCTGCCCCCAAACATTGTCCCTGAAAGGAAAATCATGTGTTTTGTAGTTCCAGGCTCCACTGCCTAAAATGTCCACAATTAAAGATTCATCCTAAGGGTTAAAGAGCCAAGAGTCTTGAGCTTTAGCTCACCCATATTACTTCTCTCCTGCCATGTGGCAGAGACCATTGACTAGAGGAAACAGGAAACCGGTTTGGAGGTGGGGAGGGGAGAGTGGGAAAAAGAACAATTATTAATTCACTAGATATTAGGACAGGACTGGGGAGATGCCCCAGTGAGACCAGAAAACATCAGCAGGAAGGAGAAAGAAAGCTGGTAACTAGTATAAACTTCATACTTCAAATATTGCCATGACTGGCTTATTACCGAAAGTGTGACAATTCTTTCTCCTTCAGTTTCCATGCTGTATAACACAGTGGCATGTCATCAAAACCCAGAACTTGATCTCACATTAATCAGATTGATTATTTTTCACTGGAAAATGTTCTGGGTTTCAAACAACAAACTCCTAAAACAAAAAGTATTCCTAGATTGGGGACTACCTATGAGTTACTTTTCCCTATTGAGAAAAATGAATTACTATTTAATAGTTATAAGAAATTTACTCTATGTAGGAAGTCATAAATTTCTACAAATGGACATGTGGGTTAAAAATCAACTAAATTTCACAATTACAAATCACTTCTCAAGTCTCCTGAGTTCAATAAGGTTTTGGATAATGCCAATTTTTCAAGTGGATCCCTATCTATACAAATATAGATATTAATGAGCAGCCATTTTGACCGTGGAAAAACCTTATTGTGCTACTGGTACAATAAATAAATTGTACACCAGATCAAAAGTTCTTTGAGGGCAAGGACCTTACCAAAATCATGTTTGGAACCCAGAAAGTGTCCTGATACATTAATACTCATGTATAATGTAGCAGAATATATTAATTCTGTAAATGCTTAGTAAATGTCATTGAATGATATAAAAGAGGAAGGACAGACTTTTATATTATATTCATCATAAACAGTAAACTGAATACAAGAAATTCAACATCCACTTATACTACAAATGATCAGCACTTCTTCCATGTTTACCCAGAACCTCTCTTTCATGGCACAAAGCAGGTTAAGTTATTTTCTTTGGTTTGGTTTGTTTTTTCAGGAAAGTCCTCTCTTGGCATTCTTCTCTGTGCCTCAATTTTCTGTGCTCCTAACATCACCTAACCTTCTGTAGGCCATTAACCATCCTGATCTTGTGTCAATGGAATATTTTCCTGGGGGGGGTGGGGGGTGGGGTGTGTGTGTGTGTGAATATTTTGGATCCAGATGGCTCCCTGAAGTTGTATCCTTTTTAGTTTAAAGATATTTTTATAACATGCCAGCTCATAAAACTGGGCAAACAAGTTTCTAGAACAAAACCCCTGAGCTCAGTTTTGTGTGAAATCAAAGGAGTTGATAATGAGCCAGAATCTTCCAGATAAACTGCCTTATATCTAAACGGAGATTAGATTGCTGTTTGACCTGGCTTTATCGCCCTTTCTTTAATCACAGTGTATTTGATATTCTCTTCCTTGAATGAACTCATTTTCATAGTAGCTTTGGTCACAAGATTAAAGAATCGCTAACTAATTGTTCTAAATAAGCAGAGCAATTCTCTCTGGCTCTGCCTCAGGCTCCCCACAGTGAAGTCTGCTGCCTGATCTTCAGACCAAGGGAACTTCAAGCCTGACCCCTGCAGGTGGATAAATGAAATGCACACCTCCAATCACATCCTGGTCTTTCAAAGTCCCATCAAGTTCTGAAAATAAAAACGTTCATACTTAGTACAATAGGGATATTGATGATATTTATAAGTTATATTGTACTTCCTTTTCATTGTATAAATTGCTTTTGGAAAGTAGCAATCACTTGTTTAAAAAGAAGTTAAATTACGTCTGCAAAACACTCTGGTGGGGTTAGCCATTACTTCTTTTTGCCTGTTGAGAAAAATCCAAATGATTTGATTGAACTGGGATCCTCAAATCATGCCGGTTAAAAATGTCCTGATTTGCCCCCACCTTTTTCTAATCAAACAAATTACTCTTTGTCCAGTAACCAAATCCCCCCCTTTCACCAATGCACAACCCAGGTTGCCATAGCTACTTTGGATGGCTATTTACCACACAAACGATCAAAGCCAGGAGACATCCACATACGCACTTAGCCTTAAAATTTGCTGGAATGTCTGCGGATAACATGCAACTACCAATTAACGGATTTGCTTGTAGCCTATGCGGTCTGCAGCCAAGTGAACTGCAAACATGACTCAAAAAGAAAAATTATTTCAAAGTGACCAACAAAGATCTTTTAACTGACAGCAAGTCTTGTGATTATAACATTTGCTGAGAAAAAGATAGGAGGGAAGAAATTAAAATTTTAACATGTTGAAGACACTGCGCTCTCTAAACCATGTGCAAAAACTTAAAACATCTGTTGAAAGGGAACATTTCTCAGATGCAAATTTAAAATTCCAGTTAGTTACTGTATCTTTCTATTATGTCATAAAAACTGCCTGATCTCAATGTTGGGACAAATGAGAACACAACTGCCTTTTGAACTGTTAGAGTCTTGACTTTCAAATGAAGGAAACCATACAACATACTTGGGACACAATATACTTGCCAGTTATAGAATGATAAGAAAAAGAATACTGTAAGAGAGATTCTATTTTAACCCCTAGAATGCCATCTGAGATCCTAAACCTGCACAGTTAGTCTTTCTGGGTATGTGAGTATTCACCCCCAAACTTGCCCCTAACTTGCTATGTCTCTTTATACTTAACCTTTCTCTGCCTTCGTCTCACCATTTGTTCAATGAGGATCAAATTGCCACCTCGTTGTTTCCTGGGGATGTGGCAGAGAATAAATAGACTGTTTGTAAAGGACTTTCTAATCCTCAGAGGAAAGATTAATACGAAGACTTTCATTATTAAGCCAGATGTCCTTGGGCATTTTAATTCCAATACAAAGAATGCAGAACGGGCTAATCAAACAGATTCAGAGCTTCCTTGAAAGAGCAGCATCCCGGCCTTGCAAGAATTTAGCAGCTACATTACTCATTTTGTTTTAGTAGATCAGAAACACAGCATGCACCTTCTTCTCTTAGAGTTTTTCTCTAAAGTTATCAGGATGTTAAAAACGCAAAATATGTCTAGTAGACAATTTTGTCTAGAGAATCTGATATTTTTCCCCAAGCTCAAGAATGAACTATTTGTTCTTCTCATGTGTAGGGACAATGGGTGGCTTGCCACGTGGGGAGGCTATTTGCAGTTGCGGGAATGCCACAGGCAAACCTGTTGTTTTTGGCCAGCCTTCTAGAACAGGTGGCCATGCTTTTCCTTTTGCCTGGGAACAGACCAAATTCCTTCTTAAGGAAAGTTCAGAAAAGTTTACCGTTTATGATCAGAGTGCAGAGACAGGTTGGTATATATTTTTAAATTACTTCCTGATCAAGGTGAGTCAGATTTATACTTTTCTTTGGCCTAACTCAGCCATGGCCTTAGGAACCCTCAAAGAATACTATCTTTCTACATCGTTCCTTTTCTGCCAACCTGGTAGAAGCCCAAACCCCTCTGAATCTTATAGCCAGTCAAACAGTTTTCTAATTCTGCTGGCAATTTCTGGCTACCCCAAATTTCTGGCTATCAGTGGCAGGCAGCGATCTCTTCTGGGTTGCCACACTACAGTGTACACCATTTGTCCAGCCCTAGGGACAGATCACTCATCAGCAAAGATATTGAATTTCATTGCTGAGCTGGTGACACACAGGTCTGTTTGATAGTTAACCCTGTAAATCCAGCTGGAGCTGCTGGGCTGAGATAACAAATTGGCTGGTGGGCGCAATTCACCCTGCCTGGATGAAATAGTCAGGTTTCCCCACAAGAAACTCACACAAAGTAGGGATCAACCTATGCCAATAACGCCGCCATCTCATTCCTCCCTACATTCTTGTTCTGGCTGCCATGGAACAACATGTTAGATTCTGGAAACTGTCCTCGTTCTTTGGATGAACAATGATCCTGCCTCTCTCCTTCATCTCCTCCCTTGTTCCAACCCACCCGCTTTCCAAGTTCTGAACAGGCCAAAAAAAAAAAAAAAAAAAAAAAAAAATTAGACATACATAGCTGTGCGATAAAAAGTCGTCCATTAATTAAATAACTAAGGAGTCACTACATGTGTACTTGTGCCCCTAAAACTTCAACACTGAGCTGTTTCTCAAGTTCACATAAATGCCACATACAAGCTGGGGGAAGCAAGCCTTGGGCACAAGGCACGGAGACTGCCATGGTCCCTGAGGAACCGTGTGGGAACAGGGATTCTGGAAGCTGAGCTCAGACACCACCGAGGAGAGGACAGGTGGCTCTGCACAAGATCAAATAACTTCTTTGTTCCAGCTAAGGACCTTTGTCAAAAATGTTTTGCGTTCCTATTTTTCCTTTTCAATCCTTTCCAATTAGGCTTCTCCTTCTTTTTCCTCATCCCACTTTGGCAGGCATTAAAAGTATGAGGTTGGACTGTGAGTTTGCAGAACTTAAAACGAGCGTCCGCCCCACAGTCCCTAAGGAGGCAAGGGCAATTCGTGGCACTCAGACAGGACTTGCTCCTGCACTCACCGAAACTTGCCAAGCACGCTTGCTGAGGGAACAAGCGAGGGGGCAAGAAGGCGGAGGGTTAGCACTGACCATTCCACAGTTTGATGGGGGCTCGGCTTCATCTCCCAAGGCTGCGGGATAAAGAGTGTACTAAACCCCTCGCCTATGTTCCTAAATGGAAAACTCACTTCCCTCAAAGTGTGCAGGGTGGCGTGCGCCCAACCCACTTAAAAAGTGAAGAGCTTTTCCGGTGGTGATACAAATGCTAACTTTCCCACCCAGATTTATTCAGAGCTGGTAAAAGCAATAGCACTCCTCTTGGAATCCCTGCCCTTCCAACCTATCGGCAGGTTTTTCCAGCCTTGTTTTCTCCTTATATGAGTATTGATCTTGATATTTAAAGATTGACATAAGATTGTTCCATAACTTTGATTGAGTTGTAAAGCACACCCTCTCCTTGGCTTCCTACATCCACGTTTTCTTTCCTTTTCTTGCTTAACAGCAAAGCTATAAACCTCTTCCTGGGCTGATAAGGAATTTTATCATCATGCCCCAGAGCCACGGAAGAAGCTGTTGGTTCAGAATTCTTTTCAAAGACTCATTTAAGTAATCCCCCAGCCCTTTCTCCGCTCATTACTTTCAGGGCTGTCTTCTCACATCCAGAAGCAATACAGTTTCCAAACTGCTAGAACAGAAAAACAAGTTTGCATTTTTCTGGAAGGGCTGTCTGTGCTCATTTCAAGCTGGTTCCGCCTTCGCCAGAAACGCAGTAAGTGCTCAGAATGCGAAACCAAAATGAGATAAGCGGCCCCGTGAAATTCTTTTTCAGGACATTCAGCTGTCTTTATTCCAGCCCAAAGCATAGGGCAGAGGCACTAAAAGCTGAAGATATATCCTGCACAATACATTCCAGCGGCTGCAAACTGGAATTGATTTACATATATTCTACAAACTGCTTGTAAGCCCTTTACAATGACTGCCTGACATCAAACACCGTTAAAGGCAAAAGTAGGGGCGGATGGCGAGGACCGGACCGGGGTGGCTCAGGTAATGTGCTTCTTTGGCTGTCTCAGGAAAATGCAGCCCCGTCTTTCCACCAAACCCATAGACTATGGCCAGACGCCTGCTAACTGAGCAAGCTCTCGGGAGTAACAGGTCGCAGGGGTCCCGGGCGGCGCCCGCCTCCTCCGCCGCCAGCGCAGCCGCCTGAGCTTACCTGCCTCATGTTTAGAATCCCATGACCCATCCGGCAGGGAGCGAGCTGCATCGGAGCCCACGCCGCAGTCTTCAGAGCTGAAAACGCCGAAACCGACAGGAGCCCGCAAGACAAAAGCAAGCTGGCGAAATCCACGGGCAGCAAAGAGCACGTTTTCGTTCTCTTTTTCTTTGATCTGTTGCTACACGCACTCTGCCCGAGACAACGTCAAGTTTCTCAACCTTTTCTCCCCCAGCCTATGAAAAGTCGGTCGCAGGGAAGCGAGGACCGCCTGGCTCTTATTTCAAATCAGTTCTCAGAGACGTCGTAGGTGGCTGGCTTGGGCCGCGGAGGAGCTTCTCCAATCAGAAGCAAGGGGGTGGGTCCTGGGAGCCAGAAAGGCTGCGTCCTGGGAGCCAGAAAGGCTGCCTCCGCGAGGATTAGGGGAGCTTTCAGGATTCAAATGACTAGAAGCAGCTGGAAACAGTGTCCAAAGCTCCAAAAGTAAAGGATGAGTTCCATTCTTATCTAACAGCTCTAGTTCTGCTAAAAGCTTAACTAGCTAAGGGTCTTAAATCCTTGCATTTTAAGAGCTCCCTAACAGCTTAAAAACATTTGGAAGGTGCAAAATTATTTCAGCCAGAAAAGTTCAACACTCAGGACCCAAGGGTATTTTTAAAAGGATATCTTGCACTGAAGCCTTACTTTTGCAAAAGACTGGGAAGGAAACCAAATTGTTATGCGTAACACCTTAACTAAAACGAACAATCCACAAAGGATTGTTACCTACCTCCTCTCCACATATATTAACTGTATATTCAATCTAAGAAAAATAAATCTTAATGGGAACGTGCACACAATTTGTTTGAAATGCAGCAAATGAACAACAATCTTTACCTATTGAGGGCCCGAGGCATAATTTCAAATAACAATATCGTCATTACAACAATAAACACTGACATTTTGTTCACAAAAAACAAACAAACAAACAAACAAACAAACATACACACACACACACACAAAAACCTTTTTCTATGGTTTGGCTTCCCTGCAGGGTTGATCTGTTGAACTTATTAACAAGGACAAGCTGGACATCACCCTGGCAGGATTGCAGGAGACCTGGAGAAGTAGTTGGCTTCTTAGAAACAAACTCAAAGTTTCCAAAGTTTGCTTTCTCAACTCCATATAAGCAGTAACTTTTTTCACCTCTTAGCCAACACGATTTTAATGTAAATCTACCTTTTGGATTTCAAGAAAGTGCAAGTTGAGCAAAGAGTACTTTGTGTAGAACCAGTAGCATATTCCCCCCACCACCGCCCCAAGAAATGACTGCAATTTTGTGACAATAATTCAATAGAGATTTTAAATGTTTTGGTATCAGAGGGAAAAAAAACTTGGAAAATAATGAATTGATGGCTTCAGGAGTGTCATCTACATGGGTTCAATACATGTGAGCTCTGCCCAGTTCTATGAAAATGCGCTGGCCGGATAACTGGGCCTGGATGCCCATAACCCTAGCCCCCTGCCTGAGTAGCCTAAGGGGCCACATAGTGACACCAACTGACTTCAGTCCACTTCTTGTACTTTTACTTGAGAGGCCTTCATATGATGCAGTTCAGGATTTCTCAATCTCAGCATTATTGACATTTTGGGCAGGATAATTCTTTGTCATGAGGGCTGTCCTGTGCACTGTAAGATGTGTAGCAGCATCCCTGGATTCTGCACACTAGACGCCAGTAGCACCCCCACAGTCGTGATGACCCATAATGTCTCCAGACATTACCAAATTTCTCCTGGCTGATGAAATCACGCTTTGAAAGGTTGGTTCTTAAACTTGAGGGTGCAAGGAAACCTCTGGGGAGATTGCTAAAAATGCAAATCCCCAGGCCCCTGCACCAAAAGAATCTGATTCAGTAGGTTTGCTGAGGAGCCTGAGAATCAGCATTTTATCCCACTGACAAAGGACTCTGATTCACTTTGAGATATATTGCCTGTATATCTGCCCTAGGTATGCCCCAGCCACAGGACACAGGAAGCTACACAGGGCTGCTTCCATTAAGTACCACTGGAGCTTAGTCCCATGGCACATCTGTTTATCACCTTCATTAGAAGCTACAACTGCATCTGCCTTCTGCTTTCATCACCTCAAAGGTAAATATGAGCTGGGATTTCCTGTCTCAAGGACTGTGCCCTTTTAATGTTCCTTCCATTTTTATTCTCCCTTGACTCACTAACCAACTATCCTATAATCTCAAATGTCACCACTCATTCGTGGTTTCCCCAAATGCCCCAAGAAAAATTAATCCTCTCCATCTTCTATGCTCTTAAAGTAAAATGCCTTATAAAAGAGATTTCAAGGAGCCTGTTTGCCCCTTCTGCCATGTGAGGACACAGCAGCAAGGCACCACTGATGAATCAGAGAACCCTCATCAGACACCAACTCTGCTGGCAGCTTGATCTTGGACTTGCCTGCCTCCAGAACTATGAACAATAAATGTCTGTCATTTATAAGTGACGCAGTCTAAGGCACAGTATTTTGTTAGAGCAGCCTGAACTAACACAGTGCCATAAAATATGCTGCCTCCATGATTCAGAAAACCTCTAAAAAACATGAATGGTTGGGATACACAAAGTCTGCTTTTTCATTTACAAATAAACAAATAGAAATGTTTAAAATTCTGAATAAAATAAATGGTCCTTTGGAGGCTGTTTATTGAGTGAGGATTTGATCCACCTATTAGAAACAGTGAGGCCAGGTGCAGTGGCGCATGCCTGTAATCTTAGACCTTTTGGATGCTGAGGAGAGCGGATGATCACTTGAGCTCAGGAGTTTGAGACCAGCCTGAGCAACATGGTACAATCCTGTCTCTACAAAAATAATCAGCTGGGGGTGGTGGTGTGTGCCTGTAGTTTCAGGTACTTGGGGGGCTAAGATAGGAGGATCACTCGAACCCAGGAGGTTGACACTACAGTGAGCCTAGGTTGTGCCACTGCACTCCAGCTTGGGTGACAAGGTAAGACCCTGAAAAAATAAAAGGAGAAAGAAAGAAGAATAAAAGAAAAGAAAGAAAGAAAATGAGTAAAGGAACTTGCTCTACCAAACTGACAGATGTTCTGTTCCCAAATCTGCAATTAACAATGTTTGCTAATGTTAGCTGAAGGGATGTTGTAAGTTTTGAAAGCTCTTCTTCAAAAAAAAAGCAGCCTAGTTGATAATCTTGTTAGTTATCTGCAGGTTTGGTTATCAACAGACCTCGTAGCAAACCTAACATAGGTTCTGGGCAGATAGTCCTGTACAGGTGGCACTACTCGGGCACACACAGACGTGGTATAGCGCCCTTGGATAATACCTAACAGTACTTGTGCCACCTCTCTCAGCGTTCTCTTAGATCAAAGAACATGGAGTGAATGTTTGTGTAAGTAAAAAATGGCTGAATATCAGCAATTTCACACAGATGATTTTAATGTGTGTCAGGACATATCAAAAATCAATGAAAATCAAGCTAATGTTGTCTATGCAGCCACCTGGAGAGTGCCCAGTACAAGTGCATAGACTTTGGGAGCTATGAAAAGAGCAAATTTATTCTCTCTCAGAGGTTTCAGAAATCCAGTTGTTTTATTATGGGAACAGAGGGAAATTTATGAAATACTGTGTTCAAGGTGATTAGTAAAGTTAATTTAAGTTGACAACAACAAGAGTCCCACTTAGAAAAAAAAATCTCATCTATAATTCTTACAGAAAGTCACAAAAAGAGGAATAAGTTTCTACTCCCTGTGTACAGCTAGTCCTTCAATTAGTTTCTTTCAGTTGGTTAAGGGAAGCAATGTAGCATACCACAAGGATGCGGCAAATAAGACTTGGAGTCAGTTTTCTGTGCTGACTTGGTCACTAACTGGCTAATAGACCTCAGGTAAACCAATCAATATCTCTAAGCCCAAGATTTCTCAGGGGACAATCGGACAGATTGAATAAAATCATATATTGGAAAGTGTGCCCAGTGCCATCGTCTCATCGCTTGTCGTGTGAATGTGTTGGATGACCAACGCTGGAAAGAAGGGAAGAAATCTATGAAGTCAGAAATGGACCCTAAGCTTGTTGTTTCCTCACGAGAAAATTAAGGAATCAAAGCAAATCATGCCATTTTAAATTTTAATTAAGCCTTTCAATTTAATAATTCTATGCTTTTAAAGGTGAAATATTTTAACAGCATCTATTTTGTGTTAACTGATCAACTATAGCAGATTATTCATTATCTACCCTTGAGTAATCTTGTAAATGGTTTATGTATTAATTTTTAAGGTTTTCATTTTATTTCATTTAACTTTATTACTTTCAAAATTTTTTTTTAAACAGGGTCTCACTCTGCTGCCTAAGCTGGAGTGCAGTGTCATAATGGTTATATAACCAGCTCATTTCAGCCTCAACCATCTGGACTCAAGTGATTCTCCCACTTGAGCCTCCTGAGTAGCTGGCACCACAGGTGCGTGTCAGCATGCCTGGTTAATTTTTTTTTACTATTTGTAGAGACGGGGTCTTGCTATGTTGTCCACTCTGGTTTTGAACTCCTGGGCTCAAGTGATCCTCCTGCTTCAGCGCCCCAAAATTGTTATGCATGAATTTGGCAAGGGCTTCTTATATCCTCTTCCTGTGGTCAAAATCTCCACTCCCAATTGAACTTTCTACTTCATTTCAATACAATAATATCATACTTCCCAAGAGTAATTCTTCAATTTCTGTCATCTATTCTTACTATAATTTTGTATTTAAATTTGAAGGGGAAAATTATTTTAATGAATTATTTTTTAACTGATTGCCTGTATCAGTCAGGGCTCTCCAGAGAAATGTAAAATAGGCTTATGTAACTGTGGGGTCTGGCAAGTCTGACATCCATAGGGCAAGCTGGCAGATGCTGGTAAGGCAGAATTTCTCCTTCCTCAGGGAAACCTCAATTTTGCTATAAAGGCTTTAACTAACAGGATGTGGCCCACCTACATTATCAAGAATAATCTCCTTTATTGAAGTCAATTGATCATAAATGAATTTTCAATGTATATGTATCTTCGATATACCTTCATGGCAACACCTAGATTAACATTGGTTGAATAACTGGGTACCACAGCCTAACCAAGTTAACACATAAATCATCATAAGGCCCATGCTCAAACATTTGTATGTCCATTGCAACAAGAGTATATGGTCAGTCAATAAATGTTTACTGAATTGTTGTGACTAATAATAATAATTTTAAAACCTCCATTAGTAGAAGGCTGTCTTCTTTATCAATAATGAAATTGTGCTAATAGATTTATCATGTACTTATCAACTACAACACTGGAAGGTAAGAGCTCTATTTTACTTAATTTTAAGATTAAATGATTTCTAGCTGACAGTTTTTTTCCAAGTCATACTATCAATCAAATGTCAGAATATAATGCAATTATTTTCATACCAAGGCTTAAAATTTTTGCATCCCATGTACTTTTTCTTTGGAAACCACTCAAAGATGTGTTTTAGCAAAATGAGGGTGTTAAACTAAGAAAGATAAGTCAACGAGACTCAGAAAATAGAGAAACCAACATAAAAAGAAGCAGGGAAAGTCCAGGATGATAACTGTATAATTATCATTCAGCTGTGTGCAGCATCTTAGAAAGGCCTCATCTAAATTGTAGGAGGAGGATGGAGGACTCCTGGAGGTAAGACTCTGGGGAAAAATGATACTATAGATTACATTTCATGGAAAACAGGTACACATAAATATAAGCAACATGTGAGGCCATTATTAACTCCAGGAAAAGCAAAAGAATGCACACAGACACAAAACAAAGGACTATTATAGAACAGTCCTTAAATTGGCAGTGATTTCTGATATAGATATTATGGCAGACACTACTGGTAGCCAATCCAGTATCCATCTTCCCTTTACTTCTTTTCAGCAGAATCTCAATTTACTTGGGGCAGAAATGTGGTCAGCTGAAGAACATTTCCCAGCCCCCTTTGTAGGTATAAGTGATCATATAAAACTATTATATTATTTATTTATTTATTATTTTTAGAAAGACTAGGTCTCGCCATGTTTCCCATGCTGCAGTGCAGTGGCTATTCACAGGCACACTCATATTGCACACAGCCTCAAACTCCTGGGCTCAAGCCATCCTCCTGCCTCAGCCTCTTGAGTAGCTGGGAATACAAGCTCATACACCGTGTCTGGTAGGCCTATGAAAGTTTTAGTAGTAGCTACTGTGTGCTATATAGGGCTTTTGAGAAAGCCATTTAAAGGGAACACACACTGTTTGCTCTTTGCCCTTCCTGGATTTCTCCACCAGGAATGGTTGCAATGTCTGAGGGACTGGGGCCTTTCTGTAACCATGACGAGGATAGAACACCTAGTAAAGCTGGATAACAGATAAGATTGAAGGATCTTGGATTTCTTTTTATTTTTATTTTTTGAGACCGAGTTTCGCTCTTGTTACCCAGGCTGGAGTGCAATGGCGCGATCTCGGCTCACCGCAACCTCCGCCTCCTGGGTTCGAGCAATTCTCCTGCCTCAGCCTCCTGAGTAGCTGGGATTACAGGCACGCGCCACCATGCCCAGCTAATTTTTTGTATTTTTAGTAGAGACGGGGTTTCACCATGTTGACCAGGATGGTCTCGATCTCTCGACCTCGTGATCCACCCGCCTCGGCCTCCCAAAGTGCTGGGATTACAGGCTTGAGCCACCGCGCCCGGCCAGGATCTTGGATTTCTGATGACGTCTTGGAGCCTCCAAATGAGCCCTAAGTTTCATGTTCTATGGAAAAATAAATTGCTAAATTGTTTGAGTAAACGTTTTGGGACCTGTGTTACTAGATGAACGTAATTCCTGACACCATTATATTGGAAGAATGAGGAGGGCTAATTTCTTTTTGATTATAGATAGAATGTTAAGACGAATGTCCAAAATTCATAAACCAGGAAAAAGCAGTAAAAACATATTGTGGGAAATATGGAGATATATGCCAGAGGAGATCTTTGCCAGTTGAAAGTGATTGTCCTAGGGTGGACTGGGATGGGACGGGGATTACTGTTTTTCATTAAGAGTCTTTCATACATTTGTACGTTAAACATATACTACATTGATACAATTAAAATTAGTGTCAAATAAACAAAAAGATACTCTGGTTATAAAATCAATTTCTCGTTCTTAAAGTCACTTCCTATGAACTAGCAGTATTTTATTATCATCTGGCCCATAGATGACCAAAGAGTTATGGTAGAGCTTCAGAGAAATTACATGCCTAATGGCCCATTCTGAACCCCAAGTATAATATCATCACGTCATGCACATATGACCTGATTGGCATTTCCTGTTTCCACCATTACAGCTTTAATTTGTTCAAGGTTTATGATTGTTTTGCCACATATAGCCAGAAATACATATAGAGGTTTCTGATCCAAATTGTTTTGGACAAACATTCCTTTAGATCTCCAGGAATGAATATTCTATATCCAAGATATCTTAATAATTCATTAGAGTAATCAAAAACTACCTTTTGTTCTTATTCCTAATTGGCATCATTCTTGATTTAAATCTCTTTTTTTGTGGGTTTTAATATGACTAGGAATAGCTGGTTACTGTTCTTCATATTTAACCATTTTACTTCTTATCCTTATTCTTTTATCTCACTTTGCTTATATGTGAGAAATATTAGTCCCTCAAACCTTTAATATTTTAATGCACAAAGCTGATTTTTAAATTAGTCTTAGAGATTAAAAATATTAACTTTTATGAATCAGATCTCATTTTTTGTATGTTAGAAACAAGCAAATCAGTCTGGATCATTGATAAGTATGTGGACATAAGGAAGCGAATAAAAATTTTAATCAAAAGAAGCTTTGAACAGGATTTGTGCTCCTTGCTTATAAAAAGGCAATGCTTTATCTTTTAGATTGGTACATAAATGCACAGAAAGATTGCCAGGATGGTTGTGTTATTTCTGATTGGTGAAAAATCCTCTCCCACTTCACAAATACCTGGATCTAAGATGGTGGTAAAGATAAAAACTACTTAGGAATCATGGTTTATGTTTCTCTTTCCTTCGTTACATACAGATCGTGGTGGGTTTTTTTTTTTTTTAACATTTTTTAATGGACAAGGAAATAATATTTACCCTTATTTCCTTATAACTAGGTAGCTTGTTTTAAGGGTTTTTTTTTTTTTTTTTTTTTTTTTTCTGTTGAGAACTACTCATGAAAATCAGCACATACTCAGGTAGGCTTTACTATATTATTCCCCTGATACAAAATAAACATATTTAGTCATGGCAAGAAAAAAATGCAAACATGGGTATCAGTGCCTCAGCTTTTCCCATATTTATTAAAGAAATCTAAATGTCTGAGAAACTGCATTCAAATGAGGCTTCATTTTATTTCTCCTTTGAATTATTAATTTACAAAAGGAAAGGCTTATATTGCCTGTCTGCATTATCTTATAAATAGCAATGCTATACAATGTTATTTTAATGTGAGTGACATAAATAGTATCATACAATGAACAAAATAACTATTCTTATTCATAGCATTATTTAAGTTGTACCACAATGCCCTACTGATATTTGTCCTAAACTCTATCTGTGTGGGAAAAAAAGATAATTTTGTTATGGTCATCTTTAGAAACCAACCAATTCACAGATAGGTGGACTTTTCTTCAACTGGACAAATTCATTTAGCTCAATTAAGGGAATTCAAAACCAGCTGATACGCCATACACTGAGAGGTCTAATGAGCTAAAAATATGACTACCTACATTAGAGAGATGTGTAATTTAATATAATATAATATAACCCACCAGGTGGTATTTGGGCTGAATTAAAAGGCAGGCAATTGAAAAAAATCCCGTATCTATCATGGACCAGTTATACATCAGGCCCTCTTTGAAGATGCAGCAAGTGTACACTTGGCATATGGGACACTAGAATCTATCTATCAAACTCCAGAACCTGTACTCTTTCCAGCATGTTCTGCATGTGGTGCTGCTACCCTAGTTCAGATGCAGGTCCCCTTTGGAATGAGGCATCAAAATGCGGTATGCCCATGACTCTCACAAACACTCCTTCAGCTCCTGTGCCTCATATAGAGGTGATGGGATTTACCACTTAGATGGTTCTAAAAACCCCAACCTCAATCTACCTCCAAAAGTCTCTCATGTTGCACCTTCAAGATGAGTTAGAAATTTGCCATTACATTTGGAAGGAATTTGCCATTACATTTGGAAGCAAACTGAAGCACTTTAATGATTTTTTTTTTTTTTTTGAGATAGCCTCTCTCTGTTCTCCAGGCTGGAGTGCAGTGGCATGATCTTGGCTCACTACAACCTCTGCTTCCTGGGTTCAAGCTATTCTCCAGCCTCAGTCACTTGAGTAGCTGGGATTAAAGGTGGGTGCCACCATGCCTGGCTAATTTTTTTTGTTATTGTTATATTTTCAGTAGAGACAGGGACTCGCCATGTTGGCCAGGCTGGTCTCGAACTCCTGGCCTCAAGTGATCCACCAGCTTTGGCCTCCCAAAGTGCTGAGATTATAGGCATTAGCCACTGAGCCTAGCCAGCACTATAATGATTTTTATTTACCTTAAATGGTTCTCCAAATTTGGGCTGTGTTCATCCAATCAATCATAGGAAAAAACAACGCATTTGTCTGTTAAGGGAGTAGCCCTCATGGAAAAAGATGTTGGTATTGTACTATGCAGAGGAGGATTTGGATTTTAGGGCTATTTCTCTAGGACTGTGAATGAGGTTTTCCTTCTCCATTCATAATTGCTCAGTGATGCTCCTAGTGGAATACATTTGTGTGATTCATTTCCACAGTTAGAAATGCAGCCTTGGAGCACTTCCTTTTATTCAGAGCTAATTGGTGCATCAGTGTTCTAGCCATTGATTTCATTAGCAACACATAAATAGATATCTGTTCATCTTTATGAATTGATTTTCATCACTCCCAGGAATCCAAAGATCTCAAGTGTAGAGACAAGTGCTTCCTATAAGAAAAAGAATCTGAGAGACTCTCATGCCTTAACCATGTGCCAACAAAGATGGTACACCTTCCTTATGCCAGAACAAGCATAGGAATTCAGTAAGTATTTATGGACTATAGCTATAACACCCTGAACATGCCTGATCTCATCAGTAATATTTATTTATTAAGTATTTATTGGGTGTCTACTATGTGCCAGACATTGTTCTAGGCGCTGACGATATAGACAGGTACAAATAGGTTAAGTGCTGCTGTCATGAGCATATTTTCTAGTGAAAGGAGATACACAAACACATCAACAAATAAGTAGAAAGTAGGTCTGATGGTGATAGGGGCTATTTTAAGTGGGGTAAGGAGTGTCAGTGGGGTGAGGAGTTTATATTTTTTATAGGGTGATATTTTAGCAGAGTCCTAAGGAAGTGAGGAAGCAAGACTTCAACTGCAGTGATGAATGGGGGCAGAGTTATCCAGGCGGACGAAACAGTGATTGCAGAACCTGTGAAGCCAGGGCGAACTTAACCAACACAAGAAGACTGTGGAGGTTGGAGCAGAGGGAGTAAGGACTACAGCAGCAGGAGCTGAGGTCTCAGGAATATGTCTGAGTGTGTGTGTGTGTGTGTGTGTGTGTGTGTGTGTGAGACGGGGGAGAGTGGTTGTGGATGGGTGTTGGTGGGGCAGTGTTTGCAGATCCTGTAGGATCTGGTAGATCACTAGAAGGATCTTGTGTTTTCCTTGTAGTAAGATGGGAAGGTTTCAGAGCTCAGGAGTGACAATATCCAATTGACATTATAGAGCTCAGTCTGACTGTCAGGCAGAGAGCAGCTTGCAAGGCAGGAAGAAGATGTTAAGAGATGATTGTGGATTGGGTTGGGGGTGACACTGGAGGTGGGGTGACTTGGGGAGTTTCTGAATAGATTTTGATGGTACAGTGAGTACGTGGCTTGCTGATGGAATGTGTCAGATAAAGAGCGGAAACGAGGTTTTCAGAGTCTTTCCTGGGACAGCTGGGAGAATGGAGTCACTATTTACTGAGATGGAGACGACTGCAGGAGGAGCAGTTGATAGGAGGGACCACCACCTTGCTTCAGTGTCCTGTGGGGGGTGGCAGTCTGGAGGCTTTGTAAAATCATCCAGATAACAAGAAGGTCCAGGGATATTTGGATCATGCCCAAAAGTTTATACTATACATGGAAAAAACTGAACATAAATACTTGATTTATCATTCCCAAACAATGCAGTACAGCACTGTAGCTAGTAGCACTAATGCTAGAAACAGCCTTAGTCCAAATACCAACCTTGTTACTTAACAGTGTGTTAACTTGGCCCATCTGCTTAATCTCCTTCAAAGTTACTGTTAGAATTGAAGAGGTGATTTGTTTAAAAAATAATAATGTTATTTAACATTCATTGAGTGCTTATTAGAAGCCAGACACTGTTGTAAGCACGTTTAATCTTCCTTCACCCTATGAGAAAAGGTACTAATATTATCTCAGTTTTCCAGAGGAGAAAACTGAGGCACAGAGAGGCAAAGTAACTTGCCAAGGTCACACAGCTTGGAGGCCATAGATACTAGTTGGTGCACTCAGGCTGACTAGTTCCTGAAAACATGATCTTAAACATGGAACTATGAGAACACAGCACATAGTAAATACTCAAAAACAGTAGCTTGTATTATGATTAGGTAACTCAAAAAAAAAACATCAGTCAGTTGTATGTTCATATGACTTCATGTGCAATCATTGCATGACTCAGTTTCCATTGTGTATCGCTTTCTCCAGCTCTATTTTGGGTACGTAGCCCATGTTCTTCCTTCCTTGATATGGTGAAGCCTTTGCTGAGAAAATCAGAACAAAATCTTTATCATTTGAAAGTTCACTTTAAAAATGCTCAAGGCACAGGAATCCTTAAGAGTCATAAAATCCATCACAAGCATGGAATTTTTTTTTTTTAACTGTCATTAATGCCATTTAGGGCTGTAACGTATTTACGTACGTCCCAGATATGGAACAGGAAGCAATAGTTCAGACACACTTCTAAGTAGCTCCAGGGCAGGCAACAATGTCTGACATTAGCTCTCCAGATTTGTCTTTTCTTTGAATCATGGTGCTCACCCCTCAGACCGAAAATGCTTTCAGATGGTACCTTACTGAGCCTCTGCACCTTTTTCTTTCAATTACACTTGCATTGTCTGGCCTAATGAGTTTCTAAAGCTGGTTTTCATTTCATTTAGGGCATGTTTTCAGATGTGTTAAATTAATTGGTGCTAAATAAAAGATAACCTGACCCCTGAAGCTTCTGGCGAATACATTCCATTACCACATGTACTATTTTAACCGTCATGTGTCTAAAAAAAACATAAATGAGATATGCTGCACTTGTTTCTTGTGTATCTTGGGCAAGTCACTTAAACTCTCTGAGCTACAATTCCCTTATTTGTACAATGGAAGCATTAAGTTGCCTTGGCTGCCTATTGGAATCTCCTGGAGAAGATTTTAAAAGATACTGGTGTCTGAGTCCCACCCCCAGAAACTCTGATTTAATTGATCTGGGCTGGGCCTTGGAGCAGAGAGTTTTTAAAAGCTACCTTAGGGAATTTTAATGAGTAGCCAAGGTTGAGAACCACAAGTCAAGATCAGTGGTTCTCAAATTGGACTGGCATCAGAATCCCCCAGAGGGCTTGTTAAAACACAGATTACAGGGCCCCACCCCAGAGTTTCTGATTCAGCAGGTCTGGGGTGGGGTCTAGAAACGTGCATTTCTGACAAGTTCTCAGGTAGAGCTAATGCTGTTGGTTTCAGAAATGCTTTTCTACATCAGGGGTCGGCAAACTCAGGCACTCTAGCCCAAGCCTGCCTGTTTTTGTATGGTCCACGACTTGAGAATTGTTTTTAACATCTTCAAATAGTTGAAAGAATCAAAAGAATTACATTTCATGACATGTGAAAAGTATGTGAAATTAACATTTCAGTGCCCATAGATAAAGTTTTATTGGAACACAGCCATGCCCATTCAGACTGTCATTAAGCCACATGTGGGGCCTCGTGTAACTGCACAGGTTGTATGCCCAAGAAGCCAGCCCTGACTGACATCGACTAATTTAAGCTCCAAGCTTGATGTGTTTATCTCCTGAAGGGATCAGAATATGCCAATCCCAAATATGCCTCTTTGGCATGATAATTATTTTGAGCTAAAGCTAAATGAAAATCAACAGCTGTCGGAAGAGTTCTCTGCCCTCCCTCTATCTGCCTAAAAGCAGAACATACATTTCCCTTTGAAGAAGGTGCACCCAGTACCAGAGGGAGAAGAGTTACTTTTATCATTGAAGATGGGGAGTCAATACCAAGAAGAGTTTGTATAAATAGACCTTACTCAAATAGTCACTGTTGTTCATTAGTTCCCCTATATATTTCCTAGTCATTTCCCCGTAATTTTTTATCACCTGAAGCCCAAACTCTTTTTCTTATGTTAAAAGGGTGTGTAAGCCCCCGAGTCTAGCTGCTTCTTTGAGTTTTGCTCCTTTTCTGTGAACTCTTGTGCATGTACATTTTTTTTTTCTTTTTTTTGAGACAGGATCTCTCTCTGTCACCCAGGCTAGAGTGCAGTGACGTGATTATGGCTCACTGCAGCCTTGATCGACCTCCCAGGCCCAAGCAATCCTCCCACCTCGGCCTCCCAAGTAGCTGAGACTACAGGTGCACACCACCATGCCTGGCTAATTGTTAAATTTTTTTGCAGAGGTGGGGTCTCCCTATGTTGCTCAGGCTGGTCTCAAACTCCTAGGCTCAAGCGATCCTCCCGCCTTGGTCTCCCAAAGTGCTGGGATTACAGGCTTGAGCCACCAAACTCAGCCTTGTGCATGTAAATATTGATTAAAATTGTGTGCCTTTTCTCCTGTTAATCTATCTTTTGTTAGTTTAGTTTTCAGGCCCCCAAGGACTGAACAAAAGACGGTAGATGAAAAGATTTCCTCCCCAATACTCCTCACCTAAGAAATGTGAGACATTGTTATTTGCAGGCTCATCACCTCACTGCTAGTCATCCCCCATTTTCCCCTCCCCCACAGCCCATGTCACATGACATAACTGCATGAAAGGCTACTCCCTCAGAGAGAGAGTCTCTTGGAAACAGGATGACTTAAGTCAGATGACTTCACAATAGAAGGATTGTGGGTTATCACATGATCCTGTCCCCTTTCTGGTAACAAATATCCATGAAATGACCATCAAAGATCCATATAGAGCAAGAATTGCAGAATAATACCTACTGTGTATGCTAAATGAAAACACTAAGAAAAAAAATGATAGGCACTCTGTGGGCAGGAAGAACAGGATGGTTGATATTTATTTCTAAATATCTGAAACCCAAAGTTATTCCACGGTGTTTTAATAAAAGTCCCATATGTAAGAATCTTTTGGTGATAAGAAAGACATGAAAACATATTTTACTGGAAATAAGCACATAAGTTGTAAAGTTTTTTAAAAGTCCTTTCTCCTGAATCATATCCCTGGTTAAATTTAAATCCAAGTAATATCATCCAGTTAACTAATATGGTTTTATCTCTGTTTTTTTGGAAAGATGTGTATCCTTCCCGGTAACTATTCCCTTAACAAAGAGGTTGCTATGGATACATTTTTTTTTTTAAATTGAGTGCTGGTATTTTAAAGCCTATGCAATTTAGTGTACTATATCTGGCCAGAGGGTTATACTAATTTAAGTGCCTGTCTTTAATGCTAACAATTTTTATCTTAATACAGTTGCTTCATGCATTTGTCGTGCAGTGTTCAAGAGCAGTGAGAGAGCGTGGGTGTTCTTCAAGGAGAAGCAAGTAACATAAATATCGTAAACCGAGCTAACTGCAATTGAATCAGTAGATGCTTCACTCGCCTGGAATTCGTCTGTTCTTGGTGTGTTTAATAATGAGTCATACAATACATTTGCAAGGCAATGGGGCCACCTCCCAGGGCCTGGGGCCACGTTATGATTTTCTGTGCCTGAGTCCCCCGTCTTTGTTCAGCGAGGTCGCTAATGCATCCCTCGAAGCTGACCTAATGCTACTTCAGTGGGTCTATTTTTCTTCTGTGGCTCAGCTTGAATGTGATATTCAGGAAGTTGACTGTCAGGCATGCAAATCGAGAGAAAAATATGCCACACTAAATCATGATGGTTTAATAAGGTATTTCTCATGGGCAAATGGCTTCTGGTACTCTCCTTAGTAGGGGCAAGTTGAAAAGCATAACGTGCCCCAGAGAAGAGATCTAGCAATTTCATTGGCATTCCATCTTTGTCAAAGCATTTGGTGAAATATGCTCCAATTTACATACTATAGCTGCCAGTATTCTACCTGAAAATATAAACCACCATGTATCCTACTTTAGTCACAAGTATTAAGAATCTTTACCATTATGATTACACTTGAGGTGAAATATCAAACATTTCAAATACTTTTAATGATAGTTCCCCTCCATGAATATGACACCAACACTTAGGAATGTTTCCTGGTATCTCAAGAATTTCTTTTCAGAGCAAAAAGAAATCTTTACATTTCCATCTTTTACTACAAATAGAAATTAATAAAATAGATACTCATTTTCCTTGCAGCTCAATTGATTTTTCTGTAATCTGTAGAAAATTAAGTACATTTTCTGTATGCCTTCTATAGATATATACATTTAAATTATGCCTTTTCAACCAGACATGGAATTTTACTTAAAAAAAAAAAAAAAGAATAAGTCTAGAATTAAAGAATTGTGGTGTGAAATTCTCCAGGTCATTTACACATCGATTACTTTGTCTGCTGCAAAAGTATTAAGTTAGTATTTGTCATGGCTTTAGAACTCAAGTTCTTTACATAGTAACTTACTTTCATAAATATGGAAGTATAATAATTAGGGTAGCATATGTAACAATAACATAAAAACACTTGTTTTTGATGTGCTGGTCATTGTCTATCACAGTCATGTCTTCACTTGTGAAGACTGAAGGCAATGTCACATGAAGAAACTGGTTTCATTCTTCAGTTAACAATTTAAATCAGTGCTTAGTTGTCCAAGACTACAAAACATATTAGAGGAAACAAAGCCATTTTTAATCCTTCTTAAATATAAATATTCAATTTAATTTTGGATTTGTTTTGTTAGATAGAAAGACTTAAAGGAGAAAGGCAAAGATGTAAAAAACATAAAACAGAGGGAACAGCATGAAAGCAACTATAAAATGCTGGTAAAATGTGAAAGAATAGAAACCATGTGGAAGTAAGTATTGTGGAATAAAGATTTAAAACCCTTCAGAAACGTTCTTTGAAAATACAGCAACATAGAGGGGGAAAAATGATGAAAAATTAGCCAGTGTCAGTAAGAAAGCATTTTTTCTTTCCACCCTGACCAATACTCTTTTATTTAAAAGAAACAGAACAAGATTAAGAGTTTAAAAATAGAGAGGAGGGCAAAACAGTAATCTGTAGTTTTTTTCTTCTTTCAGCGGTTCCTCTTTAACTATAATTAATCATCGTCTCCAAACAGCAGACCACCAGGGAACTGCATTGAGGAAGGAAAATTCAAAGCAATGGAAACAAAATCAGTCCTTACGGGTTTCACCGTTGGGATTTGGACCCAGAGTGAAAAGAGGATAATGGTCTCAGAGCAGCCTCTGGTGGCTGAATGTCAAAAGCTCAAGAAGTCAGAGGCCACCTTACTGGTGTTCTTTTGACCTCCACTCTCCACGGTCTTAAGATTTTGTGCAAAGGAAGTTACTATTTAAACGACTTCAAGGCACTAGCCCAGAATTGATTAGGTTGAAATTGAAGTGAATTCATCAGTTTCAAGGGCAATCACAGATGGACTGTAGATTCAATGCTGACAAAACTGGGCCATTCCAACAATGGGGATATATATATATATATATATATATATATATATATATATATACACATATATATGCTCATCAGTTAAACAATGTTAAATACAAATTTATCTCCAGCTTTCCAAGTATCTCAAACAAATGAACCAGTGGTAAGTGACACCTGAAATTCTCGTTTTAGGTTTTAAGCAATCTAAATATTTTGATTCTTAAAACACTGTGTGTGTGTATGTATGTGCGTGCAGAGATCTGTCCATTAGAAGCATTTGGGGTGCATTTTCTTGTCACAGCTTTCCCAGCTCTAAAACATCTGTTTAGGACAGAGGCCCATAAATTCCATCTGGTAGGTTCCCCATTGAGCCATCTCATCTGGGAAATTTCCAAGGGGCCCTTTTCAAAATCTTGAATCTTATAATCTCACCTGTATCAAACATCATGTCCAAAAGAGTGCTGCAATCTTCAGCTCCCTGTTTCTGAACGTAAAACATTCACACATCAGGTTAGAATGTTTTCTGTGTTAGATAACATTCAGATAAAACAAAAACAAAAACAAAAAGACAGATAATCTGTGTTCACTGAAAAAAACTTGAGGGCTTCAAACATAGAGAGGGTAAGTTTGTGAATACTCAGACACATATTTTAAATTGGTTGCAATAGGAGTCTGCTTTATTTTTTAGTAATTAACCAGCAGTTCCCTGGGTCTGCCAGAGGCGATGGAATTCTGGTACGACTACATGGACCCTACGAAAGACGTATGGTATCAGGAATTTGAGACCAGCCTGACCAACATGGTGAAACCCCGTCTCTATTAAAAATATAAAAATCAGCTGGGCGTGGTGGTGGGCACTTGTAGTCCCAACTACTCAGCGGGCTGAGGCAGGAGAATCGCTTGAACCCGGGAGGCAGAGGTTGCAGTGAGCGGAGATCATGCCACCACACTCCAGTCTGGGTGACAGAGGGAGACCCTGTCTCAAAAAAACACAAAAACAAACAAAAAAACCCCAACCAAACAAACAAAAAACCTATAGTAATTTGTGTGTACAATGTTGAATTTATAGAGTCCACTTCTTATTCACAAAGAAGTATCCTGGTTCAATCAAATTCAACATGAGAATGATCTGGGCTCCTAATTAATGCCTGAAAAAGAGACAGCAGCTACTTAGAAGTACAAGGAATTAATAGTAATGTACGAATGTTAACTTCTTAGTCTGGACAAATGTGCCATCGTTAGGTAAGATGTTCACATTGTGGGAGGCTGGGGCAAAGGCATGCAGGAACGCTCCGTACTACCTTTGCAACTTTCTATAAATCTTAAAATGCTCCAAAATCAAGAGTTTCTTTTAAAAAAAATGTACAGAGAGTGATATCGGCAAATACACTGAGGGGGAGTGGGAAAAGATGAACAAAGTTCTGTGGCAGAAGAAAGGTTTAATAACAGTAGGTTATTAATCACTGTTGCTTGTTATGTACTCTGCACTTAACTATGCACTTCACAGAAACTAAATCAAATGGCACCCTTTAAATGCATTGATAAAGGAATATTATTATCTGCTCTGGTTAAGAAAAAGAACCAATTTATAAGAAAAAAAAATCCAGAAGTGTGGTGGTTAAATTTCCTCCTTCCTCTGTCATCTCCCTATTTCATCCGTCCCTAGGGTCTTCAGCCCTTCCATACTCTGTCTTTATTGCTTCCCACCATGACATTTCTTTTTCATTATTTATATGTTTGAGTATCAGAATAATTATCTGATATCTCAAAATTTGAATTTTGAGATTATTACAGGTATTATTTTTCATATGAAAAAGGAAGGGGCAGTTGATGTGTTGACGGCAACACAAGAATCCTAGTTAGAACAGACCTCAGTCTGACTATGAATTCCCACTGTGAATTCTCTGGACTTGATCAGTTCTTCTTCAGCACTCTTCAAGCAACCTAATTAGTATCTCAGCTATTCTTAGCTCCAGAACAGGGTCCAAAGTTCCCATGATGACAGTCATGTGGCAAAATTTCCAAGTGTGACACAAGAACATTATTCCTTTTCAAACTCAGAAAGTGTAAGAAGCACAGATTACAAGCAGAAAGAGTATGTATGCAAAGGCCAGTTTCCTTTTACATCTCTCTTGTCTTCTTTTTAATTCCACTAGGACTCTCCCTGTATCACTCATTCAGTTTTTGATCCTGTTTTCTCTTGCATTTGCTGCTTTGTCAGTGCCATGATTGAAGCCAGACCTCTTTTGAACTTCTTCCTAAATGTTGTGGGTGTGATAGCATGGCAATTTGCTCTCAAGCTTTTCTACCATAGTGGGAGTACAGTAAGTGGAGCTGAGGCAGTGCAATGTGGCTGAAAGTCCAAGTCGAGAGGGTGTCAGGAGGGCTGTCTTCAATTTTCTCTGTCACCAGCAAGCTTTGGTCCTGGGGCAACTTATGTAACTTCTCAGGGTCTCCAAGTCCTGAGGCAGGTAGTGTTAAATGAAAAACTTTCGCTGAGTTAAATTTAAGAGTTTAATTGATCAAAGAATGATTCTCGAATCAGGTAGCCTCCTGAGCCAGCGTATGCTCAGAGCCTCCAGTGCAGCCACGTGGAAGAATATTTAGGGACAGAAAAAGGAAAGTGACATACAGAAAACAGAAATGATGTACAGAAACAGCTGAATTGATTACAGCTCAGCATTTGCCTTATTTGAACATGGTTTGAACAGTAGGTCACCTTCATTGGCCAAAACTCAGTGATTGGCACAAGGGTAGACTACAATCTGTTTACAACTCCATTTAGCTGATAGTTCCTGATATACAGAGAAACCTTTAGGTTGAACTTAAAATATGTAAGGCAGCAGCTTTATGCTAAACTTGATTTAACAGTAGAGAGGGGCTGGGCTTTGTACAGATAAACCACTAGGGTTTACCGAGCACCCTAATGGACACCTCTTAAGCATCACATCAAGGCTTCTTGCTGCCACCTCTTCCTCCAGGCCTTTAACTAGTTTCCCTTGGGTGCAGCCTGAGAGTGTCTTGCCCCTAGTTGTACCAAGGAACTCGTGATTCCTACCTTGAGGCTTTTCTGATAGGGCAAAGGAAACCCATCCCTCAGCTTTCCTGGATTGGCAACCCAGAAATACAGGGAGTTGATCTTCATGGGCCTACCCAAGATTGATGGGTCACAGGAGCCTCTTTTCCCTCAGAACAGGGGAGTTCTGAGACATATCTGATAAGCTCCTCAGAACGCTACCTGGGATGAATCTCAGTGGTTCATAGGAGAAGCCAACTTGGTAATGCCCTTGTCTGGGCTTTGCAGCTGTGTTTCACTCTCCTTGCTGCCACTACCCCCTACCCCCCGTCTGGCCACACTGCCGCTCCCTGAGACCACCTCCCATACAAACTTCCTCTAAGGAAGCCTTGCTTCAAGATCTGTTGTGGGCAGAGACAGGCTAAGACAAGCACCTACTCTATATCAGACATTTTCATCCTTTCCCACTTTAAATGTTGATGGGTGTGTAATTGCTTGCTGGCAGAGTTCAATTCTGCCCAGTGGTCTTTGTAATAAGAACAGGCTGGGAAGAAGCTGAGTGGCCAGGATAGCTGAAAATTACTTCCAGCTTTTTGCCTGACTTCAAGAGGCCACCGGGTATAAGATTCTGGTATAGTCCCAGCGTATATTTGGCAACATCACACAGCAACCTAATATAAATGGAAAGGAAGTATAACAGAAAGTCATTTAAACAGAAATAGGCTAATGAGAAAGACCCCAAAACTGCTCTTCCCTCTTTCCACCCCCTGATGTTACGGAAAACCATAGAGGAAAGAAATTTTCGCCTCCATTTCTGCTCAATACAGAAGTTTTAAAGTTCAGGAGAAAAATGTCTAAGAAGCTCATTTTTGCATGTTGCCCCAAATGAGAGAAGTGTGCCATTTCTCCCTTTAGAACAGAGCCAAGGGACATTAATAATGGTTAGGGGGAAAGAGAGGACTCTTTGTCAATTAGGTTTGGAAAATGAGTTAAGTAATCTCTTTTTAAAAATAAATGGCAAGTTTTATCTGAGCCTTGAAAATATTAACATATACTGGGATTCTTTGAGAGGGAGGCTGAGAAAACAGCATTTACCTAATTTATTTTTGCACCTAACCATTTTTCCACAGGTCATTTTGCAAAACAAGAAGGTGTGGAACAGGAATTTCTCTAATTATATCAGAGAAATGAAAAGAAGGCTATCTTTTTTGCTTGATTTGAACAATGTCATAATTGGAGGATGTAATAGGCTGCTTCTCTCACTATAATCCTGATATAGTACTTGTGTATAAGATATACAAATGACCAAATCTTTTCATGGTGAATTAGGGTATATATGGTATTGCTCCATCTCACCCATACCCTTCAAGCTACACAACCATCCAGGAGGTAGGTATAACAGGAACCTTTACTCTTTGAAAACAGTTCAGTGTTGACCTACATTTAGTGATAGAGGAGGCAGAGCCAGGAAATCAGATCTAAGTCTTCTAGTTCCTGATCAAGTATTGTTACCATCACCACATCTATATTTTGAAATTTTTATTAGTTTGTTTATTTAGCATCTCATTCTATAAAAGAGGCACTGTTTTTTATTTCTAGTCGTGATTTGATCTTTTCCCAGTACTACCCCCACAAAATGAAATATATGAGGTTGAGAAGGGTCAGCATCACTGCCGGAAAACTATTAAGAGTTTTGTGTGCCTTTCAACTCTAACTTCAAATGGAGAATTAGACTCTCAAATGGTTGATAATTAAAAAGTGTTAAAAGTTAGAAATAAAAAAATCCTGAAAGGATAATATGATAATTTGAAAATGGAAGAATAAAAGGCATATTCTGCTAACAGAGCCACAAATAAGTAGGTTATCTATTTTTGGGTTAGTAGTGTGCTTGAGATGTACCTGATTCCACATGTCCCTAGCATGTAGTGGCCACTCAGAACAATACCAGCCCTTTGTGTGGGAAAGTATGAAAAATGCAGTCATTGCCATTCAAGTGCGGTTTAGGGTGAAATCTCTGAGCATCAGAATAGTCATATACATAGGTAAAAGAAGAGCAGAACTACTAGAATAAGAATTTTTCATTTCTCATTTTACGGATTTCCTCCAGGTATCAAAATTCAGTTTTGCCTTCATCTTATACACATCATTATATGACTACCATCTTTATGAAAAGGGAATGGACAAAATTCCTCCATAATCTCTAGCCACAGCCTCCAACTGTTTTAGTTCTGACTTTTTTTTTTTTTTTTTTTTTTTTTTTGAGACGGAGTTTCGCTCCTGTTACCCAGGCTGGAGTGCAATGGCGCGATCTCGGCTCACCGCATCCTCCGCCTCCTGGGTTCAGGCAGTTCTCCTGCCTCAGCCTCCTGAGTAGCTGGGATTACACGCACGCGCCACCATGCCCACCTAATTTTTTGTATTTTTAGTAGAGACGGGGTTTCACCGTGTTGACCAGGATGGTCTCGATCTCTCGACCTCGTGATCCACCCGCCTCGGCCTCCCAAAGTGCTGGGATTACAGGCTTGAGCCACCGCGCCCGGCCAGTTCTGACTTTTTAAAACCATCACCTCTGGCAGAAAAATATGAGATTTCACTGTCATAAATCCAGTTTTCACAGATTTCATATATGTACACATGCATACCAACAGTAAGAAAGATTTCCATGAGGGTTTCCTCTATCTGTATATTTTAGCATCTATTGTTGTACCTATGGTGTTGTTACAATGCCCCAGTGACTGTGAACTTGGATAAGTCTTGCTGAGGATGGCACAGTGGAAAACAGAGACATACCAGGATTGTTGATGACATTATTATGCCAAAAAATTAATTGGCCATGAAACTAATTGTGTTTGAATTTGTGTGTGTGTTTTAATGAAATCTGTCTTGTTAAAGGCACTATAATCAACTAATTAAAACATGCAATCTAAAACTCTGCATTATGCTTTGAAATATTTTCTAACTCATTCACAAGCCAAATAATATTGTGAGAAAGAAGATTTATTTCAGACCAATAAAAGAGTACGATGAGTGATGCCAGGAGAGAAACATTCCTTAACATATATGATCTTCCATTTCTTCATTTGCTAAATAGGCTCTAAGATATATCTACCTCATTGAGATTGTAAGTGCATAGTAAGAATTCATTAATTGTTAAGTATTTTATTTTGTATTAGAAGGTGTGGCAGAGACAATGTTATATGTCCAGTAACTCCTGTTATATATTGTTTTTCTTCCTGGGCACACAGGAAGACCATTATTTCCCAGCTTCCCACATTGTTACGCTGTGATCACGTGACTGAGATCTGAGTTGTGGGAAAAACTGATGAAAGCCACATGTGGCCTGGTTTTTATTACTGTTGCACATGATCCTCTGCCTTCTTTCCCAGTGTCATGTTACTATTACATTTGAATACCACTACAAGCAGGAGACCAAGCCTTCATATTGGCCACTAGATGGACATTGAGTAGTCTTATTTTATTAAAATATTGAATATTTCCTTAAGTTTACAACTTTGTTCATTGCACACATACTTCCTGCTTTCCCCTTAAAAAGAAAATGTAAATTAACAATTAGGAAAGCTAGCCCAAGACCTATATTAAAATAAGTATGAGGAAATGGCTTTAAAATATCAGATAAAATTTTCCAAATCTATGGGCAAATTTTCCCCATAGGAGCAAAGCAGCTACCCCTAGCAGTATACATGAGGCCCCTTTAAGTAGATGCATGTATGTGGATATTATTTATGCCTAAACATCTACTAAAGAGAAAGCTCGTTAAGAAAATGATATCTGGAGGCACCTACACTTTTTTTTCCCTTTTCTCAAGTATAGCCTAGACATCTTATCTTCTCCTAGAGCTTTTAACACAATCTCTGCATTTCCATTCCATCTGGCAGGGCTGGTTGAAGGGCAGATGTGGGAAAATGCTGAAGGAGAAATCTACCTTTCCTTCTAGTTGGATCACATTACAACATGTGAGCAAGTAAAACGTGTGTGCCCACTAATGTCAGCATGGTTTTCGTTTTGTGAATCATACCATGTTTATAGCAACCTCTTCTTTTTGTAAGCAGGCACAATAACAGAGTTGCAATTTGTATCCATCTAAGTAAGAAAATAAGCCATGAAAATCATTTCTATGAAAGAAACCTAGAAGATAAAGAAATCTCCAGCGTTTTTCAAAGGACCCTAGCTGCCATTATACTTTTTAATGTGAACCATTAAATGTGGAATACTGTTGACTTGGCATGGGGAATGATCTTCAGACTTTAGCTTGATGAAAAATAATGTGTGTGCTCATTTGAATTTCGATTTTATATTTCATTTGAAACAGTGCTCACATATGAGTTTATTAATTTTGGTATAGCTTGACTTTGAAAATATTAATTTTTGAACACTTAACGTGTCAACCTGATTGAAAAATTTAAAACAAAAAAGTCTTGTTCAGTAATAGTATGTACTTTATAACTTTAAAAAGTATATGAAAATAAGCGGATAGGTTGTAGACAAAAACACAGAAACTATATTCATATTTAAGATAAAATTATGAAAAAAAAGAGTTCAAAGATTCACTGGAGACATATAACTCCTGTTATGTGGGGATAAAAAGCCATATCTCTCTGTTGATAAGGGTACCTTAGTGGAAATTTTTAAAAAGTACTGTTCAAATTATTTGGTCAAGTCACTTATCTCTAGTTTGATTGTAACCTTGGAGCAAAAGGAAATTCCCCGAAATATGGCTCCCTGGTATGAGTATTTTGAATTAAAGGACTTCAGAAATCAACAGATAAACGAAGAGAGCTCCCCCGCATCTACATAAAGACTGGACAGACCCACCAAGAAGAACAACTGCTTCTTCCTCCCCCAACCTGCCCTTTCCGTCTCTGAATCCTCTACCTCTCCCAAAGTACAGGCTGAAATTTTTCTCTGAAGTTCTTTATCTGCCTAAAATCCAGACCTAACAAAGAAGAAAACAATTATCTCTGGTCCTTTCCCTGAGTTTTCTTTATTGCAGGAAGGCAGGCTGAAGTCTATTAACAAACCTGGACAGACTTTTGTCACAAGCCATTGTCTGCTCTGCAGGCCGAATAAACTTTGTCCCAGACCATTGTGTGTTCTTCAATCCCATTGAATTTCCCTAAAAATAATTTACTAATCCCTAAAATCATCTACACTTCCCCATCTCCCTCTCTCCTAAGAAGCAGGGTTTATAAGCATCTGTACTCTGTTGAGATATTGGGCATTCAGTCTGTAATTGTCCCCCTGCCCATGGTAGTAATAAATTTATATGGCTTTTCTCTTAATCTCCCTTTTTGTGAGTTGATTTTTCAAAAATCTTTCCAAGGATGAAGAGAAAGCTTTCCCTTTGCCCCTACAACCTTGAGAATTTCATGTCTAAGTGAGTGTTCTTGAACAAATCCAGGGACAGAAAACTCATTATCTTCCTTGCAATCCCCTTCTATAGCTGGACAGCTGTAAAAGTTAGTAGATGTATCAGTCAGGGTAAGTGAATCCAGCTGCAGAAGAAAAGACCTCTCAAATCTACATGGCTTGACATAATAAAGGTTTATTTCATGTCCATATCACAATGCACCAGGCCGTTCCTGTTCAGCTGGCTCTTTTTCTAGACCTTGGCTTCTTCCACCTACCATCTGATAAGATCTTAGAGTCCTCCCCAGGACCCTCTGAATCTGGCTAGCAGCAAGGGAACAGAGAATGTGTGGAAGAGCTCAGAGAGGGCTTTAGAGGTCAGGCCTGGAAGTAGCATATACCAAGTTTACCCATATTTTATTGGCTTGACTGACATAGGCACAGGACCCCACTTAGATAGCAAGGGGTTAAAATATACAGAATATAAGGGTCCCCAAGATGGAGATGAGTTCACAGATGTTGGAGAGTACTAGCAGTGTCTGTTACGGAAAACTGTCCTTCCATTGAGCTAAGGTGTTTCTTGCAGTAGTTTCTACCTATAGGACCCAGTTTAACTTTGGGTCACATCGACCAAGTTTAATTCTGATTTCATATGACAGTCCCACAGATATTTAAGGACAGTCATTATACCTCTAAGTCCACTTCCTTCTGGGCTATTCATCCAATTAGTCTATTTGTTCTCATCATCTGTTTTCACATCCCCTCATGATTTATTTGTTTTTTGAGACATGGTCTTGTTCTGTTGTCCAGGCTGAAGTGCATTGGCACAATAATGGCTCACTGCAGCCTCTACCTCCTGGGCTCAAGTGATTCTCCTATCTCAGCCTCTTGAGTAGCTGGGACAACAAGCATATGTCACCATACCAAGCTAATGTTAAAAAAAATTTTTTAGTAAAGACGGAATCCCACCATGTTGCCCAGGTTAGTCTTGAACTCCTGGGCTCAAGGAATCCTCCCACTTCTGCCTCCCAATGTTCTGGGATTACAGGCATGAACCACTGTGCCAGGTCATTTTTGGTTTTCCTAAGCTCCAGTTGCTTTATTGTTTGATCGAAAACTGAATGAGATACTCCAATAGTGACCCCAGCTTGAGAGGCTGTAAATTTATTACTGCAATTTATCATCATAGTAGGTTCTGTTACGTCATGTTGAACTTCATGCTTCTAATTGATTTAGCTAATTTGGCTGCTAAGCTACATTTTCTTCCTTTTTGCACTTAGTTTATTACTGGAAGTTTTGACATTTTCTTCATTTCATTTTATTGAATTTAAATACCATGATTAGCCAAATTACAATACTTTGGCTCATGTCTGTCTCATCTCTGGTCCTGTAAACACATGTGACCACACCTAAACGAAAGGGCATTTAAGAGCCAGCCATAAGGACCACCAGATGCTCAGTCTGGAATCTTGGTAGATATCCATGTTTTTTGTTTGTTTGTTTGTTTTCTGTCTCTCAAATCCAGCATCCAATCCATAAGAAAATCCTTTCGACTTCACCTTGAAAACGCCCAGAATCTGATAGCCTCTCTTCATGTCCTTCTGCTTCGTCTTTTAATTGAATTACTGCTGGAGCCTCTTCTGGGGTGCCTGCTCCTACCTTGTATTCCCCTGCACTCCTTCACAGCCTATTTAAAAGCGGTCATTCTTTTGAACTCTTATGCTCAATACTCTTCATTGACTCCCATCTCACATGAGTAAGAGCCAAAGTCCACGCAATGCTCCCAAAGCTCTAAGAGGCTGTCCTTGCTGTGACCTAGTCCTCTCCCAGTTGCCCCTGACTCCTGCTGCTCTCATTACTCCAAGGCCACATCAGTCCTTCACAGATGCTGCAGGCTCCCATCTTAGGCCCTTGCACTTGCTGTTCTTTCTGCCTATAGTTCTTGCCTTCAGAATGTCAGCACGATTTGGACTCTTAGTTTCTTCAGGTGTCTACTCAATTCTTACCTTTCCCAAAAGGCCTTCCTAGACACCTTATATGAAAGGGTAACCTCTTTGCTCCTCTCCTTTGTGGAGGGCCTTGGTTCCTATGTACTCTGTTTTATTTATATTTGTAGCACCTCTCACTGTCTGGTTTATTGTCCATCTCCCTCCATTAGAATATAAGCTGAACAAGGACAGGGACTCATTTAATTGACTTCTGTGGCCTCGGCATCCAGAATAGCAGGAATAGCAGGAACAGCAGAATAGCAGGAATGCCAAAGAAAATGGCCAAAAAATTACAGATATGCTGTTGTTGCTCAATAAAGATGGCTGAAGAAGGCACAGAGGCTTTACTGTCCCCAGCTTCCTGCTTCCCCTGGCTTCATACACTTCCCCATAGCTACCTATGCTCTTTGTTCAGACAGATCATCCCGTTTCCTAAATTTGTATTTCAAAGTATTAGTTGTTTTCCCAGCATTATGTATTACCCTTCAAATGTATAAATTAATGAGTAAAATGTAGTTTCATTAAGGCATGAACTAGTTTAGACTCTAAGTTAACTTGGGCAAGACCAGTTCAGCAATTCCCATGTCTTGTATTTCTGCCTCTCGACTTAGAAATCAACTCTGGAGCAGTAACCAAAGCTCTGTCCACACTGGGTGTTGTTAATGCTAAAATGATCCACAGCACATTTCTCAGAAAACATCTGCTCTTAATAATTGGGGATGAGGTCTGTGCCTCCTTAAACTTTCCTATACATCATTGATCAAAAAGGTAGAAATAAAAACCTGTATTTCGGCCGGGCGCGGTGGCTCAAGCCTGTAATCCCAGCACTTTGGGAGGCTGAGGCAGGTGGATCACAAGGTCGAGAGATCGAGACCAACCTGGTCAACATGGTGAAACCCCGTCTCTACTAAAAATACAAAAAAAATTAGCTGGGCATGGTGGCGCGGGCCTATAATCCCAGCTACTCAGGAGGCTGAGGCAGGAGAATTGCCTGAACCCAGGAGGTGGAGGTTGCGGTGAGCCGAGATCGCGCCATTGCACTCCAGCCTGGGTATCGAGCGAAACTCCGTCTCAAAAAAAAAAAAAAAAAAAAAACAAAAAACAAAAAAAAAACCTGTATTTCTTAAAACAAGGAAAACACTGCTTTTCTAATGAAAACTCAAAGAGTTGAAATATGAAAAATAAAAATCCCTTCAAATTGGAAAACATAACAAAATTTAATTATTTTGTTGATGGAGGTTAAAAAACATTGATAAGTTTTATAGCCTTTTGCCAAAATCTATCATCACTTTTGGAAAACAAAATTCTTCCCAGCAATACCTTTAAAGGCTGTGTTTCACAGGAATGCAAAAGAAAATGGCCAAAAAATTACATTGTATAATTTGTCCCTGCCAAGCATTCTACTTGAATAAGAGAAAATTCTAGCAAGATTTTAATAGAACTATTCTTTAGCTTCAGTTAACTAAACCCCTCTGTGAAACATTCAAAAGATCTATGCATCATTTCTATGGTTATTCAAACAACAAATATTATAGACAGCTTGCTTTATACACAGGATTGGAAAAGAGAAGATTTTTCACAGCAGACACAGTTCTGGCAAAGATGGAATTCCAGCTGGGTCAACTGAATCTTTACCTAGAGCATCTAGATATAGAGACACTAATATAGTTATATGTAAATATAGCAGCAAGCAAAAGAAATTTGGTCTCATTCTATATAATAAATTTATTCATGTACTTCCTCTACCTTGAGAACATAATTTAAATATTACAGAAAACACTTCTGTCCTGAGAAGAACTTTCCCTCCAAATAGCATTAGCTAGTTTTGCTTTCCCTAGTAATTCAGTTATTCATTCAAGAACAATTTATGGCAGTGATCGCCCAACCTTTTTGGCGCCAGGGACCGGTTTCATGGAAGACAATGTTTCCATGAATCTGGGATGGGTGGGTGGAGGGTGGTCTCAGGATGAAACTGTTCCACCTCAAATCACCAGGCGTTAGATTATCATAAGGAGTGGGCAACCTTGATCCCTCGCATGCACAGTTCACAGTAGGATTCGTGCTCTTATGAGAGTCTAATGCCACTGCTGACCTGACAAGAGGCAGAGCTCAGGCAATAATGCTCACTCACCTGCCACTCACCTCCTACTGTGCAGCCTGGTTCCTAACAAGCCACGGACTGGGGCTGGTAATGGTCTACGGCCCAGGGGCTGAGGCCCCCTGATTTATGGGACTCCCGCACATGCCAGAGTGGGCAAGTCACTGGAGATGTGAAAATGCAGAAAACCCTCAAACACCCACAGTGCAGAGGGAACTGGAGGGACAAAGGGTGACAATAAGAGCATGTGCTACAGAGAACTCAATCTGATTTGTTCATTAATTCCACAAATATTGATTGAGTGCCTGCTGTATACACTGGTGTAGGTGCTTGAGAGACATCAGTGAAATAAACTGACAAAAAACTCTGCCTTTGATGTGCTTGCATAGCAGGATAGAAAAACGATAGACAAGAAACACACAATGAACAAGGAAATTACAGAATATCTTCAAGGATAAGCCCTATGGGGAAATAAATCAAATTTCCCTTCTAGTTGAACAGTGGAAGGATGGATATGCAAGACCTCAAAAAAAATTGCCTGCCATGTAACATTTTCCAGTATGTGTTCCAGAAAAAACTGAAAGAGAAAACCAAGAAAGAGAAAAAATGGAATCTAGGAAACACAAACATTAAGCCAGAGAAAGGCAAAGAAAACATGGGAGTAATAGTTCTTCCCTCTTCATCTCCCATCATCTGTGTTGAATATGAGCCACCCATCTTCATCCCCCATTATGCAAAGCAGGCCAATCAGCTTGGAAAATTTGCAGGATTTTCCAAACTGGGCCTGACAGAAGAGAGTACTTTCCTCTCAGGTTATGATACAGTAAGGATATGAACCCAAGAGCTAAAAGTGACCCAGAGCTCCTGCCTTGTCAGCTAGCCCATGAGACTGAAGTTGGTAGAGAGAAAGAATAGAAGCAGTAAGAAGCAGACAGGTCATTCCACCATTGTATTCCTGTTTCTGTATAGCTTCAACTGCCATCTGATAGTAGATCACATGAATTGGTCACAAATTATGTCAAAAAGTGAAATCTATCCACTCTTTGAATCTGGGTGTGGCCACATGACTCTTATTGGCCAAGGGGACATTAGCAAACATGAAACAAGCAGGGGTTTAAAAAGTGTTTGTGGTTTGGGGCTTGAGCTCCTGGCTGCTAGGAACTTTTCATTAACATATAAAGTGGGCCAGACTGGCCACCTGGAGGATGAGAGATGAAGTGGAGCAGAGATTGATCATGTAGATCATGTAGAAGCGTCTCATCTGGTGCTTCCTAGATCCACCAGCCCTCACATCACCTGCCCGCTGACTTCAAACACATGAGTGACCCCAAGTGAGCCAAGCAGAATTGCCCAGCTGAATCCAGCTAATTGCTGACTCACAGAATCATGGCTAAAGATTGTTGTTTTAAGCCACTAAATTTTATGATGGTGTGTTATGCAGCCTTGAATAACCGATACACTCTATACACACACATGCTCACACTATACACACTTTCCATTTTTTTCTTAGAGTAAAACAATTTTTGGACATTTATAATCAAAAGAAGTTCTTCCTAAAATCATAGTGCTTCTTGTGCTTGTGTCATTGACTTGGTGCCCTGTTCATTAATTTAGTTTTTCTGTGACTTGAACTATGCCCCTGAATTCCAATCTTCCCCTTCCAATCTCAATGTTGACATTATCGACCTGTGCTTTGTCCAGGATAAAGACACTACCATTTGTGGATAAACAAACTACAAAAGAACCTTCTCCTCCCTCGTCTTCATGCCCACACCTGTCAGGTTGGCCCCCTTCCTATGGCCTTTTGCCAAGGGTCTGTACCTGCCACTTCCTGTTGGCTCTTGTCAATGCCAACAGCTTGACAATGTGACTCTCCATCTGTCAGTAATTGCAGGACCTACTGTCACCCCTCTTCACTTGTCTGTGCAGACTTCACTCCCTCCTGCAAATAGGAGAGACATCCACCTGCCAAATGCCAATGTTCAGTTTCCAGGCTAGATTTGAACCCTTTCTGGTCTATTCTGTTTCATTAGATTCAGATTCCCATGCCCTTACTCTTCCGGTTTATCCTCTAAGTTAGAACTGAGTCTGGGAAGGTAAACGAATCTCTTTAAGCTCTCATATCCAGATGACAAATCACATACAGTAGAAGTAAATGGTGATATATATTTAAAAAAACAAACAAACAAAAAAACAAGTCATGGAAAATTTTTCTGTTCCTAGTGGAAGAATATTGACAAGGCTGTTGCAGGGACCTGTGGAGTGTGTTTGTTGTCTTTGGGGCTGTAGACAACAAAGTTGATTCTCAACAATATCAACCAGATAGGTTAATTCTCTGTTCATATTCCCTTAGGCCTTTCCATTTCTATGCCCAGTAGACTGACATCCAACTGCCAGTCTCTATGATTTTTAACCAGAGAACTTTCTCTGGTGCTGGAGCCAATTTTGCTTGCACATGGCAGGCCAGAAGTGCTGGAGAATTAATGTCTCCCACTTCTACTCCTGTGCAGTCCTCACGCAGTGACTGACCAAAGGTGATGTTTTAATACCCCTGCTCCCTTGTTCCTCAGATAGGATACCTCTGAGGAGTTTATTTTCCACTGGATCTTAGAGCTCCCCAATAAGATTAAGCTTCAGTTGCCCACAGTGGTAACTTACCTGATAATTAGTTCTTTATTGGTTTTCTTCTCTTCCTTGTCTCCCCTAAATAAATTACATGCCCTTGAAATTTTGTCTCAAGACTTGCATCCAGGAGAACCCAAACAAAGACAATAACCCACCCAGTAACCGAATATTTTATAGGACAGGAGCTGGATCTATGCAGGTGGTAACAATTTAGAAAGAAAAACAGTCACTTAGATGGTGAACAAAATCAATGTTGCTACCAGGCCCCATTTGCCCTCTATCTTAGAGTCTTGGGTAACTTTGCTGATAGTAGAATATGCGAACCAAGGATGAATACAAGGGAAATTTTTGGTTATAACTTGATTAATCCATACACGAGCATCAGTCACTTTGACCAATATCCATAGGGCAATAAACTTGTGGGATTTAATTTTTTGTAATGTGGGACTATTTTAACATTATTTTACAGATTTTATGGGAGAATGATACTCTGATATGGTTCTTTATCTAAACGCAAAGTACAACCTAAAAGATAACCAGGGGGAGTTCCAATAGCTATGTTCAAATATTTATGAAACACTGACTTTTGGGTTGTAGGCTAAAGCGCAGAGTTTAAATTGGTTAGTTCTATTGCCAAATGCCTTCAGACTTCATTGACTTTCTTGGAATTGGTACAGAAGCAGAGATTAGATCCAAAACTTGTACAGAGATTCTGTGTGGTCCAGAAAATTATCAGTCTTTGCTTGTACATAAAAATTAAATATTACACATGTTTACTTGCCATCTTTTGAGACAGTGAGCAATTGAAGCATCAGAACTGACTAGAGGAAGATCTCTCTATAAATCTGTGACCTATTACTCTTATACTAAAGAGTGGAAAAATTCTTAATAGTTCTGAGTGATGAACTTTCTAAAAAAAATTGGGAATTTTGGCATCTGGGAAGCAACGCTAACCATTTGAATAGGGCTTCCTTTGCTTTCAGCCAGTAGGGCAGTCATTGCTTTGTCAAGGGTTCTGAGATTCCTCAAGCATGAAAGGAAGGATAAGGAATCAAATCCTCTCTCTACTTAATAGGGAATGTCTTAGAACTGCTTCAAAATTAGCTTTGGCTCAGCTTAATGAAATTTCCCCATTGTTGAGCAGCGGCCCACGAAATCCGCAGCATTCAAATGGCAGCCCTTTGACTGTAAAAAAGCCCTTAAAAATTACAGAACTTACAAAAATAAAGATTTTTATTTCTCTTCCCCAGGTTCACAAAACAACTGAACCTGCTCAGTCTTTTGGGTAGGCTAAATATTAGAGGCAACCCAACTCAGGAGTACAATTTAATGCATAAAATGCCCATGATAGAGGACCCGAAGTTTCTGCAATGAAACTCACCAGTCCTGCTGCACTCAGGAAATCATTTTAGAGGACAGCAGAGTAACCAAGAGACATGAGAGGGAGCTACTCCTCGCTGGTGTTGCTTAAGTTTCTCCAGTGGGGTCTTATTAAGAAGGCCTTTCTCTTGAGACTTCTCCCAGCTCTGGTTAAATTAATTTGCCTTTACTGGACTGATAAGAGAATTATAATTGCTTCTATGTCCCCTTTCCTTTTCACGTTGCACCCACACACAACCTTTGTGTTTTCAAAACTCCTTAAAATAGCACTGAAATATGTAACATCACTTTCTTCATATTAACATGTGCATAAAATTGGACACTCAGTGCTCAGCTTTCATTACTCACTACTCACCTCCCTTTGCCTGAATAAGGGCGCATCCAAACTTACAGTCTTTGGAGTGCAAATCAATAAAGCAACGTAGCAAACAAAGGATCTTCTGATTCAAATGATACCAATGTCAAACGCTGATGTGTATAAATAATTAATTGTGTTTTCACTGGTGAGTCCAGTTTGATCCTTCATTGCTTGGCGACCCCTGGGGTCTGTGGTTCCCTGAGAAGCAGGAACATTTAGGATCTTTAATTACCAGCTCATCACTAATTTATAGATTACTATGGAGTCAGGTGCACAGATTCTAAAGTCTCATCTATCACTATAGGCAGCTCCAGTGTTAAGGGATGTCTACTTCCCAGAAATCAACAAAGGGGAACAGATGAGGAAAGGGGGCAACATGGCACATATACCACAGAAGGCACATCTTTCAGAAAGCCAAACACATCAAGGTAAACAATTTATTTTTCACTGAATCAGTTAAACTATAAAGTGCTCTAATTATCCCCTATAGGTAAAACACTACTGTATGTTACATAACCAAATATTATAATTCAGCTGTTACCACATATCATTAAATTATTTGTTTTTCTTCTCTTTTATGCTGTCTTAAGTGAAAGTTTTACTAGAACAACTCTATTAGATTCAAACTTGTAGAAAGTGCTATTGCTTAAAAAGAGGGCAGGAGACAATATGTACTTTCTTAACAGGAAAATTGTACCGTGCTAAAAATGACCTTAAAATAAGAGGAAGGTATTGGAGTTTAATCACAGCTTTGAAAACATATGTGCTGTGTCTTTTGGACAATGCTATTGAGTGTGCAGTTCATGTCCTTATGATTGTCTAAAGTGTGTCACAGTATATGCACATGTGATGGAAAGAAACAAGATGTACAAACACTAAAAGGACCATTTATTACAGACTTTCAAGGAAACCAACAATGACTTCGGGATGGATGTCACATTCCCGAGTTTTTCTGGATAGTATTAATGGTTTTCTGAGAATGTTCTCAACAATTCCATTTCCATCACAGCCATGTATGTATTCCCACCCTCTGACCCCACAGTCGTGTCTCTCCCAACTTCTACCCAAAGCTTGCTCTCATAGACCAAAGGAAAGATGGGCTATGCAAATAAAACCTAAACCCAATGGAATTTGAAACAAGTGCTAGTAGGATAAAGAAGTCTCTGAACGTATTCTTAAGGAGTGTTTCTTTAGGGAACTTTTCTGTTTCAGGGCCACTACTGAGGCTGTGCCACATTCTGAAACTGTTGCTATGGCAAAGCGTCTTGTGTTATTGATGATGGAGCACATTGTTGTGTTTAAGTCATGTAAATGATCAGGACACAAAGGAAGCTGCCCACAGCAGCCCCTGCTCAATCATCACAGTGCTGGGGCCTTTCCCCCCTGACACATGCCATTTACACGGCATGGGAAGGCATTTCTTTCAGAAAGCCTCACTCCCTGGGTGCTATGAACTGTTCTTTGGAGATGTTTATGAGATCTCCACATCTTTCAGAATTAATTCTGCAGGGGAAAAATAATACACAATGACGAAGTCCCTTTCTTTTGTTTTAAGGCCAGAATATTTCTGTAGACATTTTGCATTTTCTATCTATTAACACTTTTTTTTCCCCCCGGGATGCTGGTCTTGTCAAGTATTTCAACTTTCTATCAGTTTTTGTAATTTAGAGTAAAATTATGAGAGTTTCTCCTTTGTTTCCCACTTATATCTCAAATATGTGTTTTTAATTAAGTATTTTCTACAGCATCAATTCACACTGATTAGACATAATTACAGAAACAAAATATGCAGAATACATTTTAATAATGCCTGCCACCTCTGAGGGAACAATGAGGATCTAATTTAATGATCTAAGTGTTGTTGGAAAGTGACACAGAGTTTCCAAAAATAGTACTATATATTATGAAGTGGAGCTTATTAGTATTTTTGGATACGAATGTAAGCTGAAATAAACTATTATCCAGGTTTCAATGCATGTAATTAAAAAAAAAACACTTAGGGCAACACTTGTTTACAAAAATAATCAAATTACACCCTTTAATAATAAAAGCTTGATCCAACTGTGACACTTGAGACTTGAAATGATGTGATAATTTGTAGTCCAATTTCTAAGGGAAATTTTGCCACTGTGAAAATCTGTTTTTGGCAGCACTATTAACATCAATGTCCTGGTTTTGACATTACTGTGGTTATGAAAGATGTTACCATTGGGGGAAGCCGCACAAATGGTACAGGGGAACTCTCTGCATTACTTTCGCAACCTCTTGTCCTCAACTATTTCAAAATAAAAAGAGTTATAGCAAAATAGTGTCTTCAACTATTTCAAAATGAAGTTATAGCAAAAATCTATTTTTCATATCTAATAACATATTTTTCCTGCTTGTAGAAAAATATGCTGTCTCCGTAGGGCTTAGAGTATTACTATTACAGAACCATATGACATTACTCCAAAAATTTGTCTTGGCATCTGAAGTCAAAGCAATTTTGGACAACGAGTTAACTCTTTCAAAGAAAATCTATTTGCCCCAAATTTGCAACTTGTTCAGAAAAGAATTCTGTAAACAGTCATGAATGAAAAATCTACTTACTTTTGCTGTTTCAGATGCTCTTCCAGAAGTTATTAAAACAGTATTTACAATTCTCATAAAGCTAGAGACATAATTGGATCTCTCATTTCCTTTGCCTTTTGTTCTTTTTAAAAACATTTTTGGCCAGGCCCAGTGGTTCACACCTGTAATCCCAGCACTTTGGGAGGCCTCGGCAGGCAGATCACCTGAGGTTGGGAGTTTGAGACCAGTCTGACTAATATGGAGAAACCCTGTCTCTACTAAAAATACAAAGTTACCTGGGCATGGTGGCACATGCCTGTAATACCAGCTACTTGGGAGGCTGAGACAGGAGAATTGCTTGAACCCGGAGGCAGAGGTTGTGGTGAGCCGACATCACACCATTGCCCTCCAGCCTGAGCAACAAGAGCAAAACTCCATCTCAAAAAAAAAACAACAACAACAACAACAAAAAAAAAAAACCCGGGCCGGGCGCGGTGGCTCAAGCCTGTAATCCCAGCACTTTGGGAGGCCGAGGTGGGTGGATCACGAGGTCAAGAGATCGAGACCATCCTGGTCAACATAGTGAAACCCCGTCTCTACTAAAAATACAAAAAATTAGCTGGGCATGGTGGCGCGTGCCTGTAATCCCAGCTACTCAGGAGGCTGAGGCAGGAGAATTGCCTGAGCCCGGGAGGCGGAGGTTGCGGTGAGCCAAGATCACGCCATTGCACTCCAGCCTGGGTAACAAGAGCGAAACTCCGTCTCAAAAAAAAAAAAAAAAAAAAAAACCCAAACAAAAACTCTTTTAACTCCATAGTTAAAACCACAGTTTTGCATTCCTAGCTCTCATGAGTGAAGTTGAGATTTTTAAAAAGTAATATAGGACATATCACAAACCAGTTACATCTAATATAAATGTTCATTCATATTTCATTTGGGTGTGATTGTATATTTGTGGTGTGTATATGAGTGTGTAGGGAGGATCAGTGTGTACTCGTACAATGTTAAGATCAACAGGACCATAGGAATCTCCTAATTCAAGCTCAATATTAACATATTCAATATACATAGATTCAATTTTTATAATATATACTGCTGATCGTGCAATAATTCTTCACGTTCCCATGGCTTTCTTTAAAAGGCCATCATAGCCGGGCGCGGTGGCTCAAGCCTGTAATCCCAGCACTTTGGGAAGCCGAGGCCGGTGGATCACGAGGTCAAGAGATTGAGACCATACTGGTCAACATGGTGAAACCCCGTCTCTACCAAAAATACAAAAAAATTAGCTGGGCATGGTGGCACGTGCCTGTAATCTCAGCTACTCAGGAGGCTGAGGCAGGAGAATTGCCTGAACCCAGGAGGCGGAGGTTGCAGTGAGCCGCTATCGCACCATTGCACTCCAGCCTGGGTAACAAGAGTGAAACTCCGTCTCAAAAAAAAAAAAAAAAAAAAAAAAAAAAAAAAAAAAAAGGCCATCATAGCACACATCTAATTTTATTCTAACATAATTCTATGAGCTTGCTAGAGGGCATTATTATTATTCTACTGAGAAAATGGGCAGCTAAATTGCAAAGAGGTCCAGCTTTAGCTTAGTCTTACACGCATACGAATGGTGAGGTTGGGGATTAAAATCCAGATTCCACATCCTTGCTCAGAGTACTTCATTCTGGCCCACAATCTCTAAAGCTAAAACTGTATAATACACTGTCCACACCGTCTTGCATAATATCTGAAATAGTGCCAGTTGGAGTGAGAGTTTTATTAAAATGATAATAGGAGTTAGTTGTTTTTAAACTGTAACAATTAAAAGCATTTTGTGAGTGACCTAGGAACACTTGGCTCTGTATCATAACCCCTTTCTCTTTTCTTTTTTTTTTTTTAAAAAACACTTTAGTTGAGATACAATTCACATACCACACAAGTTACCCATCTAATGTATACAATTTAATGTTTTAAAATATACTCCCAGTGTCCTGCAACCATCATCACAGTCTAATTTTAGAACAGCTTCACCCCCCAATAAAAGAAAGTTTGTGCTCATTAGGAGTCACTCCCTTTCCGCCTACCCTTCACCTCTAGCCACTTGTAACCACTAATTGACTTTCTAGCTCTATGGATTTGCCTATTCTGGACATTTCGTATAAATGGAATCCTACAGTATGTGATCCTCTGTGACTGCCTTCTTTCACTAAGTATGATGTAGCATGTATCAGTAGCTGAATACATTTTTTTCTTTTTGAGACACAATCTCGCTGTGTCACTCAGGCTGGAGTGCAGTGGTGTGAACTTGGCTCACTGCAACTTCCACCTCCCGGGTTCAAGCAATTCTCCTCCCAAGTAGCTAGGATTACAGGCATGTACCACCATGCCCAGCTATTTTTTTTTTTTTTTGTATTTTTAGTAGATATGGGGTTTCACCATGTTGTTCAGGCTGGTTTCGAACTCTCGATCTAAAGTGATCCACCCGCCTTGGCCTCCCAAAGTGCTGGGATTACAAGCATGAGAAACTGCGCCCGGTGATACGCTACATTGTATTTATCCATTGATCCATTGATAAATATTTGGGCTGTTTCCACTTTTGGCTATTATAAATAATGCTGCTATGAACGTTCATATACATGTTGTCGTGTGAACATCCGTTTTCATTTCTCTTGGGCATATACCTAGAAGTACGCTTGTTGGATCATATGATAACCTTATGTTTAACTTTTTGAGGAACTGCCAAACCATTTCCAAAGTGGCTGCACCATTTTTCACTTCTATTAATAATCCCTTTCTTAACTTGAGCTGACAAAGCCACTGTAATGACTCCTGGCAGTTACTAAACTAAACTTCAAAGTCCTTTCTCACACACACTTCTGGATCTGGCTGGGTAAAAGGTGGGCAAGTATATTTGTCCCACATGATTTCAGAAAGGCCATCAGGAATTAGAATGGGAAACAAGGAGATTAAGGATATGCATATTAAACATCTAGAATGTAAGCTATCTATTGGTGAGGAAATTTAAAACTTTAAGTTGCATCAAATATACACACACACAATTCAAGTGGCCATACAAAAATAAAAAACTAACGAAATCAACCAACTAGTCAAACAGAGACTCCCAACATCCTTGGCATTTGATCTTCCATCCATAGCCCCTGAAGAAGTAGTGCAACAATATGAGATATTTGAACTGTGTTTGTATTTCTTAATAGCAAGAGATATCTTTGGCTATGAAGATATGTGGGTCAAAGCCCTCACCCCTGCTTCTTGGCCACAGATGTACAATATTTTTAAAAATCTCCAAAGGTATATGAGTAAACCTTTCATAATCTTAAGGATTCTTAAGCCTCTAGAGAGAGATCGATACAGACCCTGGGTTTTAAGGCAAGGTGGGATACCTTGTGGAATTCAAAACACATGCTTGGCCCCTGACAAATCAAGCTAGAGTCTGGAGGTGAATCTAGCTGGTTCTTTTACATATGAACGTAGCAACACTCTGACTAGCTCTTTTTGTGTGGCCAGAAAGGTCTTGAGCTAAAAGAGGCTGCAAAGTTTCCTGACCTGTCACTGCTAGGCTCAAGTAGCCATCCTACCTTTTTTTTTTTTTTTTTTTTTTTTTTTTGAGTCTTGCTTTGTCGCCCAGGCTGGAGTGTAGTGGTGAGATCACGGCACACTGCAGCCTTGATTTCCCAGGCTCAAGCAATCCTCCCACCTCAGTCTCCGAAGTAGATGGGACTACAGGCGCACACCACCACAGCTGGCTAATTTTCGTATTTTCTGTAGAGGTAAGGTCTCGCCATGTTGCTCGGCCTGGTCTCAATCTCCTGTGCTGAAGTGATCCACCCACCTCGGCCTCCCAAAGTGCTAGGATTGTATGAGCCACTGCACCTGGCCAAGTAGCCATCTTTACTTCTTCACTCTGATGTTTTATTATATCCATCAGTCAGTATTTTTGACTTGCTTTTTTCTGTGACCCACATGACCTGATTTCAGATAGGTCAGTACAGAGCCAAAAAGGAAAATTGTTTGGGATGTTTCTCTTACTCCATTGTCTCTCCTCCTATGACCAGACACATTTTCTGACTAGGGATCAATCTCAAGCAGGGGATAGCTGGAAGGTGTTGAATGAAAACGGAAGAGATGATGAGAGATAAAGAATAAGTAAAAATTTTTAAAAAAGAGAAAAAAGAATGAAATAGGGACAAGCTATGTCACAAGACAAATGTCAAAGTGGGAAAGAGTGGCAGAGAACAGGAAAAACAGAGAGATGAATCCTGGGATGAAGGTGTTAGCAAGTGATAATCTCCTGGGATCTTCTCAGTCCCTATTGAGGTCTTTCCCCTAGGATTGTGCAATAATTTATTGGTAATGCTCAAACTGAATTTACAAATGACTTCAAACCTTAGCAGGAGATACTGATAGTTTATAGCTTTGCAAATAGAAATTGAAACTCAAAATGCCCTTGATAAACTGCAAAAAAAGAAAAAAGCAAATAGAAGAAATCCCCTCTAGGTTATGCAAGAACACACAAATAGAAGAATCAAATGACTTTTTGAAAAATGGAAGAAGAATAAGTGAAACTAGCCAGCTAACTAACAGCAGGCACTGATTCTAGAAGTAAATTGGATATGGAGGCACACTCAAGTGTTGGTATTTATCCTGAGGAAATCTGGCCATTCAAATGATTTCAAAGATACTCGGCCTAGTTCTGAGCACAATTAAAGGGGGTATGGGGAACTTGGAAGGAGTTCAGAGGAAAACTACAAAGATCAAAGAGGTGAAGAAAAGGGAACGCAGAGGAAAGTCGAGGAGTGGAAAAATCCAACCTGAATAAGAGAAGGTAAAGGAGATAATTTAATTATGGTCCTCAGCTGTAAGACAAGCTTTTCATAGGTGGCCACGTGTTCTCCATTTCCACTATGGAGGGACAGAAATGCAAGGGGCTTAAATGTGCAATCTGGAGGATTTCAGTTAGGTATAAGGAATTTCCTGACATGAAAGCTGGTAAAGATGAAATAGGCTCCTGATCATGGACAGTAATAAGGAATATTCTTCTTACAAAATAGGTAAAATTCTTACAGGTTTCGGATGGTTTACAGACCTTGCTACCTAGAGTTGGGGGTGGGACAGGGGAGTGGGTATACTCTTAAAGTTCTAGAAGAACAAATTCTGGTACCTTGATTTTGCTTCGGACTTGTGTATGCACCGCTCGCCTGGCCCAATGTCTCACATTTGCCTGGCTTTACACAAAATGTCCTCCCTGGCATACCACTTTGAGATGTAACCAACTCCTCTGTGAAAAAGAGCACTGGAAAATATGTTTGGAAGAGCTGGAATTTGTTGAAGGAAAATAGTTAGCTAAACAAGACTTGCATGAGTGGGGGTAGGGTAAAGGCACCTCGGAGTGCATGCTGGGATTAGGGCTAATTAAGATGTTGACTGAATCTATGCTAATCGTGTCCCACCAGACTCTGCTGGATTAGTATGTAAATTGGTAAACTCTGTTCTGAAATTGCCCTACCAGCTGAGGTCTAATTACTGACTAGACATAACAAATAATAATGGGATTTGTATTTTAGGATGTTTAATTATGGAAATACATGTCTGGAAAAAATACCACTTGTATTGCACAAAAAGATAATTCATAATGTTTTACTAAAGGTTTATGAAATTTTACACCTTTAATAAGAGCACCAGGAACAGGGATGTGTGTGAAGGGGGAGTCTTTTCAGAGACCTAGCATTTGTGAAGGGAGACCAGAATCGCAATGATTAATTCACTGCTTGAGTAATTTCCCCAAAGCTCAAAGACTAATTGTTTCATTGACGATACACAGCAACTTGTGAGCTTTTAGTTGTATCACCCAAAGAACTGGAACTCATCCATGAAGAATAACCAAGATGCCATGGATTTAACTCAACTGCTCCATAGCATGCATTCAAATGGAGTTAAAAGCAACAATAGTTGTAGGAAAGTAAGCCCTTAAAATAATTTTTCTTCACTCAAGTTACTCCATAATATTGAAATCATTAAATTTATAAATCAGAAAATGGTTAGTCCAGTCCCAAAGCAAGGGCGTGTATTGCATGGTTTTAGAGAAAAGCAGCTTGAGCTCTAGAATTTACTGAATAGGCATCTTGGGACAGAAACTTCTTTGCAACCATTTATTACATCATTCTGTGACCCACCCTTTCCAAAAAGTAACATACAAAGAGTTATAAACAGAGTTTTGGGTAGAGCTGTAATAGCTGCCTGTATTTGCCTGCCATAATGCTATTACTCACATAATTTTAAAGGCATATGGGTGATCATTAAATCTTTATTAGGTTTTACATTATAAAATAAATTATGGTATCTTTACAGCCCTTCTGCCCACATTTGGATAAACAAATCCTATTTACATATCATTTTTATTTTAAGACAGTTTCGCTATGAAAATATAAGGCTTAAATGCCTATTATGTTCCAATTGTGTTCCAGTTTCCCACACTTTTCTTTGGTCTATATAGTGCTTTACAAATAAGGTAAAGTTCACATAATTTAAAAAGATGGATGATTTCCTTTTACTTAGAAGTGTTAGAATGTTTGCACTTGTTATATGGCAAGGCAATAGACATTATCGAATAAAATTTCATGAGCAAGCTTGTGTTTGCAGTAGCTTCATGCCTCTGTACATTTGAAGTTACACATGTATATGGAAATTAAATTTGCTGGTGAGTTTAACAAATTTGTGAATTACCAAAAATAAAGCACTAATTTTTCCTTGTGGTACAGAACTATAGGGAAGAATAATACAGTATTGCTTTAATGTAAGGCTATCTATCCTTTGTGTTGGAAAGTCATTGAATAAAATAATTTTTCATTAAGGGCTTATGCTTTTAGTCTTTGCAGATCTTATCAGAATATTGATAACTGTGTTTATTTAGGTTTCAATAGTAGATTTTAGTTTCTTGTTTCATTAGTCTTAGAAATATAACAAATACTAATGATTCCCTGATGGTGGATGAATAAATCTAAACAAACTTTCCTTTTCAATATGATAGTCAGTTCTCACCTTCAAGCATTGCCATTAAGCTTGCATGATGTCATCCTGTAGGCAATATATCACTAAAAACATTATTTTAAATGCTATTTTCCCATGTCCCAAGGCACCTGTCAGTAATTATATGTTATTTTCTACTAAAACTAATTGTGACTCACTCTCAGCATTGAACCCAGGGTCAGGTACTCTGGTATAATTCTAGCTTTGTTCCCTTCTTGTCATGAGTATTGGGTGAAGTCAGAGTGGGGTGAGAACATTTAGAAGGTTCACAGTGTTTCGCCAACACACAGGTAAGCAGTGTGTAAGCCTGGGCAGATGTCATCTTGAATGTTAAGTCTTTCAGGGACTGCATAGTGAGCTATGAGATAAATCTCCTATTTTTTTTTTGCAAGTCTCACTTTGAAGCAAATTGTAGAAGCCCAGAGAGTAATCTTTTCAACGAATGGACTTTGAAATCCCCTCTCTATCTTTAAGGCAAGCTGCAGATTATAGTGATAAATAGCAATATTGGTTTTACCATAAAGATAATTGCCCCAAAATATACCTACCTTTGGTCATGGGGATATAACCAAATTCTCCTAGTTTGCTGTTTCATCCTTTTTCTTTTTTAAAATTGCATTTTAGGTTTTGGGGTACATGTGAAGAACATGCAAGATTGTTGCATAGGTACACACATGGCAATGTGATGTGCTGCCTTCCTCCCCATCACCTATATCTGGCATTTCTCCCCATGCTCTCTCTCCCTGACTCCCCACCCCCTGCAGTCCCTCCCCTATTCCCCCCTATAGACCCCAGTGTGTGATGCTCCCCTCCCTGTGTCCATGTGTTCTCATTGCTCAACACCCTCCTGTGAGTGAGAACATGCGGTGTTTGATTTTCTGTTCTTGTGTCAGTTTGCATCATTCTCAGCAAACTGACACAAGAATAGTTTGCTGTTTTAAATGAAAAAATAAGGAGTCCTTCCTCAGTGACTTTGAATATCTGTCTTAGCTAAGTAGGTTAAAGGACATGGGAGTAAGTCTTCTGGGCTGAGACAGAAGACAAGAGTTCAAGTCTGGCTGTGCCATTCTGTGAGACGCTCCTTCTTCCACTGTAAAGAGGGTCTTTCCTACCAAGAACTGCAAGGAACAAATGGAATACAATGTGTGCCTTTCACATAGTAGATACTAAATAATTGTTTGTTAAATACATGTCTAGTAGAAAAGGTTAATCAAGTATAAGTCTTTCTGTTATATAAATTAAAAGCAAACTTAAGTGGCAAGGTCTCAGATCTTCTGGTGATCTGGCTATAAAAGAATAAAAACCACATTTCTTTCAGTAATATCTATTGGTAAGAAATTTATTACCTAATGATTACTACAGTGCTTTTTAAAGCCCATAAATGAATAGTCTGTAATTCCATATTACAGCATCTGCAAAGATGCAGAACATTAAAGAAGATAAAAGGAGAATGTAAAAAAAATTTGGTTTATATATATCTTTCTTGGCATGATTTTCTTTTAAAGACCCACCTATATTGAGTGATACTGAAATCACACACCCAGGATAGCTGCACCCAACAACTGGTCAATGATAATGATAATGAAGAACAACTACATCAAGGTGTCAAGACCTTACAAAATGTAAACATCATTTTAGGATTCCTACAGCATTAAAAATTTTATCTAAAGGGAGTTCTGTCCCAACATTCTTTAAATATGCACATAGCAGAGTAAGAGAACTTGGGGTTCAAATTTCACTCTACCATTATTTTCCAGTGTTGTTGGAAGGGTTAATTGGGACAATGCAAGTGCACAGTACATTGAGTCATTCAATTAATGTACACAGTGCCTCTGCATCCCTTCTTATTGCTTTGACCTTATTATTGCCTTGTTTTTTCCCACTCTCTTTTAGAAAAGAACTATACTCTCACTTCATATTTATCCAGAGGGCATTGGAACCATTTAATTTTTGGTCATCTATTTTTTATGATTGCAATACGGTTTTCTCAGTGTGATTATAAATTCTTCGAGAGCAGGGAAATGAGAACTTTCTCCAATTTTGCCCTGATGTCCAGGCTAATGCTCCATATAAATGTTTTATTTTGTCATGGATCACACCCTACTGATGGCCAGAAGTCTACAGGAATTTTCCTCAGAAAAACTCTCAGTTCATCTTGATAGCTGTAATTGTTAACCCTGTAGTTCACTCCCACCCCCATAAAATGTACAGCTAGCTCTCATACTAAATATCTCACAAAATTATAATTGGTTGTTAAGCAAGGCAGTAGAGTTTAAGAATTAAAACCATGGATTCTGGAGCCAGACTTGACTTCAACTCCCTTCTCTCTTCTTACAAATTGCATTACGTTGGGCAAATCACATAACCTCTCCTTGCTTCAATTTCTTCATCAGAAAACTGGGATGTTACTAGTGTCTACCAAAGAGGGTTGGTGTCAAAATTAAATATAGTGTGCTTGGAATAAGCTAAAGCACTCAATGAATATGAGTTATTTCTATTATTATTACTGCTGTCTTCATAGATGGGCTTTTAGCTACTAAGGAGAAAAGGTGCTTTTGCCAGTGTTGTATCCCCAGGTCCTAGGGCAGCATACACACATCTCCTCAGAGTCACCCATCTTCTCTACCTCCCCATAATCTACCTGAGATATCCAAGTCACAAACTTCTTCCTCTCAGCTCTCCTCCCAATGCGCTGTCCTTAGTGTTTCTCAAACCTCTTTTCCTTTTCTCTGTAGATTCTATCAGAAGTCACGTTCTCAACCTCTCTTTCCTGCATTCCAATAGGCGGACTAGTTGGGCCTCCATCTCCATAGGGCTCTCTCAGTGAGCTTTCTAATATGGAAACCTGATCATTTTCATTTCATCTCTCCACTTGATGTCTTTCTATGGCTCCCTACTGCCTCTAAGATCATGTAATAAATACATATCAAGTCAATATAAAGAAATTTGTGTCCGGACATGGTGGCTCACACCTATAACCCTAACCCTTTGGGAGGCTGTGGCAGGTGGATCGCTTGAGCCCAGGAGTTCCAGACAAGCCTAGGCAACATGGTGAAACCCTACCTCTACAAAAAATACAAAAATTAGCTGAGTGTGGTGGTGCATGCCTATAGTCCCAGCTACTCAGGAGGCTGAGGTGGGAGGATCACTTGAGCACAGGAAGTCGAGGCTACAGTGAGCCATGTTTGTGCCAGCCTCGGTGACAGAGATAAACTGTCTTAAAAAATAATAATAATAAATTTGAAAGAAGATGTGGTAGTCAGAACAATGCCCCAACCAAGACGTCCATATTCTAATCTCTCAAACTTTTGCATGTGTTATGTTACACAGCAAAAGGGACCTTGCAGATGTAGTTAAGGATGTTTAACCACATCCTTTGCCATCCTTCAATATGGTTAGATCTAAGGATGGGAGATATAAAGATTTTCATGGTGCTCCTGGTGGGCCCAGTGTAATTGCACAGGTCCTTATAGTGGAACGAGGGAGGCAGAAGAGTCAGAGAAGGCAATGTGATGAACGAAGCAGAGTCAGAGACATGCAGTGCCATGAGCAAGGAATGCCATAGGTCTCTTGAAGTTGGAAAAGCAGGGAACAGATTCTCCCCTAGAGCCTTCAGAAGGAATGCAGCCCTGCTAACACCTTAATTTTAGATCCATTTTGTGCTTCTGACCTCCAGGAATGTAATAAAATCAATGTATGTTGTTTGATTTTTTTTTTTTTTTTGAGATGGGCAGGCTGGAGTGCAATGGCATGATTATAGCACACTGCAGCCTCAAATTCCTGGCCTCAAGGGATCCTCCCTCCTCAGCCTCCCAAGTAGTTGGGAGCACAGGCATGTGCTACCATGCCCAGTTAACTTATTTTTATTTTTTGTAGAGGTGGCATTTCTCTATGTTTCCCAGGCTGGTCTTGAACTCCTAGGCTCAAGCGATCCTCCTGCCTCAGCCTCCCAATGTGCTGGGATTACAGGCATAAGCCACTGCACCTGGCTGTGTTGTTTAATTTTTTAATAATTTGTGGTAATTTGTTACAGTAGCCATTGGAAACCAATACACAAGGCAATTGGATAAATAATGCTGACTAAATAATTTTTTTGCAGTAAATGAATGACTATACTATGAGAGTACCAGACGAATGCACTGATATCTTTATAATTCTTTTTATTAATGATGTGCTATGATTTCCTTTCCTTTAACCAGTAGCTTCAGATGGGGGTAAGGGACGCATTTTTCTACCACTTCTGCTCATCTGCTGGGGGCAGAAAGTGAGGCTGAGTGGGAACAGAAACAAGATCTTTATACAAGCAGATCTCTATATAAACAAATATGTCACAGTGTACATGCAAACCGGGGCTCCCTACTGGATACTTGGTGGAAAACAGGGCAGGCATGGCCAGAAACCAAACTAAACCAAGTTTGTCATTTCTCTTAACTGGGCAAATCTAAAATACTGTATTCTGTATTTTAACCTAATATGATGTTTCTACCTTGATGTTTCAAACACCATTTTTAAATGTAAATATGTACAGTGCCTGTCCAATCCATAGTTATATATGTTGGTTCTTTGCTCATAAAGGAAGACAGGGAACGGGCAGAAGCTGTCAAGGGAGATTCTCTGGAAGCATTAACGTAAGCTGTAGGGAGTTCTCAATTGATACGAGATCTGGGAAGAAAGACAGGGATGGTAAGAGAGCAATATAAAAGTGTGCTAAAAAGTGCTTTTGTGGAGCAGGGAGCAGATTTGGGTTTGCTACCTTAGTAGTGTGGCATGATTTTATTCTTAAATTCTCTGATCCTTCATTCCCTCATCTTTAAAATGGGCACAATAATACCTATTTTGCAGTATTGTTGAGAAGAGTAAATGATAACATGCTTGTAAAGGGGCCAGGGCAGTGTCTGGTATGCAGTGGATTCAAGACATATTCATTTCTTTCCCATGATTCCTTTTTCTTATTGATATGATTGCAAATTATGTATATTATTATGATATATCAAAACATTTAACAAAAATCAACTAGCATAAAAAAACTAATATATCAAGGAAAAAAATGAGAAGGAACACTAATTTGTAAGCTCTAAAAATAAAGGTTGCTGGAATGTTTTGTTCTGTATTTTCCCAATTTGTGCAATGGCAAGGTTAATTCATGAGAAACCTTTCTTTTGAATTATTTAAATGCCCGGTGATGAGAATAACACACAGAGGGTCTTGTGTGATGTGAGAGGATTATTGATTAACTCAGCTCAAAGGTTCCAAGTAGCCAGTAATATATATTAATGTATCAATAATTCAGAACAATTAGAGTTTTTCGCTATTGCTGAAACCACCCACAATTGAACCACGTGAGCCGGCAAACAATTGTTAGAACAGCACAAGTTGGTCTTTCTCTTCTAGCCTTGGCTACCTTTGCTAGGAACTCCACAAAACATAGCTTTCATCTCTAATGGCAAATGTGGGCCATATGAGTGACACCCAAGCACTCAATAAATATTTGCCAGATGAATGAAAACCTCATAAGGCAGTAGTGAAAAATGGCTGAAGTATTTCAGAAGATCAACCTGGAAAGAAAATCAATCCTAATAAACTCAGTGCTCTCAGGTTCAAATATAATTATGAAGGTAAATAGTCTTTATAACCAGAATGAGCATGGGGCAGAGAATAGTGAATAATGTTGATCAACACCTGAAAACTTCACAGTTCACAGATAAATTGATTAACTGTTATCTCACACTCAGGACTCCCAAATTGACTGCCAGCATTCCATAAACAATTCCTAAATGCAAAGATAACACCGTTTGGTTGAATTAGCATTTTTAGTTGAGAAAAGAATAAAAAACTGAAATTGAAAGGGAATTGACTTTCATTTTTTTGGCAAAGGATATCTGAGACAATTATTTCATTTTAAAAGAAAAAGCATATATTTTTTCAGGCTTTTATATCAATGTGCATGCAAAGAAACTGTATTTAGTTTATAACCTATAGTTGTAACTGATAGTTTATAACCTATAGTTTAAATAACCTGGTTGTTATTAATGAAATAAATGGCATGCATTTTCAATTTTTGAATATTCCAATAATCACGTCATCTTAAGACTATAGAATTAAGTAAACTGAAGTAACACTTGCAGACTTGAGTAATTCATGTTGAATCATTTAATTGATCAGTGTTTTCGTGATGGGCAGATTCAACCGAAATGATAATAAGTGTACTGGCATATGTTAAGTTTAGAAACGAAACATCCATCATCAGAACTTTGCATTTAGCAAAGCTTCTAGCTTTATTTTAATGAGGAGGAAAAAATGCAGAGAGCACCCTAAATTAGGCAGCACTCAAATTTTCTCGGGGCCAAAACAACAACAAAGATTACCACCCTGTCTTGGGTGTGGGGGAGGGGTGGGCAGGGATTTTAGGAATTTGGTTCTCAGCTATGAGGAAAGGCTTCTGGACTTGTCCATCACAGAAACAAGAGCTGTCTGCCACTTCTCTCTTCTCCACACAGCCCCCAACTCCAAACACACCTCTCAGAAGGACTTTTGTAGCTTGCTTAAGGGATGATTTGCCTCAGACTGAATCAATATATTTCTAAACTCTTCAGGCTCAAGTTTGCCAGGATATGATAAAATGACATATTTATATGTGTGTGTGTACACATATAAATTTTCAATACATAAGTAATATAAATAATGTATTCTATATGTCTCTTCACACGAGTATGAAAGTCAGTTCTAGAAATAATAGAATCGAAATTGGGAGTAAGAAGCAACATTTGCCCAAGAAGGCTGTGTGCATGAGCTGATTCTTTGGAAATGTTGAAGGAAACATGTACCTATTATTTCTGACTCTAGGGCAGGTTCCTCATTTATTCTTTCCAATTAGAACACCTCTGCATACAGATAGAGAATATGAAGTTCTTCAAATTCCATTTTCCTCACTTGAGTGTGAACACTCTCCCCTTCTTTCACACTGTCTCGAACTTGTGCTCGGGACTACTCGGTTTATGAACAGTGGCTTAGGACTCAACAGCTCTTGTTACAAAACAGGTGATAACAACGGCAAAAATACACTCTCACAGGAAACAGACAATTGAAAAATTTCCAGAAGGACCTGATTTTTCTCTCGCTCTCCTGAAGTTGTACCCCACAAACTAATCAAATTTAGATAGAAATGCTTTAAAGATCCGAGTATCCGATATATAGGTGAATTCCTCTACGGGGTATACCTTATGTGTGGGCATGTATTTTGTTTAAGTCAGTTGCTCAGAAGTGATGCCAACCAAGTTTGGGAAAAGTAAAATTGTTCCATGGCTACCAGCCCTTTGTGCCTGAAACAGCACAGTCCTCACACACCAGTCAGAGACAATGCAAGATGTCCCCAGAGTCGCTAACCAACTTCCCTCCCTTCTGACCCCTGCGCTTCAATAAGGCAATTACAGTAGCATCCCAGAGCAGTAGAGAACAAAGTGAGCCTTACCAGTTTCTCCTAGCGTGGACGAAAGGAAACAACCCCCCAGCTGCTCTAGGCCAGGCAACTGGGTCTCAGACTCACTTGACTGAAGGGACTCTGAAAGCTGAAGTCTTCCTTCCCTCTGTTTGGTCTCTCCCCAGCAACCTCTCCCAGGATTTTTCTCACAAAGCACTCCCCTATTCTCTAATCCTCTCACAAGGAAAACCAGCACACACACCAAATGACTTCTGCAGAAGCGCCTCTCCTGGGGAGTGAGGAGGGGAGGGGATGGAAGGAGGGGTGTTTGCTGGCATTCATTCCTGCCAGGCGAATCCTCTGAGGCATGGATCCCAGCCCTCTGAACTCCTCATCGACTGGAATACGACAGGTCATGGTGAGGCACGGAGGTGTGCATTTGCTTCGTCCTGTATCTCCAAACCCTGGTCACTATCCCTCAGGGATGGGAGAGGGGACGCCTCAGCTTCAAACTTCATCTGAGTCTTATGTCTCTTTATACTCCCTCCCAGAACAGAGTAATTCCAAACGAGTTATGCAGAAATAAGCTAGACGCTTCCCAAATCTATCTGGCACCTCATTTTAAGAGCCCTTGACAATTTATAGCAGCTGCTTGGTTTTAACTCATCCAAAACTGAAAATAGATTGAAAACATCAAGAAAAGGTGGAATATCAAATACAAAAAAGTGATCGATATGTACCATCAAACATCTGGAAAATTACTGTCTGTATGAAGATTCATTTTTTAAAGAAAATGATGTTTTAAAAATACCAAATAAAATTGCTAAGTTGTAAGGCATGACCTCCTTTTTTTAACATATGAATTTTACCTTATCTTCTCAGGACAGGATTCACACTTGCATTTGAAAATAATATTCACACTTTATAAATTCAAATCCTCTTCTAACTTAAGACAAATATCTTACATATATTCCAGATATGCTATAATCAATCTGGAACTCCCCCTTTCCTTCTGGTTTTTAAAAAGAAGACTTACCTTTTTATTACGTCATTTAAAACCCTGAAATGAATAAATCACAGTGGAGACAAGCAGATGGCAGACCTCTACATTTTGCAATGAGGGCTGTTTGCCTTGGAGTCATTATTTCTAAGGAGATGCTGCTGCCTGTGTTAGGCAGCATGCCATTTGGGCCTTTGAAACAAAATGAACCGGCTTCACACCACCAGCTCCACTACATACTAACACTTCAGAATACCCAAACTGGGGCATGCTGCCTCTTTCCGTAGTGACCCTGCATAGAATCAGAGGTGACGGTTTGATGGATGAGTTTCCCAACAGACAATGAATCTGTGACATCACAGTTCTGGCCGCACCCCCTAATCCAGGCCCCTGTCCTGCCTTTCTCCAGGAAAAAAAAAAAAAAAAGCCTCTGCTTGGTGACAATGCCATCTCAATAGCAAAAATGTGTCTGAGGTGCATAGCAAATGCTATAACTTATCTGTCTTTCTTAACTTCAGTTTTCTGATTCCCCTTTGCTGGAGTAATGGGAGTAGGATGAGATGAATGTACTAGGCAGAGAATTCAGACAAAACCAAATAAAAGCACAGAATTCAATATTCTAAAAAGTTTGTTACCTGATAGCAGAATAATAACCTTCAAAAGGAGCACTACTAAACACTAGCTCAGTGATACTAATGTCTTTGTTATATGCAATTTAAGACATTTTACAACAAAATTATATGTAAGCAATTGCAAAAATATTTAAAGTGTCTATATAATGAGTTTCAGCTTTACTAGAACTCGTTTAGCATCATAATTTTCTTGATATAAAATAGTTTCCCTTTCCTCCTTTTCCTTGGCCATTTTGCTCTATTCTCAGTTGTTCTCTGTACCAGTACCTGCCACTAGTCTTAGCATTTAAAATAATAGCTGGATAATCCATTTGAACTTTGGATTTGTAAATAAAAGCTCTGATATCTTTCTAACTCCCACCAGCACCTCTATCCTTTTCACCTACTTTCATCTCAGATGCCCAGTACAAGGAGAGTAACAAAATCTAGAAGATATTTATGTATGTAACAAAATCTAGAAGATATTTATGTCTTATATTTCTCTATGATCAATACATCTATCTACATAAAAATTAAAAAAAAAGACTTTTGCATGGCAAAATAAAACAGCATAAATCAAGTCAAAAGAAATGATGAACTGGGACAGAGAGCCCATCTCCTTCATGTTTAATGAGTGCCTAAACTTGGAAAAGAGAAAAACATGCCACCCAAAAGAAAAATGGGCAAAGGTTATGAAACAAAAGGAGACATATAATTGGTCTTCAAACGCATGGAAAGGTGTTCTTACTTGCAATAAAATCAATGTAAATAAAAACTACACCAAAGTATCATTTCTAGCCTGCCAGAGTAGACTAAATCCAAAGGTTTGGCTCATACACCATTGATAAGGTTCTGGAGAAATGGGCACTTTCATAGGTTACTGCTGGGAGTATAACATACTACCACCAATCTGGGGTGGTGGGGGAGAGATTTGGCAATCTAACAGTATAGATACATGGACCCTTCCTTCCAGCAATCCCATTTCTAGGCACCTATTCTACACATTCACCAGGAAAAGCAACAAATGTCGTATTTTCAAGCAATACAAGGAAACCACACAAATGGGCAGCAGTAGATTGACTAATCTGTGGCATATCTATATAGAGAAGTACTATGCAATGGCAGGAGGAGTGTCAGAGCTCTATGTACTAATATGGACAGATGCCAGGCAATGAAAACAAAGTGCCAAAGAGGGCATGGGGCTGAAGGAATAAGAGAGTTGCAGTGGGAGGATGAAAAGTCTATATATGCATAGGCTTGTATTTGCAAAAACAGGAACTGTAGAAGGATCAGTAAGCATCTAATAAAGATAATTTTTTATAGGGGAAGGGAAGGAACGTGGTTAAAAGGGCAGAAATAGATATGAGATTCCTGTGTGTTTGCTCACTCCCTTATGTCAGGGATGGGCAAACTATGGCCTGAGGGACAAATCAATCCTTTGCCTATTTGTATAAATAAAGGTTTATTAGAACACAGCCATGCCCGTTCATTTGCATATTGTTCATGGCTGTGTTTATTTGACAGTGGCAATGTTGAGTAGTTGCAGTATTGAACCACTTGGTCCACAGAGCTGAAAATGTTTACTCTCTGGCCCTTTCCACAAAAAATCTGTTGATCCCTATGCTGTGTAATGAGTTTTAGCATAAGTAAAGAGACAAACTGAAAAGGATGGGATAGACTTCTATGGTTTCTACTTTAAAAGATCGTAAGTTGACTCCTGGCTGTCTCTGCCTCATTACTTAGCTTTCTTGAACTTGCTTTCTTCACCTACAAAGTGATGAAAGTAATGCTGACCCCTTGGTTTTGTTATGAAGATTAAATGAAACAATGAAAACAAATGTGAAAGCACCTTGTGAACTACTAGTATACAAACCTCATATATTAGTATTATTAATATTTTTTGTTGGGAAGGTGACAGGTAATACACACACGTAATTAGTTAAGATTTAGAATAACCATGGCACTTTGCAGCACTTAATGCAAAAGCATTACCTTCAAAGTTGTCTCTGCATTTTAAAGCAACAATTGTATCAGCTATGGTCACATGGCAACTCAGCTCTTCCTATTCTCCACAACCAGTTAAGCCATTGTATCTGCTCATCTGACAACACTGATTCAGAGGTAAAACCCTACTCAGGACAAGGTCTTCAGACTGCAGTAGAATTATTTAGCCTTCAGAAAGCTCAAGAGAAATGCCTAGGCTTGAAGATACATATCTTTAAATTCTTGAAGTTAAAATTCATCAGATAAAGTTATCTTACCATGAAGAGGGGTATATTAGTGACCAAGGGTATTTGGGAACCATCTGGGGATTATATCTGACAAATATGGCAGCAGACTTCAGTAAGACTTTCATCCTCGAAATTCATGACAGCATAATAACTTTTAAAAAATTTAAATGTTTGAACGTATTAACTTAAAACCCGAACTTTCTTTTTTGATAGAATTATCAGTGGGTGTTTTTGTTTTGTTTTGTTTTGTTTTTTCCTATACTCAGTGATCTTTCCTTTTCAGTCATGGAATTTGTAATGATTGATTTTGCCATCGCAGTTTAGGTTCAAATATTTTTGAGGCATACATATTTGTCAGCTGCTAAACTACATTAAATTGAACTGCCCAAAGCTCACATCAAAGTCCCTTAAAATATTCATATCCTTTGGCCTGTGGTTCTACTTCTGGGAAATATTGAGGAAATAAGGCAGCCAGGCATGGTGGCTCGCGTCTATAATCCTAGCACTTTGGGATGCTGAGGTGAGCTGATTGCTTGAGCTCAGCAGTTCAAGACCAGCCTAAGAAACATGGTGAAACCCCATCACTACCAAAAATAAAAATAAAAAAATTCACTGGGTGTGGTGGTTCAGCCAGTACTCAGCAGACTGAAGTGGGAGGATGGCTTGAGGTGGGAGGTGGATGTTGCAGTGAGCTGAGATTGTGCCACTGCACTTCAGCCTGGATGACAGAGCTAGACCCTGTCTCAATAATAATAATAATATTACAATAATGCCACACACACTATTGTGTTCACAGATGTGTGTGTGTATATATATATATATATATATACATATATATGTGATGTTTGTATTAAAAAGCAACAACAGCAACATCAAAATACTTTGTGACAATATAAATGTCCAAAATTAAGGAATTGGTTATAAAAATTGTGATACGATCATTCAAAGGCCTATCGCTATTCCTGTTATCTACTGCTGCATAACAAAACATCTGGATACTTAGTGGCTTAAAATAAGCCACCTGTATTTTGCTCACAAGTCTGTGATTTTCCGAAGGGCTCAGTGGGTACCGCCACCTCTGCCCTATTTGGCATGAGCTGCTGTGGCTCGAAAGCTAGAGCCTGCAGTCATTTAGAGACTCACTCATTGCATGGCTGACAGTTGATGCTGGCTATTGCCTGAGACCTCAGTGGGAGCTGTCAGCTGGAACATCTGTACACCGATTCTCTGTGTGGCTTGGGCTCTAGCACAACATGCTGGCTGGGTTCCAAGGGTGAATGTTCTAAGAGAGAGCTAGGCAGAAGTCATATTACCTTTTACAATCTCTCTTGGAAATCACGTGGTGTCACTGCTGGACCAAGGCAGTCATAAAACTTCACCCATGTTCAAGGTAAGAGGCCATAGATTCTACCTCTTGGTGGGGCATGGTGAGATTCAGAAAGTATGGGGGGTGAATGGAAAGATTGCTGTCATCACCTTGGAGAGTACAATCACTTGTAATTATACAGTCATTAAAATTATATACCACATCCAAATTTATTGACATGAAAGGATATTCAAATGATAGTGGATGCTGAGCTGGCAGTGTAGCAAATATGGTGCCATCCAGTAAAAACAACACTGGCACTTAATAAACACTCAATACACATTTGTTGAATAAACCTTTGTGTAAAAACAAATACTATTTTATTTTTGTTTGTGTCTATACTGAAAACATTCTGTGAGAAGCTACATCAAAATACTAATTGGCTGGGCATGGGGCTCATGCCTGTAATTCCAGCACTTTGGGAGATGGAGGTGGGAGGATCACTTGAGTCCAGGAGTTCAAGACCAGCCTGAGAAACACAGTGAGACCCTATGTTAATATTGGTTATATTTCTGCGATGGGATTGCAATTGAACTTTTTAAAGATAGTGAGTTTATAATATTCTTATACTAAATGTGCATAGAAAATTAAACTGTATTTCAAAATGAACCTCAGAGGACAATAACCTGAGTTGATTGTCAGAAAGGTTGGCCTCATTTCTTTTCTTTTCCTTTCTTTCTTTCTTTCTTTCTTTTTTTTTTTTTTAAGATAATTGAAAGCTAATTAGAATGCTCCCTGGCAAAGCACTTTTTCTTTTTTCTGCTTGTGGGAAGAATTTATGGTTGAGCTATCTATAATCATTTAATTGCTGCAAAGTGTTTAAGAGGTGTAAAAATAAAAATTTTCTTTTTCATTTGTGTAACACAAGAGCACCAGCAACATAAAATGCGTTAAAAAAGACAGCTCATTAAAATAAATATAATTTGACTCCAAATTAGTCATACCTCAGTGAGAATCATAATAATAAACTCACATTTAAAAGAATGAATTAGCAGTGAATTAGCAATAAATTTTCAAGGAATTGAAAAAGTTCAGTGGAGACCAGGATATCGGAAAAGAAAAAGTGTAGTGTTCATGTAATGTTCTATGCTGTGCTCTCACTACCTTTTCCCTGAACATTAATATTGAAAAATATATTAAAATACAACTTATTTTTGGAAGCAAAGTTGCTAACTTCTCATATAAAAATATTTTGAAAGTGCTTTTCTAACCAGCATCTTAGAGGTGATATATGGACAAATTTGAATGTCGGATTACCTCTTCTGGTAAGAGAGCAATCCATAGGCAAAGTGTCAAATCTGGGGCATTGGGTAGAAGTCGATTAAATACCCAGTCCTAAAATAATGAGAGTGATTTGTGATACTAGAAGGAGAATATAGCTTTAACTGAACTTAATAGACTAGTTTAACAGTAATCAGCCTTTAGTCAACTTTGGCATACTGTGTTCAAATGTAGCCATTTTCTCTTCCTTGATCTCAAGTGAAATCTCTAATACTTTATGTGAGAGCTCTCACTTCAACCCTTGAAAGGTCAATCCTCTGAAAGAATGCATGGATGAACTCAGCACTGAATCGCTAGAAACAAAAAGTGTCACTTCAAACATTTCTATCAACTCTTAATGACAGTATCATTAACATCTGGCCTGGCATGGTGGCTCACACCTGTAATCCCAGCACTTTGGGAGGCTAAGGAAGGATAGTCACTTGAGGCCAGGAGTTTGATATCAGCCTGGCAATACAATGAGCCCTGTCTCTACAAAAAAATTAAAAATTAGCTGAGTGTGGCATGCACCTGTAGTCCCAGCTACTTGGGAGGCTAAGGTGGGAGGATCACTTGAGCTCAGGAGGTCAAGGCTGCAGTGAGCTATGATTGTGCTGCTGCACTCTAGCCTGGGCAAAACAGTGAGAATTTGACTTAAAAAAAATGAATAACATCACAAATAAACACCATACCTCTTGTTTCTGGAAGCTAAGGTCTCTGGTCCTCCTCTTTGGATTTGGATCTTCTCTCATTATTCAATTAAATATCATGTGCACAGACACATAAACACACACAGTAGACTTGATTCATCTAAACAACTACTCAACTGAAAACTTTATCTTTCACAAGCAAGTACTCAGTGATTTATTTGACGTGTGCTTGTAGGAGTTGAAGACTTAAGTTCCAGCCACTCTGGAAGGGCAGGAGATGATCTACAGAGAAGGAATTGCATGTCATCTTTTTTTTTTTTTTTTTTTTTTTTCTGAGACAGGGTCTCAGGCTGGAGTACAGTGGCATGATGCTGGCTCACTGCAACCTCTGCCTCCTTGGTTCAAGCAATTCTCCTGCCTCAGCCTCCTGAGTAGCTGGGACTACAGGTGTGTGCCACCACACCTGGCTAATTTTTGTATTTTTATTAGAGACAGGGTTTCACCATGTTGGTCAGGCTGTTCTCAAACTCCTGACCTCAAGTGATCCACCTGCCTCAGCCTCCCAAAGTGCTGGGATTATAGGCATAAGCCACTGTGCCTGGCAGCACTTTATCCTTTTAAAAAGATTTTGTTTTGTTTTGGCTTTTTTTTTTAAGTTCGTAAGTTTACTGCTTTAAGTAATAAATGCTCAATGTATAAAATGTGGATATTAAAAGATCTAAGAATAAAAATCACCCATAACTAAAAAATGAAGTGATAGCCACTATTAACAGATTGATACACATATAGACAGAGAGATAAAAGTCAACTAGTTGGGTGTATAGCGGAGGTGTATATATTTTTAAATTGTGACTTTTTCTAAGTGTCATTACTTTGGAATCTTTAACAACTTTATTAAGGTAAAATTTGCATATTACAAAATTCACCCATTTAAAATGACTTTTAGTAAATTTGACAAGTTGTGTAGCCATCATCAAAATTCAGGTTTTCAACACCTAATAAGACCCCTTATACCTATTTACAGTAAAGTCCTGTTCCCATCCTAAGCCCCAGACAACTCCTTCCTGTCTCTATAGATTTGTTTTTCTAGACATTTCATATAAATGGAATCATAGTCTTCTGTGTTTGCCTTCTTTCACTAAATAAACTGTTTTTGAATTTCATCCATGTTGTAATACGCATTATTACTCCTTTAGCATTTATTGCTACATAGTATTCTATTATATAGATATGCCACAATTTCTATCTTTTTTAAACTAAATATTATGTCATGAATATTTTGTTATTAAAATTTCATGTAAATTCCCATTTCAACGGCCATAATAGTTCATTATACTATAAATTATTAATATTTTTTTGCTATGTATTTACTATCATTGAGACTCAGAAGACAATATCTGAAAATGACGACCTCAGAAGCAAAAGTTTCTCTGACTGTGTCCTCAGTCCCCCTCTCCCTTGAGGCTAGCCATAGAAACTAGAATCCTTCTTCCCCAAGGCGGATCATAGAAACCATAACTGCTTTTCCTTAAAGCCAGCCATAAAATCTAAAAACATCACTCTAACTTTCCCTCTACCTTATCTGTGTAAAAATTGGCTATAACAAAATTCCCTGACATACCTTGTTTGACCCACATTCCAGAGAGGGTCTTGCCCTACACCCATAAGGAAGGAACACTGCTCAGATAGGCCAAGAAGAATCTAGACAGACAGGCCTTGCTGTGTTTCCCCACACAGTCTTAGAACAGGTCCTTTTAGTCCAACCCTATTTTTACATGCTGTTCATGCTTTGTTGAACCTAAGCATAAAAATGATTAATTTCCTTTGTATCTTTGGGCCTTCATTCTGAAGGCTCCCATTTGTACACATTAAATAAATTTGTGTGCCTTTTCTCCGATTAATCTGTCTTTTGTGAGTTGATTTTTCCAGTGAAACTTCAGGGGATCCCCTCAGCTCCTACACCCCACACACTCGTACACACACAGAGACACACACACACACATACATGCACGCACACGCGCTTATCCCTACCTGTGTAGTACAAGATGGAAAGAAATAGGGTGGGATGCAGAGACACAAATCCAAAATTAGGTTTCTATCCAGTGGAGCAGCAGATGAGAATGTTTGTGTTTAACAAGGATGTGTCTGTATCTCTCACAGTTTCATGAGAATGTGAGCCATATGGGAATCTGGTGAATGTGAAGACTCTGATCCTGCGGGTCATTGGCATTGGGGTGTGAGTCACTGTCATCACCGTGGCTCAGAGTCTGTGATCTTGAGAGCTGATGGTGGTGCTGACCATTGCTCGGGGGAAGAGGGTTTGGTGTTACCAACAACCCTTAAGGCTGGGGTATGCTGGTTGGGCAGGGGCCTTTGTCTAAGGAGTCGAGGGTCAGTGGATTAGGTTCCACCTTTGTCATCTCTTGTATGTCCAAGAGGCTAGGCTTCATCATGACCAATATCTTTTGCATAGATCTAGTGTTGGTCAACATTGTTGACTCACTTCCAGGTTTACTGAGACCAGCCGCTTCCCACATACATTGACTATCTTTCTTAATGCCCACAACACAGCCCCTACAGATGTAAAACTATGATCAAATAAAATTGTATGCTCTTTGTCCTATTAATCTGCCTCTTATCTGAAATTTTCAGCAAACCCCCACAGGGCAATGGGAAAGGTTTCCCTTAGTCCCGACACTATTATAAACAATACTTTGTTGTTGTAGATTGAGTTCTCCAGAAACAGATGCTGAGGTTGAATTTGGGATGAAGATATTTACTAGAGATTCACACCAGTAAAAAGAAGGAGGAAGAAGCAACATTGGGCAGAGAAAGAAGCCAAACTGCAATCCCGTCCCTACAATTCCTTTCACAACCTGGCTGAGAGCTCTGCAACAAGCATTGCAGATCAGAATTGTCTCATGTGGGATATAGATGGTTGCGTTTTTATATCCTTGTCATTCTCAGGCATCAGACACAGGATGCTCTAGGGAGAAGGGGACATTGGATCAAGTGACTCTCTATCGTTGTGCAGTCCCTGAGCTGTGACCTCATGGGTGGAGGTGTCCGTGGACCCCATCGGAGGATGAAGATAGCAAGTTCTTCCTTGGAAGGCGATCTTGGCAGTGCACCTTTGTGTTTGCCCAACCCTTGGAGTTGCCCATCTAATATCCACTGTTACCTTTATTTTGACTAACAGAACACCCCAATTTCAGTTGCAGTTCCAATGTTTTACATATTCTCTGCCCTAGCCTCCTTAAAAGATAGGAAGGACCAAGTGATATATTTGGGCCAAACAGAGCCAGAAATTCCTAGATAATTTTATCTAGACAAGATAATTTTATCAATAAAAAAGATAAAACTTCCCAAGGATGAGTCTTTTGTCTCCCAAATTTCTCCCTTTTTTCCTGCCTGGAACTCAAGACTATAAAGACAAAAATCAGCCTAAAGAAGGCAGGGCAAGAAGCTACCTGGATGGTTTTCTCAAACATCTGTATTGGCTTGGGACTTTCAAATGCCTGGCTTTTTCTTGCATGAGAAAAACACCACCCCCACCACCACCTCCACCTCCAACTCCTTTCAGTACAGTAGGGTTTCTGTTACATGCAGCCAAATGTAGGCCAGTCTGGAACAATATGTTAAATATGTTAGCATATACAGTAGATGTACATTTGTGATTATTTCTTTCAGATTGAGTCCAAGTGAGAATTGTGAGTCCAAATATTTTTAAAGTTCTTTGTGCCTACTGCAAAAGCTTTATAGGAGATTTTTACAACTTTAGATTTTATTGAGTAGGACATGAGATTTTCTTACTGAAATATGCCAACATTCAACGTTTTTTTAAAAAACAGAGTCTTGTTCTGTCATCCAGACTAGAGTGCAGTGGCAGGATCATGGCTCACTGCAGCCTTGATCTCCTAGACTCAAGCAATCCTCCCTCCTCAGCCTTCTGAGTAGCTGGGACCACAAGTGCTTGCCACTATGCCTCGCCATTTTTTTCTATTTTTTTGTAGAGATGGGGTCTCCTTATGTTGCCCATGCTGGTCTTGAACTCCTGGACTCAAGTGATCCTTCTCCCATCAGTTTCCCAGAGTGCAAAGATTACAGTCATGAGCCACTGCACCCAGCTAATATTTTTATTTCTTTCTGAGATGAGATCTTGCTATATTGACTAGGCTGGTCTCAAACTTTTGGCCTCAAGTGACCTTCCCACCTCCTCCTAAGTACCTGGAATTACAGGTGTGAGGCACGTGCTGGCTAAACATTTTTTAAAAAATATCTTTTATCAGGAGAAAGACAATAGAATTATATCATTAAATGTATATATTTTGATAATTTATGAGGTTGTAAAATATTTTTATTTACTTTTTTATAAATTACCTATTCAAAAGTCTTTATTCTCATTTTTGTAACCAGCGTTTTGGTACTTTTCTTATTAGTTTGAGCTCTATATTACTTTTGTCCTATTTCTGACAAATATTTTCCTCCTCTTTGTTGCTTGCCTTTTAATTTCATTCTTTATATTTTTTATCTTTCAGACGGCAGAAAATTATGTTCACAAATATAGCATCAACTGTTTTGTTATTTTGTCAACTGCACTAACACCTAGACTATCCTTCCATATTTAGTGACCAAAGAAATGTACAAATCAATTTTTATCTTTTTTTTTTTTTTTGAGACGGAGTTTCGCTCTTGTTACCCAAGCTGGAGCGCAATGGCGCGATCTCGGCTCACCGCAACCTCCGCCTCCTGGGTTCAGGCAATTCTCCTGCCTCAGCCTTCTGAGTAGCTGGGATTACAGGTACGCACCACCATGCCCAGCTGCTTGTTTGTATTTTAGTAGAGACGGGGTTTCACCATGTTGACCAGGATGGTCTCGATCTCTCGACCTCGTCGTGATCCACCCGCCTCGGCCTCCCAAAGTGCTGGGATTACAGGCTTGAGCCACCGTGCCCGGCCCAATTTTTATCTTTTAAAAATAGTTTCGCTTTTTTTATTTGATTATTGAATTCATCTTTAATTACTTTCTGGCATGATGTGAGATTCCATTTTTTTTTTCTCAAACAGCCAATGTTCTTCATACTCATATGTTGAGTAATCTGATGGTATATGTCAAATTCATATCCTGTATTATAGGAGAGACAATGCCATATGTTAAGCAAATCCCTGTCTCTTTCCCACCTTGGCACATATGAATTGAGAAAAGAAAAAGTTCGGCCAGTCTGAGCTATGTGAGGTCTGCAAAATTTATCAGGCCATACATTGTTCTTTGCATCACAAAAATATCTATCCTCTGGCTTTTTACTGAAAAAGCTTGTTAACCCCTCACCTAGTCTGTATTTATCTCTCTATCTTCATTTGGTGGATGGATGTTGAGTATCCAGCAGACAATTTTGAAGATCTAGCAGGATAGAGAGCCACTAGATGGAAGGAATGTGTGCCCCATTTGACAGAATGGAACAAAGTTCTCTAATGACCTCACTGGATTGTGATTAGATAACGTTACACCACTGAGGCCTTCAGACTTTACATGCATTAATTATCTGTATCTGTATTAGTCCATTCTCACACTGCTATAAAGAACTACCTGAGACTGGGTAATTTACAAAGAAAAGAGGTTTAATTGACTCACAGTTCTGCATGGCTGGGGAGGCCTCAGGAAACTTATAATCATGGTGTAAGGCAAAGGGGAAGCAAAAACCTTCATCACATGTTGAAGAAAGAGAGAGAAAGGGTGAAGTGGGAAGTGTCACACTTTAAAACCATCAGATCAAGTGAAAATTCACTTGCTATAACAATAACAGCACAGGAGAAATCCACCCCATAATCCACCTTCACCTCCCACCAGCTCCCTCCCCTGACGTATGGGAATTACAATTTGACAAGAGATTTGGGTGGGGACACAGAACCAAACCATATCAATATCTGTGTATATTTATACCTATGTTTATATCTATATCTACACCGAAGCTTATGTCCACACCTATATATCCATATCTATACCTAAATCTTTACCTACCCTGTCTAGTTTTTTTCTAGGCTTTGTATTCTAGTCTTGCAATATCACCATGTTTCAAATGTTGTAGTTTTTTTTTTTACCTCTTCCTCTCCTGTTCCAAATGTAGATTTACAGTGCCTCTTCATATGGTAGGGCCAATTTCCTCCCTCTTACACTTTTTTTCCCACTTTTATTGGCTGTGCTTACATGTCAATTCTTTTGGCCTAACTTTAGGATCATTTTATCAATATCTGGAAAGAATTTCATTGAAATTGCTTTAACAGAATTTAATTAGAGAATTGGGCTAAATCCTAAAAGACAAGTAGTCTTTATAGGCAGAGAACATAACATGTGTAAAAACTTGGAGTGTCCAGGAAACAGGAAATTTGGAGTGCTTGTTAACTCTTGGATTCATGGCATATCTAAGGAGTGACAGGAAATGAGCGGCAGCATGGGTAGGAGGCAAGTTATGACAATAACAACAATGACAACCTTCAGTTAGACTTTCAGCTAACTGTAATCAAGATGCTGAGGGCTGTTTAAGCATTACTTCTGTTAATCCTTCCCAAATGTCTATGAGGTCAACACTATTTGCAACTCCACTTGACAAAGGAGACTTGGGCTTTGAGGTGTTAAGTAGCTGGCTAGAGATTCCTCAGCTAGCAAGTGGTAGAGTCAATATTACAATGCAAGTCAGCCTGACTTCAAAAAGCAGTATTTGCAAACCAGGCTAAAATGTTGCCAATGCGTCATGTATGCAGAAACGAGCCATTGAAAGAATATAAGAAAAGAATTGCAAGAAGAGATTTGCACTTTGTAACGATAAGGCTGTTAGTGTTATCCTTCTAAAATATGAATTCAAGAAACTAGGTATAATGGTGGCTACATTCGCAGCATCATATTCCTACTGCTTGTATAATTGAAAGTTGAATGACCAATGCTTACCATCGCCTTCAGTCCTAAAGTATGTGGTTACCCAGCATTCAGTCAGGCTTCCCCCTCAAACCACTTATTACATTTAATGTGAAGTCTACTCCTTGGGTGCAGGTCCTGTGTGATCTTGGGAGAGTCACTGTTCCTCTTGGTGCCTCAGTTTCCTCACCTGCATACTCAGAGGGAGGGACTAGAGATCTGTAAGGCAGTTTTCCCAAGTACTCCTCCATATCAAAGGACTCCCTGGACTATATTGAAATGGGCAAAATAAGAACCATATACGAAGTTGTTCTTGGGAGACAATTTATTCAATGGAAAGACTCTCTTTTATTCTAGGATTGTACCAGTTTTACTTTTGTGTTGTTAGGTATTCTTTTTAGTGCTTTAAAATAATGGTGATACTGGATGGCATCTCTGTCTGTGATGGCTTTTACTGGAATCTGTACCACTGTCTCCCTGTGATTTAATTCATAGGCCCAGGATCCTCAGGAGTGTGGGAACCACATTCTGTCAGTTTTCTAACACAATATTTTAGCTCAGTTCTGTCTAATAGAAATAAAATGTGAGCCATATACAGCATTTCAAATTCTTTAGGGCCACATTATAAAAGTAGGAAGAAACATGAAATTAACTTTAATAATGTATATTTTTTTAAATCAATATATCCATAATACAATGATTCCAACATATAGTCAATATAAAAATTATTCATGGGCTGGGTGCAGTGGCTCACGCTTGTAATCCCAGCACTTTGGGAGACTGAGGCAGCCTGATCACCTGAAGTCAGGAGTTTGAGACCAGCCTGGCCAACACGGTAAAACCCCATCTCTACTAAAAATAAAAACAAAATTAGCTGGGTGTGGTGTTGGGTGCCTACAATCCCAGCTACTTGAGAGGCTGAGGCATGAGAATCCCTTGAACCCAGGAGGCAGAGTTTGCAGAGAGCTGAGACCGTGATATTGCACTCCAGCCCGGGCAACAAGAATGAAACTGTCTCAAAAAAAAAAAAAAATCATGATGTACTTTAAATTCTTTTTTATGTAGTAAGTCTTTGAAATCTGATGTGTATTTCATGCTTACAGCACATCTCACATTGAACTTTCTATATTTCACATACTCCATAGTTATGTGTAGCTAGGTGCTACCATATTGAACATGTCAAGTCTAGAATAATAATTCAGAAAAGGGTGTAGCTTCAGGCATATTACAGTGGTTTTCATATGGCTCACCTTCAACATAGTTTTTTCCAGAGCTTCATATTTCTTTCCCCTTCAGTCGTTAGTTGACTGAGACAAAAGGATAGTTTAGGGGTAAATGAATCAACACTTCTGCCCCAATGGTGAGTAGAAACTGAATTCACTATTCCTTCCCACCAACTCTTTCTCCAGCCTGACTTCCTAATCTCTAACTATCCTGTTTCAAGTTGTTTAAATATTCCATTATTTTCCTGCCCTTAAATTTCTATGATGCCTCTTCTGATCGATTTGTGTATAAAAATAAATTTTGTAAGAAAGCTGCTGGGATTATAAGCATGAGTCACTGTGCCTGGCCCTTAACTTTCACATTATTATTTTGTTGACATCCAGAGGAATCCTTTAAAATAAGGATGATGTATATATCAGTACTAGCTTTGGAGAAAGAAGCTTATACTCAGAGAGGCTAAATGACTATCAAATATACATGGCTTAAGTACATCTATTTTTAGGACTAGACATGTTGATATTTAAAATCTGAATGAGTATTACCATGTATGTATGTGTGTGCACTTGTGGGGTACTTATCTTTGGTTGATTCATTCCACAAATATTTATCAAGTGTCTAATATGTGCTAGTCTACTGTTCTAGGTGATGACTTCACACTAATAAACAGAAAGGCAGAGCTATTCCTGCCTTCCCAGAAGGTATAGTTTATTTGGAAAAACAGACACTCAACTTGCAAGAACAGTGAAGAGAATGAGAACTATGAAATGGGAGGGACAAGCAGTATTAGAGAATGAAGTAGCAAAACCTAACCTCTTCTATGGTTCCTTGGGGACTCACTCAGAACCTAAGAGTTGGCATAAAGGTCATTTTAACCTGAAGACATTTGAGAGTCAACAGATGCAGAAAGAAGTATTTGTGGAGCTTCCTTTATCTGACTAAAAGCAGAAACTTCTGAAATGAGGACTCCCACAAATTCTTTCTTTGGGGCAGCCTCTACTCCCAGAAGAGAGACAAAGAGTAAACTTACTTACCATAAATTCCCTTTCTGGGGGAGTTTCATGGCCAGTAAGAATATAGAAACACCAGGAAGAATATAGAAACATTGGTGTTTCTATATTCTTACATAAACAAACATTATCACAAACTTCCTTATCTCCTGTTGGTTTTCCTAAAAAGCCGTTTGTTTCTTTTAAAGAAGCCTATTTGTTCTTTCCATAGAAGCCTTTTCTTCACTCTTCATTTCTCCTAACAAGCTAGGTATGTAAGTCCCAAATTCTAACCACCCCTTTGAGTTATACATCACTGAGTACTCCAGCATGTACAATGCATGTGTAAATAAATTCTGTCTTTTCTCTTGGTGATCTGTTTTGTCAGTTTAAATCTGCAGGTCCCCAGACACCAAACCTAAGAGGGTAGGGGAAAAGTTTTTCCTCTCCAACCATTTTTTTTTTTCCAGAGGAATCAAATTTTTCGAAGGATAAGTAGGAATCAGCCAAGTTGGGTGGGAGGGATGGTGGGGAAAGTGTTCCAGAGAAACACTCAAAGATCAAAAAATAAGAGATGAACACTTGGGGCAAAGGACTTGAGTCACGTTCACAAATGCTGGATTGTGATTTTACAAGGCACAATGAAAAAATAGATGGACTTGAAAACACCTTTGCAAAAGTTACAACAGTGTGAAAATCATGACAGTAAGAGAAATCTGACATAACTGACTCCATCTTGCCTTTAAACTGCCCTTGGTTCTCCAAATGGCCCTTGGTTATTCCTGGGCTTGAGCCAAGCTACCTTTGGGAGAAAGTTTATAGTTTAAAAGATAATAGCCCTTCCTCAGAATGAAATTGTCCTTCTATAACTAATGAAAGGCCACGAGGTTAGGAGGATGAAGGAGGCCTGAAGTCTGCTAAGATGTAGGGTAGTTAAATGATTACAAGCCATTATTTTGGGAGCCACAAGATTTGCAACTTCCCCAATTACTCCTGTAACTAACATTAATATTATAGAACCTAAGATTGGCCCTTTTCTTTTTTGAAGCACGTTCTCGCTCTATTGCTCAGGTGGCACTGCAGTGGTGCAGTCGTGGCTCACTGCAGCCACCACCTCCTGGGCTCAAGTAATCCTTTGACCTCAACCTCCCAAGTAGCTGGGAATATAGGCACATACCACCACGGCCAGTGAATTTTTCTGTACTTTTTGTAGAAATGAGGTTTCACCATGTTGCCCAGGCTGGTCTCAAACTCCTGGACTCAAGTGACCCGCCTGCTTAAGCCTCCCAAAGTGCTGAGATAGGTGTGAGCCACCATGCCCAGCCTAAGATTGGCCTTTTCAGATATCTTTTCAGCCTCTTGCATTTCTGACTACTGAATGCCCATTTTCCACATCCTTATGAATGCATTCACAACCAATCAGCAGCACTTATACCCCCTGCCCACCAAACTATCTTTGAAAAACCCTAGCCTCTAAATTTTCAGGGAGTTATTTGAGTAATAACTCCATTTCCCACATGGTGTGGCTGGCCTCGTCAATTAAAATCTTTCTTTACTGCAATGCTGTAGTCTCAGTGGACTGATTTCTCTGTGCACAGGCAAGAAGAACCCATCAGGCAATTACAGAGTTGGAGAAATAGGCAGGAGCTAGACTGTGCTGTCCAATACAGTAGTCACCAGCTCCATGTATTGATCATTTGAAATGCAGTGAGTATGAATTGAGAAGGGATGTAAATATAAAAATACACACCAGAGTTCAAAAACTTAGTATAAAAAAAGCAAAATATCCCCTTAGTAAAATTTAAAATATTGATTATGCTATAGTAGGTGGTTAATCAGACATAAGCCAGGCAGGAGAGCTCCCCCTGCATGCGCGTGTGCACGCGTGCACACACACACACACACACACGTGCACACACACACACACACACACACAAGGAATATCAGGCAAACATCAAGTGATGGTCAGACGGTGGCTGTTAACTGTCTCTCTAAAATAATAACTGGTCACACCCAGTCCCAGGGAAAGGCAATCTCCCAATACATAGAAAACACCTAAAACTGGTGATCAGCAGCTTCCTGATAACATCTCAGGAGTTGGGCGAGTGGGCTCAAGCATGCACGCTAAGAGGAAAAATGGCAGAATTTAACTGGTTATGACCTTCATCCAGGATCAGTCAACTAGTAAAGGGAAAAATGCCTCAAGCGAGCATGTGCAACACTTCAGTAAACACACTGCACATGCAGCAACTCCCAAATGCTAGCAGGCCACAATGCACGTGGACAGCCCTCCCCAAGGGAAGAAGCAGGGGAGAAGAGATTCAACAGTGAAGCATGCCAATATATAAAACCCCAAGTCAAAGGTCAAACAATGCACGTAAATCTCTCAAGTGGCCTGCTAGGCCCTCTTCCAAGTGTACTTTACTTCCTTTCATTCCTGCTCTAAAACATCTTAATACACTTTCACTCCTGCTCTACAACTTGCCACAGTCTCTCACACTGCCTTATGCGCCCTTGGTCTAATTCTTTCTTCTGAGGAGGCAAGAATTGAGGTTGCTGCAGACCCGTATGGATTCACTGCTGCTGACAATTACATGTTGAAATGATAATAACTTGAATATATTGGGTTAAATAAAATATATTATGACAATAAATTTTATTTTTTTAATGTTGCTACCTGAAAAATTTTAATGTATATGTGGCTGGCATTATATTTCTATTGGACAGCACTGCTCTAGACCAGGAAGCACCTGGAAAGCTGAGTTAGGATTTGTTTGTAGAACAATGATGTATCCAAAAATAACGCTGACTATAAGTGGTTCCTATCAACAATTTTCACTATATCCTGGCTAATGATCACCTTGTTTGGAACAAACAACAGGATGATCTTGTCCATAATCTATATTTTTTAAAAAGTCATTACTACTGTAATTCCAATCTATAGCAAGAAACCTTTACTTTCTTATACATTTCAAGAGGCACAGGGTGTAGGAACACCTCTAGGACCCCAATACCATTTCTCTCATTTATAAAAAAAGTTGAGAGATTGACAATCCCTTTAATTCAGAAATCTACCAGGTGTTTTTGCTCTTTAGTTACAAAAATCTACTTCTTCCTCCAAGAAGCAGAAACAAATGATTTGCAGGGCTACTCTCAGTGGGAAAAATGCTGACTGTATTCTACAAAAGGACACCACTGCTAGCTCTTAATGGCCCTTTAACAATCCATCTAAGGATCAACACTAAAAGGACTGGATCTCAGAATGCCTCGAGGATGTTTTCCAAATTCATATTAGTCCAAACAAAACCAAAAGAAATACTGAGGGAAACCAAAAGAAGCTTGGAACAGGGGAATTGAGGGATAAGAATTGTCTCTGAATTAGCAGGAATCTTTAGAATAAGGAGAGAAGATGATTTATTCATGATTGCCTATGTGCACTCATCACTGATGACTTTTTTCCGTGAAAAATCTGCTCTAATGAGGCTAATAAAAAAAAAGCTCAAATATCTTTACTCATGATTCATTGTGGTGTGGTTGTTTGTTTAAAAGCACATAGGACTTTTACAAATTGATTGAAGGTTTTGGTCTCTTTCTAAATATCTGGCATGGTGTCTGTGGGTGTCCTGCCAGTGGTGGTTTGTTTTTGGAGCCGTGGTTGGGCAGCAGGGGGTGGCTGCACACTGACATGCGGTGTATGGTGATTGGAAACAGGGTTGCTCCATGACAGCACTATAGACATTTTGGACTGTCCTGTGCATTATGGAATGTTTAGCAGCATCCCTAGCCTCCACCCACCAGATGCCAGCAGCACCCCCACATCTCAGTTGTGACAATCAAAATTGTCTCTAGAATTTGCCTAATGTCCCCTGTGGGACAGAACCACCCCCACTCTCACTCTGTTGAGAACCACTGATGTAACCCCTTGAAATACAGTATGTAGAGAGGCACAGACTTCAAAGTATTGATGTGGGTTTCCCCAGTTATTTTGTATCCCTCAGTGCTATGATGCCTATCTTTATTTGTGTGTTTCTAAAATCTTTCTAGTAAGTTGGACAATGATGGAGACAGCATGGTTTCCATTGGGCCATGACCTCATCAGGCAGGCTGAGATTTGAGCCATGGTCTGGAGGGACCATTTACTATGGTCACATGTCACATGTTAACATTCTGATGTGGTGTACACCTGCCCCCCATCCCTGCAACCATCCAGAAGAAACAGAAATGAAATAGCCTGATAACACCAACTTGTATTCGCCCTTGAATTAAATGTAAATGATGATCTGCCTTAGTTTTTCAAAAACAGATCTCATCTAAATGCACAGCTTATGTCTTATATACATGGTTATGTCTTATGCACAGCTAATATCTTATGCACAGCTTATGTCTTATGCACATGGTTCTGGGCAGGCAGTACACATTTTATAGCAAGGTAGGCTGAATTTATATGGGCATGCTATTCCGAATGTTGTACTAATGGTGATTCAGGAAGGGTAATGGAGCACCATTTTATAGCCAGGAAATTAACCTCAGTGCTCCCACATCTCACTTGTACAATCATATCTCCATTGAAAGGGATCAGAATGTGCCATCACAAAATATGCTACTTTGCCATAAGGATTATTTTGAGCTGAAGGCAATTGAGAAACAACAGATGCAAAGGAAGAAGAAGAAGAAGAAAAAAAAGCACACACAGTTCCCTACCTTTCTCCTTCCCTGTAAAGCCAGCGAATACAGGGAATACATTTTCCTTTGTGAAAGTCTCCCCTCTCCTTTTTCTTGTACCAGAAAAAGGAGAAAACTTAAATCATTGGAGATCACAAGAATTTAAATCTGTATAAACAAATAAACCGTAGTAAAATAACCCTTGTCTTCCATTAGTTTCCTTCATATAGCTACCTTCCTACAATGTACTGCCCCTAGCAGCCCCAAACCCTTTCCTTTGTCTTGTTGATTTTCCATACATTTATTGCCCTTTGCTAAAATGGTATATATGGCCCTGGCTCTCACAACTTCTTTGAGGTTTTCACTTCATTTCTGTGAGACCCCCAATACTCATAAGAAATAATCTTCATTTTCCTTTTAATCTGTCTTTTTTTTCCAAGTTTAGTTTGCAAGGCCCCAGTCACTGAATCTAGGAGGTTAGAAGAAAAATGATTTTTTTCTTTTTTAACATTATGTTTTCCCTGGAAAGAAGCCACCAAGGTGGCTGCACAACAGACTAAATTGACAAAATGTGGTGCAGTTGTGCAAGTAAATGGGACTGATATCTTCTATCTAGGGAAAACTTTACAAACACTTTTATTCCACCATCTGGCCTCAGCACTTTTAACCATCATTAAATAACTAAATCTCCAGGCAGCTCTTCTCTTATCTTCTATAAGGAGTTGTCCTTTTGAGAAATGGTTCCTTTGTAAACTGAAGGCTGCAATTTGGAGCTTTGACCCTACAAAGTTTGTTTGGAGGCTCACATGGGACCCATCATTTGTTTTCTGTGACCCTATATTGATAAAAGGGCTGGTCTTTTCCTGGAGCAGTTACTTCAGCTTGACCCTTTTTCCTGAAGAATTATGTTGTACTTCTTGTTGGTGTTACCCTTAGTCTCTGTGAGGCAAAATAAATAAATTTCTGGACATCACAGAGTCTACAATTTAAGTCAGATAATCACAAATATAGTCTTCAAATATGTTAAAGAACTGTTTAGATCTTTTTATGGTGTGTAGTTTTTAGACACTTGTATGTAGATTAGGAAAAGTGGCTAGCTCAATACTTTTAATAAAGTTTTACTGTAATACAGTTGAAAGGTAAAGTTATCCTGCAACATAGCAAAAACCTGTCATAATTTTCCTTATTTTTAATGTACTTTATGTCTTATGGACTGTGTAAAATCTGATTATAGAAGATAGGTAGCCAGGCATGATGGCTCATGCCTGTAATCCCATTTTGAGAGGCAGAGGTGGGAAAATCGCTCGAGCCCAGGAGTTCAAGACCAGCCTAGGCAACATGGTGAAACCCTATCTCTACAAAAATTTAAAAAAAAAAATAGCTGGTTATGGTGGCATGTACCTTTAGTCCCAGCTACTCAAGAGGCTGAGGCTCCCACCTGATCACCTGAGCTCTGGGAGGTAGAGGCTGCAGTGAGCCATGATGGCACCACTGCACTCCAGCCTGGGCAACAGAGTGAGACCCTGTCTCAAAACCAGGAAAAAGAAGATGGCAGGATAAAAAGAAGTTTCAAAAAAGTTCTTTACATTTAGGAGAGCATGATTTCAAGTGATAGATTAAGGGGCACAATCTTATGTAATAGTGCAGCAGAGAAAAGGGGAAGCATATTTAGGACATCTTAGAAAAAAATCTAAATTTGCCTTCAATTGATACAATTAAAGGAGAATCAAATTTTTGACTAACTGAGTGGAAAAAAGACCAGGTCACTCCTACTCTATGATGATGTGCCATCTACATGTGCAATGATAATTTTTTTAACATCATGGGAAAAATGAATTTGGAGACTTTAACATTACTTTTAAAAATGCAATCTACAAACAAACTGTTGAATTATGAAGACGAAAAGTCATTTATTTAGGTAACTAAAGAGCAGCACAAGCCTGGACACAAACCATTGAGAATGTAGTGATGGAAAACATTCTTTTTTTTTTTTTAAATGTAAAATCTAGAACAGGCAAACCATCAAGCTGGAACAAGAAATTAATATAACCTCACAGGCAAGAGGAAAATAAATACTCTAAAGCAGCCGCTGTTGACGCAAGCAAAGGTTAGAGCAACATGGCTGTTTTCTAACAAAGTGTGAATCCCATTCGTACTGAAGTGTTATCCCTTCCTTAGTTCTTACATCTCAACCAGAGCAGATTTAGGATTTTACTTCCATCTGCATCTCAAGGCTGGTAAATAGGACTCATGAAGATGTCCAAAAGCGGTGAAACCATTCAAAAACCTTTGACATATACACAATAGACAGTGGCCAAAGTCTGCCCCAAACACCCTTTAGCATGCTTAGAAGGACAAAATATGCAGTCGGCCTCCTCCGCTTTCCCAGCTTACCCTGCAGCCCCCATTGTCTCTTCCCAAATACACAGTGATGCCAATTCCATGGTTGGTAAATGAGAAATGGAGCACTTGGAAAAGTTTCTTTGGGAAGCTCAGAATTTAAGCTTTGTTCTAATTAAAGAAGAAGGGTGAAGTAGAGGAGATGTGGTGGCAGTTAAAAGAATAAAACATCTGGAAGTTATCAATACTTGCTTATTTGTGTGCCCACTACCAAGGTGATATACTAATTTTAATATTGTAGTCAACTGGACACTGGTTGTTTGTTATAGCAGCTCATATGCAAATACTTATATTCATTTCTCCCTCAATCAAAATCTGTCAAGTATGTCTCCAAAGCCAGATTGAGTCATTGAGCAGAACAAAATAAAATCACAAAATAAAGTTACCTATTCTCATAAAGAAAACTCCAATGTAAGAAAAGCTTATACCTTGGCAAAGATTTTCAACGTGGTTGCAATCAAGTCATTTTTCAATTGCATAAGTAAATAACATTGACCACATGAAATATTCTGCCAGAAGTACATAGTTGCTACGATTTTTACAACTGAAAGGTGTAAAGCTAAGCGTTCAAATTCAAAATTATTGCAATCATGTTTCTGCTCTGAATGCGTGCAGTGAACACATAAGATAATTATACCACTCTACATTTAACACAAAGAAAATTTATATCTCAAGGAAAAACTGTCTAATTCCCAACTGCACAGAGCTGTACCAACTTGCCAAAAATAAGGAAATCCAAAATCCACTGGAAATAACATTTGGTTGTTCACATTAGCATTGAAGACGACTGTGGTTTTGAAAATTCTCTTTTTTTAATTACAGCGAGTAAACTATTTTGCCAACTCTCTTTGGGCAGATCAATTTTCATCCTAGCTGACTGGCCTGGAAATGAAGCTGTCAAGAGTCCCAGGTTGAAACTGCTTTTGTGAGAAGAATGTTTATTATAGTATGTCTTCAAAAATCATGGATAATCTGTTGAGAAAGATAAGTCTGATGAATAGTTTTATTATACAAAGTGAAGAAGATCTATGTTAAAAGTTCCTTAAAAAAATTTAAATCACATATACACGAAGACATATTTTAGTTATCTTACTTATTTGTCTTTTTTTTTTTTTTTTTTTTTTTGATGGAATCTCTTTCTGTTGCCCGGCTGGAGTGCCGTGGCACGATCTTGGCTCACTGCAACCTCAGCCTCCCAGGTTCAAGTGATTCTCCTGCCTCAGCCTCCCAAGGAGCTGGGACTATAGGCATGCATCACCACACCCAGCTAATTTTTCTATTTTTATTAGAGATGCGGTTTCGCCATGTGGGTCAGGATGGTATCAATCTCTTGACCTCGTGATCTGCCCGCCTCAGCCTCCCAAAGTGCTGGGATTATAGGCATGAGCCACCATGCCCGGCCACTTATTTGTCTTTAATTGCATATCCTTATCAAAATCTGAGAGCAAGTTGTGTAAATATCACTGCGTTTTTTTGGAAGGCAAACTCACGTTTGCACCAATACAAATTATTTCTCAATGTTCATTTAACCACCCACCAGGAAAGTTAGTTGATAGTTATTGAAAACTCTATTGGACATTTTACTCTTTTCTACAAATAATTAATGTTATGGACTAAATGTTTGTGTCTTCTCCAAATTCATACATTGAAGTCTTAACCTCCAATGGGACTGTATTGGAGACAGGGCTTTTATGAAGTAATTAAGGATAAACGAGGTCATAAGGATGAGGCTCTGATCCAACCGGATTAGTTTCCTTATAAGAAGAGACACTAGAGAGCTTATTCTCTCTCCATGAGGACACACTGTGGAAATGTCATGTGAGGCTGCAGCAAGCCAGGAAGTGAGTCCTCACCAGAAATGGAGTCTGTGGACACCTTGATCTTGGACTTTCCAGCCTCCAGAACTGTGAAAAAAATGTCTGCTGTTTAAGTCATCCAGTCTGTAGTATTTTGTTATGGCAGTCCAAGATGATTAATACAATGAACAACATAAATAATTACTAGAGATATATTTTAGTTAGGAACTTGTCACTACATTAGGGGTTCAGGAGCAAACAAAAAGTATGCTGAGATTCAAGAAGAAAAAGTAACTGAAAATTATGCCATCAGCATCTTTAATCTTTAAGTATTATTACTATTTCTTGCTAAAATGGTATAGTTTGCAAAATCCCCACAATTATATGTGGTATTTAGCTATCAACATATACATTTCACTAAGTAACTGCAAAATATAAGCAGATAGTTGTTAAGTTTATTATATCAGGCCAGGAGCAGTGGCTTATGCCTGTAATCCCAGCACTATGGGAGGCTGAGGTGGGCTGATGACTTGCAGCCTGGAGCTCAAGACCAGCCTGGCCAACATGGCAAAGCCCCATCTCTACTAAAAATACAAAAAAATTAGCCAGCTGTGGTAGTGTGCACCTGTAGTCCCAGCTCCTCGGGAGTCTGAAGGAGGAGAATCCCTTGAACCGGAGGTGGAGGTTGCAGTGAGCTGAGATCACATCACTGCACTCCAGCCTGGGCAACAGAGCGAGACTTTGTCTTTTAAATAAATAAATAAATAAATAAATAAATAAAGTTTATTATATCTAAAGACAGATTTTTATCCCTTGAAGGCAATGTTTAATACATTCTTTTTGTACACAAAAATAAAGGCAATAGAGAATTCATAAACAAAGTAAGATGTAATCGAATAATTTTACAGGTGCTTTGAATCATTTTTTCCAATACAATTTTCTCACTTTAAAAACAAGAAAGACCAAATAGTGGATGAAAAAGTTCAAAATAGTTCATTTTTCTTTAAAAATCAATACATAATGACTAAGTGCCAATTCCATTTCATCTCCAGTGTCTGATGAATAAAATGAGGTTTATCTTAATATGAATACCTAAAAGAAATCCATTGTTAAAACATTTTGAAGAGTTGTTATAACTTTGTTGATAGACTAGTTATTACCTATTGTACCAAAACCATATGATGTTAGTTTCACAGGAAAAGAAGATGTCAGTGAACGTTTTAAAACCAATGCATAATGAAGTACTTAGCCCAACCCCTCTACCCACTCAGTGCCTTATCCAATGGGCACAATAACTTATCAGTCACCTTCCTTTTTACAGTTGTTATAATGACTTCCTGTTTATACTTTACTGCTTCTACTTAATTATGACATTTTAAAGGTATATTTAGCTTTAAGCTTCACTTATTATGTCATTAGCAGGTCAACGTTTTTTTATGATTTTTTTCCTGAAGAAAAACAGTTTAACGAGAGCCCAGGGACTACTGCGTTGCTACTGTGTGTTGATTGTTAGTAACGCATCAAAGGGAATAGCCACATTCAAAATGGTCTCCCACTCCTCTTTTCACTAGTAGCTCTACTTTCCAACCTTTATGGGCCCCCAGACTCTCCTAAATATTGTTGTGGTTTGCTTTTTTGAATCCAGCAAAGCTCCATCGAGCTGGTATACCGTGTGAAATAACAGCAAAAGTCACAGCAGAATCCAAATGCCATTGTACCAACACATATTATTGTATTATCATAAAAGGAGATGAATCAAGAAATGTTTTATTTTTATTATTATTTAGATGGAGTCTTGCTCTGTCGCCCAGGCTGGAGTGCAGTGGGGCAATATTAGCTCACTGCAACCTCCACCTCCTGGGTTTGAGCAATTCTCTGCCTCAGCCTCCTGAGTAGCTGCAATTACAGGCGCATGCCACCTAGCCCAGCTAATTTTTGTATTTTTAGTAGAGACGGGGTTTCACCATCTTGGCCAGGCTGGTCTTTAACTGTTGACCTTGTGATCCACCCGATTCAGTCTCCCAAAGTGCTGGGATTGCAGGCGCGAACCACCACGCCCAGCCGAGTCAAGAAATACTAAACTCGAAGAATGACAGAGAAGGAAAGAAAAAAGAAGAAAATAATTACCCAGCCTCTTTTCTTTTATGATTTTATTTTGTTCTGACTTTCAAAACATTATTACATTTAATTTGCTAAACCTTGTTGAGCATTATGTGGCTGTTGGATAAACTTTAACAGGAAATTTGAGACTCTATTAAATCCCTTTGTTACTCTGTAGCCAATGTAAGTTTTATGGTATTCTGGGATTAACTTTTTACATCTTAAAAATTGAGACAACTATGAAAACTGTATCTAGGTGAATAAACTTGATTTCTCCCAGTATGCCTACCACAGTTTCTACCTCTAAAAGGCTGCATCATCTTGGGCAGGGTGCTTCGTATCTCTAAAACCCAGTTTCACATTTTGTTTCAAAAGTCCTACTCCATAAATATTGTTGAGAAGATTAAATGAGACCATGTGCATCTTTAACTCTTTGCCTGGCACATGATAAAAAACCCAGGAAATATTGGTTCCTTTCTTCTTAGTAAGAATAAAAGAAAATTTATTGAAGCTATCAGTCACTACACTGAGCATTCTACATGCTTCATCACATTTATCCTTAAAACAAATTCATGGCCGGGCGCGGTGGCTCACGCCTGTAATCCCAGCACTTTGGGAGGCCAAGGCGGGTGGATCACGAGGTCAAGAGATCGAGACCATCCTGGTCAACATGGTGAAACCCTGTCTCTACTAAAAGTACAAAAAATTAGCTGGGCATGGTGGCGCGTGCCTGTAATCCCAGCTACTCAGGAGGCTGAGGCAGGAGAATTGCTTGAACCCAGGAGGCGCAGGTTGCGGTGAGCCGAGATCGCGCCATTGCACTCCAGCCTGGGTAGCAAGAGCGAAACTCCATCTCAAAAACAAAACAAAACAAAACAAAACAAAAAAACAAATTCATGAAGTTGGCAATTATCCCCAACTTAAAAATGAGAAGACTGAGGCCTAGAAAGAGGGAGTCACTTGTGTAACAATGCATTTGAGCTAAGCTGTAGAGCTAAGTTTTTAACTCCAAATCTTGCCTTTCCCATTGCCCAAGTATAGCCCCACTGGCCAATCTGCTATTTAGGAGGGGCTCAGTCCACTTATTCATTGAACAAATATTATTGGATGTATAATATGTTTTAGGTACTTTATGAATTGCTGGAGATGCAATGATGAGTAAAACAGATATGATGTTCATCCTCATGGAACTCACAACCTAGCCTAGGGTTTTTCAACTTTGGTGCTATTGACATTTGGGGCTGTACAATTCTTTGTTGTGAGGACTGCTGTCCTGTGCAATGCAGGATGTTTAGTAGCATCTCTGTTTTCTACCCACTAGATGTTAAGAGCAAGACCTTCCCCACCCCAAGTTGTGACAATAAAAAATGTCTCCAGACATTGGCAAATGCTTCCTGGGGAAGGGGTAGGGGGTGAAATGAGAACCACTGCTTAATATTGTGAATATAATATTAAATATTAAGAGGTTTGGACCTAAAATTTAGGGAACCTCTACTCAGCCTGGGGAAGCAAGGGAAGTCTCTTCTAAGATATAGTTTCTTTCTAAAAAAAATAGCAATAATAGCAGTTGATACAGTTTGGCTGTGTCCCTACCCAAATCTCATCTTGAACTGTAGCTCCCATAATCCCCAAGTGTTATGGGAGGGACCTGGTGAGAGGTAATTGAATCATGGGGGCAGTTACCCCTGTGCTGCTGTTCTCATGATAGTGAGTTCTCACAAGATCTGATGGTTTTATAAGGGGTTTTCCTCCCTTTTAGTTGGCATTTCTCTGTGCTGCCATCAGGTGAAGAAGGATGTGTTTGCTTCCCTTTCTGCCATGATTGTAAGTTTCCTGAGGCCTCCCCAGCTATGCTGAACTGTGAGTCAACTAAACTTCTTTCCTTTATAAGTTATCCAGTGTTGGGTATATCGTTATTAGCAACATGAGAATTAACTAATACAACAGTCATATGCCATAATGTAGAATCTGACATGTAACTACCACCTCACAAAAAGGTTTCACATTATTTTATTAAAAACTTTCCTGGAACTATCTCTAGTTTAGAAAAGGAAGTCAATCAAATTTGCTAGATAGAAATATGTTTTATAGTCGACTTATCCAAAACTAAGTATACCATACATTACTATGTTTTCAAAAGAAAATCAAGGATTATAAAGACATAGTGACTCATAATTGGGTCTAATGATAGCATTATAATTGTGTAGCAAGGAAAGCATGCAATTTGAGAAGGTTAGAATCAAGGACTGCTAGGTTCAACATTTCCAGGTTTATGATGGTGTTTTCAGGTTGATGGTGTTGTTAGCTCTGATAGGTTAACTCTTGTGATCTAAAATTTACACAACAAAAATTTTATTTCTTGTTTATGCAATAGTCCCACATGGATGATCCTGGTTTTTCAGGTCTTCTGTGAGGTTTCCCTTTACACAGGAACTGAGAGACCTGGGCTTCAACAATCTTATGGCTCTGCCTTCCTTTAGGTACTTGGAGTTCTTGCCTTCACCATGGAAGGGGAAGAAAGAATATGGGGACTGCAATGGAATTTTTACAGATGATGACTAGCATTCTGATACACCATTGGTTAAAAACTCAGTCACATGACTACCACTAAATGCAAAGGAGGCTGGGAAACGGAGGCCAGGTGTGTGTCTAGAAGAGAAGGGAAACTGTTTGGTGAACATCCAGCTACACTTTACCAATATGATCAAAATCATTTTCATTGTCCAAAAGCCACACATTATCTAATTGTTTGATTTATAAAATCAGGATTTTGATGCATAAAATCAGAAAAATTCTGTGAGGGCTAATGAAAGATATATAACTTACATTTTTCCCAAAGACCTTGTGCTATGCATGTATCTGATATCTGGAGAATAATAGATTATGCTAATTTATAGCTGTTATGAACAGACATATTTTTAATCCATGGCATACATCATGATGTGGTTAATCTGTTATCATTCATTAAGGAAAGGAGAATGTGCATTGCAGTCCAGAGTTCATGTCCCCCAGCGCTGGTGTAATATTTTCTTTTGTTCTCAATGTGTGAATTATTAAAAATAAGCTTGCTACAATGTCATCATCTTTGATTATATCAAAAATGAAGGCAGAGACAGGGCTGCTTCCAATCTGTGAAGTTATTTAGCATTTAATATTCCCTTTGGGAAATCAATATGGTTTGGGGGAGATTATTTATATACCACTAGTCAAGTGTGGTTTAAATAAATGCACCAGGTTGGTAGAGCTATATGAATGAATCTTTCAATGTCAAGACCTTACTATTGTATAAAGAGATATTATCATAAATCAGCTAACAGGAAAATGGTTAGTAAAAATTATCTGGTCATTTTCCTGATATAGATGATTATATTAAGTTCTGTTTTTCTGGTATTTATTCAAATCATAAAAATGAATGTCTTGGCATTGTATATCACATATTAACACGTATTAGTTATTTAAAATGTATATTCTATGAAACTGATTTTATTTTGGGGAAGTGAAATGTGGGCTGATAGTTCAGAGAGTATCTATAATTCATGATTTTCTTTTTTACCAGTTAAGTGAAAAAGAAATAACTTAATGTTAACAAAATAACTCCTAGTCTTAAGCAGTCAGGGTGCATTCTGCATAATTCAGGATATGAATCAATTCCTTCCAGGCTTGATGGAAGTTCAGAGCAGAGGAGGATGATTAGTAGTGCAAAAAGAAAAAGGTTAATGAGGAAAGTCTATGGTCTCTGAGCTAAGCCACACATTGGTTAGCTTCTTCTTAGGCCACTTCATTCGAATTCTGACTCCTATTAGAGCAAACAGAAATTCCTGGGTGAAACAAGACAAGAGTGCAACTAAAGGGATGGACCCTTTCAAAGCAACCTTGAAGGCATTTGGGGAGTGAGAGCCTGCAAGCCTCACTTGAAACAGAGGGTCAACACTGGCTTTCCTTTTCTCTATTTAGCTAGTTCGCAGAAACAATGAGTATGCCCTGCTTTAAACAACTAGAGCATGGAACCAGAGGAAAACATTCATTGGTTATTACCAAATTTACAAAGGGATTCTACTCCTTACCCAAACATTCACTATAAAATGAATCTCCAGTGAATCTTCCCTGGAGCCAACAAAAAACATTTTGGCTTACAAAAATTATTTTCACATATTTAGGTGGAACCATATGGAATTGTGGATATCTGATCATTGTGACTGGCAAAAATGGCAGTTTCTTAAGGTTACCCTTAAGATCTAGCTTTCTAGGAACATATCCTTTGTATAAAGTCCTTACAACACATCTGATGGGGAGATATTATAATGGTATAAAATAATTCAAAGGGTATTATTTCAAGGTAATTAGAAATCTCCGACATTCTGACTTCCATCTCTCTTTGGTGTGAGGGTTCAAGAAGTTTTTAACCTAAAAGCTGACATTGTCCAATCATTAAGTGATTGTGCCAATCTGCAACAATAGCAATAACCAAAAAGGTAGATAAGCCATTGGTTTTAAAAAGGAACACAAAGTTGTTGGCTGATAGTATCTTTCCTTTTCCACCACTAGAAATACCATGTGTGCAATGAACTGCATGGTTGTTATTATAGAGTTCCGGCTCTTTTAATATCTGGGAGAGACAGAACAGCAGGCTTCAGGAGGGTTAGGCAAGTTTTGCCCTTTCTGGCTCATTTGTCTAAGAAAGAATTTGGTGATTTGACAAGTTTCTAGAAGTGGATATTACTTGAGTGAATGCAGCCAGAGGCAGTTAGCAAATTCTGACCACCATCATAGTTGTCACCCACTGAAATTGAAACTTGAGTCCAAATTTATACAAGTGGATTCACTTACATGGTACAGAATTCACATGCTATTTATTAAGTATCACTGGGTCCTTTTTTCTGAACCCTGTACATTTTTGGATGGCATGATATTTTGGTAGTTGTAATCCTCTTGTGACAGGTTATAAGAGCCAGTTAAAACTTTCCTGTTTTGTTCTAACTCAGTATACCCAGCTTTAATTGCGAAGACAATTTTGATTCAAAAGACAAACTTCAGGAAAGGAGGTGAAAAAGAAAGTCTGCAGAAGGTTGGAAGAGGGAGTGTGTGTAGGATGTGGGGGAGAGAGAAAGACAGCAGATTCTTCTTTTTTTTTTTAAAAAAAAGGAATTATTCACTTCTAAATGAGACAGCTCAATTTAACTGCCCCGAATTTATGGGTCTAAGCACTGGGGGAAGATTACGTGTCTGGGGTTGTCTGGGGAAAGAAGCTACCTGGCGGTCCAACATTCATGGTCAATTGTTATTACAGGTGTGGGAACTTGTTGCTGGCAATGAGAGAATTCCTAGGGCAGGAAATTCAGATGGGGGTTGGTTCATTGATGGGGTGGTCGGGAGGCAGCCAAAGCCCTATGCCAGTAATGGGTTTAGGGAGCTACCGGAGCTAGTTATTTTCTGCTTTGTAGCTTAGAAGGATGACACAATCTATAATTTCTCTTTCTATAGAAATGCATGGCCTATTTCATGTGTCCATTGACTTTATTTTGCCCAGGAGTTACACTAAAATAAGCAGCAGCCAACATGTTCTTTATAGATGAATTAGCTTATACTAGATTATAGTAATTAATAAGTTACATATAGGCCGGGCGCGGTGGCTCAAGCCTGTAATCCCAGCACTTTGGGAGGCCGAGGCGTGTGGATCACGAGGTCAAGAGATCGAGACCATCCTGGTCAACATGGTGAAACCCCGTCTCTACTAAAAATACAAAAAATTAGCTGGGCATGGTGGCGCGTGCCTGTAATCCCAGCTACTCAGGCGGCTGAGGCAGGAGAATTGCCTGAACCCAGGAGGCGGAGGATGCGGTGAGCCGAGATCGCGCCATTGCACTCCAGCCTGGGCAACAAGAGCGAAACTCCGTCTCAAAAAAATAAATAAATAAATAAATAAGTTACATATATTACATAATCAGTAATTTACACAATAAGTAGATTAGTTATTGGGCAACAATTATGTCTTTGCAAACAAAACCTGTCTGTAATGAAATGACATATCTAACAAATGCATTAGTCCTTTAGGATAACTCTTGAGAAAGGCTGTTAATGATCAGGATAAATGGATGTGGTGGATACACAATGATTTATTTTTTTAATAATTTTTCTTCTTTAAAAATTACTCTAGTAATTCATAGTCATTGTTGAACTATTAGAAAATAGTTAGAAACTATTAGAAAATAGAGAAGTGAATCCAAATAACTTATGAGCTAGCCTACCTTCCACAATTCATTGTGTAAACTTTCAGTGTTTTCCATGTAAATAGAACATTATATATATATATATATATATTATATACACACACATACATATGTATGTACATATATACGTGTGTATGTGTAAAGTGGGAATATTCTGTCTATATCACTCCGGGATCTTCCCTTTTTATATTATTATTATCATTTTCAACTACTGAATAGTATTCCAGTGTATGGATATACCATATATTATTTTAGCCATTCCACTTCTGTTGGTTCTTTAGATTGTTTACAATCTTTTGACTTGAATAAAGATTGTTATCAACATCATTTTATACTCATGTTAGCAGAATTGTCAAATTATTCCCTTAGGATAAATTCGTGAAAGTAGGATTGATTAGTTATAGAATATGGTTTTGGGCTTTTTAAAATATGGATGGGGAAATTACTTTTTAAAAAACTCGTACCTATTTGCAACCCACCAACCAAATGAGAGTGTTTAGTTTGTTTTCAGAGATTCCAGCCAGGCCACTCTTACTTTGGAGGAGACCAGGGTATATTCCGCAAATGCCTTCTTTTCTTTCTTCCTTTATCCATCCCTTTCACTGACAAACATTGACTGATCACATTCAAGCACTGGACACAAAGTCTTCAATCACATTAGTCAGCATGTGGGGAGAGTAATAATTTCATTCTTTTATTTTGCCTTCTTACACAATCCATATAAATATCTTAGAAAATTCCAACAATGCTGACTTCCATTCCCCTTTCCCAGATGCTTCTCACATCTGGAAGTAACACAGATTCTTGTGTCAGACCATGCTCCTTGATTTTGCTCTGGAAATATTGTCACCATAACTGTGGAAGACAGAAAGCAGCCACGTCTCGTCTTTAACCTGACTGCCGCACTCATTAAATGGCTCTTCCTCTTTCCTCCTCCTCAATAATAATACTATGATGCATCTTCTCCACATCCCCATCCCCCCACCTCAGGTGTAGGCCGTGAAGAGATAAGAATGCAGTGGAACCTTTTAGTACCCTTCCTCCCTTACTTCAGACTCTGTATTAATGAGCTATTTTCATGGTGCTTTAAGAAGCCAGGATGAACATTGGCCTTCTTGTCAAGGAAAGTGACAGTCAATTAATGAAGGTTTTCTGTATTGTCTTAAGTAGAAAAGCCTCCAAACAGGTTTTCAATTAGAGAGGAACTTCAGAGCTCATCCTCATTCCAGAATACTTTTTCAAGTTTCAAATCCTTAATGGATCTCTTTCAGGCCCATGTAACATTTGGGCTTTTATAGTGACTACTAAAGTCAAGGAAACTGCTCCAATAATTATAAGTTAATAAACCACATTGAGGTGTACAAAACATGAAACATGATTAAAACACTGTCAGTCATATTGACCCCATATACAATATTGACAATTAAGGAATTCTGGTTCTGCCTCTTTCAAGTAGCCCAAAGTAAAATTACGCTGTATTTCAATTGTGGTTTTCATCTCTTTTCATGAATTTCCCCTTACAAAAAAAGAGAAGGAGCAAACGTTAGAGTCATCAAGTTGATGAACTAAAGAATCAAGATGTAATAGGCAGTGTATGAAGGTTTTTAGTGGCCAACTGTTGAAAGTGAAGCTCAAGTGCCTTATAGTGACATGTTGTTACAGATGTATCTTCTAATGCTTTTCTACATTTTAGTGACCTGTGAATGATTTAATGCAGTGATTCTCAACAAGGGGTGATTTTTCCCTGCAAAGGATATCTGGCAATGTCTAGAACATTTTTGGTTAACACAGTTCAGTGGGAGAAGAGTGTTACTGGCATCTAGTGGGTAGAGTACAGAAATGCTGCTACACAATATGCAGGACAGCCTCCCACACTAAAGAATTATCGGCCCCAATTATCGATAATGCCAAGGTTGAGAAACTCTGATTTAATGTACTTCCAATTCAGTGTGTTAGATTCAAAGTTCATATTTAAATAATTATTTCGAGCATTATCAGCAATGACTGTTAAAAGTAGGTAGTCAGACATGAGTAGGCCAGGAGAGCGTTCCCTTTACCCCCAGGAATGTCAGGTAACTGTCAGGTGATGGTCAGGCAGTTGTTAACTGTCTCTCTAAAACGATAATTGGTCACAACTGGCAGCAGGGAAACAGTCTCCCAAGAGATAGAAAACACCTGAAGCTGATGATCAGCGCTTCCTGATAAGATCTCAGGAGTTGGGCAAGTGGGCCCAAGCATGGGCAATAAGAGGCAAAATGGTGGAGTTTAATGGGTATACGACCTTCCTCTAGGAATGCTGGCCTGGTAAGGGAAAAACACCTCAAGTGAGCATGCGCACAACTTCAGCAAACACACTGCATATATGGCCCTCCAAATGTTTGCATGTCACCATGGATGCAGACAGTCCAATCCAAAGGAAGATCAGTGGAGATGAAATGGAAACCCTGGAACCAAACCAATGTATGAAACCCCAAGTCAAGGGCCAAATGGGGCACTGGGATCTCTGGAGTCACATAGTTGTTCCTCTTCGAAGTGTACTTTGCTTCCTTTCATTCCTGCTCTCTAAAACCTTTAAACTTTCACTCCTGCTCTCAAAATGTGGTTCTCTCAGCAGGAGGATCACCTGGGAACTTGTTAGAAATACAGATTCTGGAGCCTCACTCCAGAGATAAAGAATCAGAAACTCTAGGGTACGGTTCAATGTGCTTTATTTATTTATTTTTTTAATTTTCTAAGACAGAGTCTCACTCTGTTGCCCAGGCTGGAATGCAGTGATGTGATCTCGGCTCACCACAACTTCTGCTTCCCAGGTTCAAGCAATTCTCCTGCCTTAGCCTCCTGAATAGCTGGGACTACAGGTGTGCACCACCATCCCCAGCGAATTTTTTTTTTTTTTTTTTTTTTTGAGATGGAGTCTCATTCTCTTGCCCAGGCTGGAGTGCAGTGGTGCGATCTTGGCTCACTGTAACCTCCGCCTTCCAGGTTCAAGCAATTCTCCTGCCTCAGCCTCCTGAGTAGCTGGGATTACAGGCACACGCCACCACACCTGGCTAATTTTTGTACTTTTAGTAGAAATGGGGTTTCACCATGTTGGTCAAGCTGGTTTCGAACTCCTGACCTTGTGATCCACACACCTCAGGCTCCCAAAGTACTAGGATTACAGGTATGAGCCACTGCACCTGGCCTAGTTCATTGTGCTTTAAACCTTACTGGTACAGTATACTTTAAATCTTTCAGGTGATGCTGATAACATACCCAAGTTCAAAACCACTGCTTTAGCTAAAAAGTGGTAGAGAGATAGGGAGGGACACAGAGAAAGAGGATTTTTTTTGTTGTTGAGACAGGGTCTCACTCTGTTGTCCAAGTTGGAGTACAGTGGCGCCATCATGGCTCACTGCAGCCTAGACCTCCAGCACTCAGGTAATCTTCCCACCTCAGCCTCCCAAGTAGCTGGGACTACAGGCATGTATTACCATGCCCAGTTCACATTAAAAAATTGTTTTTGTAGAGATGGGGTTTTGCCATGTTGCCCAGGCTGGTCTTAAATTCCTGGGCTCAATCTAATCCTCCTGCCTGGGCTTCCCAAAGTGCTGGAGTTCCAGGTGTGAGCCACTGTGCCTCAAAGAGAATTTTTAAAGGAAGTTCTAGGTTTGCATTACTCAACAACAGACCAAGATAATCCTTCAACTCAACAACCTTAAAGATAAAAAGTTTGGGTTAGAGTTTCACTTTGAGTCTCACAGATGTCTAGAGTTCAAGCCCACTAGTTGAGATGGTCTAAAGAGGTTCAGAACCTACATGTTGTCATCTAGTAAGTGCCAGGCAAGGGAGAGATGGGGTATCCTCTCCTGATGAAGTACCCTGAGCAAGTTTACTCCTTTCATGATAAAGAGGGTGGCCATAGTTAATTCTTTCTATCACCTCCAAATTTATCTCAGTCTCAAGCTTTGACGAAACACCAGCCCGTATGTCGGCAGTTATGTTCCCTATGACAGTGGGACTGAGAACATGGAGGAAAGCAAATGTCCTGTTTCCAGTACCATTGCAGTGCCCCTCTGCTTCAACCATCCACTTTTCCACTGTGTTCAGAACACTTGGAATTTTACACTTTGGCAGAATTCCCTCTTACAGGCTCCATAGCAAGATGCTTTACCTTTGCATTTTCAAAACAAAAAAGGATTCTTAAAATAAAAATACAATTGAAAGGTGGGGAGAAAGCCTTCTTTGCGCTGGTCCTTTGGAACCCAAACAATCAGAAATGTTCATTAGCATGCCAGCAGCCCAGGCCCCTGGATGAAGCATGCTTTCCCAGAAGCACAGCTTAGAGCGAAGCCGGGGTTAAAGTTGAGCGGGAAAGGGTATGGAGGACCTTCAATTCCAAAGGGAGTCCTAGTCCTATGGCTGTTGAGCCTGGAAACCTGTCGAGTTCACTGTGGCCTGTGTGCCAAAATCAAGAATTCCTTTTCTGAAAGGTTCATCTTTGACAATTGCTGATCTTGTGTAGCACTAGTAGAGCCTCTTTAAAATTCATGTGAGATCTACTTTTGTTCATCGAATCTGAAACATTCTAAGATGGTTTACATTTCAATTGTATCAGCGGTATTGCTTATTTAATTGTAGCTCATGCTTACTGATAGCCATGGATAAAAGTCACATGGAGCATGCCAATCGTCTCGTTTGATAATACTCCAAACATAATGAAAAGAGAATGAAAATGAAGCAACGTCTGGTAGGACTTGAAAATATTTTATATCCAAGGAGCCTGCCAAAATGTTAACATAAGGGAACAATATCATCAGACAAAAGAAAAAAAATTACTAAAGCAACTAGTGACAATATGTAGAATGCCAAGCTTTGTTTAGAAAAATAAAATTCTACCACTAACATATGACGATTTCAAAAAGTGTTTATTGTTCTAATTTCATTCCACTCAAGACATAATATTCCCTTTTGTATATTGTACATATTGCAGTTTTTTAAAGAAATAATTTAATTGGCATGCAATAGAAAGTTACTCTCTTCCTAAAAATGAAGTTGGGTATGAAGGGGTTTTCTTGTGTTAAATAGAATATTTTCCATATATATGCATGCATGTGAATAGATACATTTCTCTGTATGTAATCAGAGCTAAAGGTCAGATTTCCCCAGTGTCAGTTAAAGAGTAATTAATACAGTACCATATCCTTTGGGTGTAATTTTGTGGGTTTCTCGCTTATCAGATCTAAAGACACAACATTCTTTGCTAATGTTTCAGTAACATTCATCTATCAATAAGTATTCTATGGTCATTCTGTGCCCAAAACACAGAATCAAATTTCTCCCACCTACAGTACAATCTGGAATGTAAGGGCTGTGGGGGCCCAAAACTTCTTTAACAAATGATGCTAGCAAAACCCGAAAACTGTTTTCTCTGGCAAAGGGGATTTAAATTGAAAAACACATCTTTCTGAAAATTAAAGCTAAATCATTAGTTTTGCACTCAATAAAGAAGAATACAGCTGAGCATGGTGGCTCATGCCTATAATCCCAGCTCTTTGAGAGGATGAAGTGGGAGGATCGCTTGAGGCCAGGAGTTTAAGACCAGTGTGGGCAACATAGCGAGATTACCATCGCTACAAAAAGAGAAGAAAAAGAAGAAAACAACTTTCTTCTGCAGGGCACAGGCTTGCATTTTGGGAGATTATGCATAGAAATATTTCCAAATTGCTACCCACATAGTTCTTTGGCCATCTCCTTATACCTCTGAACGAATGCATGATTAGAAAAAGTATTTTTATGCTATCCTATGCCAAGTATAATTTTAAAAACAAGCATATTACCATTAAAAATCACATAATAGATGATGCTACTTATCCAGAGGTTGGGAGACAGGAGATAGAAATTTCTCTAAAGCTCCTTCTAGTTCTAACATTTTCTTTTGCCGTATGAAACAATCTGCCCCACTACTTTATTCTAGGGTGTACATGTTGATATTACAAATACACAGCAAAGTATTGAAATTGGAGTCTCAAAAATGCATCTAAGGGTGTGTGATGTGCCTGGATATTTAGCAATACTGGCTACTTATTTGTTGTAAGTCATCTAGAGATATTGCATCTTTAAATAGTCCCCAAGGGCACAAATGGTCATTCCAGTGGGGAAAAACAAAAATCTAAGACCAACAGGAATTTGTTAATTGTTTTTACCCAACCAAACCAGTGATAAAATCTACAAAAAATACCTTCCCGCCGGGCGCGGTGGCTCAAGCCTGTAATCCCAGCACTTTGGGAGGCCGAGGCGGGTGGATCACGAGGTCGAGAGATCGAGACCATCCTGGTCAACATGGTGAAACCCCGTCTCTACTAAAAGTGCAAAAAATTAGCTGGGCATGGTGGCACGTGCCTGTAATCCCAGCTACTCAGGAGGCTGAGGCAGGAGAATTGCCTGAACCCAGGAGGCGGAGGTTGCGGTGAGCCGAGATCGCGCCATTGCACTCCAGCCTGGGTAACAAGAGCGAAACTCCGTCTCAAAAAAAAAAAAAAAAAAAAAAAAAAAGAAAAAAATACCTTCCCTGGTTGAGAAACATGCTGTCATTTAAATTGCTGAGTTAATATCAGCGTTCAAGAGGAAAATTGAAATTCATTTGATCACACTAATTTATGTATGTGTGTATGTATATCAGCAGAAATTTCTGAGATGACTGAAGAATTAGCTCAGGAAATGGACAAGAACAAAGGGAGGGTAGGCTATCAGAAACCCAGCCCAAATCATGTCCTGAAATTAAGCTTTCTGGGCAGTTTCCTCTGTTGCAATTGCTGACATTGGGAGCCCCGGTCAGAACTGCAGAAGCTGCTGGCTCTGGAAAGTATAAGTACCTTTTCTTGCTAGGTTTGTTATTATTACTATTTTCTCTTATCAGAGAGATTGTGTGTCCTGGTTGAGAATTTAAAGAACCTCTTTGCTAAGTTATGGGTACGTTCGGTACCGATGGAGGTATAATGCTGCCCTCTGCTGGGAAGAGTAAGTAATGCTGCGCAGGAAGTTTTCTACTGGGCCTGAAGTAATTTTAGGTGCTGGTGGAGGGGTGTCAAGGGTGTTTCTGGAACAAAAAGTTCCGAGTACTCTGCAAAAAATAGTTACAAAACCCCAAACCACATGAAATTAGCTTGATTCTGAGTTGACAGTGGAATCTGAAACCAGCTGTATTTTATCCTAAAATGTTAGCGCTATAAACCCTTCATCAAACCTGGAGACAATTATTTTCTCACTATCTGGACAAGACCACATTTCCAGCGGCTGCATTTTTCAGGGCCGACTTTGCCTTCCCATTTTCCTTTTGTAGAGCTCTCCTCGTGTAGACTTGCATAAACAAGCCTCACTCAAGAATGAAAGATGCTATGAGGCTGAGCCCCCATGTGGCATTCTGTAATTCTGCTATTAAGAATCATAAAAGGAATTTGTCACAAAAAGTACACATCACACTGACATTCCTTGGCTCCTTAGAAATGCACAGTAAGCCTAAAAAATCGATTTTTAAAAAGTCATTTCAGGAAGTTCAGGAAAACTGCACTATTTCATTAAAGGTGAGTTTCTTTACTTCATTCACCAGTTCTGGATCCGCGGCTGAAATATTTAAACCATCTGTAACTTAAAGTAGCTAAAAAATAACTAAAGGGCAGTAAAAGGAGACTGTAGTCATGCATTTCATGCTAATTGCACTTCTAGTCAAAAGCATACTGTTGGCTTGACCATCTTCAGTGGCGTCTACTACCCTGGAAGATATTAGGAAACATCTGTTTATTGTTATTCATTGATTTTGTTGAGACAGGGTCTTGCTCTGTCGCCCAGGCTGGAGTGCAGTGGTGAGATCTTGGCTCACTGCAGCCTCAACCTACTAGGTTCAAGCTTCAGCCACCTTAGCTTCCCAAGTAGCTGGGGCTATAGGCACACACCACCACACCCGGTAATTTTTTGTATTTTGTAGAGAAAGGATTTTGCCTTGTTGCCCAGGCTGATCTCAAACTCCTGGGCTCAAGTGATCTACCTGCCTCGGCATCCCAAAGTGTTGAGATTACAGGTGTGAGCCACTGGGCCCCAGCATGTAGTTTTTGAGCATTGTCAGAGTAAGATGCTGGGCTTTCCAGGGAAGACAGTGATGTCTATCTAAAGTATGATGTTCATCTCAAAGGAGCTTATAATCTAAGAAAGAAGAATAGACATGCATGGGAATGATGAGAATTGATTATAGTATATGCAGCTGACTACAGTAATTCAATAAAAGAGATCTGGATTCTTTGTAGTTTAGAGGATGATGGCATGATCTTTCCAAGATGGAAAAAACTCTAAATGACTTGGATGGGGTGTCACTTGAGCTGGGACTTTCAAGTAGACATTTTAGTATTTATTTCTGTTTTAAAAAATAAATAGATGAGCTTTTCCTTTCTTTCATCTGGCCCACCTTGTGGTTTTACTGTTTTTCTGAGTTACCGTAGGTGATTTTGAAGTTGTTTTTTTTTTTTTTTTTTTTTTTTTTGAGACGGAGTTTCGCTCTTGTTACCCAGGCTGGAGTGCAATGGCGCGATCTCGGCTCACCGCAACCTCTGCCTCCTGGGTTCAGGCAATTCTCCTGCCTCAGCCTCCTGAGTAGCTGTTGAAGTTTTAATCATAAGATTCCAATGCTTTTTTACGCATAAAATGTGATCTTCCATGGAGAAAATAATTTGTTTGGAAATTGATTTCTACACTATATTCCTGCAATGCTTTAGATCCTAAAGAATGAGGGTGAATTTTTAAAACTGGGGACAGATTCAATTTGTGTGTCTCTCTGCAAGCCTCATTCAGGATGTCAGATGAAACCCGTGGGGGTATTCACTTTCTAAAGGGGTTGTTCCACTATGTTCTAGCCTCATAGTTATTATTTCAGAGCGATGGCTCTGAACTCCAAACCTGAAGCACTGTGTAAGCCATTCAGTGCACATTTTCCTGCAAAGAGGGACAATCATGTCATTGGAATACAGAAGAAAACAGCAGCTTTTTTCCTACCGGCAATGATGTCACTGTGCCACTTAGAGTAGCAAATTCCTATCCAGAAATCCAACTGTGCTCACTTCAGGGCACAAAAGAAGCTCAGTGAGTAAAATCAGGTGCCAGTCAAAAGCTATGCTTCTTTGTATGCTGAGGTCAAGATTGCATCTCTCAATTTCCTCAAGGGCTTTCCCAGTAAACACTCCCCTTCAGAGATTTGGTTTTGATGAAAGCAAAGAGAACGCAATAGTGTTCCCTAAGATATGATGTAAAAATTATAAATATATTCTTCTCATGAGGGAAAAATTGCATTTAACCATTTTTTAAAAATTGATTTTTAAAATATATTGGCCAGGTTATATATTCCATATTAAAGGATTAGTACATTTAAAAAATCTGTGTATATCAGTGAACGTAACGACAATACATGCTTAGGGTTAATATGCTTAGAAAAAAGTCCCGGTGTGGTGGCAGTGGCTCATGCCTGTAAACCCAGCACTTTGGGAGGCCAAAGCAAGCGGATCACTTGAGGTCAGGAGTTCAAGACCAGCCTGGCCAACAGGTGAAACCCCATCTCTACTGAAAATACAAAAATTAGCTGGGCATGGTGGCAGGTGCCTCTAATCCCAGCAACTCAGGAGGCTGCGGCAGGAGAATCGGTTGAACCCGGGAGGCAGAGGTTGCAGTGAACTGAGATCACACCGCTGCACTCCAGCCTGGGCGACAGAGTGAGACTCCATAATTTAAAAAAAGAAAGAAAGAAAAAGAAGAACTTATTACACAAAAGAAACAATACAGCCAATGAACTTGGCTGAGTACCTAAATATGTTTTCTTTCCTTCATTGCCTCAGAGTTACTCTTAAGATGTTCTATATTTCTAGACCTTAGCCTCCTCGATTCTAACGGAACAAGGTAGAAGGTTTTTTTTAAAAAAAAAAAAAACAAAAAACAAAACCACTATGTATTTTAAGTGTCTGATGGTAGATAAGGCTGTGTAAGTAAGATATGCAATAAATTATATATTCTAAGATTTTTCTTTTAGCCTTATTTTATCTAAGCCAGATTTCTCACTGGATATTTAGATCAGAGCCAGCAAGTAGACACAGTCTGGACATCAACTAATCAGGATTTGTTGTTCATTACAAATTGATAATTTTGGCACACTCTATATGACTAATGACAATTTCTTTTATTATTTTCAGAAGCTAATAGTCTAATTCTCTGTGATGGCAAAGCAATAAGCATCGAAACTAAATTATTTACATGTGCTTTGTGAGAAAATCAAAACAGAAAAGGAGGCATTTCTGACGGTACAGGTTTTATGACTCTGGTTAAGATAAAAAGTTGGGGATTTTAGGTATTCGGTCTGTAGCATAAAATTTAGTTGAGTGTTTCTTTCTCTGAGAAAAAAGAACAGAATCAGAGATACATCTGACTAAAAATTATAGCCAGTCCTGGTTGAATGCAACCACTGTCTGGCAGAATTTATGAGAGCAAAATAAAACTGTGTAAGTGGCACTTGGCTTTCAAAAAGGATGGCATAACAGAACCAAGTCCAAGAACAGCAGGGTTTACCTTTGCCCTCATTTCCCATCTTAAGAACTGTAGTGGCATCATATGTTTCCAACTTTAGCGTCCTGGTCCTTATAACCACTATACTCCGGCATCCTGGCAACTCGCTGACCCACATTTTTGGTGGTCAAACTGTGGTTAGTGTGGGGCAAGGAGCCATGAACTGCTGACTAAACTGTTTCTGAAGCTTGTGGCTACACAGGAATCAGTGGGCAAAGACTGGATTCCTCTTCTCTTCCTGTAGCACATGACAAAGTGGGACTGGGAAGGGATACAGTTAGCAAATGTTCCAAGACTACTTTCTTGATTCAGATGGAATGCTCTGAATAGCTGAAGCAAAGAACAAAGCCAGCAGTCAAATCTCCATTGATGTAATGTCTCTGTTATATGGCAGAATGAAGATCCATGCTGTTTCTATCTCATCATTATGATTTTTATTTCTTTATTTTTAGTATTTTGAGATGCAGTTTCGCTCTTGTCACCCAGGCTGGAGTGCAATGGCGTATTCTTGGCTCACTACAACCTCTGCCTCCTGAGTTCAGGTGATTCTCCTGCCTCAGCCTCCCAAGCAGCTGGGACCACAGGTGCCTGCCACCATGCCTGGCTAATTTTTGTATTTTCTTTTTTTAGTACAGACGGGGTTTCACCACGTTGGCCACGTCGGTCTTGAACCTCTTACCTCAAGTGATCCTCCTGCCTCAGCCTCCCAAAGTGTTGGGATGACAGGCATGAACCACCGTGCCCAGCCTCATCATTATGATTTTTAAATTATTCTTTTTAAATTATAAAGGACTAGTTTATCAGAGCTATTTATAGATGCAAATTAAATGAAAATTTGTCTTAACTCTGCTAAATTAGAAGGAACTTCGCAATTTTTCAAGAGTTGAGAGCAACATCATTCTAATATCCAAAGCAGTGATTCTCAAACTGTGGTCCCTGGACCAGCAGTAGCAGCAGGAGGGGAGGGAAAGGGAGAAAGGATGAATAGAAATACAGATTCCCAGACTCTAACCAACTCCTATTGAATCTGAGCTCTGAGGCTGGGGCCCAGCAACCTGTATTTTAACAAGCCTTCCGTGGAATGCTCTTGAATGCCCAATTTGAGAAGCACTGATCTAAAGAAGCCTTGTAGGGGTGACTTCTGTGAGAATAAGCAGTGCTGGCCTTTCCTGGGAAATGTGCAGCTTGCTATGTGTTACCAAGGACACTTACACTTTGTATTTTGCCCATGAAATCAAAACACTCTAGTTTAGTTGAAGAAAATAAGTGATCTGCTATCTCAAATTCTATTATTTGACTTGTTCAAACTTGAATTCTGAAATATTTTCTTAAAACCCCAAAGCACAAAATATAATTTGTATTATTGAGTGGTTCTTTAGACCATCTTCTGCACATGATAATTGGTTGCTGTGTAAGTGAAGTGTTTATTGTCTCCTAGAGATAAATATTTAGTAGGCTCAAAGAATTTTAGAGGTAGATGGATCTTTAAAACTCATCAACATTTTTTTTTAACTCAGAAAACCAACGTAGGCCACAAGATACCACCTACAAGGGTTTAGGCAGGAAGATCTTCCTGAGTTCTGTGGAAATGGGTGGCCAGCTGCTGAGCTGTGACTTCCTCTCTTGGAATCTGGAAGTCGGAGCTCACCCTCATCTCTTCCCCCTCCGTCCACATCACACTTCTTGGAGCAGTGTTGGTATAGTTCAACAAACGTTTATTGAAAAATAATATAAAATCAAATGTATGCTCCTTTTCCCCCTGCTCCTGCAGGAGGGAAAAAGGCATTTTGTTGTAGTTGGCCAGAGGGATGAGTGAGAATGAAAAATAATGTTTGCTTCTATTATATTAAGAGGCTACTTCTTTTAAACTACTAAGCTAGTAGCCTGTGATCCTATAAAATGGCTTCCATTAACAAGAAGAACAGAACAACAAATGGAAATGATCAGGACTGGGATCTGTTGAAAAAGCTATTTGGAGATGTTTGTGCAGCACATGCTCATTACTATGTCTGGCCCAAGTCAATTTTATTTAGCACCATAAAACGGAGTTCACTTATGATATTTTAAGCATCTTAAACAAAGCAAGATTTATGCTATTGGGAATGACTTTGGGCCTTCCTCTGTACCCTGTTTTCCACAGGTCTGGAAAGGCGAGAAACTGTTTCTTTATGCATTGCGAGTGTAAAGTAGGAAGCCCCCACCTTCTCCCTTCTAATATCACCAGCAATGAATAGGCAGCGTGTTTCCCATAATTCAGCAATAACTGGGCTATTATTCTTTAATGCTTCAGTTTATTAATGTAACCACTGTGTCATTCCTACCATGCCCATGTAATTAAATTACTCGACAGACATTTGATAGGAACTTCTCAATGCCCACAAAAGCCCAGAATTTCTATGCCCCTTTGTGAGTCCCTAATGAATGGGTGGCACAGACACTTCTGTCATCCATGTTCACTCACTGTCCTTTCCTGACTGCTCTCCTATGTCATAGGGGCTTGCTCCTGCAGACAAACTGGGAACCATTCTAAGGGAGAGGGTCACATTTCCAACAACAACTAATGCAAGACATGCTATCACCTTCCTCTCTCTTTGTCCTGCTAAAGCAGAGGCTGACCAAATTAAATTCCAAAACCATGTCTGCCATGGTAAATCAATGGTGAATTCTTAAACCTTGGCTACTGAATGCTAATCCTTACTTAAGTCATGATTATAAAGGGGAAATACACTGAAAATATGTTTAAAAATTAAAGCAATCACATGCTTATCCAAATATATGTGATTCTATGACTTTCTAAAAAGAAAAAAAACACTTAAATATTTAATCCTTAAATTTTATAAATGAAGCTATAATAATGAAGCCTCATCCAGATGATACCCTACTTCATCCTGGAAAAAGGTTATCTGTGATTATTAATAAAACAATGGACTTTCCACTCAACTGGTCATTACAAAATGCTAATTTCAAAGCAACACTATTAATGTTATAGAACTCGGACAGGAACTCATTAAAATAATCAAAATAGATTTTATAGTAAGACTTCTTTCATTTCTGGAAATGGTACTTTAGAGACTCTAGATGTTTCTAAAGATTTAAAAAATTCTTGAGGGCCGGGCGCGGTGGCTCAAGCCTGTAATCCCAGCACTTTGGGAGGCCGAGGCGAGTGGATCACAAGGTCAAGAGATCGAGACCATCCTGGTCAACATGGTGAAACCCCGTCTCTACTAAAAATACAAAAAACTAGCTGGGTGTGGTGGCGTGTGCCTGTAATCCCAGCTACTCAGGAGGCTGAGGCAGGAGAATTGCCTGAGCCCAGGAGGCGGAGGTTGTGGTGAGCCGAGATCGCGCCATTGCACTCCAGCCTGGGTAACAAGAGCGAAACTCCATCTCAAAAAAAAAAAAAAAAAATTCTTATATTTTACAGTTAACACAAGTATAATACAATTAATCTAGTAGATGTATTTGTTATGTAGAATATAGATTTGAATAAAAATCTGGATGCCCAATTTTTGAATATTTAAATTACATGATCTCTATATGACAAGAAGAATATGGGATATGCAAGTGCATCGAAATAAAAATCAAGATCTAATTTTAAAAGCTATTTGCTTTTACAAGAAAAAAGCATCAAGTCAAAGTATGTGATGCCCAGATCAAGAAGATTGAAAATGCTTCCGACAAACTAAACTTGTATTTTTAAAATTTGTATAAATTTAAGAGGAACAAGTGTAGTTTTGGATATACTGTGTAGTGGTGAAGTCTGGGCTTTTAGTGTAACCATCACTCAAATAATATCCCATCACTCAAATTGTACCTCAACTAACCTTTCAGATCAGATACTTGTGAGCAGAAATCACATCTCATGGAAATTAGATAATTTAAGTCTAACTAAAATCAGAATAACAATTTATAATTATTAGCCCTTAATATGGAAATTTGTGTTATCCATATATGATTAATGTAACTTTAATGTATATAATGTCTCAAGCACACAGCAGGACAGAAAAAATATTGAGTTTAAATCTGGAAAATATTTGAGATGAAAAGAATATTTGTAATTATTTGTGACTGTCTGTTATTCCCCCAAGAAAGCAATAAAGGGGTAAAAAGCATCTATAACAGAGGGAACATATGGAAAACACATTGCCAAGCAGTAGGTCTAATTCTAACAAAGCCAACAATTACATTAAATATAAAGAAACTAATCACTCCAGTGAAAAGGCAGAGAGTGTCAGACTGGATAAAAAGCAAAGTGAAGCAAAATAAAATCTAATTTTGTGTTATGTATAAGAGATGGAATTAAAGTATAAAAATAAATATAGGTTAAACAAAAGAAGATAGAAAAAGATATATCATGCAAATACCCAGCATAAAAAAAATTTAGCAGGCTGTATTAATGTCAAGTAAGGTAGTCAATGAATATTGGCAGAAACAAATCACAAGGAAAATTAGAAAATACTTTGAACTGAATGGAAAAGAAAGGTCAATATATGAAAATTTGTGAGGTGTAGCTTAAAGCACTGCTTAGAAAGAAATTTGTAGATTCAAATGTTTATAAAAGAAAAAAAGTTTAAAATCATTGATCTAAGTTTACACCTTAGGTAGCTTATTTAAAAAGCCTAAATTAGGCCGGGCGCGGTGGCTCAAGCCTGTAATCCCAGCACTTTGGGAGGCTGAGGCGGGTGGATCACGAGGTCGAGAGATCGAGACCATCCTGGTCAACATGGTGAAACCCCGTCTCTACTAAAAATACAAAAAAATTAGCTGGGCATGGTGGTGCGTGCCTGTAATCCCAGCTACTGAGGAGGCTGAGGCAGGAGAATTGCTTGAACCCAGGAGGCGGAGGTTGCGGTGAGCCGAGATCGCGCCATTGCACTCCAGTCTGGGTAACAAGAGCGAAACTCCGTCTCAAAAAAAAAAAAAAAAAAAAAAAGCCTAAATTAGATCGGGGCGAGGTGGCTCATGGCTGTAATCCTAGCATTTTGGGAGGCCTGAGGTGGGCGAATCACCTGAGGTCAAAAGTTCGTGATCAGCCTGGCCAAGATGGTGAAACACTGTCTCTAAACATACAAAAATTAGCTGGGCGTGGTGGCGCATGACTGTAAGCCCAGCTACTCAGGAGGCTGAGGCAGGAGAATTGAGTGAACCCAGGAGGTGGATGTTGCAATGAGCTGAGATCACGCTAATGCACTCCAACCTGGGTGACAGTGCGAGACTCTGTCTCAAAAAAAAAAAAAAAAAAAAAAAAAATCAGCATCCATTCAAAGATATAAAACTCTCTGTAAATTAGGAATTGAAGGCAATTTTAGCAACCTAGGACATCTATGGAAAACCTACAGCTCACATCATACTTTATTGCGAGATATTGAATACTTTCTTCCAAGGTCAGGAACAAGGCAAGAATGTCTGCTCTAACTACTGCTGTTCAACATTATATACCATAGCCAGTACAATAAAGAAAAAAAAAAAATGCCGGGCGCGGTGGCTCAAGCCTGTAATCCTAGCACTTTGGGAGGCCGACGGGGTGGATCACGAGGTCAAGAGATCGAGACCAACCTGGTCATCATGGTGAAACCCCGTCTCTACTAAAAATACAAAAAAATCAGCTGGGCATGGTGGCGCGTGCCTGTAATCCCAGCTACTCAGGAGGCTGAGGCAGGAGAATTGCCTGAACCCAGGAGGCGGAGGTTGCGGTGAGCCGAGATCGCGCCATTGCACTCCAGCCTGGGTAACAAGAGCGAAACTCCGTCTCAAAAAAAGTAAAAGAAAAGAAAAGAAAAGAAAAGAAAAGAAAAGAAAAGAAAAAGTGACAAATAAAAAGATTTAAAAGGAAGTAAGCTTAACCTTTTTAAAAACAATTGTGTAACTGTTTATGTGAAAAATTCTAAGGACTCTACTAAAGAACTACTCACAGTAATAATGACATTTTAACACATCAGCATGCAAGATTAATATACAAATCATTTGTATTTCTATATAATTGTAGCAGCATGAAATACTGGGGAACTGATTTAACTAAAGATAGGCAAAATGTAGATGAAAAAGTACAAAATATTTCTGAGAGAAATTTTAAAAGGTAGAAATAAATGGAAAAATATAACATGATTAGGGATTAGAAAATTCAAGATTGCTAGAATGTCAATTGTCCCCTAATTGATCTATAGAGTCAAGACAACTTCAAATAAAACTTTACAAGTTGTTTTGTAGAAACTGACAAATTGATTCCAACATTTATGTGAAAATGCAAAAGAACTAGAACAGCCAAACAATCCTTAACAGAAAAACAAAGATAAAGAACCTAACCTACTCTATTTAAAAACTAATTATAAAATGACAGTAGCTGACACAGTTCATTTTTGGCTTAAGGACAGATTGAGACCAAGGAAACAAAATAGAGAGTCCAGAAATACATTTGCACATATATCGTAGGTTATTTTCAACAAAGAGGCCAAGGTGACTAAATGGGGAAAAGAATAATCATTTCAATAAATGGTGCTGGAATAACTAGATAATCATTTGAGTAAAAAACGAACCCTGACCTTTACCTCATACTACACACAATCATTAATTTGAGATAGATCATAGACCTAAACTTAAAAGCAAAAACTATAGAAAAAAATCAGAGGCAAATATTTCACAATAATAGGGCAGGAAAGTATTTTTTAGATAGGGTACAAAAAGTAAACATAAAAGAAAAAATAAAAACTGTATTTATTATAAATTTTAAAGTTCTACTTATTGAAATATACTTGAAAAATGAAAAGGCAAGCTATACATTGAAGAGAATATTGGGAAGAACATCATACATACACACACACATACACACACATTTATCTGACACAGAGCTTGGATATACAATATATAAAGTACCCTTAAAATTCAATAATTAAAAGACAATGCAATAAAAATGAACAAACATGTAAACAGAAACTTCACAATGGAAGGCATATGAATTACCAATAAGCACAGGGAAATGTAAATTAAAACCACAGGAAATACCATTTCATATTCACTGGAATAGCAAAAATTAAAAAGACTGATATCACCAAATGTTGGTGAGGATATGGAGCAACCAGAATAATTTGCATACATTGCTGGTGAGAGTATAAAATGGTATAAGTAGACTGGAAAATGGTTTTGTAGTTTCTGCTGTATTCAAATACATACGTATGCTGTGATTTAGAAATTTCACTCCTAGGTATTTTCCAAAATGAAGTAAAAATATATGTCCTCATGAATATTTGTATACAAATGTGTAGAGAGTAGCTTTATTTCTAATAGCCCCAAACTGTATACTGCCCAAATGTCCACGAAAAGGTGAATGGAAAGGACATACAGACGTGGATGTTCATTGCAGCACTATTTGCAATAGAAAAGACATGGAATCATTTTAAATGCCCGTCAGTAGTAGATTGGATAACGAAAATGTGTTACATATACACCATTGAATACTATGCAGCCATAAAAAAGAATGATAATGTCTTTTGTGGGAACATGGATGGAGCCGTAGGCTATTATCCTTTGCATACTAACGCAGGAACAGAAAACCAAATACCACATGTTCTCACTTATAAGTGGGAGCTAAATGATGAGAACTCATGAACACAAAGAAGGAAACAACAGACATGGGGTCTACTTGAGGGGGAACGGTAGGAGGAGGGAGAGGAGCAGAAAAGATAACTATTGAGTATTGGGCTTAATACTTAATACCTGGGAGATGAAATAATACGTACAACAAACCCCCATGGCACGTGTTTACCTATGTAACAAACCTTCACATATACTTCTGAACCTAAAATAAAAGTTAAAAAATAAAAAAAGGGCCGGGCGCGGTGGCTCAAGCCTGTAATCCCAGCACTTTGGGAGGCCGAGGCAGGTGGATCACAAGGTCGAGAGATTGAGACCATCCTGGTCAACATGTTGAAACCCCGTCTCTACTAAAAATACAAAAAAGTAGCTGGGCATGGTGGTGCTTGCCTGTAATCCCAGCTACTCAGGAGGCTGAGGTAGGAGAATTGCTTGAACCCAGGAGGCAGAGGTTGCGGTGAGCCGAGATCGCGCCATTGCACTCCAGCCTGGGTAACAAGAGCGAAACTCCGTCTCAAAAAAAATAAAAATAAAAATAAAAATAAATAAAAAAGGTGAATGGCTAAACCAGTTGTGGTAGTTTCATAAAACAGAATACTAATCAGCCATGAAAAGGAGGAAACAACAGGTTCAGGCAACAACATAGATGAATCTCAAAATATCACACCAAGCCAAAAATGCCAGACACAAAGAGTGCATAGGTATGAGTCCATGTCTATGGTAGCGAAAGTGAGAAGGAGGGGACACAAATAAAATTTTCTGGGGTTATAACAATGTCCTAGTGGTTGGGGCTGTGGTTCCATGGGCATATGCATTCTTTAAAACTCATAAAATTGTGCACTTAGGATCTGTGTCTTTCATCTTATGTCAATTTTCCATCAACATGTTTTGGTGATTTCCTAGACTGTTCTTCTGAGCTCAGGGGTGGCTTTGGCTGCATCTTTCTCATAGTCGTGACTTGTCAGTCACTGCCTGGTTATTTGAAATTCAACAGAGAAAGCTCAGGAGTCGATTGCTAACAAAAGTGACTTCCCTTTGGTATCGCTTCCTTCCCACTTTCTACCAGGAGTCCATTAGACGTAATAGGGATATTTATTTATTTACTTATTTATTGAGATGGAGTTTTGCTCTTGTTGCCCAGGCTGGAGTGCAATGGTGAGATCTTGGCTCACTGCAACCTCTGCCTCCCAGATTCAAGTGATTCTCCTGCCTCAGCCTCCCGAGTAGCTGGAATTACAGGCATGCACCACTACATCCAGCTAATTCTGTATTTTTAGTAGAGACGGGGTTTCTCCATGTTGGTCAGGCTGGTCTTGAACTCCCGACCTCAGGTGATCCGCCTGCCTCGGCATCCTAAAGTGCTGAGATTACAGGCTTGGACCACTGCACCAGCCTATAGGGATTTTTAAACACACTACACAGTAAGGTAGTAGGCTTTAACCCAACATAGTTTCTTTATTTATTTGTTCTTGTTGTTTGTGTCCTATGCCTTTTTTCTCATACTAAAAAAAAATCTTTTATCTGTGCTTTATAAACTAGGTTAGGGAATTTTTGTTCAATTTTATGTATAGGTGAGTATCAATTTGAAGTTCTGTTTAAATTTCTTATTCTTCGAACTTCAAAATATTCTGCCTTCAAAAACAAAGAATTCCTACATATGCTTCTATATATGTATTTTTATTTATTTATTTATTTTGAGACAGGGTCTTGCTCTGTCACCCAGGCTGGAGTGCAATGGAGTGATCATGGCTTACTGCAGCCTCAGCCTCCTAGGCTCAAGTAATCCTGCCCCGTCAGCCTCCTGAGTAGCTGGCACTATAGGCATCTGTCACCACATCCTGGTTAAGTTTTTAAAATCTATCCTCCTGCCTCAGTCTCCCTAAGTGCTGGGATTACAGGCATGAGCCATTGCACCAGCCTATATAGTTACTTATAATTTTGAAGGTACATTGTCAGAGTGTGTTAACTTCTAACATTTTCCCAGCCTCTACCATGGAGTAATATTGTACATTAATTCAAATTAGTTGTCAAAGAGTTAGTTATGATATCCTTAATCTAAAAACATTATCTTGGGCTGGGAACGGTGGCTCATGCCTGTACTCCCAGCACTTTGGGAGGCCGAGGCGGGTGGATCACGAGGTCAAGAGATCGAGACCATCCTGGTCAACATGGTGAAACCCCGTCTCTACTAAAAATACTAAAAATTAGCTGGGCGTGGTGGCGCGTGCCTGTAATCCCAGCTACTCAGGAGGCTGAGGCAGGAGAATTGCCTGAACCCGGGAGGCGGAGGTTGCGGTGAGCCGAGATTGTGCCATTGCACTCCAGCCTGGGTAACAAGAGCGAAACTCCGTCTCAATAAATAAATAAATAAATAAATAAATAAATAAATAAAAACATTATCTTTAACTACTATTCTCACACTGAGTTTGAAATCTGTGGGTTTCAGGGGAGTGAATGGGAGGGGTTGTTTTTGAAGCAACACTTCACAGTATCTCTATTATTAAGATTTTCTTTGCAAAGAACAAAGAAACATTTTGTCCATGATGTTCATATGGCATTTTGTTGTTGTTGTTGTTATTCAATACTGCAGCTCCCTGCCCCAAAGAGACTCAAACATATGGCTGTTTATACTTGTCTGGTTCTGATGATGAGGGGAGAGTTATTTTCAAGGTCACTAGGCTGTCTTGAGCCGTTGGACACATGGCAGAAAGTGGAAGAGACATGTTGACATGTAGACTTACTCCATTCATGACAAGAAGTTACTTTTCTTGTTTTTGCTAGGCCTACCTTCCTCTCCTTGATATTAACTAAAGGTTTCTTTGAGCTATGGCTTATTTTCCTCTTCACTGATTTGTGAGAGCTACTTTTTTTTTTTTTAGACAGAGTTTCGCTCTTGTTACCCAGGCTGGAGTGCAATGGCGCGATCTCTGCTCACCGCAACCTCCGCCTCCCGGGTTCAAGCAATTCTCCTGCCTCAGCCTCCTGAGTAGCTGGGATTACAGGCATGTGCCACCACGCCCAGCTAATTTTTGTATTTTTAGTAGAGACGGGGTTTCACCATGTTGACCAGGATGGTCTCGATCTCTTGACCTCGTGACCTCGTGATCCACCCGCCTCAGCCTCGCAAAGTGCTGGGATTACAGGCTTGAGCCACCGCGCCCGGCTGTGAGAGTTACTTTTAATGAAAGTGCTTAAATCTAACTTAAACCTAAACCAAGAGGTGGCATAGTATCTTTAAATAAAATCAGAAATGCCAAAATTCCTCATGTTTTATCCTTAACCATGGCTCATGATAACATCCTAAACATTATCTTTATATAATTAGGTATTTATATGCAACCACAGGCTTTTGAAGATTTGTATGTGTATGTGCACAATATAGAGTCACACTTATATATAGTTTATGTATATAAGACATATTTTTGCGGAAGTACATTTATAGTTATATTTACATTGTGTTTGTCTGTATTCTCACACAAATACATATGTGCATTCTTATAAAAACTCCATGTAGTTTATCTCAAGATTTGAGTAATAGTCTTACTTTTCATTTTCAACCAAGAAGTTAGAAAGAGCTAACGAAAACCTTACTTTGATCCCTTCAAAAATATGCTTAGGAACAAACATAAGCTCCAAGGATGAGAGTGATTTGACAAACTTCCTCAATTCTTGCAAAACTGGTTTCTGCAGAACCAAGCCAATGCATCAAATATATACAGCAGGTTCCTGGAAAACAAGGCACTATTGATGCTCAAGGGATGCTAGCAAAGACTCAGTACTTTGTATCCTCAAATCTCCTTCCGTTTGGATGGATCTTGCTGCCTAAGTTAGCAGGTTTGATTCATAGATTTGGGCCAACCCCATGCTGAAACATGCCGGCCGTGGCTAATGGCAGAGCCTGGAAGAGCAAATATCACAGAAGGTCCGTGTCACAGTTTCAGAAATGCCACCTCCCTAGTGTGATTCACTACACAGGATGCATAAGGGGAATGCATGAGACAGGTGGGAAAGAGAGGGAGAAAAGAAGAAAGTGAAAGGGAGTCGGGGGAAGGGACAAAGAAAGAAGGCAGGGGAGAGAAGGAAATTAAAAACAGAAAAGAGAAGAGGAATAGAGTGGAGGGAAGGGTGTCAGAGAGGAGGGAGGAAAGTGAATGTTGGAAAAGAAAAAGGAGGGAAAGGGAGGGTTGGCAACAAGATGGGAGAAGAGGGATGCAAAAAAGCAGAAGTAGAAAGGGACCAGAGACACAGAAATACAATGAAGAGAGGGATGAGGAGACAAGGATACTCTTAAGAGGGAGATGGATAAAGAGGAAGAGAGTTGCAGAATGACAGAGACCAAGTGGGGATAGAAAACAGGAGAAAGAGGGAGGCTGTGCACATCTGTGTGGACCCTGCTAGCAGCTTAGCCAGTGGCCCAGGGCAGCATCCCAGAGCAGCATTGACATGGCCAGTACTATTAGCTTGGGTACCCCTGTTATCAGTCCCAGGGCTGGGGGCTGGTCCTCTCAGAAAATGCAAATCTCAGAGGGTCAGGCTCAGGCAGCTAGGAGTCATCCCCCTAATCACCAGGCTGCCTTTCTGATCTCAGCACAAGGGCCCTCTTGCACTCTTGATGAATTGCAGAAAACATTACGTTTTCTTTCTTCTGTTAGGGCTCAGGTTTCCAGAAGAAGGAACAAACACATAACAGGAAATGCTCCAGTAAAGCCAGGGAGGGAGTGGGTGGAAAGCAGAAGTTGTAATCCTAAAGCAGAGCCACCCACAGGGGTTCTTACTGCCTTTCCTAAGGTCACAGTCACACCATCTCCTTTTGGTAAACAGAAGGAGGTCCCGCCCAGGAAGGAGGAAGACCCAGTCATGAAAAACAAATGACAATAGCTCTGAGATCAGGACTCTTCATCTGAGGTCTTTTTTCTCTAGGCAGCCTGTGGACATTTCAACTAGAATTATCAGGCTTAGCAAATATACATACGGATGCCCAGTTCAATTTGAATTTTAGGCAAATCATGAATAAAGTTTTAGTAGAAAAAATACTGTTTTAGGAAAAGTATATCCCGTGCAAAGAGAGGAAGAGAGAAACTAAAAGGTGGATGGTAAAATAAGATGGGGAGGAGAGACAGAGTAGCAGAGACAGACAAATGCAATCTCCGGGACATACTGATACTACAGTTATTTGTTTATCTGAAACACAAATTGAACTTGGTGTCCTATATTTTATCTGGTAGTCATAGTTTCAGGTCTATTTTTCCCCATAAGTTATTTTTCTAACTTATTTTTACTAATTTCATTATTTCATTCACCCTTTTTCTATCTATTGGTTAATGGTAGATACTAGGATTTCATCCTCACAACATAGCAATTTTCTACTAAATGGAAAAAAAAAAAGAAAAAGAAAAAGAAAAATAACTAAACTCTCATTCTCTGTACCAAGGCTTATTATGTCTTATTTTGCTTTCATACTAGCACCTTCCTTGATTCAAGCGGTATTTCGTTAGTAGGAAAAGTAATGCATTTGCTTCTTTCAATAACAGAAAACCTGGTGTGTGTTGAGAAGCGGGTCAATTGGTTGAATAAATTTTTGAGTGAAGATCCAGAGAGCGGAAAGGAGATTGAGGAGGGGCAGTTGGGGAGATGAGATGGCACAATTAGATATCCTGTTCCTGTGTGTGTCCTGTGTGTGGGTGACATGGATCCCCTGCCTCCAAAAGCATTTGGAAGGAGCTATATCACTGCCTTCCTGGAGGAATGGTAAGTAAGAAGTGAGAACAAATGATCTCTAAGATCCCATCTAACTTAAACCTTTTTCTGGCATTGATTTTAAAAATGGACCTATGTGTATTAAGAGCCTTTTCTCTAGTCCAGTGAAAAACTCTGTCATAGAGCTTCATCATTTTGTAGAATGTATCCTATCTTCTCTCAGAAAAAATAGCACAGGAAACTTTGGAATGAAAGAAAATGATTAGGCTAAAATGTTATACTTTCCAGCAAATATTCTCATAGAGTATCAGGGCACTATCTGGGCTTTGGAATGATTCAATCATCTCTTGGTGAAGTGCCAGTGGGTTGGGTGGAATGTGAAGGTTACAAATAGAAGGATACAATTATGGAAATGTATCAATGGAAGAGTGAAAATGTAAAATGAAGAAGATTAGAAAAAAAATAACTGGGCAAACAGTGTCCTGACACCACTGAGAAACAGAAAACCAATCCAAATTGAATGGGGCATTGTTTAAGGTGGAGTGTCATTTGGGCTGCTCCTTCTCTCCAAAATGTAGACTCTCTTGCAGGCACGTAGCCACAACAGTTTAGAACTCTGAAAAGAATTAGCCAGAGGCTAGGCCTTAGAGAATGGGCTGCATCTGTTTTGAATACTTTCAACGCCCCAAGTGTAGGCATTGACCTCCTGTCAGAGAGGGCTCCAAACTGCAACCCAAGAAGATGTATTGATCTAGAAAATGTTTATACAAGTGCTTACATACATGAAAATAAATCTTCTGTACCCTTGGCATATAAGTTAAAGATATTCTAGAACCATGCACCATCACATTGTTTTTTTCTTTTTCTTTTTTGAGAATTGGGATGCAATATAGCATCTGGGGAAAGATAAATGAAGAAAATCCAATCCATGCACAGATGTTACTTTACATTTACGTGGTACTTCAGACTTTACATACGACTTGGGGTTGGCTGCACGTCCATGTGGAATTTCCCAACATTGCTATGAGGTAGGAATATTAATAACATTTTTGAGATAAGGAACAGGAACTCAAGAAGTGAAGATCCAGTCAGGGACCAGTATCAGGGATTCTGATGTGAAAGTTTCATGCTTTTCTCACTCTACCAGAGGTGACTTGGTGATGTCATATGACTGACAGAAAGTAAACTGATCTTTACAACCTTAATTTGTCCCCAGACAAGTTATAGAGCCTAATGAAAAGGAGAAAAAATGCGACACAGTGATTAATTACTGAGTTGTGGCATCACATCCCTGCTCCATCACATCATTTACTTGTGTATGACTTTGGACCAGTTTCTTTCCTTTCTCAGCCTTAGTTTTTTTGAACTGTAAAATGGGTTCAATAATAATATTCTCTTCAAGGCTGTTGTGAGGAATGAATATATTCATATATGTCATATTCTTATTATAGACAATTCCCTACCTACACTTATTATTATTATTATTGTACCTAGGCATGGAGTCTAACTCTTCTTCACTGTTAACTTGCACATTAGTCTAGGATGTTGCTTGTGGGCTTTTGTTTGTAAGCTTGCTCTAAGAAATCAGGCACTTTGAAAAAAAAAAAGGATTAAGAACTTCACCAAAAAGTAATTTATCTTAAAGTCTAGCCAAATAAATCCATACAAATATTTCCTAACCATTTTGAGAAGTGGGTAAAAGGATCAAAAATCAAGTGTGACATGTGGAACCAAGCATATTAGCAACTGATATAGCTTGGCTTGCAGGAAATGTGCAAAAAAGAGAAAATGTTCATTGTGATCCTGCAAAGGAGTATCTGTGCTTTGTCAACATCAATTTCATGTAAATGCCTTTACATTTCCAAAGCCCAGGAGATAAGCTTGTACTGTTAAAGCTAGGATTTTGCTGATAGGATATTAGAAGATGAAGCATTTCATGGCACTGTTATTTAATTTGGAGAGAAAAGATAGACTTTGGAAATAAATTAAGACTACCAATTTCAACACTAAGAGGGTCAGAGTAAGGAGAAATTCTGGAAACGTTTTAAGATCATGAGAGGCCTATACATCAGGGATCTGTGTGCAGACAGGAAGTGCAGATCAAGACAGTAGCCTTGGGCTCTCAGCTGAACCCTGAATTAAGTGAAGTGATAACAACACAGGATGAGGGCATGCTTTCTTTTCATTTCCCTCTCTCTCTCTCTCTCTCTCTCTCTCTTTTTTTTTTTCAATAATACATTCTTTTTTTCTTAAGTTAAAAGAAAGAAGATTTCAGTCTCTGAAAACAATCTCTTTTTTTTTTTCTACCTATTAAGAACCAAGAGGAGAGAGCCGGGCGCGGTGGCTCAAGCCTGTAATCCCAGCACTTTGGGAGGCCGAGGCGGGTGGATCACGAGGTCAAGAGATCGAGACCATCCTGATCAACTTAGTGAAACCCCGTCTCTACTAAAATTACAAAAAATTAGCTGGGCATGGTGGTGCGTGCCTGTAATCCCAGCTACTCAGGAGGCTGAGGCAGGAGAATTGCCTGAACCCAGGAGGCGGAGGTTGCGGTGAGCCGAGATCGCGCCATTGCACTCCAGCCTGGGTAACAAGAGCGAAACTCCGTCTCAAAAAAAAAAAAAAAAAAAAAAAAGAACCAAGAGGAGAGAGGAGAAAGGGAATTGTCCCATGCCTGTCCACTGGGGAAAGGAGACAACTGTTCATAAGTTGATGATCTTGCAGCAGGAACACCATAAAATTAAACCAAGTAGAAGACTAATTCCACTTTGGGGATGGGGAAACATTCTAGTAAAGAAGCAACTTGTAAACTTGTAAAATGAGTCATATAAAGTGATGTCTCAAGAAAAATAACTAGTGATATGTAATTTAGGAAATGTAGATGCTTCATCACTGTAAGAAAATTAGTTTACAAATACATGATACTCAAGGTCACAGTTGAGTGGCATGTCTGGAGGTATAAGTGGCAAAACTAGCTGTACTTAAAGTAATAAAAAAAAGTATATTATGTTTCTATAAAGCTCTTGGTAATAAAAATCAGTAGGAATAAGCAAACCTAGGAAACATTTTGAAATAAGAGTTATTTGATATGGAGACCTCAATTTTCCAACTCAAGTCATTTTTCTCCTTTTCTATTCATGTTGCTACCACAGCCCGTCCCTCGCCCCACCTCTCCCTGTGGCTCAATTCCCTCATATTCCTTCTTCCTTTTGTATTCATTAATTCCCAATCTCATCTAGGAGTCTGAAACTCCAGTACTTAGAGTTATTAAAAGTGATATGAGATGATCCTATTTTACCTTCCCCTTTCCAGAATTGCATTTTAATAAAGATCAAAGATTAATGCTAAAGTAATGATTTCACATGGCATTCAAGACTGTGGCCAGAAAGTGAGAAAATGGAGGAAAGGGAGTTTGACGAGGAAAGGATCAACTAAAGGGTCTTAATGAAAACATACTATGTTAAAAAAAAAAATCCCTGTTCTACATATTTGCACCAAGGGCAATATGCTTACTTCAGAAGGTAGAATTTAGCCCTTCTAACAACCAACCAAATGAAATCTGCTTTTCTCAAATCGCAAAGGAAGACGATTTTCTGCAACACCCTTATTATGTTTTTTCTTTGTTAGTATCTTAAAAACACTTTAAATGGTAAAAGAGAAATTGCTTGTGGTTTAAACATACAGAGGGCAAGATACTTTATCCTCAACTTTTTGATTTCTTCAAATACTTACAAATTATTCTTAGTAGAAAAATTAGACTCATTTTCTTCACAAGTCTATGAGACAGACTGCATAACATGCTAACATAAGTGGCTCTGTTGCATTTCAAATCTCCAGTCATTGGAACAATTGGTTGATTTTGGCAGTATCCATGACTAATGCGTTAACTCCAACCTATCAAATGAACTAAAACTGAGTGTGTTTGAATATTTGGTCTACAGATAAGCCTATTGGGGGCATTCAAACAAATGAGGTGGACTTGACTGTTCTGGTACTTTCAGGTTACATTCAGGGGAAACGTTGCACAACAGTTTATTAGAGCCAAGCCAAAAACATGCATTTCAAAAATCTTCTTTTAAACAATATGACATCTTTGGATTTTGCAAAATTTTGTTACTTCAAATTAAAAGCTTATTAGAAGTAAGTCTTCCCTGCAAACTGACATATTCAATTACAATCATCTGTTCTAGAGAACAGACTGCGTCTAGACAGAAGAATACCACTGTGGCTTAGAAGGAACATGATGCGTTACAGTGGCTGATTCTTGGGCTGGGTGACTGTTTTTATGATCTGCATTAGGAACGCCACGTGATAAACTATTTTGCAGCTTCCCAAATGTGTGTAGGTATGAACAACCTCAATGGTTATAGCCATAAACAAAACAAGATTGAATTATGGCAATGTGTTGGTGATGGGAGAAAAACACATTGGCCAAAGATAAATATGAAACAGCGGCATTGAGAATGCAAAATAAAAGCAAGCAAACAAAACCAGATTAATATAAATTAAAGCCAAGACTCTACGCTTCATGGGATAAAGAATTCTAGCCTTTGTTCCACGTTCTAGGATCCTAACAACTGTGTTTAAGGCAGGGGGTGTGGAGTTATTTATTCACATGTACATGGAATAAAACAAGCAGTTGGCCGCTTGTAAGAATCAAGCATCTGTCTTGGGAGGCTTCCTTTCAAACAGAGCCGTACTGAGTGCATACCATATGAAAGCAAATAGGCTAGGGGAACTACTGTTATAGAAATTTGTAAGAAAGCAGTCTTCCTGTTTTTAAATGTTTAGGCTTAAATGCATGTTTAGCCTTTCAGCAAGCTACAACGAAGTAGACATGTTTGATCTTATGAAGAATCTCAGTTTAAATCAATTTCCCTAAAGATGAGTTTATACATGCTATAAATCACACATGCTTTGCGAAGCCACTGCCAGTATGTAAGAAGAGGATTGTGCTCCACCCCTGCCCCGCACCCCACCAACCCTTAAAGTCGGTCATTTTGAGAGACTGAAAATGCAATCATTGTCAATTTTCTGGTTTCCATGGCTTAGAAATCTGAGAAGGCAGGGGTTCATTTCTTAGTAAATTTGCCCCCTAGGTTAAAGAAGGAAGACACAAATGAAAGGAGAGGACATGGCGCATGGTGGTTGCTAAGAAACATGCAACTGAACACAGGCTGCCCCTTAATAATGGCCAGAGGGGGTGTGAGCTGTGATAACATCGGCCATGATAGCTCTGCCTCCTGGCCCAGCAGGGGCCACTGCTGTGGGTAAAATGAAAAGGAAGGCAGTCTTATTAGGGAAAATGTAAGAAGACCTGGAAAGGGAAATGAAAACCTGAGGCCCTTCCCACACTGAGATGGTGCTACAGGTGCCCTGAGGGAAAAGGTATGCTTTGTGTTATTTTCCACTAGTAATGAAGGTGGATCGGATTAGGAATGATTCACATGCTGCTACTTGCTCACCTGGTAGCTGACAGCTCTTCTTTGAAAGACCTGGGTCCTGTGAATTCATTTATCAGGACTCAATGAGTCAACCCCTGTTCTTGACTTAATCAGTCTCAACAAAAGGAGAAGGGGACTTTATTTCTAACCAAGTGAGCTAACTAGCCCCAAAGAGCCATAATATAGATATATCATGCCACTGACATAATCAGCACAGCCTAGAAGTCCGTAGTGCAGCCTCTGGGGTCTGGGTGCAAGTTCTAATCCTTCTAGCTGGTGACCTTGGGTGAGTTACATGGACTTCATAAACCTTGGAGTCCTGATTGTATTTAATAGGGGCAGAATAATATAAACTCCATGCATGCTTATTTTCAGCGTAATGCCACTTCTCCCTTTCTACTAGCAACATACTCCCCTCTCTAACTTTAGGGAAATCCCCAGCCAACATACGGTTCCAGAGGGGTTTGCCAATGAGAATACAAACACCCCGACCAAAACCCACTCTACTTCAACTACAGTAATTGGTCCAATGGGTGGCAATGAGTCAGACCAGGTTGATCAGAATCCTGCCATTGGGATTTAAAAACTGCATTGAAATAAAAGTTCAAGTATGATCAGGGGAAGCACTTTTTTCCCAGTGGTGAAGCTGCCAGAGCTAGTGTTAACCACATTTCCTCTCAGTGGATCAAGCTGGACTACAGAGGAAGAGAATGACAGTGACAAAGTAAAGACATGCAAAAATGAAAGAAACTCTTTTTTTTTTTTTTTTTTTGAGACAGAGTTTCGCTCTTGTTACCCAGGCTGGAGTGCAATGGCGCGATCTCGGCTCACCACAACCTCCGCCTCCTGGTTTCAGGCAATTCTCCTGCCTCAGCCTCCCGAGTAGCTGGGATTACAGGCATGCACCACCACGCCCAGCTAGTTTTTTGTATTTTTAGTAGAGACGGGGTTTCACCATGTCGACCAGGATGGTCTCGATCTCTTGACCTCGTGATCCACCCGCCTCGGCCTCCCAAAGTGCTGGGATTACAGGCTTGAGCCACCGGAAAGAAACTCTTAAGGTCATTTGAATACCTGACTCAAGTTCCTGAGTTCTCCAGGACCATCCTGGTTCTCACCTCCCAAAGATCTAGCTGATATTTAGATGACAAAATGCATGTAAAGACTTTAGTACAGTGTCTGGTACAGAGGATTTAATAAATGTTTAAATTATTACTATTGAGTGGGGGAGAATCAGTCCTCCTCTCTCATGCTTGGATGAAAAAGTTCTTGGAAAAGCTTCTTCTCACCACCACCCCGTTTATTAACTAAGCCTCACAGAAAGTGGCATGCCCAGGATGGAGGAAAGGGGGCACAGTGTGACTGCAGAGTGGTGATCTGTAGCCGAGTGGCATTGTTGATATGCAGACATCACCCTATCCTACCACCTGACTGCAGTCTCCAAATGGCCTCCTTGTTAGCAGTAAAGAATTCCAAGTTTTCACCAAATTAAATGCAAACAGCAAAAAGAGAAAGGTTCGACAGAAACATTGCAAAGACAAGGTTCTGGCCCTGCTTCTGCCACTTGTATGTTAAAGGCAGAGCATTATGTTTGTAGTAGCCCTTTAAGAAGTGGTAGAAATGGGCCGGGCGCGGTGGCTCAAGCCTGTAATCCCAGCACTTTGGGCGGCCGAGGCGGATGGATCAGGAGGTCAACAGATCGAGACCATCCTGGTCAACAAGGTGAAACCCCGTCTCTACTAAAACTACAAAAAATTAGCTGGGCATGGTGGCGCATACCTGTGATCCCAGCTACTCAGGAGGCTGAGGCAGGAGAATTGCCTGAACCCAGGAGGCGGAGGTTGCGGTGAGCGGAGATCGCACCATTGCACTGCAGCCTGGGTAACGAGCGAAACTCCGCCTCAAAAAAAGAAAAAAAGAAGAAGTGGTAGAAATGGGGAGTTTTATAGTGCTTTTGAGAAGATCCCATCTTTTGACATGCGTGAACTGTAGAGACCTTGAGAATGTATGAAGAATTGTTATTTTCCTAGAGGGGCATAGAATAATTGGTTTTGTGACTGGGGACATTTCTACACATGTAAAGAAGAGGGTGGAATCAAAGAGCCTATCAATTAACATATTGAGCATCTTCTGTGTGTTACACTGGATTGTAACACAAGTGGTTGTGTTACAGCCACTGTTCTTGTGATGTTCAGAGTTCTTGTGATGTTCACGAAAACAGATGCAGAGATGAGAACTAAGAGAGCAATGAAATCCCAAAAGAAGAAACAATGACTTATGTCTGGGAGGAGGCCAGGGAAGGAGACACAAAAGAGTTAATATTTGATATGGGTTTTGACTGTTCACTGGATAGAGGAGGGAGACGTTCCTGAGCAGAGACAATTATGTTCAAGGAGTCAAGGTGGTGGTAAAGTGCAGGGTATGCTTGCGAAGAGCCAGAGAGACAACGTGGATTGTGGCTAAAACACAAGATGTATTAAAGTAGTAGCCCTAACCTTCTTCTGGAACAGACATAGCTAAGGGCTGTTGTACTTCTTGAGATCTCAGTACAATTGACACAGTTCCTTTGGCCACGCCCACTACCAATTTTTAGGCTTGTATAAATCCTAAATTAAGGTATCTGGGAATTTCCAGTGGGTTACTATATCCAAGGTTGTTCAGCTCTCTGGATCATGAACATTTGACCATCGCTTCTTTGATTTTTGCCTGAAATTCTGTACCTTCCAAAATCATTCACATACCTTAACTGACATTCTTGAGTTCAGGAGTATTTTCTGAAGATTTTGGTTTGTCAAATTGCAGGCTTCCACCATTTTCCTAGCCACACTCACTCGTTTCCCATTATAGAGTCCTTTGGGAATCCAAATACTTCTTGCTGTATGATGCAGAGGAATTATCCTCTGTCTATCTAGGGGTAAAACTTATTCCTCCACTTGTCTCATGCCCAGTGGTTTAGAAACAAATTTTTGTTGTTTGAACAGGCATTTTGGGTCTCATTGTCCACCCTAGGTAGCTTATTAAAAATATTTCTCTAATATGAATTCTGATACTTACAAAGGTAATCACAAGTTTTCCATCACTCCACAGACAAGGCAAAATTTACTAAATGAAAATAGTATGAGTTGCTATGGAGAAGGTCAAAGGTGATGAAAAGAAGAAATGGCGTGGGAGAGAGCCGTGGTTGCACAGCCAACGCTGTTGATATCCAGTTAAGCGGAGGGAGGGAAGCCATTGAAGACTTTGGAACTTGGGAGTTTGGCATTCAATTCATGTGTTAGTGGGGTCAGCATGAGACAGGTTGAAGACTGAATGTGATGGGGGAGAGACTAGATGAAGAAAGAGCAGTCTGAGGGAAGAGCAGCCTGAGGGAAGAGCAGTCAGAGGCCATTCATAATAGTTGAGGACATAATTGATGAGGATTAGCATGACAATGAGAGCTTATGCAGTGGGAGCTAGAACATGAGTTCTATAGAAATCTATGAGTCAGAGGATTAAAAAATATTCACAGTTCATTTTCAATTCAAATATTTGTGAATTTCAAGGGAGAGCCATCCTCCCAAAGTTACAACCTCATGTGCTCATTTAAATGATGCGCACATTTTTGTAATCGGGGAAAGGATATGAGTAATAAACTCAGTCAATGGCTGGTGACTTTTGAAATCAATTTTGAATATTATTTCACATGCTTTAAGTTTTTAGAAGTCTATCTGGTTTGACTATTTGAGACAGTCACTAGAACTTTCTTAGGTCTTTTTGTGATCTCAAATTCATCTTTGTCGTAGCCTATTAATTTACTGCAGACATACCTTTCCATTTACCTAATAAATGACAATTTGTGTTGTGTGTTTTTAAAACTTTTCTCCAGCCGGGCGCGGTGGCTCAAGCCTGTAATCCCAGCACTTTGGGAGGCCGAGGCGGGTGGATCACGAGGTCGAGAGATCGAGACCATCCTGGTCAACATGGTGAAACCCCGTCTCTACTAAAAGGTGCAAAAAAAAAAAATTAGCTGGGCATGGTGGCGTGTGCCTGTAATCCCAGCTACTTAGGAGGCTGAGGCAGGAGAATTGCCTGAGCCCAGGAGGCGGAGGTTGCGGTGAGCCGAGATCACGCCATTGCACTCCAGCCTGGGTAACAAGAGCGAAACTCCATCTCAAAAAAACAAAACAAACAAACAAAAAAAAACAAAACTTTTCTCCTAGGCCTTAAACTCATTTATGAATGGAAGTCTTCCTATCTCATTAACTTCCCTATTGTGTGTATTTAGAATCCACTTATTATGTGTTCCTTCCAACCCCAACTTTGTGAAAAATCACCTTCTAACAATTCCTCACATAGTAACTGTGCTCCTTCAAAACCATAAGCTACAAACACTAGGTCTGATCATACAGGGGAAATAAGAGTGATTTCTTTTTTTTCTTTCTTTTTTTTTTTTCTAGGCATGTCAATTTTTGAGCTTCTGGGATCCATTTAGTGAGCTGGAGATGATAATGGTTCATGAGATTCTAGCAGTCCAAATCATTAGGAGCTTATATAGTCTTGCTGTCCTGGGACTAATATATTTTTGTTGACAACTGGCTCCAGCTTCTCCCATCCAGCTGGCCTGTCTCCTGTTTATTATCCCTGGGGCCTCCCTCCAAGCAACTCTACTGTTCTCTGGTCTCAGCCCATCTAACAGGCTGTCATGATGCTCAGACACAGCGTCAGTGGCAACAGGGCCAGATTCAATTCTCAGCACTCTTCCACAAGACAGAGAACAATTAAATATGAAAACTCACCTTTGATTTATTAGGTATATTTTGCGGAGTCTAAAATGAAACAAGTCAAGACAGTTCATGTCTATATTGCTGGCATTTAAGATTTATATATTCCAATCAACTCAGGAAAAGGTTTGAGCTACAGATAAGTGCATATCTATAGGTTACTGATGTCTTTACATTGAGGTAAACTTTTCTGTTAAGTTATATGAATTGACTATAATGTTGGGAAGTCATTGCCTGAGAAATTTATCTTTATGAATTAACCCAACCCTGAAAGCTAGTGGGAACTGTAACCATTATGGTAAAGTGATTGAATGGAAAACAAAGTAGCGTTCAGGGAGATGTAAAACTAATTTCAAGGTTATCAAGATATCCATTGATGATTGTGCAGCATGTATGCAATGTCATCCCAAAGAAGAATAACTTCATCTACAGTGGGTTGTAAGTTAAGCAGGGGTCTGGCCCCTAGTACTTTAAACCTCATGAATTAAATCTATGCCAGAGAAACCTATGACAGCATGTCAGTGTCATGGGTGGGGGGGACACACCCATAGGCTCTCGTAAGGCAACATAGTCTTTGCTACTGCTATTTTAAGGATCCCTTCTTTCTACTGCTTCCCTGCAGTCAGTTCTGGAATGATGCATATTTCTCATTTCTTCAGAGTATATTATTTCTGGAAGTTTCTAAGGCCATCCTTGTGCATAGCTGCACTGCATAGTGTGGAGGGTTTTGTATATCTTAATTGACAGAAATGCCTTTGTTAATAGTCCACTATTTCCCTATTCTCTCTTCCAACCTTGTCTGAAATTTCCATCAAGGTGACTCTTCCCTGATATTTGACAAGACCTGAAAGAGTTTTGTTTCCAAGACACTCATAAACTGTAGACACTATATGGAAGAGGAAGGCACAAATGGGCCAAACAGAGATGTCATTACTAAACAGGAGTGAAGCTGAGGTGAAGACCAGCACGTTGCTACTGAAAATATAGCCCATGAACCAACAGCATCAGCATCTTCTGGGAGCTTGGTAGAAACACAGAACTTCAAACCCCACCCTGCTGAGTCAGAGCATGCCTTTTAACACGATGATTTATGTGCATATCTTGAAGAAAGAGGGGCAGCACTGTTAGAAACACAGATGGCCAGACCAAGATGACCCAAGAGATGGTTGAGGATTGTATTAGGTTGTTTTTGCATTGCTATAAAGAAATACCTAAGGTTGGGTAATTTATAAAGATAAGAGGTTTAATTCGTTCATGATCCTGCAGGCTGTACAGAAAGCATGGTGCCGATGTACATTCAGTTTCTGGGGTGGCTTCAGAAAGCTTACAGTCCTGGTGGAAAGCAAAGGGGAAGGAGGCACATCACTTGGCAAAAGCAGGAATGAGAGAGAAACTGAGAGAGAGAGGGAGGGAGGTGCCACACACCTTTAAACAGCCAGCTCTTGAGAGAAGTCACTATCACAAAGACAGCACCATAGGGATGGTGCTAAACCGTTCATGAAAAATCCACCCCCATGATCCAATCACCTCCAACCATCCCCACTTCCAATACTGGGGATTACAATCCAACAGGAGATTTGGGCGGGGACACGTATCCAAACCATATCAAGAATACACAAGCTATTTTGCCTCTTCTGGAGCAATATTCTACCCACTGGTTGCCAAAGCAGTTTGACCATCTGATTTGCTGCTTACAACTATACATTTCAAGATCACACCCCAGAGATTCATATTTCACTGATCTGAGGAGGGGCCCAAGAACTTCCATTTTTAGCAAGCACCTGGGTGATTTTCCTAGAACTGGCTGGGATTTGAATCTTCTACAGATTACTCTATATCCCAACTAGCTACTCTTCAGCCTCCTGAGTGGTCACAGAAGTTTTCAATCCTCTGTGAGGTTAGAAAAAAAAAGACCTTGATATATAAAAATCATAAGGATATGAGTCATGGAAGGAACTGCTGCTGGTTCTAAGCCACCAGTATAAATTCCTGGCCATCCCAGGCATGGTGGCTCATGCCTGTTATCCCAGCCCTCTAGGAGTACAGAGGGGAGACTGAGGCAAGTGGATCACTTGAGGTCAGGAGTTCGAGACCAACCTGACCAACATGGTGAAACCCCGTCTCTACTAAAAAATACTGGGCATGGTGGTGTGTGCCTGTAATTCCAGCTACTTGGGAGGCTGAGGCACAAGAATCACTGGAACCCAGGAGGTGCCGGTTGCAGTGAGCCAACATCACACCACTGTACTCTAGCCTCCGTGATGAAGCAAGACTCTGTCTCAGAAACCAAAAAATAAAAAATAAAATAAAATAAACTCCTGGCCATCAATATCAGGATGTGGCTGCTGAGTAATCCAGTAACATTCTCAAATCTATGGCCATTTTCAGAGTTGTTACCCATGAAAATCTGAAGTTATGGATCTACATTTGGTGTTGCCCTGACTAGAATAATCCAAGACAGCTGATGAGGTGTAAGTCTTTATTTAGAAGCATATTTGTGAACGCATATTTGTTGAGGGGAAAATCAAATGATTTAGAACGTGGGGTGGGTAGAGGGTTGTGTCCTCAGTATCACAATAATGCTTGATTCTGATGTTGTGATCTCATCAGAGAATTATAAAATATCTGGCCGGGTCTGGTAGCTCATGCCTGTAATCCCAGCATTTTGGAAGGCTGAGACAGGTAGATCAGTTGAGGTCAGGAGTTCGAGACCAGCTTGGCCAACATGGCAAAATCCAGTTTCTACTAAAAATATGAAAATTATCTGAGTGTGGTGGCACAACCCTGTAATTGCAGCTATTTTGGAGGCTGAGCTGAGAGAATCGCTTGAACCTGGGAGGCAGAGGTTGCAGTGAGCCAAAATTGTGCCACTGCACTCCAGCCTGGGCAATAGAACAAGACTCCATCTAAAAAAAAAAAAAATCAGTGCAGGGTGCCTTGTTTCACTTAGATATTTTTTAAAACAAGGGTCTTGGCCAGGCATGGTGGCTCATGCCTGAAATCCTAACACGTTGGAAGGTCAAGGCGGGCAGATCACTTGCACCCAGGAGTTTGAGACCAGGCTGGACGAAACCCTGTCTCTATGAGAAAATACAAAAATTAGCTTGTCATGGTGGTTCATGTCTGTGGTCCCAGTTACTCAGGAGGCTGCAGTGGTAGGATCGCTTAGCCTGAGAGCTTGAGCCTTCCGTGAGCCAAGATCATGCCACTGCACTCCAGCCTGGGTGACAGAGAGACCTTGTCTCAAACAACAACAAAACCAACGAACCAAATCAAAAAAGGGTATTTGTCCGAAATAAGAAGGAAATTTCAAGCCCCATTGTTGGTCAACTGTCAGCATTTGCCCACTTTGGCCCCTCTTGAGGCTTCAGAAGAAACACCCACTGATATGGTTTAGATATTTTCCCCTCCAAATCTCACGTTGAAATGTGACCCCTAGTGTTGGAGGGGCCTAGCAGGAAGTGGATCGTGGAGGTGGACCACTCAATAATGGCTTAGCACTATCCCCTTGGTGATAAATGACTCCTTGCTCAGTTAGTTCACATGAGATCTGGTTGTTTAAAAGAGCCTGGGACCTCCCTCTTCTTTCTCTTGTTCCTTCTCTTGCCATGTGACATAGCTGTTCTCCCTTCCTCTTCCACCATGACTGTAAGCTTCCTCAGGCCCTCACTGGAAGCAGATGCTGGCACCATGCTTCCTGTATAGCCTGGAGAACCATGAGCCAAAATGTACTAATTTTCCCTTTAAATTACCTAGTTTCAGGTATTTCTTGAGAGCAATGCAAACAGACTACCATGCTCACCTCCCCACAGTGTCCACTCCTCTCTTCAAGTTATAGGAAGCTACGGAGCTTGTCTTGCAAGGAAACTTGCTTCACATGACAGCAGAGTTTGGAAATAGTTTTCTTTTCTCCAAAGATGCCAAGGTAAGAAGTATAGTGCAGGGGCCAAGGATGTGAATTCTGGTGTCAGTCTACCTACCTAGAATCATACTCAGTTCTTAAAAGCTATGACACCTTAGGCAGGTTATCCAGAGTTCCTGTGCCTCACATTGATACCTAAGAAATGGGATAATCGGCCGGGCGTGGTGGCTCAAGCCTGTAATCCCAGCACTTTGGGAGGCTGAGGCGAGTGGATCACGAGGTCGAGAGATCGAGATCATCCTGGTCAACATGGTGAAACCCCGTCTCTACTAAAAATACAAAACATTAGCTGGGCGTGGTGGCGCGTGCCTGTAATCCCAGCTACTCAGGAGGCTGAGGCAGGAGAATTGCCTGAGCCCAGGAGGCGGAGGTTGTGGTGAGCCGAGATCGCGCCATTGCACTCCAGCCTGGGTAACAAGAGCGAAACTCCGTCTCAAAAAAAAAAAAAAAAAAAAAAAAAAAAAGAAATGGGATAATCATAATACCCATGTCACAGAACTGTTGAGAGGATAAAATGAGAAAATGCAGGGCCATCTTTCTGGTAGATAGGATTGTCAGTCTGGTAGATAGCCCCAAATAGCCTCTTTACCTAGAATTCTGTAAGAGCCCATGGAAGCCAACTGCCTAGATACCTTCTTTCTTGTCCTCCTGAGTTTCCAGATTTCTCCAACTCCTGCAGGGAAACTGGCACTCAAGTGTTGATATTGCTCTGTAGTGTAGCCTATGATGTGAGGACGGGATTTCTGCCTCTCTTGCTCACCTCATCTCTTAGTCTTGACCCTACTAAGGCAGTAAACCACACTGTCATGTGTGTACCTATGCAACAATCTTACATGTTCTTCACATGTACCCCAAAACCTAAAATGCAATAAAAAAAAGTCAGTTGTAGAAAAAAATAATTATTGAAATGACTTTTCTCATTTCAAGTTATAACACATCTGAAATTAACTTGCCCAGTTATAATACATCTGAAATTCTAAAGGCACTGCCTCTACCTGCTGTGCAAATCCCCTTCCATCTATAGTCTCTGGCCTAAAACCAATTGAGATGAACCCTCCTCCTCTGGAAGTCCTACCTCTTTCTGAAAGTAGGTGCCTGCTGAATCTGGCCCCTGTGGCCCTGTTTGCTCAAGTGGCTTCTATAGTTTTAAGGGGAAGTGGAAATAAGACATGTGAAAAGGGGAGGGTGGAAACTGAAATCTTAAAGACAAAACAAATGAGTATTGAGCCCCCAGCTTATATGTGTAAATCCATGGGAATCGAAGGCTTGCAGAACGGTGGCAGTAGCTGGCTGTCTAACTGGGAGGATGAATGGTATGCTATGTGCTGGTTTGGCTGAAAAGACTGTCTTCCCTAGTAAGCAAATTATTGATTATAAACTGTTATGATTCCTTCGGAGCCATTGCGGCCAACCATATTATTCCATCTGCCTTAAATGCCTGCTGTGTTCCCATGCCAAAACCCTTATGAAATTTCCACTGGAAAAAAAATGAGTAGCAAATTCAGGTCTCAGTGCTCATATATAATTTCAGATTTCATTAATAGTTATTAAATATATGCCCTGGGGAAGGATAAATTTCCTCATATGAATGGAAAGAGAATTGAATTTATAAATAAGGTGACACTGTTTTCAAGGACTGTTCATTAGACACATTCAGGACACACTTAGAAAAATCATTTAAATGAAAGGTGTTTAAAATCTCACAGAATAAAAAACAATGGAATGTTGGGAAAAGATAGGCTTGCTCAAAAATTTTCAAAAACAATTAAGTCGGAAACATTTTTCTCTGTCTGGAGTTTGAAAATGAACTTTGGGGAAAATTTTAAAAAGTCATAAAATATTTTTATATCACTGGGTGCGGTGGCTCATGCCTGTAATCCCAGCACTTTGGGAGGCCAAGGCAGGTGGATCAGCTGAGGCCAGGAGTTTGAGACCAGCTTGTTCCAATGCAGTGAAACCTCGTCTCTACTAAAAATGCAAAAATTAGCCAGGCGTGGTGGCAGGCACCTGTAATCCCAGCTACTTGAGAGGTTGAAGCAAGAGAACTGCTTGAACCCACGAGTTGGAGATTGCAGTGAGCCGAGATTGTGCCACTGCTCTCTAGCCTGGGTGACAGAGCTAGACTCTGTCTCAAAAAAAAAAAAAAAAAAAATATATATATATATATATATATATATTTATTGTGTCCCCAAAATATCCATGTCTAGAAAACAGTGATGGATATATTGGTAGATGGCAAACTGGATGCTAAAAAACATGTTGAAAATTGGTATTCATCTTTTTTAAAAGCTACAATTGTAAAAAGAATAAAATAGGCTAGTTAAGTAATTTTGACTGAGCAAAGCCCTTTGAAGTTTTAGGCGACTAAGACACATAACCTGGACAATATCTTTTGTAGCAGGAATCGTCAAAAGTCCAAGTAAAAATTCAAATCCTTTTCAGACCCATCACAAATCTCCTGAAAATCTATACAAATGTAGTTTTAGCTTAATGTGAATAAGCAGATAGAGAAGGGTTGAAAGAAATATTTAGGTTGGCAAAAGTTTGGAAGAGCAGAGCAGTTGGTTTTGTTTTTGTTTTGTTTTGTTTTGTTTTGTTTTGTTTTGTTTTGTTATGAGGGCAAATAAAATATTTGCCTGAGTGCTGAATTCCTAAAGAGAGATATTGTTGAACTGAAGACATTTTTGGATCAGGTGAGTTCTCTGATGTCTATTTCCACTGAATTGTCTTATCAGAAAAGAATAAACAAGAGAGTTTTGTTGTCATCTGTCAGCCTGCTGTTACATGAGCTGCCACCAGAGATTAAAATGTACAGAATGCCTTCAGACGTTATAGGTTCAAATGTTAGTTTTTCTCACTAAAAAATGTACTCTGCTATATTTTATATAAAAAATGCTGCTGTAAATAACTTTAATATAACTGTTGAAGCAGTAAAGACAATTTTTCTATTTGAATTTATCTCATTAGACCCCCTGAAATGAAATTTTATCTTTTAAAATAAACACTTCCCAAACACAGAGAGACTGAGATCAAGAAAGCCTTTCCTCCTGCTTTATCTTGTTTTCACTTCCCGAGTGAGCAGGCTGCACTGTATGATGGAGATGTGATTAGCCTGGTCTGTGGAACCAGAGGGCCATTTTCTATGCCCCTGCAATCTCGATGATCAGTCTAGGGTCTAGGGAACATTTCCCTTGGAAAGTTCACATCATCTCAAATTAAAAGTCTCATTATTCAAAAACAGTAATTATTTAGTTGCAAAATATATTAAACATAATTCTTATTTTTATTGTTTTGCTAGGTAGCCAAATTCAAAGTTGTCACCAAACATATGAATATGTTGGCTTTTATATTATCCTTAAAATATTTTTTCTTATAAGTTTGATTCTAAGATATGTGATTTTTACCAGGCTGTTGCTCATACCAACAGTACAACTCTAGAGAGCTTGCAGGAAATGTTTGAAAAAGTAATCCTAAAGCGACACTGATAGAGGGGATAAGCATGAAAATGCTAATGTAAATCCTATTTAGCTAGTTATAAGTTAGACTGTGGTTAAAGTTTGTTTGTAGACTGATGATTTAAACAGAGATGGTTTGGAAAAATAAGCAAAAAGCAAATGCATATTCAAATATGTCCCCCATTAAGACAGAGCAGTATAAGTGATTCATGGAGAAGATTGCAGAAAACAAAAATCTACTCCCCTCCCTAAAACAGTAACAAAAGTAGAAAAACTGAAGAATATTGAAACATTTTCAGTGTCCAGTACACAGATTTTTTTTTATTGTTGTTGTTCAAGAGTTGCTGATGGTAGATAGTAAGTAACCTGGCAATGAGAATGGAAAAAATGAATTCTAAAAACCAAACAAACTAAATGTCAGATGATGCTTTCATGTAGCGAAGGGAGTTATCTGTCTTTTCTTGAGGAGCATAAGAAGAAGAACAGATTTACCCCCTATTTCATGGCAAAGACATTTGGTAAAAGGCAGACTTACAGCATGACTAAAACAGAATCTCACCAGCCCCCAAGCCAGGGGTCCTTATCAACAGCATAAAAGCTCAGGTGGCAGCTGTGGAATTCCAGATGAACTAAGAAATGTGGAGCGAGCCAACCTAGTTCAGCAGAAAAGAATGTCAACAATTTCCCCATGGACGCCAGGGAGCCTGTTGCTGGGGAGCCTGTTGTGAGCACATCTCTTTATAGTCTTCAGAGAAACAGAGGCACATGAAGAACAGCTTGGGGAACTGAGAAAGAGTTCCAGAAATTTTAGAATGTCAGAGATGGCCCACTGAAGTAAAGAAATATGAGAACAAAATCGAGGCAGGGCAACTCGTGGAAAGGAGACAGTTTGCTTCTGTTTTCTGTTGCTAACTGCTTTCCTGTGCTTGCCCACCCACATCCTCACAACTTATGAGGAAGTAAGAAAAGAAGCTGCACTTTGCAAAAAAGTATCTAGTGAATAGAATTACACTCTGTGATGTGAATCTGTTACTGATTTTCTTGGTGACATGACACCACCTTAAGAAATGAAATGAACAAGATACCCAGGACATAATCCCATTTCTATGTATATGCACACATACAGCTTCATATGGACATGTACAATTAAGAGCGTATAGCATATGGCCATTTACGACATAGGACATTTCTATAGTCCGTGTCAATCCAGCTCCTTTGGAAAGAGAAAAAAATCCCATGCTACTTATTTATGCAACTGTTTTCAAATAAGTTTTTCCGACTGTTTGATGATAAGTGTAATGTAATCATACAAAAGTGAGCAGTGAAATTAGAAATAAAGACATTGCATGTTTGGAGCAAAGTAGAGCAATTTCATAAGGAGCTTTTAATTCTGAGAGCATTTTGAATGGATTATTCGAATTGATTTTATCTAATTAATATGCTAAATCACACTGAACAAAGAAAAACACATAATCATGTAGGGCGTGTGGACTTGTAGCATATCCAAGCAGAGAAACGACCTGGGGAGTCTCCAGTCCAACTCACTCACTTCATAGACAGGAGCCTGAGATCGAGGACATTCCTACCGTGTGAAGTCACACACACAAGCTCGGGTGAAGGCTATGCGTCCAGTCACTTCTGTGTGCATCAGAAGGGGGAGACAGACACACACTCAAACACACAGAGAAAGAACGTGAAAAACAATGCAGCATGCACTTGTGGCAATGCATCCTCCTGGAAGAAAACATACAGGTTTTGCAGAGAAGGGGGATTCATCAGATGTAAAGTCAAGACTTTCTGTTGAGGGCTGAAAACTCAGGTGGCATATATAGATTTTCAGATGAGCTACAAATGACAAGGGCATAGAATTCACTTGCAAAGGCTCCCAGCACTTCCCCAGGCACTGGACCAAAGTTGCATTGTCATGTTACCTCTCTGTTGTCCTAAGAAACTGAAGGTGCTCTCACCATGTTTGAAAATCCCCCAAATTAACATCACCTCTATGCCATGAATACCAGGAGCACTAGGACTCAGGCTCCATAGCATTTTCATTGCTCCCTGCATGCACCCAGACATCTTAGCATGGTGGTCCTTGAACACGGGCATCAGCCTCAGGTGGAGGGCTTGCTAAAACAGATTGCTGGGTTTTACCCCGTCAGAATTCCTGACTCATTTAAGTCTGGTGGGGCCTGAGAATCTGCATTTCTAACAAGTGTCCAGGTTGTGCTGCTGGTGCTGCATGGATCGCACTTGGATCCAGCACACTGCACTAGCACAGTTTAGGCTTGCTGAAATTGGATTACCAAGTTGATGGATGAAAATGATGCTCTTTTATTGGACCACATAATGGATATGTGCATCTGTCACCTGCAGATGAAAGTGGTGGCAAAATGTGAGATTTCTAGCATTGCCAAAAAGGAAAATATTGACAAGCATTGTTAGGAAAATTTTCCAAAAGGGGGTTTAAATGACCTCCATGTGCAAGATCAATGGGATGGAACATCTTTTAAAAAAGTTGTCTCAGCAATAAAAACTAAAATGAATCGGCCGGGCGCGGTGGCTCAAGCCTGTAATCCCAGCACTTTGGGAGGCCGAGGCGAGTGGATCACGAGGTTGAGAGATCAAGACCATCCTGGTCAACATGGTGAAACCCCGTCTCTACTAAAAATACAAAAAATTAGCTGGGCATGGTGGCACGTGCCTGTAATCCCAGCTACTCAGGAGGCTGAGGCAGGAGAATTGCCTGAACCCAGGAGGCGGAGGTTGCGGTGAGCCGAGATCGCGCCATTGCACTCCAGCCTGGGTAACAAGAGCGAAACTCCGTCTCAAAAAAAAAAAAAAAAAAAAAAAAACTAAAATGAATACTTGCTGCAATTTTTGAGGTTTATGCATGCAGTTCCAAGAAGTATCGAGAATTTTTAAAAGTCATTTTTGGATTATTTCTGAAACGATCTTATTAGAAAAGAACTTTTTTATCATTGAAAATTTACATCTGAACTCTTACTTTTTAGAGTATTACATAGTTTAAGCTGAATGTTCTTTTTCCTGGATTTTACTTTTCAACAGGAAATGGAACTCTATCAAAATAAGAAAATAAATGTTCTGCTTACATGTGCCATTCTGAACTAGTAGTTATTTATAAAAGGGGGTTTCTACTTTTACTAACTCAATATGTACCAGAAAAAAATTAATAATTTACATACAGTTTTGAAGGCAACTCAAAATTTTATTAATCCTAATAATGGTTTTAAACCATATTAAGGTACATCAATTGCTCTCACAAGTCACTTTATTTATTTATTTTTGAGATAGGGTCTTACTCTCTCACCCAGGCTGGAGTCCAGCGGGGTGATCGCGGCTTTGCAGCCTCCACCTCCCAGGCTCAAGTGATCCTTCCACCTCAGCCTCCTGAGTAGCTGGGACTACAGGCACATGCCACCATGCCCTGTTATTTTCTTTCCTTTTCTTGTATTTTTTGTAGAGATGAGGTTTTGCCATGTTGCCCAGGCTGATCTGGAACTCCTGAGCGCAAGTGATCTGCCCGTTTCAGCCTCCCAAAGTGCTGGGATTTCAGGCGTGAGCTACTGCACCCAGCCTCAGAATTCACTTTATATTTTGCATTAAAACTAGTTCATCGGCCGGGCGTGGTGGCTCAAGCCTGTAATCCCAGCACTTCGGGAGGCCGAGGCGGGTGGATCACGAGGTCGAGAGATCGAGACCATCCCGGTCAACATACGTGAAACCCCGTCTCTACTAAAAATACAAAAAATTAGCTGGGCATGGTGGCACGTGCCTGTAATCCCAGCTACTCAGGAGGCTGAGGCAGGAGAATTGCCTGAACCCAGGAGGCGGAGGTTGCAGTGAGCCGAGATGGCGCAATTGCACTCCAGCATGGGTAACAAGAGCGAAACTCTGTCTCAAAAAAAACAAAACAAAACAAAACAAAACAAAACAACAACAACAAAAAAAAACTAGTTTATCTATCAAAACAGATAGAAAGCATCCTTGTTCTACATAGGTTTACTTGTTCTCCTTATTACCCTCATCTGAATCTGTAGGCCAGTGACAAAGAGTTTTGTCAGCTCTCCAAGTGACTCCATATTTTCTTGAAAACAGTCTTTAGTACTTTTTCTATGTTGCTCTCCTCCAAATTTAACTAAGAGATTTAATGTCTTGTTTGCAAGCTTCAAGAAAAGCTGCAAAAATTTAAAGAATGCAAATCAGAAATTATATCGATTTAACAAGCAAATGAAGCAAACACTTTAAAATCTGAACATAGTTTATTACTTTTTCACTGGCAGACAAATGATTATGTTCCCACAATGTAACCTTTCCTATTTTGAGTCTTTTATCCTGTTAAACACTAATTCCTTTCTCAGGAGGTCCCAAATAGAAAATACTCCTTTTTCAATGGACATTGACAACACACATGTATGCTATTCTTATTATGCACTGATGAAGGTATAGCTGAAATCATGTAATCTTGCTAGTAATTTCACTTTGGAGATATATAATAAGATATTGCCATAGAATGAGACTCCGAAGACATTTAGTCCTAAGCGAGTGCTGTTGCTCCATTTTACATAACAGTTTCACCTTTGAAGGAGATGGAGGGAATGCTGGCGATGCAGGGCTGAGGCACACCTTTAATGTGGGGCCTCTTGGTAGTGGGCCAAATGGTTCTAATTATTTTCACAACTTTCTCCTGCAGTGGGAAGGAGTTGGAAAGAGGATCACACAGGCGTACAAATCTGTTTCCCAAAGTGAAGCGAGATGAGAAATGCTTCTGGTGATGTATCCCATCGACTGGTGAGATCACCTTCCTTCCTTCCCCTTTGTGATGCCACTTGCAGCAGGATGCTGCTTCCTCTGCTCACCTGTGCCTATGACTTCTCCCTCCCTTGGGGGACGGGGAGGGGAGGGAGTACCCTGATAATTCTTCACTGCCTCCCTAGTCTTCTTCTGACCCCACCTTCCACCACTCCTCTAATCCCAGGTTTCTTAGCCACCTTTGTCATTTACATCGCTATGTTGCCAGCCCCACCCAGGAATCTGCAGTCATCTCACATGCACAAGTTCTCACATTCTCAACTCCTCTTTTCAGGGACAACTCAGCACTCAAGTTCTCTAGCATAAGAAATGCCTGTGTGGTTTAGAAAGCACAACTTACAAACAGATACAACAATTTTTCTAAGCAAGTGAATTCAATTGCTTGATATATTAGGTAAGAAGAGGCCAAATGGGAACCTGGGTTGGAGTTGTCCTCCAACTCCTGAGAACACTGGTTTTCTCCTAGTGAACTCTCTTGTGTAGTTGCTGCTAGCTTCACACAAGCCTCTCTTCCAGGTACACACAAACTTTGCTGATGAAATTCTCATACCGTCTGAGAAGTATTTTTTTTTTTCAACCAATCTGGTTTTGGAGTTGAACACATTGCATCAAGTTGATCACCAATTACATCTGTCATAGATCAATGCTCAGTGCCTGACAATGTGCTGGATAGTCAGTCAAGGAGAGGTGAAGGCTTTCACTCATGGGGAAATAAGACAGCACACTGCCTTTTATAAATCTACAGTTGTGCCATTTCTGTAAAACTATCGCTCACATTTCTATTTTCATTCTTCTGTTGGTTTGCTTAATTGAATCCCCCTCTCCCTAAATATATAAGAAGAATGTAATATCACTTACATTCTTCATTCCAAAATTGTAAAATGACTTCCATTTTCTTGGATATGTCTCAGCAAACAAAATGAAAATTTTACATTTCCTTTTTATACTGTCACCACAAACATCTCATAAACACGCGTTTGCATAGGTATAACTTGGAAGGGGGAGTATTAATATGGAGCTGTCTCTGTCTTACCAAAAAAATAAAAAATAATAACAGGGCCAGAGTGCAGTGGCTCTTGCCTGTAATCCTAGCACTTTGGGAGAAGGAAGTTGGAGGGTCATTTGAGGCCAGGAGTTCTAGAACAGCCTGGACAACATAGGGAGACCCCATCTCTACCAAAAAAGAAAACATAGTTCGGTGTTATGGTGCCTGCCTGTAGTCCCAGTTACTTGGGAGGCTGAGGCAGGAGGATTGCTTGAGCCTAGGAGTTCCATGCTGCAGCGAGCTATGATCATACCACGTTGCTGCACTCCAGCCTGGATGACACAGCAAAACCATGCCTCTAAAAACAAAAACAAAACAAAAAAACCCCAGCATTGCCATAGTGTCTGTTAATCATTGTGACAAGTCCATAATTGTCTTGCTTGCCCTTCCAGCTGGGTAGAATCTATAAAATATTTAAACCAATCAATACTTCCTGCCTTGAAATGAATTGTCTAAGCTTTGCTTATAATAATCATATTATTTTCTAGCCTATCACTTTATTTTCTATTAATGACTGTATGAGTGCCTGAGAACAGTGGGAAGTTATTATCTTATCACACAGCTGATATCAACTATTATCTCTCAGTCAGAACAACAGACAGCAAGGAGATGATTCCTTTTACCAAAAAGTAAGACTAATAATACATGTAAGTAAATTGTTAAGAGTAACTATGTAGATCCCATGTTCAGTTCCTTCATTTTACATACACAGACACGCACGCACACACACACACACACACACACACACACACACACACAAATTTTCTATAGGTGAAGAATATGCTGCTTTCCTCAACTGGTTATGCCTTTTTAATTTAAACAATGATGTAGTATTCAACTGGGTACCAATAAAGTTTTGTTCTCTGACCAAGTACACGGGAGTGCTGGAAGATTGGCCCTAATCCTTCACCTCTCCCTGTATCTCAGCCCTTTGCCACAGTACACTGTGGGTAGGGTGTACTTCTCTGCCCCTTGACTTGGTCACGTGACTTGTATTGGCCCATGGAATGAAGCAGAAGTGACAGTGTACCCATCGTAAGCCCAGGCTTCAAGAGGTCTATGTGTTTTCACTTGTATTCTTTCAATTCTGCTATTGCCATAAGGAGGACATGCCTGGGCTAGCCTGTCCGTACAAAGAGAAGGCTGACAGGTACTTAGAGTAGAGCTCTCCCCACGCCAAGCCCAGTATAGCCAACCCCCAGATGACTGGCAGACTTGGGAGACATAATAAGTGATAGTTAATCTAAACCACTATGTATGAAGGTGGTTTGTTATGGGGTATTAGATAACTGATATTAAGTCACCATCAAGCAAGTTTGGTTTACGGCACTGATTGGTAGTAGTTCATTTGATTAGCTTAGTTTTAAATTTAATATGAGAATACATTAATATTGTACAGTATAATCTTAGGACAATCATAAATAGAAATAGACTGGCCGTAATTTCCTACAGTGTAAGATGACTCTATATTTATAGAGAGGGAAAGTTCCCTTATCTTTCAGAACTTTTATGTTTGTGCATCTGTAAAACAAGAATTACGATATTTGCCTTGAAAAATAGGAATTCATGGATAAAGTATGAGATTTACTCAGCACATGGTAGAACAACAAATAAATGTTAGCTATGATTTTTATTTAGTACACTGTGTGAGAGAAAGTCTATTAATACTTGGGTCATTATTTGTATTCCTTTTTCTTTAACTTCTTTTAATGTTTTGCTCATTTTCTTCTGGTTTTACTTATATAACTCTTCCCTTTTCCTTACCTTCTGAAAAATTCAAGTATAAAGTCTACCATTCCTTTTGCCCACAGTCCAAAAGGATGATTTACCAAAAATGGCAAGACCCACTGAGCTATTTATACTGCTCTGGACACAAGTTTCATGTTATGGACACGTTCCAAATGCAAACACAAACACAAAGTTCTTTTCTTTTTTTGAGACAGGGTCTCACTTTGGGAGTGCAGTGGCACAATACTGGCTCACTGTAGCCTCAACCTCCTGGGCTCAAGTGATCCTTGATCAGCCCCACAAATAGCTGGGACTACAGGCACATGCCACCATGCCTGGCTCATTTTTTGTATTTTTTGTAGAGATGAGGTTTTGCCATGTTCCCCAGGCTGGTCTCAAACTCCTGAGCTCAAGTGATCCCCCCACCTCAGCCTCCCAAAGTGCTAAGATTAAAGGTGTGAGCCACTGTGCCCGGCCTCTAAACACAAAGTTCTTTAGAAAGAAAATCAAGTATAGCAGATCATTAAATGTATTTCTTAAATATTTTCTCTTCCCTCCCTGTCTTCCATAAAATCCTGCAAATAAATATCAGATATAAGTGAGATGCTTTCTAATTTAAACCCATGATCCACTGTGTAGGAAGCAATGACAACAGCAAGACATTTACTTTCCTTTATGTTGTAGCCACAGACGTGATCTTAGTTTAGATAGGCTTGTCAAATGATTTTGCCTAGAGTGGGTAAACTTTTTCTGAAAAGGGACAGACAGCACATATTTTCTGCTTTGTGGGCCACATGGGCTCTATTGCAAATATGCAACTCTGCCACTGTAGCATGCAAACAACCATAGACAATATGCATAGAAATTTACATGGCTGTTTTCTAGTAACACTTCGTATACAAAAACAGATGGGCTATAATTCACAGGCAGCTTGTGAAAGCAATAACCTCTAAGACAAAAATAATGATGATATTAATGGAAAATTAGCCACACTAAAGTTCAAATATGTTCCTAATATAATATCTACATTATATGTGAATATTTCTTGGGTTTATCTTTTAAACCTTGGAATTGTTTTTTTTAAAGTTCTGCATATGATAATCATAAGGTTAGATTTTATTTATTGGATCTATCCTCATGGTCTGAAGCTTCTCAACATTTACAGAACAGAATTTCTTAGCACAGATTCTGCCCGGCAGGCTGGTTTAATTCAATTTCTATCTAATTGTTCTGTGTAGGGCTTTCATTCTGTTATTTCTACATACGTCAACATTGGGCCTATGTGGCACCCATGTAATGGCATTTCCACCTATTTGCATGCTATGCCATCCTATTTTGTTGGTGATCATATTGGACAATACACTTTTTGCTTTCCTAATAGTAATCAACAAGAATACCAATGGTAATATATATTTTTTCCCAAGGATTTTATGTAGAACCTCTCCTTGGCTTCTGAAAGCTTATAATGAAGGCATACTCTAACACCATTTTTATTTAGCCCTCATCATGTTAACAGGCTCTCGCACAAACCCAATAATCACTGTGGTTCACCCTTGTGGAGACTGGCTAACTAACATGCTTAGCCCATAAGAAAAACATTAGGGAAAGGAATGCACATTCTCTGGGTTCACACTCACCCAGCTGCCCAGACATGCTAAGGAAGTATTCATGTGTGAGCTCAGTTTGTGCAGATGTTGGAGAATGGTTTGTGAAGACCTCCCTGATAGCATCAAGTGTGCTGCAGAGTGAACTAATTCAAGATGAATTTTTTTCCAGATTTTCATCATTTGAAAGGTTTAATTTACCAAGATGGGTTTCAGCAATCTCACAGTGTGATACTGATTTTATCGTGTAATTTAATCTGTACTTAATTTCAAAGGGTGGTATTCAGAGATAAAGCTAGACTACACAGTATATTCCTCTTATGAGGCACAGTGCAGGTTCCTTCTGTCTTCAAGAAGAAATGATTTATCATGTAGCATGTGATTGATCAAGCCATAGGATTTCCTTTCATCTCTTAGCTTGTCTGTATTCTGAGTTTTTAAGGCTCTTTTCTTTTACTGCCCAGATTTTTATTATTTTTAGTTTCAAACCATTATAGCCAAAAATGTTGCCAATGGGGGCTTTTTAAAAAATTCTAGTTTATCACTGTTAATGTAAAGAGTGAGTCAAAAAATTCATGTGAAACTGGAGTCCTGGTTTGAACAATAAGCATGTGCTGAAACATTAGTGTTTTAAAAGCTCACTTCCCAATACCATATGAAAATAAACAGATGCTTTTAAAAGCAGAATTTGTGTAACAATTGTTAATAAAAAGCTAAAAGCTGACACAAAACTCTTTCATCTAGAAAGTATGCTGTCTAATATCATGGATGCTGAAAGACAAAAAAAAAAAAAAAAAAAGAAAGAAAAGAAAAAAAACAAAAAGAAAAAGAAAGAAAAAAAATCAACCAAAACCCAAAATGAAGCTCAAACCCCAGCAGAACTTGTTGTCTTAGGGTCTGAGCAAGGAGAATATACTCAAACACCCAAGGGGAGACAGGCAGGGGGCTTCCCTGAGGGTAGCGATGAGACAAAAGAAAAATACCAATAATCGTGCCATGAAGGCCCCATCGGCTCTGCTTCTGTCTTGGGCAGACAGTTGGTCATCTTGAGCTCACTAAGAGCAAAATTGTGCTTGTCACAACTGTAGAGGGGGTGTTACCATCATCTAGGGGTTAGAAGGGCCGTAGTTTGGGGACACCTGTTTAAGAGATTTTGGCACATTATAAAATGGGCATATTCATTCGGTCAATAAATATTTGTCAAATGATTAAATGTATTAGCCTTTTGATTTCCATTTTAAATGTGAAATTGATTTTAGACTTGTGATTGTTAAGTTGATAAATAAAACAGGATTTTACTGTGTGGTAAATAATACTGGACTCTTTAAGTGACCTTTCAATTCTTTCAATAAGTATAAATATTTAAACCTTTTAACAAGCTAAAATACTTAAACATTTAAATGAAAAAATCTAAATATTTAAGAATTTTAATGGTAATAAATTGAAATATTTAAATAGTAATGAAATTAAGTATACACATTTATTGAATAAATGAATGCATTTATTAGATTTATGAAAGTTTAAGTTTCTAGAAAGAGTTTGCTTGTGTGGGTTGTACGTTTGCCCAGCTAGACATATATTTGAATGGTTAAACAGAAAACGAAATATATTGACTTTATAAATGTACATTCACCTGTATAAAGAATTTTTGCTAATTAAGTTTGTAAATGAGAGCAACTGTTTGAATTTAAATTGTTCAGCTCAAATTCAATTCTAATCAAAACCCTCTGTGAAATGATCTGTTTTTATTATATATATAAGATACTGGTAATGTTAATATAAGCAGAAAAATAAGACTTGTAAGTTGAACTTGAAAGCTTGAGGAAAATCTTGATTTTATAATCTTAATTAATATAGATTTAAAGCCTACATAACTGTAAATAGCCCTTTCTAAACAAAAAAAAAAAAAAAAAGAAAGAAGGAAAGAACAAGAAAATAAAAATGCCAGTCTTAGACATTTAAAAAAGTATGAATAACAGTTAAATTTGTCTTTTGGCAATCAAGAAATAATGTTCTCATTAAACAAAGATGATGTGTCAGAAACGCATGTCACTTTCAATGTGCAGTAGGATGCTGAGGATATAGAATCAGTCCCTATCTTATCTTGTGTCACTTGTTCCAAAGTCACATGGTTTCTGGAGCCAACTCTGCATGCCTCATTGATCTCTAGGAAGCCACAGAGGACTTTGTGGCTCTGGGCAGATAAGACAATGAGAGCTCAGTTACCTTTCAACAGAATACAAGAATATTAGTTCTGGAAGGACCCTCACTCTCCTCCTCGCTTCTAGAGAAAGAACCCTTTCTTTTTTTTTTCTTTCTTTCTTTTTTTTTTTTTTTTTGAGACGCAGTTTCACTCTTGTTACCCAGGCTGGAGTGCAATGGCGCGATCTCGGCTCACCGCAACCTCCACCTCCTGGGCTCAGGCAATTCTCCTGCCTCAGCCTCCTGAGAGCTGGGATTACAGGCACGCGCCACCACGCCCAGCTAGTTTTTTGTATTTTTAGTAGAGACGGGGTTTTCACCATGTTGACCAGGATGGTCTCGATCTCTCGACCTCGTGATCCATCCGCCTCGGCCTCCCAAAGTGCTGGGATTACAGGCTTAAGCCACCGCGCCCGGCCGAGAAAGAACCCTTTCTACAGTGGTGAAATGGCCAGGACTGGTCCTTGGGGACAGTGTTGACTCTTCATCCAGGGCATAAACTTTGGAGGACATTTCTGGCAGGGTTATTTACATATTCTTCCTCCTCCGTTAGTTTCTCATGGTATATTCCACCACATTTTGCAGTTTTTATATAACAACAGCTCCAAACCTCCATAAATTCCTTTTCTGTTTGAGCACATGAGCAATGAGGTGCCACAAAACAAAGTATACGGAGACAACAAACTTCTGAGAACTATCTGACAGTGATGTGTGAATGGGTGCACACACGTGTAGGGGGGACCATGAAAGCGTGGAATTTACTTTTTTTCTCTAATTTTCTATCACTTACAAAAGTTGAAAATGATACAAGACTATGCTACACAATATCATGACATGCAATTGTTAAAAGAGGCATATGACTTTATTTTTTTCTTTCCTGCTCTGCCTATTTAGAAAATGTATCCAAATAACCCATGATGACACTTTATAACAGCCAGAATTGATAGTTAGGTAGCTCTTAGGCTAATAAGCTGAAAATAAGAGCTAAACCCTCTTTATCCTACTGCCTTTAAAAAAAATACCCCAAACAAACAAACAAAGAAGCCCAGCAGGCTCACTATGTAGCATTAAACCAAATAGTGCCATCTATTGGCTGTTTACTAATATATGTTATCCAATCAGGGCCATCAAACAAAGGCATTAGATGGGAGACAAGAGAAGCAAGCTCTGTCCTCACTCTTTCCTCTGCGCCTTGAGATGTCCTATGCCGTCCGAAACACAGACATGGCAAAACTCCTTCTATGAGAAAACATTTCCTATTTCCACTGGGACCCACTTTTTCTTTATTTTCTTCAAAGAAGTGCAGAAGAACTGAAAAATATCTTCAATTTGGCTTGGCCATCAACAACCACCTTTCTAAGCAAACAAAGATTATGTTTAACTCCCTTATTTTATTTTCCCACTCCTGTTCTTTTCAATAAAAAGAGAAACTACATGCTGGCCAGCAAATCAAGGCAAATATCTGGAGACTTTGAATCCCTCTCTGAGGCTCCATACAGCCTGGACAGAAAGAGGCAAGGATAATTGAGTGATGACTACTCTAGCATGAAGTATGCTGTTTGTTTCTACTTGTTGGTTTCATGTTTCAATTCACTGTGGCATCAGGGCAAACTGATTTTTGTGTAAACTCTTAGCTGAGATGATACTGCTGAGCTTTTGACTGTCCTGCCATTACCATACATGAATTGGCAGGAAAAAATATTTATATTTTAATCAAATACAAATACACATGAAACAGTCTTCTTAGGAGTTTCTTTTCCTGTGTAATGAAGTGAAATGAGGGGAAACGCTGAACCGACTAGTCAGATTCACCACTCCAAAGAAGCCCAAATGTCATCTCTATGGCAACATGTCAGCCAGGGTCCGCCCTCATCTCTTCCCTCAGACTGCAAATTGCATGTTGCCATTGCTAACGAATTAATGTGGAAAACACACTAAAAACAGTGAGATTTGGGTTATGAAGAAGGGTCTTAAGGTTGATCCCATTCATGTAACACTCTATCCTGTTCTTAGTTTTCTTTCTTCAAATTGAATTAGTCTCTGAGGACCTGCTTCACTCAATGGCTTCACTCACTGGCTCCTCACTCTGTGCTTTCAGAGGGATACCAAGTTGTTGAGCCCTTTGGTCTGGGAGGTTATGGGGATCATGTGCACTTTGGACCCAAAACTGGGCAAATCTCAGAGAGGTGATGCAATGCAGAAAGTGAGTCCAGTGTATATACCTGGGGAACTAATTTTACCATCTTAAGAAGGCATGCAAAAGTTTATCTATTCATTGGAAGATCACCTATTGAAAAATACAATTTAGTTTTCTGACTAAACTCATCAAGCCTAGTGTTTATGTAGGCAGTCAATTAGTTTTAAGACCCAGGAGAAATGTCCCTTTCATCAATTATGTGCCTCACATTCGTGTTCCTTATGAGGGAAATTAATCTGCACAGCTCCTCTAAATGCTTCATTTTATTATAATTATTTATTTTTATCTATTCTTAAAATTGTGGAAAGTGGCTCAGAACTATCTTCCTTGAGATTCTTTTCATATTTGAAAACCTTGGAGTAGGATTTCTACCTAGCTTTCAGGCAAGGAGGCCAATCGGACAAAAGCAAATTTTCCAAGAAGCCAAATTCACAGTCTACCTATTGTAGGTTTAATCATTTTAAGTGGAATGTTGTATTTTACTGACTAATATATATTTTCTCAAAATTAAGTAAACTAAGAGTAGCAGAAGAATTGTAAAAATGCTAAACGTTTGGCAAAAGTATAAACTTCTCATATGGAAAACTATTTTTGTATCCCCCCAAATTTGTATTTATATACAACAGGAGTTTTTCAATTTCTTCTGTTGCTGTCTGGATGATTTTAAATGAGACTTTCTATTTTTTCACATTTATCTTTTTTTTTTTTTTTTTTTTGAGAGTTTCATTCTTGTCGCCCAGGCTGGTGTGCAGTGGTACAATCTCGGCTCACTGCAACCTCAACCTCCCAAGTTCAAGCAATTCTCCTGCCTCAGCCACCCTAGGTAATTTGTGTGTGTGTGTGTGTGTGTGTGTGTGTGTGTGTGTGTGTGTGTGTGTATTTTTAGTAGAGATGGGGTTTCACCATGTTGGTCAGGCTGGTCTTGAACTCCTAACCTCAGGTGATTCACCCATCTGGGCCTCCCAAAGTGCTGGGATTACTGGCCTGAGCCACCATACCCGGCCACATTTATCTATTTTTAATTGATTATTAGTCATTTCTTAGCATATTAAGTAATCCAAAACATTTTAAATTTAAAATAAATGTTTAAACAAAATAAAAATTGCTGGTGAGAATGTATAGTACAACCACTATAGAAAACAGTGCAGAGATTCCTTAAAGAACTAAAAGCAGAACTACCATTTAATCCAGCAATCCCACCACTGGGTATCTACCCAGAGGAAAAGAAGTCATATGAAAAAGATACTTGTACACACATGCTTATAGCAGCACAATTTGTAATTGCAAAAATGTGGAACCAGCCCAAATGCCCATCAATCAACTAGTGGAAAGAAACTGTGGGGTGTGTGTGTGTGTCTGTGTGTGTGTGTATATATGATGGAATATATATATATATATATATATATATATATATATGACACATATGATGGAATACTACTCAGCCATAAAAAGGAATTAATTAATGGCATTTGCAGCAACCTGGATGAGATTAAAGACCATTGTTGTAAGTGAAGTAACTCAGGAATGGAAAACCAAACTTCATATGTTCTCACTCATAAACTGGAGCTAAGCTATGTAAAGGCATAAGAATGACACAATGGACTTCAGGGATGCAGGGGAAAAGGGGGTGAGGGATAAAAGACTAGAAATTGGGTGCAGGGTATACTGCTCAGGTGGTGGGTGCACCAAAACCTCACAAATCACCTCTTGAGAACTTACTCATGTAACTAAACATCACCTGTTCCACCAACAACCCATGGAAACAAAATTTTTTTAAAAAAATGAAAAAAAGAAAATAAATTAAATGAATTAAACTCAAGTAAGTACATATAAAATTTTAAATACAAACTCAAAAACAGATCAAATAAATAAGAATTTAAATAACAATTGCGTTAAAATTTAAAAATATTTACATTTAAATTCAAAAGCAAAAAATAATAAATTGCTAAAACAATTCCATCATACGATTTGATTATATATCTGTACATATATGTATAACACATATGTAGGTGAGATATGTTGAATGATTTGACTTGAGAAGTAAAATCATATAAAGGAGTGAAAAGGGAGTTTGAAAGGCCATAAGGGACATATGAAGGGTTAAATGAGTGTTAGCTCATCTTCAAAATATATGAACTACAAATACATAATTTTTAAAAAATAAAATATATTAACTATAAATATGTAATTGGGCATGAAGGATTAAAAAATAAATTGGTTAAAACTTCTAAAAATGCTGAAAGATAACTGTAAATGAAAGTATACTAAAAATTTTTAAAAATTTAGTTTAAACTGAAAAATAAATCTGATATTACAATTATTGATACATGAAATACATAGTTCTAAATGTAATGTGCTTTATTATTAAATCCATTGTATAGGAAATGTACATGTAACCTATTATGAGATACTAAGGTGGAATAGCTCTGTAAAAGCTGTTTAAACAGCCCTTGGAACATGCTAAATGCTATTTTTTACATAAATCAAAAAATTTATGTATTGCCTTTGATGAATTGACAGAGCCATTATGTGTGTGTGGATGTGTGAGTGTGTGTGTTTTAAATCTGGCTATTTTTTTAAATTGCATTTTAGGTTTTGGGGTACATGTGAAGAACATGCAAGATTGTTGCATAGGTACACACATGGCAGTGTGATTTGCTGCCTTCCTCCCCTTCACCTATATCTGGCATTTCTCCCCATGCTATTTCTCCCCAACTCCCCACCCCCCGCTGTCCCTTCCCTATTTCCCCCTGATAAACCCCAGTGTGTGATGCTCCCCTCCCTGTGTCCATGTGTTCTCATTGTTCAACACCCACCTATGAGTGAGAACATGCAGTGTTTGACTCTCTGTTCTTGTGTCAGTTTGCTGAGAATGATGGTTTCCAGGTTCATCCATGTCCCTACAAAGGACATGAACTCGTTGTGTTTTATGGCTGCATAGTATTCCATGGTGTATATGTGCCACAATTTCCCTGTCCAGTCTATCATCGATGGGCATTTGGGTTGGTTCCAGGTCTTTGCTATTGGAAACAATGCTATTTCTTATCTCTCTTCCCTTAACCATTGTGTTCTGACCAATGAAGAGAAGAGCAGATACAGTATTTTTCACTTTAGTGCTATAATTATGTTAATGCAGCCCCTGTTTGGTTCCCAAGTCACACGTGCCTTATCTTAACTTTCTGTCCAGTGATACCGCCACATATTTTTCACTAGAACTAATGTTACTCCAAATTTCTCTGATTCTGCTGCTATGCAGCTGATCTTATTTTGAACTTAAGTATTAGATATTTTTTCCCCTGGATACATTTTATCTTGTTTTGTATACTATCTTGTATTGTTTGTTGTGTATTAGTTAAGTCTGCTCTGCTTTATTTGAAACCTCTTGTCAAAGCAAGCATGTCAGGATGTCGCTTCTACCTTAGTCCATTGCAAAAATAAATCAAAATGAAGAGACAAGCTGATATAGGCTATAAGCAGGTCCAGCTCACATACAGGCCAAGAGCAGAGGTTTAAGTTCATTGGTCAGAATAGGTAACACATGTTGCATGAAATGCAAATAATAAAGAAGATACAGAACTCAAAGAATGATTATTAATGTACATGCTGGAACCTCCACATCTAAATGAGCATTGGTCTTTGGGAAGATTCATCTTGGAAACCTTTTTTTTTTTTTTTTTTTTTTTGAGACGGAGTTTTTTCGCTCTTGTTACCCAGGCTGGAGTGCAATGGCGCGATCTCGGCTCACCACAACCTCCGCCTCCTGGGTTCAGGCAATTCTCCTGCATCAGCCTCCTGAGTAGCTGGGATTACAGGCACGCGCCACCATGCCCAGCTAATTTTTGTATTTTTTTAGTAGAGACGGGGGTTTCACCATGTTGACCAGGATGGTTTCGATCTCTTGACCTCGTGATCCACCCGCCTCGGCCTCCCAAAGTGCTGGGATTACAGGCTTGAGCCAACGCGCCCAGCCACGGAAACCTAAATGTAAATTTTAATTAAGTTAAACTTGCTCAAGACTTTCAGAGTCACTCAAAAGTTCCTTCAGAAAGAGGAACAGAGGTAACAAGAAAGAAGAGGTCTTAGAGGTGCCAATTTGAGAAAAACTTAAGTTTCCCAAAGAGGCTATTGACGTTCCAAATTATCCTCAGCAAAATCATATGAACAAGGAGGAGGTGGGCAGAGCTGGTGGAGCATATAGTGAGCAGGGGTTCCAGAAGGGGGTGCTCAATGTCAATTGAGAAGCTCCCATGGGAGATGCAGCATCAAATAAAGAAAATAGAGAAACCTTGCAAAGTGCCAGAAAAAAATTTCAGCTCCAGGAGTCAGGAAGTAAATCCCTATTCAAAAGAAGCATCCAAGAAAAACCTTCTAGTCCTGCAGGTACCTTCCTAACAAAGAAGCCGAGACCTCTAGCCCAGCTTCTGCTTGTCTGGGAATCTAAACTAACTTCTTATAAACAGAGAAACCTAGGACTCTAACCCTGTGCTTAACAAATAACTCATATCTAATAAATACGGATCATGCTAACCAGGCTGATACAGCACGTGTATTCCCACGTCAATACACAGAGATACTGTAGTCTATCCTACTATATATTTTATAGATGACTATTTTAAAAAGTTCCTTCAAAGCCAGTTTACAAGTAACAATAAAATTAGCCTTTGGTGTGAGAAAATAAAAAGCAACATTGTAAAAAAACAGCAAAATAAAATGTATCAGGAATACTTTCTAAAATTAATATATCTTGAATTCTGATACTCCAGGAAAAGCAGCTCCAGGAAAAGAAGAAAATAGGGAAGTAGTCAAAGTCTTTCGTCAAATTCTGAAGGGGGCTTCTAAGCACTTTCATGAGTTTTCGAGATTGGCATTCTTGGCTTTTTATTACATTTAAGTCCACTTCAAATCTCAGTGGCATCTATTTTCTTTGAGATTCTAACTCCTCTTCTGCTTGATGTGGATAATCTTAAAGTTTTTCTCCAGCTCTAGGATGCTTTGTTTTGTAAGAAGAAGCAAATTCTATAATCAGTGGGTTTTCTGGAGATCTTAAATGGCATCGGGCAGTAAAGCAGGGGATGAGTATGGGGGTGAGGAGAGTGAGAAAGAGGGAAGAGGGATAAAGAGGTGCAAAGGAGTAGGGGAGGGGAGAGGGAGGTGTAGAGGGTGCAAGAGTGTGCACAAATAAAGGCTTTTTAGTAAAGGTCACCAGAAGGGCATTGGAAATGAGAAAGAATGGAGAAGAGATTGGGATTGGAAAGGATGCCTATGAGAAGCAATTGTCTATAATTAGCTGGGCTGCAAGAAGGGTTAATTGGGTGGGAAGGGAAAAGCAAGGCAGATTGGAAAGAAAGGGGAAGACAGAGAATCTGGGCCGAGAAACCGCACATTAGACACTGCTCCACATTGGACACAAAAGACCAAAGAATTGAGATGAGCTTTAGCTGCTTTTTGGCATTGGATAGAGGAGGGGGAAGGAGGTAGCGGGTATCCATGTATTTTTATATACTGGTCAAGTCCAATGATCATTAATTGAGTCATGAATGCATTATTTGTTTTCAGATATCACATTGAGAAAAAGCATAGCATTAAACATTGTAAAATAGAATAACACAGACATTAATGAAGCCCCTGCATCAGACAGAGATATTGGAAGATTCTTTCTACCTGTCAAGGGATTGTAACACATGGGACCCTACAAGCTAGCCTTGGCCTTCCTGAAGACCAGCAATTCTATGGATTCTTTGCTGTGGGTAATGAGACCCAAGAACGTCAGCATATATATCAAGGTTGATTGAAAACCAGGTGGCCTCAGGGAGAAAGACATTGCTCTTGCTAATTTAATCAGTGATAGCTTCAGAGGATTTTAAACCTCAGATTCCTACACAAACAGCTCCTGCCAGGTAGATAACGGAGGGAGCCTGTTCTCTTTTGAATACTTAGCCATGAATTATAAGGACCAGTTAGATAAAAGACGTTAAATTCCTATAGTAACTGTCCAGATCATAAAACGGTATTAAGGCCTGCCCTCTATTCCTGCTCTATCAGCATGAAGAGCAATTTCTGAGTCTTAACCAACAAAACAAAGCAATACACCATTTTGTTCAAAGGAAAATCATAACCATAAATTGCTCTTATTTAGCAGTTTGTGCCTTTTTTTCTGTTTGTTCTTGATAGGAGTATTCTGTTTGATCTTGATAATATTCCAAGGTAGGGGCAGGCAAGTTTTTAATATAAAGTCACGAAATTCTAAAACATTAAGTGATTAATCTCAGTTCATTCTGAGCAAGTTAGTTATGGAATCCCAACAGAATGTAGAAGGCTTGATGCCTATTTCAGTATTCATGACAGTCAGAATATCCAATGTCAGGCTTCTCATCAGAATTAAAATTTTACTACATTTTATTTGAATTAAGTTCTTGAAGCAGTGATGAACAAAGGCATCCAATTCCACCACACACAATTATTGCTCACCTAAAGTGTTTTAAATGCTACTTTGGGGTTACGTTACAATAAACTAGGCACAGTTGCTAACTTTAATTTTATTGCCCAGACTGAGAGATAAGAAAAAAGTAAAAGAAGCCAAGTGTAGTAGCTCATGTCTGTAATCCCAGCACTTTAGGAGGCCCAGGTGGGAGGATTACTTGAGCCCAGGAGTTCAACACCAGCCTGGGCAACATGGCGAGACCCCTGTATCTACAAAAAATTTAAAAACTAGCTGGGCATGGTGGTGTACTTCTGTAGTCCCAGGCTGGGTGACAGTGCAAGACCCAGTTTCTAAAAAAAAATTAAAAACCAAAAAGAAGAAAACAGGAAAATAAACAGTTAAATGAGTTAAATTTTCCAGGTGCAGAATGTGGCAACTGGTATACCAGCTTATTTGCTTACTTCTAATGATTTACTCTCTTTCTACATATATTAAGCAGCTACTATGTGCCATGTACTGTGCTATTCTGTGTTGGGAATGCATAGATGGAAAGGTACATGATTCCTTCTCTCCAAAATCTCCAGGAAATAAATATGTATGGAAATAGCCAAATGCTTTGCAATGAGGTTATTTTTAGAGAAAAGAAATATATACACAAGGAGCAACAGGATCACAGAAAAAGGAGCTGTCAAGTCTACCTGGGGAGTGAGTCAAGGATTCACTGAGGAGAAATCTGCCTGGAGAAGTTACATATTTTCTTGCCCTTGAGGAACTTACCACTTAGCCAGAGCAATAGCTGTATAAACAGAAAACTGTGATTTAAGTGCTGCTGTGCTTATAAACATGAAGTTGGGCTGGCACATCCTCTAGTAACTCCCTCTGTGAAGAAGTGGGACAGTGGTAAGAACTGAGCTGGCCCTTGGAACATGAAGAAAAGTATGTGAGGTAGAGAAGGGAGAAAGCTACTCTAGGCAGATGAGAACATATAAGCAAAGTCACAAAAGCACGAACGAGCATGGTGATTAGGATTGGGAAACAGGGAGGCATAGAGTTTGGAAACAGAGAATCTGTGTTTTGACAGAATAGAAGAATAGGAAAGGAGGCAGGAAAGCAAATTTGGATGGTGCTATATAAATCCAGGGTAAACACACACACACACACACACACACACACACACACACAAACTGGAGGGTTTATGTAGCGGTGGTAGCACTATTCACAACAGCAAAGATATAGAATCAACCTAAGCATCCATCAACCAATGAATGGATAAAGAAAATGTGGTACATATATAAAATGGAGTATTATTCAGCCATAAAAAGAATGAGTACCATGTATTTTTGCAGTAACATGGATGAAACTGGAGGCTATTATTTTAAGTTTAATAAATCAGAAATGGAAAGGCAAATACTGCATGTTCTCACATATAAGTAGGGGCTAAATAATGCATACACTTGGACACAGAGGGTGGAATAATACACAATGGAAACTTGGAAGTGTGGGAGGGTAGAGAGGATGAGGGATTAGAAATGACTCAATGGACACAATGTTTACTATTCAGGTGATGGTTACACTAAAAGCTCAGGCTTCACTACTATGCAACATGTCCATGTAACAAAACTGCACTTACACCCACTAAATCTGTAAAAAAATAAAGATATAAATAGAGACAGTGATGAATAAGGTGAAGAGATTGTGTATATTAGAAAGTTCATATGTAAAATATATAGAACCCTAAAAACTTTCGGTGTCAAGTGTGAGAGAAACGGACGAGTGGAAGATGACTTGGAAGTTTCCAGCTTTGTTGTCTGAGTAGATGGAGAAACATTCGCTAAGAGACAGAGAGGAATGATTCAGGGGTGTGGTAGGCAAAATAAGGGCCCCAAAAACGCCCACATAGTAACCCCCGAAAACTGTGAATATGTTACTGTGAGAGACCAGAATATGCCATCTCAAAATAAAACTGTAGGAGACCAGAACTTGCCACCCCAGATATGGCTTTCTGGCATAAGGATTATTTTGAGCTGATTGTTTTGAGAAATAGTGGACACAAGAGAAACCCTGAAAACAGCATATGTTAACTTTTTTTTGGTAAGGAAAATTTACACCTACAAAGGAAATCTCTATTAGTAAGGGGGTCTCTCTTTCTGTACCAGGAAGAGAAAGGATTACTTTAAATCACAAGAAATCCTTGTCAGTGGAGAACAGACCCACTTAAAACTGCATAACAAACTTTCCTTTTTTAGTGTCCCTTTCCTGGTCACCTTCCTATAACTTGCATCCCCATACCCTTCTTTTGTTTTAGCAAAAATGGTATTTAAACCCAAATTCTTTAAGGTACCCATTTCCCTGAGTTCCTCCCATGTACAGTCATGCATCACTTAATGATGCAAATCTGTTCTGAGAAATGTGTCACTAGGTGATTTTGTCATTGTACCTAGATGGTACAGCCTATTACACACCTAGCTTATACAGTAGGGCCTGTTGCTTCTGGGATATAAACCTGTACTGTGCTGAATATTGTAGGCAACTATACCATAATGGTAAGTATTTGTTGTATCGAAACACAGAAAAGGTATAATAAAAATGCAGTATACAAGATAAAAAATAGCATATCTGCATAGGGCACTTACCATGAATGGAGCTTGCAGGACTGGAATTTGCTCTGGGTGAGCCAGTAAGTGAGTGATGAGTGAATGTGAAATCCAAGGACATTACTGTATACTACTGTAGACTTTAGAAACACTGCACACATAGGTTACACTAAATTCATTAAAATATGTTTTCTTCAATAATAAATTAAACTTAGGTTATGGTAACTTTTATTTTTTAAACTTTTCAATTCAATTTTTTCACTTTTTGATTCTTTTGTAAAAACACTTAGCTTAAAACATAGACACATTTTACAGCTGTACAAAATATTTTCTTTATATCCTTATTCTATAAGCTCTTTTTTTTTTAACTTTTTAAACTTTTTTGTTAAAAATGAAGAAAAACATGCACATTAGCCTAGGCCTACACAGGGTTAGGATCATCAATATCACCATCTTCCACCTTTACATCTTGTCCCATTGGAAGGTCTTCAGAGGCAATAACATGCATGGAGCTGTCATCTCCTATGATAACAATGCCTTCTTCCAAAATACCACCTGAAGGACCTGCCTGAGGCTGTTTTACAGTTAACTTATTTTTTTAAATAAGTAGAAGGTGTATGCTCTAAAATAAAAAGCATAGTATAATAAATATATAAAGTGGTAACATAATTTCTTATTATTATTATGAAGCATTATGTACTGTACATAATAGTATGTGCTAGACTTCTACATCACTGGCAGTACAGCAGGTTTGTTTAACCCAGCATCCCCACAGACACGTGAGGAATGTGTTGAGCTATGACATTATGGCAGCCATGAGGTCAGTGGATGATAGGAATTTTTCAGCTCCATTATAATCTTGTGCAACCACCATTGTATATGTGGTCCACTGTTGACCAAAACATCATTATGTGGTGTATGACTGTATATATGATATGTATATGTATGTGTGTGTGTGTATATATATTGTATATATACATATATATCATATATATGTATGTGTATATATATGTGTGTGTATATATATATCGTATATACACATACATATATATGTGTGTGTATATATATATAGATACACATACATCTATATGATATATATACACATACATCTATTTGTTTGTCTCTTGTTAATGTGTATTTTGTAACAAGGTCCCAGCGTGGAATCTAAAAGAGTAGGAGGAAAAGGGATTTCTTTCTCTTCCCTACTTTACCTTTACCTTACATGGCAAAAAGTCTCTGCAAATGTATTTAAGTTAAGGCTCTTGAAATAGAGAGATGATCGCGGATTATTCAGGTGGGCCCAATGTCATCACAAAAGTATTTTAAGGGTGAAGCAGGAAGGTCATGGGTAGAGAAAGAGATATGATGGCAGAAGCAGTACTTAGAAAGATTTTAAGATACCTTAGTGCTGGTCTTGAAGATGGAGGAAGGGATCAAGAACCAAGGAATACAGGTGACCACTAGAAGCTGGAAAGGGCCAGGAAATAGATTCTCCCTTACAGCCTCCAGAAAGAAGGCAGTAATGCCAAGACATTTTTGATTTTTTGTTATGTTTTAAGCCACAAAATTTGTATTAATTTGTAGCAGTGTCAGTAGGGAACTAATACAAAGAACAAACAGAGAAATAAAGAATTAAGTTTTCAATGTTGAGTTTGAGTGCCTGTCATGTACCCATTTGAAATTCAGACCAAACTAGGGTAAAACATATTGAATTGAGAGTGTGCAGCATATAGGTCACAGCAGATGGCAAGGGGATGGAAGGGTTACCACCTTCCATCTAGCTCTAACAAGAACTAGAAAGTGGCTGGGGGGTCACACCCTGGAAAACAGTAACTTTAAATATTTCACAAAGGAAAATAGATAAGCAAAAGAAATGAGGAGTCCAAGGGGTGGAAGGATTTTTTTTTTTTTTTTTTTAAGACAGGGTCTTGCTCTATCACCCAGGCTGGAATAGTGTGATCATGGCTTTCTGCAGCCTCAAGCTCCCAGGTTCGGTGGATCCTCTCACCTCAGCTTCCCGAGTAGCTGGGACTACAGGCACGCACTACCACACTTGGCTTTTTGTGGAGATGAGGTCTCCTGATGTCCAGGTTGGTTTTGAACTCCTGAGCTCAAGTAATCCTCCTACGTTGGCCTCCCAAAATGCAGGGATTACAGGCATGAGCCACCATGCCTGGCCAGATGGGAAACTTTGACAAGGCCATATCAGAAAAACCTTGGTGAGGTTGATAGAAAGGAATTGTCAGAAAAGTTAAGTCTGTTTTAAGGCCAGTTGGGAAGAGCTCAGAGAAGAGGATATTGGATTGGACGATATGGCAGGTTTTCAGTAATGTGGGCAAAGGTAGCTTCAGTAAAGCTGTGGGATGAAAGCCAGATCAGGCAGAGGAGTGAATGGAAGGTGGGGAAGAGGAGATGAGGACAGTCCATACTTTCTAGAATGCAACCAGACTTCTCTTGAAAGCTGGGTAAGCAACAGGGCTAAAGCTGGATAGATTGAGGAAGAAGTATGTGAATACTTGCTTGTTTGCTTATTTTTGAAGTTAAAGGTTACTGGAGCATGTTGTAGGCTGAGGGGTAAAGATAGTAAAATATGAGGAGTAGGGAATGGTGGATCAAGGCTGGGTTCTTGGGAAGCCTCCATTTTAAGAGCAACAACTTCTAGAGAGTCCTACTGTTTTCCTTTCCTTTTTTATTTTCTTTCTTCTTTTTTTTTTTTTTGAGATGGAGTGTCGCTCCATGGCCCAGGTGGAGTGCAGTGGTGTAATCTCGGTTCACTATATCCTCTGTCTCCCACGTTCCCAGGTTCAACTGATTCTACTGCCTCAGCCTCCCAAGTAGCTGGTGCATACCACCACTCCCAGGTTACTTTTGTATTTTTAGTAGAGAAGGGGTTTCACTATGTTGGCCAGGCTGGTCTCAAACTCCTGACCTCAGGTGATCTGCCCATGTCAGCCTCCCAAAGTGCTGGGATTATAGGTGAGAGGCACCATGCCAAGCCAGAGAGCCCTTCTTTATTCATGTACTCATAACATGAGCTCAGCTCCTAATAGTCTTTCCAGTGTCCATTAGCTGAGAAAATTAGATATCCTCTTCATCTTGTGGCTTTCACAATTTATCTCATTAATTTCTATCCATCACCAGGGCTCTGATGGTGGGAGGGGTGTGGAGATTTGAAAGTAGGGATTGTATTTGTATAAATTGCAGGGAGTATCAGAAAGAAGTAAAAAGCTTAATCTGGGGACTTTGTCCTAAGTAGAGAAATAAATCTTTTAAATTGTTTTGGGAGTTGAGCTAAACTAATTGTTGAAACATTAATATTAGCCAGAAGTATATTTTTAAATAGAGTTGGGAAGAAGAGAAGCAACAACTCCAACTAGAAACACAGATGAAAGAAGTGACAGTGAATTTCTGAGTTCCTTTACACCAGATTGTGTGTTTATAGCTATAGTCCCCAACGTTTTTGATACCAGGGATCAGTTTTGTGAAAGACCATTCTTCCATAGATGTGGTGGGGTGGGGTGGGGGACATGGTTTCAGGATGAAACTGCTCCACCTCAGATCATCAGGTATTAGTTAGATTCTCATAAGGAGTATGCAAGCTAGATTCCTGTTGTGCACAGCTCACAATAGGGTTCACACTCCTATGAGAATCTAATGCTGCAGCTGATCTGACAGGAGGCAAAGCTCAGGCGGAAATGCTTGCTGGCCTGCCACTCACCTCCTGCTATATGGCCTTGTTCCTAACAGGCCATGGACCGGTACCGGGGGCTAGGGACCCCTGGTTTACAGTTTCAGCTGAGAATTAAGAATAGAAATGGCCTAAACAAGTCAAGGGAAAAAGGAGAATCATGCTTTTGCCTGAGTTAATCAAAATGACTTTCTAAAATATCAAATTTTCTTTACTTTGTGAACATACAGGTCTTTAGTGATGGAAATGAATAATGCACTTTCCCCTTTAAAAAAGTGTAAGGAGTAAGAGTTACACATGAAAATAAAATCTGCTTTCCTAGCATCATGGGAATTTGCCTCAAACACCTAGGGAAGTGATATCCCCAGTGTATACCTTGTGATGTGCAGGATAATGTTCTCAGGATGGCAACCTCAAAGAAAGAGGGCTCACACTACTATTTGTAGGTTTAAATTTGATAAATGTGTTATGGATATTGAACAAGAAAGAAAAACAGCAAATTCCTTTTAGTAACCTGAGAATATTTCTCAGAGCCTTTCTAGTGCATCATATGACATTAAGTCATTGTTGCTGAAGTCCCCAAATATTCTATAACTCTTGTCAAGTTCAAAGGTAATTTCAAACCCACATTTGCTTTTGTGGGTTTAAAATAGTAACTCTCTAATGACTTCCATCACTAGAACTCTATATGTAAAGAACTGGTATTTAGGATGATCTTTGGATCACTGGGAATACATTGCAATATGTTTGATGAGTGTTATTAGTTGTCCTTGGAGACATGATTTTGTATATGTAAAGCAATAGTACATTTCCCAAATATCAAGAGATCAAGTTGTTTTATAAAGCTCTCAAGGTGTTTTAAGAAGTCTGGACCACTACTATATCTGCAAGTAGTACAGTCCTTTTCCTAGTACAGTACATTGGATTGCTAGAAAAACTTTTATCTTTGTCATTTTAAATGTCCATCTGACATGCAAATAACCTGTGTATGAGTCACTCACCCAACAGGATGCTTTTTTGTGTATGCAACAATGACTTATAAAGTATACCTCTAAAACACGAGTCCACACAGATGAATGAAGCATAAATTCGACTTCAGGCATAAGAAAAGAATTTGAATCTGTAACTCAGTGTAAAGTGATTCAGGTGCTTCTTGAATTTCATATTTTGGTTAATGCCATTGCCACCTTTTCAATTGCTCAGGATCGAAACCTCCACGTCATCATTAAATCTCTTTTCTTCCTCACACTCCACATCCAATTAGCTGCCCAATCCTGTTGATTTTATGACCTCAATGTGTTTGGCATCTGACCCTTCCTGTCTGCCGCCCTTAGTTCCTTGTGGCTGGATGTTATCATGGCCTTGGAATTGGCCTCCCTGGCTTGGGCAGCATCCTTTCTTCATTACTTCTCTCCATTGTCACCTCGTTTCTCTTCCTGTGATTTAGATTAAATCATTTTCTTCCTCAAAAGATGCGAGGAATCACTATTACCAACAGAATGAAGTGCAGGATCCTCAAGCCGATATTCAGATTACAACAGTGTAGCCCATGGGCCAGTGTGGTCTGGGAACCCCTTGGTGTGGTTCATGATGGAGATACATAGAGAAATAGGGAGTAGTCATTAAGAAACTTTCCAAAGCATTATTTTCCCCCACATTTGTTCTGATTATATAATTGAAATGTAATTATACATCTGTTGAATCTACTGATATAGTTTCAACATTTTGTAGCTTTTAAAACAATTTTTCATACTTTTTCTAGTAATTTACTCTTACTGCTGAAAAATATATGTATCAGTATATGATCAGTCGAAAATTTAAAATAGTAATCGTTTGGGAAGCACAGTTCTACAACAGCACTACTCCAAGTGTGGCCCCTGGCCTGGCAGCATCAATATCACTTGGGAGCTTGTTAGACAAGCAGAATTGCAAGTTCCACCCCAGACATACAAACACAGAATTTCTGGGGGTAGGTCCCAGCACTCGGTATTTTAACAAGCCCTCCAGGTGCATGCTAAAGTTTCAGATACACTGATTAACCATCTTTCCACCACTCCTTGGACACTCCCTAGCCCCTGATGGCTATTAAGCAGTTGAAATGTGGCTAGTATGACTGAGAAACTGAATTTTTAGCTGTATTTAATTTAACTCAAATTTAAATAGCCATATTAGGCAGCTAGTGGCCGGCCACACTGGACAGTACAGTAATGGGAGATCTGCTCGCATTACTATATTCTTAAATAGATGGCCACAGTATCATCTTGGTGCTGTTATTTCAAGATTTTCAGTTCATGTAGGGATATTTGTTCTCTGATCCCAGCACTTTTTTTTTTTTTTTTTTTGAGACGGAGTTTCGCTCTTGTTACCCAGGCTGGAGTGCAATGGCGCGATCTCGGCTCACCGCAACCTCTGCCTCCTGGGTTCAGGCAATTCTCCTGCCTCAGCCTCCTGAGTAGCTGGGATTACAGGCACGCGCCACCATGCCCAGCTAATTTTTTGTATTTTTAGTAGAGACGGGGTTTCACTATGTTGACCAGGATGGTCTCGATCTCTTGACCTCGTGATCCACCCGCCTCGGCCTCCCAAAGTGCTGGGATTACAGGATTGAGCCACCGCGCCCGGCCGATCCCAGCACTTTCATAACAATCTACTACATTTATCCATCTTTCAATATAAATCTCTAATTTCATCTCTTCCAAGAAGACTTGCAAGACCATCCTTATTTAAATTAACTTCCCACCTTGTTTTCCTCATCTACCTTTTTTTATAATTCTCTTATAAAACTTATTACCCTCTTCTTTGTACCTAAGTTACAAGGGGATGAGTTTACCCTCCCCCAGATGGACAGCTGTTGCTTAACTGTCCTTCTATCATGCAACAGCATCTAGCTGGTACTTTGCAAATGGGACACATTCAACAACCATGTAATTGAATTAAATGTACAGGAAACCAGAAAGAAAAGTCCTCAACACCAACAATACATCCTAATGTTCTTAGAAGTTGAGACAGATCAGAATGTTAACATACACAATTTAGTTTAGAATAGGAAAAATGTTAAAGCTATGGTGAAACATTTGTCACAGGATCAAAATACGTTGTTATAAAAATAAACACAGTGCCTGCTTCATCATCTTTTTAGCAGCAGGAAAGCATTTTCCTTTGGCAATCCTCTACCGCCATCAGAATTGTTTCTTAACTAAATGTGAGATTAAAAACAGACTTGTAGCTTTTTTTTTTTTTAAATGGCACTCCTATTGGGAGAAAGATATTCTTGCTGATAATAAAAGCAGTTTTCCCATCAATTTAATGAAAAATCTTTGACTTCAAAATAGATCAATATTTTGCTACAAATAAAAATATTTTTATATAATAAAAATAGTTCATTTGCTTTATTTCAGAGTTCTCTACTTTATCCTGTTTTTACATAGCTATAAAATTAAAATACATGAAAGTAACCACACCAAACCAAACATTAGGATGGTTAATAATTAAGTATATTCTGCCATCAATGTAATAAACCTCATTAGATTTTTATAGGGATTACATACCCACACTGACTCACAAATACAGCAATCCAAAGAACTTACACTTCACAATGCCTTCACACAAAAGTGAATGGGAAAAGTATGTTACTTTCCAACAATGGGCAATGGCAGCATTCATATGAGATTTGAAAACCTGAATGTCAAATACAATGGACAGTTTTCTATGTGCCTTTCATTATGGGAACTCACCAACTCACATCTGGGTTGGGTTTGGCCATTAAGCAGCATTAATAAAAAATCTGAGGGCTTCAGGAAATGAACAGGTATTTTCATCCCCTTTCCGACTTGGGTGCCATTCTGTGAGTGAGTTCTTCCTACTAGTACCAGAATTCCAGCTCTCAGTAAGCCCTGGTGACACACTCCATCCTCTTGTTCCTGCAGCTGATGCAAGTCTCTGGGCAAGTAAGCATCTCTCCTGTGTTCTGTTAACACTGCCCCACCTCTGAAAGTAGCCCCTTCATCAAGACATTTTCATTCAAACCATCTAAAGTGAATTTTGTTTCCAGTCAGCACCCTGACATTCACGTTCCTCAATCTAAATCACTTTTTCTTCATATAGATTCTTCCACAGCACTCAATCATTTTTCCTCTGCACTCTTATCATACTTTATAAATGTACATATGTGTGTTTGTCATTTGATTCTCTGTATAATATCTGTCGCCTGATCTGGCACAATTTTGTGTATTTTACAGGGAACATAGTTGTTTTGCTAATGACAGTTTAGTGGATGGATGAAAGGGCAGGCAACAACCTTGCTGAAGATAGACATCTGAATCTTTCATGAAATAAATTATTGTTAAAAAGCAACGTTAATATAAGGAAGTTATGGGTGAATAAAACAGCATGTGAAGGAAAATTCTTGAAGTTTTAAGTGCATGCATGCAGCCAGTCAACTGACATTTGTTCAGCACTTCATGAGTACCACACTCTTCATTAGGCATTGGGAGCACAGACATGAAAAGAAAACAGTCTCTTTCCTCAAAGGCTCAAAGACTGGTGGGGAAGATGAGAATGTAAAAAGAATGGGGCACAGGGGACACTTGAGCCAGGGCTACAAGGAGGTCAATACAGAGGTTTCTATCAAAAGGGAAAGGTTTACAGGGGAGGCATCTGGAAATAGAAAAAATTAACCAAGACTATGTTTCAAGTTTGTTGGACAGCTAATAAGACTGTACAGTCTTTGTTGCCCCTCAAATTTGAAGAGGAAAGAAGGAAGCAGCATTCAAGCCAAATAGGTTGCTTTGAGGTAACGTCTCAGCCCAGATAAAAGGGGAGAGTTGGCACTGGCAGAAAAGAGAAGAGGCAATAACACAAACATTGACTGGTGTTTACTACAAGACTCCAGACATGTGGGTCCTGATCATAATGGGAGCCCAAGCGGGACAGTCACCGAAGCCTGTAGATGAAGCACCTGGGAACCTGGCAATTTCTGAGTTTAGGTAGGTGTAAGTAATTTACCCACCATCAAGTTTGATACACATGCTTGTGCCATTGGGTGGTATGCATGTGTGTGCGCCTGCTTACAATATGACATTTGTAATACTTTAGGTAACAGTTACATTAACCAACAGTCTTGGAATATTAAAAAATATTCTAACACCTTTTTTTCATTGAAATTATATTTTTCACCGTCTCATATAGAGGAAAAGTGCTATTTTAACGAATGCTTTCATCATCTTCATGGTTCTGTCTGCAAGTTGTCCCAGCCCAGAGAAGTAAGAATTAGACACAAATCATTCGGATTAAAACCAAATAAACACTGAGGTCCTATTCTCATTAGACCAGGGGTCAGCAAACTTGTTATAAATATTTTAAGCTTAGTGGGCCGTATGATCTCTGTTGCAACAAGTCAACATTATTGTTTTAATGTGGAACCAGACATAGACGATATGTAAATGAATGGTGGTGGCCATGTTCCAATAAGACGCTGGTTACAAAAATAGGTGGCAAGTCAGATTTGGACTGTGGGCTGCAGGATGCCAGCCCTGCACCAGACTACAAAGAAGGAAAGGAAAAAATGAACTAAGAACAAAGAAGACAGCTCCAAAACAAATAGGAAAAAGAAAATCATTGATGGTAATATTGCAGTGGTACCTAAAGGAGAATATTACAATTGTAAGATCCAATAAGGTAATGACAATAAATCAATAAAATTTGACTGATCGAACACATATTCTCCCTTGTGATAAAGTAAAACATAATGGTAGAATGTTCTACTTACCATAATTACTATTAAATTCTTATTTTGTAATACATAAATAAATGTATAGCTCAAAAATAGGAGCTAATTACAATATGGATGAACCTTGAAAACATGCTAAATGGAAGAAGCTAGCTGGAAAAGGCCACATATTGTATGATTCCATCTATATGAAATGTCCAGAAGAGGCAAATCCATAGAGACAAAAAGCAGCTTAGTGGTTTCTAGAGGCTACAGGGAAGGGGAAATGGGGAGTGATTGCTAATGGGCACAGAATTTCTTTATAGGGTGATGACAATATTCTGAATTAATTAGTGGTGATAGTTGCAGGACTCTGTGAATATACTAGACAACCACTGAATTGTACACTTTGAAAGGATGAATTTATGGAATGTGAATTACATCTCAATTTTAAAAAAGGAGGATATTCTCATATGATTTGGCACTATCTTTCTGGAAGGCAGCTTGAGGCAGTGCATATTGAAAGTCCTACAATGTGGGAAGCAAGAGAGAAACAGGAGCTAAGAAGATTTGGAAACTGAAGAGCAGCAGAAAAATAAATTATTTCAGCAACTGCAATACACATCAATTTGAAAACCAAATGGGTACTATCATATCTTGAGAGCAACTAAAAGGTAATATTTTGCCTCCCCGCATTTGTGGAAAATAGTCATGGACACCTGATGTGTTTATATGAACTAACAACAGATTTGCCTGGACATCAAATGATTGTTGCTGGGTGTGGACTAGGAGCGTTTCATACATTGCTGATCTAAAGCCCATTTTACAGATGCGCAAACTGATTGGCAAAGGCCATGCATCCCTTCTGATCTCAGGGATCTCATGTGGATGGTGCTTCTAGTGGAAGGAGAATATCAGCCTGTGTCTTGGACATTCATCAGCTGTTTTCTGTTCCCTTAAAGGGGACTGCAAATGAGGCCCTGCAAGCAAGTTCACAATGTCGTCATGCCAATTTCAGCCACAGTGTCCCAACTGGTCTCCCTGCTCCCTCTCCTGCTGACATCTACCAGAGGGATCTATTTAAAACTGAAATGAGCCCATGCCCTTCCCCTTCTTAAAAAGCCAGGTTCCTCACCCTTGTTTAGAAGGGCTTAGAGGCCCTAGCTCCATTGGCTATCACATGGGCCGTATCTTGCCTTTGCCCTTCCTGCACCAGCCTATGGGCCTTCCTGTCCATCGGGTCTTGGAGGAGCATCCTAGCTCATGCCTCTGCCTGGCATGCCCTTCACATGGCTGACTTGTCATTCAAGTCACCTCCACAGAGACTGTCCTTGTCTACTGTTCTAAAGTAGCCACAATTCACTCTATTTTAATTCTTTGTAAAGTTCTGAGCATCTGATATTCTTCCATCCCATCCTCCCTTCCTCTTCTCTTCTTTCCTCCTCCCCTTCTTGCCTTGCTCCCTTTTTCCCTTTCTCCCTCCCTCCTTCCCTGCCACTTCTCTGTCCACTAGAATAGAAGCTGTATGAGAACTCGAACTCTGGGCTGTTCACCTGCCCCTGGCCCATTATAGGCACTTGAATATTTGTTGAAAGAATTAATGAATGCTGATGAAACCTGGCAAAGATCCTGTGTTTTGTTAAATGATGAAAGATACAAATCCCATAGCACATAGTCTTTGCTCTACAGAGGGGTAACAATAAATGAAACTAATGACCACAAACTTCAGAAGGCCCTAACCAAACCGACCATTTACAACTGTCCCCACCCCCAAGGTTCCATATCTGAGACAAGTTTCAGCCTGAAGTGAGTTTTTATTACCTACTCATAAACCCCTGAATCATGTGGTTTACAGGGCAAGTGCTAATGCAGTCATAATTATATTGGTGTGAACACATTGTCATAGAAATGTAGCAAACATAGAAATAGGCATTTAAGAGAAACCAGCTGCTCACAACACAAGATCAACCATCACATAGAAACCAGTCACCAAACACACAGCTAAGGAACTTGAACTGAGTGACTGAAGGTGACACACCCTATAAATCACAGAGTATAATGACAGTTTGCACCAGCACCTCAGAGCAACCAACTTACTGCCCGGAGCAGTATGCATTTTGAGGAAATCTATAATTAAGGCATGGATACCACCCTCCCCAAATGGTGACTGGCATTCTTTTTTCTGTTTAATTAACCCAAGCACAAAATAAGTGTTAACTTCAGTTTGTGGATGATTTTCTTTCTTTCTCTTTGGAAGCAGATCAAGGAACAAGAAAGGACATGACTTCATTATAAATTCATTACTTACCTAGGGTATTTTTTCCCTTTTTAATCTCTAAAATAATAGTTGATTCATTAAGAGACTCAAAGGTGAAAAATGTCAAGCTTTTGACCTTTTCTTAATTCACACATATACTGAGCCAAAGAAAACATATCCACACCCATCTCCCCATAATTAGTACTTTCTTTTTTTTTTTTTTTTTTTTTTGAGACGGAGTTTCGCTCTTGTTACCCAGGCTGGAGTGCAATGGCGCGATCTCGGCTCACCGCAACCTCCGCCTCCTGGGTTCAGGCAATTCTCCTGCCTCAGCCTCCTGAGTAGCTGGGATTACAGGCACGCGCTACCATGCCCAGCTAATTTTTTTGTATTTTTAGTAGAGACGGGGTTTCACCATGTTGACCAGGATGGTCTCGAACTCTTGACCTCGTGTTCCACCCGCCTCGGCCTCCCAAAGTGCTGGGATTACAGGCTTGAGCCACCGTGCCCGGCTATAATTAGTACTTTCTATGGACTCAGTGATGATTCCAGAGCAGTATTTCTCAGCCTAGGCACTGTTGTCGTACTGGATCAGATAATTCTGTGTGCCTGGGCTGTCCTGTGCATTGTATGCTGTTAAGCAGTATCCCTGGCCTCCACCCACTGGTTGCCAGGAGCATCGCACCTTCTCCCCCCAAGCTGTGACAATCTAAAATACCTGCAGACATTGTAAAATGTCCCTTGGAAAGCAAAACCACCTCAGGATGAAAACCACTGTTCAAAACATTGTAATAGGAAAAACTAAGAAAAAAGATCAGGTTATATTCTGTAATTGTTTTTGTCTTTCAATATATCCTGCAACATTTTATTTTTTGGACACTATAAACTTATCAATCCAGAATGTACACTTACTCTCCTTTTAGCATTTGTTGCTTTGTTTGAGTGATGAATGTTGTTCAGCATCTTGCTAAAATGCCGCAAGGCCAGCATTGCTCTTGTAGGTCAAGTCCCTGACATTCATCACAGAATTTTATGCTTTCATTCAGCATTGTATGCTAAGATTATGCTTTAAAAAAAAAAAAAAAAAGCAACCAGGGCCCATAAATAATTGCCTCTGAGATTCGGCATTATTTGCACTTGGTGGAGCAATCTTAAAACTGGTTTTAAGCCAGACATTTAAAGATCATAATATTTGTAGGAAGAGTTAAAGAGAAAGAAGAAAGCCGGTTTTCGTTTGAAACCAATGAAAAAACAAGTCGTTTGTCTCTGCCTTTCACTAAAATAACTAACTTTAATGACGATGTATTTAGAATAGCAACAGCAAGAGCAGAACTAGCCCTGGCATTGGCCTTAGAAGATTTTACAACTCTGAAAAGGCCATTAATCAGCAAACAATCTATAAAGACAATCTAAAAAAATGTGTTCCAACTGCCTCATTCCCTTGTCTTGGTTGTAATCCAAGAGCAAATCCTCCAAGTCTAAATCTTGCAACCCATAAAACTTCTTATCTGCCTTTACTTGGTATAGACTAACAACCAAATCTCTACACATTGTTTTTCCCATGGAAGAATTAGGCTGTCAGTTTGTTCACCAAGAGGCAGTTGGTGGAAAGAAAGAATAAGCAAGAAATCTGCCATAAATCTCAATCAGCCTTCTTGTGTAAAGCTGACATGGATTTAGAAAACGTTTGTTGTTCATACACTTTATTATTTGCCCAGGAATAATTTTATTCTAATTAAAAAGTGCATTTTAAAAGCTGTCAACAATTGTGCATGGATTATTTGACATTGTACAGGAACCTGGCCAACGTAACACATTTGTATGGCATAGTCACAGTATAATGTGATTTTGTTTGCTTTCAAAATTTTTTTGTATGATATTTTATGCTTATTGATTTTACTCCAGATGCATATTTGGCATGAATGGCATAATTTTTAAAGGCTGTTTACAGAAAGAAGAAAAATCAGTGGGTTTCTAAATGATTTTTTTTTTTCTGATGGGTTAATGACGTGCTTTGTGTAAGCCCCACATTTTTGTTTGGGCCAACAGTCACCATAGTCCATCAATTTGATTTGTGATTTTACTTTATACCCTCTACTAGTAGCTTGCACCTTGTGATCTATTTAACATCTTGCCTTTCTTATTAACAAAACCCAAACTAGGCCTCGTTCAGGGTGACTGGCTGGAAAGAATGTGCTTCATCAGAGATGGTAGGTGGGTACCTAGCATTCTTCTCTAAGAACAATATGGTTTACCACAAGTGTGGAGGATTGCATGTGTGGAAAATCTGGATCCTCCTTTCAATTCTTGCAGGGGCCTTTTGAGGTTTTATTAATGACAATTTAAACACCCTTCTTTTCTACAGATCTCCAATCAACAAATTCAACAATTGCTTGGGGGGCAGGTTGACATTACGAATTTAGTTTAGGAGAAGGTGTCTAAATGCTTCTAAATAACCATGTGATTTCTAAAATAATTGATCATAAATAATGAGTATCTTATAGTTATAAGTCAGGGAGATTAATGATTTGAATACTACTTGAATAAAGTGTGCTGTTGTCTCTACCCACCAACCCTGGGCCCCCAGTTAAACAAAGATACATCTATCAACATACTCTCCTTGCCAAAATTTGGGTGCTGATTTTAAGGTGATCTAACAAATTATCCACTCAAAATACTACATATTACATAATAATGGGAGAGCCAGGAATTTACCATATTCTGTCTTTTATTTTCAGATGTAAAATAGTTCAAAAGCTAATTATTTTGTGGGGACAAAAGTCATATTTAGAGTGGGGCCTAATACATTAGGCCTGTCTAGCAGAGCAGTCCTCTTCAGTTTGCCTAACCAGTCACAGAGGAATTCACCAGAGTTTAGCAATCCACTAAGAATCTTCAGTGTTGCTATCACCTCCGTATGCATAAAGAACCAATTGACTATTGCCACCAGAACAGAAATTCTACAACAAATGCTAGTATGTGCATTATTTTATTCAGTCCTTTGCTCACCTTAAAAGGAAGGTACATGCAATGTCTCTCATTTTACTGAGAGGTTAAGTGATTTGCTTGAGTCATGCAGCCAGCAAGGGGCTAAAGCAGACCTTGAAGCCAGCCTTTTCCCAGCATATAGTCGGTGCTGCTCCCACTCCACCTAGAAGAGCAAGTCACCATCACAAGATGGAGGGCTGCTGGCTCCCACTGTGATGTCATGGAGAATGGAACCACTGAAATTAGACCCAGGAATTGTTGGATAGAATTTTCCATGCCCCGATGTCAAAGTAGATATATACATGATAGATACTAAGGCATTAAGGAAATCATGAGTCAATAGTAGTGCTTGTTACCAAGTATAGTTCTTATATGTCCCTCCGTGAGACAAGCAAGCATGCAAAAACCCATGTTCGATGCATTGTTATTCCTTAAAAATCTTAAAAACCCAGTGCAGTTCAGTCAATCCTGTTTTCTTCCCTAGACTTTGCACATCAGCTGTTCTTTATTATCTCTGTTATTTAATGAACATAGAGCAGGCACTGAGTAGGGGGCTGGCATTGAAAGTGACTTCAATGTAAGGCGCTGGCTTGAAAGTGACTTCAGTCACAGAGCTGCAAACTCAGCTGCTGCTGTTCTGAAACACTTATTCTATCTTGTTATCAATGCTTAGACCACACTGGGCATGGCAGGTTGCTGCATTTGCAGTGGGGCATTGCTGAGGGGGCATTGCAAACTGTGTCTGTGACCTGGAGGGTTTCTCAAGTTCTCCTTTCAGAGCAATTATTCTCCAAAGCTCTCTTCCCCAAAATGTGTACCTGCAGGATTCCTCTCTCTGCTCTGTTCCTCACTAGGTTCATATCTTTGCTGTAGTACTTGTCAGATTGCATTAACACATCTTTTGACTAGTCTGCCTTGTCCATGTGACTGGGAGCCTTTCAAAAGCAGATATGTTGTTCATTATTGTGGATTGCCTAAGGGTCTGGCAACTACGTCTGACATGTATTGATGATCCCGTCCTCTCTCCTAGTTTGCTTTCTATCCGATGAAATTTCTCATCGGAATCCTTTAAGTGTTATTGATTCAAGTATCTACTCAGTTTTGTGATAGCAATTTAGCACTTTGATTTCTCACCCCATTTTGCTTCTGTTATTAAATTTATTTTCCCATTAATTTCTACTGCAAGTCAGAAAGATGAAAAAGAAAAATTCTGGGTTGTGGAGTCACTAGCCAGTTGTCTGGCAATGGGTGTCTTTACCCAGTCTTAGCTCGGCTCCTCATTTATATTTCTAAGGAGAGGGAGTAGGAAGAGAAGAGAAGGGAAGAGAAGGTGGGAAAGAAAAGAAGGGAAGGAATGAGAAAAAGAAAGCAAAAGGTCTGTCTTGTATGGTTGTTGTAGGAATTTTAGAGTTTGTCTTGTAAGCACTGGCATTTAACAGGCATTTACTAGATGATAGCTGTCCGTTTATGTGTTTTTCAGTCTATGCTGGGGCCAAATAGAAGACACACCGCATGTTGGGGTAAGAGAAGATGCATCTTTGATTCTTTGTCACCATGATGGTATTAGTGGGTGATTTTTTTTTTCTTCTTCATGTTGACTGTCATTGGAATTTTTATGTATAAAGTGAATTATTGTTATGTCTAGTTATTGGTGTTATAATCAACCTTCTAAAATGTCTAATATTAAAAAGCAGCATGGAGGTGAGGGCATCAGATCAACACTCATTTCAGGGAAAACTCTCTTTCAACCCCTCTCACCACTGCAGGCCACCGGTACTATTACTGGTACGTGGCTGGTGCTACTTTGGTTTCTGAAGACAGCTCAAGCATGAATTTCACTTGCCCTTCTTCCTTTTTATTTTCACCTCAAGTAAATAATTGACAATCAGGCTAGAATGTCTTTTAATCACATGATGGTCCTCAAAAATTGTTTTAAAGGAAATAGCACTGAGTTTAGGCAAAGTAATCAGTTACTGTGTAGTACACAGAATGTAATGAAGGACAACAAATACTTTGGAGTTGAAGGGAAAGTTAGATTTCTATTTGTGCACATAGGCCATGGCATGAGGATAGCAGAAAAATCTTATGATACTATAAGGCCAGATCTGAACCCTTTGGTTTATTTTATGAAAATATCATGATTGGAAACCATCTATCATGTAATAAATGCTGAGCTAATCAATATGTGGTTTTGGTGAGATATTACAAAAATCATGACAACTTAACATTATTTCTAGAACTTCCAGGAGATTTATAGCAAGGTTGGGATATTAACATGCAGTAGACACTCACACCTACCATGTGGGAGACCAACAGGTACTTTTCCTATATACTTATGACTGTTAGGCAAACCCAATATTTTTATTCCTGTATTTCCCAAAGGAGACCTAAAGAACTCAAGAAACTTACCCAAAACCAGACTTATTAGAAGTGACCAAACTGGGATTTAAACTATTTCTGGCTCTAGAAATCTTTTTGATTTTCTAGTCATTTTTTTTTTAAATTAACAAGACACAACAGTTCCCTAATTCTACTACCCTTCGGACCATTATAAATGCTGTGGTAGGTACTTCCAAGATGGCACCAAATGGTCCCTGTCTCCCTAGTATTCACAACTTGGTATTTCCCTCCCCTTAAGTAACTTTCTTGTAACTAATAGGATATGGCAACATTGAGGGGAAGTCATTTCCATAATTCATTAAAAGAGATTGTGACATTCATCTTACTAGGAGACTCTCTCTCTGGCTGGCTGAGATAAAGCAAGCTGGCATGTTGGAGAGGCCCACATGGCAAGGAATTGAGGTTGGTCTCTGGGCGACAGCCAGTAAGGAAATAGAGCCCTCAGCCCAACAGCCCCCAATGAACTGAGTCTGCCAACAATTACATGAGTGAGCTCGTAAGCACTTTATTCCCCAGTCAGGCCTCCAGATGAGATCCCAGGTTTAGTGGATATCTAGATCACAGCCTAGTGAGACCCTGAGCAGAAGACACAGTTAAGCTGTGACCAGATTCCCTACCCACAAAAATCTGAGAGATAATAAACGTGTGATATTTTAAGCTTCTAAGTTCTGGGACAATTTATTTTGTAGCAGTAGACAACTAATCAAAGGACCCCACAGAAAGGCAATTTGCTTGTCACATGTAGCCACCAGTGTAAGACCCATGGAAGGTAATGATGCTAGTTTTCAGGGTGACAGATACCTCAACTCTCCCACTACATCATAAGCAGAATATTGGCTAAAAATAATATAGGTGAACACACTGTTCCCTGGGCCTAATTCCTTTGCTTAACTTCTTTGTTAGATGCATGAAACAGACAGGGTGTGACCACCAGGCAGAGAAACAGTGAGCTAATACGTAGACATAATAAATTAATATAAATGAACAAAGAGCAAGTACATACTGAGTGACAGGAGTTTTAGAAATAATTTGATTTAACCAGGCTGGGGTTAGAGAGTATTCCAGCCTAAACGGAGACGTAAAACTAGAAGATGACTGAGTTATCCCCTCAGGAAGCATTTTGGTATTCTGGCTGGTTAGGGGAGCTCTATTTGGCTTAGCTATATCATCAGGAACAGTTATTTGAGTTAGAAACTTTCTATTTTTACAGTGCTTTTATTTTTTGATGAATGGATAGTCAGGACTCAGATTCCAAAAAAATTCTGGCCCAATTACATTAGTAGTACAAGAAATTACGTTATTTCCCTTGACTTGAAAAATTGCTCAAAGCTTACATGGAAGTAAAAAAAATTACTTCTATTTGTTTGATTTTATTTCTTTCTTTATTTACTGATTGACCTTTATGTTCAATATCAATTTCATTATATAAATATTGGAAATGACACTGTTTGACAATTTCCATACTAATAGAAATCACAGCTTTAAACTTCATAAACAAAATAAAGATATTTATAACTTTCTGTTCCGAGGTCAACAATTACTCACTATACTAAGTGAGGTCCCATCAGCACTATTTCTCAGTAATTAAAATGCAGCCTTTGGGGTTAAGTAGCCTTGAGTTTTGGAATTCTGGGTCAATTCACTTATACATCAGGTACCCTTAACATTCCTGACTTACCGTTTTATAATCTATAAATGGGGATAAATATAAAGTCCTTCAAAAATAAAAAAAACTGGGAAAATGACTCCATAGTCAATAAATGGTGCTGGGACAGCTGGCTAGCCATATGCAAAAAAATGAAACTGGACCCCTACCTTTCACCATACACAAAAATTAACTCAAGATGGAATAAATATTTAAATGTAAGAGCTCAAACTATACAAATTATAGAAGAAAACCTAGAACATCTGTTCTTGATATCAGCCTTGGCAAGTAACTTATGTCTAAGTCTTCAAAAGCAAAAGCAACTGCAACAAAACAAAAATTGACAAGTAGGATTTAATTAAACTAAAGAGCTTCTTCATAGCAAAAGAAACTATCAACAGAGGCTGGGGGCAATGGCTCACACCTGTAATCCCAGCACTTTGTGAAGCCGAGGTGGGTGGATCACAAAGTCAGGAGAGAGAGAGAATCCTGGCCAACATGGTGAAACCCCCTCTCTACTAAAATACAAAAAATTAGTCAGGCGTGGTGGTGAGCGCCTCTAATCCTAGCTACTCTGGAGGTTGAGGCAGGGGAATCCTTTGAACTGGGGAGGTGGAGGTTGCAGTAAGCTGAGATCCTGCCACTGCACTCCAGCATGGTGACAGAGCGAGACTCCATCTCAAAAAAAAAAAAAAAATTATCAACTGAGTAAACAAATCTACAAAATGGGAGAAAATATTGACAAACTTTGCATCTGACAAATAGCTAATATCCAGAATCCATAAGGAACTTAAACAACTGAACATGCAAAATCAAATAACCTCATCAAAAAATGGACAAAGGGTATGAACAGACACTCTGACAAGAAGACATACAAGTGGACAACAAACATCTGAAAAAATGCTCCATCAGAGAAATGCAAATCAAAACCACAGTGAGATATCATCTCACACCAGTCAGAATGGCTGTTACTTATTAAAAAGTCAAAAAACAACAGATACTGGCAAGACTGCAGAGCAAAGGGGATATTTACACACTGTTGGCTGTTGGTGAGAATGTAAATTAGTTCAGTCACTGTGAGAAAGCAGTTTAGAGATTTTTCAAAGAATTTAAGAGAGAACTACCATTTGACCCAGCAATCTCATTACTGGTTATATGTCCCAAGGAAAGGAAACCATCCTACAAAAAAGACACATCGATATGTATGTTGAGTGCAGCATTATTCACAATAACAAAGACATAGAAAAAACCTAGGTGCCTATCAGTGGTGGCCTGGATAAGGAAAATGTGGTACTTTTACACAATGAAATACCATGCAGTCATAAAAAGAATGGAAATATGTCCTTTGCAGCAACATGAATGCAGCTGGAGGCCATCATCCTAAGTGAATTAATACAGGAACAGAAAACCAAATACCACATGTTTTTATTTATAAATGGGAGCTAAACATTAGGTTCACATATACATAAAGATAGGAACAACAGAGACTGGGTACTATTATAGGAGAGAGAGAGGGATGATGGCAAGGTCTAAAAATGTCCCTATTGGATACTATGCTCACTATTTGAATGATGGGATCATTTGTATCCCAAGTCTCAGTGTCACACAATAAACCCATGTAACAAACCTACACATGTACTCCCTGAATCTAAAAGTTGAAATTATAAAAAGAAAAATAAAACAACCACAGAGACATTTTAGAAAGAAAAAAATACTAAGTCCTTGAGATAGAGATTTATACATAAATTAAATGACCTAAGTAAGATGCTTATATTATGCTTCATGTATAATAGATAGCTGTTACTATATTTTGAAGATTTTGGTATTGTCTTTAGTTTTCTGTAGTTTGAATATGACATGGTTAGGTGTAGACTTTTGGTATTTATTCTGCATCATGTTCTCTGAACTTTCTGGATTTGTGGTTTGGTTCCTGTTATTAATTTTGGAAAATTCTCAGTTATTATTACTTCAAATATTCAAATATTTTTTCTACTCCTTTCTCTCTTTATTCTTCTTCTAGTATTCCTTTTTTGGGTATGTTATACCTTTTGTGTTTGTAATTGTCTCACAGTTCTTCAATATTCTGTTCCTTTTCTTCTCTTTTTCTGTTTGCATTTCCCTTTGGGAAGTTTCTATTGGCATATCTTTCAGCTCATTGCTTTTTTCCTTGTCCATGTACAATCTGTGGATGAACCCATCAAACACATTCTTCATTTCTGTTACAGTGTTTGTGGCTTCTATAACATCATTTCCTTTTGATTCTTTCTTATGATGCCCCTTTGTATGATGCCCTTATCTGTGATGACCCTATGATGCTTTTAATCTGTGATGCCTCTCTCTATGCTGTCCCTCTCTATGGCACTTGTCTCTCTAGCACCCCTCTCTGTGGTGCTCTTCATTATGGCACTCCTCTCTATGGCACCCCTCTCTGATGCCTCTCTCTATGGTGCTCCTCTCTATGGTACCTCTCTCTACGGCACACCTCCCTATGGTGCTCCTTTTCATTATGTCAATCTCTAGGAAGCCATCCTCTAAGAGGCTGGCTTTAAGAAGTTCCTCTCTGAAAAGCTACTCTTTTTTTTAAAGTTTTTAAAAAATTGCAGAAAAATATTCATAACATAAAATTTATCATTTAACCCTTTTAAAGTGTACAATTCAATGACATTAAGTACATTCACAATATTGCATAACCATCCTTATGTACTTCTGGAAAGTTGTCATCATCCCAAACAGAAACTCAGTATTCATTAGACAAGAACTTCCTATTCTCTCTTGCCCCAGCTCCTGGTAATCTCTGTTCTACTTTTTGTCTCTATGAATTCCCCTATTCTAGGGACTTTTTATAAATGGAATCATACAGTATTTGTCCTTTTCTGTCTCGCTTCTTTCACTTAGAACAATGTCTTCAAGTTTTATAGCATGTTGCAGCATGTGTCAGACTTAAATTTCTTTTAAAGGCCCTGAATAAAATTCCATTGCATGGGCATACCACATTTTATTTATCCATTTGTATGTCAATGGACACTTGTGTTGCTTTCACCTTTTGGCTATTGTGAATGGTGCTGCCGTGAACACTGGTGTACAAGTGTATGTTTGAGTCACTGCTTTCTATTATTTTGGGCGTATACTTAGGAGTTAAATTTCTCGATTATCTGGTGATTTTATATTTAAATTTTGAAGAACCACTAAACTGTTTTCCACAGTGGCTGCACCATTTTATATTCCTGCCATCAATGTAATTTCTCCGTGTCCTCACCAATGCTTGCTGTTTTCTATGTTTGTGCATGTTTGATAATAGCCATGCCAATGGATGTGAAGTGGTAGCTCACTGTGGGCTTGAGAAGCCACTGTTAAGGTGCTTTTCTCTATGACGTTCCTGTCTATGATGTACTGCTGCTCTCTGATGCCTCTCTTTGATGCCCCCTGCATTCTTTTTTTTTTTTTTTTAATAATACCGACTCTCTCTATACTGTCCCTGTCTGTGGTGCTCCTCTCTATGATGCCCCTCTCTACAATCCCCCTTGTTGCAATGCCCCTCTGTATTTTTCTCCCTCTATGGTGCCCCTATCAGTAGAATCAGCTATCCTGCTGGGGATGATCTCCCCTTCCTGGGGGCATTCAGACAAAGGCAAGATGGCCAGCAGTCAGAAGGTCTGTTAAAGAGATTTCTGAGGTCACTTATGACTCTAGCTTATGACAACAATGTCATTATCTTTTCAGTGTGGCTTTGAGCTGTTCTTAACAGCACCTGAGATGTATTTGTACTGATTGTTCAGCACCTTCTGCATCTGTCCTGCCCCATGGTCAGTGGCACAGTCCATGAAAAAATTACTAAGTGCAGTTTGGGTTGCTGCCTTTGACTGTGTAATTTGGTTTTATACTAATTTTTGCTTTTTATTTAACCATTACTTTTTATAGCAGTTGCTATGAGCCAAAGACTGTTGTAAGCATTGTATAAATACTCATATATTGACTCCATTTAATTTCCACTTTACAGATGAGGAATTGAAACCAGAGACATTGAGACACTTCTCCAAGGTAACACAGTGGGTAAGTGGAGAAGCTGGGATTCAAACTCAGACTGTCTGGCTCTCAAGCACTCAGTGGAAAGGTCACCAAATTTTGAAGATTGACCATATGCTGGGTACAAGAGAAAGATATAGTTCTTGTGCTTATTAAGGAGTCAGGTCCAGAGGAAGAGAGAAATGTTTATTGATAGTGATTCTGATGCACAGGATTCATGAAGGTGAGTGGTGAGAAATATGGCTGAGAAGGCCGACGAGAGCTAGATGGAGAAGGAGAGCCTTGCCAAGATTGGACTTTAGAATCATATAAGATCAGACTAGGACTGATCCATGATGAAATTTCCAATGAGGTATAGTGAAATGAAGAAAATGTAGGCAATTTGATACATTTTTTTCATAAAGCTAAATTAATTTGATATAAAAGACTGTCCTAACAAAAGATATAAAAGAGCACTTCAAGGAGAAGTATAAACCACTGTGCAAGGGAAAAAGAGAGGACACAAACAGATGGAAAAACATTCCATGCTCATGGTTAGGGAGAATCAATATAGTGAAAATGGCCATACTGCCCAAAGTAATTTGTAGATTCAACACTATCCCCATCAAACTACCACTGACCTTCTTCACAGAACCGGAAAAAAAAAACTACTTTAAACTCCATATGGAACCACAAGAAAGCCCACATAACAAAGACAATCCTACACAAAAAGAACAAAGATGGAGGCATCATGCTACCTGACTTCAAACTATATTACAAGTCTACAGTAATCAAAACAGCATGGTACTGGTACCAAAACAGAGATATAGACTAATGGAACAGAACAGAGGCCTTGGAAGTAACACCGCACATTGGCAACCATCTGATCTTTGACAAACCGGACAAAAACAAGCAATGGGGAAAGGATTCCCTGTTTAATAAATGGTGTTGGGAAAACTGGCTAACCATGTGCAGAAAGCTGAAACTGGACCCCTTCCTTACATCTTACACTAAAATTCACTCCAGGTGGATTAAAGATTTAAACATAAAACCTAACACCAGAAAACCCCTAGAAGAAAACATAGACAAGACCATTTAGGACATAGGCATAGGCGAGGACTTCATGACTAAAACACCAAAAACAATGGCAACAAAAGCCAAAATAGATAAATGGGATCGAAATAAACTTAAGAGTTTCTGCACAGCAAAAGAAACAATCATTAGAGTGAACTGGCAACCAACAGAATGGGAAAAAGTTTTTGCAATCTACCCATCTGACAAAGGGCTGATATCCAAAATCTACAAAGGACTAAAGCAGATTTACAAGAAAAAACCAAACCCATTCAAAAGTGGGTGAAAGATATGAACAGACACTTTAAAAAAAAAGACATATATGCGGCCAACCAACATATGAAAAAATGCTCATTATCACTGGTCATTAGACAAATTCAAATCAAAACCACATTGAGATACCATCTCATGCCAGTTAGAATGGTAATCACTAAAAAATCAGGAGACAACAGATGCTGGAGAGGATGTGCAGAAATAGGAACACATTTACACTGTTGGTGGGAGTGTAAATTAGTTCAAACATTGTGGAAGACAGTGTGGCAATTCCTCAAGGACCTAGAAATAGAAATTCCATTTGACCCAGCAATCCTGTTACCTGGTATATACCCAAAGGATTATAGATTATAAATCGTTCTATTATAAAGACCCATGCATACGAATGTTCATTGAGGCACTGTTTACAATAGCAAAGGTCTGGAACCAACCCAAATGTCCATCATTGATAGACTGGACAAAGAAAATGTGGCATATATACACCATCGAATACCATGCAGCCATAAAAAGGATGAGTTCATGTCCTTTGTGGGGACATGGATGAATCTGGAAACCATCATTCTCAGCAAACTAACACAAGAACAGAAAACCAAACAACACATGTTTTCACTCATAGGCAGGTGTTGAACAATGAGAACACATGGACACAGGGAGGGGAGCATCACACACTGGGGTCTGCTTGGCGGTGGGGACTAGGGGAGGGACAGCAGGGGATGGGAAGGTTGGGGAGGGATAACATGGGGAGAAATGCCAGATATTGGTGATGGGGGGGTGAAGGCAGCAAACCACCTTGCCATGTATGTACCTATGCGACAATCCTGCATGTACCCCATAACCTAAAGTACAAAAAAGAGAAAAGACTGTCCTTTGTTTCAAGATTATATCCTTCTTATATTTTTGATGGTAAAATGTCCATTCTTTCAATATCTTGTATGTAAGAAGGTTTTTCGTTATGACATTAATGGTTAAAGTTGGCAACCCATATTAACTGCTGCCATGAAAAAAATAATATTAGTTCCTGAAATTTGAAAATCTGGGAATCAATGCCATAAGAAAGGTCAGGAGAAAGCAATACAAAATATCAGAGAGAGGTCAGGTACAGTAAGAGCTAAAGTGTGGAACAGATTTGGCCATGAGGAGGTCATCAGCCACATTATTTGGGGGCAGTTTTGGCAGGGTGATGTGGTGGGAGGCAGGTTATGGTGGGGATGCGTCAGTCTCATTTATTTCTTGGCAATGAAAGTTGAGTTGCCACACAGAAAAAAATATGTATTGGCTCATTACATATATGTGCTTACATTCTGCTGGTTGGTAGGCTGCCACATCTTTAAGACAGCTGGAAAGGAGAGAGAAATGACAAAGAAAACTAATTTAAGCCACAGTTGTTAAGCAAAGATTGACAGACTCTAAAATTATCCACTTAACCTGATGAAAAAAGTATTCATCACTTTTCTTCTCTCTCTTTCTCTCTCCCTTGCTCCCTCTCTCTCTTTCAATCACGCCAATATCCTCCTAGATCAGAAACTACATAAACATCAGCATCCTAAAAATCTCTCTAAGCATCTCTATGAGGGATCAAAGTCATGTCATGTTCAATGACACATGTCCTTATCAGCGTTTGAGTCATTCCATTCTTGCTCTGCCTGGCCCAGATTGAGGAAGACATCTGAGACTGGATTTTATGTCCTTTTCAGAGAGTATACAGCATGAAATACTGTCCTCCTGGCTGCAAGTCTGACTTGGCCTGGGAGAATTGGGTGAGAGGCATGCCCAAGTCTCCGCTGAACCAATGTGGACAGTAAATCACAAGTCAGGGCACTTTGGATTGAATATTCATCTATGATGAACTGGCAAGCCACTCTCCCTGTGTGTTTCCCTTCAGACTGTATGACTTCAGTAAAAAGGTTGTCTTAGAACCTGAAGACCCAGAAACATTTTAAAACCTGAATTGGCCTATTCCCGGAGACTAGTGCTCAGTCTATTGGGATAATATCCATCTGCAAGTTTTCCCCAGCACTGAAGAAATATTTCATCCTATAATTGGAAAATAATTTGATTTATATTCCGTCATGTCAGAGCCTCCACTCAGGTCTCGCGGAGGAGAGGTTTAGGCAGCAGGGAGATGGTCTCGTTTTGAAAAAAAGATGCTCCATAGACACTTATGGAGAAAGTGCAAAAATGGAGCCTGAGTGATGTTTATAAAAGAATTCCAATGCCTCTTTGTAGATTCCCAAGTTAGATTAAGGGATGTGAAGCATGGAGAACTCAGACACAAAAAAACAGTGTGATGATTGGCCTCCCATCCTGGAACTGGCATTTGCTGCGTCCTGCCTACTACATGCCAGACACTTGACATAAGAGTTCATTATCTCCTCTCAATGCCACTGCAAATGGGTATTATTATCTCCACTTTTCTAAAGAAGAGTAAAGAAAGTCCAGAAAGATGGGTAACTTGGCCCAGGTCATATATCTGGCAAACACCCAAGTGATAATTTGAACGTGAACCCAAGTCTTTCTCACTCTGAGACCACATCCTTTCCTGTGTTCCACGGGTTGAGTTTGTAAAGTGTGATCTATGCCTCTGCTAGAAGTGCAGAGTATACAAGCAGAACCCAAGACACGTGCTATTGATTCACTCAGTGGTACTCAGGGCGGTTCCCTGTGGAGTTTATGCTGTACCTATTAGCATCATTTTCCTCATATTTGTCAGGAAATGCCTAGAAACCAAGATAATCACTCATCACAGCTACCTAGAAACCAAGATTATCACTCATCAGGGCTACCCAAGTGGCAATAAGAGACCCTCTTAGCCTAGAAAATTCTGGGAAGTTTCCTCTCTCGTGCAGAGGTTGGCAAACTTTGTCTCTAAAGTGTCAGATAGTCAATTTAGGCTCCATGAGCCAGAAAAATCTGTCGCAACTACTCAACACTGCTGTTGTAGCTCAAAAGCTGAAGCAGACAATAATTCATAAATGAATGAGTATGGCTGTGTTCCAATAAACCTTTAAGGACACTCAAGTCTGAATTCTGTACAATTTTCACTCATCACAAAATGTTACTTCTTTCCAAAACTTTGTTCAAATGTAAACATGTAAAAATCATTCTTAGCTCACAGGCGATACAAAAGCAGGCGGGCAGCGTGCATTTAACCCTCAGGCCATAGTTTGCTAATCCGTGCTCTAGAGGATCATATTTTATTTTATTTTCCTCCATATGTTAGATGGTTTACTCTCAGAAGGTTTACAAAGGTAGACAAGAAAATCTGTTGATAATTAATTAGTGAAAACTACTGCATATAACTTGACATTTTAAATCATATTGACACCAGTTTCTGGCCACCAGGATGGCTCACAGTAAACAAAATAATACATAAAGACCCTTACACCCTTCACCCAGGTTCCCCCTAAGGTGACATTTTGCAAAATGATCTACCAATTACGTGCAGATTTCTTCAGTTTTGCTTGTACCGGGGTGTGTGTGTGTGTGTGTGTGTGTGTGTGTGTGTGTGCGCGCGCGCGCGCGCCCATGTACATATTTAGTTATATTACTGCAACGATCCCTGTGTTGCTCTTTCATAACTATATCTACCTACCTCCTGCCCCCCTATCCCTAACCCCTGGCAACCATTAATCTGTTCTTTATTTCTAAAATTTGGTCATTTCAATAATGCTACATAAATGGAATCACACACTATGTAACTTGTGACACTGACTTTTCATTCAGAATAATCCCTTGGAGATTCATCCAGGTTGTTGCATGTATCCGTAGTTCATTCATTTTATTCCTGAATAGTATTCCATGGTAAAGATTACCACTGTTTGTTTAACCCTTCATTTGCCGAAGGACATTTGGATTGTTTCTAGGTTCAGGCTAACATGAATAAATCATTTCTGAATGTTTGTATCCAGGCTTTTGTGTGAACATTTCATGTCTCTCGGATAAATGCCTAAAAGTGCAATTTCTGGTCTATATGGTAATTTCATACTTATTACTTTTTAAATGTTCCCTTTGCACATATTTTAAAATATGCTTTTTTAACATTACCATGAAAACACCCCATAACAAATGACACCGTGGTAACAGCTCTTTAAAAATTCCCTGCCATCTTGCATTCTCATTTTATAGACACAGAAACTCTACACTAGAGAACTTAACTGACCCCGGAGGGTCAGTCATAAGTCACAGAATGGTCAGTGCAGGCTGAGCCAGAACAAGAAATCACTTCTTTCTTGTCTCCCATTAGTGCTCTCATCTGAATATGCTGCACCAGTGAAATTACAGATGGAAGCAGCTAACAGCTAACGACATGGTGTTTCTCATGATGGAAGAAAAAAATGGTTTACTTGGCTCTTAGGAATGTTGTGAGCTCACATACAATGGCCTGTCCTAGACACAGCCTTCCTCAATGGATTTATGTGTTGCTTCTTCACTCTAAACTTGAGACCGCCTCACAGCATGGGAAAGTGATGAGGAACAGCAGAGTGCAAACATGCAAACAACGTTAATATTTCTCCAGTGTGACTATGGAAACTGGAAACCCTAAAGTTCTGTGACCCTTTTCATCAGGGCCCTGGGTGTTATGTAGCTGCGTGGTTAACAAGCTGACTATACTGATGGTTGAACTATACATACTAGAGATGGTTGAACTAGTATTCATAAATTACAATTCCTCAAATCTAAAGCCATACCTGACATGTTTCCTGAATGGCCCAAAGAAGAGTTTATTTCATTTCTATATTAGACTTAACAATTGGTTTTTCAGTCTACTGGCCATGACCAGGAAGTGCAGGAATCCTACCATCTTTCACTCCCTCCTCAGAATCTAGGAGGTACTTACTACAATCTGTCTGTATCTTTAACCAGTGCTGCAAAGTGGGGTCTGTGGACCAGCAGCATCAGCATCACCTGCTAACTTGTTAGATGTGTAGACTCTCAGACTTCATCCTCAGAATGGTTACACAAATTTCTATGGCTGAGGCCCAGCAATCTGCTTCTTTCCTAGCTCTCACTTGGAGACTCTGAAGCTCGCTAAGCCTTCAGCACTGCCATCAACCACTTTAGAATTAATTTCACATATACAACAGAAATGTAAGTCATAGCTTTCAAATAATAATAATAATAATAAAAGCTCAACCAACATAATAGTTCCAGCCCCTTTCTGTCAGTTACACAGTCTTTATGAGGCCAATATTGATATAAACATAAACCAGAGTTGTTATTTCCGACATTCAGCAGATTGTAACTTTCTTCAAGCATGCACTGTTTAAGTTGTCTCTAATGAAAATGCTCAGTTTGTGCTTCTACTTAGCACCTATTTAAAATTCTTTATCAAACTGTAATTTCCTCGAAGGCAGGAAATGTGTGTCTCTATAGCGTAATAAATAGGTGTCTAATAAATGGTTGTTGAACAAATGAATGAATTGTGTTTTATGTTATGGCTGCTTTGCCCTCCACTAAACAGTGCACTTACAAGTTGGAGAAGATGAGGGTTTCGTTTGTGCTGGATTCTTGAAGATTTTCTCACTACCCTAAGTATGCATCTGACTTCTCTGAATACAGTAGGGTCACAAAAGTTGTTGGATATGCAACAACAACCAACTAAATTGCACCTTTAGTGTTACTGCACAGACTCCAAATAATTTTACTACGAACATTATTTCCATGTACATGTAGTAAGAATTAATTTAGTATATGCCATTTTGAATACTGTTTAAGAAACATCATTACCTATAAAATGAAACTTGAGAGCATGTTTGGGGAGATTTGTGGGGAACTTGAGAGCACGTGTTGGGGAGCATGTCTGGGGAGATTTTTCACAGATGTACCTTCTTTCAAAAGGGTTTGCCATGGAACAGTGAAGGAGAAATGAGGCAATGATACTCAGCCAGGTGAGCGAGGGGGCTCCAGCTTTCTGTTTTCTTTTCTTTTTTTCTTTTTCTTTTTTTTTTTTTAGACAGAGTTTCACACTGTCACCCAGGCTGTAGTGCAGTGGCATGATCTCGGCTCACTGTAATCTCCGCCTCCTGGGTTCAAGCAATTCTCCTGCCTCAGTCTCTCGAGTAGCTGAGACTACAGGCATGTGCCACCACGCCCAGCTAACTTTTTTTTTTTTTTTTGTATTTTTAGTAGAGACAAGGTTTCACCATGTTGGCCAGGATGGTCTCGATCTCCTGACCTCATGGTCCACCCGCCTCAGCCTCCCAAAGTGCTGGGATTACAGGCATAAGCCACTGTGCCTGGCCGGGCCCCAGCATTTTTACTGAAATTTTCTAGTTAAGAAACCAAATTACACAGGCTCACTAGATGATCCAAATTCCAACATTAAGGTAGGATATCTCAACTCTTTGATGTTGAACGTTTAGGTTTATCTGCCTTGTTAGTTATTCTGTATGAATGAGAGTATCTGGCACTTCCACAGAAAGGTGGAAATGACAAATAAGCACCTTTGAAGGATCAGAAATGTGTGAAGGAAAAATACAATGTCTGAGTTCAAGAATCTAAGATAACTTAGCAAGGATGATCTATGCTTTTTAATTTTCATATATCCCATCTGAAGGATAGGAAATGTTAAGTGTTTTCCTCAGTGGTTTTAGTTATACAACATTACAGAGAGACACAAGTATTATAATCTACCTTTCAGTAAAACAAACAAATCATTTGTCGATGCTTTGAAATCTAAGAAGAGCACAAAGTAAAATAACATATGTTTATGATAAGTAGACTTTTGTTTTCCTTCCTTCCTCCCTCCCTCCCTCTCTCTTTCTTTCTTTCCTTCCTTCTTTCCTCCTTTCCTTCCTTCTTTCCTTCTCTCTCTCTCTCTCACTCCTTCCTTCCTTCCTTCCTTCCTTCCTTCCTTCCTTCCTTCCTTATCCAGGCTGGAGTGCAGTAGTATGATCTTGCCTCACTGCTACCTCTGCCTCCTGGGTTCAAGTGATTCTCGTGCTTCAGCCTCCTGAGTAGCTGGGACTACAGGCACGCACCACCACACCTGGCTATTTTTGTAGTGTTCGTAGAGAAGGGGTTTTGCCATGTTGGCCAGGCTGGTATTGAACTCCTGACCTCAGGTCATCTGCCCGTCTTGGCCTCCCAAAGTGCTGGGATAACAGGCGTGAGTCACTGTACCTGGCCAACATGATTTTCTTTTCCATCAAAATAATATTTCCTTGAGAATGATAAGAAGAGAAAATGGCTATGAATATTAACTTATTTCATTCTATATAGCTGTCATTTTTGTATATTTATAAGAACGAAATTTTGTTGTTGATTAGCATTTTTACTCTACTGAAATAACATCTTCAGGACATGTATATTTCTTAAATGAATAACATGCTTCTGATCCAATAGGACATACAAAAGTGGACTGAGTATAACATTATCTTCCAAATAAATTTAAACTTTGTGTTTAATTTGTTCAAGCATTTAATTTGTCTCCAGGCAAAAATCTTAAAAGTTAGTTTTGAGTCAACATATGTTACAATGGTTGCCTGAAATCACTAAATATTTTAGCATTGTTAATTCGGGTTCATTTGAGCTGTATTTCACATGCAAAGCTTTAGAATCATCCAGTCTCAGAATGATTCTTTGAAGTTATAAAGCTGTCAATTTTGAATTAAATAGACAAGGTGATGGAAAGTAAATGTCTACTTTCAACTCTGGCAGGTCATTGTTTCTACATGCTATCAGTGTTTTTCATTAGCTGTATTAACAAAGACATCTTAAGTCCTGCCTAAGTCCACAGGCCTCTGAAGGAAGTCTAAACAACTTTGAGTGATTTGGAGTGGAAGCAGTACTAAGCAACAAATTCAAAAGCCTTTTGGTGGGTACCCTCTCCCCCAGAGGTGGTGTGTTTTGCCTGATTTGTCCTTCAGAGTGACAGTTCCATGGTTGACATGTTTATCAAATACTGGGCTATCGCCCCCAAAGAGCCTAGAGGGGATGATATTAGCCAGCATTTATTGAGTGCTTCCTCTGTTCAGAATACTACACATACTTCTTCTAATTTAGTCTTATCAAGTGATTCTGGGAGGCAGGTGGTGAAAGAAACCAAGGTTAGAAAGTTAAGTATTAGGAGTAGGAAGTCCAGCTAGCAAGTGACACAGCAGGGATTCTAAGTTAGGTTTGTGTAGCTCAAAAGTTTATCCTCCTAACGTCTGTGCCATTCTATACATCATCACAGGGCATTCAATAGGTAGTGACGGTGGGCATGGCAAATTGAGGGGTGTGAAAACAAGAGTTCTTTTCTGCACCTTTCCTAGCTGGGATGGGAAGCAGCACACATATACATTGATTTTATTTTGGTTTATTCATGAAGGGATAATTTGCATTGTGTGTGCATGTGTACACATTCTCTTTCTCTCTCTCTCTGTGTCTCTCTCTGTGCATATGCATGAGAAAGACAGACAACGTGAGAGAGAAACAATACTTAGAAGTATTGAAAAAGTTTGAAGACCACTCATCTAGTGTCTTCAACTAATTAAATAAAATTAATTTGTATTGTAACTTATCTCCCTTATGCATACCCATTTATTCGTGACTTAAGAAAGACTATATTCTTAACTACTGCATTGCAGTTGTTAAATTTATTGCAATTGATGACTTCAAATTTCTCTATTGCATATTTTTATTTCCCCAGTCATGAGGCAGTGGATGTTCTTTATCCTCACCTTCCCCTAATTGTTTCCCTTTGGTACACACTCTTTCCTCCCTTCAGTTTTCAGAAATTCAATAGTCAGGAACCAGAGAGAGCAAGAAACAAATAGATGTTAAGTGGAGTAAAGCCATTACTTCTCGACGTTTCCATATTTGTTCTTTCTGGTCTCTGGGAGTCTCCCAGTCAGTTCTTGTCTTAATTTTCTGGCAAATTTCAGGAACTCTCACAACCTTCAAATTAACATCTTCCAATATTCTTCTCTTGGGAATTCCCTGGAAACTTCCTGCCAAAATGCAATCCTAGGACCTGAGTAAGAGCTATATTTTATAGAATACTATGAGATTAATCTTCCAGATGGCTTGTTTTGTAACATTCTGTAAGTTACAGGACTCAGTATGTATAGCCATGTCCTCCAAGCCTTTCTAATCAGTGGGGAAAGGAGAGCCATTGGTCTATTCACTATACCATATGCCAATCCCTTCTCATATCTGGGATCATAATTGTTGGGTTTTCTTTTTTCCATAGGTAGAACGTTTGTTTCATTGCTCTCATGTTCTTGAGCAGCCCCATTTGCTTCAAGCCCTTACTTACCATAAAATTAAGATAATATCACCCATCAAGGAGTCCTAAAATGCAGTTCATTGGAATTAAAGTGATAGTCTTTGCTGTCCTAAAGCTTATCTGTACTGGACATGTGCACAGCCTGGAGGGCAAATAGATTGCTCAGCAGCTTGCCAGGGTGAGATAAATAGACAGTAAAGGAAAGAGCAAACCCTGGCAGGGCAAACCAAACTGGGAAAATCCATATAGCTACAGCTAGTGAGCAAACAACAGCAGTCTCTTATACAGTCACTGGAAATGTGATGTTTCTTTTGACCTAGTATGCTAATGTGAACCTATGGTTCACACAGTCCTAAAAGGCAACAAATCCTGCAGCAGTCCCAGGAACTTTTGTTATAATGTCATCTATGGAGAAGGTCAGGAAAGCAGAAAATATGATCTTTATAATTTTTGTGTACCTACAGGGCCAATTATCTATTAAACAATCACAAACAGTGATCATTTCAGGGAAAACACTAAAAGAGACTTTAAAAATAGTCAGTAGATTCCAATGATTTACGTCATAAAGAAACAGACCATCTTAAGTAACACATGGACAATAAAAGCAAGCAGATGTTTGCATTCTAACCAGGGCACTAATGGAGGTGCTGTGGCACTGTATCAAAGTAGTCTGCCATCTTCAGATTTGCCAACTGGAGTTTTAAATACAGCTGTATAACTTTGAGTGAACAACGGGTAAGCATTCCCCAACCACTCTGAGCATCATTCTTTGCTGCAGGTAAGAATTAATAATTCACCACTAGCATGCTGTGTCAAACTCATGTTCTGAAATGGGCCTGAAATGTGTGATTGACTATAAGACGCAAATTTGCCATAAAAACAATTTCTCAGGTTGCTAAATTATAAACATAAGTTATTATGAGCAAAATCACAGTAAAAATAAATGAGCAAGACCAAACTCACAAGGGACTGGATTTGAAATTTCATGTACAGGTTGTAAGCCTGGCAGTTACCAAGTCAAGCGTTGGGTACTCGGTAAAGCTTAACAGTAGAAATGGATCCAGATACTACAGCGTTTCCTTTTTCTTCTGCAGAAATTTAAAGCATTTTAATAAATATTAAGCCAGGTATTGCTCATTCAATAAATGACTCCTGGGAGTATAGAAGACATTTGTGAGATTAACTCTTTAGCTCACCAAATTATTACTCATTGCCTAAGAATAATCTTTATTAAGATAGGAAGGGCCAACATCTGGAACACCTCACAGGTTAGAAGCTCCAGATTCTTGCCACTCAAGCCTTTTCAAGTGAGGACATTTAAAAAGAAAATTGCACTTGCACTCTATTGCGGAATAGGACTAGTTACAAAGATCAGACCAGCCTTGTCACCTTCAGGGGTTAGCTTCACTGGGATGGACCGCACCAGGACACTAGTACTAAGTCACTCACCCACTGACTGGCTGTTTTGGCATGGGACTAACAGCACTCCCGTTGTCTTATTCTTGATTTTTTCTAATTGCCCACTTTAATTTTTGTGCTGTTTGCTCCTCCTTTCATAAAGATATCTAGAGAACAATATTTTTTAGCATCTGCCAACTCTAGCACAATGCCTATGTTTGTCTCATTTCTTATTTCTTGATTTGTTCATATTAACTTTTCATCTCTTTCTTTCTTATTTTATCTTTTTGTTGATTGCTTCAACTTGCAAGCATTTCCCCATAAATATATTTCTCACCCTTTCTTTTGTTTGCTTTCTGTCTCTTTTTTGGTCTCCAGTATTTTCTAGCAATTTGTAGCTTGCCCCTTCTTTATACTTTAGTTCAGCACCTGTTGTTTGTTGGGTTTTGGTTTATATATGAGGGATGGGCTTGGCTGGAGAAGGCAGTAGGTTTTTGCTGTTTTGGGACATCCCTTCCTCTAACATCTCTTGCTGATCTTTTCTCATTTTTTATTTTCTTTTCTCCCCTGACCTCTCTGGTCTTCCACTTATCTTGTAAATCATTATATTTGGTCTTTAAAAACTTAAGACATTTTCACAGTAACCAAAACAGCATGGTACTGGTACAAAAACAGACACATAAACCAATTGCACAGAATAGATAACTCAGAAATAAGAACACACACCTACAACCATCTGATCTTTGACAAGCCTGACAAAAACAATCTTAATGGGTAAAGGATTCCCTATTTAATAAATGGTGCTGAGAGAACTGGCTAGCCATATGCAGAAAACGGAAACTGGAGCCCTTCCTTACACCTTATATAAAAATCAACTCAAGATAGATTAAAGACTTAAATGTAAATCCCAAAACTATAAAAACTCTAGAAGAAAATCTGGGCACTACCATTCAGGACATAGGCATGGGCAAAGATTTCATGACGAAGATGACAAAAGCAATTGCAACAAAAGCAAAAATTGACAAATGACATCTAATTAAAGAGCTTCTATACAGCAAAAGAAATTATCAGAGTGAACAGGCAGCCTACAAAATGAAAGAAAATTTTTGCACCCTGTTCAACCAACAAAAAGGTCTGGTATCCAGAGTCTACACGGAACTTAAACAAATTTACAACAAAAAACCAAAAGTGGGCAAAGGATATGAATAGACACTTCTGAAATGAAGATCTACATATGGCCAACAAACATATGGAAAAAAGCTCAACATCACTGATCATTAGAGAAATGCAAATCAAAACCATAATGAGATACCATCTCATGCCAGTCAGAATAGCGACTACTAAAAAGTCAAAAAACAACAGATGCTGGTAAGGTTGCAGAGAAAAAAGAACACTTTTACATTGTTGGTAGGAGTGTAAATTAGTTCAACCAATGTGAAAGACAGTGTGGCAATTCCTCCAAGATCTATAAGCAGAAATTCCATTTAACCCAGCAATCCCATTACTGGGCATATAACCAAAAGCATATAAATAATTCTGTTATAAAGATACATGCACACTTATGTTCATTGCAGCACTATTTACAATAGCAAAGACATGAGATCAACTCCCATGCCCAACAATGATAGACTGGATAAAGAAAATGTGGTGCATATACACCATGGAATGCTATGCAGCCATAAAAAGGAATGAGATCATGTCCTTTGCAGGGACATGGATGGAGCTGAAAGTCATTATCCTCAGCAAACTAACACAGGAACAGAAAACCAAATACTACATGTTCTCACTTATACGTGGGAGATGAATGATGAGAACACATGGATATATGGGGGGAACAACACACACTGGGACCTGTTGGGGAGGTGGGGGGATGGAGAGCATCAAGGAGAATAGCTCATGGATGCTGGAATTAATACCTAGGAGGTGGGATGATCTGTATAGTGAACCACCATGGCACATTTTTACATATGTAACAAACCCGCACATCTTGCACATGTACCCCTGAACGATAAAAACATAGCATGACATTTTCTTTTCTTATATGTTTCATCTAACTTCAAAAAAAGTCAGTAAAAAATAATTAAAGCTTATCCTCCTTAAAATAGAAGAACTCGCAAATGGACACATATAGTTGTGCGTGTGTGTATAATATATATTATATAATATATATAAATAAAATGTACATAGAAATGTATATAAATATATACAGTGTTGCCTTATCATTGATAGTGACCCTAGTAAATAAAACAAGAACTGGTTATACTGACACCAATACGTGGAAATAATATACTAGAACTACACAAGCCCTGAAATGGTCTTGGAAGCATCAATACAGATTAATTTTTTTATTTCAGAATATAGCAATATAAACATTTCATTGGATTCATTAGCATTATATATTTCAATTCAAATTTAACATTGATCAATAGCAATAAATTATATACAACACACACACACATACACACACATATACACACCCTACAATTTTATTCACAGAAGGCAGGTCATTTATAAATAAACTTTTGCATAGTCTAAAACTCATATATTTACTTATGCTACCAAAACACAGCCTGGGTAAGCAGAGAAACAGATAAATCAAATAGACAAGTATATATAAAATAGGCTGTTTTAGAGATAACACAGGACAGATTTTATTAACTAATTTATGACCTACAGTCTGTTGGCAGAGATCTTCTCCCTAATTTCAGTCTTTCTGAACAGGAAAAACAGACCATAAGGCTTGATGGTGTGCAAAGCTCACATCTTTATCTCTGCCAGAGCTTTATTTGGGGGTCTGGAGATAGAAATTCTAACCATTTATCATTGATTGTTATGTTTGATGTGTTTTCTCTTTGCTGAGACCTTTACTCTGGATGGTTCTGCCAGGTTTCTTCATTATCTTCAAACTATTGGCAAATGATTTATTGGCAGGTAACTATATTCATGGACAAAGTGAACTCATTGTCTGGTTTGACACTGCAGCTCTCACTTCCTTTTATAGCACTGTGACTCCTAAAACACCCATGCTTGCAGCAACTACTACTGCACATACTAATCAGAAGTTTTTATGGAATGCTCCTGCTTTGAACTCAGCAAAGCCACAGCCAAGTGAGTCCTTATGAAGTGAAAATGGCAGTTCCTTTGGGAGATACTATTGAGATTTAAAATGGGCCTTTAAATAAAAACTGCACTTCTGTCTTGAAATGTATTTGCACTAACATGGGTTGCTTAGAGGAAAAAATTATGAAGGCAGGGAAAGTAGTGGAAAGAGGAAGGCTTTTACATGGCTAGGACTTTTATTCAGATAACAGCTTCCACCCCCACTTCCATCCTCACCCCTCTCATACACCCAAATCCCAATCTGGGTGCATACAGTAAAATCTTAAATACGCACATTGAGAAGCAAGTGCAATCTAGTTATCTGAAAGTTCATACAAACGCTTCTCAATCTTCCACCCAAACATTACACAAGTGAAATGACAAAATGGGATGCCTCCCACTCTCTCCCACACGTTTTTCTATATGAACATAAGTGTTTAGATAACTGAATAGGGTCTTGATGGGAAATTTAAGCTTCTTAAGAATTCAGTGAAAGATAAATGTGGTTTTATTAATACATACATGCGCCCGAACTGTAGGCATGTAGTTCAGTTCTAAAATAGAGGCTTACATAATGTGTGCCAAGAACAAAGTGAAAGAAATAGAACAAGGCAAGGAGATGTAAATTTTGGTAGTGACTTAGATTCTACAATGCAACAACACCTGCAGAAAGGGAAGCTAGTATCTTGATTTCACAAGGTTTAACCTCCTCCTCCCCCTTACCTGCCCATTCCAGGTTTTCCTAACCCTATGGCTGCAGTTTTCACTGCTTAATGACTCCCTTTAATGGGAGAATATTTGGAAGCCAGAAGGGAATTCACTGAGGTTACTCAAGGGTAGTGGAATTACACATGTCATATAAAATGCTCTTGCTAAATTGATGCTAGAAAAATGGAATGGCAAAACCTTCACCCAAACCCTACTGGGAGTGTGAAGTTAATGGAGTGTGCTCATCTGTTAGTGCAAACTCTCAGGTTACAATTTTCTAAATCCTGTAGTCCTCTTACAAGTGATAAGGGATCTTAGCTGAGAAAAGCAATGTAGCTTATTCCTATTTGGGATCCCTTAATCCAGGTTGAGGGCAGGGGGAAAGGGGTTGGAATGAAATAGAAAGAATTCACCAGACAACTGAAGTTAATAGCTGTCCTGTCCAACAAGGAGAAAACTTCACTTAGGTAAACTCTGTAAGAGTGTTGAGATCTTGGCTGTCAAGACCCTCACATCCCACCCCAGGAAGTTATTGAAAATAGCTCTTCCCCCTCCAGGCTTTATTGCTAATGAATTTGTGGGTTATAATAGTAAGTCATGTGTGGGACATCTGACCATGTATGAAGTGATTTTCATTTATGTAGACCTTATTTGACTGTCCCAAAAATTCTTGAGGTGGATGTTTCTGACCTAATTTTTAAAGATTGGGAAACTGAGGTTCAGAGAAACTTAGCATCACACAGCTACTAAATGGATGAGCTAAGACTTGAACCCACACCATGACTTTTAGCCTCAAAGCTCATGTATTTTCCACTCAAACAGTTTACTCCCTTCCACCAAACCAGGCCAACCTTCATTGTCCCCTACACCACTATCCTTCTAGTTATGTGAACCAAATTCCTGAGAGTCTGCTTTTACACCTCCTGGTCCCTAATCATCTCCCTTGCCCCATGTATCATCTAATCCTTTTGATTTCACTTCTCTGAAATAGAATTGAAATCCATCCACTTCTCTTCATCTCTACCACCAGGATATTAGTACAAGTAGATATTATCTTTGCTTTCCAAGGTTCCTGTTTGATTCACCTACATTGACTCTGATGGCCCTCCATTCTGATCTACTATGTTGGTACAAAAGCATTTGTGGTTTTTGTACTTTTAATTGCAAAAAACCGCGATTATTTTTGCACCAACCTAATATTTTCCAGGTTGCTGCCAGTGTGAACTTTTCAAAAGACCAATGTCTTCCCTTGCTGAAAACTCTCTCATAGAGTCTGGCCATTTCCTACCCCTGCAAACACACTGCCTCAAGTCCTTTCTGTCTAACTCTCAGTTCAAGCAATCCTTTCCCAGGGAAACTTTCTCTGCCTTTCCTAAAGATCAGCTGCATCCTCCTAGTACAATCTCATAGCAACATATACCTTCATTTTATAGCTTTTATTTCAGGTGTACCTTTACTCATGTCTGTGTCATATTTCATCAGTGTTAGTCACCTACGCTTGACTGTTATTTACTTGAATGCAGGTTCCACTTTAGCCTTAGCACATAGGGTGATGCCTGATTCAGAGAAAGCATTTGACAAATATTATTGAACAAATGTAGAGTTTCTCTTTCTTCTTTTTCTCTTTTTCCTGTCTTTTCTCCATTCCTCTACTCTCATCCTTATTCCTTTCCTTGTTCCATCTCCATGGGACTTTGCTCTCTTAGTCTTAATTGGAAGGAAATCTATGCCAAAGCAGTAAATATGGCAACTACAAATGTTGTTCTCCCTAAAGCCATTTGATTTCTACTAGGACACTCTTGATGCCTTAAAAGACAACAAAATCATTCTCTAATTCTGGTGTTTCATGCATTCCCATGAGATGGGGAAGATACACTCTATTTCATGAGTTCTCTGGAGAAATTCTTTCCCAGTTTAACCTAGCCGATATTGGGAGGTATCTTACATTTGTTGCTACTCAGGCTGCAGTTGTGATATAGTTGCCAATGCCTGCCCATGAACCCTCTTGATCATAGCAGCTCTTCCTGTTGTCAGTTCATTTGCATTATAGACATTATTTTAAAACAAGCCTTACCTGTTAGGAGAAGAGAAGTTGCACACCTGGCAAAACCACTCAAAGAAAGGTGAAGGAGGAAAGATTTCCCCCCTGCTGGAGGGAGGGAGGGAGGGAGAGAGAGAGAGAGAGAGAGAGAGAGAGAGAGAGAGAGAGACAGAGAGAGAGAGAGAGAGAGAGAGAGAGAGAGAGAGAGAGAGATCCTCTCAAGGTTCAGGAGGTACTGGCAGAAAGTTATCTGGACAGATACCCAGGAGATCTATGGAACCCACCATGCATACTGGTTCTTAATGCATTTGCAGATATATGTTTAAAGCATTAAAGAATTAGCTTACTGAGATGTGTAGTAACTTGATGAACATTCCTTGGTTTATGAATGGACAACTGTATTCCCTTGTAGATCCATTTGAGGAAACAATATAGTCTTGATTGTCACCTTCTAGTAGAAATGCAGAGAGAGAAGCTCTTTATTTAAAAATGCTGCATTTTGGTACAAAGTATGTTGGCATGGTGCAGAAAAGCACATATACAATGACTCAGTTGAAAAGTTAAAGCTTCTTAAAAAGTTTATCTCAACCACATCTTCCATTTACTTATGCACAGGAGAGATATGATTTTTAAATAACCAATCTAAAGAATAGTCAGCTAATAACTCTCTTGTAGAGAGTTATTTCAATAAATTTAGCATAAAATATTTAAGTGCTAAGTAAAGATTGTGTTATAGATTAATTGGAAGATTTTTTTTCTTTATTAGCTTTGAATCTTATAATTGATGGTGTATGAGATTCAATGAAAATAAGTCAGAAATAGAGAGCCATTTGATCTACACTTTGATAAAGCTGCCCTGCTTCCTCATTACACAAACACCATATGGTCTCCACTTGCCTTAGCAAAGAGTGAACTCTTGCCAAGACATGTCAGCCCATGGGATACATCCTCTCCACATCTTGGGCGCCACATCAGATTAAATGTTACATTCTGCTGGGGTGGGGTGGTGGTGGATGAGGAATTAGAGAAAGAGACTGGGGTCTGAGGGTAATCTAGGGGGACAAGTGGCTTTTATCAATGAATTTGCTAGCCCAGTTCCTCCCACCATTGCTAGTGAAAAAGATTTCAAGCTGTTAAATTAATAAGTATGAAGTGCATATTTTTTGCTTTATAAAACATGGTGCTTTTGAGAAAATACCTTAAAAGGGGGAAACCTACATTGAGATGATGTAGAAGATTGCTGCAGAAGAAAGAAGTCTTTAGAACAAGGGTGTCAAACACAAAAACCTACAAGAGACAAGCAGGTAACACCAATAAGCAAAGAGTATATGGTATAAGACATTAGAAGGTATATCATTCTTCATTGAAACACAAATTTTAAATCATTGAGTGGGCAAAATTACATAAGGGCCACCAGTGTGCATCTGCTTCTATTTCTTCAACCCCTGAATTGTTTACTTGATGATGCCTAACTTATCTCCTCCCATTTCAGATCCAGCCAATATTTACTGATTGGCCTCATGCCCAGCATTGTACCAGCTGCGTTCACAGACACGACCATTTTCTTTTTTTTTTTTAATTGCACTTTAGGTTTTGGGGTACATGTGAAGAACATGCAAGATTGTTGCATAGGTACACACATGGCAGTGTGGTTTGCTGCCTTCTTCCCCCTCACCTATATCTGGCATTTCTCCCCATGCCATTTCCCCCCCCAACTCCCCACCCCCCTATTTCCCTCCAACAGACCCCAGTGTGTAGTGCTCCCCTCCCTGTGTCCATGTGTTCTCATTGTTCAACACCCGCCTATGAGTGAGAACATGCGGTGTTAGATTTTCTGCCCCTGTGTCAGTTTGCTGAGAATGATGGCTTCCAGGTTCATCCATGTCCCTACAAAGGACACGAACTCATCGTTTTTGATGGCTGCATAATATTCCATGGTGTACATGTGCCACATTTTCCTTGTCCAGTCCATCATTGATGGGCATTTGGGTTGGTTCCAGGTCTTTGCTATTGTAAACTGTGCTGCAATGAACATTCATGTGCATGTGTCCTTATAGCAGAATGATTTATAATCCTTTGGATATATACCCAGTAATGGGATTGCTGGGTCAAATGGAATTTCTATTTCTAGGTCCTTGAGGAATCGCCACACTGTCTTCCACAATGGTTGAACTAATTTACACTCCCACCAACAGTGTAAAAGTGTTCCCGTTTCTCCACATCCTCTCCAGCATCTGTTGTCTCCAGATTTTTTAATGATCGCCATTCTAACTGGTGTGAGAGGCTATCTCAATGTGGTTTTGATTTGCATTTCTCTAATGGCCAGTGATGATGAGCATTTTTTCATATGTTTGTTGGCCTCATGTAAGACATGACCATTTTCAATAATCATAACTGTTCAATGAAGTATGTTTTTTTGTTTTTTTGTTTTTTTGTTTTTTTTTTTTTTTTTTAGACGGAGTTTCGCTCTTGTTACCCAGGCTGGAGTGCAATGGCGCGATCTCGGCTTACCGCAACCTCCACCTCCTGGGTTCAGGCAATTCTCCTGCCTCAGCCTCCTGAGTAGCTGGGATTACAGGCACACGCCACCACGCCCAGCTAATTTTTTGTATTTTTAGTAGAGATGGGGTTTCACCATGTTGACCAGGATGGTCTCGATCTCTTGACCTTGTGATCCACCCGCCTCGGCCTCCCAAAGTGCTGGGATTACAGGCTTGAGCCACCGTACCCGGCTGAAGTATGTATTTATATCTCCATCAACAGATGAGGAAATTGAATCCCTGAGAAGTTTAAAATGACTTGGCCAAACCCAGCATTCATTGCTCTGGAAGAAACTTGGGAAATACCACCATTCTTTTGTTTCTTAACTTTGAGCCAAGGATATCAGTTCAAGTAAACTTGTTATCTGTTTTCTGGTAGTTTATATACTGTTTTGTTCCCCCAAGGCAATACATGATGAGTGTGTCAGTACAGATATAAATAACTGTACAATTAGATACTCAGGGGGAGAAATAATTTTGGTTTAAATAATCAGGGCCTCTGTTGCAGAACAATAGTTATAAATAATTCAGGCTTTTCTGGCTCAAGCTCTTTGACCAAAATTCCAATACTGTCACGTGTTAAAACTCAAACTGTCAATTTGAGGAGGCTCTGCTTAATTTCATTTTTGTCTCAAGTTTAGACAAGTGAAGAGCAACTCACAAGAGAGTGTGAGTATACTCGACTCACACAAAGTTAGAACCATTCTTTATGCAGCTTCAGCTATTATGTTCTATGCTACATACCCCAAAGCACAGAAATCCATTTTTATTTTCTTTTAAAATAAAAATAACATTAAATTAATCTTGGCATTAATATTTATAGTAACTCAGCGTCTTTGAAAGGTTCGTTCACAGAAGATTCCCTTGTATGTGATTGCAAGCAATTAATTTAAAAATGGAAATGTACTTTTATATTTAACTAGAAGTCATAGCCCTGAGTGTCACTTCACCAGCTAAGCTTTCCTCAAATATAAATATATTTTAAATTGGTTTTACTAATGCCCTAGGTACTTGGAAAATCCTACTGGTGCAAACCCATTATTAACTCATAGTCCCCAATTCTAAGACTTATACGTATGACCTTACAAGGAACGGCAGCTGCTCTTGTCTGCTTTATAAGAATTGTTACTGAAACTTGTACGTTAATAATTTCCAGTGGTTACAAGCCATTATAAAAGCTCTCAAGTTACATAGTACTCTGGTAATAGCTCTTCTCCAAGTGGCACCCCAAGAATACTTGACAACCCCAAAGAGAGTCATTTTGAAAATTACATAAACAAAATATAAAGTGGTATCATCCAGCTCTCAGTTATTTATAGATACTCTGCAGGGAGAATCAAATGATGTCTTTCCTCTGTAAGCATACCAAGTTTATAGGCATCTACCTGGCATTATCCGACATGGAAATCATCTGGTGAGTGAAAGCATGAATATCTTGACACATCAGTTACTTGTTCACTGCCCACCAGTGTTTTGTGCCCACCAGTTGGGAAGCTCTGATTTAGAGAACGATTAGCAAAAGAGTGAGTTATCAAGTAAGTTTGCAGCAAATCGTGTTTCACATCCTGCACCATTCAGGTAATGAGATTTTTCTATGCAGAAATGCTACCCATTGCATGAAGACTTGGTTTAAATTCATTTGTGTCTTATATACCCGCTTCCTCCAGAGTACTTAGCATGGGACTTCAAAAGGCACTCAATAAATATTTGTTGAATGAATGTAACAGGAATTAATAACGCAAAAAAGGTTTCTGAAAGATAATTGATGTCAAATGGTGGGCATAGGAAGCCAGAGAAAGTTCACCAGTGATAGAAATGCTGTGTACAAATTTGGTACAGTGTCCAAGAAAAGGATTTCCATTTAATAAATAACCTTTTAAAGCCAGGTTCTTTTACATCCATCACCCCTGGACTAAGCCATATTGTGGGGAGAATTCCAGCCAAACAAACCCTGATAGCAGTTTGAGAAAGGGAAGTATAAGCAATAACTAAATGTTAGAAAGGATTCCATGAAGCACGTTACTTTCAGTTGTTCAGGAAATCTTTAAGAATAAAATAGCATATGCACATGCACATGCACATACACATACACACACTACAGAACACATCATTACATTCATTATGAAATAAAGAGGACAAACTGGATAACATGCAGAGGGCCTTAACACTCTCATGATTGCATGAAAGATGATAAATATTAGGATATTTTTCTTTCATTGAGCCCCCAAGACCCAAGTTAAGAGAGTGTTGGGGTATTTTGACTGCTTTGATTGATATTCTGGGTCTAGATTGTCAAAGGCACTTTCCTAACTTTAACACATCACGACAGAGAAATTGATCCTATCTACACCATATATGGAGGTAAAATGAGGAAGCTATGTGATCCAGAGATAACCCTCCAGGGATCAGCTCAGGCCAGCCATGGCCTAATGGCCCATGTGCCAAGAGGGTCCAACAACTGGGTATGTCAGCAACCCACTCATCATTTACCAGTGCTCTGTGGCCTATCCATTGGGAAGCTTTGTTTTAAAGAATGTTTCTCAGAATGATCAGCCTAGAAACAAGCCGCCAAGTAAGTCTGCAGCAAATTATACTTCACGTGGTACACACTCTCTCTCTCTCAGGGAGTCAAAACATGTATTAATAAATGAACATATTAAGGCTCTGAGAAGACCTATTTCCCATTGTTTGTTTTCTTCTCCAGTATTTTCCAACCTGTTTTAACCAGGGCACCTACTAACACCTTGCAGGTCTAAGGAGGCTGCTGAATGGTTAAACCCTCTACAGAAGCACACAGTAATGTGACTTCAAAGGGTAAATGCAACAATATAGGTCCTATCTGTCTTTAATTGGAGGATTAGTTCAGACACTGAAAAAACTTAAATCTTTAAGAAGGAATCCTCCTGGAACTTCGTTAACACGAAAGTGTTAAATACCATAAACAATATTATTACCCCTAAACAGGCTGCTGAGAAACCAGGGATGAGTACATTCTAGCCCTGAGACTCTCAGTCATCTGCAGTAATTCATATGCCACTGGCAAGGAGAATTCTAAACATAAGATCCAAAAACCCTAGGCATACACCATCCCCCTGCCCTCCCTGCCCCAGGAGACTTATCTGTCTTTCTGGTTATATATTCCCTTGGCTGTTAGTGTAATTAGTGTATAATAACTATGTATATATCAACTCACAGGAAAAACGGCAGACATGCTGGGTGATTTGGCTTGGGGCCATCTCATTGGCAGGGTGAGACAACCTGGTATTAAACCATCTGTTATTAACTGTATATTTTAAAATAGTGTTTTGTGTCTCCTGGGTTGCTGACTCCCATTGACAGCAACAGAATGTCAAGACTTCTATTTTTCTGAGCAACAGCGACGAGATAACAAGCTTTAAAACAACTGCATTGTCCCTTCTGTTCTGCTGCTTGTGCTATTAAGAATTTTGTTTACTAAAATGTCTATTGTATTATACATGCCGCTTTTCTACGTTTCATTCTCATGAAGGTGAACAAGTTTCATTCAAACTGTGTCCCTGTGAAAGTTATGCTTTCTAAAGTCAAAGATCCTCAAGAAAATTGTCCATAGCTTTTGTCTTTATGACTAGGCAGTTGCCAATGCCTGTATGAAATCAATAGTCTCACTAGGGAATGGACTATGACTTACATTTTTTTAAAAAGTGGTCATTTTCTCAAATCTGCTTGTTTGCACTGTTTACTTTTCTTCAATTTAAGCAATTAATTTCATAATATCAGAAATCTGAGATTGAGTCTTTGTGCCACTTGTTGCAGTCAGTAGCACAAACCTGCTCCCTAAACTCAGTATTAAGTCTGAATATGACAGAAAACAACAGGATTTCTTTGAAAGACGAGCAGTCAAATCATTCAACACAATCATCCAAGCTAATTCAATTCAGAAAACCACATTACCATGAAAAAACAAAAATAAAATTTTTTACCTGATTCCAAATCACTTTTGACAGCTATAAAAAGTTGACTTTCTTTGCAAAAGTTTTCCCTATGCCCAAGAACTCAATTGAAACAGTTTTTTTTCCTTTCCCACTTGTCTCTTATAGTTGGCTGATACCAAGTATAACTAAAATTTCCCTGCAAGTCTGTTAAACACGTTCACATTTCCATGTTTAATTACATTCAGATTGAGATTTCTGTATATAGAAAGAACGTAGCCAGATTTTAACTCAATTGACCACAATGCCTTTGACATAAAGCCTTTATTCATCATTCTCGCCCTGTATATAAATAGACATACACTCCTTGTCAAAATGCAAGGGCGAGCTTCTTTACATTGCCTAGAACAAAGAGGCCAGCTCGGCTTCTTTTTTTCCTCAGTGTCTCAGAAGGTGTCCTTTATTACATATGCAGGATGCAAGCATTTTGCTGCTGCGTGAATGAAAAATGATACCTTCAGACTGCCTTTTTAGTGACAAATTACACTTTTGCAGACCATCACACTGCCTGTGGTTTTAAGAACCTCATTTAGATTTACTATCACTTCCTTGGGGACTCACCCTTCCTCACAAAGCACCCCAAGGCTAATTTCCACTGTTTTAGAGTGTAACAAAGATGAGAAAGTTTGCTCATCACAACAGTATAGAAACTCTTGCCTAGGAAAAACACTCTCTGGCATGTCTTAAGGTGCTAAAATCACTGGCTTTGTGGATTCTTGGTGCGCAAAACAGGCAGAAAAGTTGTCTGGAGGTATTCGCGAAGCATTGTATTTGTTCAGGAAGGAGCTGTGGGGTTAGAGGCTGAACAACGCCTCTTACTTTGCTTCCTGGGTGAGAGCAGACAGGCGTGCCACTTAGCAGAAGCAAGCAAGAGAGAGTGGTAAGACTCACCGGCTTCCCCATTTTTCCCAGGACGGGGGTTTTTGTTCCTCAATTGTGATCTGGAAGAGGCAAACCTGTAGGTCCTCCGAGCAGGCTGGTCTGGGGCAAGTGGCGGCTCTTTGCCTCGGATCAGCTGAATGGCTGGGGCGTTCAGGAAGCTTGCTCTGTCCAGCTCGGAATCACTCCCCCTCTCCAGGGTGTGTGCTTACACGCCTCTAAGTCAGCGCAAAAATCCGCCAAACTCAGGTCAGCCTAACAGGTTTCCTTATATAGGTAAACATGAATTGCATTCCTGGTGAAAGAAGTTAACTAGGAATCCTGGTAACCTGGTTAACTCTATACACGCCAGAATGGCTCAGAGTCAGTCAGCCTGCGTAGGGGTTTGGTTGCACTACAAAGGGATTTGTGCGATTTAATTAAAATCATCTTTATCCTGGCAGTCTCTAAAATTGGCCCTTGTAGTGTAACTGTGAGTCAACAGCTAGTATTTTATATCATGGGCTGTGAACAGCCTTATATTATCTGAAGGCATTGTAGGGGGGAAAAACACAGCATTTTATAAGTTGTCTTTCATGTTTTTAAAACCAGGGTAATTGAACTTGAGATTATTTTCAAAGAAGTAATAGAACATGTGACAGAAAGAGAAATAGTGACAGAACATGTGACAGAAAGAGTTTAATAAACCTCCATCAAATAAGGCTCAAATGCCTTATTTGCCCATAGTAACGAATAGCTATTCAATTTTCACAGGCCTTTGGTGGATAACGCAGCACAATCATTTTGGGTTTTCTCCTTTTACAATGCAGTAATTGCTACTGTATTTTTTGATGGGCAAAATGACAGATAACAACATCTATTCCAGTAACAACCCTCCTCAGCCCACATGCTGACGTGTTATTTGATGGTTTCAGGAAAGAAATCTAAGACTTGCGAATTTGCATACTTGTATGTAAACATTTTTAAACAACTTCCTGGATTTAAGAAGATAAGAAAATATATCCTTAAAAGAACTTTATGGAAGGCCTACCTCTAGGTTCAAAACATAGTTTTTTTAAATATAAATAGGTATCTTATATTGATTGTCTAATAACTAGCTCTTACCCTTACATTTTATCTACCACCTAGTAAAGTAATAATTTAAAAACTCTTAGCCAATTTCACTGAAGACAATATAGAGAGTTGAGACTTTCCGATGTACTAGAGATGAAGATTGTCTGCTAAAAAGGACCTATCTCTAAACGAAACACTTTTTAAAAATTTTGTCCATGGGTTGACTGCTCCTTGAGTAGTGACAACCTTATTAAAAATAGCTCAATGCTGTTTTAGGTCTCTGCTTGGGAAAGGTGGGAGAATGAATCTTCAGATGCCACCTAAGCGAGCACCAACACAAACCAATGTCAAACAGTTTTTGCCGAGGTTAGTAAGGAACAAAAATTGCACTGCCAGGAAGGGTAACTGTTTTTGAACGGCATTTTCCACTGGCCAAAGATTTCTGCATACAATTTCTCTTCTTATCTCTGCAGAACACTGTGAAATGTATAGTATTTCCTCTTCACAATAATAAATTTGGCTTGCAGAGATAAAGTGATTGGTCCAAAATCTCATGATCAGTTTTGGCAAATCCCAAACCCCAGATATAGAATTTAATTCCAACAGCATTTCCCAAAATAGAATCAGCTTGAAGAGACAGAGGAACATTAAAATGGCAATTTTCCATGTTCAAATACAATTTTTAATAATCCTATGTCCAGAGAATTTAAATGTAATATATAAACTTATTAAAATACTTTTTATAAAGTCATAACTTACTGCTAACATGACTCCCTTTAAATGTCTCCAGAAAGATCATAAAATGAGATAGAGAGTGTATTTTTATTGAATATAAATTTGGGTTATAAAATATTATGAAAATATAACTTGGCAAATATTGCACACATTTTTCTGTTCATGGTATTTACATCTCTATTATATCAAGTTAAGACTCATCCTGATTCCTCCACTGGAAGGAATATCAGTGTTTTCTACTTATTGGGTTATTTGTTTTCATTAATCTAAAATGAAATTCCGTACCATGCTAGGTAAACGGCTTTCACTAATATGGTCCATTTATGATCTGCACCCTTTGTGTCCTCGTAATTCCCATTGAAGCAAGTTCTGTTTATGTAGAAACTTTAGACTTTATTAACATGTTGTTGCAAGACAAAGAATGCATTTTTTTTCCAGGGCAGGCTAAACCTCTAAATGCCTGAAGCTGGACTCCAAATTTGTTCTTACAATTCTTTTTTTTTTTTTTTTTTTTTGAGACAGAGTCTTACTCTGTCACTCAAGCTGGAGTGCAGTGGTGTGATCTTGGCTCACTGCAACCTCCGCCTCCCAGGGTCAAGCAGTTCTCCTAACTCAGCCTCCCAAGTAGATGGGCTTATAGGTGCCTGCCACCATGACCGCCTAATTTTTGTATTTTAAGTAGAGATGGGGTTTTACTATGTTGGGCAGGCTGGTCTCGAACTCCTGACCTCAGGTGATCCACTTGCCTCGGCCTCCCAAAGTGCTGGGATTACAGGTATGAACCACCGCACCCGCCCTGTTGTTACAATTTTAAGCAAACAATCCTTTAGGCTTTAAACACAAAATATCATAGATCATAATTGTTGAATTAGAAGGTCAAAATGAAATTTGGATTTCAAAGTAGCACATTTCAAAAAGGAAATACAACCCTCCACTAAATCAATTTTAGAGGTCTCAAGAAATGGTTTGGGAAAGGCGGGGTCACTGAAGCAGCGTGAATTCAACCTAACCATACAGGACCCCAATGAGAGACTACTTAAAGCTAATTAATTACACCATGCCAAAAAATAGCACTTATGGGAAACTAAATAAAATATAAGATCTTTCTGAAGGGAAGAAAATATCATTGTGGTTTAAAGAAAACATCAGGGGGGGCCGGGCGCGGTGGCTCAAGCCTGTAATCCCAGCACTTTGGGAGGCCGAGGCGGGTGGATCACAAGGTCGAGAGATCGAGACCAACCTGGTCAACATGGTGAAACCCCGTCTCTACTAAAAATACAAAAAAATTAGCTGGGCATGGTGGCGCGTGCCTGTAATCCCAGCTACTCAGGAGGCTGAGGCAGGAGAATTGCCTGAACCCAGGAGGCGGAGGTTGCGGTGAGCCGAGATCGTGCCATTGCACTCCAGCCTGGGTAACAAGAGGGAAACTCCGTCTCAAAAAAAAAAAAAAAAAAAAAAAAAAGAAAAGAAAACATCAGGGGACAGAGTTTAGAGATTCTCAATGACATATAACTAATGAGTAGATCAGCTACAATTTAAAGCTTGCTCCATCAGACTCCAGAAAGCTCATAACTTCTATGCATCCTGAGTATATCACAGTAACCAAGAAAGAGGAGATGCCTTAGAGTCCAAAGATGTTTCAATTCTAGTTCCGGCTCTTGGATGTGTGACCTTGGATACATTACTTAATGTTTCTGAGCTTCACCTCCAAAGTAGAAGTGAAAATGGCTCAATATCTTAGATTACTGAAAGTACCTAAGGAGATTTCTTTGCAATCATTCCTCATCTATCTGTTGATGCTTCTTATGGTCCAGGCATTCTGCTACATCCTAGGAGTAAAGCCATAAACAAACCTGGCACATTCCCTGCCCTCATGAAGCTTACAGTCTTACAGAAAAGACTGTGTATATCTATATTATGGTATGTGAAAATCTATTGTTTCCTTAAATTTCTCACAACACAAGAATGTCTAATTGAAGTTACATATAAATATAGGAATATTAATAAATGAATACTGTCCAAGCAACAGCTTTCACTGTAGTTAGTGCAAGTTATGCTTACTAACCTGAGGTGGACCTTACCATGATTAGACTGGGTAGACCTGGGCTGAGCCAAATAAGATAAATACTAGGGGAAAAGTAAAACTTGATGCATCAGCCGTATCATGACAATGTCCTTTTATCTAACAATTGAGAAGGACCAGTATATGCAACTTGAAAGCATCTTGAAGATGCTCAGGAAGCTGGATGGACAATGGAGTGATTTTTATTATTCATTCTGCACATAAAGAAGTGATGGAAAAGCATAAGAAAATTTTCCTAAATATTGTAATCAGTTATCAGATATCCAATCTATTATTAATTCACTTCTGTGCAAGAAACATTTAATTGGTACATACTATAAATGAGGGTCTGTGAAGGACAGACATAGAAAATGATACACAGAGATAAAGAGTGATCCCTGGCTTTAATAAAGCTTTCTAGAAAAAATGTTCTGGTGTTCAGTAGCTGTATCAGTCAGAATAAATAAGAATATGCTCTGGTAACAAGCAAGCTCCAAATCTCAGTGGCTTAAAACCACAAAAGTGAATCTGTTGCTCATGCAGCATGTTTACATATGCCAACAGGGAGGGCGCACCTATCCATAGCTACTCAGGAACCCAGGTTCCTGAAGGTTTGTTTTAACATGTACTTCCTGTTGCTGAGACAGGAAACAGGGACTTGATGAATCATGTGCTGGGTTTTCAAAACTTTACCCCATAAGTGTCCCTTAAATGTCCACTAGCGTCGTGTGGGCCAAAGCAAGTCCTCGGACTGCTTAATTTCAAAGAAACAGAGGAGAATCAGGATACATAACAAATGATTACACAACAGATATGGCAAATTAGCCAGCTGAAGAAGAGTAACACTTCAGCTAAGTTAATTTTATTTCACCAAATTATTCACTAGCACCTATGTGGAAAGCACTATAAAAGGGCCTTATAATCAATGTGAGTACCTTACTCTTCTGGGACAGTTACAATGTCAAGAGAGAGCAAGGGTCTGCAAAGTCTAGCCCAAAGTGGGCTGTCCAGGACATCCTTTCTAAATATCACTATTTCCCTTAAGATTCCACCAGAATCACTGATAATTTTTGAATACACCTTTAGGCCTCTGCTCTTAGGGAAATTGGATCTAATCAGTCATTTCCAAACTTAAAATGCCAGTCATTATGCCATAAGGGGTATTGAGTCTGCCTGCTTAATTGACCATTTCTATTAGTGACTTGGGTGATGAAATAAAAGACAAGTTGATTTAATTTGCAGACGGTGCCAAATTGGATAACTAACACCTCAGGGGATTCTATTATAATTCAAAATGACCTTGAAGAGTGAGATAAAAATGACATTAAGAAAGGAGCTTATGTTCAACAGAGATAGAGGATTGGAATTAAAGGTATAGAAAATATATGTTAGAAGAAAAAAACTATACTGAGTTAACACCAGCCTGTAAGTTGAACATATGCTGGCAGCTTAGCACTTTTACTTACAAAGGCTCTTGGGATATATTTAAAATATGGTGGTCTTAAATCTTGGTTGCACTGGAAAATAGGTGCTTCTCAGAGTACTGCTTCATTGGAGATCCACATTTTAAGAAATAAGAGATCAGAGCACATTCAGAAGTGAAAGAAGAATTTTCCTAAAGACTAAGTGCTCCAGATCAGAGGTCAGCAAACTTTTTCTGCAAAGGGCCACAGGATAAATATTTTCAACTTTGCCAGCCATTATGTTTTTGTTGCAACTATGCAACTCTGGTGTTGTACTCCAAAGCACCCATAAGCAATGCATACATGAAGGGGCATGGCTATATTCCAAAGAAACTAGGAAACTGGACAGCTGACCTGGGCCATACTTTGCAGATTCCTGCTGTCTACATTATAAGAAGTGTCTCAGAATGGTAAGGGACTCAAACTGATTGCAATTGCCTAGAAGGCAGGAGAGGTCTTATTTTGGCCATTTTCCTATTGCTCAAATTCTTTTAATATTGTTTCCACACAGGCGCTAGTGAATCAAACTAAATTAAATTAACGAAAAATGTTAGTACACCAGTCTCATTAAATATTCCAAAAGAAGTGGAATATGTAATGCTTGAAAATGTCATGGAAATAAATCCAAAATATAATTTACCATTTCAATTTGTCAAATATTTATCAGCTATCTTGTCTTTTCAGGAAAGATATTAGTGATAAAAACATATAATAGAACCTAGACAATAATTATAATAATCAAATTAAATGTAAGAAAAGTCACAATACTAGCCAAGGTCAATAAAGCAGATGTTGCCCTCATTAGACATAGGTAAAAATGGAAGCGAGGAAAGGTTAGGTTAATTCTCTAATGCCAACAAGCTAGTTGTGATGGAGAAGAAAATAGGATGCAGATTCCTGGCGTTCTCAGTCCTAGATCATGATAAACCCAAAGTACATAGGAGCTGGGACAAAGAAGCATACATATGAATGCAATGCCTGGAGGCATTTGTTAGAAAAGTGAGGATGAATGGAGTAACAAACACACACAATATCATAGCCCATACATGGAAGTCCTGTGGTGTGTCTTTTGCACTGCCTCAAGGAAAGTCCAACACTCTACACACCATTTCTCCTTCCCTTCCCCAGGTGTTCCCACAGCCTCACATTCTCCAATCCAATCTGGTTTGCAGCCAGTCCCATAGCATCTCCCTCCTTAGATAAAGATCAGAAAGCTGAAGCATAGTTATAGATGAGTTGGTCCAAATGCTTCTGAATTTTTATTTTAACACTTTTTACTATCATCTCCACCCCATCCTAGTCCAATGTAGGTTCCTGCCTAGACCAGTTTCTTAATCTCCACAGTATTGGAATGGATCATTCTTGTTGTGAGGGTTGCTGTCCTGTGCACTGTAGGATGTTTAGTAGCATCCCTGGTCTCTACCCACTAGATGCTAATACAACTGCACCCCCACCCAAAGTCAAGACAACCAAAAATTATCTTCAGACATTGCCCAATGTCCCCTTGTGGTCAAAATTGAGTCTGAGTGAGAACTTCTGAACTACTGTTACAATATCTTTTTAATTGTCTTTCCTACTTCTTCTTTTGCCCTTCTATAGTCTATTCTTCATAGAGCTGCCAAAGTCACCTTTAAAGACTATTTATCATGTGATACACAGACACACAGATACACAGACAGACACACACACACACACACACACACATTATGGAATACTAGTCAGCCATAAAAAGGAAAGAAATAATGGCATTCACAGCAACCTGGATGGAGTTGGAGACTATTATTCTAAGTGAAGTAATTCAGGAATGGAAAACCAGACATTGTATGTTCTCACTCATAAGTGGGAGCTAAGTTATGAGGACACATAGGCATAAGAATGATACAATGTACTCTGGGGACTCAGGGGAAAAGGCGGAAGAAAAGTGAGGGATACAAGACTACACATTGAGTACAGTGTACACCTCTTGGGTGATGGGTGCACCAAAATCTCAGAAATCACCAGTAAAGACCTTGTTCATGTAACCAAACACCACCTGTTCCCCAAAAATCTGTTGAAATAAAAATAACTAAATAAAAAACTATTTATTAGATCATGCTACTTCTTTGCTTAAATCCTTGAGTGGTAGGCTGGGTGCGGTGGCTCATGCCTGTAATCCCAGCACTTTGGGAGGCCGAGGTGGGTGGATCACGAGGTCAAGAGATTGAGAACATCCTGGCCATCCTGGTGTAACCTCATCTCTACTAAACACATAAAAATTAGCTGGGCATGGTGGTGCACACCTATAGTCCCAGCAACTTGGGAGGCTGAGGCAGGAGAATGGCTTGAACCCAGGAGGTAGAGGTTGCAGTGAGTGAGATCATGCCACTGCAATCCAGCTTGGCGACAGAGCGAGATTTTGTCTCAAAAAACAAAAACAAAAAGCCCACCTTGTTGGTATCCTCCTACAATTAGAATGTAATCTAGCTTTCTTACCATTGCCCAGAGAGCTCCCCATAATCTGACCTCTGCCAGCTCCTCCAAACTAATCTCATAGGACTGCATCCAGCCACACCAGCCTTCCTTCTCTTTTTCCAACATACCCATTTTGTTCAGATTTCAGGACTTTTGCACATGCTCTTCCCACAGCTTGAAATGCTCTCCCTGGTGTGGTAGGTAGAATAATTACCTCCCTAACGTGTCCATATTCTAATTCCTGGAGCCCGTGAATATGTAATGTTACATCGCAATGTGAAATTAAGGTTGTAGATGAATTAAGATTGCTAATAAACTAACTTCATGGTATGAAGATTGTCCTGGATTATCTGTGGGGACCCAGTGTCATCACAAGGTTGTTATAATATGGAAGAGGGGGCAGAAGAACCAGTTTCAGAGTGATGTGATATGAGAAAGACTCCAGCAGCCATTGCTGGCTTTGAAGATAGAGGAAGGGGCCATGATCTAAGGAATGCGGAAAGCCTCTAGAAATTGGTAAATGAAAGGGATCAGAATCTTTCCTGGAGCCTCCCGAAAAAAACACAGCCTGCTAACAGCCTGATTTTAGCCCAGTTAGACTTGTGTTGGACTTCTGACCTCAAAAACAGTAAGATAATAAATTAGACCTGTTTTAGGCCACCAAGTTTGTGAAAATTTGTTACAGCAGCTATAGAAAAGAAATGTACCTGCCACTTTCACTGCTAATGCCTCTCAGCCCTTATGCAAATGCCTTCTCTGGTAGGAGGGGCCCATGACAACCATGGCTGACATTGCTGACCTTGCCATCCATCCCACCTGCAGTAGTTCCACATCACTTTACCCATTTCACCTCCTTCATAGCTCTTATCACTATCTGGCATTAAGTGAGTTCATTCATTGCCAAACAAAAACAAAACAAACAGTAAAATTTCACCTAGATAAAAGTAGAAAACAATGACAAACTTGAAAAATAAAACAAATGTGGCAGTCATTTTATATGCCTTGGATCAGGAATGTTGGAGAAAGAACCAGGTTTGGATTAAGTAAAGAACGTTTATGTTGGATGAAAAGAAATTTTTGACGGTAGTTGGAGTAATTGCACAATGAAATAGGCTGCCAAGAAGGGCCATGGAGGCCTAAATTGTGGCAACACTCACAAAAGAGATTAGATAACTCAAGTCAAGAGAATAAGTGGAGCTCAGCCTACAGCATTTACTTGATGACCTGCTTGTTCTTTCTCCAGCTTGAAAATGTATGTAGCACAAAGCAATGAATCACAGGACAACATCTGCATGTAATTGCATTTCTGTTCCAATAATAAATGTTTCAACTGCTATGCTATTTACGAAAGCTGTTATCATAAAGAGCCAAGTGGGGGAAACTCGAAACACAAATGCTTATCTTAAGAAACCTTTCCTTTGCAATTCAGTGTGCAAGTACCCAAGCACCAAATTTGCTTTAGTATCTGAATTGTTCTGAGGAGTTTATTTTTCAAATTCTATTTTACAGTGATTTCCAGGTGTTTGATTTCCTGCAAAAGCTCTTTGTGTCCCAGTTTTCTTATTATCTTTTGAACCCAAAGAGGAGCAAAGGCCAGAAATTGTTCATATTTCCCTCATGGACCTATTATCTGAATTTTGGACCCATTGTCAGCCTTGGAGAAAAGGTATTTTGCACCTTTTTAGGGAAGAATGTTAATTCTTAAAACAAAAGACTAGCATTACAAATTTTTCCCCCTTCTCCACAAAAAAAGCATAATCCCCAAAAAAGGGATTTTTTTTTGCCTTTAATTGCTAGTAAAATGCCAGCATAGTTTAAAATAATTAACAACTAATGTAGAATAAATAGGAAATAAAAGAAACTCCTATTCCCTCAGGTTAGCCTTGTTTCCCTCATCTCCCTACAGTGGCCAATACGTTTTCTGTATGAGTGGCACAAGAAAGGTTGACTTACCTGCACGACATTCTCAAGGCCACCAGTGCCACCAGCACAGGCTAGCAATTATTTTGGCCTTTTACGGTTAGCTTTGAGTGAATGCACATTCTTCAAAATACAGTAAGTTGTATTTTTAAACAGTTCACTTTACTTTGCATCTTTGAATTGTGTCTGTCAGCAATGTAAAACTCACTGCTTTGGCTAAAGCATGAACATTCATCAAGATACAGAGAAAATAAAATAAATCTCCTAAATGGCAGCCTCTTTCCATTTGGCTAGGCAAGTATTTCAAGATGATGTCATTGAGGGTTTCTTATTTAATGAGATGGCAAATAACCACGTGATCAAAAAAAAAATCTTCAAAGAGCAATGAAAATGAGCAATTTTCCAATAATAATTCAAAGCACCACCCCATTTCCCAAGGTCTGTATTTCTTAACTCTTACATGCTTAGTTCTCACTTCATTAGCACTGTTTAAAACATCAGAGTTGAATATCAAAACCAAATGAAAACTTAGAATGGTCTTATAGAAAGATGAAAATATATCACAGTTTTCCAAAGTTATTTTCAATGAACTTTTTAAAGCTCAAATTGATAACAGTGGTTGGACTCTCAAATGGTTTAGCATTTAGGCAGCCTACAATTACTGTTTCCCACTCATGGATTCTGTTAGATCCATGGTATAGATGAAGATGGAGACAGATAAAGAGACACTCACTAATTCAACAAATAATACTGGATAAATTCTGTGGCAGAGACACATTCATATATTAGAGTAGATAAAAACAACTTAATTAAAGGTTGGAAGAGTTTCAAATTTATGTGTTAGTGAAACACAGAAAACATTCCGCTTTCTCATTTTTTTTTTTTTTTTTGAGACAAGGTCTGTTACCCACACTGGAGTGAGTACAGTGGCACGATCAGGGCTTACTGCAGCCTTGACCTCCCAGACTCAAGCAATCCTCCCACCTCAGCCTCTCTAGTAACTGGGGATACAGGTGTGTGTCAACACCCCCTGCTAATTTTGTACTTTTTGTAGAGATGGGGTTTTACCATGTTGCCCAGGCTACTCTTGAACTCCTGAACTCAATTGATCTGCCTGCCTTGGCTTCCCAAAGTGCTAGGATTACAGTGTGAACCACTGCTCCCGGCCTCATTTTAAAATTAAAAACAATGTGCACTCAGTGATACTAAAAAACAAGAAAGCATCACCAGTGATAAGTGATGCTGGTAACATATAGCCTTGTTAGATATGATGAGAAGGGCTCTTCACCACCAGCTTTTTTTTTTTTTTTCATCTGAAACCCATACCCTCCGTTTAATCATGTGAAAACAACAGATTAACCTACATTGGAGGGAAACTCTACAAAATACTCGACCAGTCCTCCTCAAAACCGTAAAAGTCCTGAAAATGAAAAGAAGACAAACTGTCACATCTTGGGGGAGCCTAAAGAGACATAACTAAATGTTGTGTGGTACCTTTGATGGGATATTGGAACATAAAAGGGACATTTGTGTGCTGAGCATGGTGGCTCATGTCTGTAATCCCAGCACTCCATCTCCACAAAAAATAGAAAAATTAGCTGGACATGGTGGCATGTGCCTGTAGTCCCAGCTACTGGAAAGGCTGAGGTGGGAGGATGTCTTGAGCCCAGGAGGTAGACGCTGCAGTGAGCTGTGATTGTGCTATTGCACTTCAGCCTGGGAGACAAAGTGATACCCTGTCTCACAAAAAAAGAAGAAAGAAAGAAAAGAGGGCATTTGTGGAAAAAATGGAGAAATCCAAATAAAGTATGGAGTTTTTAATGTAATGTATTGAAGTTGGTATCTTAACATGACCAGTATATCACATAATGTAAATGAAGGGTAGCCAAGTGAAAGTATACAGGATCTCTCTGTATTCTCTTTGTAACTTTTTCATTAACCTATAATTATTAAACATTTAAAAGGTTACTTAAAAAAAACACAAGAACAACGAAACAGTATACCACATTAGTTTTACCTGTGGCAAGAGAAAGAAAAATAAGATGGAGAAAAGATCCACTGAAAGCAAGGATAGAGACACAGAGGCAGGGACCTGCAAAGAGAAACACAGATACAGAAATAGACTGGAGAGTTCCAGGAAGTTGTTAGAGCACAATGGCCTTGTGATGTGACTGCTATCTCTTAGGGCATAGAAATCAGAGAATAGGATGATTCTTTGAAAGAACTGAGAACTTGACATAGGTTGAAAACATACACTAGAGTATAGAAACTTGTCTGTCTTTTTCTATTTTTAGATGTTAGGGTTTTTTTTTTTTTTTTTTTTATGTGATTCAGAAGGGTTTGCAAGTGTGTGAATGAATAGCTTTGGGTTAGCAGGTTTTTCAGGAGCCTTGGCAAAGACTGACCACCAAGCTTTTGACACTGAAAGCTGTCATGTGCCATGGAGTTGTTATTTGAGAGACCCATACTGTCTAGTATCCTAATGCCAGAAGGATACATTTAGAATTGGCCTTGACTTCTTCCTAATGGACATTTCATTTTAGAAATCATCTAGTTTTTGGTCTACCTTGGAATAGATATAATGAGAAACAAATTTTAAAATTATTTTTAAAATCCATAAGGTTAGTTTAAGTATTCACATTCAAGTTTTCACATCTTCAGATATTGTACATACGATATCTTCAGAGGGTCCCCGCTTCAAAGGAGTCCCAGTATTTCACAGAAGATTTCCTGATCATTGAATCTCACATTTAACTCTGATTAACATATGCTAGGCATTTCTGCAGACCAATGTGTACTCATATTTTCTATGGTGTTTTTGAAAAGGGGATTTGAAACACTATTAAGTATATATCAGGAGAGTCCAGACAAGGTTAAGTGTGAGGTATTAACAGTCAATTAAAGGTATTTGATTAGTGTGTGTCCTAAGGCAGTCCAAACATGTACTTCATGGATGAGATACTTATAGCTAGGTCTCAAAATATGTTATTGATATTGATCACAGAATCCATATATTATATTACATGAAAGAAATCTCTATTTATAAACTGATTGAGATTTTGATAATGGTTGTTGAGTTGAAATTAGAAGAGTAGGGAGATAGATCTGGAAGACATCTCAGGGGGATGCATATTTCCTTTTGAATTAGTTTCATATCTTAAATGTGAAGTTCTCATGAGCTTGGATTTAAACTTTAGTGCGGCAAATTACATAAACTCTTTAGTGAGAGCCAAAGGTCTAAAGTGCCCTCTTAGATTTGTTTTCCTTTTCCACTGAAACAGCATACCAAATCTGAATCTGATTAAGCCTGCTGAATTTGTTATCAGTGCTAGGAACTATGTATTCTGTCCAGAAAATTAACCTCACCAAAAACGCATGTTTTGGTGGTTTTACTCCAGAAAAAAAAAAAAAAAAAAAAAAAGCAGGCTGGTTAGAAAGGCAATAAATCCTGGGAGAAGCCAAACTTCATTTTTCCTGATAAAGAATTGGGTTTGCACATAGGCTGAAAACAGGGCTGAAATTCTGAGTTGTGAAGACATATAATGATTTTAGGTTAAGCTAAGCTATTAATAAGGGATGCCTTGGTTATTTTCTGCTTATCAGTGTTTGACACTTAGACCATATCTGGCTTTATTTTTGCATCTATGCATCTATCATCTATCAATGTATATCTATCATTTAACTATCTCAAAGTTTCCCAACCTCAGCACTACTGACATTTTAGATAATTCTTTGGGGTGTGTGTGTGTGTGTGTGTGTGTGTGTGTATGTGTGTGTGCGTGAGGGGGTGGGGACTGTACCGTGGGATGCTGAGCAGCATCCCTGGGCTCTCACTACTACCTACTCGATGCTGGTCGCATTCATTACCTGTGATAATATGTATAATAATAAACTAGAATAATAACTAATAAGTACATATTCTCTAGCAGAGAATATGCCTCTACCTGTTACCCTTGGTGGCAACCAACTTTTTCTGTACACACTGCTTTCAGATACTGCTTTGAATGTCATAAATTAACAGACAATATTTAATTGTTTTAATGAATTAAGTTAGTAAATCCATAGCAGATCATAATAATCTCAAAATGAAAGCTTATTTGATATATAAGAACTAGGATTTTTTGAGGGAGAAATGAGATTTTTTTGAATTTAAAAAGTTTTTCTTTAAATATCAACAGTCAGAGCCTCAGCTGATTTAGACTATAGAAATTTTAAAAAATGGACCAACAAGATTTGGTTTCTGAAAGCAAGGAGAGTTGTGTTCTATTTCCTAACTGGAAAACTGAGAAGAGATAGCTTTGTAGGATTCCCTGCCCCTTTTGGGGGCAGCCAGAGAAGAGCAGAAATGAAGGAAAGATCTTAGCTGGCTGGCTCCAAGTTTTTCTTGGCTGCTCCTTGATGAGAAGGCAATTGGAGATGTTCATGTATCGCCATAAGTGGTATGGATAGAGTGGTTGGAACTTGAGAGCTGGGAATCTGCTAAGAGGTGTGTGTAGTGTTACTCTGGACAAAGGGTCCCATCCCAGAGGCTGCTATGAGTGGGACATATCTGTCTGGGACCAGTGAAAAGATGAGGCTGAATTTCAGGGCCTGGGTGGGAAACAAATTAGCAGGGATGAAGATCAAGTGTGTTGTCCACCCACCTCTACCCACGTTTTGCCAATGAAATATCCTTCCCTCACTGCCTCCCCACACTCAGACCACCCTTCCTAGGATAATGGCAGAGGTCAGTAGAAGAGAAATTCCCAAGTTGGCTGGATTTAAGCTCTGAATGAACCACACTTTGAACCAGAAGCGACCTTTCTCATTGAATTAGCAAAGAATTCTTATGCTAAGTGGAAACAGTGACTTCAATTTAGTTTAGTTATAGAAATATAATGTATTTTTGCCCCTTAATGATGTGATTATAAGTTTTAAACTTCCTACAAGTATAGAACTTATTAAAATAGCTAAGTCCAAAAATGTTGAAGAATAACATATTCAAAAGATGACTCACATTTGTATAGTTATATCCTCAGCACCTAAAAGAGTGCTTGGCACACTGGAAGTTTTGAAAGCATTTTGTTCAATGAAAGCACAAATATTAAGGAGAGGCAATTGAGAGCAGTTAGTAAAAGTGTAAATTCCAGAACCAGACAACCTGTCTTTAAATTTTCTCTCCATCACTCATTTCATGATTCGGAACAAGTCACTCAATGCTTCTGAGCCTTAGCTTCTTCACTTGTAAAAAGAAGGGAATCAAGCCTATCTCTAGGATAACTATGGTGATGAAATAAAAGACTATATATAAAATGTTCATCCTAGTGACTTGCACACAGTAGGTCCTCAATCATTATCATCTAAAGTAAATCGTGGCAGGTTTTTAAGAACACATAACTGGCATCATTTCAATCTAAACTTTAATTTTAAGCAAGACCATAATGAGCACAACCTGAACCACTTTCTTTAAATCAAAATCTGTGGGTTTATATTTTCATGATGTATCAGACCCCTCTATACCACAACTACCGTGTCATGAGTAGAACATAGATATTGGACTCAGAAGTTGTCAAATGATCTTGGGCAGGCCATTAAAACTTGTTAAGGCTCTTTGATTCCATCATCTTGTAAAAAGGGAAATATATTAATGTTTAGTTCTTAGGTTTTTTTGAGGATGAAATAAGTTCAGTTAGAGCAAGTGCCTTATAACAAACTTATATTAGGCCTTTGTTTTAATGTCACTGGAGACTGGGTTCCATTGTCAATTGCTTCAAATTCAGTAGCACAATTTATTTCTTCCTGTGCTTGACTCAAGACCATATATGTAAAAGCCTGCTGACAAGAGTAAAATATTATAGCAATGGAGGTGGCAGTATGTGTCAGGTAATTTTTCTACCCTATCTCTCTTCAAATAGGAGCTGGGTATCCTTGAAAATATTCAACTCCCTTTTAAACCTGGCAATTGTTTAAGGGCCCCTGGGCCACCTACTCTCAGGAGACAGAAAGAATGGAGACCAGCATCAGCCTAAAGTCAGGACTGAACATTTTTTCAGAACTGCCTTTGTTGACTTTGCCTTATCGAGTTTTGTCTAACTCCCTAAACTTGGTTTACTTGACTATTCCATCTTGTGTTGGGTGACCTCTATGAACCTGACCCCTGGTTTAAGCGACCACCATGGCCTCATTCGCTCATTTTCTCATTTATTGACTCATTCCTTCACCAATGAACTATATTCAAATTGTAGTTAATCAGTGATATTGAGTCTTGTGGAAGATCAAAGGATGATTCAAGAATTCACTGTGCCTTTACCCATCTTAGAGCCTGGAGGTGAAATGAGAAGATAGTTACATACAGATAACTAATGCTACAAATGTATTACATTTATACACCTGCTTGTACTACTATTTAATTATATATATGTGTGTGTGTGTGTGTGTGTGTGTTGTGTATAAGTGTATTTATATAATACAAATGATAAATACATAAGAAGAATCCAACTTAGATGTTTTTAGAATTTGATGAAAAAAGATGACAGATAAGGGGCTCATGCAAATCTTTGTTGAAGGGCATGTTAGGTGGTTTTTGAGGCACAGATAGTATTTGGGTGTAAGGAGAGAGTGGCAATAGTTATTTATTTCATAAAAATTGTTAAACTATACATATATGCTTAACTTGAAAAACATTGACAGACACTTTAATCATTATGTTTCTTAAGTTTGCACTAAATTCTCTGCTTCTCTGACCATTCCAAAATGTGTTATCTGAAATATATATTTTAATTAGGCTAACAAAATTATTTTGTCAAACCACTTCTAACAATAACTGGGGTGTACTGATGAAATGGAAAACTGGGATTGAATTCATCCATCTAAGTCATCTAAAACCCCAAAACCAAGATATTTTTCTCAGAGAAATAGAATCTATAGCTCTCTCTGCGTTCTCTGACTCAGTCAGTATTTTTTTCTTTTAACATATGGATAATATTATTTGTCTCCCTGAACTGTGTGGCTATTAAAGGAGTTTCTAGGGCAATTTGTTCAAGTACTTTAATGAGCCCAGTGTATTTGAAATCAGTTCAGAAGATCTTTCTTCCATGGGCAGGCTGACTAAGGGTTCAGAGACCAGTTCATCCATCACAGTATAAGGGACTTTAGCAGAATCAACCCAATGGGTGGAAGGTGAACTCCTCACCTACGGTCCCTTGAGGGAAACTGACAACTAGATTGGTGAATGGCTTTCAGGGCCAGGGATGGTTGTGAGAAGGACAGAGAAGGAGAGGTAGAGTGAAACATAGAAGAAAGGAAGTCCAGGTACAAAGTGGAGAAAAAGTTTCATTGACAGGTGGCCTTGGAAGGTAAGAGACTAGGAATCAGAAACTTAGGGGTTAAGCCCAAATGTGAGGATTTGTATATTCCAGTTAGGTTTCAAAATCTATTTATAATAAGTGACACAAACAAAACAGAACCATTAAAATAAGGATAAAAGAGTAACATAATCAACCAAGAGAAGCAGTTGTTTAGAAAGCAAGTACGGCAGAGTCATTAGAACTGAACACAATGATTAGATCCAGGAGCCAAGGCAGCCAAGGCAGGAAGAAAAACGAGACTAATTAGATAGTTTGCATGACATAAAGAAAAGAGAAAACCATTTTACTAGCACCAAGAGATGGATATTTTAGCCAGGGACAATGGTACACATCTGTAGTCCTAGCTACTCTGGAGGCCGAGGTGGAAGTATCACTTGAGCCCAGGGCTTCAAGTCCAAGTTCAGTAATATAGCGAGACCCTGTCTCTAAAAAAAAATAAAATAAAAACATAGGTATTTTATTCAATGAGTCTTGTGGTAGGCAGAAGAATGCCTTTTCCCTCCCCAAAGATGTCCTAATCACCAGACTTGTGACTGTTTCTTCACATGACAAAAGGGACTTTGCAGATACTATCAAGTTAAGGATCTTGAGATGGAGACATAATCTTAAATTACCATGGTGGGCCCAATGTAATCACAAGAGTCTTTGTATGGGAAAGAATTTGGTAGGAGGGTCAGAGTCAGAGAAGGAGATGTGATGATAGCAGCAGAAGTTGGAGTGATATGGTTACTGGAAGAGGACCACAAGCCAGGCAAGGTGGGCAGCATCTAAAAGCTGAGAAAGGCAAGGAAACAGATTCTCCCCTGGAGTCCCCAGAAAGAATCAGCCCTGCCGAAACCTTGATTTTAGCCTAGTGAAACCATCTTCAGAATTCTGGCCTTCAGAATTATCAGATGATCAATTTATGTCGTTTTAAGCTACTAAATTTATGATACCTTGTTATAGCAGCAAGAGAAAACAAATACAGATCTGTTTTATAATTGGCTGAGAGAAAAATCACTAAAATATAACTTAGATCACTTCTGTTGGGACTAAAAATAATATGGCTTATTTATGTAATGTTCTGGGAAGGCTGTCTAGATGTAAGAAACCAGGTATGTAAGAATCATCTGAAGAGATGGTGAACAATTCAGATCCACAAGTCCTTCTCCAGTTCTGCTAAACAGACTTTGTGGCTAGGACCCAGGAATTTGGATTTTCAATAAGCATTTGTAATAGCTATCATTGCTGCATACAAATTACCACAAATATAATAGCTTGAAACACATACATTTATTAATGCAGTTTCTGTAGGTCAGAAATCTAGGCACACCTTAGCTAATTCCTTTGCTTCAGGATCTTATAAGGCTACAGTTAAGCAGCCAGTTGGGGCTAGAGTCTCATCTGAAGGTTTAGCTGGGGAAAGATCTGCTACTAAGCTCATTCTGGTTGTTGGTAGAATTTAGTTATTTAAGGGCATTTTTTCTTTCTTTCAAAATTTTTAATTTTTCCATAAGTTATTGGGGTACAGGTGGTATTTGGTTACATGAGTAAGTTCTTTAGTACTGATTTGTGAGATTTTAGTGTACCCATAACCTGAGCAGTATACACTGTACCATATTTGTAGTTTTTTATCCCTCTTATTTAAAGGCTTTTTGACTAAGGGCCTAGGTTCCTGGCTGGCTTTTGGTTGGAGACTGCCCTTAGTTCCTTATCAGGTGAGTCTCTCCAGCATGGTAGCTTCCCTTATCAAATCCAGCAAAAGACAGTCTACTCCAAGACAGGGCTTACAATCTTAGTAATGTAATCAGGGAAGTATATTCCATTACCTTTGCTATATTCTATTGGTTAGAAGCAAGTCACAGATCCCATTCACATTCGAAGGAAGGGATTACACAATGGTGAGAACACTAAGAGGAGATCAATGGGAATCATTATCTGGGATGCTGTTAGGTTGCTTCTAATTGACCTAACAGCATCCCAGATGATTTTTGTGTATGAGCAAGTTGTGAAGTACTAACTTAGGGAATAATGAATAGAAGGAATCAACCAGTCCAGCTGGGCTTTTGACAGGAAATGGATGTAAAACAATCCAAGACTGTGGCTCTGGTGATGTCTCTGCTATGTCCTTTTCATAACAAATGCTGTAAGTTAGCATAGTGTCTGGAACTTGGAGATAGCCATTATCAGTAGTTTCAGGCCCCTCTCTGCTACCAGCCAATTGCTCACTGTTCCCAAGCTGACCTCAACATCTCAAGGGAGCAGCTTTGGGGGGAAAAGGAGTAGGAAAGAGGGAGGGTAAATTGGCATGGTAAGAGTGGGTCTCTATGGAATTCATGAGTTCTGATTATTTTTAGTTTCTTCTCAAAAAAATGTAAATTTTACCCTATCACACTATAAAGAGAATCAGTTTCACAATTTACACAGCTGATTTTAAATACTATCCTATTTCAAGCTCCATCACATTTTCCTCAGATACCGAAATGTCATTCTGGCAGAAACATTGGCATGTATTTGCCAAGCCCTCCTGGGTACAACACTAAACACTTCCCAGTCCCTTGAAGTTAAGTGAGGCCAGGGAATAGAGTCATCCTGTGGCAAGTGGTCTGGCTCCTGAAACCTCCTTCATGGTCCTTGAAACTCTCTCTTCGCTCATCCTTGGCTGGATGTTGAGAACACAGAAAAGGCCTCTGAGGCTCTCATGATGGCACAGGACTGAAGGAGCCTCTAGACCGAAGAAGCCTGGAGCCCCAGGCATCTATGTGGACTTCTCCTCTATTCTTGTTGGCCAACTGCACAGGAGTGAAATGTGAGCAACAAATGAACAATTGTACTGTGAAGTCACTGTTCATTACAGCAGCTGACATTACCCTCACTAAGTAAGAGTTGTATTGTTTTCTTCTGCAGGATAGAAGTCACATACTCAGTGCAGAGGGACATGTAATAGAATAGTTCATGGGGTGATGTTGGTATGCATATTCCCTTTGTATTCTTTCTCTCTACACTATACATTAGCATGGATCATTCTAGATGTCAATTCTCTATTTGTGGAAATTGAGCTCTTTCTCAGTGAGTCTGTATAACAGGGCAGGCCCACTATTCTGACTCAGACACTGATTCTAAGGGGATGCCTTGCCCTGAATTCCCACATTCCCACCAATCTAAATAGAAACAATGACCACCTGCTGACAACCTGTGCCCTGCCCCACCCACCTAGAGAGTCTTCATCCTGATGCCAGCCTGGTCCAAGCATACGTTGGCTACACTCTTTAGACACCCTGTAGTGGAATGCTGCCTTCCACTTGAGAGTTCAGGGACTACTCAGACATTGTCTTATTTCTACACTAATACACTAACCTGTGCCATTAAGGTACCATGCTGTCTTCTGCCAAAACCCAAGACAATTTTTAAAGGGACAAAATGTCATTTATGTATGAGGCCCTGTGCTCACCATATATCATGTTTTATGTACTTTTATTTAAATGTCTAGGGTAAGACATTAGGATTATGTTGACATGTGCTGATGAGAAAAATGAATCTCAGAGTAGTAAGCTGCCACACAGCTAATATGTGGGGAGAACTGGGATTAGGAGGCAAGTCTAATTTCAAAGGCAATGCTATTAAGTTTGTGTGTGTGTGTGTGTGTGTGTGTGTGTGTGTAATGGATTTTAAAACATATAGAAATATATATGTGCATTGAATAGTATTTAAACCATGTATACATATGTATATTTAATGAATAGACTTTAAACCATAAGTGCATGAGAGTTGAAGAGAATTTAAACCACATATATGTATGTGTGTGCTGTATGTATATAATAAAATGTCAACGATGTTTGTATATATGTGTGCATATGCATTTAATAGAATGTAAACCATGTATGTATATATATTTATGCATTGAATAGGATTTAAACAATGTATTTGTGTGCATGCGTGTGTGTGTGTGTGTGTGTGTGTGTGTAAGGAAACAGAGTTTTCAAGGAGGATATATTGACTTGGCCAAGGTCACAAAGTCAGTGACAGAGATGGAAATCCATTCTGGTTTCACAAATCTATGAAAGTTGACCTGCTCTACGTTCTAGATATTAACTTCTTTCAGGGTAGCTTCTAATAATTTCACTACATATTTGAAATGTTTTGCAAAGAGCTAGAAATATACGCCTTCCACATCATGCCAATAGAAAGAGACAACAGACTGTATAAGTTGAGGTTGTGCTGTGGTTTATAAAATAATACTAATGATCATTTCTAGAATTCATTATAATGCTATACCTGAAGTGCCTGCTTTAAAAAAAAAACACATGCTATCTCATACAACAAATTCAGAGCCTGTGGGATTTATACAATATGTATAATAATATTTTAAAGTACAGTTCTTAAGGCTTTTTATAAACAGAGAGTTTAAAAATATCTATCATCTTTAACTTAGCATGCATATATATAGAGAGAGCTTTGGAATATTATCTCCTAAACCAGCTATAAAAAATTTGATAAAAATAGGACTTAGGCAGAACATTTTCTTAGCTTGTATTCAACTAATGATAACTTATTCACTGAATGAATTAACAAATGCATGAATTACTGATATGAGAATGTACATTATTAAACCTGTATGGTAATTAAGGCTATGAAGTATATATACCATGGATTTTCTTGTCTAAAACTAAAACAAGATAAATCACACAACACCATTTTCCACACATATGAGGTGACTGTCAAGTTACACAACGTCACATCAGTTTACTGATGATAAAAATCTTGGCAGTTTGGTTGATATTATGAATTAAATTCTATATGGGTCAGGGCTGCATGTTTCTCAGTTTAGGGTGTATAATGCTGAGGTCTTGATTTGACTTTTAGTTTTCTAAACAACACTTTGGTTACATTTCCAGAATTGTGTTATACTGATGTCATATCACAAGCCCCTTATGCTCTTAGTTATGTAACAGGATTTCTCAGCCTCGGCACTATGGACATTTGGAACAGAACCATTCTTTGCTGTGGGGGCTGTCCTGCTCATTACATAATGTTGAGCAGCATCCCTGGCCTCTATCCACTAGATGCCAGTAGTCACTACCTTAATTGTGACAACTGAAAAGGTCTCCATTCATTGCCATGTGTCCCCTGGGGGGCCCAGTTGCCCCTAGTGTAGAACCACTAGTGTAGAAAATGCAGGAGCACATGTGAGAGATCAGGGCCTTCAGCAGGGAGCTGTAACACTACGACCTGGACTCTGTTGCAGCTTTCAACTTTTATCTGGATGAGATTCATGCTGACTTTCCTTCTGGTTCTTAGTTGGCTCTGGGCCTCTGCTTTAGAAGGTATCCTGAAACTAACCAATGACCTCGTCCAATTTCTCCGTCCAGTTTAAATTCTGGCCATGTGGCTAGAACTTTTTTCCTCCATCAGAATAACTAAAGTTTAAAGTTCAATTCTCACTAACTCTCCTGGGATCTGGAAGAGTTACTTCAAAAAGAATGTGCTCTTATACAGGCTACTTTTTAAATTACTTAGGAACAGATATTAAACTTTATGCATTTCACTTTTCTGACATCTGACAGCTATTTAAAAAATAATCTGATGAGCACACGTTTACATATATCTTCTTTCTCAACAGAATTTCCCAAGTAAATAATCTTTTACTTACACTTAGATGAGGTTTTAATAGTGTTTCATTAAGTTCTCCATAAGATTTGCAGCAATATTTACATTTTATTTTCATTACTATAGGAATCAATCACTTTTCTTCAGGAAAAGCTAGGCTTCCACAAACACCCTACTGTTAAGAAAAGCAGTTAATTACAAACACTAAAGCTTAGTGTTTCAGCCCAAAGGTAAAATGAAGAACCACTTTTATCCTCAGAAATGAATAGAGTCTACTCCTGAATTTGCTACCAAAATATATTTTCACTGATGTTCCCTGTTAGTTAAATGTCTGAAATTCCATAAAGTAAATGTATTATGCAGTAAATGGGGAGCCATTGTTTAAACAAAGAATCTAAGTAATTATACCTCTACACAGAAAGAAGAGTTCTCCAAATCACTGTCAAGTGCTTTCTCACTGTGACTCAAGTTTCTGTAAGTTCCTGTGTCCACATTTTCAAATGTTGTCATCAACAAAGTCCTCTCAACATAACATTCTATGCTTATCTTCTCTTGGCAATTTCCTAATAAGTTTATCTGGAACCAAGATATGTTATTTCAAGCTGCAAGATCTTCAAACCCAGCATGAGAAATCTGGGTTGGCTCCCATCTGCCTATTAACTCTTTTCTCTTAATAACAGTCCAGTAATCCAATTGTAGCTTGCATTCAACTCAGTGCTCTATCAGGAGGTACAGAATTCAGTTTGCTCACTTGATTCCCAAATGTCCAGGCTAAAAATATGTCTTGTTATTGTCAAAGAAATCAATGAGATTTGAAGACTTAAAAGGAATTAAAAGGATAAGAAAGAAAATGAGGGCCTATTAAGTTTAATATGTCGTCTCTCAGTTTTCTTTATTTAAAAGGCAACAGAATATGACTGTTTTCAATACAAAATAATGAAAGTAGAACTTAAAACAACTTTCATAACTAAGGAAATTTTTCAGGTGCTCCATGAATGACTCTGAAGGGTACAGGAATAGCATGTGACATGACTGAGAGAGAGGATGCGTTGTGCTCATCAGCAGGTGATGCAAAAGCTTCCTTCTTGCCACCCCAACTTGCCTGTGTTATTACATCTCACAGCTAAACTATATTAGAGTTCCAGCAATATTTGTCACTCCCTGTACAAAATTCCTAACTTAGATTGTTGGCTTATGATATTTATTTTTAACCAGAAGAAACATCTTGCTTTAAATAAAGTGTCCCAGGTCTCAGCTTAAAATTGTTGATATGCTGAGAACATTTCTTTGGGACAGAACTCCACTACATCTGCCTACCAGGTGGCAGAAATGTAAGTACACAGTGTAAATATTATATCAGAAAGGCAGATAATTCTGACACAGGCCGAGAGAAAAGCTGCCAAAATAGAGCAGGAAAGAAACGATACCTTAAGAGTGTTCCCCTTTTTACCCTTCCCTAGACATGTCTCACCCCGTCCCAAATTCTTAAAAGTCACCCTATAATTCAGAACTCCAAGCTCAGACTTCTCATGTTCTTGTTGTGGCTTCTGACCTTTCAGCTGCCCCACTGATAACCCAGCATAAGATAGATTAACTAACCATATGCTAAAAGGTTCGACCATCCCTTAGGGGATATCAAACTACATGGAGAACTCTATGTCCTGGCAGGGGAAACACAGTCTAACCCAATTTTCTTACCACTGTATGCATTTCAATGGCCTGGGAAAAATGGATCTTCTTACTTGTTTTACCAAACTCCATCAAAACAAGACTAGGTGTCGCCCAAACAACTACTCAGAGCCTGGATTTTATTGTGGCTCAAGGGGAAAGCAGAAAGATCATTGACATTTTCTTGGCTCTAAAGCTACCTTAGGGGAACCTTGCAACCCAAACATTCCTCAAGGGATACCAAATATCACTATAGTTGACATGGAAAAGGGTATTAACTCAAGAACCCAGATATTCTTATTCTTGTTTTGGAAAATTGACAAATATGAAGACAGTCATATTTGACATAAATATCATGCTACACTTGTCCTTAGTGCCTTCTTAAAGTTTAATACAAAATATTGAGCTAATTCTCAAAGCTTCCCTTCTGATGCCATAGAATATTTATGCAAGAATTCTATGTATTAGCATCAGCAGAGTGCTACTGCTCAAACTGAAGTCATTGCCTGCTGGAATAACCTTTCTTCCAAAGCTGGAGATCTGTCTTCCAACAAAACAAACATCCCACATCAGAATGGTAAAGCCTTCTCTCAAAGCCTCTCAGTCAAGGTGGGAAATATTTTAGTGATCATTAACAAACACAAGTGGCATTACCAGTTTCAATCACTTCTTTACTTTTCATCTCTATTGCCCTTTCTTTGGTTCAGGCTACCATTCTGTCTTCCCTACAGTACTGCAATAGCCTTTTTGTTTTTGTTGGGTTTTTGTTTGGTAAAGACTGTAGGAGTGTGATTTACATACCATAAAATTTACCCCCCTTTATGTGTACATTTCAATTATTTTTACTAAATTCACTGAGTTGTACAACCATCACCTTAATCCAATTTTAAAACATTTGCACACCTTCAAAGAGATTTCTCATGTCCATTTACAGTTAATCTCCATTTCTCCCTTCCCCCAGCTGCAAGCAGTCACTAATCTACATTTTATCTCTCCAGATTTGCCTTTTTGGATATTGCATGTAAATGGAATCATATAATACGTGACCTTTTGTGACTGTTTTTTTTCATGTAGCATAATGTTTTCAAGGTTCATCCATGTTACAGCATGAATCAGTACTTCATTCCTCTATATGCCTGAATAATACTCCATTGTATGGATGGACCACATTTTATTTATCAATTTACCCACTGATGGACATTTGGGGTTGTTTTCACTTTTTGGCTATTATGACTGATGTTGCTGTGAACACACACATATAAATCTTTTCTGTGTTTCACTTTAGGATTAAAATTGCTGGGTCATGTAGATTTATGTGTCATAGTCTCTGAACTCTTCTACTCGTCTCAATCTGGGCACACTTCAAGACCTTCTTGTTACTATGGCTAGAATGGTCTTTTTTTTGTTGTTTTTTCTTGTTGAAATGTCTTTATTCCTAAAGTGTGATCTTTCATATTTCTTTTTTAAAAAATTAAATTATTTTAATGGCCACATAATAATTATACATGTGTATGGGGGTACAGGGTGATATTCTGATGGATGTGACTGTCCTGATTTGATCATTACACATTGTAAAATAATCTTCTGAAACTGTAAATCCAGGCATTATTTTGTCTGGTTAAGAATGCTGCAAGGGCTTCCCATTGTTCTCAAGTTAAAATAAAAACTTTGCAATACTGCTTAGGGGGCCTTATATGACCTGTTTTCATTCTGCAGCCTCTAATCCTATTCCTCCACTTCATTTAGCTCCTTAACCTTCCCTACATCAATCAGACTAAATTTTAGTTTTTGGTACAGACTGTGCTCTTTTAAGGCCTTATCTTGAGATGTTCCCTCTATCTAGAAATCTCCTTCCCTTTAGGGTAGGGGTTAAAAGGGCAGCTCTGGAGTTAGACACCTAAATTCACCAACTAAAAGCCATATGACTTTGGGCAAGTCATGTCTCTGTATGTCAAATTCCCCATCTTTAAATTAAGGATTAATAACAGATCTGGACTCAACAGGTCCTTGGAAGGATGAAATGTGTTACAATGTGCAAAGCACTTAAACAGTCCTCAATAAAAGTTACTGATGGCCAATGAATTCTTCATTTTCTGGCTTAGATTTAATTCTCTTCTAGAAGCCTTCACTGATTTCTTAAGTATGGGCTAGCTCCTTTAAGTGTTTCCATAATACTCTGTTCTTGTTGAATCATATTGTTATTGCCATTTTACTTATCTGTCTACTCCTGGTAGTCTCTGAGTTTTGTAAGGCAAACCAGAATACTTTAATCTTCAGCTCTTCAGCATCTATCAGAGAGCATGACTCACAATAAATGCTCATTAAAATATTTGCTAAATTAAAAGAACAAAGCTGGAGGCATCACACTATGGGACTTCAAACTATACTACAAGTCTACAGTAATCAAAACAGCATGGTACTGGTACCAAAACAGAGATATAGACCACTGGAACAGAACAGAGGCCTCACAAGCAACACTATACATCTATTCATGATCTGATCTTTGACAAATCTGACAAAAACAAGCAACAGGGAAAGGATTCCCTGTTTAATAAATGGTGTTGGGAAAACTGGCTAGCCATGTGCAGAAAGCAGAAACTGCACCCCTTCCTGACACCTTACACTAAAATTAACTCCAGATGGATTAAAGACTTAAACATAAGACCGAACACCATAAAAACACTAGAAGAAAATATAGGCAAAACCATTCAGGACATAAGCACAGGCAAGGACTTCATGACTAAAACACCAAAAGCATTGGCAACAAAAGCCAAAATAGACAAATGGGACCTAATCAGACTCCAGAGCTTCTGCACAGCAAAAGAAACAGTCATTAGAGTGAATTGGCAACCAACGGAATGGGAAAAATTTTTTGCAAGCTACCCATCTGACAAAGGGCTAATATCCAGAATCTACAAAGAAATAAAACAGATTTACGAGAAAAAAACAAACAAGCCCATTCAAAAGTGGGGAAAGGATATAAACAGACATTTTACAAAAGACATATATGAGGACAACAAACATATGAAAAATGCTCATCATCGTTGGTCACTAGAGAAATGCAAATCAAAACTACATTGAGATACCATCTCACACCAGTTAGAATGGCGATCCTTAAAAAATCTGGAAACAACAGATGCTGGAGAGGATGTGGAGAAATAGGAACACGTTTACACTGTTGGTGGTAGTGTAAATTGGTTCAACCATTGTGGAAGACAGTGTGGCAATTCCTCAAGGACCTAGAAATAGAAATTCCATTTGACCCAGCAATCCCATTACTGGGTATATATCCAAAGGATTATAAATCATTCTATTATAAGGACACATGCACACAAATGTTCATTGCAGCACTGTTTACAATATCAAAGACTTGGAACCAACCCAAATGCCCATCAAGGATAGACTGGATAAAGAAAATGTGGCACATATACACCATGGAATACTATGCAGCCATAAAAAATGATGAGTTTGTGTCCTTTGTAGGGACATGGATGAACCTGGAAACCATCAATCTCAGCAAACTGACACAAGAACAGAAAATCAAATACCACATGTTCTCACTCATAGGCCGGTGTTGAACAATGAGAACACATGGACACAGGGAGGGGAGCATCACACACTGGTGTCTGTTGGGGGGAAATAGGGGAGGGACAGCGGGGGGTGGGGAGTTGGGGAGAGATAGCATGGGAAGAAATGCTAGATATAGGTGAAGGGGAGGAAGGCAGCACATCACACTGCCATGCGTGTACCTATGCAACAATCTTACATGTTCTTCACATATACCCCAAAACCTAAAATGCAATAAAAAAATATTTGCTAAATTGAAAAAAACTGTATTAGATAGTCTCTGTGTTCCATTCATTCCCATCCATCTTTGCTCAGTTTGTCTCTCTTAGAGAGACCTACATGGACTGTATCCTCCAGACTACCTGCCAGCTGTGGTAAGTAGTTTGGTTAGGTTTATCCAAGAGGAAGAGATGGATGAGTGGGTGGAAGGAGAGATCATGGTAATTACCCTTCCCACTTCCTCCCAGCTGTGGTTCTGCCAGTGACTGCATTCTACTACAGCTATGACTCCTGTTAAGACATCCCACTTCCAGATCTCTAGCTCTTTCTGGTACCATTAAGAACATTCCCTTCTCTTGCCCACTCAGGCCTAGGAGTGGCAGCTGCAGTTTCCCACTATTGTTAATCCCATGGTGCTCTACCATTCCTCATCAGTCTTTTAGTTCTGCCCAACCATCTGTAAAAAGTTCACTAATCTCTCTCCATGTAAACTCATTTGAGTGTGCCATCTGCTTTCTTTGGAGACCCTTAATAATAACAATGACTGAGCATAACCATTCCTGCTAGGGGTCTCAGGTGGCAGAGAGTGGGGGGGACTCTTTGGTGTGCTTTGTTGGAGCGACAGTGGTGGGGCAGAATATGATTTCACTATTAGATAGCTTGCAATGTTTACAGTTCTTATTTTTATGTATATATACGTCACTTACCATATGCTAGGATGTGTTACTACCAATGGTTTCCATATGGATAGTTCATAAAGCATTTTACTGTTGAATCATTTTTTTCTGGTGCACTCTGTAGTGAAGACTGGGTAGCAGTACTTGATTGATAGAAAATCATAGTCCAACAAGTGCTAAGTCTCTTCAAGTATCACAATTATTTCAGTTCCAGCCGATGGTACATTTCTTAGGCTATTATTTCTAGTTCTATTTGAGAAACAATGCTGGATATGTGAGCCTATAATTTTCATTACAGGAATAGGTTTCAGACAGCCAAGCATCAGACTCTGAAACCAGGAAAGATCTACAGGTTCAAAGACCACCTCCTGGATATCTGCGTCTCTTGTGTTGGTCTGTTGACATTTATTAACACACACTCTTTACAGAGCCTGATCCTGTTTGCTTAGTTTCCAAGAGACAGGAGGCTTGAACTGATCCTTCAGGTAGTTTATGATATAACTATTGCTTTGTGTCAAATAAGTGTCTTTTTGCATATGAGCCTAGAGTTATAAACAGCACACACAAGGACTTGGCATTATTATCCAGTTTGCATAGTTTAAAATGATTCTTTGATTAGTAAAGCTCAGATCTCAAGAGCTCTAACTAGATTATTTTTTGAAGCCATTAAAATTTCTCTGAAGCTAAATGTATCAGAGGAATTGATGGGTTTTTAAAAGTACATATTCTAAAAATATGGTTATATTAGTTTCCTACAGCTGTTGTAAGAAGTTACCACAAATTTAGTGGCTTAAAACAAAGCAAATTTATTATTTTATAATTATAGATGTCACAAGTCCAAATGGATATCACTGGGCTAAAATCAAGATGTCAGCAGCCTTGTGCTCTTTCATGAAGTACTAGGGGATAATCAGTTTCCTTGCCTCTTCCAGCTTCTTGGAGCTACCCACATTCCTTGGCTCATGGCCCATTCCTCCATCTTCAAAGCTAGCAATGGTGGTTGAGTCTTTCTCACACTGCATCACTTTGACACTGCTTAAATCCTCATACCTCTGCCTCTGACTATCTTGTCTCCCTCTTTCACTTATAAGGACCCTTTTAATTGCACCATGCCCACCTGGATAATCCAGTATAATTTCCCCATCTCAAAAGCCTTAACTAAATCACATCTGCAAAGTCCTTTTTGTTATGTAAGGTAACATAATCATAGGTTCCAGAGATTGGGATGGGAAGCCTTTATTTAGGTCTACCCTAAACTTTGCGGGCTATTATTCTACCTACCACATCTATTAAATAATTATTTAAAAATTTAAAGTCTTTGTCTTTGCTGTTATAAATAATTGAAAATGATGGAAATAAAAACTAAAAACTAAAATGTATTCTATGGATGTTTTCAATTTTCTCCCGAAGCCATAACAAAACTGAGAAACATTGTGTTACCCTGATGTCTTTAAATGGAAAAACACAAGCACTTCAAAGGGCTTAATTTTTTTGAATTTAAAATGGTTAATACAGGTAAAATTACTAAAGTAGAGAATGTGCTCAAAAATAGTCCTCTATTCATTGCATACTATTTTTAATATATATTATTTTCCCTAAGTTAAGAAAAATGAATATTTCATTAGTAATAATTATAATTGATTAGATTTCAGATGTCATTTTGTGATTTGGAAAGCTCTATGAAATAACTGCACAGTTTGTTGCATCTCATCTTCAAAATTAATAAAGAAGAAACACGTTTTTTGAGTCTATATGTAATTTTTACTTAAGTAGCTTTGGGTTTGGCTCTCTAAAAGATAGGAACTAGAAAACTTTTTGGTTTCTATGGTGGAAGCTAGGAATTCTCTCCCTAATTACAAGCCAACTATGATGTATGATTATTCATTTCAGCTACTAAGAAGACAATTAGAAAGTTTGAAGATGGACAGGTTGTACTTAGCACCATAAAGTGTCATGGTCATGCCAATGCACTGAGGACAATGAAGTAAATGGCCAGCCAACAAAACCTACAGTAATCAAAAAGATAACTAACCACCAGGTCAAGGAACAGGGGTGACACAGACAGATAAGGGACCTGCTTTTGTGGTACTTACATTCTAATGGCGGAATGAGAGGGAAATAATACACCAATAGGTAAGTGAGCCAATATACTAACAATGTAAATCCAGAGAAAGGGAAATGTTATGGTGAAAGTGACATGCTAGGCTGTGTCTGTGTCAGAGTGGAGGCTACCGTAAGGGAAAATGTCTCTGGGGAGGGGGCATTTGAGCTGTCACTTGATGACAGGCAGCACATCCTGTAAGTCCTTAAGAGCCCCAATCCCTGATCTCTAAAGTGGAGTACATACACTACCAAAGGCAAGCAAGAGACTGTATTGGAGTATAGGGATAAAGATGAGAACTTATATTTGTATTTATTTTTATTTACAAAACAAGAAATAAACTTTGCTAACATAGGGGAGGAAAAGATTTCCATCACTAAGTTTGTGGCCAGTTTTCTATAACAAAAACTGGATTATTAACAAGAAAAACATATAAATATATTTAATGTAAGTTTTATGTAACACAGGGGCCTTCAGAAATGAAGGCTCAAAATAGGTAAACTTGTATATTTTTATACTTAAGATTGATAAAGAATGGACAGTCATGGAGAAATATGATTGGAGGACAAAAGGATATGATCTAATGATAATAAACTGGGGGGAATTTATAAGACTTGTTTATTCAGATTCTTCTCTGCATCCCTGTCTTCAGATAAAATGATGTTCCTTTACTTCAGGTATAGTTCCTTTCCTACAGGGAGGAAACCTCTCCCATTAGGGTCTAACAATCTACTTTATCTAATTTTAACTTGAATAAGCCTTACACAATGGACTAATGGCTTTAAAAGTTTTCTGTAAGGAAGCCACAGGTTGAGGAAGTACTACTATTGCAATCTTAACTCAGTTATAAGAAAATGTCAGAAGCAACCCTTTTCTTACTCCAAGTAGGCCATCATCAGCCATATTATAACTCTTTATTCTGAATCAAATATAACTCAGCCATAAATATTTAACATTATTAAGAAATCCACATATAGCATGTATTAACAACTACTTATATTCTATACAAACTATACCCTAAGAGGGAATTGTGTCTTCCCATAGGATGATGTTATCATGGTAAGCAACACATTTCAAAATATTATCTATTTACCTCACCTTTATTCCATTATGTATTTCATCTTTATTTTATAAGATACAAAACATATTGGCTTCTGGTTCATGTATGTAATTTATATATATATATATATATTTAGAATACATGTGCATTGATTGTTACTTCTACACCTGCATAATCAAACCTACTTTTCAATCGTTCTAAGCTATTTGATAGCTATGGCTCTTGTTAAAGACTGTCAGCAACTTCATATAGATCAACCCATCTCTGAATTCTGAAACTAATTTTCAAAAATGGTATGAAGTCTTCAGCATAAGGTGCCAAGAATCACATAATCCAACAAAATCTAGGTGAAGTGGCACTTTCCTGATGCTTTGGAAGGTGCATTCTAGTTCCAACTAGAAGCTTCAAATAATCTGTGCCAATACCTAAGGCAATGTTGTAATTTCTGTGTCTTTGGTTCATAGATGGTGAGGGTCAAGATTTCTCTGCATATCTGTCCCCCAAAAATAGAGTTACATGAGTCTATACAGGGTCCCATCATCAGCAAGTTTTGTATGAGTGTGTGTGTATGTGTCCTTGCATGCATGCACACACATACACCTACATGACACCAACCAATCTTCCCTTGGGCCCTTTGTTATTTCATCAAACACGTTTGAGGTATTTTGACAGACAATTTTAACATTGGATAAACTATTTCATATAAAAGTGGTTGTTACTTTTTTTGGTCAGTAGCCAAGAAAATCGAGAATGCTGACTATAAATATATTTATAATTAAGGGGTAAATGTATTTTAAAGTATGTGCATGTGTTTTACTCTAAGTGACATTGATGAAATAATTTTCAATTTTGCTTGTCCTTAAGTATAGGCATTTAATGCAGTACATTTTGAGATGCTTTCATGTTATCAATTGTATGTAGCAAATAGCAACTGGTAATATTTCAGGATTTCCTGGAAACTAGATTGGGATGCTTCAACATGCAACACGAATGCTTTCCCAGGAGAAAAGGGAGATGACAAAGGTGCCTCAAGGTTTCCATGTCCTATATCTTGCATTTATCAAATTAACAACTATCCTATGAAAGGATTTTTCTCCTGTTCATTCTTTCTGCTCCCTTTGTCCCCTCTTCAGCTAGGCACACACATCCACTTCTCAGAACACAGACTAACCTATCCTAGAAACACAGGCAGCATAGAGTTACTGAAGACTCAGCCAGTCATCAACATTTTCAGAGATTTGGTGCATTTCATTCCCATTGTTCATCTACATTTATACCATGCCATTCTTTGAAGTATAATGCCACATAAAGAATTTTAACAAAAGCATCTTGTATAGGTAAATATATGTGTGCTCAGATGATGGTGTCCAATCTTTCTGAGGAGACAGATAATTTTATGGGAGTATTCTAAGGAAGTCACTGCATTTTTCTGTGGTGGTGTTGGTGGTGGTAATGGTGTGTGATGCATGTATGCATGCATGCATGTTGGCAAAGACTGAAGGAATAGGTTTTCATAGAAAACCATCTTTCCCTTACTGTGGGAAAGAAGATAGGTTGGAAGTTGCTTAAATTACTAATCAAATACTACCTGAGGGTCCATACCAGGCACGTGAAACTTATGAAAGTGGTTTGAATGATCCATGAAAACTGTATTTGGACCTGATTATTTGCTCCCTGGAAAATATTTTCTATATCTTTCTTATTTTTACCAAATGCCCTAAAGGTAGATTCTGGATTGATTCAGGGAATCTATGAGTTCCAAATCTATTTTAATAAAAACATTTCCAGTCCTGAGCAACTCAGGGGTCAGTGACAAGCTAGCCCCTATCTGGGTGAGGCAGTCAGTGCAGACGCACCTGGTGGATTTCATCAGCAGTGGGAAGGAAAGGGTGGGGATGGAGCCTCATGATCAGTTTGGTCTCTTCTTTCTTCTCTCTAGAGACCCAATTAATCATTTCAATCTTTCCATATCAAGATCCTAGCAGATTTTCTCTGGAGAGGACAACTTCCCAGGAAGTTTCCAAAGCCTGATATCCTAAACCAAAAACACAGAAATCCAAGCCCCCCCCCCCCCGCCCCTTTACCTCTTATTATCACAACAAACATGTACCACAATAGGATGGTTTAATTTATTTTATGTATGGAAGATTTTATTAAGTTTAAAGTAGATGGGTACACAGTTCTTTCCTGCAGCTGCAGTTTATGATGAGGGTAACCCAAAACACATGAACACATGATAAAATAATGTAATGCAGTGCTTCAAGAATTCTGAGTGGACAGAAGGTTGGAGAGCAATCCTTTGTGTAAATAAGAGCTGGTCTCACATAATGGTAGATGCTTGTAGATCTACAATCCAAAGAAATATGCACTTTCCCCCAGGATGTCATTTTCAGCATAATAAACATGATTCCAAATGCTTTTATACAAATATTGTCACATGAAAATCTGGACATCTGTCATCCTCTAACACCATCTATTTGGACAAAATTTAAACCTAGAAATCATTGGAGGGGCTGCTTTTTATGAATGTAAATTCAAGAAAGATTCCAGCATTTCTCTTCTTGATCTTGCTGTTAGGTTATCAACCAACTCACTTCCTTCTGATATTAGCCCAACTGGAGGAAACTTCCTAGATAACTTTTGCAGGTGTCTCATGTTCCTGAAGCTCATTGACTTTTTTCTGGCTCGTCTAGATGTACATCTTCAAGCCCTTCAGACAGGAAAAACACGTAGCACCATCCCCTCTATCACCACCAGGGATCTGCTCCAGCACTTAGGAAACCTTTGCAGAATGTTCTTTTTTTGCTCACAAGTATAGTCCCCTCACAATCCACAAAATGCTAAGAGATAAAAATGTCATTTTGGAAAATATTTTGGATGGCATACACACGAATTTAACTAAGCATGAAATAGTGTAGTTTACTGGAAGAGGAAATGCTGTTGAGTTGGGAGGCTTGATTCATGGTCCTCACCCTTCCATTCATCAGCTGGGGCAATTTGGGCAATTCACTTGACATCTGTAAGTCTCCTGATCCTCCTAATATTAAAAGGGACTATGAATATCTCCCCTACCTACTCACAGGGTACTTCTAAGGATTGGATTAGTTGAATTATTTATTGGTATACAATGATTTGATACTGTGCTGAAGAAAGAGTAAAGAGTTACTGAGTTACTTCTTAGGGAATATTTGGTAAAATCAGTTCATTTTTCTGGATCAGTGATCTGAGGCATAGGGAAGAGAAGAACTCAACATTTCTCATGGTTACACAGTGGATGTATGTTTAAGACAAAAAAGTAACAAACAATTGTTTGGGCTACATACTCACTATAATATTTTACATTATATCTATGTGGAACCAGTTTATAGAACATGACAAGAGTATTTTTTCTCCAAAACTTTGCCTTCAAACATTTTCTGTCTGGTTGCCAGGTTCTTCCTCAAAGATATCCCAGGCAGATCCTTCCACTGATTGCTTATTTTTGATTTGAAAATGACCAGCTCACTCCATTCTAAAACTTCAGTCTCATATTGAGCTTAGTAGGAACTCCTCCTCTGAGCTCCCAGTGCTGGGCTTGGCTTGCAGGGTTTTAGACAGGGAGAGGGCTTTTTCTACTTCTTTCATATTGTCCTTTTCCAGGTGCTTCTTTTTTTTAAATATATATTTTATTGCATTTTAGGTTTGGGGGTACATGTGAAGAACATGCAAGATTGTTGCATAGGTACATACATGGCAATGTGGTTTGCTGCCTTCCTCCCCATCACTAATATCTGGCATTTCTCCCTATTATCTCTCCCCAACTCCCCACACCCCATTGTCCCTTCCCTAGATCCCCCCCCCAAAGACCCCACTGTGTGATGCTCCCCTCCCTCTGTCCATGTGTTCTCACTGTTCAATACCTGCCTATGAGTGAGAACATGTGGTGTTTGATTTTCTGTTCTTGTGTCAGTTTGCTGAGAATGATGGTTTCCAGGTTCATCCATGTCCCTACAAAGGGCACAAACTCATCATTTTTTATGGCTGCATAGTATTCTATGGTGTATATGTGCCACATTTTCTTTATCCAGTCTATCCTTGATGGGCATTTGGGTTGGTTCCAAGTCTTTGATATTGTAAACAGTGCTGCAATGAACATTTGTGTGCATGTATCCTTATAATAGAATGATTTATAATCCTTTGGAGATATACCCAGTAATGGGATTGCTGGGTCAAATGGAATTTCTATTTCTAGGTCCTTGAGGAATCGCCAAACTGTCTTCCACAATGGTTGAACTAATTTACACTCCCACCAACAGTGTAAACGTGTTCCTATTTCTCCACATCCTCTCCAGCATCTGTTGTCTCCAGATTTTTTAATGATCGCCATTTGAACTGGCATGAGATGGTATCTCAATGTAGTTTTGATCTGCATTTCTCAAATGACCCGTGGTGATGAGCATTTTTTCATATATTTGTTGTCTTCATATATGTCTTCTTTTGTAAAGTATCTGTTCATATCCTTTGCCCACTTTTGAATGGGCTTGTTTGTTTTTTTCTTGTAAATCTGTTTTAGTTCTTTGTAGATTCTGGACATTAGCCCTTTGTCAGATGGGTAGATTGCAAATTTCTTTTCCCATTCTGTTGGTTACTGATTCACTCTAATGATTGTTTCTTTTGTTGTGCAGAAGCTCTGGAGTTTAATTAGGTCCCATTTGTCTATTTTGGCTTTTGTTGCCAATGCTTTTGGTGCCAGGCTCTTTCTTTTTATTTAATGTCTGGGCTTAGGGAGAAGGAACAGGGTTGGGGGTGCCTGGGGGCAGGCAACTCTGATAGAATAGGTATCTTTGCAGTCAACTCGCTGTTGACTATTGCTGCTCCTCCCCAGAGGCCCTGCACATACATAAAAACAAATGCCTGCTCTGTCCTACAGCTCATGGAAATATTTTTCCAGAAGCCCCTTTGGGATGGGTCTTTCCACTACACAGTTCTCAAATGTGAAAGATATACTTCAGTTTGACCCCACTTCAAAGACTGTCTTTGGTGGTGGACCACACAACTGCTTGTTGCCAGGGACCCCTCACCCAATAGGCAGCCAGCATGGGTGAGGCAATAGCCCAACCCCAAGTACCTTTCTTCATGTCCATTGGACTCATGGGAAACCCATTTTATTTATGAATATCATATTTATACTTCAGTCAACCACTATAATAGTTGTAAATTATGGTTTTCACACTATATTAAGCTTGTCACTCTTTGAAATGGCATCATCTTGCATTTGGAGTACAAATCTAGACTTGGTAAATGTTTTCTGGTGGTTCTGCCCTAAGTAGTCCCTGAATCCCCTAACGATCATAGTGAAATCAAAGCCTTGGTGTAGCATCTTTAACCTTACTGCTGTCTACACTCCTTCTAGGATCCCTGAGCTTTCAGTATAACTGATATACACAATACATATCACTGGTTCTGGTTCCCCTACACATGTTAATTTCCCATGCATTTCCTTCTTATAGTTTGTCAGAGTATGAGAAAAGGAATAGAGCTCTATGTCAACCTGTGGGTGTAGTCTGAATGTTCTAGGAATCTCAAAGTTCTTTTAAGGATTGCTCTCTTAGGCAAAAACTTAGCCCAAGACACAACCCTTTAGGAGATCCTAGAGATGACTCCAGGTGAAGAGGTCAGATGGGCTGCCATTCTATAGGATCCCAGCTGCTCACCATTCTTTACTGCTTTTGCTTTCATTCTGGTGGTAGCGACTACTCATTTACCCACATCTGGGCCTTTTCTTCCCTGGAACTATGAGAGGACATACACTTAACCAATACCCCTGCCACTGGACAGAGGGATGTAACTAGTAATGACCAATAGGTTTTGAGCAGAAGTACCTTGCATCATTTCCAAATTAGGAAACTTTATTGCCATTGTGAGACCTCACAGCATTCTTCCTACTGATGTTATGATCAGTGATGTTCCATATGTTGCTATCTATACTAGCCCAGGTCCCAGAGGCAGGATAACATAGAATAACATCCTTCATGGGCATCTGCTATTTATGAGGCACAATACAAAAATAAACTTCACTGTGTTATATGACTAAGTTTTTGGTGTTGATTGTTAATGCAGCTTAACCTCCACTAACCTGACTTGTCTCATGATTTTAAGCTTGGCACACCTATGGTCCTCTGGCTAGACCACCTGCATCATTTTGATAACATATGTCACATTCATCAGCATCTTTGTGTTTACTTGATGCTCAGTGAAGGGAGGTAAAAATCTCATATTTTTTTTTCTCTCTGAGTCTCACACTAATATATAAAGCTATAAGCAAGCCAAATTTTACTATCATTTTCTTTCTTTCTCCCAAAAGAGATTTATTTGACACAGACTCAACTAGCTAAAATTTAACTTATAAGAATATATACATACTAAGAGTTCCAGTGCCACATTATAACTTGAGCAAACTACTGTCATCTTGGGTTTCCTTTTGCTACTCTGTAAAGCAAAGACAAGAGTTATATTTCCCAAGGTGGCTATGATAATGTGTGTGTGTGTGTGTGGGGGGGTGTTGTATAACTAAGAGGATGTTAGGGAAAATGTTGTATATTTTGCATCAAGTGAGCTATAATTGAAAAAGGCACTCCAGTCAACGGAGTGGTCCAGAGAACTATGGACCTTCAGATGATGCTGGAATCTGTTATCTATTTTCCCACCTTTATTACATGCTAAAGCTGTTTGGATATTCATTCTCCATTGAGATATTTAGCCCCAGCAGTAGTGAAACACAGACTTGCTACACTTATTTATTGATTTAAGAGTAGCAGCTAATCCAGTAAGAAGAGGATATTCTTATATCGGCCTGAAATGGCAATAAATATTGTGTTTCTGCAAATTCTAAATGTTTTAATTTTTAAAATTTTATTACTTTGTTAATAAAGCAATGTCCACTTTTTAATTATAATAGTAATATATTTATGCAATATTACAATAATAATTGCTATAGTTAGAAAATCTGTCCCTTCCAAAACTCACGTTGAAACTTAACACCCGACATGGCAGTGTTAAAAGGTGGGGCTTTTAAGAGATGATTGGTTTACAAGGGCTCTGTGCTCATGAAATGGATTAATTCATTCATCAATTAATGGATTAAAGGGTTAACTGATTAACAGGTTTTTGTGGGAATGGGACTGGTGGCTTTATAAGAAGAGGAAGAGAGGCCTGAGCTAGCATGCTTAGCCACCTTACCATGTGACTTTATAAACAATCAAATGTGTCCTCTTGAAGTATGCCTTGGGACTCTGCAGAGTACCCACCAGCAAGAAGGCTCTCACCAGATGTGGCTACTCAACCAGGGACTTCTCAACTTCCATAAGTGTAAGAAATAAATTCCTTTTAAAAATTATTACCTAGTTTCAGGTATTTTGTTATAAGCAACAGAAAATGGATTAAGATAATAATTAAGCTTATAAAAGGATATACAGGGATAACTACATTTCATTTCACTCCAGGTATCCAGGTCCCAGGAGCAATCCTTACTACCATTACACATTATATGCATACACAGGTATAATATATGATACATACAATGTTTAAAACCTACCCTTCCCATATTTATCAACATAAATTAGAGAGAATGTACACAGTTTTCTTGATCTTGCTTACTTAACCTTGACTTTTTAAACTTAACAATGTTATCTTGGTCATTGCTCCTCTTTAGTCTATATAGATTTACCCATTCTTTTTAATGGCTAAATAATATTTCATTGTACATTTAGGAACTGGCTTATGGTGCAGATGACCAAGCTGGAAAGCTGTAGGTGGGTCCGGCTCAAAATTATAGCATGCACGATACCCATTTTGATAGCACAGTTATGCTACATTAATAAACAATCTCCAGATGACGGACATTTATGCTTTTTTTCAGTCTGAGGGTATTGTAGACAATGTCATGAAGATCCTGCTCTACCTTTACATATATGTGCAAGTACGTCTAAAGAAAAGGCCAGGCATGGTGGCTCACGCCTGTAATCCCAGCACTTTGGGAGGCTGAGGTGGATGGATTACTTGAGGTCAGGAGTTTAAGACCAGCCTGGCCACCATGGTAAAACCCCATCTCTACTCAAAATACAAAAAAAATTGGCTGGGTTTAGTGGTAAATGCCTGTACTCCCAGCTACTAGTGAGGATGTGGCAGGAGAATAACTTGAACCTAGGAGGCAGAGGTTGCAGCGAGCCAAGATCACGCCACTGCACTACAGCTAGGGCGACAGAGTGAGACTCCATCTCAAGAAAAAAATAAATAAATAAAGTCTTAGCAATCAAGTACTGAAATAAAAGGTATGTATATTTTTGTTTACTTTGAATAAACTTTATATACAATCAAATCTATCCTCTTTAAGTATGCAGTTTGTGTATATCCATGTTACCATCAACACAGTTCAGATATCAAATATTTGTGTTTTAATAGGCTTTATTATTACTCAGGTGTGGTAAGGCTGACAGAGCAGGAAATGACTGCCATTGAAAAGACAGTTTATCATACTCACAGTTTTCAAGAGAGGGAGTACATTTCGCACTACTGGGGAGTCACCTGAGGAAGCACTGAGGGTAAGGTAATGAATGAAGCCAGTGGAAAAGAGAAAGAGGAACTGTGGGCCTAAGCCTTTCTCATGGTTTCCTCAGGAAGCACAAGGGAGGAGAAATGACCTTTGGTTGTTAGAGAAGGGAATGTAGACTATGGATTGATTGGTTTGTATTTAAAGTGACTTAGGTATTTCACTGGGTTATCCAGAGCAAAGTGTGTTTGGCATATGCATACAGGGCAGATGTTAAAGCATCAAATTTACAGATGGTAGAAGCATGATTAATACAAATTCCATCATCACAGACGTTCTCTCACAACTCTTTGCAGAAAATTCCTCCCCAAACCCTGGCTCTAGGCAACTACTTACTTGCTTTTTATCATCATAGTTTCGCCTGTTCTACAATTTTACAAATGGGATCACATAGTGTGTACACTTTTGTGCCTGGTTTCTGTTTCTCAGCATAGTTTTAAAATTTATTCATGCTATTTTGTTATCAATAGTTTTTTTTATTTTTTATTGCTGAGTAGGATTCCATTGTGTGACTATACCACAATTTGTTAATCTATTCATCTCTGATAGACATTTGAATCCTTTCTTGCTTTGGGATATTACAAATATTCTTGAAAATATCTTTGAAGGGCACAGGTGTACATTTCTCTCAGGAAAACACCCAGACATGGAATTTCTGGGTGTGTATTTAACTTTGTGATAAACTGCCAAATGGTTTTACAAAGTGATCATGCCATTTTATACTCACAGCTCTGTATGAGAGTCCCAGTTGCTCCAAATCTTTGCCAATACATAATATGGTCAGTTGAGATGTAGATTTTGATAAATATTATGCTCCAAATGTATATCAACATTTTTAGTTGTTTAAACCAACATGTGTTCCCACCCCCTTTATTTCTTGCCTCTCTCCATTAAGCTAATACATTCTCAGTCTCCTCTGCATCTATGAGTGTTCAATTATATCACAGTTCTAGCCAGTAAGGTATAAAACAAAGTCTGCTAGGACCTATTTAGGTAAGCTTTTATTTACCTAATACAGGAAGAGATGTGTCAGCACTATTTCCTCTGTCTTTCCTTGCTCCTTACTGACTTGAATGCAAACATGGTTCCTTGGGCTGTGGTATGCATCTTGCCACAGACAGAGGGAATGGCCAAGAGAACCATAACAGATAATGGAAGCAGTGAGTCACCAAACCAGAAGCCACCTACCTTTAAACTTCTAATTAGGTGAGAAAAGTAAACCTGAACTTATTTAAGCCACTGTGTCCCAGGTACTCTCTTACTTGCAGAATATTGTACTAACATATTTTTATGTGTTTATCATTCATTAAACAATACAAAAGGAAGTCAACAGCTGGTACCTCTACTGCACGGTTTTCATCTTTAGAATTTTGTTCTTCTAATATACATTTACTTAATTATAAGTGAACTTGGAACTTCATTTGCATAAAAGCTATTCATTGTCTTTTCTGTTATATGCCTATATACACCTTTTGGATATTGATTCATAAAAATTCCTTATATCTCAATAAACTCAGCTCTTTATCTGCCATATTTTTCATTTGTTTCTCAACTTTGTGTAGATAGGGTTTTTGCTGATCAGAAATTTTCGTTTTGGTATAACGTGCTTTAAAATTAGATATCCTATATTCATGTTGTTTTTGCTCTTTAGTAGTTCTATGACTCAGGGACTTTTCTACACTCAGTTATCTATCATTATTAATATGGTGGGAAATTCTTCCTAGGGTTCCTTTGGGGATAAAACGAGTTAATACATACATGATATTACATTATTGACTGCATATAATGAGCATGCAAATATGAGCTTCCACTGTTATAATTTACAATTATGTAATTTATCTCATTATTAGGATTCAAATTGTTTCTTTTTATGTCTTTTAGAGTTTCTGTCTTGCTTGGAAATTTGTTTTAACTATAAAATTATGTTTTAAAAGAAATTTTTAAATATTTTGAAATATTTCTTTTACTATTTTTAAGAAAAATTTTGTTGCAGTTAAAGAACAGAGTTGTAAATGGCAAAGAGCAAAAAGAGTAAAGGGTTTTTCTTTGGATAGCAGACTAAAAGGTATATATTAAAAATAGTTTTACTTGACATTTTTGTAGATGGTTGGAATAACATACAAAGATACAAGACTCTATGCTTTCCAGTGACTGGGGAACTTGCTTGGGTAGCAGATGTGAGTGTAAAAGGTGTTGGAAAATATCTGCTGTTTGATTGATAGGTTCTTATAAAATGAAATGAGGTGTCTGTGGTACTGAGTTGAGCATGGGAAGGAAAGCATGCTGTGGATATCCTCTCAGGTAGCAATATCCTCTAGGAACCACGCAGTAGAAAAGCCTAAGACAGATGATATAATTAGAGTATTAGCAACTATTTGCAAAGTGCCATGCTTATTATTTTGTAAATATGTATTATAGGACAGACCCAGTGCAATCAGATTGTTTTGGGCTCAAGTCCCAGCTCTTCTACACCCTGGGTTAGATGACCTTGGGGGGAGTTAATTGCCTTCAATAAACTTCAATGTTTTTTTCTATTAAATGGGATAAATATGAGTTCCTATGTCATCAGGTGGTTGTGATGATTGAACAGGATCATGCAGTGCACTTAGGACAGCACCTCTTCTAGTACACACTAAGCACCCAAGAAAGGTTACCTGTAATTATTATCTAGACAACATCATTTGATAGGTATTATAACCCTCATTTTGTGGTTGAGGACAGTGCTGTCCAGAGCGCTTAATTAGTTTTCCCAAGTTTATCCAGCTAGTAAGTTGTGCTGGGATTTGGACCCCTTTCTACCTGACTCCAAACCCCACAATCTTTCTATTTATCAAAGTACTTTATACCTTACTGATTGTATGCCTTCTCAGTTCACTGGTATGCACAGTATTTAGGTCATCTTCCTAAGGAAAATTATACCTGAAGTCACAGAGAAGACACTTTCTTCATTTTTCCTTTGTGAAAATGTGACTCCCCTATGGCTTCATCTATAGGTTATAAACAGGTATGTGGATCATCCTTCTATGAGATATCATACCTAAAGCACTAAAAACACTGCCTTTCTTCAGTTTATGAAAAGGCTATATTCATATTTCCAATCTTTTCTAAAAATGTGGCTCCTCTATGACTCCATCTGTAGGATACATATAGATATGTGATAGGTCCAAGTTGGTCTCCCAAGATCAAATTGTGTCTCCTTTTTGGTGGTCTCTACTAAAACAATTTGTTTAAGTTTATGAAATCATTCAATGCCATTATCAATTGAGCTTAAAAATGTTGTCAAAAATTTAAATTATTATTAATACGAAAATCTAAGAACTATGGACAATCTGCTTAGTGTGGGCTTGTCTTTCTTTCAATGGCTATATAAGGGTGGGAATTTCATTTGTTTTAACCTACATGAAATTACAATTTTACAGTACATGCCAAACAAAAATCAGCATTTTTCTCAATTCTATTTCCATTTTAGACTGTAATTTTGCTTTGGCTTACATTTGAATAAAGTTGGCATTTTTACCTCTTCCACATCTGGAAAATTTCCAATTGGCTTTGTCACATTGTGAACTGAAATAGTAATTCAGTTGTACTGAATTTGCTTTGAAGACTAAACCATCACTTTTGCATTTTTCTCTTTTATGATTTACTGGTTTTCAAGATGTGCCAGGAAATATAGAAATATAGGTATACATATATCGTATACATGTATGTGTATATATATATATATATATATATATATATATAGTATATGTATGTGCATATGCACAACTGAAGTTAAAATAAAGCAAGAGTTGCATGGTTGAACTTACTGCTAATTTAGTTTATTTATACAGAGTAGCTCTGAGAAGTGAGAAGCTGAATAAAAGCAAATTTAAGATGGAGAAATATATATATATATATATATATGTAGGTTGTTTAGAACACAATTGTTTCCATCCCTTCACTGCTTCTGGAAAAGAAGTATTATTTTAATTTGTTCAATATTTAAGTTTAAGAAGAATATATTCTGTTAAATCAGTAACTCTGGTAAATCCAGTAGATACTATACATCAATGTGACTTAAATGTTTGAAATAAATGACAGCAATTCAAGAAGTCTAAAGCATCCTACTGTTTTACTACCTTTGAAAGTAAAGGGGAATGTAATTTGCCAGTCAAGAATAGCCACTCTGCCATTTTGTTTGAGGGTGAGAGCATGGTAGGGTGACCAACCATTCCATTTGCTTGGGATTGGGGAGATTTCCAAGATGTGGGACTTTTCAGCACCCAGGATTTTCCTGAGCAAACCACAATGAGTTGGTTAGCATACAGCAGGAAAACCTGTCTTGGGTGTTACAAATTGCACCCATCTGGGTTTGTTATTGGAACACATGACTGTCCTTCAAGTACCCAGAACTGAGATCATCCCTGGAAATACTCACAGTGTCTAAATGGAGGAAAAAATTCTGAAACCTAAATAAAATCTTAAATGTTTTAAAAGGCTATAATGAATGCCTTTGGTAGTTTGATTTCTCCAGAATAGTCAGGATATTGATATAAACAAAACATTTTCTAAAATTCAATTAAATAAAATCAATTCCCCCTAAGATAAGTGTCAAGTCTAAAATGAACATCAACTTAATGCTTTGCCGTGAGGGAAAGAGAGATGTTTATATATGTTGAAAATGCAATATTATGTTAAGAAGGCAATTTAGAAAGTAGCTTCTTTTATTATCATAAGCACTGAGTTCTCTAAGATAATAGGATGCCCATTTTACATGAAAAAGTCACCAGAGGCTAATATTCTAGTGTCAAGTTCCAAAAAAACTATACTTGAATCTGCCACTGTTGCCTATATTCAGCTATGTCCAGAATTGGGGACTATCTTGAAATGCATCTTATGTAAAGCAAAAGCCTCTAAAAAACAAGATATTTATGATCACAGATAAAATATTAAGTGCTTTTAAAACGACCGGACACCTCTCTTACCTCTTGTTCACAATTGGCCATAGTGAACAAGTTCTCAACCAGAACATTGGTTGAGGAAAGTGTTCTGGTTGAGAACTCTTCCATCTACTTTTGAGTTGATTACACTGCTAGACAATATGCACAGATGAAGGACAAGAAGGGCTTGGCCTAAGTTTCTCTTTTTCATTCTATGAGTCAGGGTATAACTCAGATGTCGGCTGAGCCATGCTTTCCCTTTTGATTCTCATTAAGTTGGTTGGTATCTCCATCCCAATGACAGTGGAGGTCCTCCAGGGATTCATAGAGGTAGGAGGGGCTTGGGTTTCTTCTAGTTGTTTCTGACTCAAATTTCTGCTTCTGATGAATTAGACTGGTGTCTTGATCACCTCACCTTACTGAGTTTATCATCTTTGGTAACCACAGGCTTGTGCCACTCAGATGTCCCTTTATGAGAACTTGCTACCAGGAGTATGGTTAGCAGACAGCCACTAGTTCTTGCCCATACAGCTCCCTTGTGGCATTTATTCCCTGAAGTCATTCCCAGCCAATGACTGGGCACAGCAGAGGACTAGAGAAGACCCCTGTCTGATGTGGATTCCTCTAATGGACAAGCTTTGTTCAGAGGCTCCCCATTAGACAGGCCAAGACGTTCCTGTAGCTGCACTGAAGGTTAGGAGTTTTCTGCCCCAATCTTCCTTCCTTTCTCCTTTTCCCTCACAGGTGTCAGAGCTGCATCATGGATTAATGACTCTCCCTGACTCCCGCTGCTTATCTTTCACTGGCACTTTCTCTATCTGCACATGTGCTTCTTAGAAGAGCCAAACTGACACATGGATTTTTCTCATTTACCTGTGCTAGACACCACTAAAAGTACCAATGACACAAAGTTCTATGTATAGCAGTTTTTCATTGAAGGTTGGAGGCAAAGGACAGCAGCCCCTGTTACACCCCAAATGATATGAAACTGAATCTTTAGCATCTGTGCTTTAAAATACTTTGCTTACACCCCAAGCTTGGAATTTCTCATGAACTATCTTTCCATAGGCTCCGACTTCTTGTCATGTCTTTCACATTCCCAGCCTTGTATCATTGCTACGATCTCCATTCTGTACTCAATATTTGCTGTGCCCCCTAGATTCTTGTTAACATTTAAGCCATTGGGATATCATCTGCTACAGCTCAAGAAATCTATTATTTCTCTCCCTAAAACTGTCATGCCACAGTAAAAAATGACATTTTTTCAGACCTTATTGTGCATTATTAAGGATAAAGAACCATAAATCTCATATTTACAAATAAAAAGGGATATAATTTCCATAACTCTAGACAACCAGAAAGTATTTCTTCATTCTATGAAGCCATAAGAAAAAGAAAGAAGGAAAGAAAGCATTAAATTGGGTTAAACCAGTGGTATTGTGGTAATGATTTTATACATTTGGGATTTACTGTAGAAAACTCTTTTATTTGACATAAAACCACCTTAAGCATCTACTGACACTTGCTAGTTCCAATGATGTAGAATGTGGAAGAGATTAACTAGCTGTTCACTTAACCCTTTCTCCCCATTTGTTGGGCAGTTCAGTAGGATCTCATGTGGGCAAGAGTAATGTACATCACATCATCATCAGGCCTGGCTCATAAAATCCCCAATTTGTGGTTTCTCCACATTCTTTCTCCTTCTTTGACAATCATTGAAGACGGCAAAGTCACATAGAAGAAGGATAATGGGACTCTGAAATTAGGCATAGAGAAAAGTATCCTACCTATCCAGAATTTTGTCGACTTTTTACTGAGTGGTTACTTTTTCTGATTATTGACTTTTAAGATTTGCTTATATACGTATTCTGGATATAAGTCCTTTATCAGATATATGACTTGCAAATATTTTCTATCAGTATGTGCTTGTCTTTTGATTCTCTTAATGGTGGCTGTTTTGAATTTGATGAATCCATATTATTACTTTGTTCTTTTATAGGTCATATTTTGGTGTTACATTTGCCTAAGTCAAGAGAAGAAAAATGTTCTGTTATAGAAGTTTTATAGTTTTCATGCCTTTTCCTTTAGGCCTTACATTTTGATCTAGGATCCATTTTAAGTAAATTTTTGTATGTGGTTGTAGACACAGATAAAAGTTAATTTTTTGTATATGGACATAATGGTTCCATCACCATTTGTAGATCAGGCTACAGTTTCTCTATTGAATTGCTTTTGTATCTATGTAAAAATTCAGTTGTTCATATGCATGTTGGTCTATCACTGATTATTCTGTTTCACTAATGTATATGTTTATGTCAATACCACACTGTTTTGATTATAGTAGCTTAATAATAATTTTTGAGATTGGGTAGTGTTACGCCCTTTGTTCTACTTTTCAAAGTTGTTTTGGCTAGTCTAGGTTCTTTGCATTTCCATATAAATTTTAGAATCAACTCTTCAATTTCTATTTAAAAAAACTGCTTGGGGCTGAGCACAGTGGTTCACACCTGTAATCTCAGCATTTGGGGAGGCCGAGGCAAGAAAACTGTTTGAGATCTAGGAGTTCAAGACCAGCCTGGAGAACACAGTGAGACCCTGTCACTACAAAAAATTTAAAATAAATAGCCAGGTTGTGGTAGTGTATAAATATAAAATATAAAATAAATAGCCAGGTTACCTGTGGTCCCACCTACTAGGGAGGCTGAGGTGGTATGATCACTTGAGCCAAGGAGGTTGAGGCTGCAGTGAGCCATGATTGCACCACTGCATTCTAGCCTAGGTGACAGAGCAAGAGCCTGCCTCAAAAACAAACCAACAAAAAAACAAACAATAACAACAAAAAAAACCCAGCTGGGATTTTGATTGGGATTACCTCAAGTCTACAGATCAATCTGGGGAAAATAATACCTTAACAGTAAATTATATTGTTTGATTTCCCTATTTTACACCAACCTGCATTCCTAGGATTAACCTCACACAGTTATGATGTACTATGCTTTTTATATATTGTTGAATTTGATTTGCTAAAATTTTATCTAAATTTTTTTTGGGAAGCACTGGTTTAGCACATAAATTTTTGAGAAACGTTAACAACTTCTTCCATCAAATACAGCTACTGCTTCTATGGTTGCTGTTTTTCTCTATGGAGTATGATGAACAGAACTGCAAAAAAATAAAATAAAAATAAAAAATGCCCACTAATGCATTTAAGCACCTGTGAAAATTTAATTAGCTTATTAGGAGTTATCATCAGGTTTTAGATTAAGTATATTTAAACTTGAATTGAAATTCTACTTTTCAGTTACATAAATATAATTAGCACATGCCCCTTTCTTGCCTGTAACAAAGAGTTTCAGGAGCTGAGAGTTCACCTACAATCCCCAATTTCTCTCTGGTTTTCTATTTTCAGTTTCAGACTTTACAAAAGCAGCAGAAAACCCCACTTTTCAAAATCATGGCTAATGGGGTATCTTCATATTCACAGGAGACAGAGGGGTCGTGCTTCTAGTAGAGAGAATTAGAGAACCTATCTACATATGCTCTGTTAAACCTCACATGTGAGATCCGTTCACCTTTGAACACACAATTAGCCCAATTCACACTTCAGGTAAACAAGACTGTTATGCAAATTGGCAAGCTACAGAAATTCTAACACCTATAACCATCTAACCTCTTCTTACATGTCAAGCAAAACCTAGGACAACATACGGTAAGAGCAGAATTGGCTTTCAGATTTAGTTGTTTGTATTGCTATTTTCCAACCTTTTCTGAATTAGTGTCATGGGCTGCATAACACAGCCAATCAAACTGTCGCAGCCCATATGAAAAGTAATATCTTCTGTTATCACTCACAGATTGTTTATGTGACAGCTAGACATCCCCCTCCTCGCCACTACAACTCAACCACAGAAGCTAAGTAATAGGAGGCCTGGGAGAAGAGAGACAGCAAAGGAATACATTAATGTTTATGGGTATAGGAAGAGGCTATCTGTCTCATCATAAGATAAAATGTAATCTAATCTAAACTTTCATTTTACTTATTTTTTACTATTTATTTGAGACAGAGTCTTGCTCTGTTGCCCAGGCTAGGGTGCAGTGCTGCAATCACAGCTCATTGCAGAGCCTTGACCTCTCTACGCTTAGGTGTTCGTGATCCTCTCATCTCAGCCTCCTGAGTAGCTGAGACTATAGGCACGCATCACCACACTCAGCTTTTATTATTATTATTATTATTATTATTATTATTATTATTATTATTTAGCAGAGGTGAGGTCTCACTATGTTGCTCAGGCTGGTCTCAAACTCCTGGGCCCAAGTGATCCTCCTACCTCAGCGTCCTGAGCAATTGAAACTACAGGCATGCAACAACATGCCTAGCTAATTTTTTTTGATTTTTTAGTAAAGGCAAGGTCTCACTATGTTGCCCAGGCTGGTCTTGAACTCCTAGACTGAAGTGATCCTCCCTCCTCGGACTCCCAAAATACTAATATTACAGGCATGAGCCATGGTGCCCAGCAAAAATTTCCTTTTAGAAAACACTAAGTTTAGTACACTTGTGCTAAGAACCTTCAATGTTGACAGTCACAGTACCAAGCTAAAGTATTTAGGGTGTGGTAGCAATTTAATTCTGATGGTCTCAAGTACCTGTAAGGCAGCCTTTTTTATCTTCCAATTTGTCTTCTGATAATCTTCTGAATGATCCCATACAGTGTTCAAAAGAGACAATAATTAAATATTTTGCAATCAACTTCAGCCATGGTTGAGTTAGAAGTACATTTCTAAAATGAATCCTGGCCCTACTGTTAGCACATTCTCTTTTTCCTTCTCTTGTTTTCTATTTACTATTCTTATATTCTGCAGAAACATAAGATAGTAAATTAGTAGCAGTATTGCTGACTGGGACATATTGCTAAAAAAATCTCTGAACTATTTTTCATGAGTAAATATTTCTAAATTTATATGAGTTCTGGCATTACATGAAGATGAAACATTTCTCTATTTCTTATGATCAACATAATTGTAACTCAATGTGTATTCTTTCATTCAACATTTATTTTTTTAATGCTACCTATGTGCCAAATGCAGAGTTTGCTTTTAAAATAGTAAATCCTTTGTTTGCAAATATAATTTCTCATATTTATTCCTTAGACACCTGTATATGTAAGACAGTGAAAGCCACCTTACAATATTTCCATAAATACTTATAAACAATTTGAAAAACTGTGTGTAGGGCAACACTTTTTGTTTGCTGGACATTTGGTTCAATGGTTTCCTTAACTCTTTCTTATTTTCTATGATTTTTACCATAGACAAATGCTTTTTCCACTCAGGCAGGAAGATGGTTGTGTTTTAAATAAATAAATAAATATGGACATACATGTGACCATTTTATAAATTTATACAGTTTTTGCATATTTTGGTGTGTATGTATGTATTTCATTGTGAAAGCACACTTGGCCATAATTATAAAAGAAGTACATTACCAGAGACCACAATTTCTGTGTCGAATATTTCTTCTGCAAAATTTTCTGACCTATGACCCCCTGGAAGGAGTAAAACAGAAGGTCAGGAATGCTAGGCTGATATGTCTAATGATTCTCTCTTGTATTTGGAAGGCAGGATGCATTGTGAAAAAACATTCTTCAACCAGAACTGTCTAGGCTACAAAAAGCAGTAGAGCATGGGATACTGCCCATTTTCAGCAAATGAAATTTGAAAGAAAAATTTCAGAAGTAATCCGGACAACTTGCCTAGTGCCTCAGACCAGTGTTTAAATAAATGCCAGTGGTGTTTAAAGTGAGACTGTTTGGAAGGGCAAAAGCCTCACATTCAAATTTCATTGCAAAGGGAGCAGTCTTAAGTCACATGCAAAAAAATTATGTTTAGGTATCTGAATTATCTGTGTCTAAGCCCCTCTGCATTCCACAGTTAACAAAGATCCAAAAGAAGTAACGTTTCTGCCCTTATCCTCCTCTCACTGTATTATTTATTATCACTTGAAGGAATATGATGCTGCTAATCCTATGACTGTACAGCCTGACGTGTCCCATAGGAAATACTCTCAGGGCTAGAGTCTGCCAAGGCTAGGCTAGTCTTAATAATCTACAATTGGCAAGTCATTCATTTGAGATATCAACCAAGATGAGCCAAAACACGGCAGAGATTTCTGATCATCAGTCAGGAAGAAAGAGAAGAGAACGCTCAAAGAAAGTCTCAAGAGGAAAAATGGCTCAATGAATGGCCATGGACTCAAGTCCCATAATCTCTCCACGTCTCAGTATCCTTCTTTGTATAATGGTAGAGTTACACTGGAAAATTCTGGTGTCCTTTTAGTTCTAAAAGCCTATGAATTGAAGTATATGTATGTATATTTTGAATGACATCAGTGGCTTAATCAGACTCTAAATCTGACAGAGCATCCTTTAAAGGTGCACCCCTTGTGTTTTGTTTTACTAGTTACACCATGTTAAAAAAGAAAAGATTCCATTTAGAAACCAACTAGTAAGCATAAAATTTAAAGATGTGGTGAAAGTTGTAAATAGATATCCATTTATGTGTCAAAAGGTGGTGAAAGCGATTGTCCAATTTGTTAACACCTCATTTTTGTATTCAGCCCCTCCATAAATAGCTTTCTCAAACCTCAGAAAGAACAAGAACAGAATACATGTAAGCTGGGCTTACTGAATGAGTCAAAAGCCTTGTCAGAATATATGAAGCCTTGAAACCATAGATTCTCAGTAAGTGACACTCAATGTATTCCAACCCTGCAGTCTGCCATTTAAAGGACGCAGTTCTTATTATGTCCTGGGTTTACTTATTTGTTTGTTTTGTTTTGTTTCAATTTACTGAAGTTTGCTCACATTTGGCAAATGTCTATATAGTAGAGGGGAGAGGGAAAGAGATGGAATGGGAATAAGGAAGTAAACTTGCCATAGGAGGGGGAGTGCCAGAAATATTTTCTATACAAGTTTCCGTAAGCCAACGGTAATAAGGACTCACCACATGCCAGGCACTGGGTGAGGCCTACAAGGCACCATGCTAGATGGACATCAAAGAGAGAGGGATGAAACACAGCCACTTGGCAGATGCTCCTGAGTTAAAAACCCTTTTGCATTGGCTTGAGAGAGGCTGTTGTCCCCTGGAGAGGCTTTGGCATGGCCAGAAGAAAACATCAAAGACACTCCAGACTTCAAATCCCCTCCAAGGGTGTGATCAGCGGGACAGGAAATGGGAAAGTCATTCTAGAAGGGATTTGGAAGGGAAGGGGCTTATCAAAGGATGCCCCTCACCCTGCACATGAGCTCTCACCATGTGTACAGTTAACAGACATGATATGGTGAACAGCTTGGCACCCAGTCAGTAGCAAGTCTTACCCTAGCCCCCGACCAAGAAACTGGGGATAAGGCGACACAAGAAAAGATAATTTAATAAGGATGTTTTGTCGTCTTCATGGTCGACTTAATAGTCTGAAAGGATACTATGGAACAGGGAAGCTTGCATTCTAAAACAACAGAAACACAAAAAAATAACCAAAGATAGAAGTCCAAAGACCAAAGTCAATCAAGAGAAAATGAACAAATACTGTTTGCCTGAAATAATATCTGGCGTGCTAAACTAAAACTCCTGGTAACCCAGCAGGGTTGCTTCATGCTTACAGTACCTCAATATGACCAGGGAACCAAAAGTTGCCAACAAACACAAGGAAAGGATTTTAATTCCATGTTGCTGGGAAATAATGACAGTCTATGAAATCTGTCTATGTGTAGAGCCCAAACACTACTGAAGTTTCACTTGCGGCCTGCCATTGAAGTGGGACCATAAAAATTAAGTCAGCCAAGCTGTTTTTTAAAGACAAAGAGCTCCACAAAAATAAGGAATAGAAACTTCCTTGAAGAGATAGGAAGGTGAAAGCAAACGTATGGGATACTGTGGATGTATATTGGTTGATTAAACCAAAGAACACATACCATGTACGTATATATGTGTACACACACACACACACACGCACACACACACGTATTTGAAATTGAGCAAAGCTGAGATTTTTAAAGTAAAGCCGCAGCAAGTAATGAATTTTGTAATGATTTCCCAAACCTGATAATCCTCTCTGTCACACGCCTAGTTAACGAAGACCCATGCATGCAACTTGATAGCTGTGTAGCATAATGGTCAAGCTTGGAGTTTCTGGAGTGAAACCTTCTGGCCTTAGATGGAAGCTTCACTACTAGCTATCAGTATGACTTAGAAAGGGTCCCGGACCAGACCTCAGACAATATGGGCATAATATCAGTACTTACCTTATATGGCCGTTGTAGGTATAAAATGAGATAATACATGTAAAGCATTGGACTGGACCCTAGCACATGTTAGGGACTCAATAGATATTCACTATTAATATCATAATCCTATCATAAGCTCTGTGCCCCATATGCCTTTATGGTGTGCACATCAACTAACAGGGCAAAGAGTAAATATAGTATTTATTAAATACCTATTGTTTGATTTACAAATTAGGACTCCATTGTTTGTATGATTTCCTAAGTCCCACAATATAATAGGTGACCTATAAAACAAATTTTTTTCTTTTTTTCCTATGTGGTTATTTTCATCGGTTATTTTTTTAAAAATGCTTTTTTTTTTCTACTGTGTACTCAGTTTTAAAAATTCATCTTCTTAGAACAAAGTAAACACCAGTTCCTTGTCATCAGTATTAAATCCCATAAACAATCCTTCTAGAGCCCAGCACAATATTAGCACCTTAGAATAATGTTCCTCACAGTACCTCCAAGAAGCATATTCTTCAGATGTAAATAAATATCCCTATTTTAAAAAATATCATATTAAAGTTAATTTGAAAATGCTGAATTAAATGTTAATCAGGCATACAAGACTTATCAGAGCCATAAAAATGCTACTATGTGCTGTGGATCTCCAAGAGAAGAATATAAAATGAAATGCTGTGTTCCAGCAGGTTACTTGTCTACATAACTCCTTTTTCATGGAATTACCTCTCTCACAGAACTACGACCTTCATACAGCAGTAATGCTCTATGGTAGGCACATTGGGACAGTCTGTGTTCAAGGGATGATCTAAAATCTTATTTTATTCTGGAAAGTGGGGTCACCATCTCATGATAACACAGTCACTTTTCTATTCAGGTGGTCTGCATATGAAGCAATGATGGCTATAAAACATCAGTATCCTGATCCCCAGGGCTGATTCTGATGATTTTACTGAATGGAATGGTGTTTCTTTTTTTCACTTGTACTACTCCCTGTGTAGGTTCCTCCTGCACCTATAAGCTCAGAAATATTAAATTCTTCAAATGATGCATGTAGTACTAGTTTTAGTCAAGGGCTTCACTTATTCTGGATGTGCGTATGTGGAACACATCACCAGTGGATGCTGCAAGATCAATAATATATACTAGAACAATACAACCTTCATTTGTATTGTACTTTCCATAGTCATTCAAGCCTGTGTTACAACTTAGTTTTTTAATCAGTGTTTCTCAAACTTTAGGATCATAACAGTCACCCATGGAACTTCCAAAAAATCATGATTCTTGGGTTCCACCAGCCCTGTAGAGTCTCCAGGTGGGAGGCTCTCCAAGTGAGGCTTATGATCAAACATCTTTTGGAAATTCAAACTTGACTATATATTACATGCTTCATTTTTTTTCAAAATACCAGAATTCTAAACAAAACGCACTGCATCAGAATCTCCAAAGATGGAATAGGTGCCTGTATTTTTAAATGCCTAAGAAATTGAGTCAGTCTTTGAGGGGAACCACAGCTCTATACTATATCCCAGAGATGTACTGACAGAGCTAGGGATGAAACTGGAAACCAGCTTCTCCAACTTGAAGTCCCAGGTTTTTTTATTGGACCATTTCATACTGGCCATGAGGTACTGAACAGCATGTCACCCTAAACGGGAGGAGCCCAAATACATACTGAATGAGTAAGAAAGGAATATCAAAAGTAATACCTGAAAATAAATACTATTCTCTAAAATTAGGCAGAGTTGTCCAAAATTTCCCAATGTGGTTTGACCAATAGGTTCTTCTTGAGAAGATGTGATCATTCCACTTTACCTTCCAGTATTTTCTACAGTGGAAAATAGCTCCATAGGCTTTCTTCATGACATGAAATACCTCCCCAAACAGTACCAAGCAGTTTTCTGACTGGTGATATGTTTTCTTAATATATTTTCATTTCTGTTTTGTTCCCCCAACCGTAAGTCTGAAATATATATACACACACACATGCACACACACATATATAACAAGCTGTCCACAGGAAGACATGGCCTTCCAAGTGGGAAATATGTGAGCCCTGCTGTAAAGGAGGAGATTCATCACCAGCTATTAGACTCTGGACACCTCCTGCTAGAAGAGGCAATCTCAAGACAGTTACAGAACTGGTTAATCATACTGTCAGCCCTGAGAAACTCTTACTTGAAGACTTAGCACAAATGGCAGAAGGAAGTAAAAAAGAATTAAAAGAGAACTTCTGGAACTAATTTTGTTAGCATGATTTCTACAACAAGACACCCCTCAGGAATCAAGACATGACTTCTTTTTTAAAAAGATTTTTTCTATTTCCATAGGCTTTTGGGGAAACAGGTGGTATTTGGTTACATGAGTAAGTTCTTTAGTGGTGATTTGTGAGATTTTGGTGCACCCATCGGTCGAGCAGTACACACTGAACCCAACTTGTAGTCTCTTATCCCTCACCCGCTTAAGATGTGATTTCTTTTTATCAGTTCATCTTTCCTGGGAGATAAATTTTAGACTTACAGAGGAGTTTCAAAGATAATAGAGAGAGTTCTCATATATCCTTCATCTAGCTTCCCCTATCCTTCACATCTTATATAAACATCAAATTTTTATTAAAACTAAGAAATTGACTTTAGCATAATACCATTAACCAAAGTACAGAACTTATTCATATTTCATCAGTTTTCCCACTGATGAAAAAGAAATTCTGTCCCTTGAGAGGTTTTTAAATCAAGATGTCTTTTGTTTTTGTTGTTGTTGCAGGCACCCACTGAGAAATCCACATTGCAGTAACTTGTCACACTTCCTTAGTCTCTTCTGTTCCATAACTTTCTCTTTCTTTCCTTGTCTTTCAGAACTTCAACACTTTTGAGGAGTACTGGTTACTTGTTTTCTCATGATTTAGTCTGAGGTTTCACGTTTGGTGAAATAATACTCCTGGATCACCTAGCTAAGCTGGTGTCTGCCAGAATTCTCTACAATAAATTTACTCTTTTCTCTTTGTAATTATTAAATATGTTAGGAGAGATACTATCTAAACAAATGTCCTGTTTTTGCCTAGACTATCACCCACTCATTTTAACATTCATTGGTGGATTTTTCCTGAGACAATTACTGCCATAGTTTACTAATTCTATTTTTGAACTACTAAATTTAGAAGTTCTATTTGTTTATTTCCATCATTCTTTTTACTTTTATTCCTTGAAATTTTTCTATAAGGAACAGTTGTTGCTTCTCCTCAATTTAAACAAAATATTGAAAGCACAGAAACAGGCTATATAATTTGAGGTGGACTGGTAGAACAGCATGCACAGATGATTGGATCTTAAAAATATGATACTAGACCACCATCCAGTGATGGTATGCTACTCTAAAGACAAGCAAAACATGCACAGGGCTGGACACAGCGGCTCACACTGTAATCCCAGCACCTTGGGAGGCCGAGGCAGGAGGATCACTTGAGGTCAGGAGTTCAAGATCAGCCTGATCAACATGGTGAAACCCCATCTCTACCAAAAATATTAAAAATTAGCTGGGTGTGGTGGTACGCACCTGTAATCCCAGCTACTCAGGAGGCTGAGGCAGGAGAATTACTTGAACCTGGGAGGTAAAAGTTGCAGTGAGCCATGATCATGCCACTGTACTCCAGCCTGGGGGACAGAGCGAGACTCCATCTCAAATAAATAAATAAATAAATAAATAAATAAATAAATAAAATTAGTCAGGCTTGGTGGCATGCACCTGTAATCTCAGCTACTTGGGAGGCTGAGTCAGAAGAATTGCTTGAATCCAGGAGGCAGCGGTTGCAGTGAGCTGAGATTGCAACACTGCACTCCAGCCTGGGCAACAGAGTGAGACTGTTCAAAGAAAAAAACAAATCAACAAAAAACCATTCATAAGATGTGAAAAGTTCTGGAGTTTAAACCTAAACTCTAGGTTTAGGGTGGAGTAGGGTGGAGATGATGTGAGGAGGGTTTGTTCCTCATTGTGTCCATCTAAGGAAGATGAAATACTAGCCAGGAACAAAAGCATTTCTGAGGTCGAGTGAGTATAAAGGCAGAAAAGGCTGAGCAGGTGAGTGGCAATTGATGATTGATCATAAAACTAGTCACTATCAAAAGAGTTCAAGCAAAAAGTGGCAGGGCCTGTGATGAAATTACATAAGGAAAATAGGCCAAAATCTAATGGGGCTTAAGACTGAATACAGAGGACTTTGGGTAACAGCAGGAAATCCAGGCAAATGTGATAGACACAGAAAATAAAAAGAATAGCTGGAACCATCAGAATTGTTCTCTGTGAATGGCCAGAAAGAAAATATGTTAGGCTTTATAGGCTGTACAGTCTCTATTCAACAACTCAACTCTGCTGCTGTAACATGAACATGGTCATACACATTATGTAAAGGAGTGGCCCTGGCAAAATTTGACTTGCAGTAGTCGCCAGAATGTGATTTGGGCACTACATAATTTACCTCTTGATCAGTCCTGTCTTGACTTAAAAACTTTCTAAGGGGCAGAGAACTAAAAATTGACTATAGTCACTTAAAATGAAGCATAAAGATTTCAGGAATTCTTGCAAATGAGAGGGTCTTTGAGTCACCTTAGTAATTGTTTTGATCTAGATAGAGGGGTAAGCATTACTTTGAAACTTAACCAAATTACTTATTTAATACATTTCCCCAAATTAGATACATTCATTACATACTTTCATTTAGAAGTTGGATTTTAGAAGAACTTTATGTTAAAGTTTCATGTGACTTTTTTTGAACCAAAATTGAATATAAGCCACTGTTATTATTAAATGACCTCTTAACTTGAAATTTTATGAGTAATTTGAACCAAGTTCTTGACTTAAATTATTTCAGTAAGTTGAAATAAAGGAAATGCTAACATTCTCTCCATCCTTTGATTCATCTCTGGCCTGGCGTTTTGTTTAATGTTCTCCTTTAACATTATACCTTTGAAATATAAGCTTTGAGAGCATAACAGTGACTAAATAGAGGAGGATGCACCAGGGGAGAAGTTCAAATCATTTCACTCTAGGAGGGTTAAAATATATATAATATGTTAAACTAATCCTTTTGGAAGTGAAATATCAATTCTATTTTCCTTGTACCCTCTGGGCTTTTCTTGAATTTTTGAAATCCTTTCCCTATAACTGGAATCCCTGTGAAAATATTTCTGTATATTTATTCCCAAGTAGCATAAAAATACTTTACAATTCTTTGTTAATTTAATTGTATAATGTTCTATAATTTTGACAGCTTGGGAACTTATATAGACACAAATATAAGGCGAGATAAACAAAATGCATGACCATTCACCTGGGAGATGAATAAAAGGAAAAATCACCTTAATATTTTCAGTTTCCATAATGTTCTATTAGATCCCTGGAAATTTAATTTCAAACATATGCCATACTTTACAGATTTGATGTGAAGTAGAGAAATAAATTTCAGTAAAATATCAAAAAGATGTTTTCACATTTTAAATTTCATTAGACTGAATATTGATATAAGACATACAGGATTCATGTCACAATCTACAATTTATAACGTTGGAGTTGAAATATTACGCAAATTATTTTTCTTCTAAGAACTTTTCAGCAATGTGTTTTACCTTGTGAAAAAAATAATAGTTTCACACCCCCAAACCAGTAGATTATAGAATCATTTGGGTTTTAGGGCTATAAAAATTCCAATTATTATATTCATGCTTTCCTTTGAGCATAAATTAAGTAGGCCATGGGATGGTTTTGGAGAATGACCACAGCTTTACAAACCTTATGGTTCAGCAGATGTGGCTGTAAGATATGGGTTCACTGAAAAATATTCACCACTAAGCAATGTGAGAACTTCATTCTGAGGTTTTGATTTTAAAACCTGGAATTTCCAATAGAAAACTGGTAGCTTTACCATCATATTGGTCTTTGGATACAGAAATATTTAGTTGTCTCAGGTAAGCAACAATGTGAATCAGGAGTATTTCAAATTGCAATATTTTTACAAATCTGCAAGTCATGAGCTAAGAAAGGTTTTCAGAGCATACAATGACTCTTATTTCAGTTTCCTTTTGTTGGCTTCAAGATATTCTGGGGATTTTATCAGTAAATAAATTAGAAGCTTTCATGGGAGGCACTCATTTTGGAAGATCACCTCAATATTTGAGTAAATTATTTGAACAATGTATTCTCTGATTAGTAAAATATGTGCTTTTTTGAGTAAATGTGGGATTATTGAAATGTTCTAAGATTTTAGAGGAAATATCATAGCTACAATCATTTCCTGGGCTGTGGATTTGAATAACATCATCCATATGTACATTGAGAAATTTTATAAAATCCTGAAATACACAGGAACCAAGTAAGTACCTAGACATCCATGAGAACAGAGACAAAGGAGCTTCAGAAACACATTAGTCAATCTCATGCTTCAAAGGTTTGAGTTAATGAAAAATTGAGTCAGACCAGCAGTACTATGTTCATATAGATCAAAAGTTCCCACTCTAATTCCTTGGCTGTGAGAGGAAAGTGTATTTCCAGATTTTTCTTTGTAAAATAAAAGAAAATCTGAAAATGCTGACATACTTTCTTAATGCTTTTAGAACTTGTGAAACTCATTATGAAACTCGTTGAGTTACAACCTAACATTTCCATAAAACAGGACAGGCTGATGAAATTAACATGCTAAAAAGTTGCAAGGGAAATCTAACTACAACAAGGCAGGACTGCAGTGTTGACCCTCAATGAGTGCTGTTTCCTCACTTGGGGGATAATTCCCAGTTGGTGGAATACTTAGTCCACCGAACCACTTAATTTGTTCCAGTTTCTCACTTACTTTCCCCTGGAATATTCAGAGTATCACTTATGGTTTTATTAGTCAGAACTCCTTGGTTGCCTAGTCATGACTTGATTGATTGATTGATTGATTGATTGATTTTTCTCAGTGTACTTCATTCTCCTGCTGTCTAGCTAACCATCCCACACACGACAGAAATGGATAGCACACTATTTATTTTTAAATATTCCTGTTTACTTGGAGTGTCCTTGAAAATAACCGAAACCTCACGGAACTCACTCATATAGATAAGTGAAGACCAGGAAGAATAAAAGTACTGTTTTAATTGCCTAAGAAGTTGTCTGTTTTCTCTCACTAGATTATAATCCCTGTGAGGGTAGGGACATTAATTATCCTTTAGGGTGTCATCAACTCTAGTATGGTAGTTTGTACATAATATAGGAGCTCAATAAACATTTTAGTTTGGCTGATTACATCTGGGGTTATTAGCCCCTATGCAGTATGTTTCCTCTACTTATTATAAATTAAACTTCACTATGGCTTTTCCAATTAGGCAATGTTATCCTAATTTGCTAAAGTTCCAAGGTAACATAGTAGGAAAGCAAAATAACTGGAATGAGAACTCAGGGTTTCTTAGTCCAGATTTATTATTTCCACTCCCAATCAGCTGTGTGAAGAAGTGTTCAATGGACAGCAGTAGTTTCAAAATCTTTACTCATTCCACAAAATAAAAGATAATAACTAGTTAAAAAAATTTTTTTTAACATAAATACCTAATATAACAATCCTTTCTTACCACAGAAAAGGCGGAGTTTTGAAATTCATTATTCCTTTCAACTTTGAAGGAACAGAAAAGTCTTCAGTTTACAATTTAGAGAAAAGACTTCCCAATTGCCAATCCAAAATTTTCCCAATCACATCGTTGGAACATAGGCACTGAGTTTGGAATCTGAAGCCTATTTCCTGTCTAAAATTGTTTTCATTCATTGTATGTGAACACTTGTTTTTTTATTGCAAAGTTGTTTACAAAGTTGAACTGCTGGAATATATTTCTTTTAATGAACAAAAGAGTGATGGAATATTTAGCTGGAAGGAATTCACAGAGTTGCATGCAACTTGAAAATAGTTTTAAGGTTTGAAAGTTCTAATGTAGGCTTTTTAGTCTAAAGTGGAGGAATATGTAAGTAAAAAATTTTTAATACAAGAATTGAATAACTCAGAAAAGGAAGTTTGATAATCTCTTCAAACTAAACAGAACTTGCTTTCATCTAAAAGAATGTTTCATTCAGTAAACATCAATGAATATAAAATCCTTGCTACACGCCAGGCATCAGGATATTGTTCACTAACATTGATCCCTACCCATAACATAAAAGATAATCAATAATTTTATATTGTCATGAGAAATGACAAATGACTGTTATTATAAAGGCAATTTATGTAAGTGACAACAAATTATACTCAGAATCCCAGCAGTTAGAACAATAACATCAACACATAAGGCTGAGATCAACTGCATATACAAGCCACCTTGAAAACAGAAACCTGGTACTTGGTCTATAGAATACGTGAATCAAAAGAAAGTATTCCTTTTTTTTTAATTGGTGAAACTTCCATCTTTTTACTTAAATGAAGATACAATTCATGCACCATAAAATCTGCCATTTTAAAGTGAATGATTCATTGGTTTTTAGTATACTTATAGAGTTGTGCAACTGTCACAACTATCTAATTCAATTTTCATCACCTGAATTAGAAACTCTGTACCCTCTAAGCTCTCACTAGCTGTTCCCTCTTTCCCCTAGTCCCTGGGAACCACACATCTCCTCTTGGTCTCTATGGATTTGTCTATTCTGGATACTTCATAACAATGGAATGGTACAATATGTAGTTTTTTGTGACAGACTCCTTTAACTTAGCATAATGCTTTGAGTTTCACCCATGTTGTAGCAGGAATCAGTACTTCTTTCCTCTTTATAGTTGAAAAATACATCACTGTGCGGATGGACTACATTTTAATCATTCATCAGTTGATGGGCATCTGCATTGTTTTTATTTTTTGGCTATTATAAATAATATGAACATTTGTGTACAAGTTTTTGTGTGAACATGTTCCTTTGATAGGATCAACTTAGAAAAAAGAAAAGTAAGAGTGAAAAAGGCAGCTAACACAGTTCCAAAGACAGCAAATGGCCTATTACAAATGCAGAAATCAGGATTCCAATATTCCCTTATTATTCTGAAGATAAGTCACTATGTTCTTTGCTACAGGACATATTCATGGGCCCCAAACCAGGCATACTGAATTAGAATTTCCAGGGAAGTAGGGTGAAAATCTCTACATTTAAACAAGGCTCCCAGGTGATTCTAATCATTAGCCAAGTTCAGGGAACACTGGTTTAGTCTTTGCAACTCAAACTTGATTCCTGAGAATCTCTAGCACTCCATCTCCTGGAAGCTTGTTAGAAATGGAGAGTCTCAAGCCACACTCCAAACCTATTAAATCAGCATCTCATTTTAACAAGATCCCCAGGTAAAAGGACTCCTCAATGGTGCTGGGATAGCTGGCTAGCCATAAGCAGATGAATGAAACTGGACCACTACCTTTCATCATATAAAAAATTAGCTCAAGATGGATTAAAAACTTAAATGTAAGACCAAAAACTAGAAGAATCCTAGAAAAAAAAACTAGGAAATATCATTCTGGACATGGCCCTTGGGAATGAATTTATGACTAAGTTCTCAAAAACAACTGCAACAAAAACAAAAATTCCCAAGTGGGACTTAATTAAACTGAAGAGCTGCACAGCAAAAGGAACTATCAATAGAGTAGAGAGACAACTTACAAATATTTGCAAACTATGCACGTAACAAAGGTCTAATATCCAGAACCTATAAGGAACTTAAACAATTGAAAGAGTAAAAAGTAACCCCATAAAAAAATGGGCAAAAGACATAAACAGACACTTCTGAAAAGAAGACATATAAGCATATAATGAAAATGAAAAAATGCTCCACATCACTAATCAGAAGAGAAATGCAAATCAAAACCACAATGAGATACCATCTCACACCAGTCAAAATGGCTATTAGTAAAAAGTTAAAAAAAACAAAAACAAAAAACAGACACTGGCAAGGCTGTAGAGAAAAGGGGATGTCTATACACTGTTGCTGGGAATGTAAATTAGTTCAGCCACTGTGGAAAGCAGTTTGGAGACTTCTCAAAGAACTCAACACAGAACTACCATTTGACCCAGCAATCCATTACTGGGTATATACTCAAAGGAAAATAAATAATTCTACCAAAAAGACACATGTACTTTTATGTTCACTTTGGCACTATTCACAATAACAAAGACATGGAATCAACCTAAGCGCCCATCAATGGTGGACTGGATAAAGAAAATGTGGTTCATATATATCATAAGACACTATGCAGCTATCAAAAAGAATAAAATCATGTCCTTTGCAGCAACATGGATGGAGCTGGAGGCCATTAACCTAAGTGAATTAACATAGGAACATATCCTAAATGAATTAACATAGGATTCCCAACCCTAGCTGCACATTAGATTTTACTTAGAGTGCTTTTAAGAAATATGATCCCTGTGTCCCACCCCAGACCAATTAGAGCAGACCAATTAAACTCTTAGGAGTTGGAGGTTGGGCATCAGTATTTCATTTGATTATCTTAGTTCCCAGGTGGGTTTAATGTGCAGCCAGGGTTGAGACACATAGAAAGTGGTGATCCCTCTTAGGCAGCCATCCCCAACCTTTTTGGCAAGAGGAACCAGTTTCGTGGAAGACAATTTTTTCCACAGTTGCAGGGATGGGTTTCAGGATGAATCTGTTCCACCTCAGATCACTAAGTTTTAGATTCTCATAAGGGGCGTACAACCTAGATCCCTTGCATGCACAGTTCACAATAGTGTTTGCTCTCCTAGGAGCATCTAATGCCGCTGATTTGACAGTAAGCTGAGCCCAGGTGGTAAGCCTCCCACTCACCTCCTGCTGTGTGGCCCTGTACTGGTCTTCCGCCTGGGGGTTGGGGAACCCTGCTCTAAGGTAAGGCTAGGAGGTGAATCCAAGAAGAATACTTCATTGTCACACAGCCTTTCCACTGCAATATAGATATAAAATTTCATGTCCCGAATCCTTTAGTTTCACTATTTTTAAAAAGGGAAAAGGGAAAGGAAGGGAAAGGGGAAGGGGGAAGGAAAGTGAGATGAGAAGGAAAAGGAAAAAGGAAGGAAAAGAAAAAAGGAAGGGAAAAAGGAAGGGGAACAGAAAAAGGAAAGGAAAGGAGGGAAGTAAGAAGGGAGGGAAGGAGATACAAGACAAGAAAAATGTATTATAATATGCTACATAAGAACCTTATAGTTTGAATCAATTGCAACAATTTTTATTCGAACATATTAAAAATTTCCCTGTTAAGTTTTAAAAAATTATGTTGGGTTATCATTTACATATGGGGAAATTAATCTCTTTTTGTGTACTGTTCTGAATTTTGACAAACACATGAGCTTGGGTAACCACCACGGCAATCAAGGCACAGCAATTCCATCACTCCCCAAAATTTCACTCATGCTGACTCTATGTAGTTAGCTCTTCTTTCTACCCAAAGACAACCACTGACCACTTTTCTGCCTCTACAGTTTTGCGTTTTCAGAATGTCATATAAGTGGAATACTGAGTCTGGCTTTTTTCACATAGCATAATAAATTTCAGATTCATCCATGTTGTTTCATGTATCTGTAGTCTGTTCCTTTAAATGGAATACTGTTCTATTGAATGGAAATGCCACTGTTTATTCACTTACCAACTGTAAGATGTTTGAGCAGTTTCTAGTTTTTGGCAATTATAAATAAAGCCACTATAAACATTCACATAGAGGTTTTTGTGTGAATATAAATTTTAATTTCTCTTGGGTTATTACGTAGGAGTAGGACTTTAGGATCGTATGATAATTCTGTGTTTAACATCATAAGAAACTGCTAAGCTGTTTTCAAACAGACCCCAGTGTTTTGACTTCTCATCAGCAATATATGAGAGTTCCAGTTGTTTTGCATACTTGTCAGCATTTAATACTGCCAGTCTTTTTGGTTTGTTTCTTCTAATTTTAGCCATTCTGTGTAGTTATATCTCATTGCAGTCCCTTTAGGTTTTGATGCCTAAATTATCCTTGGCTGTATTTTTTAACCTTATTTTAAAAAAATCTAGCAGGTAACCTGTTTTGTTATTATTTTTTTTTGTTTCCTAGCATTAAAAAACTTGTACAGAATTAAAAGAGTATAATAAACTGTGTGAACTGATCACATAGTTTCAATGATTGTATTTGCTATTTCTTTTAAATAATGTGGTGATGGATAGTCACCACTATCAATTTTGTTTGTTTCTCAAGTCCTTTAAAGCAAATTTCATATTTTATTTCATTAGTTAATATTTCAATATGAATCCCTTGAGAAACATTAAAAACAAAGCAAAGGTAATCACATATAACAAAATTAGCAATAATTTTTAATGTCCCCTAATAATCAATGGATTTTCAAATATCCTCAATTGCCTCAAGCATGTCTTTTTAAAAATTGTTTTGTTGAAAGTTAATTTGCTTATGACAATGAAGTGGAAGCTATAAATGCGAGGTCCTACATTTTTTTCAAATGATTGTGGTTGCACTCAATTTTCAGAAATAGTTTGAAGTCAGTTCAGATTTTACTGAGCTATAGTTTATCTATTCAAATTATATTTTTATTCTACGACAGCTCCTGGGAATTATAAGGCAGATATTAGGAACATTGAATTGGTATATCATTTAACCCACAGATCGAAACAGTTAAACGATGCCCACCAAAAATGGACAGTACAGTCAATTGATTCTGTTGGCAGTGAATATATGGGTTGGCATTACCAGCCCAGGGTAGCAGGGAGAGGACAAATTTGGTAGTAGGGGAATGGGAAGGGATTCTTTATTTGGCCAACAGACAGAATGGCTCACTTCTCTCACCTGGCATTGTTACAAATAAGGTTTGTTGATAGTGGGCCCCTAACACAACTATGGAATTGATAAAACACTATCAAGAGAGGGGTGTGTGTGTGGGGGGGGAGGGGTATGTGTGTATATGTGTGTGTTGTCCCAGAAGTTTCATTCAAATACAATTTTGGTTTTATTCTGTTTAAAAGAATTTCTTCTTTCTTTCATTTTAGTTTTTTCTTTCACTTTAGTTAGTAAATAGACAAGACTTTATTTTGAATTTGTTCCATTGTTGCTTTTATCTTTTTAAAATGTGGCTTAGTTCACAGCTGACTCATATAAAAGTAATTAATATTTAGATTTGAAGATCAGCATCTTGGTGTTTTCTGTTCTGATTATTTTAAGTATATGGTTCAGTTTAAATTCCTGGTTCAAACAAGGCTTTTGTTCAATCCAAACCTATATATATTCCTACAGCCTTGAGCTCTTTTTCAACATTTGCACAAACATATTTGCTTGCTCTATTACTGTTTAGTACAGATAAGAAGGTTCAAGTAAATGTAACCTGCGCAATAAGAATATAATCACTGTTTAAAATCAAACTTCAGAACAGGTCAACATGGCATAATCTCCTGTCTAAATGATCTGTAATTCACCTTTCCAGATAGTCATCTTGGCCTGGGAGTGGTTTAAAAGGTAGTAGCTGCCAAAAGTTGTTAACCATTAAACAAAGGTTTGCTTTTCTTTTATGTGGCAGGAATAAAGGTACACTTTTAAATGGTCTGAAAAACGCATTGGTTTTGAATCCAATTTACTCTACAACCCTTGCTTTTGGGATCCAGGAGGAACCTTTCCAAAGAGGGTTTTTGGTTTGTTTTTTGTTTTGCCTTCATGGAGTGACCTGATCCAAGGTATGTGGGTTTTATTTCTGGGGGCAAAGTTGACATAAAGAAAACTTGGAAAATCCAAGGGAGACTTGAAAGGACTGTGCATTACACTGGAATGTATTCCATCAATTGTCAGAGTACTTAAGGACACTGAATCATTATGGGGAATGTCCCCTTCATGAAGGCAACAATGGGTTTGAATTACGGAGAATATTCATTTCTCTTACTGAACCATAGTGCAGTTTGGCAGTCCAAACATTCACTCTTCATGGTAGCTAAAAAGTAAACATTAATATTTATGTTCTATTTCATAAAATTAGCCCACTACATTGCTTCTAACCTCAAAGAATTCTGTAGTTTCACTTTCAAGGCAACTCTAGAAGACAGTATTTTAAGCACTAGGGGACTTGCAATGCATACACAACCAGCCTCTGATGGATTCAATTAGTCACCATTAGAATCTGAAGATCTAAGTTTCTACTTAATTGTCTTTGCTCAAGGTAGGTTTCTCCCAGGGCATTTCTTTCATAGTTACATTTGGTTTCTGCCAAATACTCTTTTGAGATTTAGAGTTTTTTTTTAGACCTTCACCAATGGAAGGAAAATGCCTTTTAGACCTTCACCAATGGAAGAAAAATGCCAAGTATTTCATTAGCGTAATGGACCTATATGCCAAAGCCATGAAATTATCATGTTACTTATCAAATTCCTTAAATCGTACATGTTGGCAAAGTCATCACTTCCTTCCACTTATTACATTTGTTGTTTTTACTGCCAGATGAGAGAAACAAAGATATTTGAAGTGATCTTTTCTAATCAGGTGACTTGCTACTATGAACATTTAGGTTAGGCAATTCTTTGCTGGGGTAGCGACTGTCCTGTGCATTGTATGCTTACCAGCAACCCTGACCTCTACCCACTGTTTCAGTAGAAAGCTCATCTCAAGTCATGACAACCACAAATGTCTTCAAACATTGCCAAGTATCCCCTGGGGAGAAAAACTGTCCCCTATTGAGAATGAGTTTTATAAAGAGCAAGACAGGTATTCATCCTCAGTCTTTTGAATTATTTATTAATACATTCCACAGTTGGCACCTGTGTAAGGGGTGATGCTAGACACTATTGGATATGATCCTTGTACAAAGCTTGTTTTCACAGAGCTTATGAGTTAGCCTAGAAAGCTCACAATCTAACCTCATTTTTAACATCTCCCTGGCAAGAGTCACGAACCGGGTCAGTATAGGTAGGCTAGGACCCATATGTAAACTCACACCTTGCATTGGCTCATTACCTGCCTATTTGACCCTGAATCCCCAAACCAGAGCATCTGTGTAGCCTCAGTGGGCACTCAAATGGGATGACTCCATTCTCTCTTGAACTCTTCCAGGGTATTAGATTTGTGCCATTGATTATCTACTGCCCAGTTTATAGATACTATGTACACTTCATCATTTTCTTATTTTTAATGACTAGCACCGTCCATAAAATAGATTTGGCTAGCTCCCTGGATGAATTGTCTGGTAAAATATTTTGGAGCATCTTGGCAGCCAAACTAAAGAGTTTGGAGACAATTTCTTTAGTATGGGAATGACATGACTGATTACTCAGTAACATCCACATGTCATGGTACTAGAAAGATTTAGAGAAGAGAAAACATGAAGACAAAGAGAGAATAAAATAATTTTATATTCCTTCTATGGATCAGTAAAGTACAGTAGCAGAATAGCAGCAATGCCAATGAGGAACAAAGGAATAAAAAGGAGAGCCATTTCAAAGAAAAAATAAATAAGATTATGCAAGAGGAAATGATCATTACAGAGGAATTGAAAGTCAAAGGACTCAAGTTCAGCGTGTGTAGATCTGAAAATGTGGTTTCTCCATTAAATACAAATATAAGTATTGAGATGAATCAAGATATCCTGATATACTGAGGTCATCATTCTTCATGTAATTTTCCTCATTTGAAAGTAATATTCTCACGAATTTTCTATTCTTACATCAAGTCTAGCTATAAACTAAGAGCAACCAAACAGGAGGTGGGATGACTCACTTTTTGAACAATATCACATATAAACAATGCTGTGAAAAGCAACATAATATGAATACAAGAGGCATGAAATCAGAATCAATAAATCTGGGCTCCCAAGATGACATATGTGAAGCCTCACATGGCATTATTCACCACTCAGCTCACTGCACCACGTTTCTTTTTCTTCAATGTGAAAAAAGGTAGCAAAAAAGTAGCTGACAAGTGAAGCTTTCCTTAAAATGTAATATTTTTAGAAATGCCAATTAAATTAATGATATCCTCCTTGTTAATAATCAAGTAGTTATATAATATTCAGAATAATCTCAAGCACTAATTTTAAAGTAAATGAATATTGACTGTCTCATATATGTCAGACCACTCTTCTGAACACTCATAATAAAGGGGATTATAAAATAAACTCCTTGTTCTTGTCTTCTTGGAGTGTACATTCTAGTAGGGGAGACAAACAGTAAACATATAAAGAAATGAATATGTAATAAATTATGTATTATTAAGTGCAATAAAGACAACTAAGGCACTATAATAGGACTGAAGGTGATTGAGGTGTTATTTTTGATCAGTGAAGTGACATGTGAGTAGACTAGAAGAGCAGGACGCAGGCTATGCAGTGTCCTAGAGAGGACTATTCTGAGCAAAGGAAACAGCAGGTGCAATGGTCCTGGAATGGAGAAGTGCTTGGCCCCTTAGGGAAACATCAGCGAGGCCAGGTTGCTGGAGCAGAATGAGTGACAGGGGAAGGAGAGGAAGTCAAGAGGGAGTAAGGGCCAATTTATAAAGGGCTTTGTAGACCCTGGAACGGACTTCAGGGTTTTCTCCCCAAATGTGATGGGAAGAAATTGGGAGTGTTTTGGCTAAACAATGACATGATCTGATTCACAGTTTCCAGCAGTGGTTCTCAACCGGGGATAATTTTTGCCTCCAGGGTACATTGGGCCATGAATGTCTGGAGACATTTTGGTTGTCACAACTGGGGAGAAGTGCTCCTGGCCTCCAGTGAGCAGAGATTAGTGATGTTGTTAAACATCCTACAATGCAAAGGACAACCCCTTTCTCTTACCACTGCCCATTCCCACCATGAACACACACAGCAAAGAATTTTCTGGGCCAAAATAGCAACAGTGCCAAACTTGAAACTCTGGTTTACAGGATACCTCTACCACTGTGAAGAGAACAGACTGTGGTGGGGTCAGGGTAAAAGCAGGAATCAACTTCATTAGATTCAGATGTCAGGGGTAGAGACTGAAAAGTGGTCAGATTGAGGATATCTGTGAAGACCAAATCAATTGAATTTGTAGATAAATTTAGTATAAGAGGTGACTCAAAAATGACTCCAACTTTTCTGACATGAACTACCGTGTTGAGGAATTTAGGGAGAGTAGCAAGTTTGGGAAGATATCAAAAATTCATTTTTTAACATATTAACATTGAGAACTTATCAGCTATCTAAGTAGCCATATATAAATATGAATCTTAGAAACATTAATCTAAAGTTACATGTTTGGTTGCAAATATAAACGTGAGAGTGGTATTGCACAGGATTCTTAATTGCAGACAACAGAATCCATTCTAGCCCGTTAAAATCAAAAGGGGATGTTACATAGTTCCAAAAATCTCTGGGTAGGATAGAACAAGACCTGATGATATTTGGTCAGAAACAATATATCCAGGGTACACAGCCAACCACACCATAGGAAAGTTCTGGTGAAAACACCACTGTTGCTACTAACCACTATGACTTTACAGACTGGACATTGGAGATGTACTCAATTTGTCTCAGACCAAGCAGGTGTCTTAGCCTTCATGCTAGATAACCCTATCTCTCCTAGTCACAATTGTGTCCAAATATTCCACCTGTGCAATTGATGTCACATGTCTCCACTCTAGCTATAAGAAAAACATACAGTTTTAGCTTTGCAGTTTCTGTAATATTGGAAGGTGAGCTAGAAAGGTTTAGAATGAATATTGAATAAGTCAACTTGCTCTCTATCTGCCTCAAGAAGCCACTGGCATATAGATGGAATTTACAGTTATGGTGTTTGATGAGGCCACATGGAGAGAGAAGAACAGTTAGCAGGATGAGCTCTTAGGCATCCCAACACTTGGATGTCTGGTAAGGAGACAGAAAAGAATCAGGTAGTGACAGGTATGAGAACTAGGAAACTGCGATATCTTAGAAGCCAAACCAGGAGAGTATTTCAAGGAATAAGTGATCAACTGTATTGAATGGTGCTGTCAGATCAATTAAGGGCAGATAATTAACCAGTGGATTTGAAAACACTGAGGTTATTCATAGGCTGACAAGAGACATTTCAGTGGAGTTACGGGGACAAAAGCCTGACTAGAATGGGTGCAGGAGAGATTGGGAGAGGGTAAAATGGGGACAATGAGTATAAAACGGACAGAGATACAGTCCTGAAAGTTGGAGGGGAAAATGGGGCTAAAGAAACATCTTTTTTTCAAATGGAAACTATTTTAAAATTAAATATTAAAAGAAAGGCATACATAGTCATATTTTAAAACAATCCAACCAAATTCTATAATTTAAATTCCGTCTCTTTCATAGAAATTGGGTTATATCTTGGTCTTTGCAAATGCCTGTACTGTGCATTTAAACATTGTTCCTAATCATTTGGAAAGCCTCCATGGGGAATGCCAAGGGATTTCTCATTATCAGCTCATTGTCCTCTGAGCCTTGCCACAGTCAAGGTGTCATATAAAAAAAATCATTGCCAAGATAATCCTTCCACAACTGAGATCTCTGATTTTGTTTAAGCTTTTCCTGAAACACTTTTCATTTCATTTTTCTCTACTTTTAAACAATGAGCTTCATTAGAAAATATCATCCTTTGTTATCCATAAGAGAAGTTCACTTTAGAAAGTGCTAGAATATGAAGATCTTGCTGTAACAATATATCTGTCTTCATCTGCTGAAGTACAGCTACTATGAAAACAGAATGAGTAAGTGGTTCCATTCAACACTCCCAGCTCTCCCTAAAGGGAACATATCTGAAGAATTAAGTGATTTGGTCACCTTTATTAAATTTTCATTTCCATAATATGCTCTTAATAATTCAGGCGATATTTTTCTCCATTTAAGTCTCCCAGTGGGCATCTCTATTTTTTCACAAACTGTTCTTAGTTATTATCATTGTCTTGCCTATGGAGATTAGGTTTGCTGCTATGACAAATCAGAGAAGATTTTGAAGGATGGCATTACTTTGACAATTTCAGGATATTTATTCATATCTTTAAATATCAAAAGATATTTAAAGATATGAATAAGATATTTATAGATAGATATTTATTAATATATTTAAATATCAAAAGAATTAGAACAGTCATTTGGTTTTTTTCTTATATATTTTGCATGTTAACCTCTTATCAGATATATGGTTTGCAAATATTTTCTCCCATTCTGTAAACTGCCATTTAATTTTGTTGTTTCCTTGGGTGCAGAAGCTTTGTAGTTTGATGTAGTCCCACTTGTTCATTTTTGCTTTTGTTGCTTGTGCTTTTGGTGTCAAATCCAAAAAACTAATTGCTAAGATCAATGTTAGGGAGCTTTTCACTTGTTTTGTTCTGTATGACTTTTATCGTTTCAGGTCTTACATTGAAGGAAATAATTTTTGTGAATGGTGAAAGACAGGAATTCACTTTCATTCTTTTGCATGTGACTATTTAGTTTCCCACCACCATTTATTAGAAAGACTATCCTTTTCCCACTGTGTATTATTGGCACTTTTGTCAAATAGTAGTTGACCATATATGTGTGGGCTTATTTCTGGGCTTTCTATTTCTTTCCAGTGGTCTATGTGTCTGTTTTCATGCCAGTACCATACAGCTTTGATTACTATAGCTTTGTAATATAGTTTTAATTAGGAAATGTGATGCCTCCTGCTTTCTTCTTTCTCAAGATTGTCTTGGCTATGCCGGGTCTTTTGTGGTTCCATAGGAATTTTAGGATTTTTTTTTTCTATTTCTGTGAAAAATGCTATTGCAATTTTTTTAGAGGTTACAATGAGTCTAAAGATCACTTTGGGTAGTATGAATACTTTAACAATACTAATTCCTCTGATATATGAGTATAGGATATCTTTCCATTTTTTGTGTGTCTTCAGTTTCTTTCATCAATGTTTTATAGTTTTCAGTGTACAGATCTTTCACCTCTGGTTAAATTTATTCTTAAGTATTTTATTGCTTTTGATGCTATTATAAAAAGGATTTTCTTTTTTAGATAATTTATTGTTAATACATAAAAATGCAACCAATTTTTTGTATGTTGATTATGTATTCTGCAACTTTATTGAATTCATTCATTAGTTTTAAAGATTTTAGTGGAATCATTAGAGTTCTCTCTATATAAGATTGTGTCATCTTCAAACAGAGAAAATGTTACTTTTTCTGATTGGGATGTCTTTTATTTCTTTTTCTTGCTTAATTGCTCTGTCTAGGACTTCTAGTACTATGGTGAATAGAAGTGGTGAGAGTGGGCATACTTTTCTTGCTCCTGATCTTAGAGAAAAATAATTCAGTTTCCCACCATTTAGTATAATGTTAGAGGTGAGCTTGTTATATATGACCTTTATTATGATGAGGTACACTTCTTCTATACCCAATTTGTTGACAGTTTTTATCATGGAAAAAAATGTTGAATTGTATCAAATGCTTCTTCTGCCTCTATTGACATGCTCATATGATTTTTATATTTCATTTTATAAATGTGGTATATCACATTTATTGATTTGCATGTTTAACTCTCCTTGAATCCCAGAGACAAATCTCACTTGATCATGGTATGTAATCTTTTGACATGCTGTTGAATTTGGTTTACTAGTATTTGTGCATATTTTCAGTTCTTTTCAGTTTACTGAGGTTTTATTGTCCAGAATATGGTCTACTTAAATTCAATGTTCATCATACTTAGTGAATATTCATATGTTTCACTACAGAAATATTCATATGAGTTATTTCTTGGGGCTGCCCTAGTCTCTATTGTGGGTAAATACACAATATATGAAGCATATAATATTCTTAAAATTTGAAAAATGGTGGAATCTGAAATACATCTTATTTCAGGGATTTGAGATAAGAAATTCTTAGTTATATTATCATCCTTGTGATCTAGTGTAAGTTTATATTACTTTTAGATTATCACTCCATGAAAACAAACACATTTTAAAATTTCATAGAAGAACTTTCAGACTCAAAAGAATGTTTCTATAGACCATGGGGTCTCTGATTCCCAGCTAAAAAACTTAGCAATGATGAATTTACAGTATAATGGTGTTGAGTTTTATTTGGTTCTAGCTGCTTTCTCAGCAAAGAGCTTTGAAATGCTACACTGTCTGACAGGCAAAATTTGGCTGGCACTTTTGCTTTGGATTTTCTTGGATGTGATCAGAATTGCCAAAGGTAATTTTATTGCTTTTCTATGATGAGTGCCGAAGATTGCAAGGAAATCACCGAGGAGAAAGAGATGAACAGTTCATGACAAACATCAACCCCATGTGGTAATGAGCCAGAGGCAAAGAATGCATTAAAGGGTCCTTATAATTATAAGCTTTAGCCCAGAATTAAATAAATAATGCCAATCTTTATTTAAAAATATTGTTTAGTGAAAATGATCAATCAAGGGGCCTCTGTTGTTGTTGGGTGTGGTGGTTCATGCCTGTAATCCAAGCACTTTGGGAGGCCGAGGCAGGTGTATCACTTGAGGTCATGAGTTCAAGACCAGCCTGGCCAACATGGTGAACCCTGTCTCTACTAAAAAAATACAAAAAAACCCCCCAAAAATTAGCCAGCTGTGGTGAAATGTGCCTATAATCCTACCTAGTCAAGAGGCTGAGGCAGGAAGATCGCTTGAACATGGGAGGTGAAGGTTGCAGTGAGCCCAGATTGGGCCACTGCACTCCAGCCTGGGCAGCAGAATGAGACTCCATCTCAAAAAAATAAAAAAGAGTCCTCTGTTGTGTAGGATGAGGGGGAAAGACTCAAGATCAGCTACGAAAGTTAAACTATTAAATTCAATGGACACATTATAGGCCAGCCAAACCTTTGGGCAAAAGAAAGACAGTTCAGGGAAAGAAAAGAGGCAAAGCTGTGACATGGTTTGCATTCTTTAAACATAAGTATTCAAGGAATCAAGAGAATCATGGGAAATTGACTAGATATTGTAAAGGTTGATGCCACAAGTGCTCTGCACATTTTGCACTCCTGTTTGCCCAGGAGCTAAGACCTCTGCCTTATTTCAATAGCATCATAGAGAAATTCATGTGCTAAAGAGGAGAACAGTAATTGGGGGTGTAGCAGTACATCGTCTGGTTGGCTCCACCTTGACAAAGTCTTGAACAGCAAATTGGATTTGATGTCATTAAAGCGAAGAATATTAAAAGTTACTTTTAACTGGCTCCTACTGTGTGGCTTCCCCTCTGGATTCTGGGTAGGCTCCATGTTAAGTAATAAAAGTGATCTGATTATATATTCCAGTTGAATGAGATGGTCTGCTCTTAGATAACTGCTCAAAATGAAAAGTTCAGGAAGCTGAGGCTCAGGACTGGAAACGGATGAGCCATCTCATGGTGCCCTGTGCAGGCGAGAGGGTGAATGTCAGTGCCTCTATTGCTGGGATAAACCTCTCTCTCCACCGCTGGGCTGGGGAAAGGTGACACATAGAAAGTCAGTAGGCTTTACATAGCATTCTTGACAAAGCACTTATCTTTTCACTTATATTTCACCTAGATGTTTAAGAAACCCAAAGGGTAGATCATAGCTTTTGAAGAACCCATTACGAAACACAACCCTTGGTTAGGGATGTTACCTAAAAATTCCTATTCTGATTCTCCTCCCATTTCAAATTTAGGAAACATGCCTGCTGGTCTGCCTCAATCTCCTCTATATCTGAAATCAACTTCAGAGACAGAATGGAGATTTCGTTAGGTAAATGGTGGGTATCCATAGCATTCTTTGGAGAGAAAAAGGCCAAGCTAGTGCTGCAGGTAGTCATGAGTAGAATTCTTACACACCGTGAAAAATCAAGCTGTGCGTGATTCTGTTTCAGCATTGACTCTTTGGTTGCATTAAGTGGCTACTTCCACTGAATGCAAAGTTCAGCCTCCCGAACTGAACTCTGTACCTGAATACTCTGGGAAACTGTCCTTATTTTATTTTCCTTCAAACCCCTACAGCCTGCTGGCCAGGTAAAGTAAGAAAACATATGGTCTTTGTTTAGTTACTTCGTGCTTACCACCAAGACTAAGAGGAAGGTAAGGAGTGAAGATTTCTTGGCTGTCTCTGATGCTTTCCTTTAATCTTACTTTATTTGCTAAGAGCTAATAAAAAATCTGAAACGTTTAGCTCCCAAGTTTTGCTTTTCTTCTGAGCATTGGTATTTGATTTGTTCCTCGGCCTAGACTCCCTCTCTCTTTTTACCACCAAATGTTCGATTGTGAACATCCTTTTTAATGCCGTGTTCATTCTCCTTTCTTTATTTTTCAGTTTCTTCAAGTTTATGTCTTTCTCCACTCTTATCCAAAACTCTAAGCTATTTTAAGCTACAATCATATTGGATTTATACAAAATAATTTAATATAAAATTAATAATCTATTTTTGAAAAGGATGAGAAAAATCATTTATAATTTTACTGTCCAATTGCAATAGCTCTTTAATTATTCTCTTTTAATATGTGTTACATTTTTCATAAGACAGAGTCTACGTAGAATTCTGCTACAAACGTCTTTCACCCCACATTATCCTATCAATATGATTTCATGTTCACTAATTCTGCTTTGTAATAATTAGGTTGATTATTCCACTGAGTGACATTGCCTCAATTTTACTTAACCATCCTGCTCTCAATGGGACATTGTGATTGATAATATCTGCTTCTAAGGTTGATTAACACTGATAGGAGTTTTGTAAAGCAATCAAACGTGCAGAAAATTAACATGTAAGGCCTAATAATGTGTGAGCCTTTGGATATGAAAATGACAAGTTACAAAAACTTTGTGACAAATAACTCAACAAGAACAACTCTCCTTGGTTATTTTCAAGACGTACTTACAATTGCAGATTGGGAAAGTGAGCATATGTATGATAATACTTAAGAATGAGTATCAGCATTCTTAAAAAAAAAATATCACTAATATAATCATTCCATACCCATGGAGTCAATTTGCTGCCATATCTTTTCTGTAACTTGCCCTTGAAAATGTGACTCTTGATATATCCAACTCCCAGGTCAAACTAGTTATATCTATACCAAAATCTTTAATATTTGGACAAGATAAGCATTTATTTCCTTATCAATTACATAGTAAGTTGCCTTTTAAATATCTTTCAGTATTCTAATATTTACACATTCTAATTTCTTTTAGAGAAAATCAGAAAATTGAATTTTTCTTCTGGGGGGTTTGTATTTATTTGTAGATACTAAAAACTGAAACTAACAGCTTAATAAACCTGACTGCATTATTACTATCAAGCCTTATAACCTTGTTTTGTGATAATCAGGAAATTGTAAAATAGACAAAAATGTGCTCTTCATCCTTTGTTAGTTAGTGACTGCACTATTCCTTTTTAAATACACAGTGCCTCTTTCTTTAATTCAAAAAATACTTTATTGACTGTCTTGTATACTTTTATATGTTTCATATTTTGCCTCCTCATATGACAATGGTCCTATATAACTTTATAGAGAAAGAATAAAGAGACAATTCAGTTTTCTGGTATGGTCAACTGAATTTTTTTTTTAGCTTGTACATATGGTTTTTTTCTTTCTTTTTAAATTATACTTTAAGTTCTGGTGTACATGTGCAGAATGTGCAGGTTTGTTACATAGGTATACACGTGCCACGGTGGTTTGCTGCACCCATAAACCTGTCATCTATATTAGGTATTTCTCCTAATGCTAATCCCTCCCCTTGCCCCCAGCCCCTGACAAGCCCGGTGTGTGATGCTCCCCTCCCTGTGTCCATGTGTTCTAATTGTGCAACTCCCACTTATGAGTGAGAACATGTGGTGTTTGGTTTTTCCATTCTTGTGTTAGTTTGGCTGAGAATGATGGTTTCCAGTGTTCATACATAATGCCTCTTAATCTGGATATCGATCCTTTTTCTTTTTAAAATTATTTTGTTAATAAAATACTTGAAATATACAGAAATCCTAGAGATTAATGATGCAGTCATCTCCTAGACAAACATGTTTTACCAAAACCTTTTAATAATCTTATGAGATAATTACTTTCTTATCCAATCTTTATTTCAGTATCTCTTTTTTTCTATTTAAATATATTTTTCTTAAATTCTTCTCTACTTTATAGTACTTAGTATACCTGTTTTGTTTTGGTAACTGGTCTTTCTCCGGATATATATTTTTTACTCTCTCAAACTATTTTAAAATAGTTTGTGTCACTTTGTTTTATGTGTTTCTTTTGTGGGCAGCATATGGGTACATTTAATTTTTAATCCAATCTGATAATCTCCATGTTTAATGGTTTTATTAAATCTTTTTGTGTATATTTTTACTGACAGGATAAAGTTATTTATGCTGTCTGTTTTCTTTTTCTTTATTATCTTTTGATTTGCTACTATTTTTATTTTCCTTTTATAACTTCTGTGGGATGAATAACTTTTTAATCTAGTCTTCTTTTAATAAGATAAGGTTTGCATTTGTATTACTTTAGTGGTTATTCACACATGATAGCATACACAGCAAGTTTACATTTTTCTAACAGCTTTAAGGTTATTTGGTAGTCCCACCTTCCTGCAGGACATAGCAAGAGCTTTAATGATTTAAGCCATAGAAACTTCTTCCCATTCTCTTGTTACTTGTGTCTATAAATTTACTCTTATGTCTTTCAAAAAAACCTTATTTTTTTATCAAAGTTAATTATGTTTATTCACATATTTTATTAATTTTAGGCTTTCAATTGTTTCTTGTACTCCACATTTTCTTCTGAGTTTCCATTTCATCATTCAGAAGCCCCTCACTCCTTGTAACTTTATTGAATGTCTTTGGCTTTGAGTATCTGAAAAATATCTTTACTTTGTTTTTGCTTTAGAATGATAGTTAACTGGGTATAAAATCCTGGGTTGGCATTTACCCTCAACATTTTGAGGCTATTAATTCATTATATTCTGGCATCTATTTCCAATTACAAAGAAATACACTGGGAATATAACCAACAGGAGTCAGTTCTCTGTCTTTTCTCTCTGGCAACTCTTAAGATATTTTGTATGTTACCCTTCATGTTCTGTAGTTTCATCACAAGTGTCTAGGTGTGGATTTATTTCCATTTATCCTCTTTGGTACTTGGGGCATTCTTTTAAATTGAAGACTCATGTCTTTCTCCAATTTAGATATTTTTCAGCTATAATAACAGACATTTCCTCCATTCTTGGCGTCCCACTTCTCTGATGCCACTCCAACATAGTCAAAGTGATGGTTTGGGGCATCTCATTACAGCCTGGCCAGGATGGAAGTCTAAGCTCTGCACTCTGCCTTTGCTGGCTGCGGTAGAGGAACAGCTGCAATTTGTTCTTTGTGTGTGTGTGTGTGTGTGTGTGTGTGTGTTTTTGGAGTTCAGCTGGAGTGGTTAGTACCTAAATATTCTTTGCCAGTTGCCCTAGTTTTTGGCTAGAGAGATCTGGCTTTTCTCAGGCTTTTTTGTTTGTTTGTTTCGGTCTGTATCTATTGGCATTTCCAGGTATCCAGTCTGGAATATATGATGCAAAAAGAAAATCTGAGGTCCCAAGGTCCCTAGCCAGTCTACCTTCTTTTCTCTACCTTTCAGAGGCTTGTTATATTTGATTTATGTTTAATGTTCAGGGTTGTTTGTGGTACTTAGCTGGAAAAATAGGAAAAAGCATGTCTATTTCATCTTCCTGGAAGCAAAGCCTATGAATTTTAAAGTCATTGTCAGAATTCTCTATAAATTAGTTTTAAGTAGGAAGAACTTAATGATTTAATTATCAATATTTTTGGCTATGTTCCTCACATTAGATTTATTTGCCTGTTTTTGCATTTTGGTTCACAAGCTCATTTTGGGAAAGAGATTTTGCTTTATTTCTCTCTCCTCCTATTTCAATGATCCCTCATCTTCTTATAGTCATTTCATTATCTCTTTCTCAAGACACTAGACTTCAATTCTAGAACCAGGTTTAAAACGTAATTCAGGGGTACATGTGCCTTCTTTTTTTTCCAGCCAGCTACAGTTATCACAGACCTGAACCCCAAGGCATTTGGTGACCTGGCTAAGTTCCTAGTGGATCAGCTATGACTGAGTTCTTCCACTGGTTTGGCCTGTAGGTAACTGTGAACTCTGTAGGTAACTGTGAACTCAGTGACTGGCAGAAGATTTTTCAGTTTGTTTTCATTGGTGGGGAAAGAGGAAGACCCACTTCAGCCCTAGCTTTAAGCCATGGGTTTGGTCCAGTGCATACCAAGTGGAGATGGAGAACCACAGGGTACGTTAGTCTCCCTTACTTTGAAGCCAAACTGTCTTCTGTTAGACCCAGGTTTTGAGAGGCTGCTGGGATTTGCATTTTCTGTTACTCTTTTTTTGGACCACAGCAATAATTATTTTTATTACAAGCTTTAAAAAATTTTTTTGATATCTCATTACTACGTGTTGGGAGCAGAAACTGTGCACCAAAACATGAACTTGCCTGGCTATCTTAATGGAAAAATCAAAATTTTACTTAAACACCTTTGGAAACACTTGAGGGGAGTAGTTTACATAAGATAACAAGCAGCAAAACCTCAAATTAGCTCAGATCAGGTTAATTTCAAAAAAGAACAGTTTTTAGTTAACATCATTTATTTATTAGCAATTCTGGCATATAATTATGTAATTTTCTTACATCTCCCTTTACATGAATGCATCATCCAAGTAACTTTGTGTTAAATTGTTATTCCGTATTATTAGGTAAATATAAGCCAAATGTATGCTATCACTAAACTTTCTTCTAATCTTTTTTCTTCCTAGTGCTGATTGATAACTGTCTCATTTTCCTGTGCTTAGTGTCTTTTTATCTATGGCTAATTCCTCCCATGTCCTATTATGGGTAATGGAGATTTCCCTGCAGTCAAATATCTCAGTTTATACATCAGTTACCTTTTTCTCCTTTCTGACTTTCTTCCCAGTACTTTCCATCTTCATGTCCATTAAGGTCAATTACTTTCTTGGACTTCTGACAATTGTCTTCTTGAAAGTTCTCTTTGCCATCAATCTGGAGATTCTCTTTTCCTCTTTCCTGTGTCAGATCTCCTGTCTAAGGGCCTCACTACTTCTTTCTGGATTTACTGTTGTGTGGCTCATGCTCTAGAGACTTTCTAAGAAAAGATACATGAGAGACACCTTTAAAAAAATCTTTATTTTACTCTCACTCTCAATTAGTAGATTGTCTGATATAGCATTCTAGGTTAGAAATTATTAGAATTTTTGGAAGTCATTGATCTATTTTCTTCTAGCTACTAAAGTTGGTAAGTCAAAGACTGTTTTTTTTTTTTGGTTTGTTTGTTTTTTTCCTCATCTTTCATATGGGACCCGATTTTTATCTCTGGAATATTTTAGGACTTTTTCCTAATCATCTGTGTTCTGCAGTTTCACAATTGTGTACCATAATGTGGGTGTTTTTTAATTCTTTGCATTATGATCTAGGGAGGTCTTTTCAATGTTGAGACTCAAGATACTTGAGTTCTGGAACTCCTTCTTGAATTATGTGGCAAAACAGCTAAACTCCTTATTGGAATTTAGTTTTTCTCCTTCCGAGTCCACCCCTAACCCCTATTCAATCCCTTACATCCAGGTAGGCCAGATGATAAATTCTCACCAATAATAGGAGAAGGGACATGTGGGCTAAGGCATTGCAGAAGTAGGTGGTTTACTCCACTCTCTTTCCTCCCATTTGCCAGATGGATGCAGCAAATGTCAAGGTGCTAGGATGGTAGAGCCACAAGGTAGAAGGATCATGGGTCCCTTAGTCATCATGAGGAGACAAGCAGCTTGGTAGCCAGTAACCATGGGAATTCATATGTTATGTGAGTGAGAAAAGTACTTTAATTTGTGAAGCCACTGATGTTTAAAGGTTTGTTATAGTGGTCAGTGTTCCCGGACTGATATATTTTTTTGAAATATTCTCCAAACTGCTTTCCCTGTTCCCAAATTCCTGCAATGTTAATCAGTGAGATATTCGACTTCCTAGATTAATCTTCTAATTTCTTATGTTTTCTCACATCCTATCCATCTCTTGGGCCTTTTTTGCCTACTTTCAGTGAATTTGATTTGATAATTTCTTTGAATTATTTTATTGAAAAACTTTGAAGGGGGGATGAAGAGGGAGAGATCTATCATACTTTTTTAATTTCTAAGAGTATTTCTTTGATTCTTCTATTATAGTATTTTTATAGTATATAGTTCATGTTTGACTAACAACATACGATTTATCTCTGAGGATAATAATTACAGCTTTAAATTATTTCATGATTTTTACATCATTCATTTCCTTTGTGTGTATTGGAAGCTATTTCACAATGTCTTAATGATACAGGGCTGCTATACTTCTTTAGACTGAAGCACTAGAAGTCTGACTGAAAGCTCCATATGGGGCAGGGAGCAACTAGTGAGCTTCCTGTAAAACGGTTGCATGGACCACTGGCTTCTTCACTGGATGAGCTCCAATTATGTGTCATGAATTATCCACTTGGCCCTGATTTTCTGGGAACAATACAGGGACAGGAGATTGGGTGGGAATGGAGAGTGGTGTTCCCATCATTTTCTATGTTACTGGTACTTCACCCTTACCTTCAGCTTAACATGTGCCAGGTATCATCCCTAATCTCAAGTCTCTCTAGTTCAATGTATGCATAGAATTACAAGGACAGGGAAAAAAATAATTGCCTGACATGGAAACAAAGGCTGGGTTATGGAGGCAGAGCAAGATTGGTTGCTTGGGATCTTCCACACTCCCAGAGTTTTATAAGTGAAGTGATGTCTTAGTAATTCCTTTAGCCAAGATATGGGCAACACACGAGAGATAGTAAGTGGGGCATGGTTTGAGGTTCTAGATAACTGGCTTTGTATAGGGTAGAAGGACCCCAGCAACAAGAAATGAGAGATAACCTGGATTGCCAGGGTATCTCACTTTAGAGTTGATTTGGAAAGTCCTACCCAGAAACAGAAGTGAGTGAATGAGGACAGTGAGACAGGAAGAGGAGAAAAAGTCACAAAATAGTGAGTTATTAAGTTGGTAAACAGTGTGGGCAACTGGGGCTCAAGCTCAATCAGTGCCATCTGGGGAAGTAGTAGAACAGATCTCAGAATTGTCACATCAAACTAAATGGAAGTGAAGTCATTTATCTACTGACTCTTGTCTCTCATTGGTTACTCTTGGGGCATCAACATCCCCCTCATACTTCAAGGAGCCTAAAGGGTCTCCCTGTGCTTTGGAGAAAGTCCTGAGCAACCAAGCAAGGAGATGCCAAGAATGAGATATAACACATTGGCAGTACGCGTGGAATGTCCATCCCAGCTGCAGGGAGATCAGTTACGTTAAGAGCACATAGTGAAAGATACCATGAGTATCTGCTACACAATGTGGTAGAAGGAGGTGACACAAGTGACTAAACAGAAGAGAGAAGCACCTGCCTAGCTCAAGGGGGTCAAAGTCAGAGCGTTCAAGCAGAGATCCTCCAAGAAGCCTTCAAAAAAAGGCCCATATGACAAAGGACCAGCTTTAAAGGTCTGCCAAGCATAAAAAAAAATGTAGGCAACTCAGAATAGACCAACTCCATTCCTTTCCTTTCTCTTCCCTATCTTACTCCTCCTTATGCCCAAACTCTTGATTGGTCTACCCAAAATGCTAGGGGGTTGGAGAAGAGGAGAAACCCCAGTTTACACCCATATCTTCACTTCAGGTTTCAAGTGTGGAAAAGGAATAAAGTGCTGCCTTTAAATGAATCTTTTCTGTTTTCATCTATATTTTGGATTGGACAATGACTTGAGAACTGAGACTATTTGCAACTGTCTATAACCACAAAAACTACACATTACATAAGAATGAACAGAAAAGTTTTCATCTTGGGGTAGGGTACATTCAACCCTTCCAAATAAAAGTTAAATCAGGAATGTAACAGATAAGAAAGTTACATTTTGATTGTAACACTGCCTGTGCTTATTCGACCTACATGTATCCTTTCTTATTTTCCCTGGTAGACCATATTTTCCAAAATGAAAGAGGTGATGAAGGATATGGCAGACAGAAAGCTTGGCTTGAGGCTATGAGAATGAATCCAAATTCCTTACCACTGCTCATAAGGCTCAGTGTGGGCCTGAGCCTGCATATCCCTCCTAGTAACGTAACACTCTCTTCTTCAAATTCTATTCTTCAGCCACAGGGAGATCCTTTCACTTCTTGCAGAGCACAAACATGTAGTTTCCTCCCCTGTCCTCTACGCTGTTGTTCTCTCTCCACTCTCCCACCTCCTGTCTTCTCTTATGCTCACCTAACTTACTACTCACTAGATCTCAGATTTTGCCTTCTTCAAGAAGACCTTCAAGCACCCAAGTTCTCAGCACTCCCTGCACTCAAGTTCCCTGCACTCCATCTCTCCTAGCACCTTATCACTACTATATTTACTTGTTCACTTTGTGGTGTACTTTTTGCCCATACTCACTACCACAATTTCTGTAAGAGATAGTCTGTTTGGTTCTTGTCTGCATCCCCAGAAGTTAGTATAGTGTCTGGCATACAGTAGGAAATTACTGTTAAATGAATTAATTTGTATGTGTATTTGCATAAAACATCTGATAAATGTACATAAATCAAGCCACAGATTTAAAAAAATAAACTTTACTATAAAAAATAAAATGAAAAGATACCAGAACTATCCTGAAAAATTCAGGATTTATGTTGGCTATATATAGTAAGTACATATCACTTAAGAGAGTGTTTCTCAAAGTGTTGTCTCTGGACCAGCAGCATCACCTGGGAGTTTGGTAGAAATGCAAATTAACAGCAGGGAAACCTACCCTACCTCACTCCCAACACAGAAATTCTGGGAGAGGGGCCCAGCATCTGTGTTTAATAAGCCCTCTGGGGCATGCTCAAGTTTGAGAACCACTGCCCTAATATTTGAAAAGCCCCTCCCTCCAAAAAGCTTAAGTCATATTTGAGAGGAGATGGTGTGTCTATTAAACATCCCTGAAAGCTGAGATCTGTATGTTCTCCTTCTCCTTGATTTCATTCAAGTTAACCATCCAAACTAAAGACTGTCCAACACAGTCCATTACGAGAGGACTCAGCTGGAAAGGATTACAAATGAGTACTACTGTCAATATCTACAAACGGTCTCCAGGTGTGTGCATCTGGTATGCCTGGCTAGGAAATCACTGGATTACTTGCTTCATTTAGTTCTGCATTTTAACAGTCTGACATTTTAAACTTCATGGCTGGATTTTTAATCAGATGGGCTGATCTCTGTACCTATCTTGGCATGACAATTTACTTTGTGGGAGAGTTGAATTAGCAAAGGTGTTAAGCCTCAGGTTTGGCCAAGGGGAGAGGAAGCGACACTTAAAATGTATGACCATTCCATATGGGACTTAAGATCAAAGCCTCCTGTTGGATATGGACAGTGAAGAGCCATACAGAAATCATCCAGAACCTTCAGTGCGTGTTTACTGATTCCTTGACCCGAGGAAGATGTATATTCTTAAATCCCCATCAAGTTCAAAAAGACAGGAAGTCTTGTATTATGGGTTAGATTCTATTTTATCCATGAGGATCACCAATAGGACCAATGGGAAAGACCTAAGACATAGGAAGGAAAATACATTTTTAAATGTAGTAAAACAATAACAGCAAAAACAAAAAGCCAAGAAGAGCACAAAGAAAAAGAGTGGAACAAATAACAATCAAAGGAAAAATGCCAGACACTATGTAGAGGAGAAAAAAAAAGAGAAGAATAAAAATGCCAACCATCTTAGGTGCTAATGGCTGTCTACTTATTCTTTAGAATTGCTCTGTCCAAGAAGAAAGCCGCTAGTTATATGAGGCTATTTATATTAAAATCAATTAAAATTACATAAAATTAAAAATTCAGTTTCTCCATTACACAAGACACATGTCAGTTGTTCTGTAGCCACATGTCACTACCATATTGAACAGCACAGATTAGGACACTCCCATCATCATAGAAAGTTTGATTGGACAGTGCTCCCCTAGATCTTACTTTAAGATCAAACTTGTACTTCTCCCAGTCTTTCTAGGGGTACCTAAATCCACAGAATATGGAAAACTGAAAAGTTGATGTCCAGGGATGTAAGTAATTTTGCTTTGCTGATGAATTAAAATTTTCTCTGAAATTCAGTGCAAACATGGTCTGGTTTGTTTGTCTATACATCTCTCAAGCATATATTCAACACAATTCTACACAACAAATGTTAACTTGGATGCCTGCTCTGGGCAAGACACTATCCTTAGCACCACCTGAAGAGTAAACATGCATAGCATATAGTCCCTGTTTTCTGGGGACATATTTGACAGAGCATGTAAGACTAGGACATAATTATAATACAAGATAAGAAAAATAGGTACGTTGGGAGGAGCATAAAATAAGGTGTGGGTCTTTAGTCTCATTTTGCATATAATGCCTTGTTAAAAATACGAATGCTTCAGGATCATCCCCAGACAGGTGTATTTGTTGGTTTTGAGAGAAGCTTCCAGCATTGGGCATGTACCTTCTTTATGGATGCATGTATCTATAAGATAGCTGGTGAGTTTAAGGAGGCAGGGAAGTACAAGAGAATGGGCACTGGTGTGGAGGTCAAGAGAAAAAAGACTTATAATCTGGCTCTGGCACAGACATTTATGTGCTGTTGAGCAAATCACTTCAGCAACTTAACTGGTGACTATGGTCAAAAAAACTGATTATGATTCATGTTTGAATCTTCAAATGTCAGAAGAACAATTTAAACCCTTGAGTAGGAAAATGAACTCAGGAATTAGTGAGATCTGAATGGAATAAACAGGGAAACCAAGTCCTGAAATCACCAGAATTACTCAAGGGAATTAAGCCAAATCAGAAGATAATATAGACAATCCTTTGGAGACAGATGAGTCATCTATGATACTTATCAAGCTATTAATTAATATAGGTAGATCAGCAATCCTTAAGGGAAGAGCACACTCTTTACAGATAGAACAATTAATGGAATACAGGGAAGCATTCCTTGGGATACAATACATAAAACTGAGAGTAGCTGGTAAAATTATGTTCCAAGATGCAGCACTTAACCAGGTGACAAATGAGTAACTTTCTGAGAACACTGTCCATATATATTTCCTAGCCTATTCCTTGGCAGTAAAGGCTTTCACATCAATGGCTGATTGACTTGGGCCAGTGTGATGGATACCTCTCCTATGGCTGGGAAAAACCAGAAAAATCAGTATTAAGTTTGCAGTTGACTTCAATCACATCATAGCCTAAAAAGCACATAAGTATTTAAATTTTAACTTCTTCATTCTTATCCTTGGTTTCTTTTTTGTCTATCTGTTTTGGGATATTGCAAATACTTCCTTTCTCCCTCCTTTTACTGTTATTATTCCTCCTCCTTCTCCTCCTTCTGCTCCTACTCCTCCTCCTTCATCTTCTGCTGAAGCTGCAAGATTGGAGATGGAGGGACTTGCTGTTTCTTTTTTTTATGAGAAAGAGCTTTTTAAATATACTTTTAGTCCTGGGGTACATGTGCAGAACAACACATGCCATGGTGGTTTGCTGCATCCATCCCCCTGTCACCTACATTAGGTATTTCTCCTAATGAAATCCCTCCCCTATCCGCCACCTCCCAACAGGCTCCAGTGTGTGATGTTCCCCTCTCTGCGCCCATGTGTTCTTATTGTTCAACATCCACTTATGAGTGAGAACATGCAGTGTTTGGTTTTCTATTCTTGTGTCAGTTTGCTGAGAATGATGGTTTCCGGCTTTATCTATGTCCCTGCAAAAGATATGAACTCGCGGCCGGGCGCGGTGGCTCAAGCCTGTAATCCCAGCACTTTGGGAGGCCAAGGCGGGTGGATCATGAGGTCAAGAGATCGAGACCATCCCGGTCAACATGGTGAAATCCCGTCTCTACTAAAAAAAAAAATACAAAACATTAGCCGGGCATGGTGGCGCGTGCCTGTAATCCCAGCTACTCAAGAGGCTGAGGCAGGAGAATTGCCTGAACCAGGAGGCGGAGGTTGCGGTAAGCCGAGATCGCGCCATTGCACTCCAGCCTGGGTAACAAGAGCGAAACTCTGTCTAAACAAAAAAAAAAAAAAAAAAGATATGAACTCATCATTTTTTATGGCTGCATAGTATTCCATGGTGTATATGTGCCACATTTTCTTTATCCAGTCTATCCTTGATGGGCATTTGGGTTGGTTCCAAGTCTTTGCTATTGTAAACAGTAACACAATAAACATACATGTGCATGTGTCTTTATAACAGAATGATTTATAATTCTTTGGGTATATACCCAGTAATGGGATTGCTGGGTCAGCTGGTATTTCTATTTCTAGATCTTTGAGGAATCACCACACTGTCTTCCACAATGGTTGACCTAATTTACACTCCCACCAACTGTGTAAAATGGTTCCTATTTCTCTACATCCTCTCCAGCATCTGTAGTCTCTCGATTTTTTAATGATCGCCTTTCTAACTGGCATGAGATGGTATCTCAATGTGGTTTTGATTTATATTTCTCTAATGACCAGTGATGATGAGCTTTTTTTCATATGTTTGTTGGCTGCATAAATGTCTTCTTTTGAGAAGTGTCTGTTCATATCCTTTGCCCACTTTTTGATGGGGTTGTTTGTTTTTTTTTTTTCTTATATATTTGTTTAAGTTCTTTGTAGATTGCTGTTTCTTAACTGGATAAAGCAGATAAAGAAAAAGAGTATTGGCTCACTCAAGGTTGGCCTAATTTCCTTCATTTTAACATATTTGTTCACCACCCCAGAATGCCTTCTCTAATGACAAACGATTTCCTGCTATACCATATTTCAAGACTTTATTCCTTGCAAATGGCCATGCAAATGTTAGTTTTGTAAGTCATAAGCAGTTTTCTAAGGAATTTTTAATTTTCATTGGACATGCAGGCTAAAATGCAATTCTGGCTTTTATTACATACTAAAAGCCGGTCTTTAAAATAAATCAGCAAAGGAACATTTGGCTGCAATACATAGCAGATAAGAGGCAAGATAATCATGTAAGACCATGCTGGTTGTACATTGCACAACTACAGGAAAAGTCATTCATAAAGTCTTTGATGTGAATAGTGTTCCCTGAAGTTGTGCAGTATACAACCTGCTCAACTGCTCATGACAGACATAACAGTAATATTTCTATATAATGATTATATGTCGGGCTCTGTGCTAGACCCTGGTGAGCCAAAGTAATGACGTTTCTGTCCTCATGGAGTTAATATGACATTAGGAGAGTCAAAGAAATAAGGAAGTATTCATGATTAAAGCATGATGGGTAATATAAGAATTATACGGTGAAATGAAGCACAGAGAAGGGAACCCCTTTGAAAATGGGTCAGGGGAGATTCCTAAAGCAATTGACATTGTTTTGAAATATTAGAAATAAACAGGACTTAGATAAGCCAAATGAGTAATATGATTGGAGTGTAGAGCGGGAAAGGATGCTGAGGAAGGAATATCATTCCAGAAAACTATTATGCATGAAAAGAACTAAATGATGTGTGCTGTGCTGAGTTATCAGCTACTTCCTGATGCCAGTTTTGTTGGAGCCAAATGTGCTTGCTTTATCAGTGCTCATGGCAGAGCCAAGCCATGGGTCACGCTTAGAGATGTCATCTCTAGGCAGTCACTTGGACAACTATACTTTGCACCTGCTTGGTGACACTTGTCTCTAATCTTATGCTTTGCTCCAAAGTAAATGGGGTACTTTATTCCCCACTCAACTGTGGGACCTCATTAAGAATAGAGTATGTCTTAGTTTCCAATGTCCTTCATGGTATCTTTGTATGTGGCAGGTGTCCAATAAATATTGATAGATAACAATTAAACCATCATCTAACAAGATAAATCAGCATAAGATAAAGACTTGGGATTCTTTTTATCTTTTTCCAACTTTTCAATTAAGTTAAACCAACATAGACATGTAAGCTGGGAAAATTTTGAGCCTGGTTTTTCTGATTTCAATTGTGCTGTTAGCAAACACATTAAGAGTGGTTTCCTGATATTGTAATATGACAGAAAAGGACATTTAAAAAGATAATGATATTTGCAGCCAAAGAGCCATGATCTCATGTTTTGATTCCAATCTTATAAACACTTGAAAATAGCTTTGTAGGTATCTTGGGCTAAGACACCTCTGAGAGAGCGTATAGTTCTTGTGCAGTCATTGGAAAGAAAACACAGTATCCTGTTCCAATAAAAGTTTCAGACACGGCAGTAAATCAGGCTTGCCTTCCAGAATGCAACATTAGGCCATTGGTTTGGGCATAACATTTGGTAGTATCATTGAGACACTGAAGGTGATCACCATAACCCACATATATCTGCAGTTACAAGGGCAGCTTTATGTTGAAGCCAAAACATGACAATGGCATGCAGTTTTTTACCTCATATGGTGAAGACCATAGAGACTACTAGCCAGTAACCAATTAACAAGATTAACCTTTGGTTTGATCCCAGACGAGTGACTTTTCTCAAAGCTCATAAAATATCATTGTATCTCCACTGATAACTTTGCAATGACAGTGGTGAGCGTTCTCAAGTTATTCCACTCAGTTTAAAAATTTTTAAGAAGTTTGATTGTAAAAATGCTCATTGACCTTTCAAGTACACCACTCTTTTCTCTTATTAGTGACAACGTGGCCAGCAACAGTGAGGACAAGTGGCCTAAAAAATGTGGGCTTTCATAATTTGGCCGATATTTTCAGCGTGTATTTAGGAGATTTTACTTCCAGTTTTCTCCTGGCTTTTCTACTGCTTTAATTTCTCATAAGCTCTGATTCCAGAATAGCTATGACAAATTTGATCATCCATGACGACAGTGGTATGAGTTATAGAAATACTGGCTTCCAGATTTCTCTGGAGAACAAATTCAAATTTAATGCTGCCAATGCCCCATATTTCTTAGGAGAAATATGATAAAATCTTTTGTTTCACTTATAGGGATACTCAAAGAAATGAATAAACTTGCCCATTTAAGAGCTTCTCATTTACTGTATAATCTCATTACTTTAGATTCTGATGATCTTGGATTACATTGGGCTATTTCAACACTTAATTTTTCATGATTTCTTGAGGCTTTCAACAAAACAAGTATACTTTATGGGTACAAATAATTGATATGTTACAGCATTGATATAAATATCTTTATAACTGAGCATCTTTCTATATTTGCTTTACACATAGCTGTCCAGGGTATTTTTTGAAAAGAATAATAGTTCTATAAATATTTCTCCATATCCATCAGCCAAACTATGTTAAGGCCAGACTGTGACCTGGATAATTTTAAAACAACATACTTCCAATTGTAAAACATAGTTCAAACCACTAATCATTTTCAGTCTTTTGGCAACACAAGTCTCTGGTCCCCAGGTCTATATTCTCATAGGTGAGCCCATCTCATCAGGTTGATCACAGTATTCAGCCACTGTGCCTACAGAAAACAGGGGCTAGGAGATTCTAGCAGTGTGTCTAACAACTGGAAAGGGCATGTTGGCAAGCAATCCCAGTAGCAGGCAGGCAAGAGATTTCAGGAAGGTTCTTCCCTGAGCTGGTAGGTAACAAGAGAATACAGCCCTCCACCACTGTAGAAAAATGAGAAGGGATGAAGACGGTACAGCCCTAAGGAGGCTGAGCTGATTCTGATTTACTGAGATTTAGCCTGAACTCAAGAAATGAGCCAGTAGGATAGAAATTGAGATGGCTGTCCTGGGAACAAAGAATTCTGGTTATATGAACCAGAGGCAAGATCAGAGCCAAAATGGCAGCCAGGAGGGCATGACAGTATATTCTGGGTATTAAACCAGAATTCCTTAAATACCCCCAACAAAGATAAAGGTTGGGTCTAGAAACCAGCATGACATTGAAATAAAGTGACTGTGCCAGGGTGACTTCAGTGGGCAGCTCTATTAGTCTGTTTTCACACTGCTATAAAGAAATAGCTGAGACTGGGGCATTTACAAAGAAAAGCAGGTTCAATTGACTCACAGTTCACATGGCTGGGGAGGCCTCAGGAAACTTACAATAAGGTTGGAAGGGGAGGCCAGGCACATTTTACATGGTGGCAGGAGAAAGAGAGATGAAGTGGCACACATATAAACCATGAGATTGCATGAGAACTCATTATCATGAGAACAGCATGGGGGAAACTACCCCCATGATCAAATCACCTCCCACCAGGTCCTTCCCTCAACATGTGGGGATTATAGTTTGAAATGAGATTTGGTTGGTGACATAAAGGCAAACCATATCAGTGGCCCTGTTTTCCAGGCCATATGAATGTTTACCCCAGGCTGCAGGGCCCTCAATAACTCCATTTTCTCCTGTAGCTAAGCCCTTGTAATTTCTACAAAAAGTCTTTCTTCATCACTGAAGGTTCAATCTTGCACTAGTTTCCAGACCCGACCTTTATCTTGGTTGGGGGGATTTAAGGAATTCGGTTTAATACTCTGAATACCCTCTCATGTCCTCCTGGCTGCCATTTTGGCTCTGATCTTGCCTCTTGTTCATATAACTGCAGTTCTTCTTTGTTCCCAGGACAGCCACCTCAATTTGTCGCCTACTGGCTCATATATTGAGTTGAATCTGAATCTCAGTAAATCAGAATCAGCTCAGCCTCCTTAGGGCTGTACCATCTTCATACCTTTTAGGTTTCCTACAATGGTGGAGGGCTGAATTCTCTTGCTCCCTACCAGCTCAGGGAGGAACCTTCCTAAAATCTTTTGTCTGCCTGTTATTGGGATTGCTTGCCAACATACCCCTTCTAGTTGTTAGATACTCCATTAGGATCTCCTAGCCCCTGTTTTCTGTAGCCACAATAGCTGGATACTGTGATCTACCTGTGTATTTGTTCATATTCTCCAAGAAGGAGATGCTAAGACAAGACGAAGTATGCAAGGATTTCATTAGGGGACATGGCTGCATGAAAGGAACTAGGAGGGGAAAGGAGTAGGCCAGAAGAGCATTCACTTTGTGATGCAAATTGACTTCCAGTGAAGGAGAAAGGGGAGAAGATGGAAGCTCCTAGACCATCCTTCTGCCTTAGGAAGGTTTGGGACAGCCACCAAGGCATCTTATCCAAAGTCACCCATCAAAGAGGTACTGTGTCTCTCAGGAAAGGACCTGCCTTAGAACCCCCTCAACCCCAATCGCACTTAGTCATTGGTAGAGAGCAGCCTGTGGGAAAGGGGCCATAGCACAAACCCACTGACAGATTCCAGAGTGCACTAGATGGAGTTTCAGTCAATTACATTCCCTGTAGTCACATGTGTGCCACCTGCACGCTCATGACTTTCACAACTTGTCAGTTTGGACTTTCTTCCAGCACCCAAAGCTGGGTCTGTACCCCGAGGTAGCTATTCTCACTCTACAAGCATGCTGTTTTACCTTCAGGTCCCAGTCTCTCCTAGCCTGCTTTATTCAGCTGGAATCAACAGCCAGCCAGGTCAGGCCTTATCAGCAGTAGCATTTTCAAGTGTGAATTCCTCTCTGGCATTTCTTCAGAAATGTATATGTACTTATAAAACCCAAATTGTAAGAAAAATTCATTGAAACATTGAGGAAATGAGAAAAGGTGTTATAATTCTCCTTGAAAAATTAAAACTGAACAATCAACATAAAGATATAACTAATTTGATGGAAGCCACTGACAAAACGTCAAAAGAGCAGGAAACTCTGACATGGAGTCAAAAATCAAGGTTGGAATTTCCAGAACCATGACAGGAGTACAGAATATTGGTCATGAGCTAATCAATCATCCTTTCTTGCAGCTGTTGCCATGATACATGTATGTGTTTGTTGCAGATAAAATAAATATTAACAAGTTTATATGTATAGTATACTTTACACAAATCATATGATTGCTGTTCCAAAAAATAACAAGTTTTTGAAGCGAAATAAGTCCTTCAACTGGCAATTTCTACATGTGACTCTGGAAAGTGATGTTAATTTTATTAGGATATCTGAATGTGAGGTTATTCATATGTTATCCAATAATATTTGTCAGCATTTTTCAGTGTTTGAATATTTATTATAAACCATAATTCTTGGTAAAAATAGTAAACTGAAAATTCCTTATTTATTAAATAATTAAATGTCCATAATGGTAAGATATGAAGAATAGTGGAAGTATTCAAAGAATAATATATGACTTAGAATAATTTGTGAAATTTCCAAGAATTTCAGTATCTCATTCCAATTCTTGAAGACTGTAAATACTGTGAGATAAAGCTTGGGAATTCTCCAGAATTGATTAGAGAAATGATGATGACTAAAATGAGAATGCTATCTTCCCTTTTATCCAATCAGAATTCAATCCCTTAGCCAATCTAAACTTTAATCTCAGTGCTGTGAGCCTAATTTAACTGCTTCTTCAGACTAAGGAAAATAATTACACCATGAAAATTTCAATTGTAAATTTTCCCAACTTAGAAAAAGATCAACACAATTTTAAATATTTGTCCTCAATAGAACTTGGCAACAACATGGCTAAAAATAGAAGTGATATTACAACTAAAAAGAAAATCACACCACTATGATCATGCTATTGCTGCAGAAAATTTCACACACTTAATCTCTGATTAACGTATCATCTCTCCAAAGAGCTATTCCCAATTTTACTCCAGTATCTTAGTCTGCTCAGGTTGCCATAACAAAGTATCACAGACCGAGTGGCTTAAACAACATAAATTTATTTCTCACCGCTCTAGAAGTTGGAGAATTCAACATCAAGGCACTGGCCAGTAGTATTCCTAGTGTATCTCTGAGGTCCTTTCTTATAACATTGCTAATTTCATCACAAGGGTCCTACTCTCATGATCTCACCTAACCCTAATTATCTACCAAGAGCCCCATCTCAAACACCATCTGTTGGGTTGTAGGGCTTCAACATGATAACCTGGGGTGGAGGACACAAACACTCGGTTCATAACATCTGACATGGCTTTCTTGAGACCAGAACCAGCTCATGAAAAGAGTCTAATCAGGTAAGCATGACTGGGCAGTTCCTACCACTTGTCCTTGGTGCTCCTTATTCCCCTGTAGGCACAAGTCCCTTCGTGTCCTCATGGGTCCTCTCTCTGGGATTTGGGGAGCAAGTGAAGGGAGCAGCACATTCCCATGTATGGAGGGCAGACCACGTGCAGGGGCTTCATAAACGGCATCAACTTTCACCCTTCCAGCATCCTTGCTGGAAGCACCTCTTCCATTTTCAGAAGAGAGACATTTAGGATTGAATCTGTTTCAATAATTCATATGCCCATGTCACAGAAAAACTAAGGATAGAACTAGTCTTTTCTTAAAGATACAATTCAGATATTACAGAATTCACCCTTTCAAAGTATACAGTTCAGTGGGTTTTAGTATATTCATAACATGCAACCATCACCCCTATTGAATTCCAGAACATTTATATTACCCCTAAAAGAAACCCCATACCCTTTAGCAGTCACTCCTCATTCTTCCCTTTCCCTGGCCCCTGGCAACCACTCATTTACCTTCTATCTCTATGGACTTGCCTATTTTAGACATTTCATATAAATTGAGTCAGACATGTTTTTTTTGGTGTGATCTGGCTTTCACTTAACATAAACATTTTCAAGCTTCATCTATATTGCAGTATGAATCCCTACTTCATTTCTGTTTATGGCTTAATAATATTCCATTGTATGGATATACCACTTCTAATTATGGATCTATCAACTGATAAACATTTAGATTGTTTTCACCATTTTGACTCTTATGAATAATGCGGTTATGAACATTCATTTACAAGTTTTTGTATTGACATAGATTTTCCTTTCCCTTGTCTATATACCTTAGGAATTGAATTGCTGGGTCATATGGTAACTCTACGTTTAACTTTTTAGGGAAATTCCAACAGACCTAGTTTTGAACCAAAATATGTCTATGTTCTTTCCACCACATCAAGCAGTTATCACAACTTCCCTCAATCTTTGTTGCACATTCTAAGCACTTGGAGAGCTTTGAAAATACCCAAAGCCCAGGTGTTTCCTATGCAACAGATTCTGATTTAATTGGTCTAAGGTGGGGGTTAGACACTGGTGTTTGTTCAAAGCTCTGAGTGGATCCTACTGGGAAGCCAAGGTGGAGAGTCATAGCATTCCACTTTATGCATTCCAGATCTATGGACCTTTCAGCTGAGATCAGTCTCCCTACTGTTGATAAAGAGAAATAATAGGCTAAACCACTTTGGGAATGTGGTGCCCCTTTCTTAGCCACATCATATTTTAACAGAGTAAAGATGAACAGGTCTTTGACAGAGCATTAGATCTGCCTTTGAAGCATAATGAGGCTATGGTAGGCCAGCAGGCCCCTTGGTGCCTACTGTACATCATGAAGGTAAGAGCGTATTCCTTTTCCTGACTTCTAGGATAAGATTATTGTCTGTGAACCTTGAAATAACCCTCTGAGATAATGATGGTTATGATCCCCATTTTATAGATGAAAATGCTAAAGCTTGAAGAATTCGAACCCCTTGCCCAAGGTCCTCAAGTGGTGGAGCTGGAATTCAGACTGCAGGCATCCAACTCCAGAGTCCTCAGTCATAACTGATCTCTGATATTGACTCTATTCTAATAAACAACTTTAACAAAAATCTGTGATATTGACTCTCTTCTAATAAACAACTTTAACTTTATTCATCTTAATTACTGAAAAAATATCACCAAACATAGTACTCTATATGACCAAAACCAAAACGAAACACTCTGGTGACAAAGTGAACCAAAGATTCTGAAATCTGGCCCAAGGAATTAAGAAAATAAATACTGATAAAAGAAAATTTCAGATTTTCTGGCTTCCAAACCTATGTTGGAAACCTGACCCTAAGGTACAAGATGTATTTTCCATGACCCCATGATGGATATATTTAATGATTCTTTTCTGATCTGAGAATGGGGGTTCTGATAATGCACCACACACAATTACATTGTCCTGAGTCTGGGAGGACTTTCAAAGGTTGAAAAGCTTGCTAAAAGTTTACCAGCACAGTGAAGCCTAAGCTGCCATCTCCTTCCACTGACCAAACCATATCAGTTTCAAAATCATCTCTCTCAGTAGCCTCTGGTTTTATTTAATTTACTGCATTTGGAATTTGATAAGTTCCTGGCTAGCTTTCACATTCTTTTGCATCCTAGTAATTCACATATTATCTTTCAGCTTTCAATTCTTCGAATCTTCTAGTTACTCCTAGAGAAGAACTGCTTTAGTGTTTTATCCATTTAATCCTCAAAAACATAGTCAAACACAGGGATACATTCTCACCCCAAAATGTTATTATGGTCCAGAGACTCCTCAATGTACAACATTTTGGGAGGTCCATTTTTTCGTGCACACCCCCCACTGAGGATCTACAGATGAAAGTGTCCCCACCCTATAGGAGCTTACATTTTTGTGGGAAGAACAGACAACAGCCAGTTAAAAAATAATATAGGCATTCCGATAGAGGCATGGCATGTGGTGCTACCCAAACTCATGATTGAGGAAGCTTGCACAGACTGTGGAGGCCAAGGAAGATTTTTTTATGGAGGCTATGGGCCAAGATGAGTAAAGAGGGGTGACTGCATTCCAGGAGGTGGGAGGGCATCCCCAAAGCATCATCTGTGAAAGTAGATGTGATCTGAGCATAGATTGTAGGATATAGAGTGAAGAAATATAAAATGGCTAATCCATGTATAGTCTTACTACATGCCACTTGTGGTTCTTCCTGCTTAATAACTGCTTGTTAATCCTCACAGCTCCTGGGAGATAGGCACTACTATTTAGAGATGAGGAAACTAACGCAAAGAGAGGTCAGAGTGCCCAGTAAGGTATAAAGCTAGGATGCAAATCCAGGCAGCCTGGAGCCAGAGTGCACAGTTTAATTATGCAGGCAGGTATGCAGAACATGCATGAGATCATGACTGACTTTGCCAGTTGATTCCATTCATTCATTCACTCCTTCATTCATTCATTCATTCAACACATATTCATAGAATGCTGCTATATGGCCGGGATGGTAATAGGCTTAAGGATAAAACAGACAAGGCCCTTGAATTTTATACTTAAGGTAATGGTGAGAGAAGGTCAGTGGGCAGTCTGCTATTTGACTAAGATGCAAATGGGATAAGACATGGGCCCTGCCTTCTGGGTGTACAAAGTCTAACAAGAGAGAATGCTATAAGAATAAGAAACATTCTGTCAAAAATCACTCGATATTATGGAAACAAAATTTAGACTGAGCATTGAACTTAATACAGATTAATCTTAAAATGAGTAAGTGAGCAAAGATTGGTAAAGAATAGGTTGTTACGCAAAGGGGAGAAAGATGGAGATAATTGATGCCAATGGAAAGGGAATGCAACTTGATATGAAGAGGCAGGGCAAGCTTACAGGGCTGGCAAATGCCACCTGGAGGCATGATGAACATCACTTGGGTCTCTATCAAAATCCATCAGGGTCCAGGCACCTGTAATCCCAACACTTTGGGAGGCAGAGGTGGGAGGACTGCTTGAGCCCAGGAGTTCAAGGCCAACCTGGGTAATATAGAGACCCCATCTCTGCAAAAAAAAAAAAAAAAAAAAAAAAAAAAAAACAAAAACCAGCCAGATGTGATGGTGCATATCTGTAGTCCTGGCTACTTGGGAGGCTGAGTTGGGTGGATAACTTAAGCCCAGGAGTTGGAGGCTGTAGTGAGCTATGATCATGCCACGGCAATCCAGCCTGGGTGATAGAGCAAGACCTTGTCTCTAAAAACACAAAAACAAAAGCCCACAAAATCCATCAAGACTTCTCTTGGAATGTTCAAGGATGTTGCCAGCACATAGTAGCACCTGGAAGCCAGCCTCAAACAACTCTCTGGCTGACCAAGAGAAGAACTAAAGGAAGATAGTTACAAATTCTTCCATGAACGTACCCAATTCATATACTCTGACCTTAACGACTTAGGCAGACTGGGCATAAAATACATGACCCATCAGCTACTGATTGACTGACTTGCCCCAGTGTGAACCCCAACACCCCCACTCACCTCCCCTACCTCTTTCAAAACTTTCCAGTGATGGGAGAGAGGAAACTACTAGGCTGAGACCATTTTTTCTTAAAAATCTTTCTAAAGTTTCTTCTTAAACCGAAGCAGGGATAACACTTCACAAAACTCTTTCCAAAGCAGATTTTTCGCTTGACCAAAGGTATAATTTTTCCTCCAGGAAGTGAAGGCACCTCATGCTGGTGTAATCGAGTTTCCCTGGGAAGAAGCTGCTGCCCCCTGGGTGGTCACTGCTGTTGAAAAATTAAACACAGATGTTTGGCGGGTCGCCTCCCCATGCATCCCACTCTTTGTGTGTTTCCTCTTAGAGAAGTGGGAGCAGATTCAGGACATCCCTGACATGCTGGGCCTACATACTCATCAACATGTCCATGCAGTTTGCTGTTATACAAATGTCTGAAACTAATTGGTCATCCAGTGAATCCACCAGGCACTACCATATTGGTTATCCCTTTTTCCAGCCATTGTCCCAGCCAATGAACACAGCAGTTATGTCCTTTTTTATTTGAAGAATTATGAAAAAGCTTACAAATTTGATAAATGCAGATTTTTAAATCTATGTTCTTATTTACTCTTTCAGGAAATAAATGTTAATGATTTTAACCTTTCATATGAAGGGGAAAAGAAAGGGTGAAGGTGGTTTCCCAAACATGGTGCTATTAAGTGAGGATAATGGATATTGACTTGCTAGTGCATTCACCAATTAATAGTAATGTTTGAAAAGTTATGAGCAGAAATAGGAATAGGTTAAGTTTTTAAAACTCACCTTTATAAATATCCTACTAGGTCTTCTATCTAAAGATAATAACATATTTATTCCAGTCCCCCTCAAGTTAGTCCATCCTTTATTTCCTGTCATTTATAATAAAACTTCTGAAGAATTGTCTGAACCCCCTGAAGCCAATTTCTTTTTTCCCACGCATTTTGCTACTTCAATTTATCTACCTCACTATAAAACTCATTTACATGAAAACTTCCAAAACACAAAAAAATCAGCTCTGTTTTTCAGTTAATTTCATTTTCTTTCTAGTCCTCCACTCTAATTTTAGGACCATGCTGTAATTAGTCCTGTGCATTAGCACCAGCTGACTTCCTGTGCTAGTTCACTGCTATGCTCTTCCTTGGGGGGTCCTTAAACAGGCCAATAAAATCCTAGTAAAAACACTGTCTACAACTTCACTCTGCAGCACAAATATTAATCTATTGTCAGTTATTATTTGCAGGCAGCAGTATTTTCTAGTATCAACAAGTCTGTCCAAATCTGGTACGATGCCAAAAAACTCATCATGACACACAATTAAAATACTGTGTTTCCACCCATTTTAGTCAGGGCTAGTAAATAGAGTGTGTGTACATACGTGTGCTGTATACCCTTTAAGTACACAAATGTCACTCAGTCATCTTGCACTTCAATAATTGTGCTCACTGAATGTGGTGCTTCCTTAATGATAACTGTAGGCTAGGGTGATTGATCAATTTGTAAGTGTATTCCCTCTCCAATAGCAAACCCTGCAAGCAACTTTTGAGTAATTATGGGGTAGGGAGGCAATAAGTCAAAGCTTTAAAATCACCTTCAAAACATGCAGTTATTTCTCCCATCACCCAATTTTTCTCCAGATAGTGACACATTTCTCAACTTCCTTTTACAAGGAGACTCCAAGTGTTGCCTCTACTTCCTGTTTCCACTTTCCTGTCTCCCAGTCTTGTGAACCTCCTCTTTCCAAGCCACTGCAGCCACCAAAGCTGTTTTAATGAAGGATCATTAGTTACATCCACATTACTATATCCAACGTTAGTTCTCAGTCCACATCAGGCATGGCTCATGGGCAGCATTTTACAAAGTTCATCACTGTCCTGGAAACACTCTCTAGGCTGGGCACAGTGGCTCACACCTGTAATCCCAGCACTTTGGGAGGCCAATGCAGGAGGATCACTTGAGGCCAGGAGTTCAAGACCAGTCTGGTCAACATGGTGAAACCTTGTCTCTACTAAAAATACATAAATTAGCTAGGTGTGGTGGCGTATGTCTATAATCCCAGCTACTTGGGAGGCTGAGGCATGAGAATTGCTTGAACCTGGGAGGACGAGACTACAGTGAGCTGAGATCACACCACTGCACTCCAGCCTGGGTGACAGAGCAAGACTCTATCTCAAAAAAAAAAAAAAAAAAAAAAAAGAAAGAGAAGGAAAGAAAGAAAAAGAAGAAACATTTTCTATACTTGACGGTCAGGACAGGCATACAAAAACCTTCTTGGTTTTCCTTCTGCCCCTGTTTCTCCTGGGCCTGCTTCACTGGTCACTTCTCCTCTTCCTTTCTTTTTCCTTTTTTTTTTTTTTTCCAAATTGAGATGAAATTCACATAACACAAAAGAAAGCATTTCAATTCATTGGCATTTAGTACATCCACAATGTTGTGCAACTACTCACCTCTATCTAGTTCTAAAACATTATTATCACTCCAAGAGGAGACCCTGTATCCATAAAAACGTCACTCAACATCCTCCCCTCCACCTAACTGCTGGTAACCATGGTAACTACTAATCTGCTTTCTGTTTTGGACTTTACAATTATGGTTATTCATATGAATAGAATCATATGTCTTTTGTGTCTGGATTCTTTCACTTAGCACAAGGTTTTCAAGGTACATCCACGTTGTCATATGTGTCAGTACTTCATTTCTTGATGAATGATGACTATTCTATTGTACACACAGACCGTAATTTGTTTCATATGTTGATAGACATTTGGATTGTTTACTTGTGTGTTATTTTGTCCCTGACTTGTTAATATCAGTGTGCTCTGGGGCTTAGTCCTCCCACCTATTCTCTCCATTTCCCTTTCTACATCACTCTTTAGTGGATCTATTCCAGTTGTATGATTTTTTTATGATATCTGAATGCTGTATATCTCCAGCTCAGACCTTTCTCCCAGTTAAATATACTGTTATATTTAACTGTCTGCTCACCATCCATTGTTGGGTGTTTAATAAGCACGTCAAATGCAACATGTCCAAAATGATACCTTGTATATTCTCCCACCTACCACTTACTACCAATCCTGCTTCTCCCAGTCTTCCCCATCTCAGTTAATGACAACCCCATCTGTATGCTTTGGCCAAAGAACTTAGAGGCACCCTTGATTTGTCCTGTATTCACATTTGATCCATTAACAGATCCTATCACCTGCTCTCATCACCTCCACTCGGACCACCCAGGTCCACCCTACTGTTACTCTTTCCTGGATTATCACAATGGTCCCTGACTGGTTTCTCTGCTTCTGCCAAGGTTGGGTTGCAAACACACACACAAACACACACACACACACACACACACACACCCCAATATGAACTCCTAAGGTCTCTGTTTTTTTTGGATGTTTTCACAAACTGTTAGCCTGCTGCTGATTATAAAAGATTTCTTAGGCAAAAGCATCATGACCCTCCAGGAGAAGTTGAAATGTATCCATTATCAGCTGGCGAGAATACTCTCAGATGAAATAAGTATGGAAGAAATGACTTTAATTTATTCACTCTCAAATGTGCCTATTTTATGGCTTTATTTTCATTGTTTCCAATTCTTAAGGAAAAAATTCAATATAAATTAAGTTCCTTAGGTCTACTCCAATAAAAAGGAACATGTTCTTCTTTGTGCAATTTTGATAGTAATCTTCCTCCATCTATTTTTAATATATGGACTGATTTATAACTCCCTGTCCAGCTTATTCCATGTGAATTAGCTCCATGTTGCCTAAGTATTTAAAAGGACAGTAAATTAACTCTACTGAACCTATTCACAAACAGAGGTCAGCATAGCAGCACCAAAAACTTAAATCAGGGTTCAATTATCAGCAAAGTATTTTTTCTTGTCACATGAGTATTTTCAAGAAAACAAAATTGTGATGTAATGTCATTGCCAACTTATCTTTCCATAAGGCAGTGCTTTTCAACTTGGGGATATTTTGCCTCCCAGGGCATATTTGGCAATAACCGGACACATTTTTGGTTGTCACATGGTGATGGGGGATTGCTAATGGCATCTAGTGGGTAGAGGCCAGGGATGCTTCTAAATATCCTACAGTACACAGGGCAGTCTGACATCACAAAGAACTACCTGGCCCAAAATATCACAAGTGTCAAGTTTTAGAAACCACTTTGAAGTTACAACACTCATTACTTCATGGGGCCATGGTAGGTAAGTCCAATTTTAAAAGATTTACATTGTTAAAGTAGACTTCTGATTTTCAGACTTTTGATGCCTTTCATTGAAGGCATAGCTTTTACATTTTCATCTTGGATAATGTTACATAAATTAACATATGTCATCTTTAAAGTCACCCATGTAGCACTAAACCGAATTTTGAAACTACTATGAGAAAAACTCAGTAACAACTAATCTCCTTAAACACTGATCTGGCACCAAACAGATACCCTGGAGACGAACAGAGAAGCACGATGCATACTGCATTGCACATAGTATGTGTGGGAAATATCTGGTAATGTCTTAACTCCAGTCAGAATGTGTTTAAATTCAAGTTTCTGAATGGTTTGTTAGTGTCTACATTTATCAACCTGATATAGTATTCAAAATATTTTTGGGTCTAATAGGGTCCCACAATTTCTATAAATGGAGGCAGTATGAGATGACTTACAATGCTTTTATTTCAAAACATTCAATTCAGTCTCCCCCTATTACATCTATAAACATAGGTCGAGGTATAACCCTGTAACTGCTGAGGCCAAATTAGACTAAAAACTCCACATCTATTGTGTTATCTACTTTAAGAGGTTAACTAAAACATTAGCTTCCCAGAATGTGGACACTTGATGGACTTTAATGAAGATCTAGTACAACCACTCCTTTTTACTACAAATGAGAAAAGAGGATCCCAGAGGATATGAGACTTTTCCAAGGCCACAGAGCTGGTTACTGGCCAGTCCTGGACAAGAGCTACTCTTCGTTAAAATATTCTGGGATTATTCCAACAAGCTAATCTTTCTTTGCTTAACTTATTTGGAATCAAACTTTCCATAACTGCTTTGTAAAGTTGTGTTGGCTAATTTATTGTGAGTCTATAAACTTGGTATAAGTCTCTGAGCAAGTTATTTATTACCATCCTTTTGTCTGAAATGAAAATCTTCCACTAGGCACACAGCACAAAGCTCTATTCTCTGAGGTGAGCTGAAAAGTTCAGACATTATAAGTGCAATGTGTGATACATAATAATTAATATATAATATGGTACAGTTAATTATTTTTTTCTCTTAATGATTTTTGAGGAATCATACCACTTTTAGAATACTTTTACCAGAATATCAATTTTTTGACCCCAAAAACACACTAAACAAACAAGAGGTAATATATCAACATTATTAATTTAGGCAAAGATATAGTTACCAATTTACTTGACACAACAATTTGTAGTAAGCGAATACAGTAATATGGAACAAGTTTTATGTATACAATGCTTGAATGAACTCAAAGGATTTTGCTTGGTTTTTAAGCTAAGCAAGAAGGATGAACTGGTTGATGGCTGTTGGCCACATGTACCATTTCCACATTTTTGAGACACACCTTAATGTTGTCCCAAAGTATATATTTTTTTCTGCACTATAACTATTTGTAAGTGTATTCTGAATATAATACAACCATGAGCCCCAAAAGACTGAGAAGTTGGGAAAGAAAATGAGTCAGAAAAATATGACATAACAAATCTTCATAATATTTATATTTATAGGTACAAAATCTACTTAGGTATTTATCTATTTAGTATCCATTTAATCTAATTAGTGAACCTTGTTTATTTCATGGTTTTCAGTAATAAATCACTGTTGTGAAGCAAGGAATAAAGCTGTAAGTGATTTGGGATTTTTATCATAAAGCCAAGTTCTCAAGCATTTTCCACAACTGTAACTCTACAGGTTTCCTCTCCCTCTTCCCTAGTAGAATTAATTATTAAAACATTAATTCCAGATCTTTTATTCTCTTTGCATATCTTCTCTTTTGATCTTTTCCTGCAAGCTAGATACCCCAGTATTGTAACAGACACTTCAAAAATGCCTGGAGTCAGTTATGTGACTTTATTAGGAGGCTCTGGCTGGAACTTTTTGCAACGAAAACCAAACAATTCTGCATTCAAATGGAAATGAAAATATTTCATCCTGAATTATCTTTATGAGATGATTTCAGCTTTAACATATTTAAATAGCAGTTGAGATTGTTATCTGTGAATTTCTCAGGAGCTCCATTTTCGGACTATGTGGTCTATTTTAAACATACCACATGGATTATGTACTCTAAGAACTACTCTTGACTAAAAAAAAAAAACTGTGCAAACACAAACCACCCAGCTCTAAAGTCCCAGCTGGCACTTCTGTTACCCATAAGTGCTCTCTTCTGTTTATGTTTCTTACACCCATATGTATATATGTTTGCAGTTGGAATCCTTCACCCTTGTCTCTTAAAAATTCCTTGAGCAACAAGGCAGCTGCGAGTGAGACTTTGCTCCATTTCTTGCAGCACGAACAAGGCCAATACTGCAGGCAGACAGCTGCTGAGAGAACACATGGTCCAGAATCTTCTCTTCCTCCTCTTCCATCTAAATTTGCTTGTCTTGTGTTCCATTCCCTTGAGGCTTAACTCTGCTCTCACTGATGCCACCCAGTCTGATGAACCAGCATTTCCCAAAGATGTGTGTTTTAGCAGCTGTTAGCAAGAGTCCCATGAAAAGATGGGTCCCATGGTTAAAAGTATAGGAAGTCGAAACTTCTCAAAACCTTTTATGCCCAGAACTTTCCATGTTATTGTTTATTATAAATATATTATATGGGATAGCAAAGTACAGATTTTTTAAAAAATGTTTAAATATTTCCATATTTTTTTCTCCTGAGTGTCCTGTAGAAAGATTACACCATATAACTCATTTTGGGAAATCCTGCTAATGTTAATGGCATAAAGGAACTTTTCAAGATCTAATACTATATCCCAGTGGCATGGGTCTCAAGTAAGACAGGCAGGCTGCAGGGGAAGCTATTTTTAAATAAGCGGAGCTATTGGCACATATCAGGGCCCACCACACAAGTGGTTGCCAGTTCCAGTCTGATAAGAGACTTCCCTGTGACACAGTCACATTGTCACACATCTAGGAGTGACAGCAATGATTTCAGGGCTAATGAATTACACAAGAACCAATGCAGAAAGTAGACAGAAATTTTAACTGTGCTATTCAGGGTTTATGAATTACAAATAGTGTCAATCCTTTTGTCCTTTTGTCATCCATTACACGATGATTACCTTAAGAATGGTGACCAGGTTGTTCCTAATTGTTGCCCTGAGCTTGACCAGGTACAGGGTCTGGCACATGTGTGCACTCCATAAATATTTGCAGAATGACTCATTGAAGCAGTGATCACCAGATATGGTCATTCAACTAAGTTTTTATCTTTCTATCTTCTCTACAATTCCAATCACCATTTTCACACATGATCATTGGAATCTGTAGATACGGAAACCAGAGAGGACATCTAATCTGCTATTTGTCCTCAGTCTGAAAGCTACATCTATTAGATGAACGACAGCTCCCCTATCTTTACAAACCCCAGTAAAAGAGGCTTCAAACCTTCCTTATTACCTTGTTTCAGAGTTGAATTACACTCATTACTAGAAAACTCAATCTCAGTCATACCTTCTATCTTGTGCAGCCACCCAAAAGGCACTGGAGGGATGGTGGTCATTTCCCTGGATGTATCAACTCCAACCATAACATTTTGGCAAAAGCACCAAAGAACAAGCCTTTTTCTTGATGCATAAACAAATGAAGGACAGTCTCTGGAATCTAATTTCCATTCCCACCTTTAAAAAAATACACACAAACATACACGTATACACACATGCAGATATCTGTGTATATGGGAGTATATTTACATATGTGTATGTGTGCTAATATCATCACTTGGCTAATCATTTAGGTTCAAGATTTTAGCCATTTTCTAAACATCCTCTTCCTGTGAACTTTACTCATTTAATTAGCCATTGAATTGGGTTCATACTGCTTCTGAAATTATGTTCATGCCCATTGGATCATCTCCAAATTACTACTGCTAGTTCAGCCTTCTTTCTCTTTCATTTAGTCTATGCAGTAGGCTCCAAACTGGTAGGGAGATGTTTCTAAACTCCGCATTCAGTATTGCATTTGTATGGTATCTTATAACAGCTAAAAGTTCTTCTAATATATTATTTCATGCTTATGGCAATTCTGTGGACGAGGCAGTATGGCCTCTGTATGCAGATGAGGTCGTGGTGAACCGTAAATAATTAGCTCAGTGTCCCACCGCTATTAACTATGTGTCAACAAATCACTTCTTTTCCCCTACTCTTTTTTCCCCATAGACCTTAGGTATTTTTTTAATGTTGCTAATGACTGCTGAACAGGAACGTATTAAGTGGGAAAAGACAAAATTTGTCTTTATATATAATTTTAAAAGTTATTAACCATCAAAATATTAAAATAAGTATTTATATAAAGTTTAATAATTCTACTTGAAATTTATTAATTTATACTATGAAAAACTATGCAATTTTAAAAGTTCCTATGGGCGTGTGAAAAGCCATATATGGCTATGAAAGGATTCTGTTATTTCCTAATTGTTGGGGTTTGTAGGTCTGATCAAGTAGAACTACATGTGGGATGCAGACCCTACATTTGTCCATTCTTTACTTCCAGCATAGGAGGACTCTTTCCAGTATCTCCAATTTGCCAAATCTTGCCCAGACTCCAAGTTCCAGGTCATATGCCACTCTCCTCCCCTAGCCACTGCCCCATGGGCCTCGTCTGTTGCCTTAGGTCCTTGTTTAAAACTCTTTTAGGGAATTCAACAAATCCTAGCCTAAATCATAGTTATCTAGGTACACATTCTCCATCCTTATAGAATCATTCATTCATTCACTAACTCAAGAAATAACCTTTCAGCATTGCTACCATGCCATTCTGGGCCCTGAAAATAAAGGGAGTAAGAAGAAATAAATTCTGTCTTAAGAGTGCAATGTTGTACAAGCAGCTGCCGTCTTTGTTATGACCCATATATGAGTGAATAGTGCTGCTGTGGCCGGTCCAGTAAATCTGACTACAGACCTCAGTTTACTGAGGCTGTTTATTCTACTGCCTCTCTAGTGTAGCCTGAGACTGTAAATTTATCAGAAAGAAATCCTGCATTTCAGCCTTGCATTTAGTATCTAACAGCTAACTGCTCTTCAAACAGAATGGCACTTCTTTTGAGAAAGGAAATATCCCTCACATGAGCCCAGCAACCCATGAACCAATGAACAAAAGTGTTGTTTAAACATTCCATTTTCCCCTGAATTCTTCTCTTAATTATGTAGCTCAGGGTAGTAACAATAGTAAGAAAATCTGTCATACTCAGAGTTCTTTTCCACTAACAAACTAATTAGACCTTCTTGTTTATGTTTATGTTTATATTCACATACGAGATTGAGTTAATTTTACAAAATACTCGGAGTTCAGTGGGAATGAGAAGTGTCCATGGTATCCTTGAACAACTGGGGACAATTTTTTGAGTACTTGGTGGTAACTGTCAGTTCATCATTTATATAACAAACTCTTATGAAGATGTATTTTCACAGAGAGCATAAACCAAAATGCTAACATTGGAGCAAAGGGGAAAAAAAAAAAAACAAAACTTCCAGTAGACTTTGTAAATTACAGATTCCATCATTACTTTATGGATTGGGAGTTCTTTCAAAGTAGGATTTGATACAGCTTAAAAGTTAGTATATAAATTCCAAATAAAAATAGGAAATTGAGGTCATGGAATGAAGTAGAAAGAAAATGTACACTGGCACATTTGATGGCACTAAACAAGTTTAACTCTGAGCTTCTTGCTGGCAAGGGCAAAAAGAGAAAGATGACCAGCAACTGAGATATCATTAGCAGAATGGACAACATATATGCATATTCTCCTTGGCTGACCTCCTCAGTTGGAGATTAGATGCTAGTTTACTCAACTTTGCCTCTCAGTCTGCTAAATTGGATCTTCTGTTCCAAGTGGAAGTGTGGGCTCCATTAAGTTTTACCAAGTTTCCTCTGTAACTGAAGGCAGTATTGTGTGTATAGCTAATAACTTGGATGGTTGCCTTTTTTCCTGATCCCGGTAATCCATTCTTCAGAGAACAACTAGAGTGATCTCTCACAAACAGACATCAGAGCAGGTCTGTCACATATACACCATCCTCCCAAGACTTTCCATCACATTTAGCATAAGTCCAGACTCAGAGTCCTATACCTAACCCAGTGGTCCTCAACGTCTTTGGGAACCAGGGAACAGTTTCATGGAAGACAATTTTTCCATGGATCAGGGAGGGGTATGATTCTTCCCTATGACATTTATTGTGTACTTTATTTCTATTATTATAATATTGAAATATATAATGAACTAATTATTCAACTCCCCATAATGTAGAATCAGTGGGAGCCCTGAGCTTGTTTTCCTGCAACTAAACAGTCCCAGCTGGGGGTGATGAGAGACAGTGACAGATTCTCATAAGGAGCACACAACCCATATCCTTCGCATGCACAGTTCAGAAAAGGGTTCACACTCCTATGAGAATCTGATGCAGCCACTGATCTGTCAGGAGGCAGAGCTCAGGCAGTAATGCAAGTGATGGGAAATGGCTGTAAATACTGATGAAGCTTCCCTCACTCACCTGCCCACCATTTATCTCCTGCTGTGTGACCGGGTTCCTAATAGGCAAAGAACTAGTACTGATCCATGGCCCAGAGTTTGGGGACCCTTGCTCTAAACCACACGACCCTGTAAGATCCGAACACTGCCTCATCTCCCACCTCCCTTTCCCTCTCTCAGTTCTACATTAGGCACTGAAGTCATCTCTCTATTTCTAGAATACATCAGGCTTATTTCCTCTTCTGGGTCTTAGCACTTGCTCCTCCCTCTGCCTTAAAAGCTCATCCTCAGATTTTTCACATGACTTGCTCTTTCATGCATTCAGAATTAATGCAAATGTTAAATTCTGAATAGGTGCTTTCCTGATGACCACAGAACCAGTCGGAACATCACATTTTATCACACAACTGGGTCTTATTTTCTTTACCACACTTAGCATCTGAAGTGGTCTTGATGCCTGTCTCCATTTGCTTATTTGTCTGTGTCATCACTAGCATGTAAACCCAAAAGAGAGGCAATTCGAATATCTTGCTTCCTTCTCTATCCTCCCAGAGTTGTGTATTGACATGTGGTGGTGGGGAAGAAATCATTAATGAAAGATATATTATAATTGGATTTTATTATTAAAATGTATAAAGTGAAAGAGAAATACAAATATACCGTAGTTAATTCCTTTCCCAAACTATATGGTTAATGTCTAAATCAGTGAATTCCTTTAATACAGGGGTTGGCAATTTTTTTCTATAAAGGGCCACTAAGTAAATATTTTAGGCTTTGTTGGCCATATGGTCTCTGTCTCAATTACTCAACTCTGTGCTTGTAGCACAAAAGCAGCAATACATAATACATAAACAAATGGCTGTGCCTGTGTATCAATAAAACTTTGTTTTAAAAAATAAGCAGCCATTGGATTTGGCCCTCAGGCCACAGTTTACCAAATAGTAATACAGCATGTAGATCACAGTATCAAGAAAATCAGAGTTGCTCTTAAAAATAAAAACAAATAAATAGAAAAAAATCAATGTTAAAAAGAATCCAGAACACTAGAGTGAAAATTAATATGTGTAGAAAAAAAATCAAACAGTAATAAAAGTAATAACAGAAAAATCAAATAGCAGCAATACCAATGGCTATATCCTGGTTTAGGCCACGCTACAGAGCTTCACTCTATGATTGTGAAAAGATGATCCTCTCTCTAGAATATGCTGATGAGATCACACTTGGAAAAACGTAGGCAGGTCCAGGTACTTCATTAAGGAGAAAATGGGAAAAAAAAGTCCAAAAACATTGGAAAGCCTTCCTAGTCACTGGAGTATATTCAGAAGCATGAAGCCAGAAAGGCAGCTTGGGAAGCGAACAGTTGCAGAATGATTAAAAAGGCCCCAGGTTATGAAACAGAGTGGAATAAAGGAAGACTATGGGGGACACATGAAAGCATTTATGTAAGAATGCTGCACGTGCTGCAGAAAGAGGTATGTGCTGTTCATTCTATCTAAAGATTTGAAAACATAAAATAGAATAATATTTGGAAAATACATATTGGATCCAAATTTTCCTACCAGAGTTTAGAAAAAAACATTAATATTTCTTCTTTTAAAGTCTCTTCCAGTGATTCTAGAAAATGTTTCCAAGAATATATTTACATTTATTTATTATTTCACAGTTTTCAAGATACATTTGGACACTCAATTCCAATTTGATTATTGAAGCAGGCAAGAAAAATTTTACTATCCCCATTTTGTAGATGAAGGAACAGAAGTTCAGAGAATTGAACTGGGTTGGCTAGTAAGTAATTGGGTAAAGGGCCCACGCTTTGGAGCCATTTAGATCTGAGTAAAATTCTAGCTTAAGTCATTGAGCTTATTGCTACTTAAGACAGAACTTTCTCTGAACACCTACATCTTCATGGACTCAAAGAATGTTACACTTGGAAAATTTCTGGCTTGACATGAGATATACCTGAAGTACACTGAAAAAAAAAATGTAGCTATGTCTGAGCTTCACCCAGACCAATTAAATAAAAATTTCTGGGAGTGAGACTCAGACATCAGCAATATTTAAATATTCCAAGGTACCACCAAAGTTTAGAACCACTGATCTAGTATACAGGTTGGTAAGTATTTTCTGCAAAGGGGCAGCTAGTAAATATTTTAGTCTTTGCTGACCATTCAGTCTCTGTCACAATTACTCAACTGTGCTGTTCCATGGCAAAAGCAGCCTTAGGCAGTAATATAAACAAATGGAAATGGCTCTGCTCCCATAAAATTATAATTACAAAAACAGGTGATGGGCCAGATTTCCCCAGGGGCCATGGTTTACCAACCCCTGATCTAGTAGAAGATTTCTATGGAAAGAGACATCTGGAGATGTTAAAGACCTCATCACTCATGAATAATAAAGTCAAGGCCAGAATTCTGCTCTTCTGCCTACTGGCCTGCTGTGGTCCCATTTCCAGCTCTCTGTCTGTCTTGGACATGCTGTGCTTTATTCTCAACAAGCTTGAAACATTGCTCTAGAATAACATGTGAATCATTTAATGGGAAGAGGGCTGCCTTTAGACAAAGAGAGTCATGGTTGTGAGTCCCAGCTCTGCCACTCATTAGCAGAAGCAGTTCCCTCAAACCGTCTGTGTCTGAGTGCCTTCATTAATAACTCAGGTATGAGATTCCCCTCAGAGAATTTCTACATGGATTAAATGAGGATGAAATGGCCAAGCACCATGGTTGGCACATGGTAATTGCTTGGTATTGATTCCACCACCTGCAGACTTTTGTTATTTTAAGATGTGCTTTTTTACACTTCATGTAAAAATTGGAAAAAACTGAAGTCTTAGAAAAGATATATATTTTAATAAAATGTACTCTCACAATCAGAGAGAGGAGTAGGAATATATTAAAAAGGGGATGGGAAGAGGGGTAAAGGAGGCATGTGAAGAAGCTCCCTAAAGAGATTCTGATGCCATGCCCAACCTTACCACCAACTGAGAATCACCAGTCTGGAGTCTGAATAGTCTACAAGCATCCCAGAAGTTGAAACAAAATAAAGAGAATGCAAAGATTATATGTATTTTAAATCAGATATATGCAAAATGGCTAAGATTGGTGGCTTAAATATGAATCTAAATAACATAATTCATTATTTTTCATTGAATAGAAGAGACATGTTCATCAAAGTGTGACTTTAGGATTTAGTTGACATGATAAAATTGATTTATACTTATATTCATGAATTTACTGACTTTTAAAAATATCCTAGGGTGGTGATCAAGCTACCTATCTTTCCACTGAGGTTTAGAAGATTTCTATGTCACATATTCTAAAAGACTGGGATACTAATTCCTATGAGCAGGAATTGTTGGTTGACTGTATAACATCCATTTCCTTCCTTCCTTGCTAAGGGATCCCTATATCATTCAAAGATCTCTTACTCCTAGGCCATCATGTGTTTCAAGCAAGGGAGGCTGAACCTATCCTCAGTTCTACCTGTGGACTTGATTGACACAGCAATAATGTATATCTTCTCACTTGTGATTGGATAGAAAATGAGTATATGACCTTATTCAGGCCAAAGAGAGATGAGAGGAAGTCACATAGGGCTTCTGGGAAAGGTTTCCTAATTCTTTTGAGAGGGCAACAGGAGAGACTGTCTCTCTTCTTTCTTTGTAAAGCATTGTCTCCGTAGGCAATGCCAAGATCCATCATCTTGCCTAGAGTTAAACTGATAATAAAGATGGCCGTGGGGCAAATGGTATCAAGAACTTGGATTTTTGTTGACATCACTATGTCATGGAATCAACCACCCTGAACATGCTCCATGGGTGTTTATGTGAGTTAATGCCTCTCCTTCTAGTTTAAGTCAATTTAATTGAGAATGTCTTGGTTCCAAAAGCATGTTCCTGAAGCCTTTTATCTGATGCCATTTTCTGGATGTATTTCTCTCTCATCTCTTCTAAAATCAGTTTTCAAATTACTATTTCAAAATACAAAGGAGCATGGAGCAGCTGCATTGCTACAGTTGGTAACCTGAGGCTTCACAAGGAATGCAATTAGTCTGGCATTTTGAAGATTTAGAAGAGAAATGCTCTTTATTAACAAATTTCTATAGACATATCTCATAGCTGGATGGTGATATACCCAGAAATAATATCATTAATTTTTAGGGAAAGCAATGTCTTTGGAGTTCAAACCACTTGAGTGCACACATATTTGCCAATCTTGTACACAACTCAGAATTTTTGTTTTAATTCATTATTTTGAATAACAATCAAATGTTCACCAGAGCAACCAAATAAATGAGAAAATCTTAAATTTATGGCTTCAAAATAATATAGGTTATAAATTATTTCCCTTAGCTCAGCATGGGAACTTCCTGTACATATTCATCCATAAATATTTAATGAGCTCCTATTATATGCTAGCTGTAGGGAATATAGAAATACAAAGGGCAAAAATCAATCCTTTAAGGGAATCAGAGGCTATCAGAGTCCTGTACAGTAAACCTTTCTGCAATGACAGAAATGTTCTATATCTGTACTGTGCAGTACAGTAACCCTAGCCACCTGTGGCTAAAGACTACTTACAATGTGGCTATTGCAACTTAGGAACAGAATGTTTAACTGAATTTAGTTTTAATTAATTTAAATATAATAGTCACATGTACCTAGTAGTTTTCATATTGGATAGTACAGTCTAGATGGTAATGCAGACAAGAAAATCAAAGGTGATGATAAACTATGATCTGTACTATAAAAAGAGATGCATCTGGCTCTAAAATGTAGGACTCCAGGGGAACAGTATCTAAGTAATTCAGCTTGAGGCTAGAAGGCAGGATAAAAAAATACATCCAGGGAAAGCGGACCTTGAACCAAGTCCTGAAGGAAAAAGAGAAGTTAATCACTAAATCCACTTTCTGTCCCTATGACATTAAAGAATTAGATTTGCATATTATAGTATGTCATGAAATTAGCATACTCATTGTATATATCCATTGGAGCTTTCCTGAATCACTCACTCCACATTTGATGTAGTATTTATACTTGACATTTTTATGTTAAATACAAAGTATTTTATGTTAATATAAAATCAACCAAGTGCCAATGTGAATGGGATATCTACAAACTTGTTTTTGAGCACATACTACCAAAATAATTTTATTTGATCCCACTCTATGCATGTTTTTCTCTCTCATGTATTCTAAATATTGGTTTGCAGATTACTATTCAAAATACATATCTGAAAAAGTAAACCTTCAGTTACATAAATAGAATGTATATGGATATTCATTTCTCTTTCTGTTGGTTATAGTTCACTGAGAGAGTCATTTCTGACTCTTGAGCTCTTTCTGAAGCCATGAGGTCCACTTGCCTCTGGAGCAAAACTGAGCATCCACCTATGTGAATTGATTCCAGATCCTATCATACCCTGCATGGTTCCTAAGCACAACATTCTGTCTCTCCCAAAGGAGAGGAGCTGGGAAAATCTGTGTGTCTGTGTACAGTTGGCTCTAAAAGACTAACAGGTGAGGATTGAAGAGGACAAATGCAGGTAGGGGTACTGCTTTGAAGCAGAATCACCAGGAGGCCTGGACGATGAGGAAATGGAGAGGTAATTGGATCTCAGGTGATAGCAACAGAATGGAAAGGCTTGGAGCAGAGGTGAGGAGAAAATGAGAGCACCACTGGGTTGGAAACACATTGAATACTGGAAGGCAAAGAGGGTAAAGGTTTTAAAGTAGATGACTAAAATAGTATAATAATTTGTGTGAAAATGTGGAGGATGGGTTGGCTTCTTTGAGGAGTTGGGTGGGGGTTCTGTTGAATTTGAGGAGTAGTGGGCTACGGAAAACACAAATGCAGAGGTCAGTGATACTGCATTCAGAGAGATCACTGGGGGGTAAGGAAGACGGGAAAGACAGCACAGCAAGGGGCAAGAGACTAAATAGGGTGCAATCGCACAGAAGAACTGATGTGCTTGGAGGTTCTCAGGTCTTGGAAGAGGCTGTGAAGCCCAGATGAAGGTATTGAATGAGACAGTCAGGACAGAGAGAGACCTACAATGGAGATAGATTGGGAACCACAGGTCTGTGATCCACATTGAATAATGGAGAATATGTCCCAAGAGTGCCTTGCTCCAGGAGAGGAAGTATGCTATGGTTAAGATCCCAGCCTCTGCCACCATTTAACCTGTTTTGGAATCCTGTCTCTGTAACTTCCTGGATGTGTGACCTTGGACAAATCACATTATCTTCCTGTGCCTCAGTTTCCTTCTTTCTAAAACAGCAATAGCAACAAAGCCTTGTGTGTTATTATGAGGATTGAGCAAGTTAATATATATAGTATATATATTATACTATATATATTATATATAGTATAGGGAGAGGTGGAAGAAGGGAAATGGTCTTTCTGACCTGGAAATCTTGAAGTTTGGAAAGCTTTGATTACTAATGGTGGTGGCAGGGACAGATATCAGGGGTGAGGTGAAAATGGAGGCCCAGGAAGTGCTGGAAATTGAGGAACTGGCAAATAAGTGTGCTGGGAATATCCTCAACATAAATGTTAAAGGAGAGCAAGCATTAAAAAAAAAAGAAGGAAGATGAAGTTTTTCCTGGCAGCATTTGAAATTTTAATATTAGCAGATATTGCTGATCAAATATGCTAGACTCTATGGTTGGCAGTTTCTGTGCCTTTATCTCATTTTATGCTCATGACAACTCTGCAAAGTCAATATTTTCTGCCTTTTCAGAAATGAGAAATTGAGACTCGAGCGGTTTATGTACAATGCCAAAGCTCCCATACATAGCTCACGGAAAAGAAGCCTTTACAACCTGGGCTTTTCTTTTCTTTTTTTTTTTTTTTGAGACGGAGTTTCGCTCTTGTTACCCAGGCTGGAGTGCAATGGCGCGATCTCGGCTCACCGCAACCTCCGCCTCCTGGGCTCAGGCAATTCTCCTGCCTCAGCCTCCTGAGTAGCTGGGATTACAGGCACGCGCCACCATGTCCAGCTAATGTTTTGTATTTTTTAGTAGAGACGGGGTTTCACCATGTTGACCAGGATGGTCTCGATCTCTTGACCTCGTGATCCACCCGCCTCTGCCTCCCAAAGTGCTGGGATTACAGGCTTGAGCCACCGCACCCGGCACAACCTGGGCTTTTCTAACTACAGCTTTGTCATTGGAGAAAAGAGAATAGCTCAGATCTCCAAATTGGAGTAACAGTTGAGCTAAGATGATGACTGTCAAGGGGAAGGTAATGGAGAATGCAGAAAAGATGAGTTTGCAAGACTGAAGGCTATTTAACATTGTCATCTGCATTTGCAAACCTAAAAGAGAATCAATTGGTTTGCATCACTTCTTTCTGGGTCATTGCAGTTACCCACTGAACTGAGGAAGCTCTTTTTTTTTTTTTTTTTTAAGTCTTTTTTTTTTTTTTATTGCATTTTAGGTTTCGGGGTACATGTGATGAACATGCAAGATTGTTGCATAGGTACACACATGGCAGTGTGCTTTGCTTCCTTCCGTCCCCTCACCTGTATCTGTCATTTCTCCCCATGCTATCTCTTCCCACCTCCCCACCCCCCGCCCCTCCCCCATTTCCCCCCAACGGACCCCAGTGTGTAGTGCTCCCCTCCCTGTGTCCATGTGTTCTCATTGTTCAACACCCGCCTATGAGCGAGAATATACGGTGTTTGATTTTCTGCTCTTTTGTCAGTTTGCTGAGAATAATGGTTTCCAGGTTCATCCATGTCCCTACAAAGGACGTGAACTCATCGTTTTTGATGGCTGCATAATATTCCATGGTGTATATGTACCACATTTTCCCTATCCAGTCTATCATCGTTGGGCATTTGGGTTGGTTCCAGGTCTTTGCTATTGTAAACAGTGCTGCAATGAACATTCGTGTGCATGTGTCCTTGTAGTAGAATGATTTATAATCCTTTGGATATATACCCAGTAATGGGATTGCTGAGTCAAATGGGATTTCTATTTTTAGGTCCTTGAGGAATCGCCACACTATCTTCCACAATGGTTGAATTAATTTACATTCCCACCAACAGTGTAAAAGTGTTCCTATTTCTCCACATCCTCTCCAGCATCTGTTGTTTCCCGATTTTTTAATGATCGCCATTGGAAGCTCTTTTCTTTTCTTTTTTTTTTTTTTGTTGGAGAATAGCATTATCATTCAGATCAGTTTGAGTATCTGACAATGTTTTATGTAGTCTTATTTCCGAGCCTGAAAAGTTATTCCCCATGTAATAGTTCCATATTCCTTTTGGAAGGTGTAGCATGATATCCCTCCCTCCCTCCCTCCTAGCAGCTTGTCTTCTATGATATATGCCATTTCATCCCTTTAGCAATTGGAAAATGTATTTCTGGAAGCCAGTCTCTTGGTAATCGGTGGATTATTTTTCCATTAAAGAGAATATCCATGCATCCACTAAGAATTGCAAGTTTAAGTGTTTGGTAATGATCTCTGGTTGTTTGTCAAGCAGAATTTCTGTCTGAACATGAAAATACAACATGAATATGATTTGCAACCATTCCACAGGGTTCCTAATTTCCTTCAGCAGCACAGAGTGATTTTTCTTCATGCTTAAAATCCACTACAGGTGCTTACTGCATTTGGTCTCCTTTGGAGGTACATGTTCTAAGTCTGACACAGGAAAAAGTTTAAAATGTTCTAACCAAGTAATCCCCCCACTTCACAATCTTTTAACTCTGATTTATTCCAAAGCTGAAAATATTCATCACTAGTTGAGCTAGAATAAACTAACTCTTATGACATATAATTAAATTACTGGCAGAAATAAAATCTAAAATTCCTCCACAGTGCTTCACATAAACATCAGAAGAATAATTGAGTTGAGGTAAAATATTTTGTTGAAAGGCCAAAAAATGTCACCTGAAGGAATTTGTTTCCCTAATCTCTGAGGTTGTTTAATTTTCTCCATAATTACCAAAAAATTCACTTTCATATAAAATCTTCTTTTCTTTTAGCTCTTCTTTGCCTCACTTCTCTTTCTATGTCGTTACCAGAAACTCAGAATAAAAATATTAGAAAAATGTTTACAATTTTAGCTAACTGATAGTCTCTCCAGATCTGGCTAAAAGAAATTATGCATATACTCAGTTTCTAAGTTTAAATTCTAGAAAGGGGGAGTGTTACATTTCTGTTTTGTCCATCTGCATTTTCTTTTCAGTTGACCCAAGAACAGACTCCATTATCCTCAAGACTTTGTAACCAGGGCACATTAATTTGGGAGAACAGTGATTTCTGCTTTCCTAATTAAATAGCCCTACGGAGGGGGCCAAAAATGGCCTATTGAAAGCAGCTGTGGAGTGAGGCACTCACAGAGAAGAATGAAAGGGGCAATTGAACACAGCACCTTCAACTGAAATATCCAGGTACACTCGCACTGGGACTGATCAGGGAAACCACCCATAGAGAACGAAGAAAAGCAGGGTGGGGTAACGGCCCTCCCGGGATTGACACAGAGCCAAGGGAACCCCCACCCCCAGCCAAGGGAAGCAGTGAGTGATTATGCAACCCTGGGAAACCACCACTTCTACCATGGATGTTTGCAACCTGTGGATCAGGAGATCCCCTCATGATCCCCTGGCACCAAAGCCTTGGATTCAACACACAGAGCTGTGTGGAGTCTCAGCAGAGCAACTGCTCAGGATCGCACAGAGACCCAGGAACTTTACATCCTCTGGGCCCAGGATCCCCAACAGACATGCCTGCAATTCAGGAAAGGCAAGAGGTCCATACATACCCTTAGGAAAGGGACTGGATCCAGGGATCTGAGCAGCATCAGTCTGCAGACTTCACTTCCACAGCACCTCTAAGATAAGACCCACTGGCTTGGAATTCCAGCCTACTACTGGCAACAGGGTGAAGCCTGCCAGAGATGGGACAGTTCTCTCAGGGGGAGGGGTAGGCCACCATCTCTGCTGATTGCTGGACTCAGCCATTCCAGCCTGTGGGCTTTGGAGAATCTAAGCTGAGAGGCAGTTCCCCAGCATGACATGGCTGTTTTGTCGAGGCATGGCCAGAGTGCTTCTTTCAGCGGGACCCCAATCCACTCCTCCTCTTAGCTGGGTCCTCCCAGCCGGGGCCTCCAGCCATCTCTACCCATGTTCTGCAGCAGAGTTCTAACTTCACCCTGGGATGGAGTGCCCAAGCAGTAAGGCAGGCTGCCACCTCAGCTGTTCGGCTGTCTCAGCCAGTTCAGCCTGTGGGCCTTGGAGAGCCAAAACTGATCAGGTGCGGAAGGGATCCCCAAAACAGAACAGCTGTTCTACCAAAAAAAAGCCAGACTGCTTCAAGTGGGTTCCTGATCCCATTCCTCTTGACTGCGTAAGACATTCCAATAGGGGTCTCCAGTCACCTCCTACAAGTGTGTTTGGGCTGGCAAGAGGTCAGTACCCCTGGGATGGAACTTCCAGAGGAAGGGGCAGGCTGCCATGTTTGCTGTTGTGAAGCCTTCACTGGTGATACTTTCAAAGTACTGGAAAAACCAAGGTGACTAGGGTCTGGACTAGACTCCCAGCAAACCACAGCAGCTCTATGGAAGAGTGGCCAAACTATTAAAAGAAAAAGAAACAAGCAGAAAGACAACAACAACAACGCATAAAAACCCTATCCAAAGGTCAGCAACCTCAAAGATACAAGGGAGATATGCCCACAAAGATGAGGAAGAATCAAGCCCAAAATGCTGAAAATCCAAAAAGCCAGAATGCCCCTTTTCCTCCAAATGACCACACCTTTCCAGCAAGGACTCAGAACTGGGCTGAGGCTGAGATGGCTGAAGTGACAGAAGTGGATAAATCAAACTTCACTGAGCTAAAGGATCATGCTATAACCCAATGCAAAGAAGCTAAGAATCATGATAAAACAATGCAGGAGCTGACAGCCAAATAGCCAGTTTAGGAAGAACATAACCAACCTGATAGGGTTGAAAAACACACTACAAGAACCTCACAATGTAATCCAAGTATTAATAGCAAATAGGCCAAGCAGAAGGAAGAATCTCAGGGCTTGAAGACTACCTTTCTGAAATAAGACAGGCAGACAAGAATAGAGAAAATAAGAATGAAAAGGAATGAACAAAATCTTTGAGGAATATGAGATTATATAAAGACACCAAATCTATGACTGACTGGGGTACCTAAAAGAGACAGGGAGAATGGAACCAATTTGGAGAACATACTTTAGGATATCATCTAGGAGGATTTCCCCAGCCTAGCAAGACAGGCCAACATTCAAAGTCAGGAAATGCAGAGAACTCCAGTAAGATACTCCAGGAGAAGATCACGACACATAATCATCAGATTCTCCAATGTTGAAATGGAAGAAAAAATGTTAAGGGTAGTCAGAAAGAAGGGCCAGGTCACCTACAAAGGGAAGCCTATCAGACTTACAGTGAACCTCTCAGTGGAAACCCTCCCGGCCAGAAGAGATTGGGGGCCAATATTCGACATTCTTAAAGGAAAGACTTTCCAACCCAGAATTTCATATCTGGACCAACTAAGCTTCATAAGCGAAGGGGAAATAAGATCCTTTTCGGAAAAGAAAGTGTTGAGGAAATTTGTTACCACCAGACCTGCCTTACAAGAGATTCTGAAGGAAGCACTAAAAATGGAAAGGAGAAACCATTACCAGCCACTACAAAAACGTAATGAAGTACATAGAACAGTGACACTATGAAGTAACCACATAAACAAGTCTGTAAAATAACCAGCTAGCAACATGATGACAGGATCAAATTCACACATAATAATACTAATCTTAAATGTAAATGGGCTAAATGCCCCAATTAAAAGACATAGAATGGCAAGTTGGATAAAGAACCAAGACCCATCAGTATGCTCTCTTCAAGAGACCCATCTCACATGCAAAGATATACATAGGTTCAAAAAAAAAAAAAAAAAAGGAATAGAGGAAAATTCACCAAGCAAATTAAAAACACACACACACACACACACACACACACAAAAAAAAAAAAAAACCAAAAAAAAGTGCAGGGGTTGCAATCCTAGTTTCTGACAAAACAGACTTTAAACCAACAAAGAAAAAAAAGACAAAGGGTATTACATAATGGTAAAGGGTTCAATTCAACAAGAAGAGCTAACTATCCTAAATATATATGCAACCAATACTGGAGCACCCAGATTCATAAAACAAGTTCTTAGAGATTTTCAAAGAGACTTAGGCTCCCTCACGATAACAGTGGGAGACTTTAAACATCCCACTGACAATATTAGACAGATCATCAAGACAAAAAATTAACAAAGATATTCAGGTCCCGAACTCAGCTCAGGATCAAGTGGACCTGAAAGATATCTACAGAACTCTTCACCCCAAAACAACAGAATATACATTCTTTTCATCACCACAGAGCACTTACTCTAAAATTGATCACATAGTTGGAAGTAAAACACTCCTCGAAAAATACAAAATAACTGAAATCAAAACAATCTCTTGGACCACAACACAATCAAATTAGAACTCAAGATTAAGAAATTCACTCAAAATCATACAACTATATGGAAATTGAACAGCCTGCTCCTGAATGACTTTCGGGTAAATAATGGAATTAAGGCAAAAATGAAGAAGTTCTTTGAAACTAATGAGAAAAAAACTACAATGTACCAGAATCTCTGGAACACAGCTAACACAGTGTTAAGAGGGAAAATTATAGCACTAAATGTCCACATCAAAAAGCTAGAAAGATCTCAAAGTTAGTAACCTAACTTCATGACTGAAAAAATTAGAGAACCGGCAAACAACCCCCAAAGCTAGCAGGAGACAAGAAATAATCAAAATCAGAGCTGAAGTGAAGGAGAGAGTCATGAAAGACCCTTCCAAAATATCAATGAATCCAGGAGCTGGTTTTTTGAAAATAATAATAATAATAATAATAAAATAGATAGGCCACTAGCTAGACAAATACAGAAGAAAAGAGAGCAGATTCAAATGAACACAATCAGAAATCACTGATTTCTGACCCCAAAGAAAGACAGACAACCATCAGAGAATACTATAAACATCTCTACGCACATAAACTAGAAAATTTACAAGGAAGGATGGATAAATTCCTGGATACATATACCCTGTTAACTGAAGTAGGAAGAAATTGAATCCCTGAATAGACCAATAAGGAGTTCTGAAATTGAGGCAGTAATAAATAGCCTACCAACCCTCCCGGCCCACCCTCCCAAAAAATATCCCACCACCAGATAGATTCACAGCTGACTTCTACTAGAGATACAAAGAGCTGGTACCATTCCTACTGAAATCATTCCAAAAAAATTGAAAAGGAGGGACTCCTGCCTAACTCATTCTATGAGACCAAAACCTGGCAGAGATACAACAAAAAAAGAAAACTTCAGGCCAATATCCTTGATGAACATCGATACAAAAATTCTGCACAAAACACTGACAAACCAAGTCCCGCAGCACATCAAAAAGTTTATCCACCACAATGAAGTAGGCTACATTCCCAGGATGCCAGGCTAGTTCAACATATGCAAATCAAAAAATGTGATTCATCACACAAATGAAGACAAAAACCACATTATTGCAATAGGTGCAGAAAAGGCCTTCCATAAAATTTAACATTCCTTCATGTTAAAAATTCTCAATAAACTAGGTATTGAAGGAACATACCTCAAAATAGTAAGAGCCATATGTGACAAACCCACAACCAATATTACACTGAATGGGCAAAAACTGGAATCATTTACCTTGAAAACTGGCACGAGACAAGTTTGCCCACTTTCACCATTCCTATTCCATATAGTATTCGAAGTCCTGGCAAGGACAATCGGGCAAGAGAAAGAATAAAGCATATTCAAATAGGATGAGAGAAAGTGAAACTGTCTTTGTTTGCAGATGACATAATTCTACACCTAGAAAACCCCATCATCTCAGGCTAAAAGCTTCTTAAACTGATAAGCAACTTCAGCTAAATCTCAGAATATAAAATCAATGTTCAAAAATCGCTAGCATTCTTATACACTAACAGGCAAGCTGAGAACCAAATCACAAATAAACTCCCATTCACTACTGCCACAAAAAGAATAAAATACCTGGGAATATAGCTAACAAGGGAAGTGAAGGACCTTTTCAAGGAGAACTATAAACCACTGCTCAAAGAAATCAGAGATGACACAAACAAATGGAATAACATTCCATGTTCATGGATAGGAAGAATCAATATTGTGAAAATGGCCATATTGCCCAAAGCAATTTATAGATTCAATGCTATTCCCATAAAACTGCCACTGACATTCTGCACAAAATTAGAAAAAACTATTTTAAAATTCATATGGAACAAAAAAGAGAGCCCAAATATTCAAGGCAATCCTAAGCAAAAAGAGCAAAACTAGAGGCATCATGCTACCTGACTTCAAACTATGCTACAGGGCTACAGTAACCAAAAGAGTGTGGCACTGGTATAAGAACAGACACATAGACCAATGGAAAAGAACAGAGAACCCAGAAATAAAACTGCACATCTACAACCATCTGATCTTTGACAACCTGACAAAAATAAACAATGGGGAAAGAATTCCCTATTTAATAAATGATGGCTGGAAGAACTGGCTATCCACATGCATAAAATTAAAACTGGACTCTTTCCTTACACTATATACAAAAATCAACTGAAGATGGATTAAAGACTTCAACGTAAAACTCAAAACTATAAAAAACCTAGAGGAAAACCTAGGCAATACCATTCAGGACATAGGCACAGGCAAAGATTTTATGACAAAGACAAAAAAAGCAATTGCAACGAAAGCAAAAACTGACAAATGAGATCTAATTAAACTAGGGAGCTTCTGCACAGAAAAAGAAACTATCAATAGAGTAAACAGACAACCTACACAAAAGGAGAAAATTTTTGCAAACTATCCATCTGACAAAGGTCCAGTATCCAGCATCTATATGGAACTTGAACAAATTAACAAGAAAAAAAAACAAACAACTCCATTAAAAAGTGAGTAAAGGACATGAAAAGACACTTCTCAAAAAGAAGACATACATGCAGCCAACAATCATATGAAAAAGCTGAACATCACAGAGAAATACAAATCCAAACCATAGTGAAATATCATCTCACACCAGTCAAAATAGCTATTATTTAAAAGTCAAAAAAACCCACAACAGATGCTGGTGAGGTTGTGGAGAAAAAGAAATGCTTTTACATTGTTGGTGACAGTGTAAATTAGTTCAACCATTTTGGAAGACAGTGTGGTAATTCCTTAAAGACCTAGAGGCAGAAATACCATCAAACCCAGCAATTCCATTACTGGGTATATACTCAAAGGAATATAAATCATTCTATTATAAAGATACATGCATGTATACATCGATTGTAGCACTATTTACAATAACAAAGGCATGGAATCAACCTAAAAGCCCATCAATGATAGACTGGATTAAAAAAATATGTTACATATACACAATGGAGTACTATGCAGCCATTAAAAGAAAAGAAATCATGTCCTTTGCAGGAACATGGATGGGGCTAGAGGCCATTATCCTTAGCAAACTAACACAGGAGCAGCAAACCAAATACTGTGTGTACTCACTTACAAGTGGGAGCTGAATGATGCGGACCTGTTGGAGGGTGGGAGGAGGGAGAGCATCACAAAGAATAGCTATTGGATGCTGGCTTAACATGTGGATGATGGGATGACCTGTGCAGCAAACCACCATGGCACACATCTACCTATGTAATAAACCTGCACATCCTGTACATGTACCCCTGAACTTAAAATCAAAGTTGGAAATAAAAATAAATAAATAGCTGTGAGGAACACACTCCCCTGCCCTCACACACACATATGCTACTCAATTGCTGTGTACTTTTAACCATTTCGGAACTTTTTAGAATAACTTCAGCTTTGTTTTGCTTGGGAGTTTGTTCTTTCTGTCACTTGAAATTTCAAAATGATATGGTCATTTCAGAAGCCATAATTGCAGTGTCCACACCACATGAAAATTTGTAGGCCAATACTCTCAGGATTCACCACAATACGAACAACAAGTCAACACAATGGTAGTTTACAAGGCAATAAATTTTTCCTCCAAGGTTTTGTGGTACCATTTTCATATTTACTTCTAACTTTGAAAAAGTATCCCACTACCTCCCTTTTCCTGTTCAACACCAATTTTTAAATTATCTGGTGGTTTAATAAACTTCTCTTATTTTTCTACACTCTCTTCAACTGTGCTAGTGTTTTCCAGGCTACTCTTCCTTCTAAATGCAAGGGACAGAGAGAACAAAACCAAAAGACTGGCCTTGAATTAGGAAAATTTGGGATTGGCCTCAACTCTGTCATTTATTAGCCATGTGACCTGTCGCTGGTTCTGTGATGCCTCTGATCCTAGTGGGTTCACCTAAAAAACAATGATATAAATACCTACACAAGTGGTATGTGTAGATATTCAAAGATACGGTAGTTTGTGAAGAAGCTTTGTAAGTGCCAAGAGGCTACATATAGGTAATTTTTATTAAGAGGAATCTTTGTGACATAAAATATCTGGCAAAAGAATGCATTGGCTTGCTTCCTCTCCCGCTGGGAAGAAATGGAAACTGTCTCAGGTATCAGCACTCACTGCTGCAATTACAAATGTCTCCCCACTCTGATCTCCAGAAAACTCTCCTTCTCACAGCTCAGAACTATTCCAGGCCTACTCTCAAGAAGATAACTCCACTCCTACCATTTTGCAGCCCATAGTCTACTGATAACATCTCCATATACCTTCATATTCTCTAATGTCTCTGCCCCTTGCCTTATCCTCAAGGCTCTACCTTCCTTCCAAGCCTTTCCAAAGGAAGTTTGATTGTTCCTTCTCACACTTCCCATGACTTGGGGATAAGAGTAGAATGACTAGGAGGAAATGGAATGTTCTCTACTTTCTTCTGTAGCTTTTAGGTTCCTGCCCCAACATCATCATGCAATAATGTTTTTAGTTTGGGGGGAGGTTGTTTTGTTTTGTTGAGACAGGGCCTTGCTCTGTTAACCAAACTGTAGTTCAGTGGTATGATCATGGTTCACTGAAGCCCCAACTTCCCAGGCTCAAGTGATCTTTCCATCTCAGCTTCCTGAGTCGCTAGGACCACAGGTGCACACCATCATGCCCAGCTAATTCTGTAATTTTTTTTTTTGTAGAAATGGGGTCTCACTATATTTCCCAGGTTGGTCTTAAACTCCTGGGCTCAAGAGATCCTCCTGCCTTGGCCTCCCAAAGTACTGAGATTATAGGCGTGTGCCACTGAGCCTGGCTCTGTTCCTAGGTTTTAAGTCTTTTGTCATATACTTACACATCTCTCATTTGCCATTTATTGTTGTTCCATTCTGAGACACATCGCCAGGTATTTTAAGACACTAGGCATCCACTGCAGTCTTTCTTTTTAAAGACATCATCCTCCAAGGCACTGACAACCCCTACTGATGCCCCTTCTGACACCACAGTTCACAGATCCTTGTCCTTGAGTGCACTAAGAACTCAACTCTTCGGCACTTTCCCTCTAAGGAAGCATTACAATACACTTGACCATTTAGTGTGACTAGAATGAGACCCCTCTAATAGACCACCACCTCCTGAACTTCCCATGCTTTCAAATCCTGATTCTTGCTGCATCTCCTTCCTCATAACATCCACTTCCTGGATCCCTCCCTACTTTTCTAGTAGATTGCCAACTGTAGTCCAATGAATAATGACCCTCCCAAAGGTTTCCACATCTTAATCCCTAGAACCTGTGAATATGTTACCTTCCATGGCAAAAGGGATTTGCAGATGTTATTAAGTTTAGGATCTTGAGATGAGATGATTTTCCAGGAACACAAAGTAATAGCAAGGATTCTTGTAAGCAGGAGGCAGGAGGATCAAAGTTGCACAATGTGATGTGAGGATGGAAGTAAACACTGGAGTATACAGCTGTGAGCCAAAGAAAGTCAGCTGCTTTTAGAAGCTGGGAAAGTCCAGAAAGATTCGCCCTGGAGAACTAGGGGAGACCTAGTGCTTACACCTTGATTTCAACCCAGTGAAACTCATTTTGGATTTCTGGCCTCCAGAACTTTTAAGATAGTTAAGTGTTGTATAAGGCATCAACTAAGTGGTAATTTGTTACAGCAGCCATAGGAAATTAATATACAACCATGTAGCTAAGTGGCCTCTTGTCTCAGTTCTGAAAGAGCCAATGGTCAATAATTTGTTTTGCCCTTCACCCTAGAATTCTTCTTGCCAAGTCCCAACAAACTTTATTTTCCAGATTGCTGCCTTGCCAATTCCCAACTGACTTATATTACAATTATGGAATTTTTCCATTCCTACACATCAGCTTTTGAGTGATGTTAGAGCAGACCTTAAACTAGTTAATTAGGATCATTTATAAATTACCGAATTATAGAAATCTTATTTTTCCTTGAAGATTTCTCACCAGTGGCTCAGTAGCAGATGCTGCAAATATTTCTATGCTGTTTCCAAATCTACTTCCACCCTCTTCAGTCTTCAATGAACCCACCTTCTCTGACAAAATTGAGATCGTCTACAACCTTTCAACCTTTTTTTCTATCTTTTTTTAAAACGGTTTTTAAAAATGTAATTTATTATTTTTATTTTGAATTCTTATATAATAGTTGTACATGTGTTTAGGGTACACACGACATTTTGATACATGTACACAAAACAGAAGATTGGAATGTTCCCAACACAAAGAAAAGTAATGTTTGAGGTTATAGAGATCCCAATTACCCTGATTTGATCATTACACATTGTATATATGTATCAAAATATCTCATGCACCTCGTCTAGTTTTAACTGCCTCTTTTCTTCCTTCTTTTCTCAAATTCAGTGCCTTTTCCTTCTCAGCTCTATGTACATCCTCTCCATATCCACTAGATCCCACGCCACTCTGCATCTTCCTGGGTCTTACATCATCTATTAGCTTCAATAACTGGGGTGCATAAGATGAAGTCTTAGGCACTGGGAGCTTCAATCCCAGGTTCAGGGAAGCACTACCTAAGCCATCCAAGATAAAAATCACTCTCAAGTTGTTTCCTAAGATCCTTAAAGCTAGATCCATACCTTGTTTCCTCTGACTGTATTTTCTTGCCTTAAATGTAAAGACTTTCTCAAGTTGAAGAGAACATTCTATTGTTCTGCCTTTTGGAGACACACAGGAAACGACACAATGACATTAATAGGAATTCTCTAAGATCATGTAGATTGCAGATATTCTATATCATTGTCTCCATAAATATAAAATGATCCATTTGTTTTGTTTTGTTTTGGAAATTAGGGTCACTCTTCCCATGATACCTAAAGAACTGTGTCTTGTGTAATAGACACTCACTAAATATTTATTGAATTAAATATTCAAAACAGCTCATTAAAATGCACATTTTTCATGAGCTGCATCATTATGGGCCATAGAACTCTTACCCCAAACAGCTGGATTTGCCTTCAGGTAAGAATGTTTCCATCTCTGTCCCCATAAATTTGTTACAAAATAATATTTTCATCAGTTTATAACCTTTACCATGTGGCTTCCCACTGTGAAAACAGAATTATGTGCTTTCTACTGCTGACACTAATATAAGCTTGTTATTGGCTTCAGAAATGTCATGTAATAGTTCCAAAAATTTTTGCTGGCAAAAAAAGCCCAAGGATGAAGAGAAATAAGCATAAAAGGGAACAGTTGTGTATATATATATATGTGTGTGTGTATATATATATATATATATATATATATATATACACACACACACAGACACACACACACACACACATAATAACTGACATTATGTCGATGTAAAGATGTCAACATTTTTGGGGGAAAATATTGCTTATTTTAAAATGTCTAACATTATTCTAGCCAAATAAATAAAGAACCAAGCTCTTGCAGAAATATAATCCTTGTGAAAAAGATATAGATTTTTTCATGTAGCTATTTTCTTTTTGCTTAAATCAATTGCATGTGTAGGTAAAGCACACAGACTTATTTTAAAAAGTATATTACATATATTAACTTCTCAAAATTTATATTTTCAATCTGTGACTTTACATATATATGAAATATATGAACCATATCAGTGATAGTACCAGAATACATCTTAAATCCCAATTTATGAAAAATATCTTAAAGAAATTATAAAGACATTTAAGTAAGAAAAGCAATACAGAGTACTGAAAAGAAGGTACATGTCTGAGCCAACTCAATATGAATTTGAACCTTTATCACTCACTATGTATTATTTCATAAGTTCAATCCCATTAATACCCAAAATTACATACAATAATATTGTAATTCTCATCTTCCTCAATGTTATGGAGCTTGAATGAGTCACAGCTTCTCCAAAAACACAGATTTCTTTTCCTCCTTCTGTTTAAGAAGTGTATTTAATTTTTCCCCAAGAATGCCCAACACAATGCTTTAAACAAAGTAAATACTCAATAAGCATTTACTGACTAAATCAATGTCTTTCAAATCATTTGGCAATGTATATTATCTGCTTTCCTCCACACTGAGAAAAAAAACTTCACAGATAAATCAAGTTAATTCTTATTCACCTAAGAATTACACCTCAATTTCTTTCAGAGAACTTTAGATTTTGAGTCTCTATGAGGTTCTTGTAAATTATCTGTGTTCTATGGGGCTTGGCAATCAAGTGGCTAAAAAGAAAAGGATGCCAAAATTTAAGGAAAAGGAAAACACATTATTTTAGCCATGGTATTGCTTGAGAAGGTTTTATATACTTGACTTTTAATAAACATGTTATCTCTCTGAACAGCTATTCCTGATTTTACTCCAAGGTGGCTTTCCCAAGACCAAAACCAGCTCATGAAAAATAAACCAATGGAAAAAGGGTGATTAGAATCACCCAGGGCAGTCCCTGCCTCTTTTCCTTGGTGCTCCTTATTCCCCTGCAGGTACCAACCTGTCCTTTAGCATCCTTGTGGGGCCCCTCTCTATGATTTGGGGAATCAACTAAGGAGACAGCACATCCCCATTTATAGAGAGCAGACCATGTACAGGGGCTTCACAAATATCAACTTTCACCTTTCTAGCATTCCTGCTGGAAGCCCCTCCTTCAGTTTCACAAGACAGACATTTGGGGTTAAGTTTCAATAATTCACTTGCCCACATCACAGAAAAAGCAAGGATTAGACCTAGTTTTCTTCTTCTTAAGATACATCATATATCATAAAACTCACCCTTTTAAACTTTACAGTTCAGTGGTTTTTGGTACATTCATGATGTTGTGCAACTATCACCACTGTCTAATTTGAAAACATTTTTATCCTTCTAAAAATAAACCCCATACCTTTTAGCAGTTAATCCATACAACACCCTACCCTCAGTCATAGGTAACCACTACTTTCTGGCTATATGGATTTACCTATTCCGTACTTTTTACATAAATGGAATTTCATATGCTTTTTGTAAAAGACAGGAGCAAACTAGGATAGATAGATAGATAGATAGATAGATAGATAGATAGATAGATAGATCCTATAGAAAGATATTTTAGTCTGTTTGAGCTGCTACAGCCAAATACCTTAGACTGGGTAATTTATAAATAATATAAATTTATTTCTCACAATTCTGAAGGCTAGGAAGTCTAAGATCAAGGCACTGGCTGATTGGTGTCTGGTGAAGGCCTGCTTCCTGGTTCATAGACAGAGCCTTCTCGCTGTGTCCTCATATGGTGGAACGGGTGAGGGAGCTCCCTGGGGTCTCTTTTATAAGGGCACCAATCCCATTCATGAGGCTCCACCCTCATGAATCAATCACCTCTCAAAGTCCCTACCTTCAAATACCATTACCTTGGTACTAGGTTTTAATATATGAATTTTGGAGGTACACAAATATTCAGTTTATAGCAATGAGGAAAGGGAAATTGAAGAGATTTCACGGGTAAGAGGGGCTCAACCCACCACTGTGGGCAGGGGCCAGGGAAAGCAAGAGAAAGAATGCAGGCAGCTGCTGGGAGCAGAGTGGTCTGACAGCCAGCCAGCAAGGAAACAGGGACCTCAATCCTACAACCGCAAGGAACTGAATTGGCCAACAACTCCAATGAACTTAGAAGTACATTTTTCTCAGAGTATCCCGGGAAAAGCCTAGTTGGCTGACATTGATTTCAGCCTTGTGGGCTCTTAAGCAGAGAAACCAGCCAAGCCAACAGTAGTCACATTTTGTGTTGTTTTAAGTTGCTACATTTGTGGTAATATGTTGCAGCAGCAATAGGAAACTAATACATACCTAGCTGCATTATTTATCTTCTTCTTATAAATAAAGATTGAAAGCTAGTGGAAATCCAAAGAGACCATGCTAAGATAACTGAAAATAAGGCTAATTTCCCAGTGACATAACATCCAGTCAAAACTTCATGGTAGTTTTTAAATTTTGTTTTGTGCACCTACACTTAAATAATTTTAGTCTGAAGATTGTAATTTTGACAAAAATCCCCAGGGAAGCAAATCTTTCTAGTAAAATTTGAATGGTAGGTGTATTATCCCAACATTCTCTGTCTTCTAAATCTAGAGCCTTCCCTTAATACTAAAATTCCAAGATATAAACGTGGTTTCTTTAATTTTTAAGAAGTTGGTTAAAACTGATAAAAATTAAATTCATAGACTCTAAAGAGACAGACACATGGCTTAAAGGAAAACATTTGCCTTGTCTATTTGAAATGTCTAAAGGTTAACTCTGCACTTTATCTAACCTTTAACCACACAGTTCTTCCCTTTTGTATTGGGTATGTTCCAGAGCTTTGCTAAAGGAGTTTAATGTTAATATATGGGGAAAATCGTCAAATAAGCGGTATTTAATACAAAATTAAGATTAAAATTCTAAGAACACCATTTCTCTTTATTATCATTTATCTCTTTACAGAAAAGTACTTTGTAAGAAAACAAAAACCTTCCAAAATTGACTACCTTCTACAAGAAAAAGCAGAAATATTTTTCCTTCATAATTTGTTGGAAAAGTTAAATTAATTCATGTTGAGAAAACCTTACTAATTAATCTAGTTATTGGGTAAAATCTACTTATTTTCAACATCATCTCTCCTCTTCTAAGACCTGTGTCCACCTCTTGCTACCCACTGCTGATCAGTATTTATTTCAGTAGTTCTCACCCAGGGGAGATTTTACCTCCTAGGGCACATTTGGCAATGACTAGAGATGTTGGTTTTTTGAGACGAAGTCTCACTCTGTCACCAGGCTGGAGTGCAGGGGCGTGATCTCAGCTCACTGCAACCTCCACCTCCCAAGTTCAAGTGATTCTCCTGCTTTAGCCTCCCAAGTAGCTGGGACTACAGGCGCATGCCACCACACCCAGTTAATTTTTATATTTTTAGTAGAGACAGGGTTTCACCACGTTGGCCAGGATGGTCTCGATCTCTTGACTTTGTGATCTGCCTGCCTCAGCCTCCCAAAGTGCTGGGATTACAGGTGTGAGCCACTGAGCCCAGCCCGACTAGAGATGTTTTTGACTGTCACAACTGGGGGTATGCTAGTGGCATCTAGTGGGTAGGGGCCAGGAGTGTTGCTGCACTTCATAAAATGTACAGGACAGCCCCCTCCACAGAGAATTGTCCAGCTTCCAAATGACAACGATGCTAAGTTTGAAAAACTCTGGTTTAGTTGGATCTAGAGAGATGTGTAATGAATAAAGATGTAGGGTTCTCCATTTAGGACAATTAATGAAAGCCATGTTAGTACAGGATTGTTATGAAAGAGGGAGAGGAACAGGGTGAGAAAGAGATTTGACAAATGTCTATATTAAACTATATTTAAAAAAAAACAGAAAGAGGGACCAAAAAGTAGAGGCAAAACCAAGTGATTAGAGAAATAGGAAGACAAGGATAACAGAGTGTCACAAAAATAAGATGGGAGACATTTTAAAGGAAGATTTGGTTAGCAAGGTCGAATGCTATGGAGCAGGAGTGTTGAATGAGCACTAAGGAAACTCCATGACTTTCCTACTAGGATATCATGGGTGACCTCTGAAATATTAGCGTTAACTGAGCAGTGAATTTTGGAGAAGAGTTCAAGGCTTGGAGGAATAGGAACACATGCTGTTTTTAAAATTTTTTTTATTTGTTTAGTTTTGCTTGTCTTATTGCTTTTTTAAGACAGAAAAAATGGAGAATGTGGTTATGCTGACAAAACAACCACCAAGCAGGATAAAAAATATCATTGTGCTAAAAATTATCTTCTGAAATCTTAAGGATTTCAACAATAATTTTAATTTTTTTCACAATTTCAAGCAATCACAACATTTAAAGAGGCATATATCATTATTAAAAGGAGATACAAACTATCTTGTGAAAAATGAGACATATTTCAATACAAAGAAGATACTCTTCCCTCTTTGTTCTTCTTATACCTAGTTGTAAAGTCCAGTTCACGCAACATCCAACAAATGAAAGTTAATTGTATCTAAACAATTAGTCAACTGGAGTGAAGGAAATGCAAAGAGAAGAGGAGAGCATTGCTTATACTGCTCTCTGGCATAATGACAACCAGTTGGTAAACCAATTTGGTTTTTGTACTTTTCAGCTGATTTTTCTGAATAGTATAGAGAGGTTAACTCTGATTTTCCCATTTGAAACCTAAAAGGATTTGGCATCACGAGTATTTCTTTAAGAAACCCATAAAAATAATCTATTCAACTGTCTGCCTCCTTCATGCTGGGCTGCTGGTTGCCATGCTGGACTGTGAACTGTCATGCCAGGCTTGAAAAGCCATTGCTTCACACAAAACCCAGGCCTGCCCCCATGGCCCCACATAGCTCTTGATAGGCATGCTCTGTGGCTCCTCGGAACAGGCCTGAGAGCTGGAATGTCACTACGGAGCAGCAGACAGAGTCAATTAAACAAGAACTTCCTTTGAGCAAGCGCAACTACAGGAAACAATAATAGACTTCAGATTTCTGGGAGGGATTATTCTCATTCAGGCTCTGAAAAACAGAAAGCTTTTCTCAGACCCTTGAGAAAATTTTGTTCTAGCTTTCTTTTAGCTTTGGGTTGGAGACAATGTGGCTGAGTAATAACTAACAAGTATCAAAATGCATTCACTCTCTTTAAAGCCTCTACCATGCCAGCTTAGGGGTAGAACTGAAGCCCAGTGCTATATGCATTTCAGCCACTGTGGGTTGGTTAGCTTTGCCCTGTGTCACAGTGTCTCATCCTAAGTCAGTTTAGGATGAATGGGTGTGGACAGAACACCATATTCTTTGTAACTACTGGAAAATAAAGACACCCTCCTTCTGATGTGAGTCCTGTAGCATCTTCCATGAAAAGGAGAACATTATATTATTCTTGGTGATGAGAGTAGATGCTACCTAGAAGATACTCACATATCCAATTCGACTTCCAGTTCATTAGCATGTGAGCTGGCTGCTTACACCATGCCATGTTCCCCCACTAGTCCTGTAAGTTCACAGTCCTCAGTCTGTCCATCCCCCTTTCCCTTTTTATGACTTTGGCATAACACACGCTTCTGTCTCTCTAACTCCTCCCCATCTACCACCTTGTTGAACACTTCAGAGAGGCACCACAGGATCTTGGCACTTAAGTTGTGAAAAGTCACCAGACCTAACTGTATCAATGCCCCTACTGAATGCTCAAACAAAGAAATGATAGTTTAGTGTGAAAAACCCTATTGCCTTTGTAAATGCTGCTATAACACTCATTACATCAGAATAGAGCCAAAGAAAGAAGCTTAGATTTAATCTGTTTTAATCTCAGTTATTTCCTAATATAAAAGACTGTGGGCATTTTCACATTCTTTGGAAGGATTAGCGAAGGCCAAATGAATAGCAAATTGACATTTCTGAAGTTCTAGAAGAGCCAAAAGCAATACAAAAGGAAGGCAGACAGATCAAATTTCTGAACAGAATTATTTTTCTTACAGAGTTTAAAAGTTAACATTAGGAACAAATTTTAAACAGCTCTGCACAGTTATATTTCTTTACCTGGAACACATTTTGCCAAACAGTTTAACTGACAATTTAGAAAGACACATCTTGATGTTATAGAGACAAAGAAACTTCATCTATGTGACAGGCATAATAAGAGATTTTTAGAGTAATTTATAAAACAATTTTTACATTCCTCTAGTCATTTTATTGTCTAAAATATTCCAGAACTAATGGTGCCAATTTTTTTTTTTTTTTTTTTTTTTTTTTGTGAAGAGCATGTTGGTTCCCATCAAATTGTTGAATATTTGTGTTAAAAGAGATCTAAAAAGAAGTAATCTACTTGGCCTTTCATTTCATGAATGAGGAAAGTCACGCTGAGAAAGAGTACCCAAGAGTTCAGGATCATAAAATCACAGATCTATGGCAGTTCAGGACTAGGACCCTGGTTTTCTAATGACTCGTCCAATGATCTTTTCATTTATCATTGTCCCTTTCCTCAAGAAAGTTGTATTTTATCACTGCATAGTATTGCTTGCTCCATTATAACTACATTCCAATTTGCTTTGATGTATCTTGAATCAAAATAGCAAAAACAAATTGATTCTTGTGGCTCTACTTGTCTTAATGTCCCACAAAGACACTGAGAAATGCTGTGAGGGTTGGGTACATCCCAGCCCTTGGATATAGATATATTCATATCTAACAGAATTGTGAAATGAAAAGATTCCTAAGAGATTAGTTCTATGATATGATTCTAAATACGAACACATTCTGCCTTCCCCCTTAGTCCTAGACATGGGGTTTAGTCTAAGCCAGGGTTTCTCAATATCACCACTATTGACTTAGGGCCAGATAATTCTTTGTTGGTGAGTATCAACCTATGCCTTGCAAGGTGCTTAGCAGCATCCCTGGCTACTACCCACTAGATGCCAGTAGCACCCCACCCCTAAATTGTGACAACCAAAAATGTCTCCAGACATTGCCAGAAGTCTCCTGGGGTGGGGGTACAAAATCACCTCAAATTGAAGACCATTGGTCTAAACCTTTTCGCACTTATATGAACCTTGACACAAAAGAGGAGCAAAGCAGAGATGAAAAGTGGGATACAAAGGAACTCACTGGCACCTTTGACTATGAATCTTCCTTGGCTCTAAAGCCATTTAAATGTTTTGGTGAAAAAAAAAGGGAAAGCTGTTTTAATCAACCATATGCCTTTCCTCACTCCCACCGCACTTTTGCCTTAAAGTATGTTTTTGTTGCCATGAAAACACAGCCTGCCTGTTTGTAATTATAATATTATTCTGCAGCAAATTTCAGAAAATGCCAATTGGTGCATTTCCAACCTCAAATTCTCTCCCTCTTCATCTCCCTTCCCTAGCCAGAAGTTTGGAGAGAGGGAAGGAATGAAAAAAGAATGCCTCTTATCCTTAGCTCTGACCTCCTAATGCCTGCACTGAGCATAAATCTCTCAGGTCTCCAGGACCTGACAACCAAATCTCTAAACTCCTTTTCTCTGACCCATCTTCATTTGCTTAGCATTTTCACCCAAAACCACAGAACTTTGGTAAGAGTTAGTCAGGGCTCAATGATGGTGAAGAAAGGGAAGGAAGAGGTAACACAAATGGAGCCATGAGAATCAATTTGTTCTTGCTATTTTGATTTAAGATACATCAAAGCAAATTGGAATGTGGTTATACTGGAGCAAGTTAATACTATACAATGATACATACCCATTCTTTTTTCAATTTTTATTTTTATTTTAAGTTTTAGGGTTCATGTGCAGGATGTGCAGGTTTGTTACATAGGTAAATGTGTGCCATGGTAGTTTGCTCCACCTATCAACCCATCACCTAGCATAAATACCCATTCTTAATGAAAATGAGTTATGGCATTATTTTATTCATAGCCTGTGTTACTTCTCTGAATATGTCAGTAATAAATATGCTGTAGAAATTAAACAGAAATATTTAATAGATGTAGTTCTTACATAATTTCTTCTCTGGCATTTTATAGCTTGAGATATAATTTACATTCGATAAATTGTTCAAATCTAAACTGTAAAGGACTATAAATTTTCGCATATGTACATATTTATGCAACTGCTTCTCAGATAAAGATATAGAACATTTTTCATTACCCTAGAAAGCAATATTGTGATTTCTACCAATGAAAGATTAGCTTTGTCTGTTTTTTATCCTATAATTTGTGCAATATGTACTCTTTGTGCCCTTTTTCCTTAGAAACTCAACATGTAGGTGAGGGGACGGAAGGCAGCAAAGCACACTGCCATGTGTGTACCTATGCAACAATCTTGCATGTTCATCACATGTACCCCAAAACCTAAAATGCAATAAAAAAAAAAAGCCCTGTGAAAGGAAGATTCTAGAACAAAAAAAAAAAAAAAGAAACTCAACATGTTTCTAAGGTTCATTCATTCAGTTTTGTGTGACAATGGTTTGTTCTTTTTTGTTGCTATGTAGTACTCCTTCATCTAAATAAAACACAGACTCCTGTGATGGATATTTGTGTCTGTGTATGTGTGTGTGTGTGTGTGTGTGAGAATAAAACTGCAAAGAAAATGGGGTTTACTAGTCTTTGTGTGAATATATGCACTTGTTTATCTTGGGTATATAACCAATAATAAAATTCTAATATTAAAAATGGAAAATATCAATCTGAATTTTTTGTATTGTTATGAAGACTTCAATGATCTTCTTCCATTTATTTCACACAAAGGGAAAATAGATAAACCTTGTAAATAATTAATCAGGAAAATATATTAATGCAGATGAAGATATAGAACACCTGACAGTAAGGTGAATATATAATTTTTCATGAAACTCGGAGACTTTCTGAGTGAACGGGGGATGATCAATATTTACATTGGGACTGTTTAACCTGGACTTTGCTGAGAAAACTGGATTTTATGGCCACTCATGCTAATTCTGACTGAGAAGATGGAAACTAGGCCAGACATCTAATGCCAGCTTCAGAATTAACTCCCTTTTTGACCTTGGCCAACTTGTTTAAACTCTTGTCCTTTAATCATGGCATTGGTCAGAATATTCTCCACTGAAATTTTATAAAGACTCCATAAATGGCAAGTCATAAATCATAAACCTCAAAGTCAATAAAGCTGTCCTGGAAGGATTGAGAGCTGGAATGCAGACTTCCAGAGTTGAGATGTATGCGTTCAAGAGCCTGGTTGTACCCACTTCTAAAGTCCCACTCAATTAATTTATGAGGTTCTCTCTTCTCTTTCATTTACTTTTCCAGTTGTGACTTAAAATAAGTTTCGGCTAGCCACATATGCTCTATGTTATTTCACTGAAAAGATGTTAACTGCAAATTACATCAGTGGTTGCAACACATTTGGCAGTATCGTTCTTCTTCGTGCTTCAGTCAACTAGACTTACTGTGTGATAAGAATCCCAGAGGCCCAGTGCGACAGTCCCTGAAATTTTCACTAAGTCAAATACCATGAAATTGTTTCATTGAGCTGACACTTGACATTGGGTGAAAGGGGGTTGGCATTACCTCATCAAAGCTGATGTTCTTGGGGTCACATGGGACAACAATGCTTTATTTCTACCATGTTTAGAAGTTTTAAGGCAACACAAGACAATAACCACAAAACAATGGCATTTGAAAAGGAAGGGCTGCCAGTTTTTGCAGATATTTAAAACCATGTTTGTCAAAAACAAAAAACAAAAAGATAGAAAATGGAAAACCAAAATAAGTCCCTTGCAAGTGAAACAATGTATATCAGCTACCTTTAGACTGTCCCTAGAGTCACTGGATTGAAATAATTAGTTGCAAAGAAAGGGCAAATTTAGAGGAACTAATGATAATCTGGTATTACGGACTTTGTGTTTCCTACTACAGAAAAGCAGTCATTCCAAGTGAATTCACTGGGAGTCATAACCTGTTGCAAAATTACAGGTTAGAACAAGGGCTAAAAATATAGCATAAAATCAGAAATTAAAATACTATTTATAACACAAATTCTTTTTTATTTACTTTTAAAAAATTATGGATATATAATAGTTGTACATGTTTATGGGGTACTTGTACCGCATAAGTTGTTGTATGTATAACTACACATGTAATAGTTTTGATACAAGCACACAATGTATAATAATCAAATCAGAGTAATTGGGATATCCATCATCTCAAGCATTTGTGTTAGGAATAGCCAATTCCACTCTTTTAATTATTTTGAAATATACAGTAAGTTGTTCTTAACTATCGGCACCCTATTGTGCTACTGAATACTTGATATTATTCCTTCTAAGTAACTGTATTTTTGTACCCATTAACCATCCCGCCTTTAATACCCCTGTCTAGGACATGAATTCTTTGTGGATAAATTTTTGTTTTCTAAAATCATCATTATCTTACTGCTAAGTTAGTATTTTCAAACAAAGTATAAAACTTTTTCATAGAATCTATACCTTCTAGATTTCAAATACAAAACTGTAACCACACTAGTTAATTTGAAAATATGTTTTATATATATATATATCATATATATTTTTAAGTTTTTAAAAATCCACATTTATTTCTAAATATGAACACCACATACACACACATACACCATACACAATCTTCTTCCTACCTTTTGAGAGTCACTACATTCTAAAGACAAAAAACCCTTCCTAATGTAAATTTTCATAAGTAAAAAACAAAATCACTTTGGCAAAGTTTTGTATACATTTCTGTTGCCCAAATTAAAACCATTTATGCTAAACCAACACCAAGTCACACTAAAATGCACCCAGTAACAGTCAATATTTAACACAAGTTGTTATAATATAACATAACAAGGAAATAGCCGTTTAATTCATCACTAACATGGTTACCTATCCGCACATGTTCCACTTTTTGCTAGCAGTTATGTATCATGCATGTAAGCCTGTGACCATAACACATACATTTGACCCTCAAAGTTTAAGTAATTGCACTTTTAGTTAAAAAATAATAAAAGAAAATGAAACTATCAGTGATAACAATGTATATGGCACCTGACATCATCACTATTCCAAACCAGCAAACCAGGAGTTCTCTTAGAGGAAGAGATGGCAAGAAACACCAACTGCTTCATGCCTGTTCCATAAAATATTGGCCACCCATTTTCTTTGGGCCAACCAATGAGCATTCAAATGCCCTTCCATCTGCCCTCTACAAAGCCCAGTCAATCAGGACTGGGTCATTCTTCTCTAGTGTTCTTTAAAAACAGCCAAGCGGACACAGGGGTGCTATCTGCAGAGTTCGGTGAGGACCTGATCAAAGATAAGGTGACCTGAATCTGTCCCATATTAAGAGGTGTCTAGATAAGACAATGGAGAAGAGGAACAAAAACATACCATTTCAGTTAGAGCAAAAGTATCTTTATCTGTGTTTGTGTTAAACACATATATGTCCATGTGTGCTGTGATGCATCTAATCACAGTTGGCAAAGTGTTGGTCAGGAATTTTCCGAGCTAAGAGACTCGGTATCACTGAGAGAGAGTGAAGCCAACATAAAGGATGTAACGCTTCCTTTGATAAAGTGAATTCAACTCATCCCAGTGAGTCTCCCCTTTTGCTTGGGATGCCCAAACTCTCCATGGAAGGAGTGGAAAGCAGAGAAAGGATGAGGGAGTCAGGAAACCAGAGCAGGGGAGACACAGCAACCTGAGACAAAAAGTTAAAAATCCATTGAGGATGGGGATGAGAGAAGTGCAGGTATGGATGGGGCCTCAGATACTTTCCACTCTAACCATCTTTCCCACTCCAAAGGAAGGAAGCAGGAAAAAGAATACTGGGGCATCAGCTAGTCCTGCCTAGAGGCTCCTCCCAACCATCCTCAGGGCCACCATTTTCACCCAGGCTCTGTCTGGAACCCAGGTGGCCTGCTCAACTCAGCTCACTGTGTACATGAGTCTCTGTATCCTTTCTGAGGAAAGCCAGGTGCTGGTCTGTTGAATGTGGGTATAAAAAGTAATGAGGAAGTATTCATGGAGATAACCAGAGAAGTGGAGCCATCTAAGAGGACACACCTTAGGACTGGAATACCTTGATCAGTGGTTTTCAGCCAGGGGTCATTCTGACCCCTGGCAACCCTGAGCAATGTCTGGAGACATTTCTAGTTGTCACAACTCAGGGTAAGGGAGGATGCTACTGGCTTCTAGTGAATAGAGGCCAGGGATGCTGTTAACATCCTAAAATGAACAGGGCAGCCCCCAGAGCCAAGAATTATGTGGCTCTAAATGTCACTAGAACTGTGGTTGAGAAACTCTGGCCTAAAAGAAGCCACCCCTAGCTTGGTGATACAGGAGCAGCCAGATTACATGGCTAAGAGGGACATAGTTGGACAAAATCGGACATGGGACATTTCTGGGCTTCAGAAGGACTTCTAATTCAAGATGATAAATGAATGAGAAGTCAGAATGGTGTTGCTAAAATGTCAGAATCAAGATTCCAGCAATTACTTGATGTTTCCCAGTCTTAATTTGTTCATCTGTAAGACTGGGATCGTAACAGTGGTTGCATAGGTATTTGCTAAGACTAAAGAAGATATTGAACATGAAACAGTTCTCTCCAGTGATTTGCAAATAACAGGCACTTCACAAAGAACACTTCTCTTCCCTTTTCTTGCTCTAGGTAACCTCTGGAATGAATATTACAGAGATAGAGCAAGGAAGTGGATGGTTGGACCTTTTCCCCACAGCCTGACATTTTCAGAGCTCTTTGATCTTCCTTCCCTTTTTTATTTTTTTCTTTCTACCCCACCTCTTTCTAAAACTGAAATTTCTCACCCATCATTGATCACAGACTCAGGCATGGGCTTGAGGTGCGACACTTTTCACCTTGTGACTCATGAAGATACAGTAGGGTGATCTCACCAGGAATCCATGCACGTAAGAGACAAGAGACCCTCATGGAAAATAACTCATCCTTGAAGAATAAAAAGTCAATAGGAAAAGAGGGTTTCAAGGACAACAGGTAAGCTTCAAAAGAAAGGAGTCCCTCTAAGCACAGCATAAGCCTCATCATGAGTTCACCCTGAATCTCTGGACAAGGAAACATTTAAAAAATACCTGCTAAGAACCAAAATTGTTTTTGCAAAATTTGCAAGAGCTACTTAAAGCACAAATATTACTGGATTTATAACTATGAAGAAGAAGCTGGCATTAGTGGATACTTTGCCTACAAGGGCTGCCCACTTTATTCTGACAACCAAGTTGGTGATATGGTGGCCTCTATCCACCTCTATTCACCTTGATGGAAGTCGTTGGTTGCAACTGTAGCAGCAATGCTCTTGAGAGACATCTGCAGTGGAAGTATTCCCTTCCATTGCAGATGGAAGCAATCAAATCCCTCCCCACAGAGACTCAGAGGAGAGGAAGTAAGAGGTGGTGTATTAGTCTGTTTTCACATTGCTATAAAGAACTACCTGAGACTAGGTAATTTACGAAGAAAAGAGGTTTAATTGACTCACAGTTCCATGGGCTGTACAGGAGGCACAGCTGGGAAGGCCTCAGGAAACTTACAGGCATGTTAGAAGGGCAAAGGGAAAGCAAGCATGTCTTCACATGGCAGCAGGAAAGAGAGAGAGTGAAGGGGAAGTTGCTATGCACTTTCAAACAAGCAGATTTTGTGAGAACTCTATAATGAGACAGCACTAGAAGGGATGGTGTTAAACCATTAGAAACCACCCACATGATCCAATTACCTTCCACTAGACTCCACCTCCAACATCAGGAATTACAGTGCAGCATGAGATTTGAGTGGGGATACAGAACCAAACCACATCAGGTGGTGTGCATTACGACAGCACGGGGAGGACACATAGAGTACAGTGGGCACATTCCCTGGATATCCCCAAGACTATGGAGGGACAACTTGAGCAGTGGAGGCAGAGTAGCCAGAGAAACACTTTTGGAGGTTGCCATTTGGCATTCCTTTCTTACTGAAACTGTTATGGCTCAAGTTACAGTATAAGATAAACCAATATTCTCCGAGAACACCCAGTGGTCCTGCTTTCCTGGTTGCTAAAAATCCTAACACTTTAGGTTTCACCAGTAACAATAAGATGTTTATTGTGTCCCTGGGGCCATCCAAATGCTGCAGAGCCTCAACCTGAGCTCACAAACCTTTGACAGGCCAGATCCACTATAGCAGGTGATGGTGTTAAGGGGAGGGGGAGGGAAAATCACTGCTCTTATAACTTAGCTGACCCTCAATTGATGCTTCTAAGTTGCTGTATCCTCACTACCCCCCTGAAATAAATATATTAAGTTCAAATATTTCTGCTTAGGGTACGGGAAAGTAAAGCTAAGGCTGCTCAACTTCCCTTACAGCATGCTGTGAGACAAACGAGAGCCCAGGGTCCCTTGCTCACCTTGACCGTCACTGCCTGGACCATGGAATCTATACAGTGTAAATAAAGATCTGAGGGAAAAAATTCTGGCTCTCTGTGATATTTTAGAGGAATGCAAAAAAAGCAGGCTTAAGGCATTTGTACTGAAACTCTTACATTCCATTATTCACATCTGAAGCTCTTTTGCTGGTTCTTTGTCTTTTTGTGGATAGAATGTTAATCTTAAATCAAGACTGTAAAACTAAACCACTTTAAATAGATGCATGCTTAACTAAAAGATTTTAGAGATTAAGAATCATTTGTAAAATTAGATTTTACACATTTGATTTTAAAACATGTGTTGAATGTTAGTCCCCAAGTCCCCAAATCCATTCATTTGTAGGTACTAAAGGCTCCCAAGACGTGAGTTGATTCTAGCCCAAGCCCAATTAATCCTGCCTCTAAACATTATACGTGTATTTTTACTGAGTGCTTTCTATGTGTTGGGGTACTGGGCAAAAAGCTGTTTGAGCACTATATCTAATATGCCTGCAAGATGTCCGTCTTCACTGTGGGGAAGAAATATTTCACTCCCCTCTTAATTTTCATACATATATATGCATCTGTATCACACGTTCCTCTTAATTCTTATATGTGAATAAATGCATATATTTATATGTGCATATATGTGTGAATACACACACATGCATTTATATATACATAAAGATAAAAGGCACCTAAAGTTTGGCATCAGTGTTCACTCCAACTCTTTGATCACTGTGGTTTTGTGGGATCAATGTCAAGTTCTTCAAGAAAACAAACATTTCTGAACTTTTAATTTAAGTCTCCTTATTATGGTCTGAATTATGTCTCCCCAAATTCATATGTTGAAGTCCTAACTATATTTGGAGATAGGGCCTTTAAAGAGATAATTAAGATTAAATGAGGCTGGTAGGGAGGGCGGTACTCCAATCTGACTGGTGTCATTATAAGAAGAGAATCTTTGGGACACATAGAGACACCAAGGATGTATGCATACAGACAAAAGACCATGTGAGGACACAGCGAGTAGGTGGCCATCTCCAAGCCCAAGACAGAGGACTCAGAAGAAACCAACACTGCTGACACCTTGATTTCACACCTCTGGCCCCCAGAACTGTGAGAAAATAAATTTCTCACAGTTGTTTGAGCCACCTAGTCTGTGGTATTTTGGTATAGTAGTTATAGAAAATGAATATACTCTCATTTTTGAAAATTCAGGTTTTTAACAGCACTGTGTAGGTCAAACAAAAACATAACTAAAATGAAGAATGAACTCTCATACATTATGGGACTGTGGATAAATTGCTTCAATCGCTATGGAGGGTAACTTGGAAATATCTATCAAAATTAAAAATGATTATTTTTGAGTCAGACATTCCATTCCTAAAATATTTATCCTGCAGAAATATTCTCATGTGTGAAGTAATGTGGTCAATATTTATTGCATAATTTTAATGCAGCAATCCACATCCATACCCACTGATATGTATTATAACACACCTATACAATAGAATTCTGTGTAGTTATTTTTAAAATGAGGAAGCTCTATATAGAATGATTTTATACATTGAGTGTCAGGTTAAAACAGAAGTATCAGGACAGTGTGTGTGTGTGTGTGTGTGTGTGTGTGTGTAACCACTTGTGTCAAACATTGTATAATGTGTTTCAAAATGGCCCTTCAAACTTAAATGTGAAATAGGAAAAAAATCTGACTCTGAAGTCAAGGCTTTTGACCATGACCTTGAGGGACTTATTAGGGGCACCACCCCTATCCCCAACCAAGATCTCTCAGCCCATTTCCAGATGGGCACTCAAATTTCTCAGTGTGGTTGGAGCCCTGCCCTACATAGCTAAGAAGCTGTGATCATCAGACTTCACCACTTCTTTTTCCCTGGGAAGGCTTCTACTTCTGGCCTTTCCTGGCACCTCCCTGCTTTCCATTAAACACTGCCTGAGATACGGATAGCTCACCCAGAATGAACCCTCCATTTGTTATACCTTCTTGTGTATCAATGAATGGGCTACTACTATCTCCCTCTTTTGAATAAGGGCTCTCTATGGCCTAGTTAGAGCATTAGCTTAGGTGGCAAGAGTATTCCATCGAGCACAAAAAACTCATTATTTATATGATCAACTAAATCTTACAAATGCTGCATATAATTGCATACTCACAAGCATATTAGCATTTAAAGACTCTGAAGTCTCCACAGTGTAGAAAAGTGGTTGCCCTTTTTCATCCCACAGTTGCCCAAGATTATTTAACTAATGAATTGTCCCTTTTGGCTGTACATCTGCGCATATCATGTAAAACTAGTATTTCCTACTGTGTAACACATTTGAGAAAATCTCTTCTAACCCAAGCCCAGCTCCCATTCTTTTCTCCAGCTTGCTCTTTATAGAAGAGACTTCAAATACCTTCCCAAACAAGGCTCCAAGGATTACAGCCAACAACAACAACAAAATAAGACTAAATAGAAGAAGACAAGAAACCCAATAAAGAGGTAAAATTTAAAATTAAATGTCAAATTTTATAATTTTATGGTTCTATTTATTTCAGATTAAGAAAAGAAATCTGACCATGGAAAGTAATAAATTAGAAACCAGGAGGCCAGCAGGCAGAACAGAGAGGAATGATGAAGGTCACAGCAGGCAATGGGTCATAAATCAGGAGCCAAGAGAACACAAACACCTGAGAGGAGGGCAAGGTCAATGGTTCCACTCTGCGTAGCTCATCAGGAACCATTAAAAAGCCAGGGGAGGCCAGGCGTGGGGGCTCAAGCCTATAATCCCAGCACTTTGGGAGGCTGGGGCGGGTGGATCACGAGGTTGAGAGATCGAGACCATCCTGGTCAACATGGTGAAACCCCGTCTCTACGAAAAATACAAAACATTAGCTGGGCATGGTGGCACGTGCCTGTAATCCCAGCTACTCAGGAGGCTGAGGCAGGAGAATTGCCTGAACCCAGGAGGCGGAGGTTGCGGTGAGCCGAGATCGCGCCATTGCACTCCAGCCTGGGTAACAAGAGCAAAACTCCGTCTCAAAAAAAAAAAAAAAAAAAAGCCAGGGGAATGAGATGGCTATAGATTCTTACCCAACAGATACTTAAAAGATTGTTAATTTAGGTTTGATTGACCTGAATTCTCAATAGTCAATATGTTTATGCATGTTGTACATCTAATGGAGCACCATTACGATGGCAGACACTGTAGACTTGTGTACTTGACATAATTCTAGCAGACTCTTTCTAATAAAATGTTTATTTTTGTTTGTTTGTTTTTGTGATGGAGTCTTGCTGTGTTGCCAGGCTGGAGTGCAGTGGTGTGATCTCGGTTCACTGCAACCTCCACCTCCCCAGTTCAAGCAATTCTTCTGCCTCAGCCTCCTAAGTAGGTGGGACTACAGACACACGCCACCACACCCAGCTAATTTTTGTATTTTTAGTAGAGACGGGGTTTCACCACATTGGCCAGGATGATCTCGATCTCTTGACCTCGCAATCTGCCTGTCTCGGCCGCCCAAAGTGCTGGGATCGCAGGTGTGAGCCACTGCGCCCGGCCCGAAATGTTTATATTATAACAATATAGAAATATATTATATTTCTAACTCATGAAAAGGTGCCATATAAGCAAGCAGCAATCTTGCCCCAAGGTCTGCCCAGTCTCTGGAAGGCCATGGAGGTGATGGCAGGAGATCAGCTCTTATAATCAGATGACCTGCATTCTATAACCCGTATCATTGAGCAGTTTTCTTCATCATTCTAGGTTTGAATGTCCTCATCAGCAAAATGAAATCTCATTCTAGATGATGTTTCAGTTATATGAATATATTAGATTCTTTCTCAGCTCTGATTTTTCACATATGCTATTGCTTCTTCTTGGAATGCTTGTCCTTCACACATTCACAGGCTGGCCCTCCACATTCTTCAAATCTCTGCATAAATGTCAAATCTTCCAGAATGCTTTCTCTTCTAGCTTGGTTAGATCCCCTACTCAAAGCTTCCATCAGCTATCCTCCACCCACCATCAATTCACATCAAATGTTATCAGTATTATTTATTTCACTGTTTGTTTTTACCACTAGACTTTAAATACCCATGGACAGAAAACATCTCTCCTTCTCACTCGGGGCTGTGTTTCCACTACCAAGCACACAGTAGGAAGTCAATAAAAATTTGTTAGATAAAGACATGAACAATCCTAAAATTTATATGGAAACCAATAAATCTTATTTTTTAAATTCTTATTTTAAGTTCAGGGGTACATGTGCAGGTTTGTTACACAGGTAAACTTGTGTCATGGGGGTTTGTTATACAGATTATTTCATCACCAAGGTATTCTCATTTTTTTAAAGAATTTTTCTGTACCTAATATGCTACTTCATTTGTCAAAGTTAGCCAAATTCACTTGTCTTCTACTTAAGAAAATTCTTGAATCCTGATTTCTTATCTCTGCACATTTTTATAAAAATAAAATGCCATATAGGCACAAATATATTCTTATAAAGTTGTATACATTTTGAGCACATGAAAACTAATTTCTACCTTAATTGTACTTAGCAACTCAAATGGAATGGAGTCATCCTGTTAACAAACATCCTTCCTCCCAATTTATTTAGTAAATTCAGATTAATTGGGACTATTTTACTTTAAAAGAGTGGACTCTGGACTCGTGGTGTTAAAAGTGGGGGTGGTGCGAGGGAAGTTCTCTTATTATTGATACGGAAATATTTTGATCATTTTCTCAGGGAAAAAAAAATCAAGATAAAGAACACCAGAAGTATGATTTGCATGAGCTCCTTCAACCCAGCCCCCGACATAGCCCCATCCCCCAGTCTCCTAGAGGACTTTGTCTTTGGCAGTCATGTTTTGGAAGGCCAACAATGATCCTCTCATACTAGAGGAAGTAGAAAGATGAGACCACCTGGATCTTATTGCAAACAGGGGCAGTATTTGAGGGAGGTGGCATATACCCCCTACAAAAGGAAAAATTTACTCCCAGGAAGGCAAGACTCTCAGCACCTGCAGAAGTTTAACAGCACAGACTGTGAAGGTAGACTGCCTGGATTCAAATCCTAGCTCTGCCCTATTATCTGGGGAATTTTGTTTGTTACTTAATGGCATGGTGTCGAGCTCACTCATTTGTAAAAATAGGGATAATTATGGTAACTACATTATAAGGTTGCCACACAGGTAAAATGAATTAATACATTGAGGAGCTTAGAAAACTGACTACCATAATAATTTCTCAATACTCATATATGTCAGACTGGATTTTTATTATCTTTAGCTCTATATTCATGGGCAGGGACTAAGAGGGAGTTGCTTTTGTAAGACACAGTACACTAAGTCTCTCCAGCCTAGCCTGAGGAAATTGGCAAAAACGGAAATGGCAAAATTCCTTTGGGTAGGAGGGCCCCAAAGAGCTGAGGTCACTTAGAGGTCAGACTATAATCAATTGAGATTCTCCAAATTCTCTGACTTTGGTGTAGGCAGTGGTAGCAAGGGAGAAGACAGAAAGCAGGTGAAGACACCAGTTAATGCAGTGAGGGTGGCAGAACTGGGAAACAAAAGCAGCCAAGAAGCAGAAAAGAGAAATGCCTGGAGAAGATGAAAACTAGACTCTCCAGTCAAATGTTTGCTAGGCTTTCCTTTTTAGGTGTCTTCTGCAGAACAGTATAAGAAACTGCCTCATGGTATAGGAGGCATCTAGAGCCCAAAGTCTGTAACTGTTCTTCAGTTTTTTCTCAACAGAGAAAATCCCATTAGATAATTCTAAATTGTCCCAAGCACCCAGCCTATTTAATGGTGCTCCCTGGAGTTGTGTAACACAGAGATGCTGAGCTGAGAGATCATAAATTATGTTTTTCCATCTATAAGTAATTTGTTAGTCTATTATTCCCACCTTATAATTCTGTGCCATATTCTTTCACTGTGTAACAGAAACTAATTTACATCTGCAACTAATCTGTGCATTTATTTATGTATTTATTTAGAGACAGAGTCTCATTCTGTTGCCCAGGCTGGAAGTGCAGTGGTGTGATCTCAGCTCACTGCAACCTCTGCCTCCCAGGTTCAGGCAATTCTGCATCAGCCTCCCAAGTACCTAGGACTACAGGTATGCACCACCACTCCAAATATAAAAGGTTAATTTTTGTATTTTTAGTAAGACTGGGTTTCACCATGTTGGCCAGGGTGTTCTCGAACTCCTGACCTCAAGTGATCTGCCTGTCTTGGCCTCCCAAAGTGCTGGGATTAAAGGTGTGAGCCACCATGCCTGGCCAATATTTTCATTTAGAGGCTACTGATTCATCACTAAGTTGTCAGTAGTGATATGTGTTTTTTGTTTGTTTGTTTGTTTTGTGTGTGTGTGTGTGTGTGTGTGTGTGTGTGTTTGTGTGTGTATTAGCCTCTTTTAAGAGGTTATTTAGAAGAGGAAGACATAATTATTCACTTCATTTATAAGAGTTGGTCTATTACAATTTGGTTGTTCCTTTCATAAAGCATTAATGACATTGTTAAAACTTGTCATTAAGTCCCTTGGCGGAGAGTTCTACCTCTAATCTTTGCCCAGCACTGGCTTCTTTTTGTCTTGTTTTCTCACCCATCTCATACTGCAACTGAATATTGTGGGGAGGCTTGCATATGTAATTAGAGTTGTGCCTCTTTGTCAGGTGGTTTCTTCCTCCTCTACTAATTAGTCTAGTTTCCCCTTTAAGGCATGTAGGAATTATCAGTTAAGTCAAATGAAAACAAAAGGCTGGGTGATGTCAGTGTTTGAAACCGTTGATTACTTTCCACATTATATCATACGGTCACGAAGATTACTCTGCACTTATGGGTAAACTATTCAGCTACTCATTAGCTCAATACAGACATATCGAGGCTTGTCCTGGTTTAACTAACCTTTCAAACCATGTGACACGTAAAAAACGAATTCTTCTTCAAGAGTTAAACTGACTATCATGTTAAGACCTTCCTTTCCTGATGGCATTTGTAGTCCTTTTTCTCACAACCCAGCAGTTCCAAGACAAGCATTTGGAAAAAAAAAAAAAAAAAGCAACAAAAATAATGGTGCTTGGATATCTCTTAAAGCTAGAGTCATATTTTGCAAATACATTATTGTCCATTTTTCAAGCATCCTAACAGGATGTAATGAACTCAGAAGCTTCCCAGTAGTAGCATACGTTGTTCCAACACTTTTGATGTACTAAATCCAGAGGTTTGCGGTTACTCTAGCACAAGGAATAGTAACTTCAGGTGTTGGCCATGGGGCAGTTGTTACTCTTACTCCCGTCTCTGGGAGTTCTCAAAAACTGTGCTCCCAGAACCAGCAGCATCAATATCACCTATAAACTTGTTAGATAGGGACATTTTTGTGGCTCACTGCAGACACAATGAATCAGAAACTCTGGGGGTGGAAGTTAGCAATCTGAATCTTAACAAATTCTCTGGGTAATCCTGGTACATCTCTATCACAGCCAAGTAGATACGGGCAAAGCAGGCCTGTACAGGTTTTGGTGAAATCCTTAAAGCTCATCCTGTTACCATGAGCCTTAGATCACAGAAAACACAGTGTTAGAATTATTGTTACTTCTTTGCAGAAAAGGAAGAAGGAAAAAAATGCACCAATTTCCTGGTAAATTTCCCCAACGGTTTTAACAATCTTTACCATATGCAAAGTATAATGTTCTCAAAGATTAAATACCACTCTTGGGACTTAAAGAAAAGAGGAATAGAAGGCCATACTTGGGAAAAGAAATCTTTCTCCTGCTATGGGAGAAATATAACATTTATTATTAGGTAATTCAAAAATCTGTTGCATTGGTTTCTAAGACGAAGAAAACTTATCAGACAGAGTCTCCAAGATGAATGAGAATTCCTTTCCATAGTGACCTTTACCAGTGTTGACACACGATTTCTAACAAGAAATGTTCCTAAAGAGATTAATCTAATTACTAAAGTTCTCTTTACTCCTGTCATAAAGGAAGGGAAGAGGAGTTCAGGTAAAATTGCCTTGAAATCAGAGTCCCAGACTCTTACACATTCCTTACATTCATGGCATTCATGAGACCATCAGGAGACCACCCCTAAAGACAGACAAAAGAAGACGGACTGGCAGCAGCACAAATAGTAATTATCAAAGCCATTGCCAAGTGATTATCCTATGGAAACACATTTCTGTATAGTCAGTAAGTGGCAGTAATGATAACTGAGAGCGTGCCAGCCAATAGAAGAGCATGAACAGAGCAAGATTCTTCCTGACCTTATCAGCAAGAGAGGACTTTGAGGGAATGGAGATGCCTGGGCACTGAGGTCACCAACACTCAAGAGGCCAACCCACCATGTCCTCATCCTGTGTGAATCCAATTGCTTACTTGGATTAGCTCTGCCACTTTAAAATAGATGCTTAGAGGAAATCAAAATAATTTAGCATGCTAAGTGAAATTATATGACCAGGACTAACTGGTTAATTTAATGTAAAGGCACAGCCGCTTCATTCATTAGCATTGGCCTTGGTCAAATTTTGAATCTCTCATTGCTCCAGTGACCTCATGAGACCAGTGACAATATTATTGCCAACTTGTTACTAGAAGACTCTTCAGAGAAATGGATAAAAAGGGTTGGGTTCTGCTGTACTGTACTCTATAATTCTGCATGTATTTTTATTTGCATTTTGAAGAACAAATTAGAAATAACCAATATTCCAAGCCATTCTCACTGGAATCAAGTGAGGAAATCACTAAGTCAGTAAGCAAGTATCATATTTTGCCTAACACTGAATGTTAAAAAAGACCAGTGAAATGCTTCTATTAACAGCAGAGTTCTTCATTTCAGTGTGTGTGTGTGTGTAGGAAAGAGTACTTTAAGCCAACTAAAAGGCTAGATTGTCAACAGAGCCTAGGAGTCTGTGTAGTTTGAGATAAGCAATGGTGATAGAAACACCATTAGCACTGAGTCTTTTAGAATACATATTCTATAGCTCTCCAGCAAACCAAGTCTTCACATGAAGAAGTCACTGAGGAAGCAGGTAGATGCCATGGTTCTGGTCATCAAGGTGGCCCTACATTCACCTCTGCTTGCTAATGGCAACTCTTTAGTCAGCTCTAACCCTCTCCCTAAGCAACATCTGTCCTTCAGGCTTACCCAGCCAGGATTGCTATGCCATGGCCCAATGGCAGGCCAATTAAGATTCATTATGTCATATCAAGGGAAGAATTCCAAATACTGGGCCCTCCACCAACAGTGCAGCATCCTTACCCTCCCACTTCAAGCCCTGAAACGGTTTCAGTAAAAATAACTTTAGCTAATCATAATTGCTAGGAAGGATAGAGATAATCTCAGTGAGGTCACAAATAGCTAAAAATAAGTCTTTTGAGATTAAAGAGTTACACTAATAAGGAGTCGGAAAATTCAGGATATAATAACCAACCTTATATCCTTCTGCTCTTTCTGAACCCCGGCTGAGGCATGAATGCTGGAATGCTGGGATACTGGGATGCTGGGATTAAGGTGTTTGTCCCATAGGCCAAGCCGTATGCCGAATCAATTCTTAGTTCTACACAGAAAAGAAGTATCATTTTAGTCTCAGATAAATTAATAGTATGCAGCTAAATAACTCAAAGCAGAAAAACTCATCATAGTGACAGAGTTGTAAAAGGTAGTTCCAGGAAATTGTACAAAATAAGCAGCATAAATATTGCTGGAGTAAATTGGATGGTTTATGCAACAACCACCTGACACTCCAACTTTCTTTCAAATTTCACTTTTCCTCCCCTCTTTTTTTTGCCAGATGAATGTACTTCCAGCTGGACTGGAAGCAATGGTGTCAAACAACGACTCATTAAGAAATACACACCTGTCATAAATGTAAGACGCTCTCAGGGGATATATTGAATTGCGTTCCCTGCTTCCTATGAAAAGGTGCAATGAAAAAAGCAAATTAACTATCAACTACCAGATGTTTCTAGCATCTCCATTAGTTTGAGAAAGATGAAACAATTGCTGCATTGTACAGATGTATAACTCACATAAGTATTTCGGATGTGGGAGGAAGGCTCAACTAAATGTGTCTTGAGAATAATTGATCTTTTCTTTTTTGGCACTGCTTCATAATAACAGGAAGAAATCTCCTCCTCTCCTTGAATTGAGACATTTTTTACCAACACTAAGAATAAACGAACATATATCTAAAGGTGCAAGTGTATGGATATGCATTTTCAGCCTGACTTTGCTTCACTGCATCTATTATAATTATCTTGAACTTCCTGGTGACAACCATATATGCACATTTCATGATTTGAAAGCTTTCTAGCTATAGAAAGTTCTAAGCATTGTAAATCCCATTCTCTAAATAATAAGAATGGAGTCTGGTGAGGAGAATTTGTGTGGTCAATGGTATGGAGAAGAAAAGAGTTGCCTATGCTCTAAAACTATTAAGGGACAATATATACAAAATGTTTGAGTTACTCTTGGCCTTACAATCAATGCTCGATGTTCTAGTATATGGAGGAGTCATCAATGTTATTCAAGAAAAGGGTCAGGAGTATACAGTGGCAACAGCCCCACTTCTGCCTGTAGTTCCACATTATTGTATCTCCCAACTGAATGAGCTTTGGCTTTAGCCCCTTGTGATCTCAATGCCACAGGAGAGCTAAGGAATGGAAAGCAGAGGGGAGATACCATTTTATGTCATGGAATACAGGGCTCACAAACAGACTTTAGCTCAACAGGCCAAATCTGATGGATTTTCTCTAGTGGTTGCCCAGGCTCTAACTGGAGAAGAATTCTGAGGTTGTATCTGGGCTTAGGCAGGAAGAGAGTTGAAATCTATTAGCAACATTTGCTAGTACTGTGGAAGGAGATGCTATCAGCTCTTGAGGAATTTTCCAGCTTGGGGCCCTGTAACAGTTAAGAGTGTGGGCTTTGAGGCCAAACAGATCTAGGTTCAAAAACCATAGCTTTACTACCTACAACTTCTGTCACACTGGGAAATTGACTTAACTTCCCTAAAATTCAATTTTATCCTCTCTCACATAGGGATAAGTAATATTATCCAAAAGAGCTGATACAAAGATTAAATGAAACAATGTATGGAAAATGTTTTGCTGATTTCATGCCATTAAAAGCTACCAGAATGACAATTGTGGCAATGATAGTCATAATATCCCTAACCATAGTAATAGCAGTAGCAGAACTATCAGCCCTAAGGTAATAGTATTACCAGCAACAGTGTCGGTTACGGTAATAGTAGTAACAGCAGTAATATTATTATGATAGTAACTTAAGGAGAGGCCTGATTTTTTTTTTCTGGTATGGCTTAGACATGAAAATTAATGAGAGAGAGTGAGCGAGCGAGCAAGAGAGAGAGAGAGAGAGAGAGAGAGAGAGAGCAACATGTTCTGATTAGCCAAGAAAATTGGGATCAGAAGCCATCACTGGAGCTTATAGTCCACAGGTAATCATCATTCAGTTGAGATGACTCCCTCAGCCCCAGAAAGGTTTGCTCTTCTCTCTTGGTGCTCTCAGTAGTGTGGCATGTGCCATATCTATTGTACTGAAACTGTGCTGATACTCCTGAAGTGAAAGGTATAGTTTGAGCTCTCTAAGAAAGAGATGAGGCAATGATGGGTGGTCAGGTATTGCTGAAAATCTTTGAAAGGCAAAGAAAACAGAAATGGAGGGATAGCCACTGTCCCTTAAGCCAGTTCATTATCCCATTGATACTGGCCCTTATGATCCTGCTTTTTGAGTGGCACCTAAAGGGGAGTTATCATGTGTCTTGGAAAATTGAGAGCATGTGTGATGAGTAAGAAAAAGGAAGTCTTGGAGCAGTCCAAAGCTGAGAACACAGGTGGTGACTATGTTCCCTTTGGATTCTGGAGCTACTAATTGGAACAAAGTGGGTTTCAGAGAATCAAAGATCATAGATGTTTTACAAAGGCTCTGTGCTCCAGTTAAAAGATAGTTCAAATTTGTTAGATAAACAATGGCCAGCTTCACACCAATAGTGGAAAAAGAACAAATTCAGGAGGAGGAGTTTAAAAGAATTTTAAAGGGCACTGCTGGTGGAATAATAAAGAAATAACAGCTATAGATCATAGACACTTATTTCTTGAATAAACCTTTAAGATCATTTAATCTAACATTATTATTTACAGATGAATAAATGAACATCTTATGAATAACAGGCATGAGGAAAGAGCTTTTAAAATCAGGAGTTATTGTACCAGAGAGAGAGAAGGAGTCCAGAAATGGACAGGCAGACTTTGGAGTTGTCTAGGTACAAGCAGTAATTGAATTCATCTATGATGATACAGAGGGAAGAGCTTCCAAACAAAACATATAGAGAGTGACACACCCATAATGAAATGGCTGAATGGATACCACCCAAACATAGAGAACTATATGGTCCAAACAAAGTGAATAAATAGAGGAAATTGGATGGCTATATTTCACATTTTTTGGCATATCAAGTGAACTTTAATTACTTTTTGCTCCTAGGATAAATTTTTCTGTCTCTCAAAAATTCTTAAGGAAAAAGGCAGATTCAAAATTTGCAGTGTTTTGGGGAGGCTGAGGTAGGCAGATTACTTGAAGCCAGGAGTTCAAGACCAGCCTAGCCTACATAGTAAATCCACTCTACTAAAAATACAAAAATTAGCCACACATGGTGGTGCATGCCTGTAGTCTCAGCTACTCGGGGGCTGAGGCATTAGAATTGCTTGAACCTGGGAGGCAGAGGTTGTAGTGAGCTGAGATCGCACCACTACACTCCAGCTTGGGTGACAGAGCGAGGATTTGTCTCAAAAAAAAAAAAAAAAAAGGGGGGGGGTAATCCTATTTGGCTAAAACATATAAGTTAATAAAGAACAAAGAGCACCATAAAGATTAAAAAGGTCTAGTGGTGAACCAAATACTTATGATTATATTACAGAATGCAAAAATAATCATTCTTGAAAGCAAAGCCAAATGTGTTAAACTAGTATTTAATATTAAATAACACGGATCTATAGTGACAAATAATTCTAACAAAATTCATAAGATGTGTCTACAAGAGGGAGGCATGAAAAAGAAGCTATTGACCTCAATTTAGATGGGATTCAAATAATTTTATCTATTTTGTGATACTGACAGAGATATACAAGTTATGCATATTTTGTAATTTAACAGCAAAATCATAATAAAAATACATTCAGTGTTTCTAGAGACACAGCAGCCCAAGAAATGACTAGTAGTAGTTATAAGCACTGACTACTGATGTATCAGCCACTTTTAAAACATTTATTCCTATGACTCTCTTAATAACCCTAAACAATAGGTACTATTTTTATCCCTGTTTTTCAAGTTTTAAAAATGAGGATATTTAGGCACACAGAATTTAAGAGATTCTGTTTCTTGAAATGTTGAAATGGGACCCATGCCCAAGTAGGCATATGCTTGAGCTTATGGTCTTAACCAATATTCTTTTTTTTTTTTGAGACGGAGTTTCGCTCTTGTTACCCAGGCTGGAGTGCAATGGCGCGATCTCGGCTCACCGCAACCTCCGCCTCCTGGGCTCAGGCAATTCTCCTGCCTCAGCCTCCTAAGTAGCTGGGATTACAGGCACACACCACCACGCCCAGCTAGTTTTTTGTATTTTTAGTAGAGACGGGGTTTCACTATGTTGACCAGGATGGTCTCGATCTCTTGACCTCGTGATCCACCCGCCTCGGCCCCCAAAGTGCTGGAATTACAGGCTTGAGCCACCGAGCCCGGCCTTTAACCAATATTCTACACATGGATCAAAAGATGAAAACCAGTAAGAATACTAGGAAGTGATTAAAAAAAAAAAAAAACATAAATGAAGACGTCAGAAGATAAAATATATTAGTATGAAAATAAACAAATTTGTTAAACTCATTTACAAATATTGTAGCAATAGAATTATATATTATTTAGGAGAGACAATATACAGAACAAAATGTTCAGAAGTATTAAAAATACAAGGATGGTAAATATGTATCAGGAAATTGAAAGAAAAAATAGGAAGCATTAAATGCAGATTGCAATAAATAAAAAAATAGCAACACTAGACTAATCAAAAGGTATAATTCAATATAAAATACAATAGTCAATCAGTGCTGTCCAATAGAACTTTCTATGACAATGGAAATGTTTTATACTTGTTCAGTCCAAAATGGTAGCTACTAGGCACATGGGGTTTTTGAGCTCTGGGAATGCAACTAGGGTAACATATAAACTGAATGTTAAATGTTATTTAATTTTAATTAATTTAAATGTAAAAAGTCAGATGTGGTGAGTGCCTACCATAATGGACAATGTATGTCTAGGTCTCTGTAGAAATATATATAAAGTAATGTTGCTATAATTAAACAGAGTTTAAGAGAAGCATATTTCAGTGTTTTATTATAAAACAATTCTGAAATATTCAATAGGCCAAAACCAAATACAATAAAAATAAATTGAATAATTTAATTGCTAAAGTTACTTAATAATTACATATAGAACTTTGCCTCAAGGAATGTGTACTCACATTCAAGGATGTTTACAAATTGTGACCCACAAATAGCCTATTTTTGATTTCCCCAAAGTAGACATTTTACCAGCTACAATGTAATGACATAGAAATTTATAACAAAATTTTAGTGAAATACACACCAAAAAAACAACAAATTGGAGGTTTTAGAAGCATTAATCTAAATTTGTGCATATATATATATAAAGTAAATAAGCTCTACAATTAAAGATAATCACAACATATCAAGATAAACAGGTTGTGGCAAAATATACCCAAAGGTAACTTCATAACATTTTACTGAATTTAATCAATAAAACAGTGGAAATAAATGAGCTCACTCACTTATTAAGAAGAGAACAAGATTATAAGAAAAGTCAGGAAAAAAATAATAAAAGTAAAAGGCAAAATTAATGAATTAGAAAATAGAACAAAGTAATAATTTAAAAACAAATACCTGAGAAATTGAAAGATTTAAAAAATACAGAGAAAATCCTCGGTTTAGTTTTAGGAAACAAAACTGAGAAATATCAAACACCAAAATGTGGAAATGAGAAAGGGGCTATAAAAAACAGTCATGGAGGCTGGGTGCGGTGGCTCATGCCTGTAATTCCAGCAGTTTGGTAGGCAGAGGTGGGCAGATTACCTGAGGTTGGAAGTTCGGAACCAGACTGGCTAACATGGTGAAACTCCATCTCTACGAAAAATACAAAAATTAGTCAGGCGTGCTCGCAGGCGCCTGTAATCCTAGCTACTGGGGAAGCTGAGGCAAAAGAATCACCTGAGCCTGGGAGGTGGAAGTTGCAGTGAGCCGAGATTGTGCCACTGTACTCCAGCCTGGACGACAGAGTGAGACTCTGTCACAAAAAAAGAAAAGAAAAAAAAGCAGTCATGGAGACGCTTTTAAAAATATTAGTACAATCATATGCTAATGTATTTTGAAATCTGACTGAATGGATTATTTCTAGCAAAGTAAAAGTTACCAAAATTGACATGAGAAGAAATAAGAAAACTTCTGGTTATAACAGTAACTTCTACAACTATGATTATTAGAAATTATCTCCAAAAAATCCACTATGTCCATAAAGTTTTACAGATGAGTTCTATCAAGTTTTTTAAGAAACAGAATACTCTTGCTCTAGAAACATTTCAGACCATGAGAAATGCAGAAACATAAGATCGATTAAAAATCGGACAAGGAAAGATTATAGAAAAGAATGATAGACTAAGCCATTCTTAAGTTCATAAGCAAAAATCAATATTGAAATGAAGCAAATCATGATTATTAAAACAGCTGCTGAAGCCAGGCATGGTGGTTCACTCCTGTAATCCCAGCACCTTGGGAGGCCAAGGCCCGAGGAATGCTTGAGCTCAGGAATTCAAGACCAGCCTTGGCAACACAGTGAGACCTCTTCACTATAAAAAAAGTTAAAAAAGTAGCCAGGCATGTTGGCACACACCTGTAGTTCCAGATACTCAGGAGGTTGAGGTGGAAGGACCACTTGACCCTAAGAGGTGGAGGCTGCATTGAGCCATGTTCCTGCCATTGCACTCCAGCCTGGGCAAAAGAGTGAGATCCTTGTCTCAAAAAAAAAAAAAAAAAAAAAAGAAGAAGAAGAAAAAGAAAACCCCACCAAACTATCTGCTGTATATTGAAAAATGACCCAACTTGGAAACATAAAATTTACCTAGGATTTGGTACTAGAAATTTTATTACTTTGATTAAGCACTTGAATACATCAAAGGAGAAAAATGTTATTATTTCAAACAGATATTAAAGGAGCATTTGTATACAAAAGATTTGAAAAGACACTTTAAAAGTAAAATATACAGATAGCAAAAAAGCCATAAAAAGATGCTCAACATCACTAGTCATTAAGGAAATGTAAATTAAAATTACGAGACACAACTACACGCCTTTTAAAATAACTAAATTTTAAAAATTAACCATACCATGTGTTGGTGATGAGATTGGAGAGAAACTGGAACTTTCATAGACTGCTGGTGGGAGTGTAAAATGGCACAACCACTTTGGAAAACAATTTGGCGGGTCCCTAAAAAGTTAATTATACATCTCCTATATACTCCCATAATTAACTTTTTAAGGATCTGCCAAATTGTATATAGCAAGGAAATAGAAAGACTTTGACAGCACAATTAACTTAATTGTTAACTTATTGAACCTTAACTTATTGGATATATTATATTGTATATAGCAAGGAAATAGAATATTTTGACAACACAATTAACAAACCTTAACTAATTGAAACAGAAAATTTCTGCACCCACATCAGAGAATTGAGCTTATTTTCCAATATTCATGACACATTTATAATAATGACCTTGTAACAGTTCAAAAAGAAAATCTTAACACCAAAGAACTAGTATCATACAGCTCATATTTTTTATCGCAATTCAGTAACATACAGCTAAAAAATAATATTTAAATAATAATAAAATACAGTAGGGATCTAAAAATCACACATTGAGTTTCCAATCACACATATCAATCTAGATGCACATGTTCACCACTATGCCTTCCCCAAACACTATTAAAATTACAGGGATATAAAAATGCGAAAACTTACAAAGATAAAGAAGCAGGGGGGTAAGCCACAGTCACTATGATTTGGAAGCAGAAATAGAGATGAAATTTACAATGGTAATAAGAAAAACCCCAACGCAGGGCAATTCATACCACAGAACTCCTGAATCACTCAGGAATTAGAACCACTGGTTATCTTTAAAATTGGGTTACAGGTAAAATAGAAAATTGTACAATTAGCTGCATTTTAGAAAGCAGTTAGGGACATGTATCTCTTCCCTAACTCAAATAATCTGGAAACTACTCCCATTTCAGTAAAAGTGTGCAGGCCTATTCTCCAGCAGTGATGAATCAAAGGCACTCTGGACATGGGGATGGTCAGAGAAAAGGGTGCTATACTATAGACAGAACAATAAAGTAAAAATCTACTGCCTAATAAGTGACATCCCACTGAGAAGCCAGCATTAAATACCCCAGGAAGGAGATGCAAAACTTCTCCCTGGGAAACTCAGCTCAAAGAAAAGGCTCAAAGCTACTGAGATTGTACCCCACAGCTTACCCAGCTAACTCATCCCACTAATTCCACATTAAAGTCCACACTCTAAAAGGCCCTCCTCCCCCAACACCTACACAGGAAACCAGAGCTATCAATTAGCTCTTTTTTACGTGCTGGAAGCAAAGGATCCCCAGACCTTCGAGAAAGCTTCTAATGTGAATGACAGGTGAATACCAAAGAGGAATTGAAGAAAATAGAAGTAAATCAGTGAGAAGACACTTCAAAAAAACTATAAAATCATCCAAGAGATAAAAAAGATATGGCATTCAGGAAAGAAGGACAGGATTTTATTTTTAAAAGGAAAGAAAGAAAAATCGGATCATAGAAATTAAAATCTGGTAACTAATTAAAATTTAGGAGAAGGATTAGAAATTTTGAAGAAGGATTAGAAGTTGATAATCTTGACCAAAAAGTAAAACAAACAATTGGGAAAACTAGAGAGGAAGAGAAAAACATTAGAAAATAAGTTTAAGAGGTCTAAAATCCAATTATTAGAAATTTCAGAAAGAGCAGAGAATAGTGTTGGGGGAAAAAATATATAAGAAATAATAGAAAAATAAATCTCCTAAAATTTAAGAAGTTTCCAGATTACAAATTCCTGTCAAGTTCTTAACACAACAGAGTCCTTCAGTCAGGTTAAGGACTACTCTGTTTCATCATATGGCTATTATACAATGTACCGTTAATAGTTAACTACGTTACAGCAAAAATACAGACAGAGATATTTCTGTCAAGGAGCATCAAGATACATGAAGAAGGCAGCTCAGAGTATCTTGTTATCATTATAGGATCAACTTCACTATGTCACCATGAGGAAATCTCATAGAGATGTTCTGCCATATAATAAAAAAAAAAAAAGACAAATACCGTATTATTTCACTCATATGAGGTACTTACGGTATTCAAAATCATAGATAAAGAAAGTGGAATGATGGCTGCCAGGACCTTGCTAGGAGGAAAGAATGACAAGTTATATTTAATGGGTACAGAGTTTCAGTTTTGAAAGATGAGAAACGTTCTGGAAATGAATGGGGATGGTGGCTGCACGATGATGTGAATGTATTTAATGTGACTATACACTGTATACCTAAAATGATTAAAATAGTAAATGTTGTTATACATATTTTACTACAATTAAAAAACTTTAAATAAGGTATTGAGGAGTTACTAGGAAGCAAAACATTCAAAATTTTTTCTTTTATAAACATAAGAAAAGAAAGAATGAAATAACACTTTCATTTAACATTCTCTACTACATTTATATTGATGTATACACACATAAAAACATAATGTGCGTGTAGCATTTTTCACTCAATATTTAACTTTGTTATTTCATACTGACCCAGATGGATAGGTCGTTATGCCAATAATCACATGACTACATATAGTAGCTCAGACTGTAATTTTACTAAACATGACTTTATGTTCATGGATGGTTATATTTATACTTAACCTAGCATCTTTTGTCTTAAAATTATATGGCTTAAAATAAATGACTAATGTGCAGACATTAAAAATGAAAAACAGAAATAAAGCTGGGTGGTCAGATAAATTTTGCATTCTTTAAAGAGAATGTTCCAGAATGGTAAATTTATGATAGCATATGTTCAGAATACAAAGCAATGAAAAAGTGTGCCTCCTTTATCATTTTCTGCTGACAAACATCTCTTCTTATCTGTCTTCTTCTCCTATTATCCTCTTATCGGATTAGAAACAAACTTTGAAAAGTTATCTTCTACTTTATCAGAGCTTTGAATGAGGATCAGTATTACACCATACTATTTATAGCCTCTAAGCAGGGAGATTTTCCAAGCTCTCTGATAACTCAGGTCTGCTTGAACTATCTTCTTCTCTTAAGTAATCAAAGCTCTTCTTTCCCACTTTAGTAGAAAAAGAAACAGTTGAAATCTACGATTTAGGTTCAAATAATTTTTAATGTACTCACTGAAGAAGCATTTTAAAGTAGATTAACGCTAAAAACAATAGTCTCATATATCATATGAAACCAAGTATGTGTCATTCTAGAAAAGGAAAAACTTCTGTGACAGAAAAAAAGATCAGCAGCAGTTGTGGGTGAGAAGAGGGGATTCACTGTGAAAGGCCATAAAGGCACTTCTTTAAAAGAAAAAAAAAATCAATAGTTTTAGTAGTATAAGTGCTTTTTGATTACATGGATAAATTGCACAATGGTGAAGTCTGGACTTTTACAGTAGCCATCACCCGAATAGTTTACATTGTACCCAATAGATAGTTTTTCATCCTTCACAAAGAATTTCTTGATTGAGGTAGTGGCAACCAATTGTACACAATACCACAATTTATCACATTATATACTAAAAATGGGTAAATTTTATTGTGTGCAAATAATCTCTTAATTTTAAAAATTGCTTTGTTAAAAACATAACAACCCTGTAGTCTCACTGCTAAAACACAATCGCTATTAATACACTGGTGTGTTTTCCGACACCATTTCTCATAGACACTTACTTCTTCATTTGTAAACATAATTTGGATCATATAGCTTTTTGTAGCTTGTTTTTATAAAAATTTACTGTAAGCACTTGCTACATTACATGGTCTTGGAAAATCATCATTTTCAATGGCTACCTATTATTCAGTCAAGTAACAGGAATTACTGAATGGTTAAAACTATTTAACCACTTGTCTATTGATAGACACATTTGTTGTCATCAATTATTTTGTTATATAAGTGTTACTGAGAAAAGATTTTTGTGCACAAAGTTTTTTTTTTCTCTCAAAATTCAGAAGTATTTTTAGGATATATTTCCAGATGTATAATAGTGAGCCAAAGGATATAAACTTTTTTAAGGCTCTTGCCAAACTCTAGATTCTTGCCAAAAAAGCCATACTAATTTACACTGCTTCCAGCAATGCTTAATGACCTTGTCACCTCCCCAGAAATGGATATTATTATTATTTTTATCTTAAAGACTTCCTAATGACCTCTCCCCACAGCCTTTCAGTGATAATTACCCCCTCCAATTATTTTTGTGTCAAGCTTTTAAAAACTTTTCCTTTTTTGGTCCCTGTCTTCATTCCTCATTTTCTTCTCCTTCCCTTCTCTCATCCACCAGGTCCCCTTACCTCTCCCACACCCTACTGGTTTCTACTATAAATGATGGTTTTCTTCTTTATTGAGTGGAAAGCCTCCACTATAATATAAATTGGGAACAAAGGTGTTGCTTTGAACAAAACAGAACTTAAGGCATGAAAAAAAAAAAAAAAAAAAAAAAAAAAACAGCTCTTCCCTGGAACATTGCATGGTCAGAGGAACCAAAAGCATTTCAGGAACTGGAGTGTCAGAGACCAGATATTGAAGACTGTCTTAGGGAGAGGGAGTCTGGGAGGGTAGAGCACTCAAGGAGACAGACATCAAAGCTGTCAAACTCCCTGACTACATTCCTACATTAGGAGATAATGCTTGGAGGACAGCAAACCTTGGTCTAATGGTTATATCTTCCTAGATGTGGAGACACAGGTTCTGATGGTGTCAGGGACCATGGGGCACTTTGACCTTTATATTGAGGCACCTGACCTGCTCTCAGGGTTGCATGACCCTTTGACAACGAAGGGAAGTGTTAAGGGCAAAATGAGTTTGTGAAGGATTCAAAGATCCCAGCATAGTGTATTGAAAGGAGCAAGGACCTCTGAGGAAGACAGACTAGGTCTGACTTTCTAGTTCACCACTTACTAGTTCTTACACATGTTACTTAGCTTCTCTGAACCTCTGTTTCCTCATCTATGAAATATCTTATCATTTCCTTTCTTAAATCATTCCTTTAAATAGCAAAAACCTGGGGGCATAAGAGTAATCTGGCCCTGGCAGAACAAGCACACAATAGTCAGCTAAAAGAATAAATGAATTCATAAATTTCCCTCCCCAGTTTGGACTCTAGGGTGAGTTATTTCACTGGCTTTCCAGAAAACCTTTAATTTGTCCATTATGCCCACTTCTGTCAACCAGCAACCCATAGTTGTCATTTGCTTTCTCCATTCCTAAATTTGTAGTGAAGGCTGCTAAAAAATTACATAAATGTTGTTGGTTACCATTATAAACCTATTTGTGATTCAGGGTAATTCTGTTTGCAATTCATTGGATAAGTCACCATGAAAAATGCCGGGCAAATATAAGATGAAAAGGCATGGGATTTGATATTGATGGTGAATTCTTATACCAGCAACTGGAGTGTGGGGCTCTTCCCCCTTTGGATCTAGAAGTGGGTAAAGCCAGGCATGGTGGCTCACGCCCGTAATCCAAGCACTTTGGAGGCCAAGGCGGGCAGATCACCTGAGGTCGGGAGTTCAAGAGCAGCCTGACCAACATGGTAAAAACCCGTCTTTTTAAAAAAAAAAAAAAAAAAAAAAAATATATATATATATATATATATATATATGTGGGCAGAAGAAGAGTGTAGAGATGATTCCAGGTAGGATGGGACAAAATGGTAATAGCACATTAAAGGAACTGAGAATAATTCCTACTCCTGGAAGAATCTTTCACAAGATGGAGAACTGTTATGTGTCAGCAGAAGAATCCAGGGAATCCAATATTCAAACATCACAGATGAGGAATTGACGAACTCAAGAGCTAAATATCTAGAAGTAGGGACTCAACCAACTCTAGTTTTTTAAGCGATTGTCAATGCTGAAATTCATTGAAGGATTATGAATAAAATCTCCTAGTTAAAAATTATAATCATTAACTTCTGAAAAGAAAGGTTTCTTTACATGTGCCAAATGTTTCCATTCACATGAACATATATATTTCAATGTTGTTATGTGGACCACCTGTTGAAAGCTCAAACTAAGGTGTCTGGACTGTCAGTATTATGCTTGTTTGGTTGCCTTACCAAAAATCCTTGAGAGTAGTAATTACCTAAGGAATTTTTCACGCTGTCTGCAGTTATTTACCACAAGGAATTGTTTGGGGATTTTACCATTTAGAAATCTGTAAAGGAAATGAAGACTGTTCACTTTCTGCAGAAAACCTAACCCATGTGCTTAATGTTTACTCTATTGTATTTATTTTATGTACATTATACCCTCTTCTAAAACCTTGAACATAGGGCTTGCAAGATAAATTAGTGGCAGTATCTACTGAACATGGTTAACATTCTGATGTATACTATGTGGAATATTCCAGAGAAAAGAAAATATTTTTAAAGGTAATAGAACCTTCATGTTAAGATGAAGTAAAATAAGACATTAATTTCCAACAGTAAAAGACTCAACTCTGCTTGAGTGCCACTTCTAGTTTTCCTTCTATATCTATGATGATCCGTTCCCAGTTTTCCATCTTTTTTTTTTTTTTTTTTTTTTTACTGGTTTCTTTCTGCCCCCTTAAAATTACAACTCCCTAGCCCGTATCCAGATCTCTGCTCCTTTTTTCCCTACATACTCTCCCTTGTTTAATATATCTATGTCCATGACTCCAACTACCACTTAATTACTAATGATTTTGAATTTTATGTGCAACATTGACTGCTCTATAAAATTCCAGATGTGTATTCCCAACTATTTCCTTCAAGTACTTAAATTTTGATATGCCTAAAATTAAGTTATCCTCTTGCATTCACTTCAGGACTTGCCTTTTCCACTATAATTCCCATTTCAATAACTTTCATTACTATTCACCTAATAATGTAAATTAGAAAACTTGAGTTATCCCGATTTTCCTTCCTCATGACTCATTAACTTTTTTTTTTTTTTTGAAGCAGAGTCTTACTCTGTCACCCAGGCTGGAGTGCAGTGGCGTAATCTCGGCTCTCTGCAACCTCTGCCTCCCAGGTTCAAGTAATTCTCGTGCCTTGGCCTCCTGAGTAGCTGGGATTACAGGCTTGTGCCACCACACCAAGTTAATTTTTGTATCTTTAGTAGAGATGGGGTTTTGCCATGATTCCCAGGGTGGTCTCAAACTCCAGAGCTTAGGCAATCCACCCACTTCAGCCTCCCAAAGTGCTAGGATTACAGAGGTGAGCCACTGCACCTGGTCCCATTACTTTCAATGTCATAAAGTCCTACTGATTGTGCTCTCTAGAGATCTCACAAATACACCTGCCAGCCATCCCCTCCCGAATGACCCATATCTTTACTGTGACCATCTCATTAGGGCCTCATTATTTTTCAAATGGACTATGATATCAGATTCCAAACTGGTCTTCCCACCATGAGCAATTCTTCATGCCTTCTCCCAATACCACCAGGGTTCTTGCTTGAAAATAGAGACATCAAAACGTCTGTCAGTCTTTCAATTAAAACTTTTCAATAGTTTCCCATTGCTTATGGAGTAAAGTCTAGATAATTTAGAACTATATCTTAGTTTGCCCCCAAATCTAATATTAACTTTTCTTAATCTCATCTCCTTATAATACTCCCAACCTCACTACCAATGGTCATATCAAAACCATCTCTATCACACTCAAAACTTGGTCCACTTCCTTAATTTCTTCTTTTCTTTGCACACTCTCTTCTTTCTGCCTTGGCCATACCGCACATAACTACATATTTCTATCAGTCGAGGTCTTCAAGTCCAAATTATATCCATTCTAGCTAGCAAAAGGACATCGATTATAGGATACTAGTAGTTCACAAAATGTACTGAATGGTATGAAGAAGCTTACAATTTCCAGAAGAGTCAGAGACTTTTGTATACTCAGATGCCAAGAACCATGCCCAAATTCTCTAGCCTCCTCTTTGCAACTCCAACATCAAAGATTTCTCCACCCCTGCAGAGCTCACACTAAAGCTCTACTTCTGTCTCCAGAAGGCAAAACCCATACACCTACCACTTCCATTGCTCACCTCTATATCAACGTCTGCTGCTTACCCCTTTTGACTGCTGGAATCTAGGTCATGGGCAAGTGTGTAGCTCCAAGTGAGTCCAGTGGAGAAAGGTTTTTGGCTTCTACATTGGGGATGCAAGAAGTTTCCCAACCATTACAAGAGTGTTTAAAGGGTCTAGGCAGCTAGAGAATCTGGCAGCTATCCACAACATTCTTCCTCTTTGATGGCCAAATTCATATTTCCCTGCCAAGACTAATCATCAGATTCCTTAAGGCAATCAGATCTCAATTTCATGAGGTATACCCCTACCATGACCCTCATGCTGTACTGGAATTATACATTTGCATTCCTCACTTATAAACTCCAAAAAATCCTTGTGCATCATGGGTATGACTGATCTTTCTTTGCATTTTTCTCTTCTCCTTATTTAACATATAGCTAATGTCTGGCAGATGGTAAGCACTTAATGTTCTTTTTGGAAAATCTAGTAAAAATTGGAGTCATGGTTCAAATGTTCTTTATCTGCAAATATTTTAGTGATATACCTTTAGCTGAATTTTTTTACTCAATATCCCCAACTCAAGGGAATATTTTAAACTCTGCTGCAATAATGTAACATTTTAATACACAAAATATTTAACCAATACTAAAAACCTTCTAAATAGTATGTGTTTTACTAATATGCCCAAGCAAAGCTGGAACTCTAGCATGCGTGTTCCCAAAGCTTAACAAAACACAAGCAATTTGATTTCAGGATCCCATGATGTCATTAACAAAGATGTGACTTTGAAATGGAAACAGAATAGTGGGGAAGAGTTCTGAGAGGAAACCTCAACTGTAAAAGTCATTTTCAATGAATTCTATTTGTTTTGTTAATAATCATGGGATTTGCATTGATGTTACATTGCCTTTATTTTAAAGTGGTCTCCATGGATCTGCTGACAGCTTCATGAGCTGACTGTGACAACAGTCTATGTCCAATGAAAAGAAATGGGCAAGTAGGGAGTATTTTTATAAGTGAACATAAAGAGAACAATGAATAAGTTCCCTCTCTATCTTTGAAATATATATGCTTAGCTTTTTGAAATAAATTTTAGTCATTCAGAGCCAATTCAAGGTACTTAACATCCATCTTTGATAGCCATTTAGTCTAAATTGTGAATCCATTAGTTCTGTGAGAAGAACAATTCACATAGAGCCTGAATGGTCCCCAGACAACCACCGCCTATCCTCTATGTTGTGCCCCTAATTCCACGGCTCTGCAGTCTATTAATAGAGTAGACTATGTATGTGAGGGATGAGGGTGGTGTAGGGAAGGCATAACACAACAAATTTCAAAAATGTTAGAAAACACTTGCTTGAAAAACGTGCATCTCAGATCCACCTTGATCAATGAGAATAAAGGTAGAAAACAAAGTCAATTTTCATAATCTACTCTTCTCCCCACATCTTTAAAGATGAAAAACTAAAAAGAAAATGAGAGACTTGACACTGACCCAAGATCACTCATTCTCTCTCATGTAACAAAATTTCTTTAATATGAAAGGAAAGCCATATGAACTTCCCTGTCCTAAATGCACTTACTATATTCATGAGCTTTTCATTAAAGAGCAGAAAGAATCCAGTTCAAATTCCTCTAATAGTATATTTATTGTCACAGGTAGTATACAGGGCTAGTTTAAACATACTGAGAGCATTTCAGTTACAATATAGATAATCTACTTTCCAACTATGACAGCTCAGTTTAATTTCATGGTAGACTTGGCGAGTGAGGAAGGATAGACAGGCATTCATCCATGGTCTTGATACAGTTTTTGGCTTAATTTCACCAATATACAGGGTAAACTATGAGGAAACATTAATTAAAGTCCAAAAGACCATGTGGAAGATGGATGTTTATTCAATGAAACTACTATTTTCTCAGCCTGTTTCCACAGTGTGGGAATAAGTATTTTCCATCAAATGAAGAAAAGAGAACATTTCAGAAATATCTGTGCTTCTAAATATTAGGCTGAAATTCAAACATTTCTCCTAATAAATTCTGACAGTGTTTATACATGTTTATAATCTAATCGTCTATATATTTTTTCTTATAAAATGATTAATCTGTTAATGCTTGTGGCTTTGGAAAATAGCAGAATTGTATTTTTACAGCTACAGTTGCCCCAGCCTATATATAGTTGTTACTTCTGTTTTCCTGTAACACTTCACTACTAGATTCCTCTTCATCACCCTTTCACCCGTGTCCTTCCTTGCTCTATTTTTCTTCCTTTTTCTCTTTCCCTCTCTTCTTTTCATCTATCTTTCTCCATTATCTATTATCATAATATGGAACTGTGATGTTTTTATTTATGAAATATCTTACATCTTAAATAAAGTGGAAACAATGATAATACTAACTTCATTGGGTTCTTGTGAGGATTGAATAAGTTAATATACATGAAATGCTTAGAACAATGCCAAAGAAAAATGAAAATTATGTAAAGATAACGTAGCAAGAATTATCTTGATTTTTGGTAATTATTAAATAGCATTTGATAATCCTTGTCCTTAATTAATAATCGGATGTATAAAGTTTCTAGCATTTGTCTTATAAAAGTAATTTGAAAAACTTGCTCTTTATTTGTTCTTCAGTTTCTTCTCCTGCTTATAGGAATTCCTAGCAGCATCAACTTTTTATATCCAATGTTTTTCATCTATTGAGGACAGTAACAAAAGCTCTACCCTACACCGCAGAAAACTGCCTATATACACAACATTTTGCACATTACTTCAAAGCTCTCATTGATATCTTTTGTCCCTCTATTAGTTGTCCATACACCTTACTTAAGAAACTCTGTTCTATAGAAAAAATGTTTTCCTACCCTGACTAGTACCAGATTACACAAATGAAAAAACAAGTTATGTGCTTAGGATACTGCCAAAGCAGATGAGAGAGGGGTAGGAGGAGGGAAGGAGAGGGACCCTTGAAAAAAATGGGTTATTGATACTTCTATAAATAAATAAGGTGGTCACCATGCAAAAAAAAAAGTAAGAAAATGTGGTATGTTCTTGCACTTCTTCTAGGGTTTGGCATTATTTTATTTTGCATTACATTGGAGGGGTTCATTTTTTCAGGTGTCAGAGCCATGATCTATCCATGTCCTGTCTGAAGACTAAAAATGGTATGGTCAAATGGAAACAGCAGAGATTCTGGAAGCAAGAGAACTGTAGTTTGGATTCTCTTTTTTCACTTCCTTGCTTTGGACAAGGCACTATATTCTCAGAATGCTTGCTTCCTTGGCTCTCTGAGGGTAAGACCACCTACCTCTTATGCTTATTGGGGAGAACAAAAGATGTAGGTGCTTAATGTGTATAGATTCCCTTGACTTTGGTTTGTTTTCTTTTTTTAACAGTAAAATTGTGCTAAATAAATAGATCATGGTGAAACCTGTTGCTCACATTATTTTAATGGTGATTTTCGAGACTATTACTATGTGATTTCCATGTATTATTGATCATGAGTGGTAGATTTTGTATTTTTTAACTGCAAAATTTGAGCTTAGGAACATTATCATAGCATACTGTTGCTATTCTGAGAATTGAGACATCTTTGAACAAGAGAAGGCAATTGTCCATGTGACTATTTTATTTTATAAGGGAAAATATAGAGGAAAAAAAAGGCTGAGAAAAGGACAAGAATGAAAAAGCAAAACGGGAATTTCACATACATTCCTTCGGCTTATGTCATTTGCAGTAATTTATGTATTGTAAATAGGACAATTTTTCTTATAAATTTTCACTGTGAGGAAAAACTGCCATTGCCTTTATTATTTTCCATTCACATCTTGTGCCAAAAGTGCACTTTTTATTATCTTTTTCTGCACTTTTAAATATTTCTACAAAATTTACCTATCAGGTATCCAGACAGAAAACCTAAACATTGAGATGGATATCTCTGAAAACAACTGTAATTCCTTTCCTTCTGAATGCCCATTCCACCAGGCCTGAGAATTAAAGGTAGATATTTGGGTATCAGGTGATTCTCCTTTGGGAGATAATGACACACATGCAGAGGTTGAACAATGTAAATAGGCTAATATCTTGAAAAACCATCCCAAAAATCTGTGTATAAAGATTTCTTCTCTTTCTTTGTTCCTTTCTAAGCTTGATGATTACTGTCCTTCTCTTTTTCTATTTCCTCACTCTTCCTTTGACACAACCAAAGACATTTGGTTTTCTAATTTCCCTGTCTGAAGCATCCTATATGAGATATATAAGTTTTGTTCTTCTTTTCTCATTTTTTCTCTTCTTGTAATGGGAAGAAAGCCCGTAACTTTCATTTGAGACACTGAATCTAACTAACAATAAGATTTATGTGAAATGCCATCTATTCCATCATTAAACATTATTGAAGGCCTACTATATGCAGCAACATTAGGTACTAGGGGCCGTAACTTTCATTTGAGACACTGAATCTAACTAACAATAAGATTTATGTGAAATGCCATCTATTCCATCATTAAACATTATTGAAGGCCTACTATATGCAGCAACATTAGGTACTAGGGGCACAAATATAGATTAGATATAATTAGTGTCCTTTACACATGAACTGTCTAAGATAAGAGACAAATGTTTTAATAAGTTTTATAAAATGAATACACTCTAATACAGGCATGCACTCAGGAGTTTGCTGACACAGAGGATGACATGACAAATTCTGCATAAAAGAAAGGGTATCAGAGATATGATCTCAAAAAGAAAAGATGTGGAAATGAATCTTAAAAGGTGAGGGCAGACCAGATCATTGGAACCACCCCTTCAATGAGCAACAAACTGGACAAGTTGTTTAAAACAACTTGTTGAGAAAAGCTGGACGACTTGTTTAAACCAGCTGCTTTAAGGCACTGGACTGCTAACAAGGGATTAAACAACTTTAACTTCAAGGAACTGGGAGCAGACAGAACTGCAGAGAAGTAAGCCTGCCATTTGGGTGTTCCTTCTCCTTTAGAGACATTTGTCAAGCCCAAATGAGGGAACGAAGAAGCTGAGAAGTTGAGAAAAATGTCTGACAGCTTCCTAAGTCTAGAAGAACAAAACTGGAAGTCCAGGATCACCAAAGAAAGTGAGACCCTGCTAACTATGCAAAGCTATGGAGTGGGACCCTAAGGAGCTGCAGAGGAAGTGTGGAAGTAAGTTGGATAAACATTATCTCTCCCAGGGACTCCAGTCAAAGTGCCAGGCACATGGTGATATGAAGTAATTATTGTTGATCGATTGATTAAATGATCACATTTGTGAATCAAGGGAGTGATGGCCCCTCCTTTTGCCAGCTGCCCCATCAGAGAGCACACAGCAGCTGGATGGCCAAGTGGCAGAGGCAAGTTGGCACCAAGTGCCAAAAGTATGTGAATCCAAAGAGATAGGGTTCTGAGGTAGGATGAATTAGGCAACAAGAGAAAGAGGGTGGAAGGGACATACAGCTAGGACCGGTACATACAGCTAAGATCATACCATCTCTAGCCAACCCTGTTCCACTTGGAAAACAGGAGAGGGATGTGGGGGTAGACAGAGAGAAAAGCAGAGGAGGGGTGGGGAAAGACAGAGATGGGGAGGCGGAGGGAGAGATGGAGAGAGGACGAGAAGCATAGGGGGGATGGTGGTAGACCAGAACTCAGTTAAGAAACAGGGCAAACTTCATTATATTAGATATCAATCACTGTTTCCTACACTCGTACAGAAAATTTATTCCTTAAATCCACTACAACATTAACCATTAACAATTACATTAATATCAATTTCAATTTGCACTACACTGGAACTAGTTTCATTTTAACTATGGTCTGTGGAGATCTTGATCTCTATTGATTTCTAATCCTACTCTAGATCCCCATTATTTAAGGGCTTGAATCTCCAAATTAAACTGTTTTCTTGCCTGGTTGAAAATGTTCCCCTTCCTTGTTGAAACTGTTTTCCAAGTTCTAAAAACTTAAGATTTCATGTTAACCACTCAGAAGTGAGAGTTGTTCAACTCTGTGCATGATTTTTTGAAAAATTAGAGTTGTGTGTGAACAAAGGCCAAGTTTCCATTTTGTAGCTGAATGATAAATGAGGTGAACCTAACATAGCTTTTACAAAAAATGCAAAATAAAGATTTGTCTTTCTCTTCCTCTTATGCTTGGAAGAATAAGCTGACTGCCCTAAAAAGCATACTTACTCAAACAGCAAACCTGGTCTTATTGAACTGTTCTGTGTGGGTGCCACATGTTTACAAATATCTATATCCAAAATTTCTTCCTTTTCTCTCAAGCTAATACTCTGCATGGTGTGCATTAATGCAAACTTGTTTAAAGGGTGAAAAATCAAAAGTCAGGAAATGCCTAGTTAAGGATCTTAAGAACAATGAGAACTTGGCCACATTGCATACCTTGGGCAAATTATGACATAGTTTTTACCACATGAACAGAACTGTACTGAAGGTAAAAATTTAACAAGGAAAAGAGTAATAGAAAAATTACATTCAGGCCACAACACCAACATAATTAGGGTGTATAACTTTTGGAATTTCCTGAAAACTTTTCTAAAGTTTGGTCTTTGCACAGAAACTACGTGGTAACATAGTTTTTGTATTTAATTTCCATGAGTTTACAAGAGAAGAAAGCATTCTAGAGAAATCTTCAATTTAGCAGTTCCTAACCCCAATGCTCTTAATTCATGTATCTTTATAGGACTGCAGTGGAACAAAACCACTCAAAGCAAAAGATTAATACATCTTCATAGGCTTTCATTCTTTATACTGCATTGAGAATTTTTTCCTGAGCAATGATGAGCATACTGCTAAAGTAGATTTTTAAGTTGGTCATTTGGAAATGTGAAAGCATAGGCATTTGTGCTTTAAAAAATTTTTTTCTGAGCAAGAAATAAATGGGTAAAGATGATTGAAAAAAGATTCTGAGCTGAAAAACCCTCATTCTTTCTCACTTTCTTCCCCAGCCAACGTCTTAACGGTTGAAGAATTAAGTTTACACAAGGTTAACTCTTTAGTATGCCTTCTCACTCCATATGTGCAAATAATAATCACATGCAGTAATCTCATTTTCTAGATAAGGTCAGATTAATTCATTTGTAGCTTCTGAGAATTAAAAGTCAGTTGCTATTTAAACACAATTTTTCTACCAACTTTTCAAAGAACTTGTGGGTTTCCAACAAAATTATTTGTGAAATTCTAACTCTGAAATACATATTTTTATTTTATACAGGTGTATAAATGCACCTACCCTGTCATCAAAACATTTTCTGAATTACACAGATTCGAATGTATTAAAAAAGATTATAAAGAGTACTATAAGTTTAATTTAGTTTCAGAAAAAGGGTAGAAATTAATTAGCCATTTATTTCTTAAGCAGGGTGAGAAAATTCCATACATAGAATTGTAAAACTTTGGTTTTTTTAAAGTAGTAAATAGCTTTCATTTTTAGTATCTTTTAAAAATATATACTTTAAGTTCTGGGATACATGTGCAAAACGTTTGTTACACAGGTATACATGTGCCATGGTGTTTTGCTGTACCCATCAACCCGTCATCTACTTTGGTATTTCTCCTAATGCTGTCCCTTCCCTACACTCCCACTCACTGACAGGCACTGGTGTGTGATGTTCCCCTCCCTGTGTTCATGTGTTCTCACTGCTTAACTCCCACTTACGAGTGAGAACGTGTGGTATTTGATTTTCTGTTCCTGTGTTAGTTTGCTGAGAATGATGGTTGCCAGCTTCATCCATGTCCCTGCAAAGGACATGAACTCATCATTTTTATGGCTGCATAGTATTCCATGGTGTATATATACCACATTTTCTTTATCCAGTCTATCATTGATGGGCATTTGGGTTGGTTCCAACTCTGCTATTGTGAATAGTGCTACAATAAACATACATGTGCATGTGTCTTTACAGCAGAATGATTTATAATCCTTTGGGTATATACCCAGTAATGGGACTGTTGGGTCAGATGGTATTTCTGGTTCTAGATCCTTGAGGAATAACCACACTGTCTTCCACAATGGTTGAACTAATTTAAACTCCCACCAACAATGTGAAAGTGTTCCTATTTCTCCACATCCTCTCCAGCATCTGTTGTTTGTTGACTTTTTAATGATCGCCATTCTAACTGGTATGAGATGGTATCTCATTGTGGTTCTAATTTGCATTTCTCTAATGACCAGTGATGATGAACTTTTTTCATATGTTTGTTGGCAGCATAAATGTCTTCTTTTGAGAAGTGTCTGTTATATCCTTTGCCTACTTTTTGATGGGGTTTTTTTTTCTTGTAAATTTGTTTCAGTTCTTTGTAGATTCTGGAGATTCACCCTTTGTCAGATGAATAGATTGCAAAAATTTTCTCCCATTCTGCAGGCTGCCTGTTCACTCTGATGATAGTTTCTTTTGCTGTGCAGAAGCTCTTTAGTTTAATTAGATCCCATTTGTCAATTTTGGCTTTTGTTGCCATTGCTTTTGGTGCTTCAGTCATAAAGCCTTTTTCCATGCCTATGTCCTGAATGGTATTGCCGAGGTTTTCTTCTATGGTTTTTGGTTTTAGGCCTTACTTTTAAGTATTTAATCCATTTGAGTTAATTTTTGTAAGTAAGAGGTTCAGTTTCAGCTTTCTGCATATGGCTAGCCAGTTTTCCCAACACCATTTACTGAACAGGAAATCCTCTACCCATTGCTTGCTTTTGTCAGGTTTGTTAAATATCATGTAGTTGTAGATGTGTGGTGTTATTTCTGAGCCCCCTGTTCTGTTCCATTGGTCCATATATCTGTTTTGGTACCAGTATCATGCTCTTTTGGTTACTGCAGCCTTGTGGCATAGTTTGAAGTCATGTGACGTGATGCTTCCAGCTTTGTGCTTTTTGCTTAGGATTGTCTTGGCTATACGAGCTCTTTCTTGGTTCCATATGAAATTTAAAGTAATTTTTTCTAATTCTGTGAAGAAAGTCCATGGTAGCTTGACAGACATAGAATTGAATCTATAAAACGCATTGGGCAGTATGGCCATTCTCACAATATTGATTCTTCCTATCCATGACCATGGAATGTTTTTCCATTGTGTGTGTCCTCTTTTATTTCCCTGAGCAGTAGTTTGTAGTTCTCATTGAAGAGGTCCTTCACATCCCTTGTAAGTTGTATTCCTAGGTATGTTATTCAAGCCTCAGTAATGGCAGGTACCCCTCCCCACACCAAGCTCAAGTGTCCCAGGTTGACTTCAGATTGCTGTGCTGGCAGCAAGAATCTGAAGCCCGTGGATCTTAGCTTGCTGGGCACTGTGAGGAGGGCATTCCCTGAGCTAGACCACTTGGCCCAGGGGAGTGAACGGTTCAGTCCCCTTTCCAGGGGAGTGAACGGTTCTCTCTCACTGCCATTCCAGATGCTACTGGGGTATGAAAAAAACTCCTGCAGCTAGCTTGGTGTCTGCCCAAATGGCTGCCCAGTTTTGTGCTTGAAACCCAGGGTCCTGGTGGTACAGGCACCCAAGGGAATCTCCTGATCTGCAGGTTGTGAAGACCGCGGGTAAAGCACAGTATCTAGGCCGGAATGCACCATTCCTCACAGCACAGTCCCTCGTGCTTCCCTTGACTACAGGAGGGCATTCCCTAACCCCTTGCACTTCCCAGGTGAGGCAACGCCCCACCCTGCTTCTGCTTGTGCTCTGTGGGTTGCACCCACTGACTAACCAGTCCCAATGAGATGAGCTGGGTACCTCAGTTGGAAATGCAGGAATCACCTGCCTTCTGCATTGATCTCACTGGGAGCTGCAGACTGGAGCTGCTCCTATTCAGCCATCTTGCCCAGCATCAAAACTTCCACTGCATTAAATTTAGAATTTTATTCTTAAATTTATTAAACATGAATATTAATGTTTATTACTAATCATAGTTCTTTTTCCTGAATAACAATGATATCAGCAGTTAATGCTTATTGACTTCTTACATTGTGCTACGCCCTTTGCTTATTCATCTCATGAAGCTACTCAAAAATCCCATATTAGAGATGTTATTACTATCTCCATTTTACTGAAATGGAGATAGCTGCTTAACAGGGTTTAGGAACTCACACAGTAAGTACATGTAATGGTAAAAGGTACACCCTGCTGATGCACATTGAATTCTGTCACACTTCTGGTGAATACTACTCATTAGAAAATACGAAAACAGGCACAACATATCTTCATGATCTAGCTCAATTACAGCAACTAGAGACTGCAAAGTGTTAGAAAACTAAATTCAGATTCCAGCTATTCCAAATGAGTAGTTGATTGTTGAAGAAGCAAACACTAAAATGTTTGATCTTCCATCAGGGGGTGTCGATATATTACAAATATTTTAATGCTATTCTAAGGAACAAAAGGGAAAAGTGAAATTATCTCATTACCCTGTGATGTGCTAAAGATTGAGAAATGGAAGCTCTTGTTTATTTAGTCAAGCTACTTCCTGAAGGTCATTTTGTAAGGAAAATGTTTGTGATTGGGAAAAGAAAATTCTTATTTTCTTTTGTGGCATTTGTTCACACACAGAATAAGCAAATTGAATTTTACGGTTTATAATCATATTCATTCATAAACAGCCAATAAGTGGGAGATATCTGAAAATACAATTAAATGAAAACATCACCTCAAGAACTAATATTATGTCTTTAATCTATTGAACTTTCGATTCTTTGCTTTAAATTTATTTTCATTTTTGTCCAAGTTATACATTCACATATTTTAAAGAGTCAAGTAATTTCACAAGGTTTCAATAAAAAACAAAAGTTACCTGCTTCATCCACTCAAATGTTTCCCTTCCCAAAGGCACCGTGATAGACATATACTGCAATTTCTGAATGTTTCGTTCTAGTCATTGTCTATGACTCCTAGTATGAAAGATGAAGATTTTGCTCTTGCAAAATCTCACCCCATTTGCACTCCTGCATATATTTCTCAACTTCATCCTCTCACTGTATTTACTATATGATTTTGCTTACAAAATAATTTGGTTTTTACATCACACTGACTCTGTAAATCCTATTTATAACTGAGTTGCCTTATATATGATGACTATTTTTCTATGCAGCATTTTGTTTTTCTTAAAGTTAGCAGTCATCTGATGGTTGATTGCTTAGCTTTGTGTGTATTTACTACTAATACAGTTCTCAATTAACCTCAAGTTGTATATATCTCTCAGGACAACATGACAATTTTACATCTCTGGATAAATCTCTCCAGAGTCTGAGCTGCTTCAGTCTGGATTGTTTGCCATCTATACCTGCATTAACTATTTACTGCCACAAACTTGGTGGCTTAAAATAACATACATATATTATTTCAAACTTTCCATGGGTTAGGAGTCCAGGCACAGCATAGCTGAATTCTCTGTTCAGGATCTCACTGAACTGAAATCAAGGTATTGGTTAGGGCTGAGTTCTCATCTGAGGCTGAGCATGTCCTGTTCCACGCTCATGTCACTCTTGGCAGGATTCAGTTCCTTGTAGATGTGGGACTGAGGCTGTTGGCTTCTATAGACCACCCACCATTCCCTGATATGTGGTCCTCACCCCATAAATGGCTGTCTGCTTCTTCAAGGTGAGCAGGATAGAATCTCTGATGTTTCAAATCTCTTTGACTCCTTTCCTCTATGATCTCTAGACCATTTTTAAAGGGCTCATCTAGTTAGGTAAGACTCCATTCAGGATAATCTCCCTATTGATTAACTTAGAGTCAACTGATTAGGTAATTTAATAACATCTGAAAACCTCTTCATCTTCACCATATAACATAACAGGAGTGACATCCCATTATATTCACAGGTCCTGCACACACTCATGTGAAGGGGATTCTACAGGGCAAATATATCAAGGGGTGGAAATCTTGGGGGTCATCATACAGTTTTGCTTACCATTATACCTAATAATGAAACCATCCAGAAATCTCCATTCATTATCATCACAGAGATTCCCTCAGCCTTTCTCTTGAATTTGATTCCCTGTTTGCTGGACTTTGTGTCTTTTTTTTTTCTTGGTTTACTCCATAAATTTCTAGAAGCACATTTTCAATCAGCTTCCTGAAAAGGGGCTACATAAGAAGTTTTGTTTTTTAGACACTGAATATGGAGTTCTTGAAGTTATTTTTCTCAGAATTTTTAGTGTGTTGTTGCTCCATTGCCTTCTAGCTTCGACTATTTATTTTCATAAGTCTGATGTCATCTTATACTTGATACTTTGTATGAAATCTGGTTTTTTTTTTCCTCCCTGAGACCTTACATTGTCCATTATCTGTCCCCAGCTTTATAAAATTCCTCAATAATGTGCCTTGGATTTGGTCTACTTTTTCCATTGTTCTGGGTGTTTAGTGACATCCCTTTCAATCAGGACATTCATGTTCTTCATAAATTCCAAAACTTTATGTGATCATATTTTTTATTTCTAAGGTTTCATGTTCACTGAATGTTTGTTTTATAGTATCCAAGTCTTGCTTCCTACATTCATATTTTCTAAGGGTATTAATACTAGTTATTATTAAGTTTTTCTTTCTATTTGCTGTGGCATTTAAAATGAGGTTTTTTTTTTTTCCATAAATGCCTGGCAGTCCTTGGCTGTCTGCTCATATTTAAGAGTAAGGCAGGTGCTAAAAAGAAGGCTGGGCACTCATGGCAGGGGAGTGTTTCTCAACGGTACTCTCCTCTCTAGGATAATATTTGGAAAACTTTTAAGTATCTTGTGCTTATTTCTCTTGGAAGACAGATTTCTCAAAGAAGATGCCTTTGACCTCCTCCACAGAAGGGGGAGAATGGTCTAGAATAGTTGAAATTCTATGAATAGAGGATAGAGAAAATAGAAGGAAATCAGTCATAAAAGAATTCAAAATAAAATTTCTAGAATTTAAGAACATATGTATTTGGCTACATGAGGGAAGATGGCTAGAGATCTTAGGTCCTATATATAAGGTTTATCTTAGTCCCCATGTTTTCTGTTTGATATCTCTGTTTTAGTTGTGTCTGGTATTACCTAATTCAAAGATCATCTGCTTATCATTGTTAGAGAATAAACTTCAAGTCTCCTGTCAGAATAGGGGATGGATATTTGCTCAGATGTATAAATTTGGAATGGAGATACAAAGGACTAAATTCTTAAACAGTCTTTCAACTGATTATTCCACCTGCCAAATCCTGCTTCTTTGGAGGAGTCTGCAATGTACATTAAGTTATTTCTCCCCTTTTCCAACTTCCAGATTAGGATTCAGCTGTCTCATGTCTGTTAAATCATTTAACCCCTACCATATGTCCACCAACTTCCAAAATTGTGTCACTGGTGTCTCCTATATCATACTTTGTTCTCTTGTATTTATATCTTTTGTAAATATTTCTTTATTCTCATTTAGTGGGATTCTAGGAGGGAGAGGAGCTAAGTGTATGTTCATTCTACCATTTTTTAACTATTCATATGCAAGACAATACTCATCAAAGCCCCAATGAGTTTTTTGAATGGAACATCACCAGATGATTTGAAAGCCTGCCTGAAGGAATACACTTGTGAGAAAGCCAAGAAATTTCTGCGAGAATGTACTAATGAGATTTTTTCCCTGTAAGATACCAAAATATATTTTAAATAGTAACTAAAATGGAATCATATTGGTGATTACAGACAGATTAATGGAACAAAAACACAGCAGACCAAAGACATTCTTATATGATAACACAATATTTCAAATTAGTACTAAAAGGATTAACCAGGTAAGTAATCAGCTGATAAATGATATTAGAACAAATTATTAACAATTTTTCAATATATAAATATAACCTCATCAGAATAAAATTTGAGGATCCGTTCTACTTCCTAGGGTCTGACAAGAGTTCCAGGGGATGACAAGAACTCCAAGAGTGTCTTTCAGTGTGTGGTTGTAACTATGCCATTTTTCTTTGTTCTAGCTCTTGTGGTCCTCCTGAATGCAGCTGGCTTTTCTGACCCAACCCCTCCATTACACACACATGCATATGGATATGCTCATGTACATGTACACCTCTCCCTTCTACAGGGGATCATGACAGCCTTAACCACAGCTTCCAAGGTCACTGTGCTTAGCATTTGGTTGCTAGCCTTATCAGAGGTCCTGCCCCTTCCCCAAAGCCAGATTGAGAGCAGGGCACCATCTCCACTGCTCTCACAATTCCCTGCCCTTGGCTACTTGGATTAGGAATCTTATTCCTTGTGGACTAGACTGCCACCTCACTGCTTGAACCCTCTGAGCCCTGATCTTATTCACCCTGTCTGGAAACAAGGGCCTTTTATCTATCATTGAAGCAAAAAACTATCCACACTTCCAGAGGAGGAAGCCCTGTTTTTACAGTTATCTCATCCTGATTAACAAATCACACCCAAACTTCACCTTAAGCATTTTTTTTTTGCTCAAGAATTTGGGGTTGCTCAAAGACTGAGAACTAGGATATAAAATTATCTAGAGGCTAGTTCACTAACATCTTTGGTAGCTAATGCTGCCTGCCAGCTGGGGGTCTCAGCTAGTGCTGTTAGTCAGTGCACACATGGTCTCCTCATGTGGTTGAAGCTTCCTTATAGCATGGTGCCTGGGTTTCAAGGGTGAGCATGCTAAAGAGGGAGAGCCAGGTAGAGCCATATTGCTTTATAGGACCTAGCCTTGGAAGTCATGCAGCATTACTTCTACTCCATTCTATTTGTTGACCAGTCTCAAAGTTCCACTCAGGTTCAAGAGAGAAGAAATAGATTCCACCTCTTGATGGGAGGGTGATACTACTCTATTGAATTCATTTATAGAAGACAAGATCACGTTTTTGTTTTTGTTTTGTTTTGTTTAATGAAGAACAAACCATGTTACTGTTAAAATGCAACACTATTTGTCTTGGCAACTACATTTGGATAAATCTTTATGGAGGCTCTGTTGTTTGGTTTTCTATCATTGCTATACTTTTTAAAAATGTGCTCATGAATGGTTAGCAATTGCCTGTCACAGTGAACCTTTCCTTTAGGAACTGGGGATTTCTGACACACAGAACTGCGTTTCTTTTATATCATATTACAAATACTTGGTAATTCAAACCAAATTCCAGGTTAGTCTTAGTAAAAGATATGGCCAATGAATAGCTGGAGCTGGAGAGTAGTTTCGAATTCACAGGTGATATATTTGCATCTGGAGTTCGTAGAGGAAGATGTAAGAGCAAATCTTGCATGAAGAATGGTTTAGAGAAAGCTTGATTTAGTTACAGTCTTTCTTGTTCTAAATAACATTTAAACTAAGTAAGCAAGCCTTGTACAATCTACTAAGGATTTTTCTTAAGAAGTGAGTCAGAAACTGACCCAAGAACAGAAAGCCAAGCACCATATGTTCTCACTCATAGATGGGTGTTGAACAAGGAGAACATGTGGACTCAGGGAGAGGAGCATCACACACAGGGGACAGTTTGGGGGGGTAGGGGAGAGACAATGGGGGGTGGAGAGGGAGGGGAGGTTGGGGAGGGATAACATGGGGAGAAATACCAGATATAGTATGCACCTAAAGTAAAATACATTTAAAAAAAAAGAAATGAGTCAGAAAAAATTTGCTAATAACTTTAAATCTACTGTGAACAAGAAATGTGGCTTATTTAATTCCCAAATCTTACTTTGATAAATGGAGTTTCCTGAGAGACTTGTTAGAAATATAGATTCCTAGGGCTACCCTTAAGAATTTGAGTAAGTCTGGAGTGACACTCCAGAATCTGCATTTTAAACCATGCCCCCATGTGAAATGGATACAAAAGGACCTACTAACCTAGATAAAATTTTATTTTTAGTTTTAGCAATTTAACGGAAAACTCTTATTCTATGTAAAGCAAATATTAACTCATTAAATCCTCATAACTAATAATGTAGGGATATTGTCTACAGATGACAAAGCTAAACCACAGAGAAGTCAAGTAACTTGTCCAAACACCTGCAGCTGAACCCAGGAAATCTGGCTTCAGAGTCTGTGCTTGGTTAACTTTTAAAGAGACTTAATCACACATACATAAAAATAAACTATATAAAAAAAATGAGTATGTCAAGATGAACAACAACAACAAAAAGTATATAAAATCACTGAACTGTAGGGCCAAAGACTAAAAGTCTGAAAGCTGTCAGCTTCCCTCTTTCTTGGACCTTTGTAGCTGGAGTTATTGTAGGCTCAATGCTACCAAATTTCTGAAACAAAGTGGCCATAGAGTCTCAAGTGCTACCACCAAGTCCTACCAAAAGTGCTACTCAATTGTTAGCCACTGAAATTTCCATAATTCCCACTGTGGCAATCATCCTTATCCTTTGAAATCTCCACTGGGACTGCCTGGAGTTCCTGTGTGACCCACACTTGGCTGGTATTGACCTAGCCATTGACAACTCTTGCCAACTTTGTCCCTGAGTGGTGGGTGTCATTTCCCATAATCCCCTAACTTCTGCCTGGGGTCCTTCTCGGAGGTACTCATCATCTACCACCAAAGTCTGTCCTTCTAGTGTCTAACACTCTGACCTGCAGTCAGATTATATTCCTTTGATCACAACCGTGGTACAGAACCAAACTCACATCTTTCCTAGACTTGATATCCTTAACCTCACACTAGCCCAATGCCTCAGAGCACTAAAATTCATAAGTAAGATACACTGTTCCACAAGTATGCTTTATGGGGGTATTTCACACTCAAATATCTGGAATATGTTGATATATAACTGTACTTACTTGTTATCAGATCTAACATGACCCTTTCCTTCTCCGAAAATGAAAACAAGCCAAAATGAAACTTTAAATTTTTAAATTTACATATAAATAAGTTATGATGCCTTTGAATTAGATATTTTCAACTTTTGCCTTAAATAGATGGAATCTGTCAGATCCCATAATCTGATTTCAGAAGTTTAACTCCATGAATTGACTTTATATGAAATATTTATAAACATTAGAGGTGTGATATAGAAGACAGACTCATTATGGTCCCTTTCTTTTTTTTTTTTTTAGCTAATGAAGAGGTACATTAGGAAACTGGATTCATTCTTAGCTGCATATGGAGCATGAATGGGTATAAGGCTAAATGTTTTTTTCCTAGACATTTGGGTCATACATAATCAATTTGATATTGTGTTTCCTTGGTTTTATTGCTTAACTGTATGTATATACCATAGGAGGCAGCAAAAAGAAAACATGTCAACTATCCATTTATACAAAATAAAATTTGAAGAGAAAGATAATCTGTCAAGGTATCATGGTGTGGTAGAAAATATTATTTTCAATGGAGTCAGAGATATCAGGGCAAAAATTCACGTTTGCAACTTCAAAGTTTTTTTTAGCTTTTCAGAACCAAGTACAGGTTAATGACCTTATTCCCATACTAGAGAGAAGCTGGCAAATAGACCTCACTGAAGAAAAATAACTTATTTCTTAAAACTGTGCTTTGAACCTTAGGAAAAAAATTGGAACAGGTACATACAGACCCCCCATGTTCCTTTTCCAATGTCTGAATTTTCTATTATTTTATGTAGTTATTTGGGAATCTAATAAGCTGGATTGGGTCATTTTAGTATTTGAGATAGTGTTAGTTGAGCAAAAGGGAGAGTAATTGTGCTGTTGATGTGAAATGAAAGGGTCAGATTAGTTCAAATCATCTCTCATTCCCTGGTATACTTTATCAAGAGGTTAGGAGATTACAAGGTACCATGGGTGTGACTCTCCAATTGAGCCAATTAACTCCACTTAATTCAGAGCATCAGATGTGGGTAACGGAGGTATAGCGGAAATACTGAACTGATATATTGAAGCGGTCACCGAGGGAAGACTTCAGGGGAAAATCTATCCTGCAGGCAAAAATGCACCACAACAAAAACAAGGAAACTGATGACAAGTGAGCTTGGAAGAATCAAGTTCTTACTGTAATTTTGAGTCTTAAGTTCTTCCTCAAGCTCATGACTTTTCACTTCATTTAAGTCTCCTAAAATAACAGGTTTTGTCAAAGGTTACCAATGAAACCTTGGCCACCAAACTCAAAAGCTTTGTTTCAATACTTTTCCTCTCTCAGTTCAGTGGGGCTTGCCTCTGCTAAATATGTCTTCCTTCAGAAGCATTACCTTGATTCCAGGACAGGCTTTTACTGGAAGTCCCAACTTCCTTTTTTGTCCCTTTCTTGCTTGTTTTATTTCCTTCTTTTCCCCTCTTCACTTTCTAAATGAGGGCACATCTAACAGCTTAGTTTTTGGCTCTCTTTTATTTTTTATTTTTATTTTTTGGATTGTAATTATTATTATTATTATTTATTTTTTATTGCATTTTAGGTTTTGGGGTACATGTGAAGAACATGTAAGACTGTTGCATAGGTACATACATGACAGTGTGGTTTGCTGCCTTCCTCCCCTTCACCTATATCTGGCATTTCTTCCCATGTTATCGCTCCCCAACTCCCCACCCCCTGCTGTCCCTCCCCTAGTTCCCCCCTACAGACCCTAGTGTGTGATGCTCCCCTCACTGTGTCCATGTGTTCTCATTGTTGAACACCGGCCTATGAGTAAGAACATGCGGTGTTTGATTTTCTGTTCTTGTGTCAGTTTGCTGAGAATGATGGTTTTCAGGTTCATCCATGTCCCTACAAAGGACACAAACTCATCATTTTTTTATGGCTGCATAGTATTCCATGGAATGTTTACTAGCTTTTAGTTAGTACATTTACTCTTTTGGCCGCTACTTTTCTATTTCAAACCTTGATTAACTTATTAAGCGTGGTTGAAATTTCTAAACTCCTTATACACGTCTCTAACAGATGTCCTACTGGCCGCTGAAACTCTTGCATCCTACCTGTATTATTCGGTTCTCATACTGTTTTAAAAAACTACCTAAGACTGGGTAATTTATAAAGAAAGAAAAGAGGTTTAATTGAGTCACGGTTCTGTGGGCTGTACAGGCTTCTGCTTCTGGGGTACCCTCAGGAAACTTACTATCATGAGAGAAGACAAGGAAAGTAAGCACCTTCTTCACATGGAGGCAGAAAGGAGAACAAAGGTGGAAGTGTCACACTTTTAAACCATCATATCTCATGAGAATTCAGTCACTACCATGAGAATAGCAAGGGGGAAACTGCCTCATGATCCAATCACCTCCCATAAGGCCCGTCCTCCAATTCAACATGAGATTTGAGTGGGGATACAAATCCAAACCATATCACTGCCACTCTTCTTATATTCACTGACCCATGCTCCCAAATTCCCCAACACAGCTCCTCTCACTCAAGTTGCCCAGGTTCCCAAATTTGGAATCACCTGGGACAAGATGTTTCCTTGTCATTCACCCTCATACCTTAAGAGGTGCTAATTACTACAGATTCTGCCTGCCAAAATCATCTAGGTCTGTGCCATTCATCTGATCCTTCCACAGATGCCCTGTATGTCACATCAACATTATGTCATGCCTGGAGCTAATACATCCCAAGAGAAATACAGGCCAAATGTACTGGGAGTCCAGAAAAGTCACCCAAAAGTGTACTGAAAGACTGAAATGAACGTTGTGTCCTAAATAGAAGCTAATTGTTGTAGAAAGAATGGTATTTACAAAGAACAGGGCTCTTTTAAACACAGACAAAGCTAACGTGTTTTCCCCTCCCCTAATCAGTCAATAGACAGTAACGATATGATGGCAACATAAGAACATACATCCGTCTTTCCAGGCAGTTTTTACGGACCTCTGAATCAGAATCATCTGGGATAGCTGTTAAAATGCTGTTTACCAGGTTTCATCCTGTACTCTTCTTTTGTAGTGCCGTGGGACATGCATTTTAAACAAGTTATATCTATGATTCTTATGTACATTAAAGTTGAAAAGCCACTAAAAAGTAAGCAAGGAAAAAGGTCAAAAATTACATCAAAATAATATAAATTACATTTTTATACTCATCTCTAGTTTTCAAATTTTATAGTTATATAAGAAAAAATAATGAGTAAATTTAAAATTTGTAGTCTCTCTCTGGATTTTGACTATATACATCAGGCAATAACTCACAGATAAGTTCTTTTAAATAATTAAGAAGGTTCTGTAAAAGGAAAAGATATTTGAGGCAGAACTTTTCCATATATTTTCAAAACTACTACTTAACTCAAGAGTGACATAAATAATCTAAAGGTATTTTTAATTCAAAAAGTTTTTAAAATTCCAGATGTGTTAAAAAAAAAAAGACAATAAACTTACAATACTACTGTTCTTTTTTTAAAAAACTCAAGTTCTTTTGCTAATTGTTAAGGATACTGATTTATTTAAAACATAACATGTTTCTGCTTCATAACAACATCTGTATTATTTTACATTTTTATTGGCAACTTTCACCATACCCTGGTGATTTCTAGAAATCCTCATACTTCCCTGCTGGTCAAAGTTTCCAAAAAATAATAAACAATTGATTATTAACTCTGATCTTTTTATTCTATGACCATGTACTCTATAAGAAGCACTTGAAAAAGTGGAGCTATTAACTTTAGGAAAAATAGGGTCCTTATACCAGATCTCAACTCTAGGGATATTTTGTTAGGTAGACAGACCATCAACAGTAGAGAGTAAAACACCCACCACAAGTGTATTATTCCCAAGAAAGAGTGTTGGCATTTGGACTTCCATTAACACTGAACACACTTCTAACTTTTCTACCTCATAAAGGGAATGTCTCCTGCTCATAGAAAAGTTGTTATCATGGCCAGTGTTGCTTTTTGCACAAGTGTCTATCCCACTGGTTCTCAACTGGGGGTGATTTGAGCCCCCAGGTGACATTTTATAATATCTAGGCATATGCTTGATTGTCACATCTTGGGAAAGCTTCCACTCCTCACTGGCCCCTCATAGCTCTAGGAATTTTCCCCACCCATCATTTAACAAGACCTACTCTGAAAGCCTTCATCAACATGGGAACTAAATGACTGATGATATTTTATTCTCACCTAACAGGAATTAAGGTTGCCATTCAACCTTGATTCAAGCTCCATCAAAGAATCAGCTTGTCATCAGAGACTACTTACAGAACATGAGGGACCCTTATGGTGCCATACCACAGTAAACTATATGGTATCAGAGACAATGCTATGAACTCACCAACTCCATTTGTTTTGTCCTCTGAGGCTTGGAGCCCAGGGATACTGCTAAACATGCTACAAAGCACCGGAGAACCTCCACAACAAAGAAATTTAAAGTCCAAAATGTTAATAGTTCCAAGGTTGAGAAACCCTGGACTGAACTCAGAGTTTCATAAATTAGTGCCTATTTCCATAAAGTTTAAGGTCTGTCAGTTCCTGCTTCCTGACTTTCCACCCTAATCATGTGAAGCTTCAGAGTTTTTCATATCACCATATTAATGGTAACTGATCTTTTTGATACCTCTCTTGACTCATATCCTCACCCTAAGACTTGACCCAATCCTGTCCATCAGGCAGTTTCTATCCTTCGTTATCATCTGAAACCTCTATTCAGATTATTTGCCATAAAATTGTCTGTCCCTCATTCTCACAAGAACAATCTTCTTGAGTGTGAAAACTCTTAACTTAGTCTCCCCACCATACAACATAGTGCCTCAAACATAACAGGTGCTCAATAAATATTTGTCAAACTAATGAAATAAAACTTGCATTGTACCAAACACCGATGATGATTCACGTAATATAAAAACATAACCTTTTCCTTCAAGTACTTATATTTTTAGGTGAAGGTATACACCAGAAAACATAGCTAGCACTGTAAAACAGGCCTTAATGAGTAATAGATGTTTAATTTAGACAATAATTACTATAAAGGATTTCTGGTGAGTGTGAGTTCCCTTAGAATGCAGAGAAGAAGAGAGTGCCTCATCGAAGTGAAAACGAAATATACTTGAAAGGATGAGGATGCTTCCTATAAGCTAGGAAAAGTGGGGAGGCCATTTCAGGGTGGTGAGATGAGGGTGGAAAGCAGAGCATGAGTAAAGCTGGTCTTTGTAGAAGAATTTTACCACATGGAACCATGGCATCTGAAAGCACATTCATGGGGTCATCTTTTGTACTTCTCACATAGTATTCCAAGGGAGAATGTACAGAAATGCAGTGATGATAGCCCAGGGGTCATCCATTACCCTAGATCACACTCCCTCCCTTGGAGGAGCTCGTATCCACTGACTGTTAGAGAGGGATCCAAAGGCCTGCCCCCACTTGCCTCAAGGCAGGACAACTTTGAAGAGCCATCCCAGTATTAAAGCTTCCTGACCCATAAGCATTTCAACTCCTCCCTCTGTCTCATCCTTCCATCCATTGAGCACTCTCCTATAAATTACTTTACTGCAAATCTCCATCTCAAAGTCTGTTTCCTAGAGAACCCAACCTAAGGACACAGAATGGGAAAAACAACCTATGCTGGTGGCAATTAGAAAGCTTGTGGTCTGGCAGCTTTTAAAAGTGCCCTTTTTGCACACTTAGAAATTCAGGCCATTTTAAGTAGGTAGGAGTAACTGGTCAACCTTTCACTTTCTCTGCAGTATCTCCTTCCACTCCAAGACCTTCTCTGAAAGCCTTCATCGACATGGGAACTAAATGACTGATGATATTTTATTCTCACCTAACAGGAATTAAGGTTGCCATTCAACCTTGATTCAAGCTCCATTAAAGAATCAGCTTGTCATCAGAGACTACTTAGGGAACATGAGGGACCTTTATGGTGCTATACCACAGTGAACTATAATGGTATCAGAGATAATGCCACGAATTCACCAAACCCCAGGCTCAATGTTACAGATTTCCCAGCCTTCTCTGTGATGCAACTAGGCCATGTGACTGAATTCTGGCCTACATTATGTGGGTAGAAGTGATGCCTGCCACCTCTAGGCCTGTTCCCTTACCACCTTCCCCCTGAACCCCACACATAATACTTCATGCTCCTTTTTACTTTTTCTACCATTTGTTTGTAGTTAATCAAGTTGAATTCTAAGGTCTCAGGGCATGGAGCCATAACATGAATGGAGCCTGAGCCCCTGACTGGCTGAATGCAACAGAGCCTTTCTCTACACTATATCAACCATGTTTGGTCTATGCCAGAGAGATTTTCAGGTCACCTGGATAGTAATGCTTACCTTAATACATTGCCTTTAGCTACATCTGAATGCAGCCATAAGAACTAGGTTTGCCAGAAAGTTTCTGAATGTTTTAGAAACTGTCTTAGAAAAGCCCTATAAAACAGCATCCTAGAAAATTCAGGAAAAAAAAAGGAGACTTCTTTGCCATTATAGGCATAGCAAGTGGAAGTAATGTAATCAAAGGCGTAACCACTTACAAACCAAAAACAACTGGCATCCTATATTTAGCTATGGAAGATATAAATGGATCATGTAATTATATTCACCCATACAGATTACACACACCATTGCTTGTGTGTTAATGTACTTAAATTTTGTTACGAAAACAAAATATCCTCCTGTCATACTCTGAGTAAACAGATTCTTAGCAAAAATAATGAATAATGTCTGAAAAGAGAAAAGGAAAACTTGAGGAAAATGAACCAAGATTTTCCCTTAAAGGTGAAAAATAGGAAAAGATACAAGGTTGGTTGGATAAATATAGAGATCACACAAACTAGAAATTTAAATGTGTGTTATTTTAAAGGCCAAAATAAACAAAGCATGATGTATATTAACCCACTATCACCACGGTTTTTGGACGTCTGTAGTCCATACTTGGAAGACAAAATAACCAAGTGAAACAGGATGACTTGCTTTTCTCTTTTAAGCAATCAATCTCTTCTATGGAAGGATTTAGCTATGCTTCAATTCTCTGGAGAGACTCTATTAAAAAAAAATTATGTTGTTATATATGAAACTATCTCCACAACGGGCTCAAATTTGAAGTAGCAGAAAACTTTGGATTCAAACCTATAAATGCAACTGATTTTATTCTATTTTAAATTTTATCCTCAAGGAGTACATTGTATATTTTAAGTCATTCTGGAAGATGGTTTCCAAACATCTTTCTGTTCATAGGAGAATTTGCTAAACAGCAACACTTTCAGCCACTCACTAATATTGGAGCACCTCCTATACTCATTAATGGTTCAATCCACTGTGTATTTGTGTGTGTGTGTGTGTGTGTGTGTGTGTGTCTGTGTGTTTCTCATTTTGCTGCACTGGAGGCAGTTTTATGCCTCCAATTTTTAATTTTTTTTCATACATAGTAGGTGTATATATTTATGGGGTACATGAGTCATTTTGATTTGGGCACATAATGTGTAATAATTACAGCAGGGTAAATGGAGTATGCATCACCTCAAACATTTATCCTTTATTTGTGTTACAAACAGTCTAATTATACTAGTTATTTAAAAATGTACAATATATTATTGTTGACTGTAGTCACCCTGTGGTGTTATCAAATACTAGATCTTAATCCTTCCAACCATATTTTTATACTTATTAGTATTCCCAATTTGCCCCTCCACCCACCCACCCACTAAACTTTCCAGCCTCTGGTAACCATGATTTTACACTCTACCTTCATGAATTCAATTGTTTTATTTTTCAGCTTTTATAAATAAGTGAGAGCATGAGTTTGTCTTTCTGTGCCTAGCTTATTTCACTTAACATAATGACCTTCAATTCCATCCATGTTGTTGCAAATGACAGGATCTTATTCTTTTTAATGGCTGAATAGTAATCTGTTGTGTATATGTGCCACATTTTCTTTATTTACTCAACTGATGATGAACAGTTAGGTTGCTTCCAAATCTTGGCTATTATAAACAGTGCTGCAATAAACATGGGAGCATAGATAACTCTTTGATATACTGACTTGCCTTCTTTTGGGTACATATCCAGTAGTGGGATTGCTGGATCATATAGTAGCTCTATTTTTAGTTTTCTGAGGAACCTAAAAACTGTTCTCATAGTGGTTGTACTAACTTACATTCTCACCAAGCATGTATGAGGGCTCCCCTTTCTCCACATCCGCACTAGCATTTGTTACTGCCTCACTTTTGGATAAAAGCCATTTCAAATGGTGTGAGATGATATCTCATTGTAGTTTTGATTTGCATTTCTGTAATGATCCATGATGTTGGGCACCTTTTCATATCCCTGTTTGCCATTTCTATGTCATTTATTGAGAAACGGCTCTTTACATCTTTTGCCTATTTTTAATTAGATAATTACATTTTTTTCTATAGAGTTGTGTGAGCTCCTTATATATTCTGGTTATTAATCCCTTGTTAGAGGAATCGTTTGCAAGGCTTTTCTCCCATTCTGTGGGTTGTCTCTTCACTTTATCAATTGTTTCCTTTGCTGGGCAGAAGGTTTTTAACTTGATGTGATCCCATTTGTTCATTCTTGCTTTGGTTGCTTGTGCTTGCAGTGTATTACTCAAGAAATTTTTAGCCAGACCAATGTCCTGGAGAGTTTCCCCACTGTTTTCTTTTTTATTCATTTTTTTCTTTTAAAAATTCTACATGCAGGATGATCCCCAATGTTTTCTTGTAGTAGTTTCATAGTTTGAATTCTTAGATTTAAGTATTTAATCCAATTTGATTTGATTTTTGTATATGATGAGAGATAGGAATCAAGTTTCATTCTCTTGCATATGGATATCCAGTGTTCCCAGCACCATTTATTGAAGAGACTGTCCTTTCTCCAAGGCATATTCTTAGCACCTTTGTCAAAAATAAGTGCACTTAGGTGTACGTGTTTGTTTATGTGTTCTCTCATCTGTTCAATTGGCCTATGTGTCTGTTTTTATGCCAGTGCCATGTGGTTTTGGTTACTAAAGCTCTGTAGTATAATTTGAAGTCAGGTACTGTGATTCCTCCAGTATTGTTCTTTTGGCTCAGGATAGCTTTGGCTATTCTGGGTCTTTTGTGGTTCCAAATGAATTTTAGGATTGTTTCTCCTATTTCTGCGAAGAATGTCGTTGGTATTTTGATACAGATTGCATTGAATCTGTAGATTGCTTCGGATAATACGGACATTTGAACAATATTGTTTCTTCTAATCCATGAACATGGAGTATCTTTCAATTTTTTTGTGTCCTCTTCAATTTATTTCATGAGTATTTTACAGATTTCATTGTAGAGATCTTTCAGTTCTTTGGTTAATTTGTACATATTTTAATGATATTAGTTACTATTGTAAATGGGGTTACTTTTTAATTTCTTTTTCAGATTGTTCACTGTTGGCATTTAAAAATGCTACTGATTTTTATATGTTGATTTTGTAATCTGCAACTTTACTGAATTTATCAGTTGTAATAATTTTTGGTCGAGTCTTTAGGTTTTTCCAAACATGAGATTATATTATCAGCAAATAATTAAAATTTGACCTTTTCCTTTTTAATTTTGATGCCCTTTCTTTCTTATCTCTGATTGTTCTACTGAGAACTTCCAGTACTACGTTGAAAAACAGTAGTGATACTGGGTACCTTTGTCACGTTCCAGATCTTAGACGAAAGACTTTTAGTTTTTCCCCATTAAGTATGATACTAGCTATGGGTCTGTCATATAGGCTTTTATTATGTTGAGGTATGTTCCTTCTATATTTAGTTTTTTGAGGGTCATGATGTTTATTCGTGTCTGGGCATTAAAGAGTTGGGTCTTTGTTGTAGTCTTCACAGTCTGGCCTTGTTTGTATTCATCCTTCTGGAGAAAGCTTTCCAGGTATTCGAAGGGACTTAGGTATTGTGATCTAAGTTTTTGGTCACTGCAGCTGTATCTGCCTTAGGGGGCATCCCATGCCCAGTAACAATGTAACTCTTGCCGACTCATAGAGGTTCCATCTTGGTGGTCTTGGATAAGATCCAGAAGAATTCTCTCAATTACCAGGCAGAGACTGTTGTTCATTTCCCTTGCTTTTTTCCAAACAAATGGAGTATCTCTCTATGCTGACCTGCCTGAAGCTGGGAAAGGGGTGATACTAGCTCCCCTGTGGCTGCCACCACCACTAGAACTTTGCTGGGTCAGACCTGAAGCCAGCCCAGCCCTGGGTCTCACCAAAGGCTCGCATTAACCACTGTCTGCTACTGTCTATGTTCACTCAAGGCCCTAGGACTACAGTCAGCAGGCAGTGAAGCCAGCCAGGCTTGTGTCCTTCCCTTCAGGGCAGAAAGTTCCTCCTCATCCTGGGCAGGTCCGGAGATGCTGTCCAGGAGGCAGAGCCTGAAGTCAAAAACCTTAGGAATCTATCTGGTGCTCTATAATACTACAGCTGAGCTGGCACCTAAGCCACAGGACAAAGTCCTTCCCACTCTTCTCAATCTCTCCCTGTGGCTGCCACTGCCACAGGCCTGTGGCAAATACTGCCTGACTACTGCCAATGTTCACGCAAGGTCCAAGGGCCCTTCACTCAGCTTGTAGTGAATGTTGCTAGGCCTGGCACTCTCCCTTTAGGGCAGTGGGCTCACCTCTGGCCCAGGGCAGATCTAGAAATGCCACCCAAAAGCCAAGGCCTATAATCAGTGACTCCAAGAGACCCCACTGTGTCCAAGCTTGTAGCTAGGCTATAAAACAAAGTCTCCTTTACTCTTTTCTCTCCTTTTCTCAAAAAGAAGGAGTCCCTCTCCCTAGTCAACTCAGCTGGTAATGTGCTGGGTTACATCTAATGCCAGTGTGTCTCTGAGTCCCACCCAAAGCCGAAGGCAAGTACTGCCTGGGTGCTGCTGCTGATTATTTGAGGCCCCATAGCTCTTTAGTCAGCAGGTGATTAATCCTGCCTGGACTGGGTCCTCCTCTTCAAGGCCCAGGGTGCATCTAGAAGTACTGTCTTGGAGGTAGGTCCTGGAATGGGGGCTTCAGGACTCTGCCTAGTGCCATATCCTACTGTAGCTGAGCTGGTATCCAAGTTGCAAGACAAAGTCCTCTTTACTCTTCCCTCTCCTCTCTTCAAGTAGAAGGAATAAATGTCTTCCAGATTTGTAAGCTGCACTGCCTGGGTTTGGGGAAGGGGTGGCACAAGCACTCCATTGGCCACCCCAGCTGGCATCTCACTAATTCATGTGTCCCCCTCCAAGGCCACTGGCTCCGATCCCAGCACACCACCAGGACTTGCCCAGGAATCAAAGTCCTGCAGCCTAGACTGCCTTTCAAGTTTATTTAGAACCCCAGAGCACTTTAGCCTGCAGTGTTGAGGCTTGCAACAACTAAGGTTCTAACTGCTGGGATGGGTGGTTCCCTTCTGGCTGGGGCTGGTCTAAATGCTCCATCCATGAGCCACCATGGCAAGGCAGCACCAAGTTCCAATGCAAAGTTCCACAATCTCTGTGTTCTACCTCCCACAAGTGCACAGATTCTCTTTCCATGCCACGTAGTTGCTGCTGAGGAATGGGGGAGGAGTGGTGTTAGCAGTTCAAGACTGTCTTTCCTACCTTCTTTAGTGCCTCTTTCAGTGATTTGAAGTTAAAACTAGGTACTGTGATCACTCACTTGATTTTTGGTTCTTATGAAGGTACTTTTTTTTGTGTGTGTGGATAGTTGTTCAATTTTGTGTTTCTACAGGGAGGACAATCAGTGAAGGCTTCTATTCAGCCATTTTGCTCTGCTTCCTCTTTTATGTGGCTTTTTATTTGGAATCCTATACTGCCTCAGGGCAAAAAATGCATTAGATAAGCTAAGACACAATAAATGGATATTCAAACAGCTATACATATAAACTTATATTTTTGGTAGTATATATTTATACCCTGTAAACAGAACATTTTGATAAATTCTATTTCTCTTGATTTATGTCAAAAATATGAAAAATATGCATTTATAACTGCAGCATCATCAAGTATGTTTCTGACTGAAGATGACTTTGAGTTTAAGTAGGTATCAAGGAAAACAAAACCCAATGCATATAATTTTACATATCTGATGATTAGAAAGATTGTCCATAGATAGGCTTCTGGCTACATTTCAAATCTTGCTTTTCCTACACTACTTGAATACTTTCGTGACAGGTAACATGGGGCACACTCACGTCACAATACAATCTCTGGTCTTGTGCCTTGGGTCACAATACAGGGTGGCTCAGCACAGTGGATAGTATTCCTGGAAGACTTTGCCACACCAGAGCAACTAGTCATAACATACATAGCAGGGACTGGTAATCAATAAATATATTCCACCAATGAATTGTGGGGGTTTCAAACTGCATGTTCCTGCTGGGAATTTTAAATCTGTATCTTTCATCTATGAGTAATGATAATTGAAAGTTATTTTATATCCTCAACTTGACTTTCCCTTAGTCAGAGCCCCCAGAAGCCCACAGCTGCTCAAACATCTCTCATTTTGAAGGGGCTTTTGAAAGGGGCTTTTGAAAGGGGAAGGGACTACAGTCTTAGCCAACTTTGATTAAATTATCTCACTTTTTCAAGTTTTACAGAAAAAATATGAAGACATCCCCAGGGCTCCTCTCAGCATTCTGGAAGGAACCCATCCAGTGGTGGGTCCTCAGGCCTAAGCTTCTCCAGCTTCAGTGTATTCCTACTTTTACATATAAGTTGTTTTTATTTCCTTATAAAAACTTTATATTATGCCAATTTTCAAACATATACAGAAGTCATGATAATATATAATAACTCACCATATACTTATCACTTAAGTTTCAACAACTATCATTTCAGGGCCTTTCCTATTTCTTCCACGGCCCTGTCCACTCTTCCCTTCCCTCCCCACACCACAATTATTTTGAAACAAACCCTACACTTGCCATTTCACCTACAATTATTTCTGTACATACATGTATGTTTAGGTTTATATTTCCTGTATGGGGTTTTATGCCAAATCTATCAGTGGCCATAATTAAAATGAATGTTTTGACTTTTACAAGAATTATATTTATTTCTGCTATTTTCATAACAGGAACCAAATCTATTCAACACTACTCACTTTTAACATTTACCATAAAGATGAGTGCTCACTTGGACAGCATATATACAATAAAGATGAGATTTCATTTGAACTAACAATGACCTTTTTCTTTCACAATAGAGCTGCGAATAAAATTCTGTTCCATGAACCCCCATATGTTTTATTTTTATGGCTAATAATAGTCGTTAATCAATCATCACACATATATACATACAAATCTCACAGAAAGACATTTATAATTTTTCTTCCTGTATCTCAGTTCTCTAGCCTAAACTGAACTAGATTCTTCAATCATGGGTAAAAGTCTGTAAATAAGGCATTTGTGAAAGAAATAAGAAAAATACAAAAAAGTCATCTAACCTATCACTAGTTAAAGGAACCTAGGCCACACCCCATCCCACATATGTGCAGATTTTTGTATCGGTTTGTTTTTATAGCACCATCATTATATGTCATGTCATTTTCATATATCATAAAGTATGCATAAAATAAAAATATTTTAAAATCTAATTACTGGCATTTTAGTCAAAGTTGAGAGAAGAAATTTAAGTTGGTGCCTATAGTTCAAGGAGAAATTTATACGATTTCACTATTCTCACTAGTAAAATAAAGCCTGTTGGGACACACTGCCTTAGGGAATTCTCCTTTAGAGCCATAAAGGCTCCAGCGTGAGGAAAAAAATAATATCTTAGTGTGTTAGAGAGCGCTGGAACGTGCCTTGGCTCAGGAATTGCTCTGATATTGAAGAGTTGTGATAAATTCCTTCATAATTTGAGAGTATACCCTGGGCTTGAATCCAAGAATTCTGGGATAAACAAGACAAGCATGGTCCCTACCTTCGCAGAACTTATGATCTACTGAAACAGACTACTATGTGAGGAAGCACAATAAAATGTGGCACTTTCTACAGCAGAGTTATTATAGGGGCTTCAGTAGTGCAGAGTAAAGCAGATGAATCAGGAATAACCTGGGAAGTGATTCAGGTGATGAAGCTGAGGCTCAGGGTATAAGAATCTAGAAGTCAAATTATCATTGACATTTCATTTTATTGACAGGAGAGCTCTGTGCAGAGGGGAGGGGAGATGGGAGGAGACAATGTCAGGGCAGGGAGAACAGGTAGAAGACCACTGCCATGAGTATGAGCAAGAGAAGGTGGCACCCCCAAACCAGGGCAGTGGCAAGTAAAATGGGAGGAAGTGGACAGAGTTGAGAGCTATTTCAGAGTTAACATCTATGAAGTTTATTGATGGATTAGTAGGAGTGAGAAGAAAACAGGGAGTATCAGATACATGTCCCAGAAGGGAAAGTGGCAATTTTTGTTTTGTGAAGTTGGACAAGGAGTTAAGCTATTTGACTTCTAGATTCCTATTTCAGTTGATTCTCCAGAGACAGACAAACCTCTCAAAGTAGAGCTCAGCTGTGCACTTCATGAAACTTTGAAGAATATGTGCAAGTGGTATAATCGCTGTAATAATTTAATGGGGCTGCTTTGTGCCTTTAAAGCTAGGAAGTAAGCATGCCTTTGTGTGTTCAAAATGCTAATTGAATTATCTCTGACTTTAGTTTATGTTCCTTAAGTACAAACTCTTAAGTCAGGCCAAAGGGATCACAGCTATATTGTATCATACTTAGCTACCTTTTTTATAAGAAAGGATTTTTATTTCAAAAATAAACAGAGGCATACAGACATAAACCCATAAAGTATGTGGGCTGGTACTTTAAAGAACTATGTATTTGCACAAGGACCAGGAGAGCTTTCTTAAAAGGGACCAGGTCCTGGGAATTCTCTCTAAAAGTGATTTATTTCTGTCAACATTCTTCTTCAACTTAAACATACACATTCACATATATTTAAATTCCTTCAGACATTTGAGTTTAAAGTTTTACTCTTGATCTACTGAGTAAATACCTTTAGCAAATAGGCAATAAATTAAGAGTGAAGGCAGCTTTCCTCTTTGAGTCTACCTTCCTCATACAAATCTCTATCTAAATACCTAAAGATTATTTGATGATATTTATTTCAAGATATTTCCTATGAAGTATTTATATATGTATTGTGTGTGTGTGTATATATATATATATATATATATATATAAAACATATATATAACATATATATCACAAATGATTGAAATGTCTAAGATTTGCTGTTTTTTCCTCACAAAAGAGTTTTTCCTCTGCTGTCTGACAATGTAGATTTCAAACTTTATAGATATATTAATAGAATCATTTTCAACAAACAGTTGTTAAATATCTACTGTATATAGGTGGATATGCTAGTGTATGTCAATGTGTATCATTACCATAATAAGCCAATTGTCAAAAAAAATCAGACAACTTAACTGACAAATAATAATATTAAACAAACTCATGACCACAAATGGAAACAGACTTAGGTGAATACTTTCTACCTTTCTAGTTTATTTAGAGGACAACTAAGAACAAAAACAATCATTTACAAAGCTTGTTCCCTAGTGATTGTAACAAGAATTGTCCATTCTACAGCCCTAAAAATACATTTTCCATAGAATCCTGATAAGCATCTTCAACAAAATGATATTGTACATGGCCAGTGGCACAAGTCAAGTTATTTCACATTCCAGGTTATTACTGAGCACCCAAAAAGTCTTCACGTTATTTATATTTTCTATAAAATAATCTTTAGTTCCCAGTAGGAGGTAACTTTGCATTAAATGATGTACCAGCACTTTGGTATATATATATCATATTAGTGTGTATCATATTAGTACATTATCCCTAATACAAAAATCTCATCTGTTACTTTAATGGAAAGCTTTACTTTTTCCTCACTTATAACTTACAGAAAGACATGTTGAACAAGTTAGTTATGTCAATACATGTCTGTTAAGCTGAATTCCAAAAGGACTGGAAGAATTTCTTAAAATGCTCTGTTTACATTGCTGCTGCACTAACATCGCTGACCCTATTAAAAACATACATGGACAGTTCTGTAACATTTTGTATGATTTAAATGACAGGGTAACATAAAAGAGAGCCAAAATAGGTGTTTTGATGTTTCAGAAGTGATTCCCTGGGGCAGAATGAGAGTGATTGTCCAGCTAATTTGAAAGTGATCAACCTCTAAACCTGGATTGGGAGATACTGAGCATAAGATAGAGAATAAGCACAAACATCATCCAGAATGGAGTGAATTTTTTTGTGGAGTTGTTCTTCCAACCTTGAGGTGCCAAGGAATCTTGCTGGTGTGAAGACTGGTTCATACAAGGAGAAATAGCCCCAAGATGTGGTCAACTTGACCTTATGAACCTTTCAATCAAGCAGCCCATCATACAACAAATAGCTGCCCCAATAACACAGCACTTTGGCTCTTTCTTTATTACTCAATGAAACGTCATGGAGAGAACTTCTTATCTAGTTCCAAGGTTTGTTCCTGGGTTCCTGCTCCATCCCTGCCTTTACTCAGCGTCAAACATTTGGTCTCCACTTTCTGTCTTCTGCTTCCAGAACTACACCTGCACTTTAGGCAGATATGGACACTTAGATTTTTGGCACCTTGTTATAGATATTGTTTGAACTCACTCTGGTACCTATGAATTTGGCTACCCCTCCACTCAAACTCTGGTCTCCAGGAGTTCTCTGCCTGACTATTGTATCCATCATACTCAACCCTGCCCAGACAGAGCAGAACAAACAGTCTGGCCTCTATCCTGTGAAGGTACTTTATCAGTCAGTCAGGAGAAGCCTGGGGATGCTTCTGTCACCAACAGCCCCAAACTCTCTGGAGTCTACAGCAGAGGTTTATATTTGGCTTATTCTACAGCCCACCATGAGCCGGCTGTGACTCTGTACCAAATCACCCTCACTTAGAGGCTCCTCTTGTTGGGACGATCACTGGTCACATAACATGGGGAAGAAAGCATATAGCAGTGCAAACCAGTTCTTAAAGACTTGACCAGAAGTGATACATTTCCATTCAAAATTAATTGGCCAATGCATCACATAGGCATGCTTCATGTCAGGAGGTACAAAAGATCCTACCCAAAGACAGGAGAACCAAAGATACTGCTGAATAATACTAACTACTACTGTTAGCAAAACGGGGTCCTGATCTAGACCCCAAGAGAGGGTTCTTGGATCTCATTCAAGAAATAATTAGGGGTGAATCCATAGAGCTAAGTGAAAGTGAATTTATTAAAAAGTAAAGAAACAAAAGAATGGCTACTTCTTAGGCATAGCAGCCCTGAGGGTTGCTGGTTGGCTATTTTTATTGTTATTTCTTGATTGTATGCTAAACCAGGGGTAGATTATTCATAAGTTTTCCAGGAAAGGGGTGGGGAATTCCTGGAACTAAGAGTTCCTCCCCTTTTTAGAGTACATAACATAACTTCCAGGTATTGCTATGGCATTTGCGAACTGTTGAGGGGCTGGTAGGAGTGTCTTGTAGCATGGTAATACATTATAATTAATGTATAATGAGCAGTGACGATGACCAGAGACCACTTCCGTTGCTATCTTGGTTTTGGTGGGTTTTGGCTGGCTTCTTTAGCATATCCTGTTTTATCAGCAGGATCTTTGTGACCTGTTTCTTGTGATACCAGTCCTGCCAACCTCCTATCTCATCCTGTGACTAAGAATGCCTAATATCCTGAGAATGCAGCCCAGTGGGCCTCAGCTTTAATTTATCCAGCCCCTATTCAAGATGGAGTCACTCATGGAACTGAAATAGACCACATTATTGGTCGCTTAGATCTGTTGACTCTCATCAAAGCCCAAGGAAAGCTTTAACTTAATGTTTAATTAGGATATAACAGGGATTGACTGAGAAGAAATAAATGCTTCTTAGAGAAACCTCTCCTGCTAGAACAAGTTATTTGTAGCAATATATTAATAATGACAGCTAACACTACATTTATCAAGCATTTGCTATGTACCAAGTATACTTTTAAGCACTTTACATATATTAACTCATTTAATCATCCAGCAATCCCATGATGTAAGTATTCTTTTGATTACTGTTTTATAAACAAGGAAACTAAGTCACAGTGATGTTTAGTAAAGTGCTCAGGGTCAAGAGCTATCATGGTTTACTAGTTGCTAATTTAACCTTTAAATTATCAGCATAAATGTATAAAATGTGGTTTGGTGCTTCTGATAACTCCAGGATTTATACACTGGGTCATTGTGAACACATTGACTTGTTATTTTTAAAGCAATGTCTCTATCCAGGCTTCAGTAGAGAACATTTCTGGCATATTTCAAGAAGAAATAGACTGGATAAAAATGTGCAGGAGTTCCACTTCTGGCTAGAATGTAGAAACTCACAAGAGAGCATCATTTTCACCCTAACCACCAAAACAAGCCTGATAAGCTACACAATCAAAGTTTTATAAAATTCACTAGAGAGTGGAGGAGGCAAAGAAATGTGAATGAGCATGGTTCCAGAAAACAGTGAGCCTCTTATAGGTGAGAAGATGGCCTTAATTGTTCTCAATCTGGGTAGAATGATGGGTGGAGTGGAAATCTACCATGGAAGAGAACAAGGAGAAACCAGGCAAAATTTTAACGAAAGTTTAATGGTCACATGTGGTCTGGTGTGACAGATGAGAATGCTAACGAGTTTAGCCACAGGGTCTGCACTGACTTACCAAATCATTCCCACAGATTGTCACCGTGCTCAGGGTATTGTGCCAAAGGCTGTGTGTTGGGCTGCTCTTGCATTGCTATAAAGAAATACCTGAGACTGGATAATTTAGAAAGAAAAGGGAAAGAGATTTAAATTGGCTCATGGTTCTGCAGGCCATACAAGAAACATAACGGCCTCTGCTTCTGGGGTGGCCTCAGGAAGTTTATAATCATGGCAGAAGGCAAAGAGGGAGCAGGCACATCACATGGCCAGAGCAGAAGAAAGAGAGTGATGAGAGAAATGCCACACACTTGTAAATGATGAAATCTCACAAGAAGTCACTCACTATTGTGAGGACGGTACCAAGAGGATGGTGATAAATCATTCATGAGAAATCTGCCCCCATGATCCAATCACCTCCCACCAGGCCCCACCTCCAACACTAGAGATTACAATTCAAAGTGTGATTTGGGTGGGGACAACATCCAAACTTTATCAAGCTGAGATAGGTAGAAAAAAGAGAGATGACCCACTTGCCTTTCCTAAGTGCAAGGCAGCCACCTCTAAAAACAGAACTGAAAACTCCGGAAAGCACACTGGAGACACTCTCTGCTCTGAGGTACTGAAGGCGTGGGTAAGTTGAGAGAAATCTATCTGTGATACTCCCACAAGTCAACAAAAGAAAGACTAACAACCCAATAAAAATGGGCAAAATAGTTACTCAAACAGATACATCACAAAAGAAGATTGTATGAAAGACAAATAAGTACACAGAATAGTGGTCAATATCTTCAGTTTCCAGGTAAATGCAAATTAAACCAAAATGTAAAAGACTGACAACATCAAATATTGATGAGAATAGGAAGCAACTAGAACTCTTGTGCATTTCTATTTAGAGTGTAGGCTGGGCATAGTGGCTCACGCCTATAATCCTAGCACTTTGGGAGGCTGCCACAGGAGGAAAGCTTGAGCCTAGAAGTTCGAGGCTGCAGTTCCAAGGCAACAGAGTGAGATCTTTCTCTAAAAAATAATTTTAAAACCCCACGCATTAAAACGGTGAAAATTCTGGTTAGAGTATGAAATAGTACAACCAATTTGAATAACTGTTTCGCAGTTTTTAATAGTTAAATATAGATCTGACCTAAGACTCAGCAATTCCACTCCTAGGCAATTACTGTAGCTGAATGAAAATGCATGTTCATAAAAAGACTTATTTACTAGTGATCAAAACAGTCTTATGCATAATAAGTCACAACTGGCAATTACCTACATGCTCACCAATGTGTACGTGGATAAAACTTTGTTCATACAATTGAATACTATTCAGCAATAAAAAATATAAATTATTCACATACCCCCAAAGATGGATGTTTCTCAAAAACATTATGCTGAGTGAAAGAAGTCAAACACAAAAGTATATATGTATGAATCCATTTATATGAATTTCACCAAAATAATATATGGTGATAGAAATTAAAACAGTAATTGAATTGACCCAGAAGGGGCCAAGTAAGACTTCTGGCCTGGTAAGATTCTTTACTTGGTTTCAGATGTTAAGTGCATACACTTCTCAAAACTTAACTGAAACAAAGTTTTGTGCAGTTTATTGCAGCATAATTATACCTCAGTTTTTAACTGTACATGGTCAAATATCATTATTTCAGAATATTGAGAATGAGTCAGCTCCAAATTTAGTCCATGATATAAGAGTTAAAAACCAGGCCCTGCAAGCCACCCAAAGTCAATATTTTAAAAATCACAGTACTTTTCTTATTCATAACATTTAATAGACAGCTACAGACAGGACAGGGCTTGCTATAAAAAGTGCACAATCCCATACCTGATGAGTGATCTTTTCCTTTTATCTGTCTCTAGCCAGTGTTATCTCAGGCTGATTCACCCAAAACCTGCTGAGGTGTCACTGCTATAATCTCTCAGTGTCAGCCTATAATTGTTTAGGGTCAGCCTTTAATTCACTGGGGATTCCCACTTTAACCATGCAGAGCTTATCGATTGTATGGCTGGTGAGAGCTCTACCATTAAATGCTTGACTGTTTCATTATTGCCACTTCTGATCTCAAGTTCTCTATACAGGTCTGTGCAAATACTTTCCCGTGAGGCTCCTTTGAAGTACTCCAAACTGACTACAGGTGACTGTAAATGAGAAAAAGAACATCTCATAGTCTTAACACTGCCCATAATAGCACTTCTCACATTTTAATGTGCATATAAATCGCCAAGGAATCTTGTTAAAATGAAGATCCTGATTCAGCAGGTCTGGAGTGGAGCCCAAGGTGCTGCATTTCTAAAAGCTCCCAGGTAATGGGACAATGCTGGGCCATGGGCCACACTTCGAGTTGTGAGGACCAAGTATTCTTTTCTCTATGGTTATGTTCTCTGTTTCTAGAAATCACCTCTCTCCATGTGTAGATTTGCAATCCAGGCTTTGATATTCGACAGCTTCAGATTCAAAATGTGCAAGCTAGGGTCCCAACAGTAGACAAAGGATAGCTTTTGGATTTCAAAATAAACATTTGGACAGGGATTCTAGTTTTTGTGTATTCACTCAAAATCAATTCATCTCCCCTGATGCATTCCCATCATCAATCTGTAGGATTTTTATTGACTAGCAGCTCCCACAGGACAGGTAGCAGATCTTCCAGAATCATCTAAGACCAGAGCAGTGGGCCACATGCTGGAGCCTCACCAACACCTCAGCTGCTGCTTCAGCAGGAACACCCTGTCTGATAGCCGGGGAAGGAGGAATATAGGTCAGGGGGTCCCTCTCTGGGATGGGCCAGAGCCTGCTTCCACAATCAGATCGGGGAAAAGGGCTTCTTTCCCCAGTGGTCCTGCTGGGTGCAATGTTGCTCCTCAGGCAAACATAAAGGAAAACAGATTTTGCCCCAAAGTAACCTTTGGGCAATAGCATTATAAGAGATAGTAAGATTACAGTGACAGGATTATATTTGACATCCCATAGGGACATATATTGAAAGTCTAAAATCTTTAAATAAATATTTAAGATGACAAAAATGCTATCTATATGCAAGAGTTCCAGATTTTATTTTTTAAAATGTACTAGAAGCACTGAATCTAAGCAATTCAGAATATTCATAAGTCCCCCAGCCATTTTACTTAAGGATTTATCATTCAGAATTAAACTTTATATTTAAAACAAGAAATATCAGTGCTTATTGTGGTATAATATACACACATGTGGTATGATATACACTTGAGTTATTGCAATTGATCAGGTTTTTCGTTAATTGGGTCAGTGGCATTAATCGTCAGGCACACAAGTGCTCTGTCAAAGAAACACAACTAAAACTCATAGGCACATAAATGACGGCAAAAGAAGAGCTCTTCAAATTGTTCACAGTTTTGCTAGTTTAACAAGACGGACTAGTCACGGTGTGATGAAGGTTAGGAGTTCCAAACTTTGCATACCCTGCTTAAAATGTAAAAATAAATTTTAAATGAAGGCAGCTAGTTAAGTGTTTCAACTAAGGTACAGGGATCTATCCAGTCACAGAGATCTAGAGATTTATTAGGAAATAGGAACTTCAAGGTGCTCAGGTAGGATACCTAGTACTCAGCAAGACAGCTACATAAAAATGAACTAACAGGCAACTATTTATTCTGCTTTCAGTGCCTGTCATCCTTTCTAGAAGTCTTCCTCTGCCATCCTAGGGCATTTTATGACAGTGGTTTAAGGTATTACTCAACATTAAACAGGGATTAGTCCAACATGTTGGTGGTGATCATAAAATACATACTCTCAGGCAAGGCAAATTTTCCTAACATGGGTTTAGCTAAAGAATCAGGACTTTTCTCCATACTCAAAATGAGTAGTAATAAAATGTGAAGGTGATCAGATATTGGAGGATAATCAGAGATAAATTAATATAGAAAAGCACTGGGTTATTTTGCAATATGGTATCATCACCATCATCACTGTCATCATCACCATTACTGCTACCATCATATATTATTGATAGTACAATAAATGGGAGAAGCCTTATTAAAAATAATTTTGGTAGTAACTATTAAATCTTCAGAATTCATATACCATTTGAGTAAGCAATTTCTCTCCAAAATATCTATCTTGCAGAAATGCACATGCAAAAAAGGCATGGAATAGCTTAATAATATAAAATGTCAATCCTTGCCAATAAAAGTCCAGTCAAAGTTCCAATAGGATTTACTTTGGGCAAATTAGCAAACAAACGCTACAATTTACATAGAACACTACAATTTACATAGAAACATTGTATAAAACAAGGAAAAACTGCAAACACCCTAAGTAATTTCGAAGGCAAATTCATTTAACAAATGTTTATGAAGTGCCTATTATGTGCCAAGTATTGCTTTAGCCAAAGGGATAATTAAATAATACCTTGGTCTGCACCTATGATAAAGCACTAGGCTGAATATAATAAGAAAAAAGTACACTTAATCAACAGATGTGAAAAAACGTTCAAGACATGCTGTGAAATTAAAAAAAAATCAGTGCAATATATGTAAGAATGTATTTAAAAAACATCTTGATCTGAGCATATAAATACATAAATGCACAGAAAATAACTAGTAAAATATGTTACTAACAGGAGATGGATGATTACTGCTGGTGAGAAAAGAGGAACTGAGTGAGTCATGGAAAACTTTGGTTTTGTGTAATATTTGAGTTTTTGCCAGAAGAATGTACTTATCATATGCATACCTAAAATATATCAGGCTACCTGAAAAGCACTGATAAAATGCTCCTTGTGATAATCTGGCCTAGAATAAACTGCACTTAATATAATGTTTTCAAAAACCTTCATATCATTGCTAGTCATTTTTCTAGGACTTTAAATTCTGTAGGCTGATTCTAGACAAAGTTTATTTATTTATCTAGTGGTGGAGGGGGTCTCTGAAAAGTAACCATAATTTTTTAAAGACTTCTTTTAGAGTAGTTCTACGTTCACAGAAAAATTAGGAGGAAGGTACAGAGATTATCCATATACTCCTGCAAAACGTACTTTTGTTGGAAGACAAGGCAGGAGAGCAGATAGATAAGAGAGACAACAAATTAGGATGATGTTTATCATCAGTTGAACTTGGATTCTAATCTTTATTCTGGTGCTGGTAAACATGTGTGCCCTCAGAATGTATGCTTTTAGTATTAAATAATAGGATGCCTAACAAAATATGGCTTAAACAACAGAGATTTGTTAACCCAAACAACCAGAAATTCAGAAACAGAACAGAGCTAGGTAGGGCAATCTCAACAGCTCTCCCTTGGCTTTTTCTTCATGGTTGCAAGATGGCTGCTGTAGTTCCAACCAAATACTGTATCCTCAAAAGACAGCAGTCCAGTGTAAGAAGGAATGAGGATTTTTATTTATGCAAGTCTTTACTTCATTAGAAAGAACACATTTTCCCAACAGCATCCACATATTTCCCCTTACATTTAGTTGACCAGAACCAGGTCACATGGCCACATTCAAGTCAATTACTGGAAAAGAAGAGGAATACCATGTTTGACTTAAACCCAATCATATTCCATAACCTGGGGCTGGGCCCTCTTTCCTGAACACAGAACTATGTGATACCTGCAATAAATCTGGATTCCTCTGTTAACGAAAGAAGAAAAAAGAAATCACCACTGAACATCCAAACAACCAAATTTGCTACAAAAAGTATTAAAGATTCAGTTTGTTCATCTGTAAATTGGGCCAAATGCCTTATTCTCATAATTGCTTGAAACACTAAGTGAGATTGCATATGTAAATCACTTGGCTTATACTAGCTGCTTCACAAAACCCAGTTTTCTCGCTCTACCTCCTTCATTAATAATTTTAACATTATTTCAGTAAGGAACAATTATTATAACAGGAGGTGGAAGAATGAAGGAGCTCAGAATTGGGGTTCTCTACACGCAAGTAGACACATTACCCTAGAGCAGTGGTTCCCAACTTGAGTGTATATTCCAATACATGGTGAACTTGTTAAATCATAGATTCCTGGGCCCCACCCCCAGTAGGTCTTGGATGGACTGAGAATCTGCATTTCTAACAAGCTCTCAGGTGATGCTGATGATGTCGTTCAGGACCACTCTTCACAAGCTACTGCCCTGGAGTGAGGCATAAGCCATGAGTATGAGTGTTGGCGTCAGTTGTTCTCTGAATCCCCATCAGCAAACACAGGGCCAACTCCAGCCAAGGAGACTGGGGAGCAGAGCTGTGAAATGTATGACATTTCTGAATAGTTTCAGATTATTTCCAGGCCGCAGAACTTCGGACTAAAAGATTTTATTTGGGGATAGGCCCCTTCAGGTAAGCTTGAAAGGAGATGAGGAAGGCCACCTACCAACACAAGCCAGCTACCTAGTCCCTCACCTGCCAACTTCCCAACAAAGGGAGAACAAAATAACAAACACTCAAATTCCAAATCCCTTTAAGGGTTTACAAGTATTTCAAGTAAATTATCATTCCTTCTTTTATGCCTGAGAAAACCATTTAAGCAGAGACCCCAAGAATTTTGGGCTCTTTTCCTTTTTTTGCCAAAGGACAGTTCTCCTTGATTGCGCTCTGTCACAAAATCCAAGAGTGGAGCCCCAGACAAACTGGCTAGACAAGCTTGCTGTCAATTGCTTTGCCAACAATGTACCCAAGAACTGGATTAGCAAAAGAATTCTTTCTGTAATTTGATGCAACAGATTTTTCAAAACAATATTTTAATTTGCATACCAAGCCAAATTCCCTCTCAGAGGAGAGATAGAATGCATTCCTTTGTGTAAGACAATACTTATTCATTCCCACGAAATGATGTCAGTGCTTAGTGAGCAATGCTCTTTCTGCGATTCTTTTTCTTGCCTTTAAAGTTTCTATTATAAAATTTTAACCACCTCAGAATCCTACAAGATGTTGCAAATCTTTCTGTTATCGTTTTTGTAAAACCAAAAGAGACAAGGCTATCACCAACTGCCTCACGCACAATTATTTAATTACTTTTTCCTCTTGATATGAATAGGATTTCTGAAATTTATCTTCACCTCCCAGGACTTTCTTCTTATAGGAATACTGATTTGGATAGTTTACTTTTGCCAGTTTTTAATATACAGGGAGCAGTCTCATTGTTTGCTGAAATGATAGGAGGTATTTCAGGGTTGTAAGGCTGAACCCTGGTAGGAATTTTGAGGTTAATGGGAAACACACTGGGCATTTTCTTAGGGGAAATACTCTGGCATAGGGAAGATTATGGACAAAATGCATTCTAACACATATATGATATACAATGGCATAAAGTAGCATAGCATGGCAGGGAGATTTTGGCAAGAGCTTGTTCTTATGATTGCTTGAAAAAGATACCAAGTTTAAAAAAAAAAAACCACAATTCTCTCTCTCATTCTCTCTCTCTCTCCCCGCCACCCCGCCCCCACAAACCTACCTGCCTGGCTATTTATTTCAAGTTTTATTTTAGATTCAGGGAGTACATGTGCAGGTTTATTACCTGAGTATATTGTGTGATGCTGAGGCTTGGGGTACAAATGATCCTGTCACCCCAGATACTAAACATAGTACCTGATATGGTTTGGCTCTGTGTTCCCACTCAAATCTCACCTTGAATTGTAATCCCCATAATCTCCATGTGTCGAGGGCAGGACTAGGTGGAGGTAATTGCATCATGGGGGCAGTTCTCCCATGCTGTTCTCATGGGAATGAGTGAGTCTCATGACATCTGATGGTTTTATAGGCGCCTGGCATTTCCCCTGCTTGCACTTCTTCTCTCTCCTGCCACCCTGTGAAGAGGTACTTTCCACCATGATTGTAAGTTTCCTGAGGCCTCTCCAGTCATGCAAAACTGTGACTCAATTAAATGCTTTCCTTTGTAAATTACCCAGTCTTGGGTATTTCTTTATAGCAGTGTGAGAATGGAGTGATATAGTAACCAATAGTTAGTTTTTCAATCCTCTCCCCATTCTCTCCCTCCCCTCTCTAGTAATGCCCAGTTTGCATTGCTGCCATCTTTATGTCCATTAATATCCCATATTTAGCTCCCACTTATACGTGAGAACAAGTGATATTTAGATTTCTGCTCCTGCATTAATTTGCTTAGGATAAACTGTCTACCTATTACATATCCCAGAATTTTAATATTAAAGAAAAAAATCAAATTTCTATTTGAACTCCAACTGTGTGCTACTTTTTTTAAGTGTGAAAAGCTTGAAAAATATAGAAGTGAAGAAAAGAAAATAATACAGTATCAACCAGCCTAAATTAACAACTGTTCACACTTATCCAATATAACGTAGCTAATTTTAAAATAAAAAAGAGCAGTGTAATTAAAAAACAAAAACAACCTTGCTTTTTTGTGCCCCATTTGCCTTTCACTATTTAATTGTTGGGTACTCTTCCAGTACATAGGTTTATAGTTTTATTTCATATACATCTTAATCCCATAGTATATCCCTAAACAATACATAATATAGTCTTGTATGTTTTCTAATGTCTACATAAATGCTATTGCAAATAGTATTTATGATACTGAAACTCGATTTTTTTCTTTCAGTGTTATAGTTTTGAGTTTATCTTTTTTGACACATATAGATCTAGGTTATTTTTAATGGTGGCATAATATTCTATTCTATGAATATGCTACAATTTATCTTTTAGTTAGCTAATGAAACCTTCAGCTATTTTCCATTTTTCACCATTACAAACCATACTGCAATGAACAGTATTGTCCATGTTTCCTAGGCAGTAGGGGAAGAGGTTTTCTTGGGACTACATTAAGGACTATATTAAGGACAGAACTGCTTGGTCAGAACATCTGCACATCTATTTTGATAGATACTATCAAAATGTCCTCCAGAGAGGTGATAGCAATTGGTATTCCAACTGGCAGTATTGACAGTTTTTGTTTTCCCTAATTCTTGTCAAAATTCTATCATTCTTAAGTTATTCCATTCACCCATGAGTCCCTGGTAAACAATCAAGGTGAATTTTCTACCCACACCTGGGATGACACTGCAGCAAATGTCTCTTCCTCTGCTTCTCACCCCTAGCATAGAAACAGACTGTCTCTTTTCAGTAGAGAACTGCTTTCCCACACAGTGGGATTATTAGTCAAAAAGCTATGAAGGGGCTTCTCTCTATGTACAGTGATTGATCCAGAGGTTGACATCAGAACATGTCCAATCAGACTTTCTCTTTTGAGGTTAATATGTGCAATGGCGGAGAAAATAGCTCCCTTCTTTAAAGAACTTTAGGAGTGAGGACCAAGTTGTTTTTGCTCATCTAAGGATGAAACCATGGAGAGGCAAAAGGAATCAAGATTATAGAAATTCCACCTCTAGGTACATACCCAATTGAACTGAAAACAGAAACTCAAACAGATATTTGTACACCAATGTCTATTTCAGCATTATTCACAGTAGCCAAAAGACGGAAACAAACCAAATATCTACCAACAGATGAATAAACAACATGTGCTATAGACATGTAATGAAATATTATTCCACCATAAAAAGAAATGAAGTACTAATCAATGCTACAACATGGATGAACCTTAAAAACATTATGCTAAGTTAAATAAGCCATACTCAAAAGGACAAATATTAATAATTCCACTTATATGAAATATCTAAAATAGGCAAATGCATAATGACAGAAAATACATTAGAGGTTACCAGGGGCTTGGGAAGAGGGGAACTGGAAAGTTAATGCTTAATAGGTATGGAGTTTCTAGCTGGTATGATGGAAAAGATTTGGAAACAAATAGTTGTGATAGTTTTATAACATTGTTAATGTAATTAATGTCATTGGATTATACAATTAAAATGATTAAAATAGCATTTTATGTTATATATATTTTATCACAATAAAATATTTAAAAGGCACAAGATTGAAAATTTAAAAAGGAAAAAAGATTAGATGGATAGATAGTTATACAGACAGAAAGATACATATGTATATGACCTTACCACATAATTTGACTCCCTGAATCATACCATGCCTGAAGTCAGCCCTAATTCTTTTAACTTTTAGTTACAAAAACCAATACATTCTACTTTTTAATCTAGTCTGAATTGGCTGGCACCAGAAACTCAAATAATTCTGGATCCTATTATTTTAGGCATAATAGTGTACAGTTAGGAAGGAAAAAGATATACCTTGACATTCGTTTAGGTTCTGAAAATTTTATTTAAATCCCTGATATTGGCAGAAAATCAACCAAATCTCATTCTAGTCACGTGTGTGTGTGTGTGTGTGTGTGTGTGTGTGTGTGTGTGTGTGTTAGTAGAAGCTGGTAATAACTCGGATAAGCATGATTTCCTAAGTTCATTTACCTGCTTGTTACAGGTCTAGCCCAACCATAGCTTTTCCAGATACATTTCTCCTCTGGTTAATGTGCTAAAAAGAATCAAGTGACAAATTAAAGGGGATAAAGGAGAATAGAGTCCACAATGATGAGAAGATGAATAGTAAAATTCTGCTACCGAACAGAAAATGAAATAATCCAAAATTCTAAGGCAAAAGTAATTCTCATATTTTAAGCATTTATATTAACCTGGAGAGTGGCTGCTCCCTTTCCAAAAGTCATCATCTGTTTTAGAAGACACCAGGAGTCTCCTTATTTATAAAGGCAATTAATCATTATTATCTTGATTTCACCAGCCCTTTATAGTAAAGAAATTGACAAGGCCTCAGTGGAATAAAAGAAGAAGGAACAAGGGGAGGAGGGAAGGGAGGAAGAGAATATCTCCTTGATTTTTATTTTGCTTTAGTTTGATGTTTCCATCTTCACATAAGTTTAGCAACAGACAACATAAATATAGATAGAACAAAATAATTGAGGATTCACAAAACTAGCTAGGTAATTTTTGCCTTAAATAAATTATTGAAAACAACTGTACTTTGAATCTAACAGTTTCTCCTTTCTTGGAAATTACACATATAGCAACTGGCAGACTGGCTCGTAATCTTGGTCATGATATAATAGAATGAAGCAAAAAATAAATTAATAAATTTACAAAGAGATAAGCTGTAGCCTTAAATGGATTATTTATTGTAGAATTTCCTTAAGGACTTAAATATGAGTGGTGAACAACAAAGTTGTAAGAGATTCCAAAATAACCGAGTGTTATAAAAATCGCAGAAATGCAACAGTCTTCAGGACAGGCAAGAAAAAGAGAATGGATTTGTGTGTATGGAGTAGGAAGAGAGAAGCAAATTGGCAGATGCTAGTGACTCCAATAGGCAAAATCTGATAGTTAATAATAGGTTAGATTGCTTTTATGTTTCCACAATGGCCAAGTTTCAGAATTGTAAATTCAAAAGGAAATTATATAAAATACAATAAAAACGAATTATTTGTTCAACATGAAAAGAAAAATGCAAAGAGAAGAAATACTGACAGTTGAAACATTATTTTTCTCCTGAATTTCTTCTTTCTCTCTTTTTTTTTTTTTTTTTTTTTTTTTGCTCTGACATAGCTCCATAAGGACTGAAAGAAGGGGGAGGAAAAAGGAAGCAAGGGATCTCACTGAAAAACAAATAGGGCTTCCAAAATTCGTTTATGCTTCTCTTCATCCAGTTTAGCCCTTTTTCCCTCTCTTTAAATGCTTACATGGGTGTTTTTTCTGCCTGGTATTCATAAGCCAGACATTTTGAAATATGTAGCTTCATACCAATAATAGGGTGGGGTGGGATGCCACACAGAGGATCTTGCGTTCCAAATAAAAGCACAAAGAACTGCCTCTTGAAATCTGTAACATTTCCAACTCTGGGCAGGCACAGCTGGCTTCATGTGTCAGTGGTAGGTAAGACCTTCCAAAAGGAAGCAACATGAATGGACTACAATGTATAGTCCATATCTTCTTATAACATGATTGAAAATATGAGCTGATTTTTCCACTTCTGACATTGCATGGGTTTTCCGTATGCTTCACCTCCATGGTAGTTCAATTGAATGAATAATGCCATAATTAGAGAGAAAATTTATTCAGCAAAAAGGAGGGACAAGGAGGGTATAGAAGGGATAATTGACATGGAAAGTCATTTGATATTCCCAGTGAAGCTTCAGAGTTGGGGTTTTGAGGATAATTCCAAACAAAATCCAGACATTGGTTTGGAAAGTGTTTCTTTAATCTGTGTTCTACTTCTGTGGCATTCCAATGACTGATATCCCAAAATTATAAATGTTTTCTTCAAACCAAATTTCCTGTGAATTGGCAACAATCAAAGTTTAATTGGAGACAATATGACTAATGTTAAGAAGAATATACTTGCTCTGAAACTTCTGGAGGAAAACCTATTCTGGTTCAGTAAAATAAAATATGAACTGTAGCCATAAATAATTCATCCTACAGGGGAGTTCTATGATACATTTGAGGGCTCATTTAAATACTGACATTTTCCCTTGTAATATTAGGCTATAATAATTAAATGTGTTTCAGGGAGTTGGATTATTTAACATCCATTCTAATTCAAAGTCAAGGTCTTAATTTCCTTTGCACAGCTCTGAATTGAAGTAGGAGGTAGGACTTGACTCTGGTGGTGGGGCTCTTAGACCTCAGACCACATTGAGGACTAGCTAAAACAGGGATGGGGTGTAAGCAGCTTTCCACAAGACATGCCTACCAGTATGCCACACCAGCTTACCATTGCCATGGCAACACCCAGTTTGTACCACACCTTTCCATAGCAATAACACAATGACCCAGAAGTTACCACCCTTTTTCTAGAAATTTCTGCATAATCTGCCCCTTGTTTTGCAAATAATTAAAAATGGGTTTAAATATGACTACAGAACTGTCTTCAAGCTACTACTCTGGGCATACTGCCTATGGGATGGCACTGCTTTACAAGAAGCAGTACCTCTGCTGCTGCTGTATGCTGTAGCTTCAATAACAGTTACTGTCTAACACCACTGGTTCACCCTTGAATTCTTTCCTGGACAAAGCCAAGAACCCTCCTGGGCTAAACCCCAATTTGGGGGCTCACCTAACCTGCATCATCACCTCATTTTCTCTTCATTTAAGCAGATAGATTATTGCATCTATTCATTGGCTCACTATTTAGAAGCAGAGAGCTATGAAATTGTTCAATATGTACATCAATGACTACCATTTGCTAAACAGGCCCTCTTGCTGCTTTTTGTATTACCTAATTTAATCCTCAAGGCAGTGTCTTCATTTTCATTTCAGAGATGAAAAAAACAAGTTTCTGAAGTATTGAATAACTTGACCGAGGCTGAATTCAAACCCAGAACTGATACCACCACAGTTTTCACCGCACATAATTTTCACTGTGCTATGCTATCTCCAACTGAAGGAAGTTGGCAATACCATCATAAAGGGGTCTATGTGAAAACTACCAACTAAATGTTCACTGAGGATGAATAGAACAAGCTATATTAGACTAAAGATTTTTTTCTAAAATATTAACTACAAGAGCTTTAAAAAATATTCTAGAACTATACCCCTCCTTAATCCTAAATTACTGATATTAGTTATCTACATTTAAACTATTGGAGGTTTAATTTCTTAATATCCTAATTAAGTGCTTATTAGTATTTTTAGAAATATAGCATTTACTACTTAATAAAATTAATAAAAATTGAAAGCATAAGCAAACTTTCAGTTTTCAATAAAATACTTATATTGGACCTGAAGAATATTTCTTACAAGAAATTGAACAGTCTCCTCATCATCATTGTGCCTGTTTTCCTCTTTGCTGCTGAGAAGATTTGGTAATTTATCACAGAACAAAATTGAGAAAGAGAGGAGGAGAAGGAGTTGGGTTTAACCTGGGAATAAGTCAGCACACTCCTGCCACCACTGTCCAGCAGCCCTGCTGGTGTCCAGGACAGGTGGTGGGAATATCTCAGTTGCACTGCCTAATGTGGTGAAACTCATAAATGCTGAAAAATTAGCTACTTCCTCCAGCTTTCTGGTATTTCACAGGGGAGAAAAGTGAAAACAAGGTGTCCTTAGATCGCACCTGGGGGGAAAAAAGGGGGGGCTTCTATTCCAACTTAAGAATCTGAAAAATGTATATTTATTTTTATTAAATAGGGAGATATAAATATATCTATAAAACATTTTTGCCGGGTGCGGTGGCTCAAGCCTGTAATCCCAGCACTTTGGGAGGCCGAGGCGGGTGGATCACGAGGTCAAGAGATCAAGACCATCCTGGTCAACATGGTGAAACCCCGTCTCTACTAAAAATACAAAAAGTAGCTGGGCATGGTGGCGCGTGCCTGTAATCCCAGCTACTCAGGAGGCTGAGGCAGGAGAATTGCCTGAACCCAGGAGGCGGAGGTTGCGGTGAGCCGAGATCGCGCCACTGCACTCTAGCCTGGGTAGCAAGAGCGAAACTCCGTCTCGGGAAAAAAAAAAAAAAAAAAAAAAAAAAAAAAAAAAAAAAAAAACATTTTTATGTGATTGAATATTAACTATCACCAGACTACAATGTGATATCTTTTTAGCAGACAGTAACATATATTTGAGACAAGGTTCTCAAATGCCACTGTGACTTTCATAATTCTAATAATGAAGTTCTGTTCTATCTTGTATGTTTCCCAAAATGATAGCCCCAAAGATAATTTGTAACAACATATGGAGCTTACAGTATGCAAATTAAAGTGGAATAATATTCAAGCACCTTTCCTATGCAAGTCCAAATCCATTCCTCCATATTTTCTTGTGTATGGTTGAAATAATCTTGTTAGATCTTAAAAACATAATATAAGGTAATGTATGATCATCATAGGAAGCATATAATATTAAGGTATATACATTTTTAAATAATATTTTTGCTCCTCCCAAGTCCCACAGTTTTGTTAACAGTCTAGTATATATTTTTCTACATCTCTCTATATGTCTTTCTCAGGTCCGTTGTAACATGTACCTACATTTAAAAAAAAAAAAAAAACTTTTAAAAAAACTTTAAAAAAAAAAAGGACTCTATAACTCCACAACTTGCTTTTATCATTTACCAAAAAATCATTAATATATTTCTGATTAATACATGAAAGGATTAATTATATTTTAATGATTACCTAATGCTTCACAGTATTAATATCCAATAATTTATTAAAATGTTCACACTTTTATAGGCATCGTGGCTATTTCTAGTAATAAACTTCTATGACCAATAATTTCTAGTAACTTCTTCCACAAACAATGCCACAATAAACATCCCTTGCTCTCTCTATACATCTATTGTAATTTTATTTCTATAGCATTAAGTCTCCAAATTAGGAGTATTGAGTTAAAATATATGTTCATTTTAAAATTTACGGATACTGCCAAAAATCAATAGCTATTTATGTTTAGCTTAATGTGGATACAAATGTTCACATATAGAAATATTTATAGATATGTGCATATACATGGCTTACTTTGCAAACATACGTTTACAATATGTTTCCTAGTTCTACCAGCTGAAAGTGTTGACCAGTAAAAAGCCAACTTAGCACCCAGATCTTGGTTTCTAATGCCATTCTCAAATAAAAGCAACCAGGGAGTTTTGGAGAGATGGTTAAGCCTACAGCTGGTGCAGAAAACACACAAAACGAGCCTGGCGCATCTTGTAGTGCTAGAAGTAAAGAAGTACTAAAAAACAAACAATCACAATCATGAGAGTATGTCACAGGAACACAGGGGCCAAGTGAAGGAACTCCAAATGGCCAAAGCTAGGACAATTTGAGCAACGAAACAAATAAAGCAGCGTTGGATTATAACCCAAGCATAATATAAATATCCATGAGTCCATACTGTTATGAATAAATAATTGAATACAATCCAAGCAGTACTGGATTACAACCCAAAGTATAAAATAAATATCCATGAGTCCATATTGATATAAATAAATAATTGAATAAATAAATAAATGGGAGAACAGACAAATCTTCCATGCAGAAGAATTCTAAATAATTCACGTAGATCTTCTGCCCCCAGTGGGAGGAAAATAATTTCCCACTCTTTAAATATGATCTGTGCATAGTGACTTCCTTCTAAAGAATGTAGTACGGAAAGGACCAAAAAATAAAAGAACAAGTTCACAGAGGAGAAACCTGACAAACACTACTTAGCCAAGTGATCAAACTCAACATCCTCAGTGGAAAGTCACATTGGTAGTATGTGTCACTGATATGATGTGATGAAAAGGGTATGTCACTTCCGTAGTCTTTCTCCCAATAACCCACAGCCCCAGCTAATTATGAGAAACAACCAGATGAATCCTAATTGAGGGACACTCTACAAAATACATGTAGATATCATCAAAACCAAGGGAAGTCTGAAAAACAATCACAGTCAAGAGGAGGCCAAAGAGACAGGATAACTAACTACAACAGGTATCTTGAATGAGATATTGGGTTAGAAAAAAGACATTAAAGATTAAAGAAATATAATAAACAATGGGTTTTAGTTTTAAATGTTTCAATATTGATATGTTACTTTTGAAAAGAATACCATGCTAATGTCAGATGTTAATAATAGGGGAAGCTGGGTGTGGATTATATGGAAACTCTCTGTACTATATTTGTAACCTTTCTGTAAACATAAAAGTATTCTAAAATAATAGTTTTATTATTTTAAATAACAATAGTTTTAAAAACGCCAATTAAAGTGGAAACTGAAAGAAAAATATAATATCAAGAAAAACTGTGTTGCCGGGCGCGGTGGCTCAAGCCTGTAATCCCAGCACTTTGGGAGGTCGAGGCGGGTGGATCACGAGGTCGAGAGATCAAGACCATCCTGTTCAACATGGTGAAACCCCGTCTCTACTAAAAATACAAAAAATTAGCTGGGCATGGTGGCACGTGCCTGTAATCCCAGCTACTCAGGAGGCTGAGGCAGGAGAATTGCCTGAACCCAGGAGGTGGAGGTTGCAGTGAGCCGAGATCACGCCATTGCACTCCAGCCTGGGTAACAAGAGCGAAAACTCTGTCTCAAAAAAAAAAGAAAAGAAAAAAAAAGAAAAACTACAAAATACTTCAAAATGTATTTTAGAAACAGGTACAGAACCTACATGAAGAAAACCATAAAATTATAGTAAAAGAATTAAAACAAGATTTTCTACAGGAAGAGTTCCTTTCTGGGAATACTTAAGGTCACAAAAAGGCCAATCTACTGGTTTAATACTATTTCCATAAAAGTCCAAGCAAAGTTATTTGGAATGTGGGACTTCTTTTTTTCTTAACTGGGGTATGGGAGGTTGAATCAGTTCAAAACTGATTGTAAAGGTTTATGAAAATTGCAAGAAAATTTTTAAAGATAATAATGAAGATTTGCTTAATAATGTTTTAAAACATACAATAAAGTTACTATAATGAAAGGATGTGGCATTAACATGACAAAAGATAAAGAGATCAATATAACAGAGTAGAAAATCCAGAAAGAGATCCAAATATATACAGTATGTTCACACACACACACACACACACACACACACACACACACACACGAATTTAATGCCTGTTAAAGCAGTCATTCCAATTGAAAAGGAAAGGAATAGATGATGAATTTGGAAGGGAAAGAAGAAAGGAAGTAAAAAGAACACTACAAGCCAAACTTAAAAGGCAAAGTACATACAGCATTTTGAAAAGATTGAAGGCATTTGAACAAGAGCACAGGGAGCAGTTTGGGATTAGAGAAAGCAAACAGGAGTATCTTTGGAGAAGGCTAAAATGTCAGGTTGTGTTTAGACTTTATCCAATAGTGAAAGGATCACTAAGGAAAGATTTGATTGAGATAGAGAGTTGGGAATGGGAGGAATAGAAGACTAACATTTATTGAGTACTGACTGTGTCTTAGGTTCTGGGAAATTGACATAGGAGGCCATTTACTCCTCATTATAACTCTGTGAGCTCGGTAGTTTTCAATTAGTAGTTTGCTGTTGTTCTTGTTAGCATTCATCCCATTGTTTTATTTTGTGTGGTAATACATTGTTACTTTGAAATATCTTCTTTATTTTTTAATATAAAGACAAGAAGTAATTATGCTAATAGTTTTATGTAAAAGGATTTTCCATATAAGAGAACAAAGTTATGGTTATAAATCAAAAGAAGCAAAAACAAAAAACAACAAAAAAAGTACTGTTCACGTGAGTTGAAAATGTTAATAAGAACTCACAATTTTAAAAATGTGTACTTTCTGGCTCTGTCAACTAAAATGACCTAGGAGCAACGGCATTCTGGTAGAAATAGTGCCCAAGTCCCTAGATTTTGGCTTCTAATTTCAGTCCCCCACAGAAAAGTACTAGTGTTCCTTGGAGAGATGGCCAATTCCAAGGCTGGTGTAGTGGTAGAGAAGATACAAGATGAGCCTGTGACACCATGTAGTGCCATAAACCAAGAAAGATTTCAACGATAAATAGGGTCATTTCAGAAGGAAACTAGAACCAGCTTAAAGGGGTTCCTACTAGTCAAATCTATGATGAAAACATGAACATCAAAAAGGGTAACTGCAGTTAAGTGTCCTCATTTTATAAGTAATAACTATAAAAATTCAAGCTGGGGGAAATTCAGTAACTTTCCCAAGGAAATGCAGACTGTAAGTACAGTCAATGTTGAATATGAGTTTTTGTGACTCCAAATCAATGTTTCCACCATACACCGTGCTTCTTGAGCAATGTTTAACTGAAGAGAAAAGTACAGACCAGAAGAGAATAGGAAGTGTTAGCTAGGAAGAATAAGGTCAAGAACTCAAATTTATCTTTCATTGGAAGAATTTTCTAGTAAGTAGCACCATCCAACAAGACAAAAGGATGATTACAAATATCTAAGCAGCAGCTGGATAAGATGATCTTTTAGAGAAACCACTAAGGTTCTTCCTTGGAATTAATATCCAGATGTCCCAAATGCTCCTGCTTCATTGTGGCACTTTCCTTTAATATCCCAGGACAAGTGGTCAAATTCCCATGTCATAGTATATTTCCCTGCCCATCTTTGACATAGATATTCCTAAATACAATCGTTGACTATTCCTTAAGTTCATTTAGCCTGGTGCCTTGAGGCTACAGGCAGCCCTGGAATTTAGCACCTTAATGTCTCATAAGCTTTCCCAGCAGGCTGCAATAACTCTTCTCGCAGCTTTGTCCCATACAGAGACACTGACCACTGCTTTGATTTCAGAAAGCACTGCTAAGACCAGGCTACAGGGTTTAATAACACTTACTGACCACAGGAGGCTAAAAGGAGAGAATTGTAATACAGAAGAGAATATATAAAACTGGACATAAAATAGTGTAGCTCCCAGTGCCCACTACGTTGCAGAATTGAGCCCACATCTCCCACTGCCTGCCCCCCACACTCTTCCTGGAAAGCCTCTTGACCATTGCTTCTCCTATAGCCACACTCTCCTGGGACCTAGAGAGAGGTAACAAAAGTTTATCCTTGATTACCAGCCTCAGGTACATCTCCTGTGAGTGTACATCTCTGACCTACAATGAAGAATTATTATGCAGATGGCTTAGAGTTATGACTTCCCTTTGGCATAACCAAAAGAGTTACTGTGGTTGTCTTTTCCCCCCCACAACTGAAGAGCCCTCATCCTCAATGGAGAATCAAGCATCCATCTCTAGCAACAAAATAAACCACAGAAACTGCAACACTAGTGTGTCTTTTTCTCCCAAGACTCAAATATCGCAGGATTATTTGCTACAATTAAGGCCCAGGGTTAAAATTCCGGGGATTTGTTTCATCCAGATTCAGAAGTTTCAGTGAAAGGAAAGCTGTGGCCCAGAATGTGACCTGAGGTGAAAAGAAAGATCAGCCTTGATACTGGAAGGAGGTAGGGTAAGGAAAGGAACCAAACATGATACCCCTCACCTTTCCAGTGCAAACACCAAGAGATAGGTTACTCCTCCACCTCTTCCTACCCATTCTATGATTCAATTAGACCCAAGAACTGCACTTTATTTTGTGTCTCATTTTGAAAAGTAAGAAGTTGCACTGATGTGTTGTGACCTAAGGGTGGTATAGAGTATAGACATGAAAGGTGGTCTCGGTCATCATCTCAAAACAGTCTCCACACCTTTCTCCAGCCATCACAGGCTACTGTCCAGTTGCTTGCTGCTTCGGAAGGGCAAGCAATGGCACACTCTCTCTCTCTCTCTTTCTCTCTGTCTCTGTCTCTCTCCCTCTCTCTGGATCCATTAGGGGAAGAGAGGATTTGCACACTCCTCTCTTATAGGTCTGGCTCTGTGCCCCTGGGGGCTGACCCAAATGAACTTTGTGAATGAGCCTTCCAATGAGGAGTCCCAGGATATTACCAGAGAAAGTGAGGAGATTCAGTTTGAAGTAGGAATTCCCCCAGTGTTGTAGCTGCAGAGTGATCTTGGTCAGCCTCTGTTAGCTGAAGGTCACAGCCTAGTCAGGTAGCCTTCTTGACTCAGCTCTCCTTGTGTCAGGGTCCTCGAAGCTGAACTCTCCCTTCCACCCTTCAGGCATGGGATGTTAATAGTGTCCATTCATTTATGGGTAGTGTACCTACACTTGAGGTTTTCGCACCTTTGTAACTAGACCCTTTACTAAACTCTTTTCAGATTATTCAATGTAAATGTGCCATCAGTTATACAAGCAGTTTAAAAACTTCTAACTCATACTGTTGTGAGATGGATTTGTACTCTCTAATAAGGCTGCCTTCTTGAAGCAGGTACCCAAGCTTTTACAGGTTCCCTTCAGGCCATTCTGACCACAACACCTGTAATATGACATGGCCTTTCATCTGACTCACTGTTCCCAGTCCCCTCAGCATCTGCCCTAGCATTGCACACAATTGCCTCCTAATGCTGAGGATGATGGACATTAAGATGTGTCATCTTGATTCCTTTTCAAGGAAAGCCTTGTGGTGCTGAGAGTGCTGCAGGCAGGCAGCTTTCAGCTGGCAGCAACTTAGCAGCAGAGGGCTGCCATGGCCAAGGTGACATCCTTCCCAGTGTGGCCTATACCCAATGACCACTGGTCAAAGCAAAGGTAAATTACTGTCATATGCCCCAAGTGGGACCATTATGACAAGCCATTTTACTCCAGAACTCCCCATGGAAATGGCCAAGGCTGACTCTGGGCCTACATTGAAGCTCAGCTTCCCTTTCTGCAAATACTGCTTTCTTCCTCTCCTTTTCCCAGGTGTTGACCCCAAGGGCCATGTGCACACTAAACTATTAGACATGTGCACACTAAACTCCTTCTCATGGTGTGCTTACTAGAGAAACCAACTTGGAACACCCTGCTCTAAGATTCCTACTAAGAACCTAGGGCCAATATTCCTATTACGAGCTCCACAGCTGGTCTCTAAAATCCATGCAACTTTGGAGGGAAGGCAGTTTCCTTTCAAATGGAACCCCCTCTCCTCTACCATAGACCACTCAGGGTTTCTCAGATGAGTCAGGTGACAGCCCTCTGGGCTCCCAAGTTTCAAGGGACAGACCTCACATCTCAGTGTGGGTTGCACCGATGCTCCCCTCACTAGGATTGGGGCTAGGGGTAGGAGTTTTCTTGCCTTCATTGTTGAAACACTCAGTGCTACTTCTTCCAAGGAAATCCCTCTGTCAAACACCTCTTTCCTCTGTCCTCTTGACCCTTTTATCTGTCAGGCCAGTGAGTCTTCTATTCCGGTTTTCCATGATCTACTTGGAATTATCGTCCTGGTGGTCTCTTGGAGTGTGATGTTCATTGTCTTCATTCGTCAACCAAAACTGACTCTGGGCGAGTCCCTGCTTTGAACATGCTACATTACGTAAATGCTTGAATATGGCAAGAATACCTTCTGGAAGAACTCTAACAGAGGTCTCTGAGGAGGAAAATGGGTGGCTATGGGAGAGGGATGTGATTGACACATACTTTTCACTCCATTTTGTTTTCTGGGATTTTATGCCACGTACATGCATGTTATACCTGTTAGATTGAACTTCATGGAAATATAATTTTGACCATTTTTTGGTCAAAGTTTTCTTATAACTTGTCTATACTCAGCATAGTCAAGTGTAAGGAACCACAGGTGAACTATTTGGTGTTTCTCTTACCTTCAGATTATAATCATTTCATGTGGCCTAAGCTGTTACCTCTTTCTCTCAAACCTGGACCTCACTATATAATTTTCCTACTTACATCTTATACACTCTAAGTTTACCTTTAGAAGCAGAATGGAAACAGGATGTAATCTAAGGAAGATAGTCACATTCCCACTCTACATCCAAAACTCTTCCCTAGGTCCCAGTAAATCACCCTCCTTCAAAACTCTGCTAAAATGGCACCTTCTCCCTCAAGTCATTTCTGTATTTCTTTTCACTGCTTCCAGCTCACTGAAGAAAGATTGATCATTTCACTGTTCAGGTACTTATCAAAAAGGATCTCATATGCAGTACTGTCCTCATGCATAGACAAATCTTTTTCCTTTATTAGACTATTCATTTTTAAGGAAAATATACAAGTTTTATATCTTGTATATTTTCCTTAAAAATGAGAACAGTGCCAGGATCAGAAGAGTAGACAACTGCTGAATGAACAAATGACTTCGTTATAAAAGCTGGCATTATTTCATAGAATATATAAGTTTAGCAAACATTTTATGCTGGAAACTTCTTATTCTGCTATGAGTAAAATATTCTCTCTAAATGTGCAGTACGCTGACTCACTCAATGGTCCATATATGATAGATGTCTTGGATACACAGTCCTAGCACATAGAAACATACTCTTTCTGAAAACATGCCTCAACAACGAAGGGTAGCCAGTAAGACCCTGGCTCCTACAGACGATAATTCTGTTACGCTTCATAGCCTCCAAATTTCTATCTTGCTTCTAAGTGATGAGGAATTTCAAGTCTCCAAGGAGAACAAATAACATGAGAAAACTTTGTCAGGAAACTGCAGGCCCCTGGGGCCAGAGTTTAGAAAACACTTATGCAGGTGAGGCTGTTTTCAAGAAGTTTCAACTATATAAATTCCTCTTTGTCAGAGTTACCACATATTAGTCCAAGACAGTTATGATATTTTCTTATTATAAGCATGCACTGTTTTCTGCATCTGGTGCATTTGCCAAATTGTAGATTTATTCCTATTTCTATACATCTGTGAAAAGAATGTGTGTTCCATCTCATCAGGGAGTTACTTGAAGTCACAGGTTGCTAATTCCAAATGAATAGAAACGGTGATTAATCTGGGAGATATGGACTCGCCACTATTCATGTAACAGATGTCCATTATGATGAGTTACACATTTGTTCCATGTTTATACTAGAACACAAAAGAGGATTCAACTATTTTGTAAAGAAGAAAAAGAAAGGAAGGAAGGAAGGAAAAGAAAATGGAAAACAGAAAAGAGAAGAAAAGAAAATGGGAGATGTGGGAAGGTAGGGAATTAGAAAATACTTGAAAATATTTATTCAGGTGCCAGGTTAGATGCCACAGAGACATGCAGTATGTCTGGAGGGTGGCAGGTACAGAGTTGAGGGGAGGTAGAGGGGTAAGGGGGAGAGAGAGGGAAGTGGGGTCAGTGTTCCTGGCTTCATTTCTGGGTATGGAGATTAACTCAGTCAATCTCACTTGGCTGACAGAAGCACTAATGCCAAAACCGGCAATTTCATCAGCATCAGTTACACAGAAGATGGGATTTCAGAGGAAAGCACAAGAAAAGGGAGAATGATGTATGTGATTTTATTCAAATAATTAAAAACAAAGTTGGCAGTCTATTTTCCTGTCAAGAAGAATAAATATCAGACTATGGAGTTGGAAAGAAAACTGCAAGCAGCTTCCTGCTGTTCCATATTAACTTTGGTCCAATACAAACTTTAGAGTTGACTCTTCACACAAACAAAAATTCTTTTTAAATGATTTTCCTGTGTTTTTTCAGTTACTCTGTACAGCAAGAGGACATGAGCCAGAGGTAAGTGTGGAGGAGGGAACCAGACTGAGCCACACTCAAGCTGTTTGAGTGAGAGCCACAAATACTACTTCTCCATAGCTGAGCAAAAGAAGGGATTCTAGAACTTTCCTTTCTCTCCTTATTGTCCCTGTACTCATAAGTGCAAGAATCAAAGCAGGGTCTGGCCCATAGTAGGGACTGCATAGATAACTAGATAGCTATATAGATAGATAATAAATATATAATGAATATGTTTTAAAATGAATTAAATTAACATGGGCTGGACTCAACTAATGACGTGCACATGGATGGATATTTACTAATTGATCCATTATCTTATATACTATATTTGCAGGCTCACTGGATTATAGCAGAAGCAGCATCATAACTGAAAGTTCAAGAATCCCTTCTGAGTGTCATAACACGGATGCTATGTGTTCTAAATTATACCTTTCCAGAGAATTTTTAAATTAATTTTTATTAATAAAAATAAAAATTTGACCAGATTTGCTAATAATCATTTAATTTAAGGATCATTTCTCTATATTTCCAGTAAAGTATTAAATTACTTTCCAACTACTTCCAAAACACTGAACGTAAGATGCAAAATGCTCCACTTTTACATCTAAACCTTTCTTTTTAGTATTTAACAATTACAACAGAAATGAGTAATCCTCTCTGCATTTGTAATACACACAAGTCCAATTAGAGAGCAGAAATATCCTTCAGAAAAGCCCAAGAGTTGATTGGATGGCTGGGAGTCATATAAGACAACAACCATACACATACCAACCTTAGGCAATGCAGGAAGGGAAATACCGCAGAGGTAATAAAATGATTAAGGAGGAACTCTGCTACTTAAAACTGGCACATTGTTGTGCCAAGTTGCAAGTGTTAGTGGGTGCGTTGAGCCTATTAAAAGGTTCTTCCAGGCATCCAAAACCTCTTTGCCAAAAAATTAATAATTTTATTTAGTCTAATTCCACAAAGTGAGCCAAGCTGATGAAGACAGAGGCAGAATCAATTTTTGAAGGAAGTAGGAATTTGCATAATACAGATGTCAGCAGACATTTTCTGTAAAGGGTCATATAGCAAATATTTTTGGCTTTGTGTACCACATGGTCTCTCACAATCACTCAACTTTGCCATTGTAGTGAAGGTATCCACAGACAACATGCAAATAAGTGGGCAAAGTTGTGTCCCAATAAAATTTTATTTATAAAATCAAGTGGGCAAGCTGGGTTTGCTTCACAGGCCATAGTTTTCCGATCCCTGGAGTATCATGTAGATGGCTCTCCAAAACAGACTGAAGCCTAAGGGAACATGCAGATCTCAAGGTCAAGTTGAAAATTACAGTGTTTTTAAGTTCCTTGCATTTTAAAATGTGCTTAGCAGTACCTTTTCTTCTCATGTGGATCTTATGGTGTTTGCTTTTCAATAGAATTTTCCTTAAATGCACCTTTTAGATGTGCATGTCTTTTATCGAAGTATCTGCATAAGCTTGAATTTAGTAAAAAAAAAAAAAACATTTTAAGTATTCCAGGAATAAAGAAACTACTACAAGGTATGTTGCACTCACTAAAGTGGGTGGTTAGCAAAAGCTTGACAGAAAATTGCTCCTACTTGCAAGAATATCTGAGAAACCTTTCACTAACTGTTTCAGTTTGCACCAGCAGAGTATCTTGTTCTCAGGCACTCCCTGCAAAGCCTCTCTAAGTCTACTGCCTGCCTACCATCTAGTTGCAACCACCCCAAGCATAATAGCTTGTTTCTCTTTCAACCCTCCAAAAAATAGATTATATTACTCTCTCTGGCAAACTGACTCAAGAACATACAGGGAAGGGTATAGAAAATATATAGCACTCTACTTCTCTCCTGCAATGCAGAAAAGCTCTTAGGAAAGGATGGTAGTGACGCCTACTTGGCAATGGACAGTCCATCACATTTTGCCCCTTTGTCAATGCAGCAGCCATACACATGCTTTTTACCCATTTTTAACTTCCAAATAAAGTAAACCACTTAATGCTTCTGTCCTACTTGATGCAACTATTCTTCATACATCCAAAACCCACTCACACTTTCCCCCAAAGTGGAGCCACAATGTCCTATTTCTTGTTTTATCCACAACCGATTGATCTTTATTTATTTTCTAGTTCAGTCACAATAGCTCTTTATCCTGCAATTTAAATATTGAAATATAGGCTTAACTCACCCCTTATATTCTATGATAGCGGAATGGAGGACAAATTTCATTAATAGGTACAGATATATTCATATCAAACAAGTAAGAAAATATACCTATTACAATCCACATTTCTACAACTGATCACATTGCCCTTTTTGGTATTTACAACTTTAGTTTTCTACTCCTCACGGGGATCTCAGAACCTAGAACACTCAAATGGGGTCATTATCCATCCTGAATGCCAGGCTGGGATTTGCCATTCCCCAGTCATCACTAGGTGATGTGCAATAGTCCAGTTCAGGTCTCTGTAATGGCAGGGGCACCTAACAGAGCCCAAGGCCTCACCTACTCTAATCACCCACTTCTGGGCAGTTTCCTGGCTCAAAGGAGGCAAACAGCCTAAAGTCTGGAGTTTCAAGGAGGGGAACAGATCCATCCATGCTTCTGTGTTCCTCCCACCTCTGACCCACATTTTTTAACCTTTAAATCTGGTCCCTTGTCCACTTGAGGGGTATAAAGTCTAACTTTGCCTTCAACTAATGTAGACTCTCTCTCTCCCACTCACTGTAAAATCCAATAGATTTTACAGGGAATAGCTTCATTCAAATTACAACTAAAGGCATGTATTAACTCTCTTTGATCTAAGCTAGACAGCTGAGTTGATTATAGGCTGGGGTTCATGGATTTAGATTCTTCATGAAGACACTTTGCTTTGTACCAAGAAAAAGCCTATTTTAGGACTTCAGAGTCTAACTCCTCCTGGCCAGCCAGTTCTCAATGTGTGCTGGTGGTCAAGGGCAAGGATAGTATGTGTGATGATTTAGTGCAATCCCTCCCTCATTCCTAAGAAACCAATAGAGAAAACGTTTCCCTTAATGATAGACTTAATGGGCAAGAGATAATGAGATTCTTCTTTATTAAAAAAAAAAAAATGGTCGAAATGTTAGTATCATCTGAATAAGACACCCAATAAAAGTCCCCAAATATCCAGGTTAGAATGCCCCTTTCCAAATTCTTTCCCCATCCCACATACAGGTGTACACACATGTACACACACACACACACACACACACACACACACACACACTTTTTCTTAACCTCAGTGCAATGAAGATCTGGGGATATTGAGTATCAAGATCTTTGAAATGTCAGAGTAAGGCATCAGAATTCTTGTTTGAATGGGGGCTTTTTAGAGGCCAGTGTTCCTCTAGCTCTTTTAATGATAAGAAGTGTCAATGACACTTGTTAAAAATACAGCTTCTCAAGTGCCTCTCCTGGAAATTCTAACTCAGTGGAAGGAAGCTATGCTCTATCCCTGGGAAAGCTTTTGAAAAAATACAGATCTCTGGGTCTCCAACCCAAACACATTGAATCTGAATTTCTAGGAATGGGCCCAGGAAACTGTGGTTGTAAAAAGTTCCTTGGGATATTAAACAAAAATTAGTCAGCTTTGGAGTTTGCCAGGAGAAACAGCCAACATTTCTGGAAGGATCGTCAGATTCTAAGACTAAGTTTTTGTTGTTGTTGTTGTTGTTGTTGTTGTTTTTTGAGACGGAGCTTCACTCTTGTTGCCCAGACTAGAGTGCAGTGGCAAGATCTTGGCTCACGACAATCTCTGCCTCCCAGGTTCAAGCAATTCTCCTGCCTCAGCCTCCCGAGTAGCCGGGACTACATGCGCACACTACTACGCCCAGCTAACTTTTCTATTTTGGGGGTGTTTTTAGTAGAGATAGGGTTTCTCCCTGTTTTGGCCAGGCTGGTCTTGAACTCCTGACCTCAGGTGATCTGTCCGTCTTGGCCTCCCAAAGTACTGAGTTTACAGGTATGAGCCACAGTACCCAGCCCAGATTCTAAGATTCTTAAGCAAAGAGTCTTAAAGCCAGAGTCAACCTCAAGGGAAGGTTGATGTGTGTTTCTGAGCAGAGACAGGAAATCACCATGAAGTAAAAAGATGGAGAAAAGGCATTGGCCCACCAAGGTTCAGTCTCCTTGCTTGCTTTTTTTTTTTTTTTCTCCCTAATCTCCTCTGCCCTTCTCCGATCTGGCTGCAGTCCTATTTGAACATTTGAGCAGTTACATAAGGCTTTAAACACTTCCCTTTAATCAATTAGCAAATTATTTCCTTCTCAAGATGTCACTTTCAATTTTAAAAAAGATATAAGTAATTTTTCTCTTGACATTTTAAGTTTTTCCAATTTCAGAAAACTTGCAAGAAAAGCAAAATAAACAACCATATACCTAAAGTCACCATTTGCTAATATTTTGCCATATTTTCTTTGTTCTCTCCCCCTACCCCTCACTCTCTCAACTATTTGAGTAAGATGCTGACCTCACAGTACTTCATCCCTAAATACTTCAGCATACATCTCTTATAACATGATATTATCTTACTATCCTACTAAACCACAACACCAATACCACACTGAGAAATTTAATACTGATAAAATAACATTACTTAATGTTATTTTAAATATTTGATATTATTTAAACATTAAATGTTTAAATGTTACTTAAAATAACATTATTTAATATACAATCCATATTTATTCTTCATATTCACCAAATCACGTACTTCATGACTGCTTTCAAAAAATCATCCAAGATCCAATAAAGGATTACCTATTGCATTCAGTACACCAGGAGAGGGAATCTTGGAGGCCACGTTAGTATTCTGCCTACCACAAATGAGCTTATTATTCCTTATAATACTCTGCTATGAAATCTACTTTGTTTGATATTAAGATAGCCACTCCAGCTTTCTTTTGACTAGTCTTATATTTCTTTCCATCTATCTACTTTTACGTATTTCCATCTTTATATTTAAAATTAGCTAATTGTAGGCAGCATATAGTTGAATCTTGCTTTTTTATCCAATCTGAAAATCTCTGCATTTAAATTGGAATGTTTAGACCATTTATATAGAATGTGATTATTAATATGATTAATCTTAAGCATATCATCTTGCTCTTTGTTTTCTATTTGTTCTATCTGTTCTTTGTTCTCTTTTTCCTCTTCCTTTGCCAACTTTTCAATTAATTATTTATTATAGTTCTATTTTATCTCCTCTGTTAACATACTCATTAAATCTTTGTTTTGTTATTTTTGTCACTGATCTGAGTTTCACAGTGTACATCTTTAACTTATCACAGTCTAACTTCAAGTGGTTATTTTTTTAGAAACTTTTAGGTTCAGGGGTACATATGAAGGTTTGTTATAGGTAAACTCATGTCATGGGGTTTGTTGTACATATTATTTCATCACCCAGGTATTAAGCCCAGTACCCAATAGTTATCTTTTCTGCTCCTTTCCCTCCTCCCACCCTCCACCCTCAAGGACACCCCAGTTTCTGATGTTTCTTTCTTTGTGGTCATAAGTTATCATCATTTAGCTCCCACTTATAAGTGAGAACATGTGGAATTTAGTTTTCTGTTCCTGCATTAGTTTGCTAAGGGTAGTAGCCTCCAGCGCCATCCATGTTCCTGCAAAAGACATGATCTCATTTTTATGGCTGCATAGTATTCCATGGTGTATACATACCACATATTCTTTTCCCAATCTGTCACTGACTGGCATTTATGTTGATTTCATGTCTTCACTATTGTGAATAGTGCTGAAATGAACATTCACATGCATGTGTCTTTATGATAGAATGAATTATATTCCACTGGGTATATACCCAATAATAGGAGTGCTAGGTTGAATGGTAGTTTTGCTTCTAACTCCTTGGGAAATTACCACACTGCTTTCCACAATGGTTGAACTAATTTACACTGCCACCAATAGTATATAAGTGTTCCCTGTTCTCTGCAACCTCACCGATCAAATTGACTGCATTTTTCTAATCATCAGTTATATTAAGCTTTCTTTTCAGATGCTTGTTAGTCACACGTATGTCTTCTTTTGAAAAGTATCAGAGAAAGAATAAAATACCTAGGAATATAGCTAATGAGGGAGGTGAAAGATGTCTACAATGAGAATTATAAATCACTGCTCAAAAAAATCAGAGATCACGCAAATGGAAAAACATCCCATGCTCATGGATAGGAACAATCAATGCCATTAAAATGGCCATACTGCTCGAAGCAATTTACAGATTCAATGCTATTCCTATCAAGCTACCAATAACATTCTTCACAAAACTAGAAAAAACTATTTTTAAATTCATAGGGAACCAAAAACGAACCTGAATAGCCAAGGCAATCATAAGCAAAAAGAACAAAGCTGGAGGCATTATGTTACCTGACTTCAAACCATACTACAGGGCTATATTAACCAAAACAGCATGGTACTGGTACAAAAACAAGCACATAGACCAATGGAACACAATAGAAAGCTCAGAAATAAGGCCAGACACCTAGTACCATCTGATCTTCAACAAATCTGACAAAAACAAGCAGTGGGGAAAATACTCTATTCAATAAATGGTGCTGGAATAACTAGTCATATGCAGAAGATTGAAGCTGGACCCCTTCCTTAAACCATATACAAAAATCAACACAAGATGGATTAAAGACTAAAATGTAAAACCCCAAACTTTAAAAACTCTAGAAAATAACCTAGGCAATACCATCCTGGACACAAGAACATGCAAAGATTTCATGACAAAGGCACCAAAAGCAATCACAACAAAAGCAAAAATTGACAAGTGGGATCTAATTAAACTTAAGAGCTTCTGTACAGCAAAAGAAACTAACAGCAGAGTAATGAGACAACCTACAGAGTGGGAGAAAATATTTGCAAACTATGCACCTGACCATCATCTGATATCCAGCATCTATAAGGAACTTAAGCTTTCAAGAGAAAAATGAACAACTCCATTAAAAAGTGAGCTAAATGGTGATTATTACACCATTTCTTATGTGTATAAGAAGCTTCTAATAGTATATTTCTATTTCTCCTCCCCAACCTTTGTGCTACCGTTGCCATACATTTACTTCTACCTATGCTATAATACACATATGACAGCATTTTTTTAAAATTATACTGTAAGTTCTGGGATACATGTGCAGAACATGTAGGTTTGTCACACAGGTATACATGTGCAATGGTGGTTTGCTGCACTCATCAACCTGTCATATACATTAGGTATTTCGCCTAATGCTATCTCTCCCCTTGCCCCTGACCCATCGGCAGGCCCCTGTGTGCGATGTTCCCCTCCCTGTACCCATATGTTCTCATTGTTCAACTCCCACTTATGAGTGAGAACGTGTGGTGTTTGGTTTTCTGTTCCTATGTTAGTTTGCTGAGAATGATGGTTTCCAGGATTATATTTGTATTTAAGCATTCAACGATCTCTTGAAGAAATTTAAATAGTAAGAAAATACTCCTGTATATTTATCACATATAGTGACCATTTCAAATGCATTCTTTTCCTTTGTGTAGATATAATTCCATTTGATATCAGTTTCCTTCTGCCTTATTTTTTTTAAAACTTTCTCATAGTGTGGAGCTGTTGGTAGTAAATTCTTTCAGACTTTGGATGACTAAAAGTCTTTCACCTTTATTTTTGAAAAATAGCCTCATTGCTATAGAATTCTAGGTTGACATTTTTTGTACTTTAAATATGCAAATCAGCTGTCTTCTTGATTGCATTGTTTCCTGTGAGAAATCTGCTGTCATCTTTATCTTTGTTCCTCTGTAATGTATCTGTATGTATCTTTAGTGTCTTTACTTCTCTGGATGCTTTTATGACTTTAATTTGATTATGGTGTGTCTTAGTGTCATTTTCTTATTTTTTATGCTTCAGGTTTATTGACCTACTTAGATATGTGAGTTTATAGTTTGATCATTGTATTGAAATTGTTTCCTATAATATCTCTTCCCCCTTCAGGAACTCCAATTGCACATACATCTTAGGCTGTGTGAAGTTATCACACAGATCACTGATATGCTGCTCATTTAAACAATTTCTCTATATGTTTTATTTTAGATAGCTTTTATTGCCATATCTTCACATTCACTAACCTTTTCTTTTACAATGTCTACTCTGTCACTATTCCCATGTAGTCTACTTTGTCTCCAACATTGCAGTTTTGATCTCTAGAAATTTGAATTGGGTCTTTTCTATATCTTCCATGTCTCTAGCTAACTTTTTGATCCATTTGGATCTTGCTCTTAAGATTTGTTAGGTAGGGCCAGAGCTGTATTCAGAACTAATTATTCTCCCACTACTGAGGCAAGATCCTTTTGAGTAAATCATTTAGTGCTTCATGAATTATGAGGTTTTCTAAGTCTTCCTGGTGGGATAGGCACTATTCCCATGCCAGTGAGTGCTGCATATCACTCCCTGTAATCCTTTCAAGTCATTCTTTCTCTGGTTCTAGGTAGCATCCTCACACTAATACACTGATCAGTACTGTGATGGATATTCTGCAAGTATCCAGAGTTTTGTTTCTGGGCAGCTCTCTCTTCCTTGATACTATTTTCTGTGAATTCTAGCCTTCTTGTTCTCCCTGGACCCTCAGCTGCATCTCCTCATACCAAGGAGTTCATCAATCTTCACCAACCCTCTCCCCCAACATGGTGCCTTGGAAATTCTCTTGAGGCAGTAAGCTTGGGAAATCATAGAGTTCGCATCATTTATTTATCATCTCTCAAGGACCACTGTCCCTCATTATCTGACGTCAGTGTCTTGAAAATCACTGCTTCACATATTTTGTGTAGTTTTTTTGTTGTTATTTCAGGTAAGAGGGTAAATCTGGACCTGGTATTCTATACTAGTCTGAAGTATAAGTCCATCATTTTTAGTTTTGTTCTGTTTTGTTTTAAACAATAAATAAACTAGGTTGATCTCTTGGGGACCTTCACTATACAACATTGTTTTAATCTACTTTATTATACTCCCTATTTTAGAAAACCATGCCAACAAATACATTTCAAATGTCTATTAGTCAGAAGTTTCATAAAGTTAGGTGGTTCTTTCCTTAGTTAGTTAGAATAGTAAAGTTTTCTTGTAATAACTCACACAAAATCCATGCTGATTTGTAAACAATATCATCATAAAGCTAATATTAAATACAAATTAATCATAGGTAGCCTAAGTGTTCAAACATTTTAGACATTTATCAAAGAATTGGAATACTATAAATCAGCTCAGTATTCAGAATCCCCAGAGTCAACATTCTAGCTCCCACATGATTTTTTGGTGTCTGTTTATTTAGAACACAGGCTGGGTTCACTATGAACAGCTTCAAATTGAAAAGGTGAGAGCTAATTAGATTTCAGTGTTTTTAGATTTTTCCTTCTCAGCTTTCTTCCCTCAAGGCTCTTTAGATCACTGCTGTCAAAGTTTGTCTCCCTCCTTCATTTTTTAGCCCAGGATCATATCCGGTTATAGCCTATCTTCAGCATAACGTTCTAACTCTGAGCTCTTTATCCACCATTAGTCGTGATCTGGTTTGCTTACAAAGAATGCATCATTCTACTATTGTAAGCATGTATGTACATGTAAACAAAACAAAACAAAATCCTTAATAGGACCAATATCATTGCAACTAATACCATCATAATAAAAAATTTCATATAATAAAGGTTTATCTCAAATACTGATTCCATTTATTTTAAGCAATGTTGAACACATACACACACACACACACACACACACACACACACACACACACACACAATTTTATAGGACCAATAAAAATGGCTTTCAACTGGTATAAGACAGTAGGTTAAAGTATCAGAAGGATCTACTTTTGCTGTGCCCTTACTGTGATTCCCTTATCAGGTTATTTAATATCTTTAAGCATCAATTTCTTCATTGGTAAAATGCAGATAATTATAATTTTATTAAGAAAAATTATCTAAATGTTAAATAAGGTTAAAAGGGTGTGGCATGACCTTTCAAAATTTTACCAGAGCACTGACTGGTGCTAAGAGTTATCTCATTATCTAGGGAATGTACCTGTGTTTAACTTTCTATTTTCTATTGAATTAGAATTTAGATGAGTTGAAGTTTTGTTAATTTATAAATTTCTATCCAATAGAAAAGACAATACAAAATACTGTGCTTTTATTGCTTTGAAAGACATTAACCAGTTTTGAATGTAGCCTCAAAATCTTGTTCAACACTTTTTTTTCCTCAAAATGTCTATAAATACCATATTCCTCAAAACGCTCTTGGAATTAGTTTAATCTTGTAATGCTTCTAATCATTAATGAGTGAAACGACTGTTTGGCATGTTTTCATTCCGTATTTATATGACATTCATGTATTTAAGTAATTAAAAATTATACTTTAACCATACTTATAAGGATGTTATGATTGATAGTTAAATAAAAATAATATAAAGTAGGCCGGGTGTGGTGGCTCACACCTGTAATCCTAGCACTTTGGGAGGCTGAGGTGGGTGGATCACCTGAGGTCAGGAGTTCAAGACCAGCCTGGTTATCATGGTGAAACCCCATCTTTAAAACAATAATAATAATAATATAAAGTAATTAGTAAGGCCCTGACACATTTTAATCAATGAATGTTAGCTATTGTTATTATCTATTATTAAATGAAGTTTGGTCCACAGGAAACAAAAAATATATTATATGCCAAACTTCACCTATAGATACCCATGAGGTTAAATTAAAATAAATAAAACACAGAGAATGTTGATTTCCTTTGGGACTTTTGAGTCTTCCAGTGTCTAATCCAAGGAATCAAGCTTTTGAATCAGTAGCTATTGTCATGGATGATGCTGGGTCTTACATTTATTGGGATACCTAATCATAAACAGAATAAATATTCTGTCTCATAAAGAAAAAGAAATATAATTTTCCCACTTCATATGACTGATAATAGATAAAATAGCTAAAAATTGATTTAAGTAAAAATTAATATTTCTCCTCTCAATCCTGCCTTGATATACCCAATTGCTATCTTTCATTTTATTTCCTATTATTTTAATGGGTTATCCCCCGATTTTTTTCCAAAACTTTTTTTTTTTTTTTTTTTTTTTGAGACAGAGCCTCGCTCAGTCACTAGGCTGGAGTGCAGTGGCGTGAACTTGGCTCACTGCAACCTCCACCTCCCAGGCTTAAGCCATTCTCCCGCCTCAATCGCCCGAGTAGCTGGGATTACAGGTGCCTGCCACCACACCTGGCTAATTTTTGTATTTTTAGTAGAGATGGAGTTTCACCATGGTGGCCAGGCTGGTCTTGAATCCTGACCTCAGGTGATCTGCCTGCCTCAGCCTCCCAAAGTGCTGGGATTATAGGTGTGAGTCACCGTGCCTGCTCTTTCCGTAAGTTTTGAGTTTCCTTCACATCTTCGTGTGATTTCAACAACTGCTAAATACAGTGGCGGCATCCCTCTAAAAAAATTGGCCCCTAAAAGAAAGTAAAAGAGGGATACATGACCAATTTCTTCAATTTCATTATGATTTTGGTTCCTATTTATGCTCGAATAACTTTCTCAGATTATAAATCCTCAAAAAGAACTGTCAATTTTAGGTTTGTGGGGTTTGTTTATTTTTTAGATACTGGCACAGCAGTTAAATCAGCTTTGGCTCAGAGGAACTAATTGAATTTAATCAACTGAATAATTGAATAAACATTGAAACAGCACTTTAGAGCAATTCCTCTCCATACTGATCTCTAAAGAACAATGAAAAAGCATCTGTAGAAAGAAACACAAGTACCAGAGCTCAAAATTTCCACATACAAATGAAACTGGGATTTACTCTGCACTGTACTCAAAACCAGGGCCTGGGTCATCCAATACTTTTTAAATACCTTCAAACACTGAAACACAATGCAGGAACCTACTTAATTCACTTTAAAAAGCAAACAAATGAACATAGAAACATCAAGATTAAACATTCAGCTGTTGTTCAGTTCCAGTGAACCAAAGAAGTGTACACTGAATTTAAAATAAAATGAAGACACATAATATATGAGGTACTGAAGTGCTCTTTACATTCGCAGAGCTAGCTTATGCTTCCAGACAAGTTCAGACCTATCTGTACATATGTATGGATACACACATATTTGTGTATATACACATGCATTTATACATATGTGTAATATATGTATATATATTCACACACACCCATTTCCTAACCAAAAAGGAAAGGCTTATTGTTTTCACATTGAGCCTCTGAAGTAAGATAATAACACTACTGAGCAAGTGGAGAAATAAGAGTGGAAGTAGCCATCAGTCAATATTACTCTCAGATACTTGCTACTCAAAATGTTGTCTCTGGCCCAGCAGCAACAGTGTCACCTAGCAGCTTTTTAGAAATGAGGAACCTCAGGCTCCACCCAACACCTCTCAGAACAGAACCTAAGGTTTTACCAGATTTATGTGCCCAAATTAAAGTTTGGGAAGTGCTGTTCATTTCCAAAGTTACTAGCCACATGTAACTATTCAGCTATTGAAATGTACTTATTGAGACTGAGAGATTGCATTTCAAACATTTAATTAATTAAAATTTAAAAACTCGTACTCAGTTCAGTTATTGGAATACTTTTCAATATGTTCGAAACAACTTGGATACATGAATCTAAATACAGATCAAGTATTTCTGGTGAAAATGTAGCATCCAAATTGAGAAGTGCTGTAAGCGTAAAATACACACCACACTTCAAAGACTTAGTATAAAAACATTTAGATAAAATATGTCATTGAAAAGTTTATGATTACAGGTTAAAATGATAAAATTTCAGATACGTTGGGTTACATTAAATATGTTCTTAAAATTCATGTGCTTCTCTTTTACTTTTCAAATGTGACTACTAGGAAACTGCAGCTCACATTCTACTTCTACTGGACAGCATTTCTTTTGATCCATGCTTCTCAAATGTAAAATTACTGGTGCCTGGCTCCCACTTCCTACGTATTGTGATAAAATTGATCTAGGGTTAAACTGAGCATTGGGATTTTTAAAGGTTCCCTGGTGATTCCATTGAGCTTCCAAAGTTTGAGAACCACCACCCGGGGTTAATAGAAGATTCATTAATTTTGACGATAAATACTGGCCTCATAGGGTCTTTATATCTTTTGGGAACTCCCATCATTCTTCAACTAAATATAGAGCTGGGGAAGTAGCACCATTTCTTAGGTAAAGATGAAAAGGCTGGAAGTTTGGGTGATATTATTCTCCTTCAACTTCAGGCAGAGTTAAATACACCCAACCAGATGAAAATCAATTTTTCAATATCTTCAGAAATTGGTCATCAGTTCTTTCAGTAATTCATTTCCATATCTAATGTAGTGGATCTCAGACTTCTGTGTGTTTAGAATAATCTCCTTGATAGTTTGTTCAAGAGCAGTTTGTTGGGCCATAGTGAGTCACAAGAGTTCTATGGTAGGGTGATCAAGTGTGCTGGTTTGCCTGGGACTTTCCTGGGAATTGCTCAGTTCTGGGCAAACAGGGGCAGTGGGTCACCCTAACCCAGGGAAGTGCATTACTAACAAGCAGTCCAGGTGATACTGATGAGCACAGTTTGAGAACTGCTTCTATAAACACAGGCTCTCAAATACATTTTAGTGATATTCCTTTTGGATTAACCAACTGTCCTAAGAACACAACCAACAAAGTTATACAAATAACCAGTTCAGCAAACAACTGATTGGGAAAATTGTTCTAATGTAACTAAATATGTCATCAAATTGTTTAAAAGTGTATGAAAGAACTATAAAGAGATCACCCTAGTAGCCTTGATGAGAACAATTCCATTGTCAGAAATTTAGCAGATTGAGACCAGGGAGGCAAAGTAAGTATGTGGCTTGAAGTCATGTCAACACTGAGTTTGAATCATGGCTTCTGCCATTTGCTAGGTGTGTGACTTTCAGGAAGCTCCTTAACCTCTCTGTGTCTCAGTGTTTTCATCTATAAAAGATGAATAATTTATACTTATACTGAAGGTTAAGGATGAGAATGAGAAATAATGTATTACATGAGACGAATCTCAGCTGAGGGACATTCTACAACATACCTGACCAGCAGTCTTCAAAGCTGTCAAGGTCATCACAAAGAAGAAAATTCTGAGAAGTTGTCAGGGCCAAGAAGAGCCCAAGGAGATATGATAATGAAACATAATGTGGCATCCTAGACGAGATCCTGGAACAGAAAAAGTATATTAGGTAAAAGCTAAGGAAATCTGAATAAATCTTGGGTGTTGGTTAATATTATATCGGAATTGGTTTATTGCTTGTGACAAATGTACCATACTAATGTAAGATGTTAATAAATGAACAAAATGAAGGTAGGGTAAATGGAAACTCTCTGTATATATTTGTGACTTTTCTATAAATCTAAAACTATTCTGAATTTAAAAGCTTACTATCCCCCAAAAATGCCTAGCATAGTAGTGCCCAGGCCAGAATACCTAACTGCTGTTACTATTTTTGTGAATTATACATTAGAAGTGATGCTAACAAGAAGAACACCATCTTGGTTCAACATCTTTAGGAGGAACTAGGAACTTGAAACCCTTGGACATCAGAGTTGAGAGAAGAGGACGAAAGGCAAGATCAACGGGCATGAAGACCTCAACCATGTAACTTCTGTCAGCTTTCTTTCTGGCATTATTCAATTTCTGTACTTATTTTATTCATTCATCTGTTCTCTGCTTTGAACCCAACCTGTTCTACATCTGCCCTAGAATGTAAGCTCCTTGGAGACCGAGACTTTGTCTGGTTTGTCACTTCTGTATCTACCATACCCAGCACAGCACCTAACATAGCGTGAACATTTTCTCTGAATTTACTACACTGAATGAAATGATTCCACTGGCCATCAAAGGGCAGAGGCAAATACTCTAAACTGGAGCGAGAATCCTTTTTATACGTATTTTCTCCTCCTAGCTTTCTTGTATCTCCCCACCTTTCAAAAAAAGAAAAGCAAACAAATACCAACACCACTTTCCACTGACCAAGTAATTTACTTTAGGGAAAGAAAAGACTTCAACAGCTGAGTCCAGATTTGCTCTCTCACCTTCTAGCTTACATTTGCAAATATGAGTGACATAGCCGAAACAGAAATGCCTAGTAATTACTTGTGCTATATCACACCTTGTGTTTTCTACTCAATTTAAACCTCACAAAAATTTTGTTACATAAGCAGGGCAGATGTTTTTACCTCCACTATAAAAAGATATAAAATATAAAGCTTTATATAAAAGTGATATAAAATTTTTATATGAAAATATTATTTTTATACAAAGATATTTTTAAAAGGAAGGAAGGAATTTAAGGTGGCATCATCATTTACCCAGCTAATTCATGGGGGATTATATTAGTCTGCTCGGGCTGCCATAACAAAATCCCACAGGCAGTGGTCTAAAAAAGAGAAATGTATTTTTTCACAGTTCTGGAGGCTAAGAGTCCAAGATTAAGGTGCAAGCAGGGTTAATTTCTGGTGAGCCCTCTTTCCTCAGATCACTGTGTTCTCCATGGTCCTTTCTCTGTATGTGGAGAGAGAATACAAGCCCCGGTGTCTATTCCTCTTATAAGGACGCCAGTCCTCACCAGTCCTATAGGATTAGGGCCCTAAGGGCCCTACTCTTAATGACCTCATTTGACCTTAGTTACCTCTTTAAAGGCCCTATCTCTAATAAAGTCACATAAAGCGTGAGGCCTTTCAACATATGAATTTTGTAGGACACAATTCAGCCTATCACCAGAATGTTCTCTGACAATGGGCTGGAGGGTTAACAGGATGAGCAAGGAGTTGCTAATACTTATTGAATGGGGAGGAACTAACCATTAAACCAGGGGTCAGCAAACTATAGCCGCTGGGCCAAAGTGGAGGGCCACCTTCAGGTTGTAAATAAACTTTCATTGGAGCACAGCCACATCCATTCATTTACACATTGTCTGTGGTTGCTTTCATGTAGAGTTCAGTAGTTGCCATGGAGTCTATAGGCTACAAAGCCCAAAATATTTACTCTCTGGCCCTTCACAGAATAAATATTCTGACTCCTGAGTTAGATCAATATATAAGTGTTCATTTTCTCTGTGAGATAATGTCAGCATTCTTGTCTTCACTAATGAGGCAGCGGAGGCTCTGAGAAGTAACATGATATCCATATCACACAGCTGACAGTCAGAGAGCCCAGAGTTGGACCTTCATGACTCCAAAGGGTGCCCTTTCCAGACCATCTCACCTCTGGGCCCAGGGCTTTGCTCCTAGGCTCAGAATGGGGTGTGGATGTGGCTGCCAGCCTGTGGCCTAGGTAAGTCCGCACATCTGCACAACAGCCTCCTACAATCCTCTCAGCCTGGAAGATCAAGGATAATTGTCATTAGAACAGAATGTCCCACTGTTTCCACTCATACCTTATCAGCAATTGACTATAGCTATTTTTGGCCCTTGATTTCTTGAAATTTTATTGTTTTAGTTTATGTTTCATGCTGGGGCATGTGTTTTATATGACTATGACTGACATAGAAAACAGATCATTAGCGTTAAGGGAGCCTTGCAAATAATATGTAGACCTTAAGAGGTTTCTAGGGATAATTTTGGGACTTCTAGACCCAAATGCAATTGTTGGTCCTTTTCATGATTAAACAGAATGTTTTCTTTCATTTCAGCATTCAATATTGAACTCTTGGTGCTTTCTTTATTGTAGGAATAAAAGAAGCATGTGATTGCAACTCAGGTTCCTCTTTATGGGCATTTGTCAATAGAAAACAGTTCCAAGATCCTCTTCGAATTAGTAGAGGCATTTCCCAAATTATTTACAAAAGAATCCAGAGCCTTTTCATTAGGTCTATGTTAGAATGTAAGGAAGCAAAACAGCAATTGGGATTAATTTTACTATTGGCTAATGGATCACTTCCTGTGGCTCAGCTTGTTGATCTTCCTGTCCATACAGACAAATGATTTGCCTGGAGATTCATGCTGCTTTTGTCTGTTCAGCATCATTTCCTCTGAGGAACATCCTCTCCCCCATTTTATGTGGTCCCAGGTGGGCTGTCAATCACAACACACTAGACCTAGCCAATCATACTGCCTCACCTCCCCAGACACAGTAATTGATCTAGGGGAAAGAATGTGACCCAGTCAGAGCAAATTCTCCCAAATGTTAAAGAAGTTGGGAGAGAGGCTTTCACACTAAGTGGCATCAGGCCAAGAGATGGAGGCAGAGTACCTGGATCCCGCCCTTCCTGAGGCTTTACCCACCCCTGGACTTCCTAAGGGTGTGATCCCCAAATTTCTCTTTCTGCTTAAGCTAACTCCAGCTGGACTTCTCACTCTAAATCCAAAATGTCCTCACTAACATCACATGCTTCCAGGTTTTCTGAATGTCCCTCAGAAACATGTGTCAGCAACTTCCAGAGGGTATAGGGCACTGAGTGTGGGGATCCATGGGTCCTTATCCTAGCTGCAATCTTAGAGTCCTTAGGTCATCCCTATGCCAGGATGGAGGGCTTTTGAAATGGAAAGCCTATCACACAGGGGGTACAACCTGATTTCTTGGCTATACTTATGTCTTCTCTTATACACAAAAGTGCATTCTAGATTTGCTTTTTTTAAGTTCCACAGTTCTTTGTCCACTTTGTCCCTTCTTGGAGTCGAAAGAGGAAAAATTCTTGTGCTGATGACACTTTTTTTTTTGACGGAGTCTCACTCTGCTGCCCAGGCTGGAGGGCAGTGGCGTGATCTCAGCTCACTGCAACCTCAGCCCCCCAGGTTCAAGTAATTCTCCTGTCTCAGCCTCCCGAATAGCTGGGATTACAGGTACACACCACCATGCTTGCTAATTATTATTATTATTATTATTATTATTTTTTAGTAGAGGTGGGGTTTTACCATTTTCCCAGGCTGATCTCGAACTCCTGACCTCAGGTGATCTGCCCACCTTGGCCTCCCAAAGTGCTAGGATTGCAGGCATGAGCCACTGCACCCAGTGGCTGATGACACTTTATTGGCAATCTTGGGAAGAAAAAAAAGATCAAGTAGAAGCAGCAACTGGACCCCTAACATTTACATTGCTTGATGACTGGGCTGGCCAAAATCTGATGCCAGGACCCCTACCCTGCCAGTGGTTCCAGGTACCACCGAGGAAATCAGAAAGGAGAAATAAAGCCCACAGCAGGCCACCAAGTGGCTGCAATATTACTCCTGCAATGAAGATTTTTTTTCTCTCCTTTGTTTTCCATAGGATGCTTTTCTAAACCTGTCCAAACTCCCTCTCACTAGATTCCTTAACTGTCACTTCAAGTGTTACCTATGACTCAGAATTTCCTAAGATAAACTCTATAAACTCCCTCCTTTCCTCAGGAAAGGTACCAACGGAGGCCCACCCACACCAACCAAAATTCTGATCCAAGTATCTGTGAGATGTCTTAACGCTGTTTAAACTGTGCACTTACATGTGTTTGCAGGTAGTGATAAATAAGCACTCTTCTTCACAGTTTAACTTGGCCTCCTCTGCTTCAGACAGAAGGGAACTGAAGTAAATTCTTAAGACACACAAGGAAAGAAAGTTCTTTGTGCTGAAGGCAGTTCGCCAAGGTGCTAATTCCATCTTTGGTAGGTTTCTCCCAGGACTGTGTTCCTCATCCAGGAATTTCCCTAAGCTTGATGGTTCACACGTCCAAATTCCAACTTTGAATAAATAAACCAGCTAAAGTGCTCAGTTGCCTCAGGGATTTGCAGAGCAATTCATGAACTTCCATCTCCCCCAAGTGGCAATTATTGGGATCTTTTTGTTAGAGATTTTCTGATAGTTAAAATTTAGGTTTTCATTCTCCTCTCCTCCAAAGTTGCTTAAGTTTTTTTTTTTTTTTTTTTTTTTTTGTTGTTTTGTTTTGTTTTGTTTTTTAATTCTCGCATTGAAGATTATGAAGTCCTTGTGTGGAGGTAAGTTGGTAATGTCGAATTAATGGCTTCTGGGTCACAGGGTCGTAGATGGATAAGATGTAGTACCTGGTTTCACGGTTCAAAGTAAAAGACTGATTTTTCAACCTGGTCTCTATTCTGAGGCTCCATTCGCAGAGAAGGTGGAAAAAAGCAGCACCAAATCGCTAAATCCAGAAAGGATTCTCGGTGGGTGGCATCAAGGTAACCTAAGAACCAGTTAGCCTTGGTTGTAGAGAGATGAGAACTTGGCCAGCCACAGCGATAGTATCTACTCTGAAAAACAAGATATGGACTATGTGAGATTCTAAAAATAAAAAGCAGAAACTGTGTTAAGGAGAGAGCATATATACATATGAAATAGCCAAGGAAAACTTTTCTAGCATAATAAGCTCACAAATTCATGTAAAATACATTCAGAGATTTTTGATGGATAGCATAAAGTACTTCACCTTGTCTATTATTATTATACTTTAAGTTCTGGGGTACATGTGCAGAACATGCAGACTTGTTACATAGCTATGCACGTGCCACAGTGGTTTGCTGCACCCATCAACCCACCATCTACATTACTACATTAGGTATTTCTCCTAATGCTATCCCTCCCTTAGCCTCCCAACCCCCGACAGGCCCCAGTGTGTGATGCTCCCCTCCCTGTGTCCATGTGTTCTCATTGTTCAACTCCCACTTATGAATGAGAACATGCAGTATTTGGTTTTCTGTTCTTGTGTTAGTTTGCTGAGAATGATGGTTTCCAGCTTCATCCATGTTCCTGCAAAGGACATGAACTCATCCTTTTTTATGACTGCATAGTATTCCATGGTGTATATGTGCCACATTTTCTTTATCATCTTGTTTTATAGAAAAGAAAGAAGTGAAATTTAGGGAAGTCCAGACTGAAGAGGCTTATCTTCAACTCAAAAAAGGGAAGTTTCTTGCCTCCCTGCCCACAATTGAGTTAATACTTAAGCTTATTTTACAGATCATAGTAAATTCCTCAGTTCACCACCTGCCATGCACCACCCCCACATCCCTTTTAAATTTAAGGCCAGGTTGTAGTACTTAAAATAATACTAAGCCAGCTCTAAATTCCTACACACCAAACAGTCCTGCCAGTGCTAAATCCTGAGTGGAATTATTTGTCCTTCAGCCTCCTTCACTCAGATTTTATCTCCTTTCCGGCCAGAACATTCTCCTTCCCTGGCCACCCCTCACCCCTTGGCTTTGGAAGGCAAACTACCTAATCTCTTTTGCTTAAGAATTCTAAATCTTAGTGGTTTAAGTGCCTCAGTATTAGTACACGTAAACACTTAAATTTACATATATAAATTTAAGAACATAGAATGTTTTATTATCAGCTCATTGCATTTTGTATAATATTTGGTTAATAAATTCACCCATAAACAAAGTAGAAGCCTTTGTGAGTTAGGCCTGGCCTCCCCATCTCCTGGAACCCAAGGTCTTATTCATTGGAATCTCCCAGTTCATGGTCCATAGAATATCAAGTTTCCCTGAGTTATATGTTACTCCTCAGGGACTTAGGTTCCCATGGTCACTTCTGCCTCTAGACTCCTCTCTGCTTGTGCTGGCTCAGTTTACATGGACCTAGACGGGAAACTCTGCCCCTTTGCTATCTTCTATGAAAACCAATTTACTAGATTACTTGCTGATTTTGTAAAAAAAAAAAAAAAAAAGCTCATAACGGAATAGAGATACATGGTTACTTCCTAAACATAACAAAAAACTTCATGTCAATCTAAAAGTTTGCAAAATGCTTAATGGATAAACACTAGACACCTTGCCACAAAAATTACGAATGTCGACTGCCACTTACATTTAACATTTTGCTGGAAAGTCTTAGCCCACACAGGATAAAGAAATTACAGGCATTAAAGTTGGATGGGAAGAAATAAAATCATTATTAGTGGAGATTATATGAAATAATCCCTGGAAAATCCAAAATAAACACACAAACATTAAGACTAAAGACAAGAGAATCCAAAGCATAGCAGAGCATAAAATGGATGTAGTCCCTGGAGCTTGTCTTTAGTCCATTTTGTGTTGCCACAACAAAACACCTGAGGCTGGATAGTTTATAAAGAAAAGAGGTTTGTTTGGCTTACAGTTCTACAGCCTGTTCAAGAAGCATGGAACCAGCATCTTCTCAACTGCTGGTGAAGGCTTTCATGTTGAGTCAAACATAGAAGAGAATGTCAAATGCGAACCAGGCACGTGTGAAGAGAGAGTACACAGGAGTGGGATCCCCACTTTGTAACAATCGTGCTTTTGCCGGAACTAAGCCATTTCCGAGAGAACTAATCCAGTCTCCTGAGAGTGAGAACCCACTACCACAGGAAAGTCACCAAGCCATTCATGAATGATTTGCCCCATGATCCAGACACCTTTCATTAGGCCCCAGCTCCCAGCTCTGCCACACTGGGGATCAAATTTCAAAATTAGCTTTGCTGGGGACAAACAAATCATATTCATATCATAGCACAGCTGTACTTTATTCCTTTCACCAGGATAAGTTTCAACTATATAAATAGTTTAAAGGAAAAAGTGGAGTTTTTTTTTTAACTGAAGGAACTTGGGAGAATTTAGGACTTAAAGAAAATATTTTTAATTATGCCACATCATCCAGAAATCATAGAAGATTTTAAAATTAAGATGCATAAAAATTACTCAAAGCAAAACTTAGCAGAGGCAAAAACAAAAAAAAGAGATAATTTTAGAAAATATTCCAACCTCGGATGCTGGGAAGATGGCCGCCTAAGAGCAGCTCAGGACTTCAGCTCCCGGTGAAAGTGCAGAGGGTGAGTGGATGCCGCATTTCCAGACGAATTTTTATTGCCCGCAGACCAGGAGATACCCAGGTGGAGGGGTCGCCAGCGCTGCAGTCCCGGCTGGTGCGGCTGTTTTGGCCCCCGCGGGGCTGATTTGGCCCGCACGGCTGCTGTGACCACGCCCTGTTGCTGCGGTTCTCCGCACAAAAGCCACTGGTCTGGGAGCCTCTTAGCTGGCGAGCAGAGCCCTGAGACGGCAGAGTTGCCCATTCATCTGAAATAGCGAGCCAGGCCAGGAGATTCCTAGGCAAAAAATCTGCCAGGAGCCAGCGCCGCAGTTCGAGCTGACTCAGTGAGTCGCAGCACGGGAGATCCCGGCGCCTTTTCAACAAGCGACTGGAACACAGGGTCGTTCAACTTAAAAAATAAAAGAAAAGACTCTGAGTTAGGGAGCCAGGTGATCAGGCTCGGTTGGCCCCACCCCGCCACCCACAACAACGAAAACAAAAACAGTAATTGGAAACCCTCTGGGTTGAGCCCTTTAACCAAGCACAGCTGAACCCCGGACGGTCCCACTTAATGGGGGAAGGGCGTCCGCCATTACTGAGACTCTCCACCGCTACGGAGGCAGGCCGCCGTCGCCAAGGCAACCCGCCGTTGCCGAGGCAACCTGCCACAACAGAGAGAGTCCGCCATAACAGAGGCGGGGCCACGGTTGCCAAGAGACTTCTAACTACGCCCATATAAACAGGACTGCAGGGAAGAGCACAGGGCAGCTGGGCGGAGCCCACAGCAGCTCAGCAAAGCCTCTGCGGGCAGGCAGTGGCTAGGCGTGCTGCTAGCTGGGCGGGGCAGACCTGAAAGAAAAATCAAAAAAGGCAGTAGCACAACGGAAACTCATAAAGCCCCAACTCCCCGGGACAGAGCACCTGGGAACAAAAAGTGCTTTATGAGTTCAGCTGCAGCAGACCTAAACGTACCTGCCCAGCAGCTCTGAATGAACAACAGAGCTCACAGCTCAGGACTTAAGCCCCAATAAAAGATAGACTGTCTCCTCAAGTAGCTCCCTGACCCCCATGGATCCAAAGAATCACCTCATAAAGGAGAGAACAGACTGACAGTAGGCGAGCATCCTTCTGGGACAAAGATAGCGGAAGAGAAAACTGGTAGCAACCCTTACTGTTCTGCAGCTGCTGCAGGTGATCCCCAGGCAAGCAGGGCCCTCAGAGGACCTCAGCAGTCCTACAGCAGAGGGGCCAGACTGTTAGAAGGAAAGCTTAAAAAAATAATAATAAAAAAAAAAATAAAAAAGAAGTAAATTCAGCATCCACAAACTAGAAGCTCACTCAGAGACCCAATCTGAAAGACAGTAACTACAAGGACAACAGGTGGATAAACCCACAAAAATGGGAAGAAACCAGCGCAAAAAGGATGAAACCTCCCAAAACCAGAACACCTCTCTTCCTAAAAGGGATCACAACTCCTCACCAGCAAGGGAACCCAACCGGATGGAGAAGGAGGGTGATGAAATGACAGAATCAGACTTCAGAAGGTGGGTAGTAAGAAACTACAGTGAGCTAAAAGAACATGTTCTAACCCAACGCAAAGAAACTAGGAACCTTGAAAAAAAATTGGACGAAATGCTAACGAGAATGGACAGCATAGAGAGGAATATAAGTGAATTGATGGAGCTGAAAAACACAACACGAGAACTTCGTGAAGCATGCACAAGCTTCAACAGCCGAATTGACCAAGCAGAAGAAAGGATATCAGAGGTCGAAGATCAACTCAATGAAATAAAAAGAGAAGGCAAGAACAGAGAAAAAGGTGCAAAAAGGAATGAACAAAATCTTCAAGAAATGTGGGACTATGTGAAAAGACATAATCTGCGTTTGATAGGTGTACCTGAATGTGATGAAGAGAACGAATCCAAGCTGGAAAATACTCTTCAGGATATTACACAGGAAAACTTCCCCAACCTAGCAAGGCAGGCCAATATTCAAATCCAGGAAATACAGAGAACACCACAAAGATATTCCTCAAGAAGAGCAACCCCAAGGCACATAATCATCAGATTTACCAGGGTTGAAATGAAAGAGAAAATGCTAAGGGCAGCCAGAGAGAAAGGTCGGGTTACCCACAAAGGGAAGCCCATTAGATTTACAGCAGATCTCTCAGCAGAAACCCTACAAGCCAGAAGAGATTGGGGGCCAATATTTAACATCCTTAAAGAAAAGAACTTTCAACCCAGAATCTCCTATCCAGCCAAACTAAGCTTCATAAGTGAAGGAAAAATAAAATCCTTTGCGAACAACCAAGTACTCAGAGATTTCATCACCACCAAACCTGCTCTACGAGAACTCCTGAAAGAGGCTCTGCACATATAAAGGAACAACCAGTACCAGCCACTCCAAAAACACACCACACAGTAAAAGAGCATCAACACAATCAAGAATCTGCATCAACTAACCAAAAAAACAGCCAGGTAGCATCAAAATGACAGTATCAAATTCACACATAACAATACTATCCCTAAATGTCAATGGACTAAATGCCCCAATCAAAAGACACAGACTGGCAAACTGGATAAAAAGCCAAAACCCATCAGTGTGCTGTATCCAGGAAACCCATCTTACATGCAAGGATACACAAAGACTCAAAATAAAGGGATGGAGGAAGATCTACCAAGCAAATGGAGAGCAAAAAAAAAAAAAAAAAAGCAGTAGTTGCAATTCTCATCTCGGATAAAATAGACTTTAAAGCAACAAAGATCAAAAGAGACAAAGAAGGACATTACATAATGGTAAAAGGATCACTACAACAAGAAGAGCTAATGATCCTAAATATATACGCACCCAATACAGGAGCACCCAGATACATAAGGCAAGTTCTTAATGACTTACAAAGAGACTTAGACTCCCACACAATAATAGTGGGAGACTTTAACACCCCATTGTCAATATTAGACAGATCAACCAGACAGAAAATCAACAAGAATATCCAGGACCTGAACTCAGACCTGGAACAAGCAAACCTAATCGACATTTACAGAACTCTCCACCCCAAATCCACAGAATATACATTCTTCTCAGCACCACATCACATCTACTCTAAAATTGACCACATAATTGGCAATAAATCACTCCTCAGCAAATGCAAAAGAACGGAAATCATAACAAACAGTTTCTCAGACCACAGTGCAATCGAGTTAGAACTCAGAATGCAGAAACTAACTCAGAACCACACAGCTTCATGGAAACTGAACAACTTGCTCTTGAATGTTGACTTGGATAAACAATGAAATGAAGGGAGAAATAAAGATGTTCTTCGAAACCAATGAGAACGAAGACACAACATACCAGAATCTCTGGGACACATTTAAAGCAATCTCTAGAGGAAAATATATAGCAAAGAGTGCCCACATGAGAAGAAAGGAGAGATCTAAAATTGACACCCTATCATCAAAATTGAAAGAGCTAGAGGAGCAAGATCAAAAAAACTCAAAACCTAGCAGAAGACAGGAAATAACTAAGATCAGAGCAGAACTGAAGGAAATAGAGACACAAAAAACTCTTCAAAAAATCAATAAATCCAGGAGCTGGTTTTTCGAAAAGATCAACAAAAGAGACAGACCACTAGCCAGATTAATAAAAAAGAAAAGAGAGAATAACCAAATTGATGCAATAAAAAACGATAAAGGGGATATCACCACAGATTCCACAGAAATCCAAACCATCATCAGAGATTATTACAAACAACTCTATGCACATAAACTAGTAAACCTGGAAGAAATGGATAAATTCCTGGACACCTGCATCCTCCCAAGCCTAAACCCGGAAGAAGCCAAAACCCTGAATAGACCAATAACAAGGTCTGAAGTCGAGGCAGCAATAAAGAGCCTACCACCCAAAAAAAGCCCAGGTTCAGATGGATTCACAGCTGAATTCTACCAGACATACAAAGAGGAGCTGATACCATTCCTTCTGAAACTATTCCAGACAATCCAAAAAGAGGGAATCCTTCCCAAATCATTTTATGAGACAAACATCATCCTGATACCAAAACCCGGCAGAGACTCAACAAGAAAAGAAAACTTCAGGCCAATATCCAAGATGAACATAGATGCAAAAATCTTCAATAAAATACTGGCAAACCGATTGCAACAGCATATCAAAAAGCTCATCCACCATGATCAAGTAGGATTCATCCTGGGGATGTAAGGCTGGTTCAACATACACAAGTCCATAAATGTAATTCACCACATAAACAGAACCAAAGACAAAAACCATATGATTATCTCAACTGATGCAGAGAAGGCCTTTGACAAAATTCAGCAGCCCTTTATGCTAAAAACCCTCAATAAACTAGGTATTGACGGAACGTATCTCAAAACAATAAAAGCTATTTACAACAAACCAACAGCCAATATCACACTGAATGGGCAAAAACTGGAAGCATTCCCTTTGAAATCTGGCTCTAGACAAGTATGCCCTCTCTCACCACTCCTATTCAATATAGTACTGGAAGTTCTAGCCAGAGCAATCAAGCAAGAAAAAGACATAAAGGGTATTCAAATTGGAAAGGAGGAAATCAAATTGTCTCTATTTGCAGATGACATGATTGTATATCTAGAAGACCCCATCATCTCAGCCCAAAATCTCCTGAAACTGATAAACAACTTCAGCAAAGTCTCAGGATACAAAATCAACGTGCAAAAATCACAAGCATTCCTATACACCAGTAACAGACTTCAAGAGAGTCAAATCAAGAACGAACTGCCATTCACAATTGCTACAAAGAGAATAAAATACCTAGGAATACAACTAACAAGGAACGTAAAGGACCTCTTCAAGGAGAACTACAAGCCACTGCTTGATGAAATAAGAGAGGACACAAACAGATGGAGAAACATTCCATGTTCATGGTTAGGAAGAATCAACATCGTGAAAATGGCCATACTGCCCAAAGTAATTTACAACTTCAATGCTATTCCCATCAAGCTACCAATGACCTTCTTCACAAAACTGGAAAAAAACACCTTAAACTTCATATGGAACCAAAAGAGAGCCCGCATAGCCAAGTCAATTCTAAGCAAAAAGAACAAAGCAGGAGGCATCACACTACCAGACTTCAAACTATACTACAAGGTTACAGTAATCAAAACAGCATGGTACTGGTACCAAAACAGAGATATAGACCAATGGAACAGAACAGAGGCCTCAGAGGAAATACAACATACCCACAACCATCTGATCTTCGACAAACCTGACAAAAACAAGCAATGGGGAAAGATTCCCTGTTTAATAAATGGTGTTGGGAAAACTGGCTAGCCATGTGCAGAAAGCAGAAACAGGACCCCTTCCTGACACCTTACACCAAAATTAACTCCAGATGGAGTAAAGACTTAAACATCAGACCTAACACCATAAAAACCCTAGAAGAAAATCTAGGCAAAACCATTCAGGACATAGGCGTAGGCAAGGACTTCATGACCAAAACGCCAAAAGCAATGGCAACAAAAGCCAAAATAGACAAATGGGACCTAATAAAACTCCACAGCTTCTGCACGACAAAAGAAACAGTCAGTAGAGTGAATCGGCAACCAACAGAATGGGAAAAAATTTTTGCAGTCTACCCATCTGACAAGGGGCTGATATCCAGAATTTACAAAGAACTAAAACAGATCTACAAGAAAAAAACAAACAAGCCCATTCAAAAATGGGCGAAGGATATGAACAGATACTTTACAAAAGAAGACATACAGGAGGCCAACAAACATATGAAAAAATGCTCATCATCGCTGGTCATTAGAGAAATGCAAATCAAAACCACATTGAGATACCATCTCACACCAGTTAGAATGGCGATCATTAAAAAATCTGGAAACAACAGATGCTGGAGAGGACATGGAGAAATAGGAACACTTTTACACTGTTGGGGGAAATGTAAATTAACTCAACCACTGTGGAAGACAGTGTGGCGATTCCTCAAGGACCTAAAAATAGAAATCCCATTTGACCCAGCAATCCCATTACTGGGTATATATCCAAAGGATTACAAATCATTCTACTATAGGACACATGCACACGAATGTTCATTGCAGCACTGTTTACAATAGCAAAGACCTGGAACCAACCCAAATGCCCAATGATGATAGACTGGATAGGGAAAATGTGGTACATATATACCATGGAATATTACGCAGCCATCAAAAACGATGAGTTCACGTCCTTTGTAGGGACATGGATGAACCTGGAAACCATCATTCTCAGCAAACTGACACAAGAGCAGAAAATCAAACACCGCATGTTCTCACTCATAGGCGGGTGTTGAACAATGAGAACACATGGACACAGGGAGGGGAGCACTACACACTGGGGTCTGTTGGGAGGAAATGGGGGAGGGGCGGGGGGTGGGGAGGTGGGAAGAGATAGCATGGGGAGAAATGACAGATACAGGCGAGGGGACGGAAGGCAGAAAACCACACTGCCATGTGTGTACCTATGCAACAACCTTGCATGTTCTTCACATGTACCCCAAAACCTAAAATGCAATCAATCAATCAATCAATCAATCAATCAATTCTGGCTCCTAAAAAAAAAAGAAAGAAAGAAAATATTCCAACCGCATAGTGCAGAAGAAAGGTTAATTTCCTTATAAAGAATGTCTACAAATCAATAGAAAAATAAAGAGCAATATGCTTTATTGAAAAAGGTGTGGAAAACCAGGCACTCTCATCCACTTCTGAGGGAAGAAGCTACAATTGGTACAACCACCTATTAAGGGTCATTTAGAAGTGACTATCAAAGTTCTAAAAGCACATTCCCTTTGACCCAGTCATTTTAAGTCTAGGTATTACACAGATATGTTCACACAGTGTGAGTAATGATGTAAGCACAGTATTACTCATTGTAGTACTGTTGTAATAGGAAAGTATTAGAAATAACATAAATTTAGTTCATTAGTAAGGGACCAGTTACATGCATTGTATTAATCAATATCATAGAATAGTGTACCTGTCTTAAATACAAACAAAAAGGAACACTGTATATACTGATATGAAAATTTATATCTTAATCATTGAATCTGTTAAATAAAAAGAAACACTGATATGGAAAACCTCCAAGATATTTTAGGTGAAGAACAACAGTTAAATCCCTATATAAAGTATGCTACTATTTGTGTTTTAAAAATGGGGTCAAGGAGAGAATAACCGTTCTATAGCATCTAGCAGTGTTTGCCATACTGAAATAATCCCTAATTAGCCTTTAAAAATCAATTCATAGCGACAGTTGCACAATATTGTGAACGTATTATATTTAATGCCACTGAATTGTACACTGAAAAATAGTTAAGATGGTAAAATAAAAATGTCAATTCAGAGGTCATGTCCTGTACCTACTAGGATTCAAGAATTAAAACATGAGTTTTAGTATCCCCCAAAGCACATTTCTTAGAAAACTGCATTTCATGTGGTGGTAGTAGAGAATGGTTTGTCAACTTGTCTTCTGTGGCTTTAATTTTTAAATCCTATTTTAGAATAAATCCAAACCACTCAAAAGAGCCTTTCCCTCCTTTCTCTATAGCCACTCATACCTTGCCTTCTTGATTTTCCTTCCATCACTCCTATTTTCTCCAATTTATTAATTCATACTGCTTACAATAAAAAATAAAACTGCCAAGGAAGAAGGAATTTATGTTGGCTAGTGAAGTGTTCGCTTCCTAATAGGAAAGCCAAACTAAGGAAGTTCTCTGGTAAATTTGGAATGAGAGCAAAGAAAATCAAAGCCTCGAAGGATTTTACCATCCATTCTTATGGCTTAACATCCAACCAAACCTGGTAACTTAATTTCCATATCTGCAACTAGCTCTTTCCAGAGTTCTAATTCTGTGTTCTGAACTGCTTCTCAGATTTCGCTGCCTATATAACCATTATCACCTCGAGTGCAGCCTGAACTCATCTTGCCCCTAAACCTAAATATTTCTCAAAATCAGTAGCCATTTTTTTTACTCCTCTCTTGTTATTTACTTCACCTTAGATTTCTCTTTATGCAGTAAGATGGTAAATTCAGACAACTGTATTCTACCATCCTTATCCTTTTAGAAAGAATAAGTATGTCAGAAGGTCTTTGGTTACAGTTTATGCTTTAAAAATTGGAAGGCAAATCCAATACCCACTGGAAATTTCATTAACATAACCCCATGGTTTCCCCATTTCTAACATTGGTAACTGTATCCACTACTAATTATTTCCATAGGGAAGAAAAGACGAAATTCCTCACTCCTCTAGCCAAGACTATACTGATGTCTCCTGCCTGTGTGGGTAGTGACTCACATGGCTCTCCAGAACTCCTCCCCAGAACAATGTTCATTTCACCCATTCTTACCAGTGCTATTCCCATCTTTTTCAGCATGCCATGTTAAATCTAAGGATTCATAAGGGAGCACTTGTGACAACAACTGGATCAGTAACTTTATCATAATAACTTCAATAATAATATTAATAGTTTTTATGACTTGAAAACAGTGAGTTCCTTCCCCCATTTCTGCTTCTGAATGACTGTGTGTGTTGGTTCGGGGTAGAAAGAAGGGATAATGAGTTAAATAGTCCCAGTGTAGTTACTTAATGCACACCACATGCCTGTATGTTTGAGTGTGTGTACATATATATATATATATATATATACACACACACACACATAGACACACACACAGGCAGTGCTCGACTTACGACCGCGGAACGGCCGTAACACGATTTGGTCGTAAGTTGAGTAGGCTATATGTACAGTTCAAATGGTGCATGCGGAGATGGTGGTGCTGCCAGAAGCTGGTCCGCACTGCCGTACGCCCAGCTGGGCAACGTTTGCGCTGCCAGATGCGGAGCAGTCGTGGCTAGCGATTGTGGTCGTAAAGTCGAATGGTCGTAAGTTGTATAGATCGTAAGTCGATCAATACCTGTGTGTGTGTATATATATATATATATATATATATATATATATATATATTGAGTAAGCTGAGAAAGTAGAAGCCCATGCTCTAGCTGCCAGGTATCAAGGAGAGGAAGTTTCTGGCCTTTGGTTTTCCTAGAATAGAGTCTTTCTACTTTAACATTATTGACATTTGGGGCCAGATAAATCTTTGTTGCTAGAGCTGGCCTTTGCATTATAGGATACTTAGCAGAATGTCAGACTTCTATCCACTTGATTTCACTAATAACCACTATCCTCAGTGTAACAACCAAAAAAATGTCTCCAGATATTGTCAAATACTCCCAGGATAGGGCTAGCAAAATCAGCCCTAGTTGAGAAGCACTGCCATAGAGGGAATCAGCGCTCTGTCTCCTAACAAATCTCATCCCCACTTAATTCCCCAGCATGAGAAAAGGCTGGGCAATCTCCCTGTTGGCATTCATAAAGAATAGCCTTAAGTTTTCTGAATTGATCTCACTGTTGGCTCATTAGTGCCCACTCAGATTCCCTTGGCAGATATTAAGGGAAGTCCAGTCTTAAATAAGTACAGCTATAAATTAAAGAAACTTTCTCAAAAAGCAATGTGCTGTATACATCTGGAGACATGAAACTAGGTTTCAGATAAGAAATTGGGAGTGTTCCATCATATAAGGTGGCCATCCACAATCAGTGAATTAATTAATTGAATTTTTAGAGGTCTGTGTTAAGAAACCCTTGACTCTTATAAAAACACAAAAAAGCTTGGGACCTACCAATTAGTAATATATCCTCTGAAGTTATTACAATGGTTGTGAGAATATTAAATAGAATGATAACCTCTGGCCATCTATAATTTTATTGGCAATAAATCCCTTTAAGGAAAAGCAGTGTTCATTTTCAAAAGTAAGAGGCAGCCCTAGCCTCTCATGTAGATGTGGTTCCTCTGAGTACATACATGATGAATTCTGGCAGACCCCATGGAACACAGACAAATAAGTGGGGGGGTCTCCTGGCTGTGTCTTAGGAACTTGCCTTTATTCATTTAGGCCTTAGCAAAGACCACATTCTATGAAGTTCATGGGCAGTGCTGTCATAGAACCAAGTGAAGGTCTCCAGGTATAACTGGAGAGTGGTGAAGAGCAAAGTTGAGAAAAGCTATCTCTATTGTCAAATCAAATGACTCTTATTTTTAAAAACCCTTCCATGGCTTCACAGTTCAATTAGAAGAAAATGTAACTTCCTCATGGCCTATGGCATAATCCAGCCCCAACAACACCACTAACCATTCTGTCCCTGACTCATTCTGTGTGGGCCACACTGGTCTTCCCCTGTTCCTTCTGATCTTGGAACATTTTACCATGGAATTCTCATTGTCTGGACCACTCTTTGCATTCACCTTTACATATATCCTTCTCAACACTCAGGTCTCAGCTAAAATGTCACCCTTCTCAGAGAGGTCTTTACTGACAACCATATCTGAGAAGGTATCCTGAGCTCTCAATCTATATCGTGTGCACTTATCATCTGGGGATCATGTTACAAGACAGATTTTGACTCGGTGACTCTGTGAAGGGACTTGAAAGTCTGCATTTCTAACAAGCTCCCAGGGAATACAAACTTTCTGCTCCACAGATCATCCACCCATGGGGTGGGTAGACCTCCATCCCTCAATCTCTGTGACACTACCTGTGTCAATTAATTGGCTTTTCTCAGGATCTGAAATTATTTACCTGTTTCTGTTGGATTGTTTGTTATCTGATCTATTCATTTACTAGAATGTAAATTCCCTGAGAGCAAGGAGTCTGTCTAGCACTTTTTTTTTTTTTTTTTTTTTTTTTTTTTTTTGAGATGGAGTCTCACTCTGTTACCCAGGCTGGAGTGCAATGGCACGATCTCGGCTCACTGCAACCTCTGCCTCCCAGGTTCAAGCGATTCTCCTGCCTCAGCCTCCTGAGTAGGTGGGATTACAGAAGCATGCCACTGCGTCCAGCTAATTTTTGTATTTTTAGTAGAGATGAGGTTTCAACATCTTGGCCAGGCTGGTCTCGAACTCCTGACCTTGTGATCCACCCGCCTCAGCCTCCCAAAGTGCTGGGATTACAGGCATGAGCCATCGTGCCCGGCTGTCTAGCACTTTTAAATTCTCAGCACTTCCCACAGTAATTGACACAACATAGATGCTCCATAAATACTGTTGAATGAGTGATGTTGTTCAAGATTCATTGACTCTGTGATCCCATCAGTGTCTGCTTCTGATTGCTTTAGTGGGCACTCAATTATACAACAGAAACTACACTGTAATGATAGGGCAGTGCTACTGAAGGGCCAGTCCAGGTACCGATAAGAATCTTGTGCTATAATATGAATCTGCTATGTTACTAAGCACAATTTTATCTGAGATGAGACATTTTTCATAGTAAGACTTTCTTGACTTGATGAAGCAAGGAATGTTTTGCTTTACCTGTGGTGAAAGCTCCTCATCTCATATTAGAATGGTAACAGTGTGTGAACTGGTCCCTACTGGCAGGACACATTTTGAGTTGTGCTGATATAGGGGATAAAAAGCTAAATAAGATCTATTCTCTAACTTCAGAAAATCATACATAGGTAAGAGAATCACACATTCAAATATATAATTGTAATTTTTTGTCAAGTGCTATAATAGGAAATTATGTGAAAGAATTCAGGAATTGTGGAAAAAATCAAAGAATTGGTCTTTTGTGCTCCCCCTTAGTCACAACTTTCCTGACACCTGTTCTCCTTATAACCACAAACCCTCCTACTGTACATTTTCCTCTTGATCACGCACCATTTATCTGGGGCATGCTCTTCCACTTGGGCCCTGCTTTCCTTCTTGCCCACTCCCATACCTCCATCCAAAGTGAGCTGTGCTCTTCCCTGACCTACCTTCTGTGTCATGCCCAGGCTGCATCCTCTTCCATTGCTCTGTCTATGGGCCTGAAAAACCTCCCTTTCTTGCCCTGCTCTTGGGAAACACTGAAGTTACAGGACCAGGCTTGGGTATTCTGAGAAACTGTGAAAGGGAACTGAGAATTGTGGTAAAGAATAGAAAATGGTAGGAGAAATAGGGAATTGTGGAAGAGAAGGGAGAATTATGGGAGAAGGGAGAATTGTGGGAGATAATAAAGTATCATGAGAGAACAGAGAATTGTGAGACAATGTGGAATTGGGAGACAGACTAGGGAGCTGTAAAAGAACAGAACTGTGGGAGAAACATGGAATTGTGGGAGAGGACAGGACAAAGAACTGTGAGAGAGACAGGATTGTGGGAGAGAACAAAAAATTGTGGAAGAGACAAAATTTTGGGAGAAAAGGAACACATGTGGGATAGAAAATTGTGAAAGAGAATATTGTGAGAAAACAGAATTATGAGAGAGAATGGGCGTTAGTAGAAAGACTGGGGAATTGTAATGGAGTATTTTGAGAGAATGGAGAATTGTAAAAGTGGAGAATTCTGTGAAAGAACAAAGAATTGTGGGGGAGACAGGAAAGAGAGGAAATTGTAGCATAGAATACAGGATTATGTTTAAGATAAGGAATTGTGGAAGAACAGAGAACTAGGAGAGAGACAGGGAAGTAGAGGAGAGAATAGAGAATTCTGGGAGATACAGGGAATCATGGGAGAGAGTAAAGTGTGTGGGAGAGAAGGGCTAATGAGAATGAAGAGAGAATTGTGGAAGAAAGGAGATCATGAAAAAATATTGTGAGAGAACAGAATTATGAGAGAGAATGGGGAATTATGGGAGAGACTGGGGAATAACAACAGTATTGTGAATGAACAGAACACTGTGGAAATGACTAATTTTGAGAGAAAAGAATTGTGAGAGACAGAGTCATAGGGAATGATGGAAAAGACAAAGAATTCTGGGAGAAACAGGACTGTGGGAAATAGAATTTTGAGAGATATAAGAATGTGTAGGAAAGAATAAAGAATTGTTGGGAAAGCCAGCAAATTGTGGGAAAAAGAAGAGAATTATGGGCAAGACAGGGAATTGTGGAACAGAAATGTGAATTGTGGGAGACAAAGGGAATTGTGGGAGAAACAAGATGATTATGAGCAAGACAAGGAATTGTCAGACAGAAAAATGAATTGTGGGAAGGAATAGAATTTTGGGAGTGACTTGGGATGGTGAGAGAAACAGGAATTGTGGGAGACAGAAGATTGTGCAAGGAACTGAGAATTGTGGAAAAGAGAATTGTGGGTAACAAAACAGAATTATCAGAGTGAAAGGGAATTGTGGGAGGTATAAAATAATTGTGGGTAAAGAGAGAAGTTGAGCTGTGATGTAGTCAATGTAGTTGAAATGGAAACCTCAGGCTATCCTGTAGACAGCTCTGATGCCAGGATGGCCCTTCTGAGTTGTCCCCCTTGGGACTAGGGGGCCTGGGCTTATGTGCCTTTGCAGAAACCCTCATAGGATGCAGACTGTTCCCAAGGAGGAAATGTGATTTTGTGTGCGGCAATTCTCTTAGGCAGAGGACAATCCCTGGAGACTCAGCTGAAAGCTGTGAGCCCCCAACACTTCCTGCACCAGGGGGCATCTGGACGTATTTCACAGATCCACTAGTTATAAAGATATATGTTTATTTACTAACACTTTAAGTAATATGATCAAATTACTTTAATTTCAAAGTAGTGGATGGATGATATTTTGAGATAGACACAACAACCACATGTGACATAGTTTATCTCTGATGTCTATTAGTGCCATATGTAGCTAATAGTACTAGGATTTGTTGCCTACATTCCCGATGGAAAAAAATGCTAAATTTCCGTTGGAGGTAAATGAAAATACAGACATTCAAAATCACATACCCAGTGAAGAAGACCTTGGCAGCCCGAACACTGTCTTGTTCACTTTTGGATCTCCGCCAGCCACAGTTATGGGCACCTGCTAATGTTTCTTGAATCACTGCTATAATTAAAACTGATGGGATAACATTTAAGGAAACTGAAATTTAAAAACTCCTCCAGAGCACTCCCTCTGCCGCATAAAGCATACATAGCAGAGATCTTCACTCTAGGGAAGCCTCTGTACCAGACAACCTTCCCTGCCAGCGCGGACATTTTGAAAAAGCCTCCTGGCCTTGAGGGGCGGGCCCAGAGAGCGGCCCCCTCTGCGGTTACAGGCGGAGGCGCGGAGAGAACGGAACCCGCTCTCCGTGATTGACGGAAAACATTACTCTTCAGCCCGCCTCTCGCGTGCCCGGAAGTCCCGCCTTCTAAAAAGGAAGTAGCGGCAGGAGAGAACGCCGGCGGTGACCGCGGCCACAGCGGTGACCGAGCGAGAGGAAGGTGGCGGCGGCGGCGGCGGTGGTGGCGAAAGTCGTTGCTGCTCTGGGTTCGAGTTTGGGATTGAAGGCGGTACCGGCCGCCCGGAGCAGCCCGGGGGAGGGCTCAGGTGCAGAAGGGCGGGCTGACTGTGGCCGGTTTGGTCTGGGGACCGCGGGCTGGAGCCGGTGGGCACGCGCTGGGACGGTGTGGGGAAGACACTTGGCAGCGCCTTGACCTCCGCTGTCCCTTCCTTTCTTCTGATTTATCTTCATGCGCCGCACCCTTCCCGGACCCCCAGTCCCTCGCTAAGGCGTTGGGGACCGGGGTTAAGTCTGGGCTTAATGGGCCTCCCCTCCTCCACCCGGGTCACGACTCCTAGGAAACCCCCACCTCCACCCTGCCTCAGGACTATACCTCCTGGTAGTGTCGTGGTTTCTCAGCGACTGCCTTACCTCAGTCCCCAAAATCTCACTGCCTTAGAAACGTCCCCCCAGAGGTTGCTGTAGGTTTCGCAGTATTTCCCTAAGTAGCAATATATTAAAGTTGTCCTTCGAAGTTGGTATCCTGCCTGGTAGATGCCCATGGGATGATAAAGAGGAGGAACAAGGGTTGGCCAGATTAGGAATAACGAAAGAATAGTTTTGAGTCCAGAGACATTAATCTGTCTCTTTGTTTTTGGCAGGTGGAAATACAGAATTGCTTGGTGTCAGCACTGTTTCCAGCCATGGGTTTGTCTCCGTCTACTCCTGCTGTTGCAGTTCAGGCCTCAAATGCTTCAGCATCCCCATCTTCAGGATGCCCAATGCATGAAGGGAAAATGAAAGGTAATCGGCCCTTTGTCTATAAAAATAAAAGATAATTCACTGCCAGGCACCGTGGGTCAGGCCTGTGACAGCACTTTGGGAGGCCAAGGTGAGTGGATTGCTTGAGCTCGGGGGTTCAACACCAGCCTAGGCAACACGGCAAAAACCTTCCTCTACAAAAAAAACCCAAACATTATGCAGATATGGTGGTGGGCACCCATAGTACCACCGACTCGGGAGGTTAAGGTGGACATGATCGCCTGGGAGGCCGTGGTTGCAGTCAGCCGAGATTGTACCACTGCACTCTGAGCAGGGTGACAGTGAGACTGTGTCTTAAAAAGTTCTTGAAAGGCTCTAAAGGAAGAGGCAGTGTATTATGCTGCTGAGGCTGGTAGGCATGGCAGTCAGGCACCCTAGGCCTGGTCCTTATTTTGCCTCTTATTGAGATTTATGACTCTAAACAAGTTAGCTCTGTAAGTCTCAGTCCGTCATCTGTAAAATGAGGATATAATAATACTTCACAGGCCTGTCACTAACAGGTTGAGATAGTACATGAGATCATAGTGAGTACTCTAAACCAGCCCCAACTTCCCAAAGATTACTGGTGCCTACATCAGTGACTCTCAGCTGGAGGGGGACAATCCCCACTTCCCACAGGGAACATTTGCCAATATCTGGAGGCATTTTTGGTTGTCACAACTGAGAGGAAAGTGAATAGAGACGAGGAGTGCTCCTAAACATCCTACAATGTACAGAACAGACCCCCAACAAAGAATCAGCTAGCCCCAAATATCAAGAGGGCCAAGGTTGAGAAACGTTTGTCTAGATCTGGCTGTCTTAATAAATAACCTTTGCTCCCATAGCCATTTCAATATTCTTCTATGTAAAAGTAAGCCATCACCTAATGGGCTTGCTGTCCATTCTTTAGATAAGAAAATGAAAATGGAAAAGCTGTCTTTCATTTTTAATTGATGCATGTCTACTTTAGATTGTTCATATTTAATTATGGCTTGAATCAGTAAGTTGTGAGGGGCAGAAGCAGCATGGTGTGCTTACTGAGTACTAATGCATGTGCCGCTGTTACTCATTTCTTCAGTCAGCCAGCCTATTCTGAGAGGTCACTGCCCATTCTGTACCAAGCACTGCTGGGTTTGTTTCTGCACAAAAGAATAGCATTGTACGAAATGCAGCTTTGCCTGGTGGAGCTTACATTCTCATTGTCATAGCTGTGTGGTTGATTTTCCCCCTTTTTTATAGTCAGGAAACTAAGGGTTGGAGTAACTGATGCTCCAAGTCACATAGGTGGTAAGTGGCAAAGCCAGCAAAAGTTCTGTGACCTTGGACAAGGACAGACGGTGTTCTTCTGGGGTTTCTTTGTATAGGAAGAATTGAAACAGATCAGCTGAAGCAGGTATGCTCTTGTTCTGAGTGTCCTCAGGGAGATCCTAAAGCCCTTTCTCTGGTTTTATGTCATTTGCTATGTATCTTGGAGAGCTATCAGACTTATTACATTAGTGAAAAATGTGGATATCTATAGGAGATCAAAGGGGCTGCTGGTTATATGATTTGAAAAATGGAAACCTTATTTTCTTTCTAACACCCAACTGGGATCCATGACTTGGAAAGGATTGGTGCTTTCAGTGGTAGAGAGGGAAGGCATAGCAAGTCTTCCTTCACCGCTAAAGTGGGCAGCAGCACAGGTTATCAGGAAATGAGGGCTTGGGAGGAGAAGTGCAGGGAAGGTGATGAAAGCAAACTCATCTTTTTCGTGTGTATTGCTGTAGTTACTGCTGTTGCCTGAGGCCAGGATTCTATTACATGAGCAGCTGTCTTCTGGGTCGCAGCTCTCCAAGTGCTGGCTTATTCTCTGAACCAGCTTCTTAGTCTTCCACTAATTGGGATCAGCATCCTGGGTCTTTGGGCATCGTGCTTGCTATTGCTCATCTCATTAGGCTCAGACCTTCCCTTGTAATGAGCATCTTGATCCCATATGGGTCATGGAATGTTTTCTTTAATTTCTGCCTTTTCCTGTTAAACTCTCTCGCTGTTGACTGATGGGAATATTACCTAGGCCACGTAGTTTTCCTGTGCCTTGTTTCAGTCTTGGGACAAGGCAGAGCGGCATTCAGATTTTTTTTTTCCAATAGCCTTTGTGTTGTCTCCTCTGTTCTTCTCCCATTCCTTGTACCTGAGATAATACATCAGTATTGAAAGCCTGGATCACAGCTGTGTCCTGACTGGGGCTGGGCTTCTCTGGAACTAGTGAATGGAAAGTCAAGGAGACCCTGTGAAATATGGTTGGTCCCCACTTAGGTTCCACTAACAACTCCCAGCTGCTCATCCAGCCAGGTTACTAAAGCCATGGCATGGATAACACATGCTCTTCCAACTGCCAAGGTTTTTTGGCTGATTTTTGCTGGGGATGTGACATTAGAGAATGGGTACTCATTTTTCTTTCAAAGGAAAAGTACATTTTAGAATCTTCTCATCTTTAGGATTTTGGAATGTTAGCTAGCTCAGTTCTTGGTAGATTTAAACAGAAGAAACCTGGCTTTTCCTACAGTGGTAAACAATTGGTCAGAAATTCAGCTCTTTAGGGCTCCTGTTGAGAGAGCTAGATGTCCTGCCTTCATGGTGACACCGTTTTTACACTTGATTATTTCAGGCTGTCCAGTGAGTGCAGAGCCATCTGACCCAACCTGTGAGAAGAAAAGATACTCTATGCCTGCCCACCAGGAACGCGCCTACGAGTACGTGGAGTGTCCCATTAGGAGCACCACAGCTGAGAATAAGGAGAACCTAGATCCTTCAAATCTGGTAATCCACACTCATCTTTTCTTTCTGGAGCTATTTATGCAGAGATGCTTGTATAGTCTCCCAAGACAAGTCATTTTTGAAAAGCTTGTCATAAAAAAGTTTTTAGAAATGCCTGAAGACCCTGGCATTAGTTTTTACTTCTTATTCCTTGTTGACATTTCTTCTAAATTTTTTCAAAGGAGATGCCAAAAATTTAACCAGTGTTTACCACATGTGAGAACTTAATCAATGAAGAAACACAACTTCAGTAATCTGACTCTTCAAAACAGTCAAATTATCTGAGAATTCTGAAATTTTTATGTCACTGATTTAATAAGTAATCTGTGCTTTTTGTGTGACATATTGCTTTCCAGGAAGTAGTTAACTATATTGCCTTTGACTTCATATCCTATAAAAGCAAATCTGCTTATTTTATTTAGATGCCACCACCCAATCAAACACCAGCTCCAGATCAGCCATTTGCACTGTCTACTGTCAGAGAAGAGTCTTCCATTCCCAGAGCAGATTCAGAGAAAAAGTGGGTTTACCCTTCTGAGCAGATGTTCTGGAATGCAATGTTAAGGAAAGGGTGAGTGAGCATATTATTTAAAGTAAAAATTTGCTTGTCAAATGTATCCAAGAGTTATATGCTAAAGAGATTTTTTACCTTCAAAACAATATAACAAATTTTTATGTATTCAGTTTATAATCACCTGATTTTTCAGACCTGTCAGAATGTAAGTGCAAGGCCAGTGTATTAAATCAGGGTTTTCCAGAGAAACAGAACCAATAGGATATGTGTGGGGAAGCAGGAGGTAAAGAGGGCAAGAAGATACTTATTGTAGGGAATTGACTCACACAACTATGTAAAGCTGAGAAGTCCGAAGATCTGCAGTCAGCAAGCTGGAAACCCAGGAGAGCCAAGTCTGAAAGCCAGTGGGCTTAAGATGCAAGAAGAACTGATGATGTTTCAGTTCAAGTCCAAAGGCAGGAAAAGCCCAATGTCCCAGCTCAAGCAGTCATGCAGGAGGCTTTCCCTCTGGCTAATGGAAAGGTCAGCCTTTTTGTCATTCAGGTCTGCAACTGATTGGATGTGACCCACCCACATGGAGCAGGGAAGGCAATCCACTTTACTTAGCCTACTGATAAGAATGTTACTCAGGTTCAAATGAGAACACATGGACGCAGGGAGGGGCGCACTGCACACTGGGGTCCGTTGGGGGGAAATGGGGGAGGGGCGGGGGGTGGGGAGGTGGGAGGAGATAGCACGGGGAGAGGTGACAGATACGGGTGAGGGGACGGAGGACAGCAAACCACACTGCCATGTGTGTACCTATGCAACAATCTTGCATGTTCATCACAGGTGCCCCAAAACCTAAAATGCAATTAAAAAAATAAATAAATAAAATAAATTAAAAAATAAAAAAGTTAATCTATTAAAAAAAAAAAGAATGTTACTCAGGTTCAAAAGCACCCTCACAGACACACCCAGCATAAAGTTTGACCAAATGTCTGGGTGTCCTGTGGCATAGTCAGGTTGACACATAAAATGAACCATCACAGTCAGTAATAGGTTTTTTAAGGAACTGGAAACACTGTTAGATAAAATGTTTAGAAAAAGTTAGGTAATCATTGATCAGTGGCACTGTCTGAACAAATGTCACCTCATGATTCTGTAACTGGTTTACTGTGACTCAGTAAAAAGAGACTAAGGTGAACTTTCTATATTTGTTTTAAATGCTTCTATGGTAGCTTTGGATTTATAGTGCTGTTCCATGATCATGGGTGCATCTTGAAAATGAGCCTTAAGTCTGTTAAATTCAGAGAAAATGACCATTCTTAGTTCTTTCTCAAAGGGGAATGTTGAATAAATCATCTTATGAAAATATGTGGATTAACTTTATGGCATTATCAGGAACATTTGTCAGATTTTCCCAGATGTTCTTTCCTAGGTGGAAGTGGAAAGATGAGGATATCAGTCAGAAGGATATGTATAATATCATTAGAATTCACAATCAGAATAACGAGCAAGCTTGGAAGGAGATTTTGAAGTGGGAAGCCCTTCATGCTGCGTAAGTATGTTTGAGATCTTAAAAAAAAAAAAAAAAACGGAGTATCTTTCTTATTTCCTATCAGCTTTCTAGAGTTTTAACATTTTATTCCAATAATTCATTGTTCTAATAAAACATGTCATATAGCAGTCATGGCTCTCAGTGACAATTGTTGCATGACAGGCCACCCTTCTTAGTCATGTGAAAAATAGCAACCATTTTATTAGGCTTGTGGATTCAGTGGGTCCGGAGTACAGCAAGGACAGGGTAAGGGTGGCTTGTCTCTGTTCCTTGATGTCTGGGTCCTCAGCTGTGAAGACTCAGTGGTCAGGATGGCTTCTGAGCCATGGGCTAGAGTCTTCTGAAGGCCTAACTGTTTACTCCTCTCATGAGTGGTACTGGGTTTTGGCCAGAACACCTGCCCATGGCCTCTGAATGTGGCTGCTTCGGCTTCCTCATATCATGGTGGCTAGGTTCCAATAGCTAGTGTTCCAAAAAGCATCTCCTTTTCTGACCCAGCCTGGGAAGTCTCAAGTGTCAGGATCCTGTCCATATTCAAGGGGATGGGACAGAGACCCCACCTCTCAGCAGAAGGAGCATCACAGCCCTTCGAAAGCAAAGCATGTGAGTAGGGAGATGCTAAAATGCCATCTGCCCCAAGGGAGGTGGGAAAGACATTTTTGTTCCCTCAGTAGCATTTATTGACTCCCCATTAGGACTAAACACAGAGAGATGTCCTAACTGAGAGCCCTTTTTCTCAGGGACAATAGGTAAATGCACTTGTGTGTGTTAAAGGAGACAGGACTTCATTCTGTTGGGAGTAGTGGTTCTCACACTAGAGTGTGCATCAGCATCACAGGGAAGGTTTGTTAAAACCCAGCATGCTGGGCCCCACCCCCAGGGTGTCTCACTTAGTCTATTTCAGGTGGGGACTAGACTGAGTGTATCTGGAGCACTGCATCTAGTGCTGGTTAGAGCCAGATTATATCATAAACAGTGGTTTACTAAAGTCCACTTAATTTTTTAAGGTGTTTTGTTTGTTTTTAATATTTGCATTGTGAAGTTCATTAGTTGCACACCCTGGCTGTCACTGGCTGGGCCTCAGACCTGGGGTGGGTGCATGTGAGAGGGGAACAACTGCAACCACATTCTCCTCAGTAACCACTGACCTGAGAGGAGCCACAAGTGTTTGCAGTGACCTACGTTAAAAATGTATTATAATTAAGACCACCTGCTAGTTACTTGTGTGATTATGGAGCAAAGAGAAAAGGGAATTTCATTTTGTCAGTTTCAATTCCTTTTCCAGTTATTTTCCATCAAAATTAAGTAGACCTTTTAAAGACTCATGCTATGGTCTCCAGGAAAAAGTTTTACCTAGATTGAGTTTGCCTTTTTGCCTGTGACCCTCTTGAGAAGAGATGTTAAGGAGCAGTTCCTAAAAGAAGAAAAGTAACTCATAAGTCCTCAAATAGGAGTCCTTTATACTTTGGAATTTTTTCTCCCTCCCACTTAATTAAACAAATGAATACCAAAGCCTGTCTTACCCATGGGAGCAGCTAACAAGATAGGTGGCCTTCTGTCTTAGCCACCACCCCCTCTGTCTGGGAAACAGCTGTCTGTCTAGCCTATAGGTGAGCTGTGAACTCCACGAGGACAGGGCATAGAGGGTCTTGTTGGCACTGCTACACCCCCGTGCCCATAGAGGGCTGGCACCTAGAGAGTCCTCAGCAGGGGTCTGCAGGCCGAGGGAGTGCATTTGCCAGCTAGGACTCCACCACCCCTCAGCCTATGTGTAGTTATTAAGGAACTGGCCCAACATTAATTACAATCCATTTATAGGGATTAATCCATCATTTTCCTTTCTTCATAAAAGCTGTTCATTGGTTTGAAATGAAAGAAGAGTATAGGATTTTCTTGTTTGTCTGAAAACCCCAGCTGCTCTGTGCCAAAGAGAAAGAAGCATGATGTACAATACTTGAGGCTGGTTTGTTTTTAATGTGCCTGTCCTCCTACACCAAATGGAAAGGCCCTGTTTCCTGACTCCTGCAAAGTGCAGTATAGATATATCCAGAAGGAAGAGGAGGCAGTGGAACACACCCAGTGCGGAAGGAAAGAGGAACAGTTTTAACAAATAGGCACTTGTTTGAATTATTTTAGAACTTACCTTTCTCTGTAAATGTGATATTATGTGAAATGCATACAGAAAAAAATGTATATTACTAAAAAATTAGAACGTCATCTTTGTCAAAGAAAAGAAAATATTTTAACAGACTTTTCTTATTTGGGGAATTCTAGAGAGTGTCCTAGTGGTCCATCATTGATCCGGTTTGGAGGGAAAGCAAAAGAGTATTCACCAAGGGCACGAATTCGTTCCTGGATGGGGTGAGTGTCAGCGCACAGTGTTGTTTCACCATCCTCAGGTCAGGGTCAACTTTCTCTTCGCACCAAAACCATCTGAAAATTGCAGTGCCATCTTGCAAAACTTAATCCATATTCAGCTGTAGATTTATTTCTCTCCCTGAGGTTTGCCCATTAATGGGCAGATGTATTAGGGTGTAGTAGATTGCTTCCTGTTTATCATAGGGTTGAATGGAGTTATCGTCCCTGTTCTTGGATTTGCCCTCTTACTCTTCCCATGATCTGTCTTTTTGGGTTTATGCACTTAGTGATCCTCCCTTTCTTTTCCAGCATAGTTCAGATTCATTGCTCACACCTGCATTACTGCAGTGTGTCAGCTGACCTCCCTGGCCGAGGTCACTTCCTGTTGACGTTACTTCTTTGTAAACAGATGAGCTGTCATCTTATCTGGACTCATCACAGTTCTTTAGTGCCATCTTCCCTTAGTACTGCTCGCTATGTGATTCTTCAAGTCTGACTGACTTCCCCAGTTAGGTGTTTGGGAGCAGGTGGTTGCATGTGCTTCTTCAGCTTTCTCATGGCTTACACTGGGACTGAATTTAGAGCAAGCATTTTAACACTCAGTGGCATGTTTTTATTCTAGGTATGAGTTGCCTTTTGATAGGCATGATTGGATCATAAACCGTTGCGGGACGGAAGTTAGATATGTGATTGATTATTACGATGGTGGCGAAGTCAACAAGGACTACCAGTTCACCATCCTGGACGTCCGTCCTGCCTTGGATTCGCTTTCGGCAGTATGGGACAGAATGAAAGTCGCTTGGTGGCGTTGGACCTCGTAAAGCACTGTTTGAGATGGAAAAATATAAACTATTTTTCTGAGAGATACATTAAACTATTTTCCCCAAATTGAATTGCACTTATGATATAATGGTAACTTCAAGTGGGTAATCACACTTTATCCTTCATTTAGCGAAGGATACTATGCACTACTCACTTTTGAATTGCACTGTACCTTGCAGTTTATAGCAGATCATTTTGTTTTCTTCCTACTTAGCTTAAGTGGGAAGCAGTACCTCAGTTTTTCCTTACCTGCAGTATTGCCTGTGTGTTTCATCTAGTAAAGCTGGAACAACCTCTGAAAAAGAGCTTTTAAAAAGTGATGAAAACTGCTTTTTTTTTTTTACTGTTTTCTCAGGAATACTCAAGATGTAAAACCTGAGAGTCTGCAGTGATGCTCAGGAGCTTTCATCTGGCCAAATATTTTAACCAAAACTGTTTATTATAAATGAGAGGTAGTTATGCCTTTTTTTTAAAAGTTACTATTATTTCTAAAGTTCCTGTGATATGATTGTGACCTTTAACAAAATGCAAAGTTATATACTGGAAAGGTACTCAGCAAAATTCTCTCCAAATTCTGATTTATATGAATGTCTTGGACTAGACCTTGTTATAGAGTACTTTCAACTACACTATGCTCTGGAACATACCTTTTAAAAAAATGTTCCGTTTAATTCCTGTTATTCTGATACGTAACTGTGCTTCCAACAAACAGATCACCTCATTGTCTTTGGCACTTGACAAGTTATCCCAACTTCGAATCTCATTCCTTCTTCTGCTGGCAGCCTCCACCCTCCCCACAACCCCTATAAGTTGGCCTAATTCAAACCTTGAAAGTGTGGCGTAAGTCCCAGGATCGGTGATGGTCTCCGGTGAAACATGATTTTATATTTGGCTGAGTGTTAAAATTCCTAAGATGAGTGTTTTTCTGAGATGAAGAATGTTTGCATCAACTCAGTTGGTCTAGAGGTTTTTGGTTTGTTTTAAGGAAGCTCTAAGTTTGCCATTGACATTTTTTGTACCAGTAATCCATAAACTGGTTGTTCTAATTATAGCAGCATGTTACAAATGACTGCTGGTTTCTTTTAAACTGTCTATACTATTAAAGCCTTTGATTTACTCTGAATGCTGTAGTGTTAAATTAGTGGATGAAATTGGCAGCCTGTGATTAATTTGGTATGGATTTGTCAGTTTTGTGTGGAGTTTAAGAAATACAATAGCCTTAAACTCTACATTTCAAAATACTTGTGTATTTAAAAATAAAGCTGATAGTTCACAGGTTTTGAAAATTTTTCAGAGTAATTTTACACTTAACATTGTTTCTTCAGACATACTATCTTTATAAAAGCAATACTATAGTCTCCCTACTCAAAGCAGCCACTTTCTCATCTACTAATGACATGTTTTTAAACTGTAAAGGAAAATAATGACTGTTGGCATTTTGGGGGATGTTCTTAAGTGCCACTGAGTGAGTGCGGGATAAGACATTCTTATGAAAAATAAAGCACTGTAACTGGAAACAAAATTAGGACAAAGGCAGTATTCACCTCTTATAGAGCTATGGTATTATTTAAGATAAGCAAACTTGATGACAAGATCCAACAGTTTTATACATCTTTTTACCACTTCCAGAAAAAAACCATGACTTCCTGAATTGTCAGAGCTGCTTTGTCTAGATTACGCTTGATTGGGTCCAGAGGTTAATACTGATAGGCGTTTTCAGGTACAGCTTGAAACTCATTTAGGATATTCTCTGTTTTGGTGTTTTTTTGTTTGTTTGGTTGGTTTTTTTGAGACAGGGTCTCGCTCTATGGCCCAGGCTGGAATGCAATGGCGTGATGTCAGCTCACTGCAGCCGCCACCTCCCAGGTCCCGGTGCAAGCAATTCTCCTGCCTCAGCCTCATGAGTAGCTGGGATTACAGGCACGTGACACTATGCCCAGCTAATTGTATTTTTAGTAGAGATGGGGTTTCACCACGATGGCCAGGCTAGTGTTGAACTACTGACCTCGTGATCTGCCCACCTCGGCCTCCCAAAGTGCTGGAATTGTAAGTGTGAGCCACCATGCCTGGCCTCCTCTGGGGTCTTAAACTAAGTCTTGTGTCTGTGGAAATAGCACTATTCAGAATCAAACAAATTACTGAACATCGGGCTAAGTATTGGCAGACAAGGTGGAGCTACAAATGGATTGCATATTAACATTTAGTATTCCTATGAGTTCACTGGCTAACAGAATGTAGTTATGTCCACCTTGTGCATCATACTAGGAATACAAAATTGCAAGAGGTATGACCCTGATACTGTTTGGCAGGGTCCGCACCCAAATCTCACCTTGAACTTTAACAAGCCTCATGTGTCAAGGGCAGGTGGAGATAATTGAATCATGGGGGCGGTTTCCCCTATACTGTTCTCGTGGTAGTGAGTAAGTCTCGGGAGATCTGATGGTTCTTTAAATGGGAGTTCCCCTGCATAAGCTCTTTTGCCTGCTGTCTCATAAGACGTCCCTCTGCTCTTCCTTCACCTTCCGCCATGATTGGGAAGCCTCCCCTGCCGTGAGGAACTGTGAGTCCATTAAGGCCCTTTCCTTTATAAATTACCCAGTCTTGGGCATGTTTTTATTAGCAGTATGAGAACAGACTAATACCTCTACTTGCAGGGAACTCAGTCTTATGGACAGTCTGTAAATGAAATGGTGGTAAATGCTAGAACTCCAATTTAAGGAACACATTGTGGTAATACACAGCGTGCAGGTTCACATAAGTATTTTTGAATATATGGAGATAGTTATCAGTTTCTTTACTGAGTTATCATGGTTTCTCTCTCCCAGAGATTGCATCCTAGGGAAAGTGAAGTGATGCACATTTCTTGTCTCACCTTTGCAGTGACTGTCAGACTTGTATGACTTGTATATCTCTCCCCTTTAGTTGCTGTGTGATACTGTCTTTGGGCCTCAGCTTTCTCAGCTATGAAATGAGAGTAGTAGAACCAACTTAGCTTTGAGACGATGCCTAAAAACACTGAGAACAGAGCCTGGGGGTGGAAATATTTGGCAAATATTAGCTATCACCTCATGACTGACAACGGCAAGGACAGAAATCAAAGTACTGAGATAGAATTTAAGTCTCTCATCCTCTGGCCTTATTCCCCCCACCCCCACCAAGAAGAATGGGTTAGAGGAGTAACAGGAGGCTCTAATCCCCATTTTGATCAATTTTAAGAATTACCAGGTGTTTGGGTGCTTGCTCTAAACAAGCTCGTGTTGTTTAAAATCATCAAATGGAAAAAGAACAGGTTACAGCCTTTGATCTTTCAAAACATATCAAGGTAACAATTACGTACTTGATATGCAAGTCCCACTTTACAAAAATATTCTATTTACCGTCTTTTTTTTTTTTTTTTTTTAAATAACGGTGTCTCACTTTGTAGCCCAGGCTGGAGTACAGTGTCATGATCTTGGCTTACTGCAACCTCCGCCTCCTGGGTTCAAGAGATTCTTGTGCCTCAGCCTCTGGAGAAGCTGGGATTACAGGTGCCCGCCACCACACCTGGCTAATTTTTTTTTTTTTTTTTTTTTTTTTTTGTAATTTTAGTAGAGACGAGGTTTCACCATGTTGGTCAGGCTGATCTCAAACTCCTGACCTCAAGTGATCCACCCATCTCAGCCTCCCAAAATGCTGGAATTCTTGTGCTTCTTAATCTAAAATATAGCTCATTGTGTCCTTTGGATCACAAAGTTATATCCCTCCATGAAAATATATTACATATCTAGATTCAAAACATATTACAAGGTTATGTTTACTGCAAAGAAAAAGGTACCAAAATTATTTCAAAAGTCATATATATTCCTTGTAACTTAAGGTAACATTTTAAAAATCACATAATTTGGGGGTATACAGTATATTAAAATGAAGCATATGAATTATGCCTTGTTTCACTCACGACAAATATCACGTTTTCATTTGTAAGTGGAACCTAAATGATGAGAACAGAGGGGAACAACACACACTGGGGCCTATTGGAGGGTGGAGGATGGGAGGAGGGCGAGGCTTAGGAAAATGGGAACTAGGCTTTGCACCTGGGTGACAAAATTATCCTTACAACAAGCCCCCATGATGCAAGTTTACCTATGTAACAAGCATACACAAGTACCCCAGACTTAAAAAATTTACTGTTGCAGTAGAGATTGTCACTGTACCGTCAGTAAAATTTCAAGCCATTGGTGTAAGTGGTAAAGCGTCTATTTTCGTGCTTGTGCACACTCCAGTTTGGAAGAAAAAGCTGACAGCACTTTCTGCAAATGATTCAGCCTGGGGTTTATACATCACTTGGCAAGGATTCAAAATGTTTTGTGGAGTCATACCAGATACTGGAGCAAACATTATAGTTCCTAAGACTGGTTTAGGGAATGAGGCATGTACATGTGGTTGTAGCTTGCATTTATAAATAGCTTTTAATTGACGCTTTTAAACACCCAAGGTCATATGTGATAGAGGCCACAGAAATAATCCAGCTTAAAGGTGTAACAAACTGTGAGACAAGAGAAGGCTTCAGGCCCATAGTCGAGTGAAATCCTAAAGAACAGTGAAAAGTTGCTATTTTGGGGCTCTATGCAGAATCATCATTTAAACACTTTGCTTTTCCTTCTACATTTGGGATAACGATGTGACTAATTCCCGTGGCCCTTCAATGGTTTGCTATAGAATATTATCAGGATACTTTTGGCTTCCAGTAACTAAATCCCTGCTTGAACTCACAGCCAGAAGTACAGAGGTCAGGTGTGTACTTGGTCGATCGTGCTTCTCTGGACTCCCTTTCCTTCCGTGTTCAATTTTAGCTTCATCTGTATAGGCTGGTTCCTTTTATCAGCATCAATGGTTCTCAGTTGCTTTGAGATCCTTGTTTATGGTCAATAGGTATGAGGTGGGGTGGGAGTGGGCCATCTACCACAACCATGAGGCAAAAGGTTTCTCTTCAATTTAATTGGGCCAATTCAGCACTGGGCCTGTGTCTTACCACCCCTCCCATTTTATGTTCCTGGGGGTGCTTCATGCTTGGATTAGCTCAGACAAATCATCAGGAGGAAATGTAGTGACTACAAGAGGATTCTTTCACTGCTGATTTTAAATCCCATTCTTAGTCATTATTTCATTAAGGTCTTTTTCCTTCATTTGAACCTTTTTAAAATGTTTTTAAATTAAAAAAAAAAACTTTTAAATTGTTTTTCCTGAGACAGGGCCTCACTATAGCACCCAGTCTGGAGTGCAGTTCTGTGATCTTCACTCACTGCAGCCTCCACCTCCCAGGTTCAAGTGGTCCTCCCATCTCATCGTCCTTAGTAGCCGGGACCATAGGCATGTGCCACCACACCCAGCTGATTTTTGTATTTTTTGTAGGAACAGCGTTTCACCATATTGCCCTGGTTGGTCTTGAACTCCTGAACTCAAGTGATGTGCCTGCCTCAGCTTCCCAAAATGCTGAGATTGCAGGCGTAGGCCACCAAGCTCGGCCTGAGCCCTTTTCTTAGGGCCAGCGTTTTAAATCTGGAAGTGGTAGCTAATGTAATGGCATGAGACAAGATTGGAGAGCTTTGTTTCTGTGCTGATTCCTTGTGTTAAGCTGGCAGATTTGAGACAAGTCATAGGTCCATAAGTCTTTCATGAAATGATCTTAAAGGCTCCTTTCATACAAAATGTTTTATGTGTTTCGTGTGGCCTCACATTAGGATGGACTGAAATGTGTCATATTTCAGGTTGAGAATCTTTAAGGGAAAATAATGTGGTTTGAAACCCTATTTCAAACTAGTTTTTACATAAAGTACATCAGTAGACAGACTCTTAAAATACCTACACTTAAGTGAGTTCCAAGTTAACCAGTGCCTTCCTTTCCCTCTATAAGAGGTGCTGGCTTGGAAACAATTCAAACATTCACCAGTTAGTAAATGGATAAACACATGTTGGCATAGCCATGCAATGGAATATTATTCAGCCATGAAAAGAAATGAAGTACTAATACATGCTACAATATGGATGAACCCTAAAAATATTGTGCTCCAAGAGGCCAGACACAAAGGGCCACCTTTAGTATGATTCCATTTCTATGAAACACTCAGAATAGGCAAATTTATAGGGGCAGAAAGCAGATTTGTGGTTGCCAGGGCTGACAGGAGGGATGGGGAGTGACTGCTAATGGCTGTGCGAGTTTCTTTTGGGGGTGATAAAAATGCTCTAAAATTGATGGTTGCACAACTCTGACTGTACTAGAAACCATTGAACTGTATACTTTAAATGAGTGAACTGTGTTTGTTATAGCTCAATAAAGCTGTTTTTAAAAATGAAAAAGAAATAGAAACGTGCTGGTCGATCGCTACAGCTAGCAGGTCCCCACTCTGCTCCTCCTAGTTGAGCAGTCAGCTTAGCATGAGCCAGTCATGTAAATATTTTAATTAACCGAAACGATAGACAATGCAATGTAAATACCTAAGCCAAGTATATATAGTCTAATGAATGATGAGGAAGGGTTTAAATGAGAATCAAAAAATGTTGCCATGAAACTGGAAGGGGTTTGGAAAATATAAAAATCTAGGATAATTCTTCATTCACTGCTTTGCAGTCATTTCTTAAATTTGCCGGTTAAAAAATACTGGAACTGGAAGAACAGATGATATACTGTGGGTGAAGTGGAACTGCTGACCCACTGCACCCAGAGATGCAAAAGGCCTTGGCTGCATGTTGAAAGGTTAGCAAAAGATGCACATTTATGCTTTCAGGTAAAATGTAACGTGGTCATTTGATGATTTCTAGTTTCAGCTGACTTTTTTAAAAGCATGATTTGACATTGTTCAGGCCAAGCATTGCTGTAGAACAGCATTTTGGATCTTGCTGCCTTTCCTTTTCCACCTCTTCCCCTTTTGTAATTTCCCTAGCAAGATGCTTTTCAAGCTTTTGTGTACTGTGTATAAGAATCCCCTAGAGGGCTTGTTAAAACACAGATGGCTGGGCCCCCACCCAGAGTTCCTGATCCTGTAGGCCCTGGGCAGGCTGAGAATTCTCATTTCTAACGAGCTCCCAGGAGATACCGATGCTGCTGGGCCAGGGGGCCCGATTTGATCTTCACTTTCCTCTGGCATCTTTTGAATCCTTTGAGCTTCCACCCACCCCCATCTTTGTGATGATTTTCCAGTTGCCTCATAGTCACATAGCCATGGGTCAGAGTTCCCATGCAGAAGATGCAAAAGCAAATGTTAATGTAAATGCCACTTCCCCAATTTTGCTTATTTTCCATTTTTCTTTAAAGTCCTTCTGTTCCACTCAGTTCTCAATGTTGCATGATTCCGTCTTTGTTGTGCTTTAATAATGAAAAGCTTTCCTCTAAAAGTTCAGTTCTTCACGTGACTTCTGTAGGTGATGATAGTTGGGGCAGGAAGATAATGGGTTGAAGACAACAGCCTCCCAGACTGGGTAACAGAAGGTCCCTCTTACAGTGTGCGCAGCTTCTATGAGAATTGTGGTCTCGAAAGGAAAACGCTTCCTTGGTAGCCACTCACTGGAGCAGGAGAGGTGCTCTGGGTGGTTCCTGTTACTTGACCTTTGCTCAACACATCAGTTTGCTGTGGCTGCCATAAGAAAGTGCCACAAATGTGGCATAAATGACAGAAATTTATTCTCTCACAGTTCTGGAGGACAGTAGTCCAAGATCAAGATGTCAATAGGGCCATGCTCCCTCTGAATGCTCTAGGGAAGGATGTGTTCCAGGCCTCTCTTCTAGCTTCTGGGAGTTCTTTCACATGGGGCAGCATGACTCCAATCTTCATCTGGTGTTTTCCGTGTGTGTGTGTGTGTGTGTGTGTGTGTGTGTGTGTGTCTGTGTCTGTGTGTCTGCACCAACATCCTCACCCCCCTTTTTTATAGAATACCAGCCATACTGGATTAGGGCCCACCCTACTGACCTCATCTTAACTTGATCATCTGCAAAGACTCAATTTCCAAATAAGATCATATTCACAGGTACTGGGGGCTAGGACTTCCACATTTTGGGCGGGAACACAATTCAACCCTTAACACATTTTCAGAATGACTATGAAAAAATTCATCCATGGTCAGGCCAGCTCATTTATCTGATGCCTGAGCCCTGTCACTGCTGAATTGCTCCACTTGTGCCCACTTGCACACTTTGCTGGGCCATGGCAGTGCAAACCAGTGTGGTTTGGCTCCTGTATTGGCAAAAGGGTGAACCCAGAAGGGCGTCACCCTTGGCAGAAGGGTGCCCTTCTGGGTTCACCCTTTTGCCAGGCTCCATGTGCTCATGGTCCTTCCATAGACAGGATAACCAGTTAATGCATGCCTCTGATGGAAGTCTCTTGGTGAGAGAAGAGGGGGAGGGCAAGAAAATCATCTGATCCCCTGCAAAGCATCAGGAATGAAAAAGGCAGGTAACTCATCTGCCCCCAGGTTTATTTCATGATTGATTTTCCCAAGCAGATCCTGGGCCTAGACCCTTGGTGTCTGACCAAGTAAAGTGAGTCGACTAGAAGGCGGCACTGAACACTGATCAGCTACATTTCTTCCCCGCAGGAAAAAGCCTGTTTCTAATACCTTCTCTAATTCATTTACCCTCTAAGGGAATGCAGTCATCTCCTTTGTGCAGAAACAAGAAACAGCTTTGGCCTTCCCTTACTGGACATTTGAGAGTTCTGTCCTCCTTTTCATTCATTGCCCAACACTACATTTGATCTTGGAACTAGGGAAATGGCTTAGTCTGTTAGGGCTGCTATAACAAAATCCTATAAACTGGGTGGCTCATAAGCAACAGAAACGTGTTTCCCACAGTTTTGGAGGCTGGAAGTCCAAGGTCGAAGCAGTGACAGATTCGGTGCCTGGTGAGGGCTTCCTGGTTCATAGACAGCGCTTTCTTCCTTAGTCCTCACATGGCAGAAGGGACAAAGGAGCTGGGGCCTCTTTGAAAGAGCATTAATCTCATTCACAAGGGCTCCACCCTCATGACTTCATCATGTCCCAGATTTCCCACCTCCTAATACCGTCACCTTGGGAGTTAGGTTTCAATATATGGATTTTGAGGGGACACAAACACTCAGACTCTAGCAGTAAGAGAAGCACACAATAAAAGATAATGCCAGAGAAATGGTGACTCAGAAATAAGAATACAAAAAATGATGGCAGAAATAGAAACACAGAAAGAAGAAAAGTGTGGAAGGAAATAAATGGAATGGGTTTTGCATATCATAAACAATGCTTATATTCCCTGGCATGGAGCAAGGTACAGTTTTACATTATTTTGCATTATGGAATTATGTTCAGATGGAAAAGAGCTCTATGGAAGAGTTAGGACTTTGTGAAATGGCCTCAGGCAAAAAGGCCCTTTAACCTCCTTGGACCTCAGGTGGCTCACCTGTACTACGAGGGGCTTCCTGGTCTGAAACTGGGTCCTTCTCTTTATCTAGCAAAGAATGTGGCCAGACCTGCTTACATCATTTGCAAGGTCCAGTGGAAAATGAAAATGTGAGGCCGCTTGTTCAAAAGTATGAAAATTCCAGGATGGCACTGATAGAGCATTCAAATAAGTTCTGGGCTCTTCCAAGCATGGGGTCCTCTGTGACTGCAAAGGAAGCCAGCCCACACTTGTGACCACACCATCCTTGATTTCTGCCAAGTTTTTTCTTTCTTTCCTTGTCTTTTTTTTTTTTTTTTTTTTTTTTTTTTTTTTTTTTTTTTTTACATGGAGCTTTGCTTTTGTTGCCCAGGCTAGAGTGCAATGGCACGATCTCGGCTCACCGCAGCCTCTGCCTTTCAGATTCAAGCTATTCTCCTGCCTCAGCCTCCCAAATAGCTGGGATTACAGGCATGTGCCACCATGTCCAGCTTATTTTATATTTTTAGTAGAGATGGGGTTTCTCCATAGTGGTCAGGCTGGTTTCAAACTCCTGACCTCAGGTGATCCACCCACCTCAGCCTCCCAAAGTGCTGGGATTACAGGGTTGAGCCACCGTGCCCAGCCCTGCCAAGTTCTTTCTAAGGTGTTTGCTTCACTTCCAGAAACTGTGTTTTCCTGTTTAAGACCCTTTAAAAACTTTTTACCCTGGAACGTACAGATTGATGGATGGATGGATCTGTTGATTCATTTATGCAATGATTTACAGTTTGCCTACCAGATACAAGCCACTGGGACATTTGCTGGATTTTGGGACTTGACAGCATCTGCTACCCTTCTTGCAGTACATTTTACCAGAGTGACCATTTTATTAGCTGAGAAATCTTTGAAGGCAGATCTGGACTTTTCTTATCTGTCTTTCTAATGGGCTTGGAAACCAGTAGGCCACTGGTAAATATTGACTAGATAAGTTATTGGAGGAATCCATCAACCAACCAGTTAACCTAATAAAGTCAGTGCATGGCTGTTGTAGCTGTATGAACCAAAGGAAAATCTCAAGATAATGCTAGACTGAAATTAAGCGTAAGGTGTCAAATTAATAAATATGTAAATTGAATATTCTTAATTATAATTCAACCAAGAAAGTTCAATGACTAAATCATACCCATTCTTCCGTGTAGTTTTGCTATCTAAAACTTTTCAAAAATCTAACACTCTTTGGACCTTTTTAAATTTCGCTTTCATTTCCCTTCCTTCAGTAGGAAATGGGCAGGGAGCCCAGACCCTTCAATGCTCCCCTGAAGCTGCGGATCATCCCGGAGGCAGAGGCCCTCCGCAGAGGATGGTCCAGCTGAGCCCCCTTTTCTTTAAGAGAGATACCCAGGGGCTCCAATAACTAACTACAGAGTTTTGTTCATAGACTCTGCATTTATACAAACAGCAGGTAGCACAGTTGGATGGCCTGTGACCAAATCCTGGTTCTACGCCTTGTAGCTGTGCGGCTTTGGGCAAGTCACTTTATGTCACTTTGAGCCAGTTGTGCCCTCTGGAAGATGAAGGAGTTAAATGAGTGAAAGTGCATAAAACACTGAGACTAGAGTAGAAGTTGTTAATAAATGTTAGTTACTACTACTGCATTTCACGGCAAGCTTTCCAATTTTTGTTTCTAAAATGATCTCACATAGGACACCAATTACACTGCCATTTGTTGAATATTTGGCATTGTTTCACATAACCCCCAGAAGAATCCTGGAAGTTTGGTGTTTTTATGCCCCAACTATTCTGAGAAAATGGGGAATAGGTGAATTAAAGCAACTTGCCTGAGGTCACCCAGCAGATAAATGGGAAAGCCATGAATCCAAACCTTGTTCTCTTGAATGCCGAAGCCCGTATCTTGAAACTTTCTTGTCTTTATGATTGCTAAGTATCTATTGCATGCTCACCAGGCAGCATAGAACTATAGATTTACTTACCTCATTTACCATTCAAATTTTAATCTTAAGAATGGAAAGCCACCCACTTCCTCTGTTCCATACAGCACAGAGCTGAGGTGGTGCATCGCTGCAGGGGAGTGCTGGTTGAGACAGCATCTCTGTCTCTGTGCTTGCCATCAGCTTCTCTTCAGCTTGTCTCCTCCTTTCTTCAAAAACCTATTTTTATTTGGAAAATATATCGCTATATCTGCATTTGCCAGGTGGATTATTGGATGAATCCACCAATATTGGATAAATACAAGTAGATAGACATGTATTTTTCCTCTACTCCATGGTAAGCTGGTTGGTCACGTTTACACACGTGATAAAGTTTCAGCAAAACTTTATGAAATGCCAATTGTGTGTCAGGTACCCCTGTCCTGAGGGTAGAAAAAAAAGTACATGGCCTCCACCCTCTGGGACAGAGGGGAAACAACCTCCAGATAAAAGAATAAGACAGTAATTGTAATGCACAGCAATGCTTGCTCACATGGCCAAGTGGGCAAAGGGCCAGAATAAGCTGTGTTGAATTGTGTTTGTGGGAAGGGAAAGTTTGAGCTGATTTTTCAAGGAAAATAGCTTTCAGTTGAATAGGAAAAGCAGGGAAGAGTATTCGATACCCTTGGAACAAAAATACAAAAGAGTGCCCTGCATGTGAGAATAAGGTTTTCTGTACATGGCCAGAATATGGGGTGCCAGACTGGGGAGAGATAAGAGGCAGAGTTAGATGAGACCATATCGTGGAGTATGTTGATATTATGGTGGGTATGGACTTTGTACTGTATATCCGGGAGCAGGAGAGCATCAATGGCTTTTCAGCAGTAATGAGCCTCTGACACAAAGTGCACTTCAGAACTAGAAACTGTGGCAGTATGGAGGAGGGGTGGGAGGTCAGAGATGGAAGGGTCCACTCTGAGTGGGGTGGACAAATGGTAAACATGTGCGCAGGAGGGCAACAAGAGGGAGATCCCAGGCTAGGCTGCCTGTGGGGAGCAGGAAGCAGTGCTCTTCACAGAGATGGGAGTGGTGGCTGGTGAGAATGTGGCTCACTGGTCCTTCAGGATGGTTGAGGCTTCAGTGAGAATGTCAAGCAGGCCATTGGGGAATGGGTGGGATGTTAAGGTCAGAGATTAGGGTTGCCAGATTTAGCAAATAGGTGCTAGGTTCAATTTGAATGTCAGATAAACAATGAATCCCTTTTTATCGTATGTCCCATGCAATATGTGGGATAAAGGATCATTTTTTAGCATAATTGTGTCCCAGGTATTGCATAAGAATACTCATAGTAATACATGATCAGTTTTTTAGCTGACATTCAAATTGAACTGGGTGTCCTGTATCTTATTTGGCTACCCTACTTGAGAGATGCTAAGGTCAAGTGTCTTAGATCCCCCATGCCAACCTTTCCCCACCCTGCCACATCATAGAATGGCCTGTGTCCCAGATCTGGGACTTTTTTGTTTTTTTCCTAAATTCAGAAGATTCCTGGAGAAACTGGGATGAGTTGGCCACCCTAAACTGAAAACATATTGGTTGAATTGAACTTAGAGATGCTTCTGATCCTTTTGTAACCTCTTGGGGGCTTCCAGTCGGAGCTGACACTGAGGGTCACACCACATCAGGGGTGGGCACCCAGACACCACGGTCTGCCATTTGCCATCTCCATGACACCATCTGTCACCTTGACTGTGCCGAAGAATTCCAACCTTTGTCAGAATTTTCCCTTGGTTTGTATTTTTTTTTCTCTTGAACATTTGCTGCTGATTTAGTCCTGTTTTAAAATTCTGCTCAGCAGAGATGTTGTCCTGTTTTAACCTCTGTGTGACTCTTCTTCAGTTATTTCCTTTCGTCTCGGTTCAGTATAATCTACCTCCCGCACTTTGCTTATCAGACCGACATATCCCACAGGCCTGGACTTTGTTCTGACGTCCCTTTATGTTTAATCCCAATGCTGTTTCTCTGCCAAGCAGATGTGTATTAAAAATGTGCATAAGAAAAGAAGCAAGCTGGGTTTATTTAGAAATTTCCTCAATTTGCACAAACTCCATTGGTATAAGAGGTTGTTTTGTTTTTTGTTTTTTGTTTTTTTTCTATGAAAACCCACAACAAACATATGGTAATAGCTACTTAGATGGATCAAGATAAATTCGTATTTGGCCATTTCTGCCATCCCCATTCTGGCCCCGTTGCCAAAGACAAAAACAAACAAACAAACAAAACAATGGTTCATATTGCTTCAATGTCAATGTCAGAGTATTCATAGATGCAGACACATATGTCACACACTGGAGCTTGTTTCTTGCTTGTTGAATCTCTCTGTTCATGAGGAATGAGTGACTTGAACAGCTTGTTAAAGAGGTTTTGGACAGCTTGAAAGAGTTTGAGTTTTATTTTTTTTCTTGTCAGGTATCATATCATTTATAAGGTATTAGAAAGGATAACTTCCCTCAGGTCTTGTGGGTTTCATGTATTTTCTTTAAGACTGCTTATTTTCAATATGATAAAGGCATTTAAGAAACAAGTCCAGGCAAGGTGGCTCATAACTATAATCCCAACACTTTGGGAAGCTGAGGCGGGTGGATCACCTGAGGTCAGCAGTTCAAGACCAGCCTGGCCAACATGGGGAAACCCCATCTCTACTAAAAATACAAAAATTAGCTGGGGACTGTGGCGTGTGCCTGTAATTCCAGCTACTTGGGAGGCCCAGGCAGGAGAATCGCTTGGGCCTGGGAGGCAGAAGTTGCAGTGAGCAGAGATCATAGCACTGCACTCCAGCCTTGGTGACAGAGCAAGACTCTGTCTCAAGAAAAGAAAGAAAGAAACTAGCTGTCACTCATTAAGCTAATGATACGGCCCCTAGGCTTAAACATACAAAGAGAGGGAGAGTGAATATTAAGATATATGTAAAGGATATTCTGAGTCCTGTTTTCAGGACTGCTTATTTTAGATCTATGAACAGATGGACATAATTTTCATTACCTTTTCTGACATAGGCATCAAATGATTTCAGGGTCATTTGATATGGATGTTTTAAAAAATAGGACCACTCTAGCAAGAATGTGGTAGAAAAAGAGTCCCATTTATCAGGCCATCCAGTCCAGGAAGGAGGGAAAGAACTAGTCAGATCATGATCAAATTCAAAGCCAAGGAAATAGTGTTATGAGGAGTAGGATGAGAGTAGGTGGCACAGAAAAGCTGCCTGTGATCCATAACCAAGCAGCATTTCCTCTGGATCTTGTTGACAACTTTTGGCTGCGTGTGGGCAGTCAGGAAGAACCAGAGGTCTGCAGGCAAATCCTCCCTGACTCCCAGCCAGAGGTGGAAGTACTGGACCTGATGGCAGAGGCTAAAGCTATATCAACCATTCCCCAAATAAGAAATATCATATGCCACTTGTAGATTTTATTATTTTGGCCCTGAATCAGATTAGGCATCTAAGGCCCATAGAGCAGATATAACTTAGAGGAATTGTGTGAGGCAACACCTGCTGGACACAGTTCAGGAAACTCAGAAAACCTGAGTTTCAGTCCTGTAGAAAACCACCTCTTCAACAGTCGAGGAAATCAGCCTTTACTTGCCACAAATTGTTATAAATTTCTAAATGCTTTGGTGTCACTGAGTTGATGTCCCAAAGCCAGCTGATATTTTTAAACCATATTTTTTGCTATATATGTATATGCATAGAATTGCCATGATTTATTATGCTTGGACTTGTGGATAACGAAGTATATGTCTGAAATGCGGTGCAAATTCATTCAAGAGATTTAAAGTCAGGGAGCAAAGCCTTTGCTTAACCTTTTATTCATCATGGCACAAGATAGAACCTTAAGAAACACCACTGAAAATTTTATCACCAACATGACAATTAAGAGTAGCATGTTTTATATGTAAAAAAAAAAAAAAATCTTTTTCTATAATACACTTTCCCTTCAGAAGTGAAAAAAATCGCGTAAAATACTGAAGCGAATCGCCATCTGCTGGTCAAAAACAGTTATGCAATTGAAAAACTTAAAACTTACTACTAAAGTACGGTAGGAACATTTTACAATACACATAAAATTAAGAAAGAAAACATTTCCCCAGCCTTTGGCACAATGTAAGCACAAAGCTGTAGGCTTTTTTCCAAATGTGATTTAGTTTTTAAAGAATTGTGTGTAATTTGGCAAATACTGATTCTGGGCAAAGGGAAAAACATGTTCTATAATTTGAATATTGTATTTAGATTCTTAAACACTTTATAGTTGGATTCCAGTTTGCAGTTTTGAAAAATACATAAAAATTATACATTATAAATATTTATTATATACGGCCTATATAAAACTGAATTTGACGTAAAGTGGGACAGACAACTTCTTAATTTCTTTGTGAGGCACTGCCTTTTTCTTGTCTGGCTGAGTCATTTCTAAACAAGTTCTAAAAATATATTTCATAATCTATCAGATTTAACATTTTCCATAATACGTATTCAATATCAAAAAGCATTCAGTGATTTTTCTTCTTGTATCTGACTCATATAAAAATATGGCTTCTCATCTTCTGTTTCATCTTGTTAGTGTTTTTGTTAGGTATTGAAGGAAGGGTTATCCCCAGTTATAAAGCTATGGCAAAAGCACAGAAACCCGCTTGTGCATATTCTAGAACATTCTATAGAATCTCATTGTTTAGTATATTTCATTGCTTAAAATAAGTGATTTTTTTAAATGTTCATTTTGTTTTCTCTTTGTGAATATATCATATATGATTATCATACATAATCTGTTACAGAATATACAATAGTCAAAACTGAAGACATATAAATACAGTTAGGCTATATGAAAGCAAGAGTTGTATCTTATTATAGAGCCAAGAGGGACTTTTTTATATTGGACATTGCCATTCGGTTTGGGTTGTTTTTCCTAAGGCTGGCTATGCAATGGAACCTTATTCTCAATGGCAGGGGCGTGAGTGCTCTACCTCTATAGGTGAACCGGATTTCTCGTGTTGCTTTTGGGAAGTATGAAAGAAGAACACTAAGTGTGCCAGTGGCCACCACCCACGTTTTCCCCTGGGCTGGAGGGCGGGGCGGGGAGGGCGCGGGGCAGGAGGGGCTCGGCTGGGTGTGGGCTCAGACCAGCGTCTCAGGTAGGGCATCGGGGTTGTCAGCAGACAGGAGCTCCCAGATCTGCCAGCGCTCTCTCTGCCAGTCGAGCCAGCCAGCGTCCCCCAGGCGCGGACTGTCCTGGTTGCCCGCTGGCAGGGAGGTGGCACTGCTCAGTTTTTTCTGTGCGGCCTGCTGCTCTTGCTCGGCCTCTTGGCCTCCCTGGTCCGTGGCTGTCCCTGCGCCTTCCCGGGGCCCCTGGATCCAGGCCGCCGCTGCTGCTGCGGGCTTCCCGGGGCCCGGGTACGGAGGCGGGGGCCGTTTGTCATCCCTCGTGCTCCCACGGGGTCTCTGGCACCTCGATGTGGCCTGGCTCTGCAGCCCGGCCAAGTCCAGCTCGCTCTCGCTGAGGTCGTGGGCGCCGCTCAGGATCAAGTACTGCTCAGATCTGGCCATGGGCCGCTCGGCTTTCCCACTGCCACCCTGGACATGGGGTGTACTGTAAGCACGCGGCACCGCAGTGTGGGCCCTGCCCTCCATCGCGGGGGCCGCGGGCTGAGTCCTCTGAGCCACCTTCGTGCCGCTGTCCAGCTCTGCGGGGCTCCCCTGCCACCGAGGCCAATTCGGGGACAGGTTCCCTTGAGAAAGGGAGAAGGGCCCCGCTCTTAGGGAGCTGCTTTCAAAAATGTCTCCAGAGGAACCTAGAAGCCAGAGAGAAAGCCAAGAAGTGGAATGAGTTTGTAGAATCCTTCTTGGGGATTCAAATCCTGTTATTTCGTTCTCACTTCTAAGAAGTCCCAGTGGACTTCTAAAACTGAAACTGCACCGTATGCTCTTAGCTGCTGCTGCCTAAAGAAAAGGACTTTCCCAGCAAAACAAATGCTCAATTCGTATTCCCAGACCTCTACAGGTTAGGTGAGATGTCAAACTAGATTAATAATTGGTTTTGCCACCAATTTGTGTTTCAGGAAAGGGCCCCTCTACATGGCTGGGAAAACTTCTCAGAATCCAGAAGGTAAAAGAAGCATTCCCTTCTTTTCAATGCATTCTGTAATCCAGGAGAGATACAAATGATGTTTTCACGTTTCTATCACATCAATGAAGTGACTTGAATCTCAAGTACCCCATTCTGTGCCAGAAGGCAGGCCAGCCACTGTGCATATTCTCCCATTGTCAGCGTGGAAAAGACACACTTGGTGATCACCCAGGCATTCCTCTTTACTTCCTACATGGCATTTCCCAGCCTCTCCGGCAGCGAGGTGGGCCACAGAAATGAGGTCTAGGCAACAAATATGGACAGATGTGGCATGAGCAATTTCTAGGCCTGAACTAATAATAAAGAAAACTAAACAAATGCCTTCCCACTGTTCTTTGTTCTCCCGCCTCCCTTAACTACCAGCCTAGCGTGAACTCTTGGAGGACTCGTCGGGGCTCTGAAGATAGTAGAGCCTAGGCTGGGCCCATGAGTGACTGTGGAAGACAGCACTCCCTCCCTTACCCACTCCCACCCCTCCTCACCCCCTTGCAATCTACACTGTACTGGGACAGTGAGAGAGAAATCCAGTTGTAATAGCTTAAGCCACTCACACTTTGGAGTCGTTACAGCAGTTAGCTTTCTCTAAAGGATACAACTTTCTTTAGGAAACTGAGGGAAAGAATTAACAGTCCATTTCGAAGGCAAAGGAGGAGTCCTCGGGGCATGTGTTCCCAGACTACCATTTTCCTATGAATCTGCTCCATCTCCCACTTCTTAAAAAGCAGACAAGGAACAAGAACAAGGCCATGTTGGGGGCAGGGGAGTGGGGGATCTGAGTATTCACAAAGAAACAAACGAAAGCTGAAACAACAGGTGACAGCTGAAACTGGAGAAGGAAAAGGGGGTAAGTCTCTTCACAGGATACAATGAGATATAGTTAGAAAAGGAATCAGTACTAGAGGCCATCAAATTTAAAAATGTACTGTGCGTCTGGGCACAGTGGCTCATGCCTGTAATCACAGCACTTTGGGAGGCTGAGGTTGGTGGATCATGAGGTCAAGAGATTGAGACCATCCTGGCCAACATGGTGAAACCCCGTCTCTACTAAAAATACAAACATTAGCTCGGCGTGGTGTTGTGCGTCTGTAGTCTCAGCTACTCGGGAGGCTGAGGCAGGAGAATCGCTTGAACCTGGGAGGTGGAGATTGCAGTGAGCCGAGATTGTGTCACTGCACTCCAGCCTGGCAACAGAGCGACACTCCACCTCAAAATAATAATAATAATAATAATAAATAAAAATGCACTGTGCTTTTAAAATGTAATATGGGAGATATTGCAAAACAATGAGAAGGAGAATACAAGTATAAACCAACCAAACAAATAATTTACACACTCTATACCATACATGAGACATATTCCAAATGGATTAAAAAAATTAAGGGTTGAAACAATGAAATAACATTAAAAAGAAATGCATAGAGATCACTGAGTATCCAATGCTGAACTAAAGATGATAAAAGAATTCACAGAAAAGAGACAGTGATAAAATTATGTAAAAAAGAAAATTCAAGTGGTAAACAATATGGAAAATGAGTTAACATCTTTATTATATAAAGGGTTCGCAAGAATCAATTACAAAAATTCTAGCATACATAAATAGGAAATAAAATAAGTAACAATTCAATGGGGGAAAATTCAGTGAATTAATAGAAATACTGAAAAATACTGGTGAGAAATGCAAATTAATAAATGCAATTTTGTTTTTTCGGTTAGCAAAAATGAAAACCCACAGCAAAAGTGAAAACCCACTAATTTGTAATATGATGAGATTTGCAGACAGCAGTGGAAAATGTCCTGCCATCCACAGTTTACAGAATGCAAGCTACTGGATCCTACACAGAACAGAAGGAGACTGTATCTCCAGATTCTTGGAAAGGCTTGTTATATTTAACCTGCTTCCCTGTTTGGGATTTATAACCTTTGACTTGCTTTCTAACATTTTGTGAATCTATTAATAATTTGAAAAAATAATTACACAAAAGAGGCTCCTAACAGTGGAACTTATTACAATGATAAAAAATTTCAAATGACTTAGTATTGGGTTGTAAACTATGAATATGCACTCCGTGGAATATTCCTTGCCTTTAAAAAGAATAATGGAGAGGCCGGGCACGGTGGCTCAGGCCTGTAATCCCAGCACTTTGGGAGGCCGAGGTGTGGGCAGATCACGAGGTCAGGAGTGGGCGGATCACGAGGTCAGGAGTTCGAGACCAGCCTGGCCATTATGGTGAAACCCCATCTCTATTAAAAACAAAAAAATTAGCAGGGAGTTGTGGTGGGTGCCTGTAGTCCCAGCTACTTGGGAGGCTGAGGCAGGAGAATCGCTTGAAAGTGGGAAGTGGAGGTTGCAGTGAGCCGAGATTGTGCCACCGCACTCCAGCACTCCAGCCTGGGCAGCAGAGTGACACTCTGTCTCAAAAAAAAAAAAAAAAAAAAAAAGGAAAATGGCAAATTACTGGAAAGTGGAAGTTAGAAATTAATACAAAGTTGCACAGACAGAATGATTGTAACTATGAAAACCCTTGCAAAGGAAATAGAATAAAATATAGTCAAAGATTGTCATATTTGGGTGGAAAGCCTAAGGTTAGTTTCATCCCCTCTTATTTTCAGCATTTCCCAAATAATATTTGACAGGCATATAATAAAATGATAGTAAAGAAAACTTTGCAAAATAATTTTAAAAGTAAATGCAATAAAGCTTAAAATTAATACTTTACCTGTCATTCCTGGGTCTTTGGATCCACTTTTTAATGTTGAATGCCAGGTTCCCCAGATATTGAAAGGTTCCTCTGACAGATCTAGGAAAAAAGTGTATAAAAAGGTATATAACACAAAAGCAAAATTAAAAATCGATGAACATTTCAATAACATCTCTTCTGTGCAAAGTATTGCATTCGAAGTCATGTTGCATACAAAACAGAATACAGTTCAGATCTAACTTTCAGCATGTTCATTCTACTTGGCATTTACAAAAAAAGCTCTTTGTATATCATGCTTGTGGTAGACAGAATAAGCCCCCCCGCAAAGATGTCTGTCATAATCTCACAAATCTACAAAGATGTTATTTTCAAAAAGGACTTTGCAGATGTGATTAAATTATGGTTCTTGAGATGGGGAGATTTTCCTGGATTATCTGGATGGGGCCAATATAATTGCAAGGGTCCTTATAAGAGGGGGCAGGAGAGAAGATGCTGCTAGATTGTTGGCTTAAAAGATGGAGGAAGGGGCCTTGAGCCAAGGAATGCGGCAGCTACTAGAAGCTGGAAAAGGCAAGGAAACAATTATGCCCTAGAATGTCCAGAAGGGAAAGAGGCCTTGTGGACCCATTTTAGACTTCTCACCTCCAGAACCATAAAATAATAAGTTTGCGTGTTACAGGAAATGAATAGAAGGCTGATGGGTGGCAACAGCTTTATAGGCCTTAACCACATTAACACAGAGCTAGAGGAACAGCATAGTTTCTGTACTACCCTCAGGAATACTTTGCTATTGGTATCATCACATTTCTTCATGCATGCATTCATTCATAAATCCCCTTAGCTTATCCATCAATATTTACGGAGCAAGGCACTACATTAGACTTTTTCACCATCTCATTTAATCCTCACTACAATCCCGTGATGGGATCATAATTACGATTTATAGCAGCAGACGTCTACTGGGTGCCTCCACGTGTTCAGCAGTTCACATGCGTTATCTCACTTCATTCCTAGGAGGTTCCCAGGAGATCATTTTACAGACGAGGCAACTAGCATAAGGAGCAGGTAAGAAATGCACACAAGATTACACAGCAAGTATTATCGAGTGCGTATGACATTCGAAGTGCTGCGTTGAGGGCTTTACATGGATTAGTTCATTAAACTCAATGGATTAAATACTGTTATCATTCTGAGTTTTCACGGCAGGAGGAAATGGGACTCTGGGAAGCTCAATCGCTCACTGGAGATCCTGCAGGTTGAAAGTGGCAGAACAGATATGTGACTCCCAGTCTAGTGCTCTTGTCACTGGATACTAACACTATTTGGTTCTGGAAGGTTGTCTTGATACATAGTAGGTTCAGCTTGTTTTCTTTAGAAAAGCAACAGCAGTAATTGGGTGGCATTAGACTAGCAAATATGCAACGCAAGCCCAGTACACATAAAGTTCCTAGGATGCTGGAGGGAAAAAGAGTCAGCTGGGAATAGGAGTGGCTCCTCTGGGTATGCGCTTATTTCCCAGCTATCTGAGAATTGGAGCGTGGCCTGTGGAGACCCACCCAGCCAACAACTGGGCTCGCCACACCTTCCTCTTCCTAGAGTAGGCATTCAGCAGGTACTCGATAAATGGTGGTTGCATTACAGAAACATCAAATAAGGGAGAGATGAAGAGAAGGTCCGAAGAGCCCCACACCATGCCACATGCAACAAGAGGAGGGTCACTTGTTTTGGCCAGTGCCGGCTGACCAGGCTCCAGTTACCTTTCCCAAGCCTTGGTCCAGGAGAACTTTCCCTTGACTTTGATGAGGACAAGTGGCCCATCAGCATAAACTGCCTTGGCACTTTGTAAAGCTTCTCCGAGCCCCCCGGGGCCACGTCCTCCTGCATAGCCAGCAGGGAGCGTTCAGACAGCACTGGGGAGTTGTTGTCATAAGGGGAGATGTCGCCGCTGGAGGCCTTGTTGGAGTCTGTAGATGAATGCCTCCCTCCCACGGAAAAGGAAACTTCCGACTGCAGCATGTCAGGGCTTCTGGCACAACGAGACAATTACAAATGTGTCAGTATGTTAACAAGTAGTGACCAGAATCAAACAATACGGCCGTTACACAAATGACGGAGGAGGATGCATGGACACAGGAGCTGAAAAAAAAAAAAAAAGACCAGTTGGAGCAATGTTCCAAGACGTCTACATCCATGAGGTGAAAGTGTTTCAACGATATGGCCAGCAGAGGGCAGTAAAACCCAACAGAAGTAACGGGAAAAGCCAATGGGTGAAGGCAGCGTGGGAATGAAACAAAGGAGCCCTGCATTTGCCAATGTGGATCGCTAAGTGCCTCAGGGACTCATTCCTGCTTCCATTTTTAAGTGAAAGTCTGATGCTCACTATCTATTAGGTAAGGATACACTAGTAGATAACTCACCTTCCTATAAAACTATGGTTGACACTTTGCTTGAAGTTCATTGCGGCTTTAGGGACTTTTCTTTTCCCCCAAAATACTTAGTGTAAGTAAATCTATCCTTCATGTGATGAAGATGATGATGTCACCGGTGGGAATAAGCATTTCACGTATAACGTGGCGACAAAAACAAATGTATGAAAGTGGAGTCACTAGACTCCATTTTATTCAAATATATCTAAAATGATTCTGCAAGGTACTAGTGCTTTTACAAGCTGATATGATGTACTCACTAGCATACCATTATCATAGTCCTGTGTTCATGAGTTGTCACAGAAACAGAAAAAACAGTGAAAATGTATGTGGAACAGGAAAAATGAGAACTTGAGGAAATGAAAAGAGCATGGGAAGTCTTACCTGGAAACATCTTTATTTTCTACCCTCCTCAGAACAGTGGCCCTGACAACATCTTGAAGGGAAACAATGACAGATTGATTAAAAGTTCCAGAACCTGTATCTCCTCCCCCTTACTTCACTTCTCTTTACTAGTCTTTGCTCTCGTTTGGCTTAATTTTTCAAAAACAAATCCTTCATAATCTTAAAGAAGGTAAACACATGCCTGAGCAATACTTCCCTAACCAAATGGTTTTGTGCATGCAAACTGGAGGAATGCATTCACAGGGGTCTAGCTTCGTCTGAGGTTCCCAGCAGGGGTTAGTATTCAGGGGAAAAAACATCCCAGCATCTGTGATACCGCCAGTCATAACTGAGGCAGCCAGGGTCTTGAGCACTCTTGCTGAGGATATTTACTACCAACATGGATTAAAGAAGCCCCTTCCTTGCTTCCTATTTGAACTCATATCACATAATTTTATGGGAAGAAGCCAGAGAACTGCCATGAGGATGATTTTCCAGATCTTTAGGCCACCAATTTCTGCAGGAAAGTAGTGAGAGGGCGGTTTTTTTTTTTTTTTTTTTTTTGAGACAGAGTTTCGCTCTTGTTACCCAGGCTGGAGTGCAATGGCGCGATCTCGGCTCACCGCAACCTCCGCCTCCTGGGTTCAGGCAATTCTCCTGCCTCAGCCTCCTGAGTAGCTGGGATTACAGGCACACGTCACCATGCCCAGCTGATTTCTTGTATTTTTAGTAGAGACGGGGTTTCACCATGTTGACCCGGATGGTCTCGATCTCTTGACCTCGTGATCCACCCGCCTCGGCCTCCCAAAGTGCTGGGATTACAGGCTTGAGCCACCGCGCCCGGCGAGAGGGCGGTTTTTTAACCACCCAATCTAATTAAAGGGGAAAAAGTCTTCCTCATTCTAGCTGAGAAAACACAGAAAGAAAATGAATAGACACTTGTCTGTTATCGTGGGCTGTCACTGGTTTAAGAAAGTTTATTATGAAAATGAGAAAAATCGCATGTGTTGAACTAGAAGCTAATGTGGCTATGAGCTCAGAATCAGTGTTCTTTGTTCTGATTAGGGCTAGAAATTTTATTACTGGGATGATTTTATTTGTTTTCCCTGTTTAGTGAACATTTTTCCAGTCATTAATAAAAATGTCTTATGTCCACTCAGTAAAAATATATGTCATATTTTTCTATCAATAATAGTGAGTACATAAAGCCTTATTGTACGGGATACTTAGAGAGTCAGTTCATTAGCTAAACCAAAACAAAATCAGTGCTACCAATGTTTCGTTTTATGTTTTGCCCCACTCATATTGGGAGGAAAGTTTTGGAAAGTTCATATTTTAGCTCACAGAGAGCCCAATAATTCTCTTATGTCTTGCTCATCCATGTTACAACCTATGCAGAACAGAATACATTCAACAAAGTGTTATAAGTTGAAGATTTAGCCAGGAGTTATGTGCATAAAGATACTTGATGGAAGAAATATCCCTTAAGTTTTGGTACTAGGGACATCTGGGCTACTGAACGAGTAGGTTATTTTTACCCTAAGGAGCCATGAATCATGGAATAAATAATGGATTTCTGTCTCCAATGATGGCTAAAGGCTCAGAGAATTAAGGCCAAGTTGAGTTGGTGTTTTGAAGCTTGGAGGTACCTTTGTGAGTTTTGCATCCCAACTTCATCTTATCGCTCTTTGTATCTTTTTCCTTTCCCTAACATTTCAAATTACTTATAATATCTCTAATTAATTACTTATGTTGTTTCACTTTACATATTTTTCAAGCTATTTCAAAAATTTTTTGGACTGATGTACAGGCAGGGGAAATCATACCTACGTTAATTGTTGGGGAGGTGCTGAAAAGGCAGTATGCCTCATGAAAGCATTTAGTTGGTGAAAACAACACAAAGTCAAACAAAGACAATAATAATAACAACATTAACTAAAGTTGCCACATCATTTGTTCCTTTGGTTGTTTTAATATCTCTGACTGCATCTGATTAAGTAGAGGTGAGAGAGAGAAGGAGGCAGAGGGCCACTGTCCCTTGTCCCTTTCCTCTATTCTTTAGGTCTGCAAGATCTCTATGAGTGATTGTGAAGTGTGCATCCCGGGGTGGAAGCATCTGTCTCACCCGGGAATTTGTTGGGAATGTCAATTCTCCAGCTCCATTCTGGACCTACTGACAGGACTGGCTACAACATTTGTGGAGCCCAGTGCAAAATGAACATGTGAGGCCCCATGCTTAAAAAGCATTAAGCATTTCAAGATGGCGACTGCAAATCAGTAAACCAAATGTGACCTGCCTCTGAGTGTGGAGTCACAGTCCTGGAAGCGAGCTCTGGGGCCAGGGTAGGGCCAGGAAATTGTTTAAAGAAGCACTCCAGGTGATTCTGATGTATGGGGATGTTTGGGAACCTCTAATAACCAAACATTACTTTCCTCTCTCATTCTGCATATGTGACAGTGGGCTAAAGGTCTGCTAATAGTCACATCAGGAAGGAAACCAGAGATGGTGGCCAATATGGCAGCATTGGCTGGCCTGGGAGTGAATGTGGTGGTCCTGACCTTGGCGTGGCTGAGGCCACAGCTAGGAGAAGGAAGAAGAGTGTCCCCATCCTAGTTGATTCCTGGACTTCCTCTGTCTGCCTTAAGCAGAATCCAGACAGCTGAATGTAGTGTAGTCCCGTTGTGGATCAGAACATGTTGAGGTGAAAGTGGTGTAGGAAGGGTCAGTGTAGTGTTCTCTGTTCTTTTGATTCTGTCTCCTAAGTCAAGCCACTGAAATGACCACAGCTGGGCCCTCCATCAGGGGAGGAATGACGGGAGGTGGCTGAAGCAAATCCCTGGAGGCAGAGGTAGATGAGGTGTCTCACAGTAGACACAGACTTTGAACCTCCTGGGGATGGCTGGGGTCACAGCCAGGGACATACACACAGGGAGCATCTAATGAGAGATGATGTCGTCTTTTCAAAATCTCCCCCAACCCCCAGTATATTCCAACCATGGGAGGAGACACAGTGTAAGTACATATGGCAAGCAGTTTGGGAAATATACTTATGTGAAATATCCCCTTGGCCTGTGAGGAGAGTAAAAGTTAATATTTATACAGAGTTAATTATGTGGTAGGCACTGTACTAAGCTACTGTTAACAACATTCCTTTTTTCTGACCTGAGTCTGGGATTGAGTGAAAGAAATAAAGACCTGACTGAATACTGAATACCATGCTCTCTAGCAGAGAGGCAGTTGGGGCTAGGACCCTTCTATAATTTATTCACGAAAGAGTACTCAACATCATTACAAATCAATAGTAAAATGCTCTTTCTTTCTTAGAGTTAATGACCTTTAAAAATTTTTTAAATATTTCCCTATCATTTTATTTTCTTAGTAGAGGTCAGAAAGTGGCAGCTAAATTTGCCTAACGACCTATGTCAAAGAATTATCTTTCCACATGAAAGCCCACCGATTAAAGAAAAATGTTTTATTCACTCCTCAGGACTCTCATAACAGCATAGGCAGTTTATAGATTTAAAAAAAATTAGTGTCATTCTATTGTTTTATATCTGTCAGAAGCAAATCCAGGATCAACATATACACACATACACATATATACATACCCAACACACATATATACACACCACACACATATGCAGACATAAATACACATATACATGCATGGACATATACACACATATGCATATTCATAAACATACATGCACACAAATATTACAGACATGTAAACATATACACATATACACATACATGCAGCTATATGTACATGCATATACATATACATCCACTTAGGCAATAAATACAATTGGAAGTAAAGACACAAACACAAGAAGAGAATAGGAGTGCTGAGTGGAGGCTGGAGTCTGGAGAAATTTCCAGAGACTTGGAAGCAGAACTCTACGGGCCTTTCAGAACATCTGTCTTACAACGGGGGCTGGGCATCCAGTCACTCTGGATACCTTCATTATACACCTATGCTTCCTATGTCTGTCCCTTTTCCATTTTCCACTTCTAAATCTTTCTATTCTACCCAAAGTTTCTGATACATTTCTAAGTTTATGGAAGCTATTGGAAAAGCAGCTTGTCAAATATATAAATCAGGTACAATCTATAAAGTTTTGTAACATTTTCCATATAAAAATCACAAATCGAAAAACAAATTCTTATAATCCGGAAAAACAAATTCTTATTCACAGGGTGTGAATAAATCCAGAAGTAGTGTAGTGGAAATGTGGATGGTAAAAGTATACATGAAAAGAAATTTCTATGAGCCTGAAACCTAGAGATGAAAGTGAGAAAAGAAAGAACTACCTTTCAGGTTACAACTGTCAGAGAAGTGGTTGTCTGCCAGGACCAGGGTGCTCTAAGGGTGTCAGTTCTGGGGGCTCCTTGAGTGACCATTACCTTTCTACAAACCAGTTCCAATTAGCAGGACTCTAATTTCTGAACACTGGTGGAGAAATGAGCCCAGAAGGAGGGCTTTAGTGATTTTCCACAGTACACTCAGTGTCAAATCTGGAAAACCATACCATCCTTTGGGTATGTCCAAAAAATGAGATAAGCAACCACAATATTTTCTCTCAGATTTGACTTTAGGATAATCCAACTCTAAGAAGATAGTTTTGAGTTCAGGGTTCCAAATAAAGACATTAAAATACTTGTGTATCAATTTACATGAAATATTTACTCTGACCAGTGAGTCACTACATGAGGAATAGTCTAAAAGCACATAGTGGCCTCTCTTTGTCTGTCCTAGAGTTTGATGGATTGAGGTTCGAAGTGTTGAGTGGATGAGTTGCCGGTTGACATGAGTTGGCATCCAAAAGTGCCTGGTGGCTTCTCTTTGCAGTCTCAGAGCATCATGGATTGAGGTTGGGTGGACAGGTCACCAGTCTACATGGGTTTGCCTCCATGCATGGAGGGTTTCCCCATTAGGCTCCCAAACCCCAAGACCATCCACAGCATGCATGGCCAGGCTCAGCTAACGAGACAAGCAAGGGATGGGCATGGAGAGTGAGACATATTCTCACCCTTAGCTGGTCCCTCTGGGTCAGGGCATAAACATACTGGCAGGGTACTGTGGGCAGACCTGCACTGTAGCCGGAAGCACAGAACTTGTTCTGGGGACAAATGGAAAACTCCGGTTCAATCACCAGATGGGGCCCACCCAGCACCTTGCTGAACTACCCCAGCAAGAAGAACGGTGGACATATCAAATGTGTGTTCAGTTCATCCTTGGCTTAATCTTTTGACTGATAAGTTCCAGTCTGTTGGAACTGAAAGGATTGTATCATCCATCTTGGATTATATCAGTGATATTTGGAAAGGAATCCACCGCTGGAGCAGCTTTGGAATCATGAAGGATGATCACATTAATCACTGTAAGTTCTGCAAAGCCTCCCTTACGCAGATTGCTAGGGATAAAAGTGCCCTACTTCAAAGAGGAGCTGACATGGCTCTAAACTCCTCAGTGGATGATGAAGCTCACACCCTGGGTACAAGGTTTTGGTGAAATTTGTCCCCTCATTTTTAGTCCTTATTCATTCCCTCCTAATATCCCTGGCATATGGAACATTTATGACAGGTGAAGATAAGGCAGTGTTGTCTTCATTCTTTACAGTGGTCCTGATAAAAAACACCTTCAAATTAACATTCTGCAAATTTATAAAGAAGCTGTGAATCACAGTAAAAGTGTGAGGAAGGAAGGGGTGATGTGATACATTTTTCCTTCCCTCTACTTTGAATGCCTTTCCATAGAAGGCATATGCATACTTTTTGGAATTTTTCATTATGGAATTCCCTATTCCACACAAGCTTTTTCTAAAACTGGCTGGAAAGGCTTTCTTGAATGCAGTGTGTGTGTTGGGGGAGAGGGCAGGGGCAGTTAATGCTTCATAATTTCCAGGGTATTGAGGCCAACAACTACTGCCACTCAGTAGGATTCTTGGCTGTTATACTGTACTGGTAAAGTGAGATTTCTTGTCTCTGAAAATTTCATGAAACCCTTTCTGATTTGAAAAATCCTAATAAAAGAAAATCAGAAATTATCCATCTCGTAACACTCCATAGATTTGTGAAAGAAGGTATTTTTAATGATGAGCTTTGAAAGATTAAAAGAAATGATCTATGTCATATTTATTTAATAAGTTAAATGAGATATCTTTAAATTACAAGAAAGCCTAATGCTCCCCCAGAATGAAGAAGGCAGATTTGTCATTCAATAGGATAAACTTCTGGCTAAACAATACAATTATTTTTCAGTTCTGAGATTTTATTTTTTTCAGATTAGTACAGATCTTCAACCACGGTCCTGATACACTAGATACCAGTTTTGCTATTTTTTTAAATTAATTTTTTTCAGTAAAATCTTTGTGAAGGCCACTAACAGAATTACCACAATGAAATTTAAATATATATACCTGAGTTTAGTTCATCCATATCTGCCTTCTCTCTAAGTGCAGTTAAATTTGTTCTGTTTTGATCTTGTTTCTAGAGTATAAAAGGGAAGATACTTTACTTGGTCTTATTTAATTAATATTCTATTACTGGGAAGCCCCTGAGGCTTGATAGAATGAGAGCAAAATCTTTACATGTTTTCTCAAGCCTATATTTAAAAATTACAAGACCTGTTATTGAAACTAGTTACTGTGTCACAGATGATCTGAGCTCTGCTGAGCTCTGCTGAGCTCTGGATTTATGGGAGATATTCACATTAATCATGCTTAGTTCTGCAATGCATCCCTTATGCAGAACTTAGGGACCCGAGATGCCTCAGGCAAAAGAAAACTGTGTACCTCTGTACACATGGTTTTATCTATAAGTTTTTGCCAAGAACATCAAAGCAGTTGAAAAATATTGAAAAACTGAAAAGCAGATACATTTGAATGTATTAACATTTATATTAAATTTAAATGTTTTATTGATGCCCTAACAGAATTTCCTTATTATTTTATTCCAGGTTAATTAATTAAAATTTATTTAAGATTGCCATTTGGTCCAGATACACTGTCAAACATAGCAATTCTCTCAGTTGGAACCAAGATAAACAAAGTAGATTTTGAAAATCTTGCTTTGGGAGCTGAGACAGAAGATTGCTTGAGCCCAGGCAGTTGAGGCTGCAGTGAACCATGGTGGGGTCACTGCCCTCCAGCCTGGGTAACAGAGCGATACACTGTTTCAAAAAATAAAAATAATAAAATATGACTTATAAGTTGCATCCGTTTAAGGCAGCAGCACATATTTTACCTTTTGCTTCAGGTTCTACTACGACTAAGCATGGCTAGCATTTTTTAATTTTTGATATTTTCTTCAAACATTTTTGGCATTAACTTGCACTTAAAAAAGAATATTACATTGCAATATTAATAAATTTTGATGGCTGAGTTTTCCAACATCCCCTTAATATCTGTGTCTAGGCAAGTGTCTCACTTGCCTCTCACTAAGTCCCAGTCCTACTGTGATTCTTTTGTTATACTGCAAATATCCACATTCAACATATGCTGTCTTGTTTGATTAACCTTCCATTCTTAACCCCTATTTCCTCACATCCTTAAATCAAAGGGTAGGGGAACTATTTTAAGTACCTTTGAAGAAAAGAGCATATATAATGCTAGTAAATATACCTGACAAATGTGTGTGTGTGTGTGTGTGTGTGTGTGTGTGTATTTTTTTTGAGATGTAGTTTCTGCTCTGTCACCCAGGCTGGAGTGCAATGGCGCACTCTCAGCTCCCCACAACCTCCACCTCCCGGGTTCAAGCAATTCTCCTGCCTCAGCCTCCTGAGTAGCTGAGATCATAGGCACCTGCCACCATGGCTGGCTAATTTTTGTATTTTTAGTGGACATGGGGTTTTACCATGTTGGATAGGCTGGACTTGAACTCCTGACCTCGTGATCTGCCCACCTCAGTGTCCCAAAGTGCTGGGATCACAGGCATGAGCTACTGCGCTTGGCCTATATATATATATACATAATATATATTATGTATATATATTTTATATATATATAATATATATTATGTATATATATTTTATATATATATAATATATATTATGTATATATATTTTATATATATATAATATATATTATGTATATATATTATATATAATATATATTATGTATATATATTATATATAATATATATTTGTATATATATTATATATATATTATGTATATATATTATATATAATATATATTATGTATATATATTATATATAGTATATATTATGTATATATATTTTATATATATATAATATATATTATATATATATATGTTTTCTAAAACTGGCTGGAAAGGCTTTCTTGAATGGAGTATGTGTATTAGGGGAGGGGGCAGGGGCATTATATGTATATATGTATGTGTGTGTGTATGTGTGTGTGTGTGTATATATATATATATATATATATATATTTTTTTTTTTAATGAAAGTCTGGTTTTCATTTTTTCTAGAGACAAGGTCTTTCTCTGTCACCCAGGTCAGAGTGCAATGGCACAGTCTTGGCTCACTGCAGCCACAAAATCCAGGGCTCAGGCGATCCTCCCATGTCAGCCTCCTGAGTAGCTGGGAGTACAGGCACGAGCCACCATGCCCAGATAATTTTTAAATTTTTCTTTCATAGAGATAAGATCTTGCTATGGTGACCAGGCTGGTCACAAACTCCTGGTCTTGCATTCTTAGTCATAAAAATCTCTTCTAATCTCCCTCTGGCATCCGATTTTGGTTGAAGCCAAACATTTAAGCAGACAAGCATGAGAAGAAACAAGGAATTATCCTTTAACTCCTCCAATACCAATATTGCATAAAGAAGTGAAAAACTCAAAACATTAAATTCCCAAATATCACTAAATGTTTGCTCTTTCAAAACAGAAATTATAATAAATATTTTCTTGTTCTTGGTTTTACACTCTTTTGAAAACTTGTTTCTTTTCCCCTCCAAATAAAATCTTGTGCAGTTTCCACTTGGCCTCACAGGAATGTAAAGCTTTATTTAGGTATGTGAACTGGTGGCAGAGAACAGAAACTTCAGGAAAAAAAAAAAAAATTCAAAGGGTTAGAATCAAATACAGGGCTTTGCTTTTAGATACAATGTCACAACTTAAAGTGAATGGGTTTTCTTTTGTGTCATATTGCCTGGGAGGTTGCTATCTCATGAAAACCAAAGTAGCATCTAGTGATGCCCAAACCTTTGGTAAGTAGTTATAAATGAATAAATTGGTGACGTTTGGAGTAACCAGAGACTAACTGTTAATATTTATTAAGCATTTATTATAAACTAGACTATATTCTAAAAGCATAATTCTAAGGTTGGTACTACTCTTTATCTCTAGTTTACAGATGAGGAAACTGGAGAGAGAGTGAGAGCCCGCGCACATGAGAAAGAGCGAGTGGGCATGAGAGAGAAAGAGTGTGCGTGTGCAAGAGATTGATTAACTCTTAACTACTGTACCCAAGACCGCACATCTAATACCAATAGAAATGGAATTCAGACTCAGGCAATCTGGCTCTGGGTCTGAAACGGTAACCAGTCTATTAAACTACACAAGCATGTGTTATTGACAGATAACTGACTATGAAAACATGTGTTACTGATGGATAATTGACTTGCCAATGCAGGCAGGACCATCTGGTAGTTTGGGGTACTGTAATTTACTATAATTTAGCTTTACAGTAATCTTTTGTCACTGCTTCTTGACTTAAGCACCAACTCTCAGCCTGCCATTTAAGGGCTTCTACCCTCAGTGCTGGCCAGCCTCTTTATTGTGCCACCAGCATATGTACTGTTATGTCCAGGTCCTTTTCAAAGCTCCCCAAATATCCAGGCCTGTTTATACATTCTGCAGTCTTCAGAGTTCACTGCAAATCCTTCCTCTTCTCAGAAGCCATCTCTGAGACTTCAAATCATACCTCTTTTTCTTCTCCAAGCTCCAAATAGATTCATGGTCTGGAGCAGGTGTCCCCAAACCTTTTACACAGGGGGCAGTTCACTGTCCCTCAGACCGTTGGAGGGCCACCACATACTGTGCTCCTCTCACTGACCACCAATGAAAGAGGTGCCCCTTCCTGAAGTGAGGCGGGGGGCCGGATAAATGGCCTCAGGGGGCCGCACGCGGCCCGCGGGCCGTAGTTTGGGGACACCTGGTCTGGAGCATTGGTTCCCTTCCTTTGTCAACACAAGAATGCCTTTTTAATGTCAAAAATCACCCCGCTCAAACTCCCATGTGATAGTAAATTTGTGATATCCAATGTGGTAGATCTAAGCTAGAGGTTCTTAACCCTGATTGCTCATTAGAATTATGCAAAGAACTTAAAAAAAAAAAACACTAATGTCCAGATTGCACCCTATGAAAATCAACCAGAATCTCTGAGGGGTGGCCCAGGCATAGTTGTTCTTCAATCTCCCAGGTTATTCCAAGGGGCTAGTGAGTCTGAGAGCCAGTGGGCCAGCACCTATTGTTTTGTATTCTACCCTTGGAGGCCTCCTGCAACAAATATGAAAGCTCTTAAAGGCAATAATATGCTTTGATATTTTAAGCTTTTTAAACTCAAAGTATGGATCATGGACCAGTAGCATCAGCATCACTTGGGAGCTTGTTAGAAATTCAGATACATAGACTACCTCCCTGAGTCCTACTGATTCAGAGCGCATTTTAACAAGATCTCTTAGTGATACCTATGCATAGCAAAGTTTGGGAAGAATGAGTGACTGAGTTTAAAGCAGAAAAACACTATCTACTTTGGGAGGTTGAGATGGGCAGATCACAAGGTCAGGAGTTCGAGACTTGACCAGCATAGCGAAATCCTGTCTCTACTAAAAATACAAAAATTAGCCGGCTGTGGTGGTTCACACTTGTAATCCCAGCTACTAGGGAGGCAGAGGCAGGAGAATCACTTAAACCCAGACAGCTGGAGGGGTAGGAATCTCAAGCCTCAAAAGGCTACTAAAGGTAAATATTCATTTATTAATGTATGCATTTTTACTACATGACATCATTATCAGCCTTCTGGGCTGTTCCTTGGCTTGTATGCAGAGGAAGACAAAAACCAAATACCGTCTTCTCCTTCTAAGTAAGTCTTCTCCCAAGGAATTCTGTTCATTGATAATAGTACCCCTGACATACACAGAGCTCCTATGGGCTCACTCTTATTTTCCTGGAAGCCCTGACATTCACCTAAGATCTTGGTCTGGGGTCTTCTCACCAACACCTTACAATTCTACTACTTACTCTTACAGATAGGGAACAGAAGGGGCTGGATAATTATACAGCTTGGGATGGGCTTACATGGTTCTTCCTTTTCCTAATAGAAGACAAAGCTTTGCTTTTTTTTACCATGGCATTTATATGCAAAGAGCATATTTGGAAACCATATAAAAATAACTTCTATCAACTCTTCTTTAAAGTATAATATTTATCCAATAATGCCACACAAAAGTAGAAATTTGGCCAGGCAAAAATCAGTTGTTTTCTTCAAAAATGTGTGTTTTGTAGCTTTCCCACACAGTACCAACCATATGTTATAAGTGAAGTTTAATCGGGGGCTCATAAATAGAAATGCCACCATATCTTTTCCTCACAAGGGAGGGAAATAAATGAGTTCATTAAAATTATGGTGGTGCATGATCTGCTGAAAAGAAAAGCCATTTGTTAATATAAATTAGAACTTATACCTTGATGAGGGTTAGAAATCTAGGAAAAATTTAAATGTCAGTCTAATTCTCTGATATGAAAAGCAAGACCATAAAATACTAGCTCATCTACACAATTTGAATATAATTTTATTCACTCACGGCTCTTGGGGCTTGAATCCAGGCCTTACTTTCACAGAATTTGTTCTTATTTGATCAGAATTTAGTCTCATTTGAATGAGAATTTGGTCTGATAATGATTGGCACAGGCATAGATTTTTTAAAGTACATCTAAAAGGATAATCCAATTAAAAGATCTTCCCTGCTAAGCTGGAAATGGAGTGAAGCTGAATTTAGCTGTGCTATCAATGTAATGACCTGGGAAAAAAGGAGGCTGAACAACGTGGAATTCCTTTTCACCAAATTTCTCTAAATAATATAATTTTTTAAGTATCTGAAATAATCATAAGTGAAAATTAATTTATCAAATTTAACACCAATATATAGGAATAACTTAACATGTGTTACTTTTTATAAGAGACCGTCAATTAAGATGTACCATTTTATTTATTTATGTATTTGTTTATTATGAGACAAAGGCTCACTCTGTCACCCAGACTGGAGTGCAGTGGTGAGATCTCGGCTCACTGCAACCTCCATCTCCTGAGTTCAACTGATTCTTCCATCTTAGCCTCCCGAGTAGCTGGCATTACAGGTGCTTACCACCATACCTGGCTAATTTTTGTATTTTTAGTAGAGAGGGGATTTCGCCACGTTGGCCAGGCTGGCCTTGAATTCCTGACCTGAGGTGATCTGCCCACCTTGGCCTGCCAAAGTGCTGGGATTGCAGGCACGAGCCATCGCACCCGGCCAAGGCATATCATTATTTTATATGACTAAGAAAAAATGCTATGCATTACATTAGGAGCTTGTCATTGGTTATAAGATTAGTTTAAATTTCAGAGATGGTAGGGCATGGGAGAAACGTGTCTTAGAACTGTTGAAATTCAGTAGATTACAAGTATAACACAAGTGATAATTTTATAAGAGCATAGCAACAACTTTTCCTGTCACAAATTTATGATTTGGTGTCATGGTGGTGATACTACTCCTGGATAATGATGCCATATTTTGCCCTTAACTAGTTATGCCAAATGCTCAGCATCCCCACACCCTCTGCCTCTGCAGCAAAGACTGGAAGTAACCATAAATCTGGCTAATAAAAATATTCTGTGCTCCTCCTTTGGGGGCAAACAATGGCAGCAAGCCATAGCCTACAGCATGGCTTGCATTTTACTCATTGCAAACATGAGTGCATGTAGAGACCCATGTGCATTTATATCAAAATAATACTAGCTATAAAAAAATGGGAGAGCCAAGAGGGTGTACACCTATAATTTCAAATAGGCACCTAGGCCTCTGCTAAGGTCTGTCTTGTGGTTTGATAATGGGTTACTCCCACTGGTAAAGCTGTGTAAGTAAGATGCATCCAGGCACAGCCTTAAGGGCCCCTACACACGCTTATCAGAATTCTAGAAGTAGAATCATTGACGTGCATTATAGTCTCTTGCCAGTGAATTAGTGCTTTTTCCCTGTAAACACAATCAAAGGGACCTTTAAGGCCAGAGAAAGCTGAAAATGAAACAGTCTTGTAAAGTGGTGTCTAATTTGGTAAATGGATTGGTGGGACTGAAGAATTTTCTGGTTAGATGGACTGATCAGAATTGCCAGAAAGTTGCCAAAATTCCAATTCAGGTCATCCTGCATGTAGTTGTGTAAACCTTTCCAATTTCTCAGAAATGGAAACAGAAATCTCCAATGTGGCTTTAGAAGATGGAAAACTGGCATACTCACGATGATTGGGAAGCCTTTCTTCTGAGTAAATAGTCCACGACATCAGGATCTGTCTCTAGCAGGCTGATCAGCACTTCGTTCTGGAGATCTGGGGGAACCTGGAAGAGACAAATGTTGAGGCATAAACAAAACCATTCCAGAAATAGGCAAAATATGGTCATTAACAACTTTACTGTAGCATAAAACAGAGCCCTAAAAGTTGCAAGAGAGCAGAGTGATTTGCTGGTTAAAACCAAACCTATGCCAACCCATAGAGCTGCTTTAATTCTTAGGACCAACTGGATGATTATCAAATAGTCACATTCAATCCAAAATCTCAACCGTCATATGCCTGGAGATGCAAATGAACCACTTAGATGCCTTTATTGCTTAGGCTAGATTTTCTTGGTTTTGAATAAGGAAAATATCACGGTTAAGAGAAATAGTGTTCATAATTTATTGCCCAAATGGGGACACTTTCTAGAGTTCACATTTATAATTATGCCAAGACAACAGGTATAAATGATGACTGTATTGGGCAGTTCTGGAATATCTGATCAGCTTATTATGAGGACAGGCCCTTGAGTCAGACTGCTTGTGTTTGAATCCTAGCCACACCAGTTCACTAGCTGTAGGACCCCTGACAAGGTACATCAACAAGAATCTTCCTAGATCTCAGTTTCCTCAAGTGTAAAATGGGGATAACAATAGTACTCACCATGAAGCATTTCTGTGGTGATTAAATGACTTATTATATGTAGAGACTTTAAAGTAGTGCTTGGTCAATGGCAAATACTCAAAAAATCTCTGGCTACTACATTTGCACATGTCACTGTTATTCGGTGCCTGCCTTCACTCCTTTCTTGCACCTGGCCCATCAATAATTAAAAGTTTCTTACTTTGTAATTTGTTAGGCATCCGCTAGAGTTATATAGATGAACATCATATGTTTTCTCTAAGCCTAATCCATCCACAGTACATTAGAAGACAGCCTCACAACCCTAAGTTATCTGTGTGGAAATGTTCTATAAGAGATAATTGAACCCAGTTCTGACTTGCGGTTTCTTATTCCATAGAAGCTGATAGCTCAACCAAAGGAAACTCAAACTATTGAGAGAAAATAAAATGTCAGTCTGATTCTCTCACTCAGGAGCTCAGAGAGAAGACTTTTTGAAACCACAGGGACAAGTCTTCTGAAAATAAGTGGGTTGGTGGAAGAATTTGCTTCTTGCTTCTTGCAGAACTCTATGGTTCTTGGGCTCTGAGAATCTGGAAACAATTTTATTAATAAAAACAGGGATGAGAAAGCAAGGAAATGCATTCCATCTCTTAGAAATCTGTTCCTCCTACTTCATCGTGAATCTTCATTAATGACATTGCTAACTTCTAATCTCACAAGCTCAAGATCTCAGAGTTGTACTAAAGCCTCTCTGCATCCCCTCTCCTCTCCATTCAGAGCCAGGAGGCCTACTAGACTTCACCTCTGTTACTTTTTATCGCTCTTCTCCATTGCAGCTACAGTGACCCAAGTTCAAGTCTTTAGTAGCCCTTTTGTAGTGGTCATCTGTTAGTCATAAAAGCCTCAATTTCCCTCCTCTTATAATAGTTATACCACAAGATCCCTCTGGAAAACCAACTGCTACCCAACCCTTAGCTCAAGGGTGAAGTGTGCTATTGAGCATTCCATTCCCAGATTATCATAGTTGCCTGAGCAATGGGCATGTGACTCCAGCAGAGGCAATGAAAAGCCTGGAGGTTTTCCCTGAGACTTCTAAGAGAGAATACAGGGCTTGTATCCATATGAGGCCTGATGATTGTGCTGACAATCGAGCAAACAATACCAAGTACTGGAGAGAGAAAAAAGGGATGTCTTGATATCACTTGAGTCCTGGGACAAACTATGTCTGAAGCCATATTTGCTTGTGGGTTGTTAAGCTATGTGAGCCTTCAAATTCCTTTACTTAGTTTGAGTTTTTCATTGCAAAGAAAAATACATACTTGATGAACCTTTGATACAACAGCTTGCTAATTTGTATGCTATTTCCTCAGCATGTGCATCATATTTCTTCTCTATGTGTTTGTCAGAATGCTGTGGTCAACATACTCACTTACTGGAAACTCTTTTTATCCCCATGCTGAAGCCATCCACTTGCTTGCTCTCCTCAATCTGTCATTCCCATCTTCTCCCCTGGCAGTCATCCCACACAAGCTCTAATTCAGCAACACTGTGCTTCTCCCTTAAGTTTTCTCCTCCCTCCCTTCCTTTCATTCATTGCATAAATGTTGAGTGAATGCTTCCTGAGTGCCAGGTACTAGATGCTGGGAATTCAGTTACAAACCAAACAGACAAGAATCCTTGTCTTCATGAAGCTGATAACAAACATGGAAAGACAGGCCTTAAATATACACGGAAAAACATAGAGAAACACAAGGCAAAAAGAGGTAATGGGGAGTGCTAGGGAAGTCGCAGTTATAAATAGGATGGTCAGGTCCTAGAGGTGCTGACATTTTAGCAGAAAACTGAAATTGATAAAGGAGTTGGAGAAAATCGTTTCAGGTAAAAGGAAGGAAAAGAAAACCAATGATAAAGGTCCTGAGTCAAGAGTATGAGGAGGCCTGTGAGGCTGGAAAAGAGCAGGAAAGGAGGTAGGTGGTAGGAAGGAGTCATGGGGCCAGGATCTGGTGTCACAGAGTCTTATGGGTCATGATAAGGACTTCTGCTCTTACTCGAAGTGGGTGGGGATCCACTGGAGATTTTGAACAGATGACTAACATGAAGCATCATCACTCTGGCTGCTGACTTGAGCATAGAATACATAGAGGAAGAGAGAAAGCAAGGACAGCAGAGGGGGGCTGCTGATCTATCCAGATAAGATGGTGGGTCCTGAACTAGGATGGTGAGATGATAAGAAATATTTCCACCATGGAGATAGTGAAGACAAAGGTGATAGCATAAATTTATTGGATGGAGACAGAGAGAAGAGAGGGAAAGGGAGAAGAAAAGATGACCTCAATGCTTGGGCTTAGGCAACTAGAAAGATCGAGTTGCTGTTGATCAGTTTGGAGAAGCTGCAGGAGGATAAATTTGGGGGTCAAGTTTTGGAGTGTAGTTTTGATATGATAATGTTGAGAGGTCACAAGACATCCAAATGAAGGAAATATCTTGTAGATAGTTGGCAATAAGGATTCAGAGTTCATAGGAGAGGTCTGGGTTCGACATAGACATTTAAGAGACACATATAGATGGTATTTAAAGCCCAGTGACCAGCTGCAGTGGCCTGGAATGAAAGGGGAGAGAAAAGAAACGGCAGGACATTTAGGTCAAGAGTGAGATTATCTATTCTCTTACTGTATAAAGTAAGCAGAAAGACATCATTTTTACTGTATTTTTTTTCAAAGATCATTATTCAACAGCCATGTGCTATTATAATAGTTTTTTTTTAAAAAAGGTAACACCTAAGGGGTGAAAATGAGAAGAAAGAGAAGTCTTTTTTTATTAATGAACAGCAAAGCAAAAATTAATGTAGGACAAAAATGTATGTCCCGATCTCTTTTTTAGATGAAACTTCCATAAACAAATTAGGAAAAGTACTTGCATTTCCTTCCAGTTAGTTTAATTTAAAATTTGCTAGGCTTAGATATGTAATAAAAATTTTTGCTCCAAGCATGAATCCGTTCCCATTTGGATTTAAAGAATAAACAATTAGAGTGCAAGCCCTTCAGAGTGGTGCAAACATGACAATATTAATTCTTTGAGAGTAAGTGATATGTCTAAGATAAATTATCAACTTGGATGAATTAATAGCATAAGTTTCAGAAAGTATCATTACTTAAAAAGTAACTTTCCATAAATTTTTGTTAAGCTAGTCTGCAATTCAGAGGTTTTCCTCATTCAACTAGGCTTGACTCTCAAGCAATCATAATTATTGAGGTCTCTTTTATGTAGCATGTATGACTCTTACTTGGTAACGAAGGCAAATTGAAAAGGTGACAGTTATAAATCTATCTATAGTTTCCTTTTAAAAGGCCCATGGTACCATTTTGGCTTGGAGATACTATTTACGAATAAATAAAAAGATATAGTTTAAACTTAATATATCTGGGACCTGACCATCCTATTTAAAACTGCATCTTCCCCAGCATTTCCTTCCTGTATTACAGGAAGGCAGATAATATTTTCCTATTTATCATGCAAAACTGACTACAATGTATATAATTCATTAGTTTATTTATAATCCATTTTTGCTACAGAACGATTTAAGGCAGCTTCAAAATTTATGTGATTAAACCACATTTTAAAAAATAAAGGAATGGTTCAGAAAATTGGGGTCAGTGGGAAAATGAGGTAAGAAATTTGAAATGATGCCTGGAACTGATTTTTCAATGTTCTTACAACAGCACCCAGTACTGTTTTCCTATAATTCCTCTAATTTTTGGCTATAACCACACATTTCATTTCCTAACATTTAATAAAAATTTCAAACTACTGGCTCTGTTAAATTGGATGAACATTTGTTTCTCTATTAATTTAGGTACTTATTGGAGAAATAAAAGTCAAGTAAATAAACTGACAGGAAACAGCAGCTTGAAATAAGTAAGAAAGAAATATTCAGGTAGACCATTGACTTAAGCATACTTTTTCAGAAATTAGGATGCCATAAAAAAAAAAAAAATCTGAGGCAACAGCCCCTGAAGTTCAGTTTGGGCTCTACTGTTTATAATTAATATAAACTTGGACACATCAATCACCGTCTTTAGGATTCTGTTCCCACATCTGAAAACATGTGCATATTCATTTCCTTAATGGGGTTATTATGGGAATCAAAAGGGCTAAAAAAATTTGAAAATAGATTACCAATTGCAAAGAGATCTAGCAATAAGATAATTTTAAAAATATATATACTTTAAGTTCTGGGGTACATGTGCAGATTATGCAGGTTTGTTACATAGGTATACATGTGCCATGGTGGTTTGTTGAAATGGCTAAAAATAATAATAATCTAAAATCACTCAATCATGGTCTGCATGTGTTGTTGCCCTTGTCTAGATGTTTCTCTGTACTTACCAGTGCTACCAATGTCATGCTGCAGCACAATCTTATTGCTATTCATTTCTAGAGTGGGAAAATACATTTTCTTTCCCAACTGAGTATCATCAGAATTTTTTCATGTTCTTAAGCTATTTTCCTTTTTCTTTTTTTTTTTTTTTTCAAGATGGGGTTTCACCATGTTGGTCAGGCTGGTCTTGAACTCCCGACCTCAGGTGGTCTGCCCGACTTGGCCTCCAAAGTGCTTGGATTACAGGTGTGAGCCACCATGCTGCTATTTTTCTTATCAATACAAAAACTCCAAAACTGAAAAAGATAGCTCAATAATTAAACAATGTTCATTTTCTGCTTCTGGGATTTTTGTATATAGCAAAATGGGTACTAAGGAGAAGGACAGTGAAAAACATATTACATTAAAAAGAAAAAAAGCAATTCTGCATGTTAAAAAGAAGAAACAAAACCCAGCCCAAAGTAATTCTTCATTTACAATTCATCGTTTCACATCAAAATCTCTACTGGGTTTTAGTCAACCATGTAGCAATTCTAGATATTTTCTAAGGGTACCATTTATGGTTGTATTTATCTGAAGGCTCAACTCTTTAGACTTTAATGAGTTCCTTCAAAGCATAATGCTATTCCAAAAATCAAAAGAACTTTGGCCTCTCCTGCTTCAGAGAAAAAAAAAAAGTAAACACTGCACATATGAAAGAATAAAACTGTCACAATTAAAAGCTACCCGATCAAATTAAAAATGAAACCTTGAATTATTGCCTAGGGTATAATTGCTATGAGGTAGTTTATTCCATAAACCACTGAGAGAGAAAAATGGTACAAGTTTCTCCATTTACTAAATCACCTCAATAAACCATTCAGGGCTTTTTGAAGAGCTATTCCCAGGACCCAGTCCTACTGCACTTGTCACTGGGTGTTCCACACCAATCCACCACTTTGCACTTGAGCAAGAAGGATGCTTTGGCATTTAAAATCCAGCAAAAGTAAATATCACTGGAAATCATGATGGCATTTTATAGTTAACAAACACACTAAAAGAAATCACTTTGGCTGTTTATGGGAGCAAAAGCTCAAACAAGGACAGGCCTAGCTTAGAATCTTTGGTGTGGTTCTGTTGTAACAGGTGGTTTAATAATTTAAGGGGATCTGGGTGCACTGGAGGGTCAAGATGCATTAAATTCAGCAAATATTTCTTAAGTGCTAGATGCATGCCAGGCAGCGTGTTTTGGCAATTGAGGTACATTAGTGAACAAATACAGTGGAAGAGTCCAGGGCTCATGGAATGATGTTAGAGGATGATTCAAGCAAAGATGAAAGAAATCAGCAGTCTTTGTTCCATGGCAACGGGCTAAAGGAGGTGGAAAAGGTTCAAGCGTAATTTGATTCTGCTTCCTTTCACCTTTGTGGGACACCAATTCTACACGTGTTCTGTGTTTGCAGACAGGGACTAGGTGAGCAGGCTATATAGCAGGAACATGTGCTGGCTCCTGAAGCCATCTGCTGGCATGAACATCAGGGGGTGCTATGATTAGTCCTGCAGTATTACTGCTGTTAAAAGTCTTCATTCCTGATTTTCAGATTGACTAAAATATATTATTCTTTCCCTGCAAATGGACTCCATATCTGAGATGCCACATCAAAGTGCCTCTTCTTTTACGTGAGGAGGCATCATGCTGTAGAAATAATTCATTTAGTCACTGCATCACCTGGGCAAACAAACTTAGCTTACTCCTCATGAAATAGTAGTGAGATTTTTAAAAAGCCAATGATGTACATAATGACTAGCCCATCCCTGGCACGTAAACGGTGGTATTTGGCTATACAGAAAAGGAACTAGAAATCATATATAAATAAATAAATAAATAAATAAATATATATATATATATATATATATATATATATATATATATATTGGGAGGGGTGGTTTCTTGCTTGATGACCTGGATGAATGCTTGACTCTTTGACTTGGCGTGCAACGAGGCTTTAAGAAAATGCAATTTGCATCGGGGAATGAAGAGAACACAAAGCAAAGCTTGGCTTCTGACTTGGAATCCTCATCACAGCCTCTGACCCTTGCTCCCAGTAGTGCTCATTTGAAATTTCCCACGTGCACTGAGCTGGTCCCTAGTTCAGGCTGACAGCTCACTGGGGTGGGAACACATTGGCTTTCCCACGTCTCCACTGCACTCCGGACTTTTCATCAGCTTGCAAGGGTGGTGCCTTGTCATTTTTGCCCCTCTTCTAAGAAAAAGTCCTGGTAAGAATAGTATAATATCAGCCCTTGGAAGAAGCTGACAGTTTTCTCCATTCTGCTCTGAAGTTCTTACTAATCCCAAGAGCAATGATGAGTTTTCTCTGGAATTCCCAATATTAGTTACAGTAGCAACAAGTTTCAGAACAATTCATGTGTCAGTGATTTAGTCAGTGAGAGCTTTCTGGTTAGGATAATACCAATGACTTTGTCTAGATATTCATGATTCTTTGATTTCCAATGCTCCCACAGAATATTCATTTTATGTTAGCCAGTTTTTAATAGGTGTTGATATTGGAAATGGAGCGTCATGATTTAAAAGTAAGGGAATATAAGCAGTATGGACACTGGAAAAAATCCAAACAACAACAAAAATACATTTTTTTTTCTAGTAATAGAGACTTGCAGTATTTATTCAACAAATAATTACTGAGTACCCATCTTTTGCCATGTGCTTTCTAGGTGATGTTAATGTCAGTGAATAGAACAAACAAAAATCCCTGCCTTTATAAGGTTTGTATTCTATTAGGTTTCAATAACCATAATAAATAAGTAAATTGTATAGTGGGTTAAAAGGTAGTAAATGCTATAGAATAAAAAGAAGAGCAGAGTAAGGACCTAGCAGTATATATGTCTGGGAGCAGTTCACAGCATTATACACAGTGTGGGCAGGGTGGGCTTGATTTCCAAGAAGACATCCAAACATGCTTTGATAAAGCAGGCATCTTATCACTTTAATGTAATCACAGCAGAAATCTTTTTTTTTTTAGTGCCTAGTATATGTTAATTCTGTTCTAGGTGACTTAAAATATTTCTAAGTCTTATAACAACCCTGTAAATTAGGTCATGTCATTTCATCTTTTGGCTAGGGAAGTTAAGTGTGGGGGCCCAAGATTACATAGCAAATAAGTGGCTGATCAGGGATTTGAATTTTGGTAGCTCATTCCAATGCACATGGTCTTTCTATCTTACCAGTGTTTCCCAACATTTGGTTTCCAAAGCTGTGGTTAGGAAACTACCAGAACTCCATGGAGGTGTTCACTAGAAAGTGCAGATTGCTGAGCCCCATCCCAGTGCTGCTCAATCTGATTCTCTGGACTGCATCCTAGGAATCTGAATGTCTAAGTTTCCTTGCAACTCTGCTGCACACTCAAGTTTGAGAACCACTATTATAATTACTGCCTTGGTATTTTGATAGAGTGGTCATGGTGTCTACTATTATGATATATTTCCAGCTCAAGGATTTCCAAACCACTACCTGAAAAGCAAACAACCAATTACAAAGACTGTCCTAGCCAGACTCTTAAATTGTGTGTCAACCTCTGCATCTAGGTGCCTCTTCTATATTACAGGATGAAGCCAGGTTCTTTTCTGCCATTTCCCATTAACTCAGTGGCCACTTGGGAGAGGAAGTCTCAGCATCAGGAAATGAAGGACATTAAAACATTAACAACAAATTTTGGGCCCCTGCCAGGCCTCTGTGAGCTTCTATATTCCTTCCCACCAGTTCCTCTATGGAGTCACTGCCTCCAGGCCTGTTCTGCCTTCCAGGACAAGCGTATAGCTACCTCTCCTAACAAGACTTCCTTTCTAATGCTAATGGAAGTGAAGGTCTCCTTTTCGAAGCTCCTAAACCCAAGGACTGTGAAACTGCACAATTACTACTTTTAACCATCAAGCCCTGACTAGCTTCATCCTTCCTTGTTTGGAATTACAATAATTGTGAAAGCTTCTTTAAAAAGCAAAGCAAAACAAAACAAAATAGTTACATACACGATATTTTTGTTCACCTATGCAGATCAGCTTTGCTGACCAACCACCAGCCTTGGTTTAGCCAACTAGATTTCAAACTGTCAAATATGCCAAGAGAATCTAAAATGTGATCAGATTAATTTTCTTCTGTGTTTTATAAAAAGGAAGGTGGGGAAGTCAGTGCTAGGGCATAGAACCATGCAGATTTTAGAACTAGAAGGGATTCTGGCTATCATTCATTCAAATCTAGTTTTTTGCTAACTAAAATGAATAGAAACGAAAGATGAGGTTATATAGCTAATAAATACCAGAGATAGGACTATAGTAAAATTTTCTGCTCCCAGAAGTCAGTTTCTTTTCATAGACCCAGACTTGAGATAATTGTCTCCCTTTTCCTCCCACTCTACTGTTATTCTGTTATTTTTCTTTTCTTTCTTTCTCTCTCTGTTGGGTTTTTTTTTTTTTTTTTTTTTGGAGACAGAGTTTTGCTCTTGTTGCCGCCCAGGCTGGAGTGCAATGGCGTGATCTTGGCTCACGGCAACCTCGGCTTCTCAGGTTTAAGTGATTCTCCTGCCTCAGCCTCCCGAGTAGCTGGTATTACAGGCATGAGTCACCATGCCTGACTAATTTTGTATTTTTAGTAGAGATGGGGTTTCTCCATGTTGGTCAGGCTGGTCTCAAACTCCCAACCTCAGGTGACCCACCTGCCTCAGTCTTCCAAAGTGCTGGGATTACAGGTGTGAGCCATCTCTGCTGACTGACTGTTATTTTTCTTAATATGAGTCCCATAATCCTTCTAAAGAGATCAAGAATGATTACATTAATGGTTAATTTATTACAAGAAAGGTATCCTCAATTTCTCCATGCCCAAATGTTTTCATATGTATAAGGAGTAAAACTTGGTAATATGGAAATCATATCTCACAGAAGAACCATAGAGCCATTCATTAATTCAACCAATATTTATTATGTTCCTACCATGTCCTAGGCACAGGGGTAATGCAGTAAAGGAAGTACTATAGATAGAAATGGACCCAAAAAAATCATCCTGTCATGTAGTTAACATAAACAAGATAAATTTGTAAAACCCTATGTTAACAGTGGTGAGTGCTAAGAAGAAAAAGCAGGGAAAGGAAATAGGGAGTGAAGGTGCGTGTGCGTGCGTGCATGTATGTGTGCGGTGGCGGGGATGGGAGGTGCATTTTATACTAAGTGGCCAGTGAAGGCCTCTTTGAGAAGTAAAGACTATAACTGGCCACCAAAAATAAGAGAGAATGTTGACATCAATCCCTACAGAGAATGGCAAACAAAGATCAGATCTGGGAAAAGCTGGAAAAGGTAGAATACTGATGTTTTTATACTGCTCTTAGTAATTCAGGTGGCAGGAAATGGAGAGAAGAGCAATTAAAATGGCAGCAGCTGTATTTTCAAAGAAGCCAGGAAGAGTTTTGTTGGTATCTGATTTGAAAAGAAATGCCCGATGGTTTGTGGTTTCATATAAAGGAGAACTTTACTTAGATAATAGAATTAAGATTGACAAGAAGTATTGTTTTGTTAAAAAAAAAAATCCAGAGAACATGAAGTAATGCCAAGACTACTTGGCAGGATGATACGTGACTTAAAAGTTGATGAAAATGTTGAAAAGTTCAGACATTTGATTCATCCAAATATGTAGCTAATTATCAGGATTTTGGCTGAAGTGTACATTTTATGTAGAGTCAATTATTAATTCAACCTTTTTTTGAGAGCTTATCATGGGCAATCCAGGGACAATGTTTCAGAGATACATACAAGAGAAAGATGCCATTCTACCTCAGTGAACTTTTCAGTGTGGTAAATCTATTTGCTCTTCCTCCTGGGCTTCCAACCAGGATACACTTCCCAGCCTCCTTTGAAGTTAAGTGTGGCTTGTGCATAAGTTCTGACCAATGAGATCTGAGTGGACAAGATGGATGACCTTTCTGGGGTTATCTGTAAAACCCTAAAAAATGGCAGAGCCTCAAGATACAAGGAGCTGGGATTCCTAAATCACCTGGAAGGCTGTCCACCTAATATCTGATTAAACTTAATGAGAGAGAGCTATTTATGTCTGTGTTAAAGCACTGAGATTTGAGGCAGCATGTGTTACCCAATTAATATAATTATTAATTAACACATAAACCGCTACAGTTTGCACAATACTTTGACATATCAAATAATTCTGGTCACCACTCTGAGAATTACATCACCTTTGTATATTTCTCATTTCTAAAGCTAGTATTGATGCTTAATGAGTATTGAATTACTTGCTCACAATCACATAGGTAAGATACAGAGGGCAAATATTCTTAAACACTGGGTCTCAAATTTATAAAAAATAATTGGTGTAAGACAAGCATGGACATAAATATAATGCACAGCAATTGATAAGTGTAGACAAATTACTAGAGAGATTTAAAAGAGGTAACTAGCATTCTTAAAGGATGCACAAAAGGGTCTAGCGGAATAAGTAGGCTTTATAGTGCTTGCAAATTGACAAGAGAAATGGAAGAAGAAACATGAAGAAGGTTCCTGTAAATTTTGACATGCAATATTACTGGTGAACAGAAATAGAAGAGAGTTGGCAGTTGTTCTAATGTTTCAAGGGAAGTTGTACCAAGCAATGTAGTTTTATGAAGGAAAACAGGAACTGGTAATTCAATACAAATCAAAAAAAATATGTATTGAATGCCTACCAGATGGAGGGCTTTCCAAAAGCGTACAGAGGATACAGAGAGGAGATAAGGGTGCAGCCCTTGGTTTAAATGCATTTATACTCTACTAGGGGAAATGAGCATATATGACTATATACAATGTTGGGCAAGACAAACATCAGTAAGAACAATAATGGAGTTCAGGGACAGAGAAGTGGCATGGGAAGGACAGAGGAAGGACAGGTGAAGTTTCATGTAGGAGGTAAAATGTTAAGATTGACCTTGGAGGAGGTGAAGCCACTGAAGATGCTTATGAATACATGAATTCATGAGGGACACAGAATTCCAAAAAGAAGGGCTTTATTAATGTCTTGAGCAAGGACACTGCTTTATGATTAAATGAATCCAAAATGTGACCATGGTTTAGAGGATGACAAAATGAAAATTATAATTTGGCATGTTTGTTAAAACATGGAATCACAATAGTTGTGCAGATTTCTACTCCTGCTGAAACTGCCTGACTTCAAATGAATTCAGTGAGCAGCACTACACATCAGAGAGTGGTCTCCTAGAGTTTCATCCTGCCTTCAGAGGCAACCAGTAGGCAGTTTGTTGTGATGTTCTGCCACAGAAGGGCTACCTACCATGAACAGGGCTTCATAATTTTCAATCATCTTCTGCACCACAGCAATGATGGCCGTGCTCTCCTCAGCCCTGGCTGAACTCTGGACTGAGAATTCTTTGTCTGATGACTTCTGCTTGTGCAGCAGGTTGGGTCCAAATATGGTAGCCAAGTTTAGAGATGTCATTTTATTCCCAGTGACCTAGGGGAGAAGAAAACATAAGGACTGTTGTTATGTTTGCCTTTCAAAATACTGGGTGATTCAATAATCACTGAAACCTTTTCTTCATTTTTTATAATCCTGCAAGGATGCCATCATTTCTATCACAATCCATGGAGAGCATCACCATTTTCCTTTTGCTTTCATATCTTGGATTGGAGCTCATAGTTCAGTGGTCATCTCAATAGCATATTGAGTAAAAATTTGCAACTCTAAGTCATTTATTGTAAAATGGGTACTATATAAAATTTCTATCCTGTTTGCACTTAAGAAATATTGACACCCATCCATCCATCTATCTGTTTCTTCATCCATCCCTTCATTCATCAATCCATAATATCGCCATTGATTCATCCACTCAGCACCTATCATAGGCTGGGCATTTTTCATGTGCTATAATTATTTTAAAACTGTTCCAGCAATGATCACAACATAGACCTTATTTTAAATGGCTTTCCTTCTAGGGAGGAAATAAACCTATCATTTACAGTTAATGACTGCAAACTATAAAGCTCTCAACTCCTAAGGCCCCAGGATCACCACTACAGAGGTGGAAATATTTGCACAAACTCTCAAAAGAAGACTAGAGTTCGCTAGGTTGAAAAGCAAAGGATCTGGGGCAGGGGACAATTTCACAGTGAAGAAAGCACCACACATGCAAAGACAGAAACATCTAGAATATGTCACAGAGCCCCAGGAAACTCAGTGTGGAAGGGGTTCTGCAGGAAAGGCAGGCAAGGGCCAGGTAAGATGATCTTTGTGTGTCACACCAAGGAGTTCAAATTGTCATCTAAGGGCAAGGGGATTCTGAACAGAGCAGAATGGAGATGGAATTTGCATTTTAGGAAGAGCAATCTATGAAACAGGGGATAGGGGATGCAATGGAGTAGGACTACCTGGAACACACTGCAATAGTCTAGGCTACAGCAGCTAGCATCTGAACTAGGAAGGAAGAAGTAGGGATGAAGAGCAGCTTCCCAAATTATGGAGCGCATGAAGGGTGAGGAGGATAATGCAGAGGGTGAGGCTCTTGTGTTTAAACAAAGGAAAAAATGGAATGGAAGGAAAGTAAAATGAGGAACATGAGGGGCTGACAAGGGGTTCCTGAGACTCCAGCATCTTTAAGGAGCAGCTGATGAAGGAGGTCAAGAATGGGTGAGAAGTTAGAATAAGAGAAACCTATATCCTAAAAGAAATGATAGGCGAGTTTCAAGTGAGTGATGAGCTGTGGCAGAGGGTCATTGAGATATGACCCTTCCCTCCAGAATGGACTCTCTGATGGTTCTGATGTCCCAGATAAGAGTCATGTCAGTGGTGTGGCAGGAATGAGGAACAGTTGCAGAGGTGGAAATAGTGAATGTAGACACTTTCTTCAAAAGATCTCACAGAGAAGGAGGAAGAAGAAATATAGGAAACTAAAGAGGAGTACAGGGTGAAGGAAGGAAACTATTTTTTAGCTTGAAGTATAAAAAATTATGTTCAATATATTAGTAATTAGAAAGTACAGGTAAGCAAAAAGAAAAAAAAATTGCCCATAATTCTACCACTGCCCCAAATCATCCATTCCTATGTCTTCCTGTGCACATATATACATGTATACCTGAATTTTTTTTCTTTAAAACTGGGATCTCATCCATATGTTATTTTGTAACTTGGTTTCTGTCTCAACAATATGCTACAATAATCTTTCCACTACAAAAAAAAAAAAAAATCCTGTCTTTAGTCTTCATTGGCCCATAGAATCCCATTGCACAAATAAACCATGATGTGTTTTAATCACAGTCAACTGATAGGCATTTATGTTGTCTTGAATTGTTTGTTGTTATAAACAATAGTACAAAAGTACCCTTGAAAAGACATTTTGTGAGCTTGGGTGAGCACTTTTTAGGAGTAAATTTCTACAAGTTGCATTGTTGTAATAAGGAATATGAACATTTTTAAAGGTGTGGGCATTCTTTCTACTTACTTGTCTTTTTTTCAGGTGAATGGGAGAGTCTAAGTTTCTCTAGGCTAGGGTTTCTCTACCTCAGCACCAATAACATGCAAGGCCAGATCATTCTTTGCTGTGGGGGCTTTCCTGTGCTTTGGAGATGTGGAACAGCACCCCTGGCCTCAGCCTACTAGATACCAGGAGCACCCCGACCCCCAGCCTACAGTGTGACAACCAGAATTATTTCTAGACATGGTCGCATGTCCCCTGTGTGGTAAAATTACTCCTGGTTGAGAACTACTGGTTTGTGTGTTTTTATTTCTCTTGTCAATATCAGTTGAGAGTTAGGATAAAAATGGGAACTGTGCCTGCTTGGTGGGGATTTTGTGCCTGGGAAGATCTATACAACCTTTCAGAAACACCTTGGTATAGAATTTAGGAGTCCTGATGAATAGTTGAGACAAAGCCCCCATGAACACCACTCTCATCCTCTGGAGCCATGAGCTGGTGACTGCGCTGTACTGCAATCCCGGCATGGTACACAAGTTGTCTTATTTTTAAAAGGTGAGGCTGTTTTCAGGTGAACGGCCACCAAGCGAAATTATTTCATGTGATAAACACTGAGAATTTGAAAGAAAGTGCCCTTTATGTAGGATCGTCCAATTTTTATTTCACTGATATAAAATCTGACAAGTTTTTGTTTTATTTTTCATTTCTTTTCCTGCAAATTCATGATTAAGGTGAAAATAAAATATGTGTCATTTTCAAATTCCTCCCTTTAGAACTCAGAGGTATTTGGAGTGTTTCCCTTTACTCCTTTAAAGTCATAGTAGGGTTTTCTCATTTTTTTTTTTTTTTTTTTAAGCATGAACAAATGGAAGACTTTGTTTTCTTTTAAAAGAATGTTTCGTACAAGGACAATCTAGAGCTCTGTTTCCGCTCTTTCCTTCTCCTGTTGCTATTCTGGGAATGGAATACAACCCATCTGTAAAACTGCACACAGACTCCAGCTGCAGACCAAGTTGCTTGGGTTTGTTAATGCTTTGGGTGTTTGTTTTATTGTTTTTTAACATGGAAAGGAGACTTGCTCCGAGGCAATGGCTACCTTTTCTCCATGTATTTCAGCATATGTTTGTATGTGCTATATGGCTGTGTCTAGGTAATGCAATGTGCACTTGAGCCAGGCCATTACTTCATTTGTAAATTAGTTATCAATTCAAGAAAACTTTCATCTTCACTAAATAAACATCCTAGATCATTTCTAAGCCTTATATGTGTTAACACATAGCTCATATGTGTTAAAAGTCTGGCATGTACAGGCACCAGGCTAGGGGCTTTCCACTGGCCATTTTAATTCTTTCTCACTATAAGCTTAAGAAGCAGCTGCTGCTGTTGTCCCTGTTTTATAGATGAGGGAAGTGATGCCCAAAGCCCAGAGCCAGGAGATTCAACAGCAAGAAGCGAAGCTGATGGCCCCACCCTAGGCATCCCTACTCTATTCATCCTGTTGCTACACCTCTTCCTGTTCCCTTTTGCTTGGCAGACTCAGCCATGGCATGGGGAAATGGGAAAATGAACTTTAAAACAGGGCTGGATGAGGGTGAGGAGAGGCACAAGTCTTGTTGTTCCAAAGCCAACCTACCATTTCCTAGAGGCATGTACCTCCTCAAAAATCAGGAATCATGGCCCTACACTGGTGGTTTGTAACTTCTTTTTTGCCTCATAGACCCTTTGAGAACTCCATGATAGCTAGGGACTCTCTCACCAAACAAGTGCATATTCACACCACATTTGCCATGCAGTGCTAGGGGTTTTTTGAACTCTCTGAAAAACCACTGCTCAGGAGGTTTCAATTTGGTTCTTGCTATATTCTTTCTTAAAGAAATGCAATGTTTCTTACACTTGGGAATTTCTCTTTTCCCTAAGGAGCAAAGCAAATAGCAAACTAAACAAAATAGAAGAAAACAAAACAAACACAAGATAGCAAAACACCCCAATTCAATAAAATACTGCTATTTTTTTTCCCAAAAAAGCACTGATTGACTGGTCAACAATTTTTCTCATGCCCTTCTTTTCGACATCTTTAAGATCTCACCAGTTAATGATGCATTGAATTTTAAGCACCTATCAAAGAGAAAATATTATGTTCATTTTGTAGATGACCAAGCTAAGATCATCCCCCATCCCAACTCTGTTTTCCTTCCTCTTCCTCTCTTTCATAAAGACAAGTCATGCAGCAAGGTGCTGGCCAAACCTGTGTGACCCTTCAAGCTTTTTGACAGTCTGCACCAGGTTTCAACTATGTTGGAATCCCCCAAAACAGCACCCTAACCAATAGATAATACACACTAAAAATAGGTAAGAGAAGTTGAAAAATGCTGTTTTGACCATATTTTACAATTTAATATTTAGCTGTACTCCAGTCTGCCCCTTCCATATTCTCTACCTACTCATGCCAAATCGACTAAAAAATAATAAACAACTTCTCTCTTAATCCTCCCCTTCTACCCTTGACTTCTAACACAAGAGGTGTGGCTAACTTCCATGCCAATGCTGTGCTTATGTGGTCCATGTATTCAATCCTTACACACCCTTTGAAGTACATCTTAAATTCAACTTCCTCCATGAAGCCATTCCTAACTTTTCTGGCCAATGCTCATCACTTCTTCTCTGAATGTCTGCTATGAGTCTGCAGTGCATTCCCTAATTCTATATTTGCCGTGTGTCCTCACCTCCTCCATTTCTTACATACCACTGTATCCTGAGGATAGTCATTAGAAAATCTCTAAGCAACAGTCATTGGTTTAGAGGAACCTAAGGTAAATGCTCAGAACATGCATGATTCAAATCCCAAGGCTATTCTTACATGGAATCTTTTAAAACAAGAATTGCCGTTGTCCATATTTCTATTGATACAAAAGCCTCTTAACTCACTCACCTTTTGTCTCTACCCAGTCTACAACACAGTTTATACCACCTGTTTGTTGAATCCCTCCAAGGATTCACAGCTTAAAAGAATCAACCACCTGCCCCGCACAGAGGTATTCAGCACTTTATGAAGATGGCCTGATTTCCCATTGTCTCCCTCAGTACTTCACTGCTCTGTAGCCTTTACTACAATCTGCAATGGCTGTGAGAGCTGCCTGATCTCCTGTCACTGCTAACGATTTCACGGAAGCAGTGCTCTCCTTATATTTCTCCTGCTGCTTTAATCTTTGGCTATTAGTCTTTCATTTTGATGCAATGTTTAGGTCTAGAGTGTCTAGAAACCCTTGTAAACCCTGGCTTCATTCTACAACTTCACTGTCACCAGGATAAGTTCATATTCCTTATAGTATACTAGGTTTCTCAACCATTCTTTAGGGCTGGTTGAAGAATATTCATTTCCCAAGTTCAGATGAGGAAACCCAGGTATAGGAAGGTTAATAGAATTTTTCAACAACACATGGTCAGTGAACTAAAGAGCTACCAAATGCACTCAACCAGGGGCGATTTTGAGCCCTTCCCCTCAGGGGAGACTTGGAAATATTTGGAGATATTTTTGGTTGTCACAACTTGGTGGGAGGGGAGAGGTACTGCTACTGGCATCTAGTGGGTAGAGGCCAGGGATGCTGGTAAACATCTTACAATGCACAGGACAGCCCCATGACAAAGAATTCCTAGGTCTAAATGTCAACAGTGCAGAGGCCGAGAAACCGTGACCTAGACCCCAGTACAGGTCTTTGAATTCCTATTCTGTACTTCTTTTATCTTAGACTGTCTTGGGTTCCATGCACAGCTGGGACTTGACTAGTCAGGGGACCAACCTGACTCACTACCCAGTATAATGACATTGCTCTTCTTCAAGATATTTTTCTATCAACCATTGAAATACTGTCCTAATAATTCTGCAAATCTGCAGTGAATATGGGGTCCATGGCACCTCCCCTAGAGTTGTGAAATGGACTAGTATGCCACTTGTACAACCTTAAGTGGAAGCTGTCTGTGGGTTGCTAGGTTAAGTTACTTTGCCCCGCTTCTAAAACGTGGAGCAGTGATATCTCTCTTGCCTGTTAAGAGGATTTGCACAAAGCCAGCACATGGAAGGAGAGACATAAATGGTAGCTAATATTCCATCAGGCTGTTTCATTTACACCTATTTAAGAATATTTTCTTCTTTTTGGCATAGGCAATGGAGATTGTTCAGCATTTAAATGGAAAGAATGTCTGAAAATGATACTAAAAGGGCAATAATTATTTCAATGGGACCTTTTGCTCTCCTCAATGCCTTCTTAATTACCTAAGACCCAATTTTCTCCTTCTCACATAGTACTTAAGAAATGTCAGAGAAGTAACTGAAGTACCTTTAAACACAGAGCTCTGCTTTCCCCCAGCAATTAGGCAGATAATGCTACAGCTCCTGTTATAACTGTAGTCGATAAAGGCTGACACCCAAATGAGTAATAAAACTACTTAACAATTATGAGAATTATAGTATGCCCATCAAAGAGATGTGTATGCTGAAATAAGGTGTCAGTGCCATATGAAACCTGAAGCCATCTGGGGCTTCACTAATTATAACTACTATAGAGATAAACGGCTAAGTCAGGAGAGTTCCATTCTTATACCCGTAAGGAGGAGGATGAGAAGAAATGCAAAATTGCCTTTCTGGATTAGGGTGAAAAAAATATATATAACCATGTTATTTGGGAAGGAAATTTGACAAACACAGAACTCAAGGCACAATGCAGCTGAACTTTGTTTAACAAAGATTTACAAAAAAGTTCCTGTGGTTAAGTAAGTTTGGAATGCCTCTGGCCCCTTCTTGTTGATTTGCAGTGCATATTAGCTTATTAAAGAGTCTAAAACCTCCTGAGGAATCCAAGGTCAGGGAGAGGTATAACTGCATGGTATCAAAGAGGGAAGGTGGGGGGGGCTCTCTTGTTAAGCTGAAGATTAAATAGGTTGCCTATTAGTAAGAAACTTAAAATTGAAGCCAGCATCTCATTTGTCCAAGGGTGAAACCAAAAAAATCTTGAAATATGAATGTAACCGTAGAGAATCGGAACCCAAGATCTTAGATTTGGTGGGGGGCTCACTGGGGCCTGACTGCAGATCAGGTGCAACAAGAACATCCCTAAAGAGTCTGTGGGACTATGTACAACCTGCTTTGAGCAGTTGATATCATATGACACTGAGACACAATGGCAATGGTCAGCAGATCAGACCTAGTTTCCTCCATGCTTGGTTTGGAAGCAGGACTCACCCTCCCTTGAATTGAGCAAGTCCTTGTTTTGTTGGGAGGGATTAAGAAAGGAAAGGATCCCTTAAAAGGGAGATACTAGACTTCTTGCTAATAGTGCAGATGGGAGCTCCAGGGACAAACTAGAAGAATAAAGAGGTGATATCATATTTGGGCTCCAAGTTACAGAAGCAGGTAAAATCAATTACAATGCCAATAGTTTCCTTCCACCCCTATCAATCCACTTTTACATGGTTGCAAGCACTTCTGTAGCTCATTGTTTTTCTTCTTCACAAATAGAAGTTCAGAGTCTTGAGTAAAGCATCATCATGGAAAATGGCAGCCTTATTTGGAAGCATACTTGAAACATATAAGGAGGCTCATGGCCCATGCACTCTTAGGAACTGCCCCTCCAGAGAAGGCCCTGCATGAGTCTCTTCCTACATAGGCAGCTAGGTTGGAAAGTGGAGATGTCATTACCTCCAGGCAAAATGTTTGGCCATTTTGCTGATGTGCCCTTTTAAAACAGGGGAGAGGAAGAGTCACAGCATCTATGACAGCAAATGCATTTTACCTCTTGCCCATCTTTGCTGATGTTGTCATCGGCATGTCTGGCCACGATGGAGAGGAACTGTAGGAGGCGATGAAGGGTGTCGCAGTTGCAGGGAGGTAGAAGGTATATGAGGAGCTGCAAGGTGCCCAGTTGTTCCTCCGGCTCCAACACTAAGCAAGGCAAAAAGAGGTGCTCAAATAAAAGGGGAGCCCATACCATTCAGGCACAGAGGAAAGGCCTCTGCTCAATTGTTCTAAGAAAGGGATTATCAAAAGCAAGTCCTATTTCATGCCTTCACTCTCTTGCCCATTACTTTAGCAATGTAGCAGCAAGCTTCTGTGAAAGATATAAAATTAGACCTGGGGGAAGTATAATATCTGGAAAAATAACTGTAATCCAGGTTAAAAAAAAAAGGGTAACTAAATTTCCCTTAATTTCTTCTACCCCTTCCCTGGCATTACTCATCACCTAGTTTAAGGATTTCAGTCTTCCATTCTTGGTAAATATTTATTAACAATGAATGAGAATTGGTGAACATTCTGAAGTTTGAGTTTATAATGGATTTAAGGCTCTTTTCTGTTGAGCAATTTGCAAGGACAGATATTTTGATGGCAATAACCAAGATACGGCAAAGACAATGTCTTCTCTCTCTGTTGTACAATGCTACAATTCAAATTCTATTTGAATTGTACCATTGAGGGAAGAAATGTATGAAGGCCGACCCAAGTTTGGCCTATCTGTCCTCTACCTTCTCCTTTTTTTTTTTTTCTTCATGGAATTTATAGCTACAGCCCAGAAGCAGCTATGTTGAAAGCCCTGGCACTGGGCTTTGGCATCTTGTTTCCCCTGGGTTCCCATGGTTCCCTCCTTCTTCATATCAGAAACACTAACTCAATTTTAGGCACAGAATCAATGTGAACTCTTGTTGGTACTCTAAGCATTAGCTCATAGCACTTTCTACTGTTCTTGGGTCATTTCAAAGCCTCTTAAATTCTTCTTGGCTATTTCCATTTGTTTTATTGCAACTTTCTTCTTGCTAATTATTCCCAGGGTAAATCTGAGAAATGTCTCAAAATAGCCCACTCTTTAGAGATTGATAAATAAGGACAAAAAAGTTATCGGGAAACATATGCATAAAGTTATGATGAATGAGTTGAACATCTCAGTATTCCAGGGCCACTTTCCCACAAATGGCTGTATTACGCACAGAGAGTGTTGATGAAAGCTGTGTACAGCTCCCTGGTGAGAAGTGGGTCCGGCATGTCCCTCAGGAACTCTTTCAGCAAGGCTGCCACATCATGAACACTGTGCTCCTCCTCCAGAGACACATCAATCCCACGGTCAAATTCCTCACGTAACTAGAAAAACAATGGTTCGAGTGGCAGTCACATAACACCATACCTCAATGTGCAGTGCCCAGCAAGAGAAGTGCTGTGACACGTAGGATCTGGAATTAAGTCTGTACAGACCCCAAGAAAGAGAAGCAAACAACATGTCACCTTGATCTGTCAAGTTTACACGTCCAGCTATGAATATATATGTATGTGTGTGTATATATATATATACATATATGTATATATATACATGTATATATATACATATATGTATATATATTTAAAAACATTATTAAATAAAACTATCTGTGGATTTATTGTTAATGATGTAGGCAGAAGGGCTCAGTAATGACAACCAGGTTAGGAGGAACACCTAAAAGGTGGAAAACAACTTAGGTCAACTAAAATGTGGGAAGGAGGAATTAATTTGTTACACAGTGGTTTTGTGTGTCACCAATCCTGCCATGTTTGAATGTTGATATTTTACTGAGGTTACTTGACAAGAGAACAAAGAGATTTTTCTGCAAAAATGAAATTAAGAACCATGATAAGACATTTATGACTAAGGCTTAAAAGATGACAATAACTAAATACTGTCTTAGATTTGTCAAAGTAGCCTTATTAACAATTACCAGAAGGATTCCCTGCTGTAATCATTACACTAAGTCTATTAGCACTTAGAGCAGCAAGAAAACAAAGTAACAGGAGTGTAATAACTCCACGCCCTGCTTTTGTCTCTAAAAGCTCAACTTCTCTTATGCATTATTCTCTGCTGTAGAAATAATTATGTAACTTCATAATCCTACACTATGCAATAAACTTCTCTAAGAGTTCATTTGTTTTCAATCATCTATCCATCCATCCATTCAACTAAGATTATTACAGGTTCCCTGTGTCACAGGCCCTGTTACAGGCCCTCAAAATACACTAGTGAATAAAGAGGCAAAGTACCTCTAGAGAAACAAAGTGATAAGCAGATAATCCCACAAATGATTCACTCTTAACATTGTGGCTAGTCATCTAAGAAAAAAGTGCAGGGTGCAAAGGGGTTATATGACAAAATAAAATGATGAGTGAGTTAGAGCATATTTCATAGTCAAAATCTACTTCTAAATAAACACTAATTATATTTTTATTGGGTAATCCTTAAATACAACTCCATGCAAAGGTTTCCCCTTTGACGAATCCAGATATAACTGATGAGTAAATTTTGGCATTTGCTACCTGTCCACTTGAGGAGAATGAATACCCATCACTATCCTGAACCACTCATTGATTCCAGACAACTCGCCATCAGTGTGTGTTGGGCAGCCAAAACAAAGGCTTCCATTGAAATTCCTCCAACTTGTGATCATTCAAACACACCATACTTCTTTTCTGAGCATACAGACATGCAGAAAGAATGGAACATGCAAATAGCTTGGCCTGTGAAGTTAACGGTGACTAGTTAAATTGTGTGATCTTGATTTACATTTCTTAATCTCTTTAAGCCTTGACAGAAGTGTGTTAAAGAGGCTACGCTCACAGCAGGTTGGCAGATTCAATGAGATAATATTTGTGAAAATATTCTGCAATTCTGCATAGGTGGAGGCCTACGAAATATCATACTATCTTCCTTCTTGCAAGTTCTGTTGTGGAACATTAAATGTTGATCCATTTAATGTTGTTTCTTGTGTGAGAATAAAAACTAGCCAGCCAATCAGAAAACATACTTCTTTTGAAAGCCTTTTTTGTCTTGACAAAAAATATATATGATGTATTTATTTCAATTACTTTCAATAATATGAACAAATGTCATTTCTTCAGCTTCATCCAACTAAAATTCATTTTCATTTGAATTAATTTTCAAGTTGCTGAGTTCCTTATTTCCTTTCACTGAAAACAACATAAAGAAAATAATGATTGAATTTTCCTTCACCAACAAATGAACTCTTTTCTCAAAGGATGGTTTGTGTTTTATGAAGCCATTACAAACACGAATACCTGCCTCATCACAGGAACCTATTGTTGGAGGTCTAATACCAAACTTCGTGGCAGGAATGTTGCACAGGGCTGAAGGAAACAAAGGAGCACAGTCCCTATGTGAAAAGCGTACTGGGGGTCAATGGTTCTATGAAAACTTCATAAGAATTATTTATTTTTGATAAAGTAAAGCTATAATAGCATCTTATGTGAAGGGAATATTAACGGCATTTTTAGTATCACATTTTAGTAAAATAGATGCTATATACAATTATTTTCTATCACTTATTGATCGGGTACTCTGAATTTCCTGCTTTTGCAATTGCCAATAAGATGTATATAAATTAGTTTTGTTTGGCTGCACATGCCACAGATGCAGCCATGTGTTTTGCTTTCAAGTGTTTGAGCCTAACTGTAACAACATTTCTGAGTTGTTGCCTTTTACCTCCTGGAATTCAATTATATTATAATAGCTTGGAGGGTAAAAAAAAAAAAAAAAAAAAAATAATCAAAATTGAATTTGCATAGACTTGAACTTTGCAAAAGGTAATTGAACTGAAAGTCAAGTAAAACATAAAATATAATCTTTACTTTTTACTTACTTGTCTCACTCTCTTTTTTGAGCTTCCAACTCGGAATATCCCCACTGTCTGGAGGCCTGAAAATAAGCAAACAAAATCAACAGTCTTGTTTTATGGCTTGAGACTCTGGAGGAAATCAAAATAGAAGGAGAGCAGAATGCCAGCACAGTGCCATAACATGCAGAGCAATAGTAACCTGGCAGCATACAGTAAAGCTTCTTTCATCTCACACTATTTCTGTTTTCCAGACACTTAAAGGTCAGCCCTCTAAGCACCAGAATTTTATGTTTAATGTTTCTGATCAAATATTTTCATGTGATATTATATATTTCTAACCTTCTCCTTATCAGAGAAATGAGCTTTTATTTCATTATTCAGAATTATTACCTAAACACACATTCTATAGGGATTCTAGCTCTTTATCAATTTTAAAAAATATTTGTCTGACTATAAAGTGTGCTTCTTAAAGAAAATCTAGAAAATGGAGAAAAATGTAAAAATAATATACTTTTAGAAATACCTGATGCAGAAATAGTCACTCTTAAGTTTCTTCTTCTTCTTCTTTTTTTTTTTTCTTTTTCAGACAGGGTCACACTCTGTTGCCCATGCTAGAGTATAGTGGTGTGATTACGACTCACTGCTGCCTTGACCTCCTGGGCTCCAGTGATTGACCCACCTCAGCATCCAGAGTAGCTGGGACTACCAGCACATGCCTCCATGCCTGAGTACTTTTTTTTTTGTATGTTTTGGAGAGACAGGGTTTTGCCATGTTGCCCGGGCTCAAGCTCAACTCCTGGGCTCAAGTGATCCGCCAGTCTCGGTCTCCCAAATTGCTGGGATTACAGGTGTGAGCCACCATGCCTAGCTAATATTTCACTTTTAAAATCCAGCCTTTTCTACATGAATGTATGTATTTTTACATAGTTAAGCTCACACTGCACATATATAATATCTATCTATTAACAGAGAAAATGCTACTGCCTTTCTTATGCCACAAGAATTTTCATTCATGCTGGTAACACTTCCTTGTAAATGTCACTTAAAAGGGAAGAAAAGACTACAAATTGGGTATAGTGCATACTGCTCGGGTGATGGGTGCACCAAAATCTCACAAACCACCACTAAAGAACTTATGTAACCAAATACCACCTGTTCCTTAAAAATCTATGGAAATATGAAAAAAGATGCCAAATATTCTATTGTATGAATGGGCCACAATTTACTACATATTCCCCTCTAAATGGTGAACAGGTCCCCAAAATATACATGCTTATTTTGCTATTATAAATGACCTTACTGTGAACAACACTGTGGATATGTTTTTGTTCACATTTCTTATTGCTTTTCCTAGGATCATGTCCTAGACGTGAGAATATAGTGTCAGTGCTGAGGTTGAGAAACCCAGTTCTAAAAAATTAGGTCTCTTAAAAACACAAGTAATTTTACTATCACATACTAGAAATTTCAGCAATAGTTTCTTAATAGCATTAAATTTCCAGTCAACATCCACATAATGGACACGCACTGTGATATGGTCTATGTGCCTTTTAGTCCCTTAATCTGTGTTTCCCCCTTTTATTTCCTTTTTCCTTATAATTGGCTTAGTGAAGAAATCTCAGTGATTTCCTACTGTAGATCTACATATTGTCTGGATTTGGATGCTCCATGGTGTTATTTATATGTTCTTCTCTCCCCTTTATTTTCTGTAAAGAGATAGCTAAAGCCAGAGATTTCTGACTGTGGTGTGATTTTATAGGGCAAGAATACTTCACAAAAAGTATTGCATACTTCCTTTGGGAGCATGGAATGTCTGAATGGCTCTCCTTTTTCTATGCCAGTCATTAGTCATTGCCATTGACGAGCATCATGTACATTACTTCTTTCATTGGTGGCAAATTTTCTTTTCATTTGGGAGATTCAGTTATGAGAGTGATGGCCACCACATGAAGACAGCTGGTCTGAGAGTAAAGCCAGCAAACAGAGGACAATCATGACATCATTTGAATCCTGGACCCAGCTCTGCCTAAATCTAGATCAAGCTCCCAATATATAAATAAAGATGGTTGTTATTTGTGGGAGGTCACTTTGCTTAACCTATTTTATTTGGGTACCTTTTGGGTACATTTCTCTTGGCACTGAAAAATTTATGACTAGTACAACATATAATTAAATCAGAAATAATTGGATTTTTTATATAGAGTTGGAGTCTTGCTATATTGCCTGCCTCGTCTCAAACTCCCAGGCTCAAGTAATCTTTTTGCCTTGGGCCTCCGAAAGTGTTGGGATTACAGGCGTGAATCACAGTGCCAGCCTTAACTCTTTATAACATTATTTCTTTACATCCAAAAACAAAGTAAACATCTCAATTTGTTTTAGTTGTCTTTTCTATCTCTTGATAGGAAGAGAATAGTCCCACTTGTGTAGAAAACGCCCTTATGTGATATCTTGCTTCTGTAGAAATTTAAATTATTCAGAAACCATGTGAAAATAAAAAAGTAAATGCAGCCAGAATTAAAATTACTGAGACCTACTATTAAAGTTTTCTATTTCATACATAGAAGAGTCATTCAGTTCATTCAGGGTCTATTTCTCTCTATATAATAATATATGCCAAGTACTATTCTAAGTATTGTATGCACGTTAATTAATTGAATCACTGCAGAACTTTTGAGGTGAGTACTTATGTTCATTTGCGCAGATGAAGAAATACAATTCTGTATTTTATTCTAAATAGTGTGATTTTTTCCCTAGTTACCCAATTGATAGAAGCAATAAATCAGGCAATTTCATTACTGTGCAAACATCATAGAGTGTACTTACACAATCCTAGATGGTATAGCCTACTAAATACCTATGCTATATGGTAGAGCCTAGTGCTCTTACACTACAAACCTGACGGCATGTGACTGTGTTAAATACTGCAGGTAACTGTAACAAAATGTTAAGTATTTGTGTATCTAACTATAGAAAAGGTACAGTAAAACTACAGTATTATAATCTTATGCAATGACCATTGCCTATTGGTCGATCGTTGATGGGAATGTCATTATGTGGTACGTGACTGTGTGTGTGTGTGTGTGTGTGTGTGTGTGTGTGTGTGTGTGTGTGTATACAGGGAGAGGTACGTTCAAGGTATGTACATAGGTAGTACACAGGCATGTGAAAGATAAGATGGAAAAAAAACCCTACACTTAAAATTTTGTATAAACAAGATTTTACTACATTAGTTTTAGGTTATCCATGTGTTATCCAGTGATTTCCATTATAATGAATTAAGAAATTTAGATATATTCTTAACAATTTTTAAATAAAGTTCAATTTTTCTTAGGAAGCAAACAGATGAGAATGTTAATAGTAGTTATGTCTATATGGTAACCTCAGAATTTTCTTTGCTCTCACATTTACTCTATTACAATGAGCTATTATTTTTATAGTAAAAAGTAAACTTTTCTCATGTACATAAAACATGTGCTAACATTACAGCAAACAAATTTAGTTTATGAAAATGGCAGTTTAATAAGCCAGAAGTCTAAATTTCAGAAAAAGTTTTAAAGAACTGTATATGATTTTTAAGTCAACTTAGTAACTAGAATTGACTTGCAAAGGGTGACTGTGGAGAAATTTTAAGTGAATAGCTTCCACAAAGATGCAAATAGCAATATGTAAACCTGTTGTCAAAAATGATGTATTTTCTATTCACTTAAGCAATGATTCCCCAATTTTTTTTAGGTTGGACTCTTACTTTTTAAAGGAATCCTTGTGAGTAACCTCCTAGGCTACTTTTATGTACAATTAATAAAAGTGGCTCTGGTCTGTTTGGAAGAAGTCCTGGTGACAAACCCAGTCCAACAGACCTGACCCTTCCCTAAATTGCTTGGCCTCCAAGGTCACTTCTGAGGACTACTGGGAGCTAAGTAGTCTGAATATCATCAAGTTGATTCACCCCCTCCTCCGATCTTGTTTAGCCCCACAATTTCTTAGCAAACACATCTGTACACATTTACACAGAAAATTTCAGCTCAGAGCATGATCAAATGAACACAATTGAAATTGGGTACTTTAATGAATGATGCTTGAATAAGTATTTGAATTAGTATTTTAGACAGACAAGTCTACTTACCATGTTTTTCTAGATGCTGACAGCAGCTATCCACCAGCCTGGGGACCTGCCTGTAAATAGGATTCAGACTGAGTTTCTTATCTCTGGCTTTTTCTTTTTTACTTTGAGCCTCAGCAGGCAAGGAAAGTTGTAAAGCTTCTAGTAGTCGAGACTGGTTGTCATCAAGATCGGTGATAGAATCCACTGACATGGCACCCTGCAAGTGACGCAGAGCCATGAACAAAAATACAGATAGCCAAGAAAAACAGCTGCCCCCAGATGCTAGCCAATACATACTTTGCTCGTGACTCTATCATACTTAAAATAATACTGCTTGATTGCATTAATTGTACTGTTTGTATATTTTAAAAAAAGATGCCTTTTGAAAAAGTTAGAAAACCTCTACAAGGTTTCCTCAAGGTAAAGGCAGTTACAATTTCAACAATAGCCAAAAATTTCCAAATGGAAGACAAGCAATGGGAAACATATAATTAAAGTATTTTGGCCCCATCACTTCATTTCTTGAAACAAGAAAAAAATTACATACTCAATGAATGAGGTAGTCAGAGAAGTCTTGTAAATAAAAAACTATGGCTCTAGGATTTTTAAAGTGGAATAATTCCACTAAACAGCCTTAGCTTAATTTTCCTGAGAAACAGCACAAAGTACTTTACTAGAGAGGTGGTCCTGGGAAATGCCAGTAGGGGAATGGGGAAATGAGATAAGGAAGGAAAGGCAGCTGATGAAGGGAGCATTATTAAGCCTATTACCATTGCGGGCAACTGGAGCTCAGTCTTTCTGCGGAGCTCTAGGAGACAGCTATGTATTATGCACCTCAGAGCTATCCCTATCAAATGAGAGAGCTGGGGTATTTATACATCAAGCCTCAGGCATCACTGCTTAAGGGCAGCCTCTGGTGGGGGGCAGAGAGATAATAATATCTCCTAAGTACTTAACAGCCTTCCATCTGCATGGGCTGGGTGACTCTGGCATCAGAGAAAGCCCTCAGCAAAGAAGGTGTTGGCAGGTGGAAGGTGAGCTGGCATGCTAGGAATGGTAAAGGGTCAGGGAAAGGGAGCACGGCACCAATTGCATTTGCCATAGCCACCCATACTTGATGAAGCACTGAGAAAGCAGTTGGCTAGCCAGGCCTGGACAGAGGAGAGGACATTTGGGAGACTCATTGCCTGAGCCCTACCTTCCCAGAAAGCTAAAATTTAGAGGTTTAGTGTCATTGTTGTATGACAATACAGTCTGAGATACAATGACACAATTAGAAGAACAATTCCATCATGCAAATTCAGGCATTCCATAATTTTGTAGTTTCTTCATTTTTAAACATGGTCAATACAGCAAAAACAATGGATCAGGTCTCCCTCTACTTTGGAGAAGCAATGAATGTTAGGGGCTGATTGTGAAATGTGGGTTTTATGTGGGAAGTGTCTGGTGTTTTTAACTAGGACAGTCTTCAACAGCTGGAGGTGGCAGAAGTTAAGGATCCCCAAGTGACAGAGAGAAAAGGGAGAGAAGATCAGGTGTGGTGGCTCATGCCTGTAATCCCAGCACTTTGGAGCATTTGAGTTAGAAAGTTTAAAACCAGTCTGGGCAACACAGTGAGACCACACCTCTACTAAAAAAAAAAAAAAAAAAAAAAAAAAAATTAGCTAGGCATGATGGTGTGCATTTGATTAGCTAGTATGGTGGTGTGCATCTGTAGTCCTAGCTACTGGGGAGGTTGAGGCAGGAGGATTGCTTGAGCCCAGAAGATTGAGGCTGCAGTGAGCAGTGATCATACCACTGCACTCCAGCCTGGGCAACAGAGTGAGACCCTGAATCAAAAAAATAAAAATAAAATGCTGATCTGTTTTAAAAAAGGAAGAGAAGATCTCCCAGTAACCTGGAAGCTTTAGAGATGCTTATCAACTGACTCAGCCAATCACCAGCCAGTTTGCCTGAAGAATTCAAATAATAGCACACTGCCTAGAACCTAGTACTCAGCAATTGGTATCACATTGTTAGAGTATTGTTTTGAAAGAGGATATATAGAGGATTCTATGGTTCTGTTTGAGAAAATGAAATGTTCCATTGATAAGGAAAAAGCTCATTGTTTAGGAAGACTCACTGCCAATTCAGTTGGCCAGGCATGTTCTCAGACCAGTGATGAAGAAGGTATTAATAGCTAAAACACCGGACCCTGCCCTTGAGACTCCAGTCTAGCAGTCAAGTCTAGCAAGACTGATGGATTACAAGAGACCAGAATCAATGGTGATATTGTTGAATGTTTAGGAGAGCATGGAGCACAGAAGTGACAAAGGGGGGATATCCAACAGCTTCGAGAGGAGTCAGGACAAGGTCTGAGTCTATGCCAGGTGCCACATGCCCAGTGCATTCTTCATTAATGGAGTTGTTGACAGATATCTGAACACCAACTACATAACCAGTTTTCACATGAACAAAACCTCAAAGAATAACTGTACATCTTCAGTTTTCCTAACACTGGTGTCAGAGCAAATACTGGCCACCTTACCCTCCTCCTAGCCCGAGGAGCCGGTTCCGGGGTGTTTGGGGATGTTGACTCATTTGGTGTTTCTGAGGTTGAGCTGAGAGATGAGTTACTGCTTGAGAGTTCTTTGTTTTGTCTTTTATTTCCAAATGGGAGGAGGGAAGCCACAAAGTCAGATGCATCTTTCTGCTCGTCCCTCTGCAAGTCCTGCTTGAGTTTATAGGCCCTGTCATTTGCAATGACTTGGGATAAGGGCATTCCAAATGCCTGTGGGATGAATTCTGGAATCAAAAAAACAGACATTCACTTTCAGAGACTGACTGGACCATTGAAAACACTCTCATTTATGTTTAAGAGCTAAGTAAGGACAGACATATTCAAAGAAATGTTTTCTGAAGAACTGACTCATCAGTCAAAATACAAAGGTGACATTTGTGCTTATCACAATGGCCCAAGTTTCCATTTCAATAAAGAAAACTAGTATTTATAAACACATATCTTAGACACCTAGGTCTCTACTTTTTCTCCACATGTCTCAAGTCTGTCCATTCATTCAAACAGGCATTTATTGAATGCCTACTACATGCCACAACAAGCTAGTCAATGGGAGGTGCAAAGCTTATAAAAGATACAGTCCTTTCTCCTGAGGTGTTCAGTATAGGGTCCAGCCCTATAGGGTTCTGTGAGCCCCTCCTGGCTGGTGTGGAGATGAGAAATTGTAGAAACAAAAGGCACAAGACACAGAGAAAGAGAGTTTGGGCCGAGGGGTCCACTGCTACCCAAAGTGTAGAGACCAGCAGTGGCCCCAAACACCAAATGCCTGGACGCTCTCTCTCTCACTTTTATTGAGTTGCAAATCTGGAGGCAGGGTAGGTAGGGCATGGTCTTGGTGGTCAGAGACTGGGGGCGCGGTAGATACGGCGTGGCAGCGATAAGGTCAAGTACATCACGTGCCATTCAGGTAGGGGCTCAGGAGTTTCGCACCTGAAGTAAGGTAAGGTGCATAATGCATCAGCACTTTTCCACACTTATCAAGAAAGAACTAAAACATTAAGATGTATATTACTATTACTGATTATGTTTTCTAAGTAAAAAGGAACCAGGTGCAGAAGCAGAACATAAGAGTAGACATGGAATGTGACCACTGAAGCACAGCATCACATAGAGACAGTTAAGCCCCTGGATGTCTGTGGGCCTACCTGACAGCTGTCAGGTCTTACCACAAGAGCATGGAGAAGCGGAGTTTTCTCCAAACTTCCCCAGGAAGGAGATGTCTCGGCCATTTTGGACATCTTCTTCCCTAGCTGGCTAAGCAGCAGGCGCTTTCACAGCGCTGGTGCTGCCACACAGCTGAGGCGACCTCCAGCAGCCCTTATGGGACATGACAGAGAGCTTAAAGCATCTTGCCTTAGTGTCATTCATTTCACAGTGTCACCCCAGGTTCACACTTCTGACCAGAGAGGTATTAGTAAAAGAATTAAGATCACTTATGAATAACTAAGATCACATATGAATAACTAATAACTACTACAGTTATATTTCTAGTTACTTTCTTCTTCATTATTTATATGGAAAATAGGCTGAGGCCTTTTGCTCCTGCCTCTGCGCTTATGGGATCTCCCCTCTACATTCAGAGTGTGGGTTGGGGTGAAGGAGTAGAGAATCAGAAATGCAAATCATGATAACAGAGTGACTATCAGGTGTTATAATAGAGAGATGCATAAAGCTAAGGCTGAAATTTAATTAACTGAATACACTTTGAGGTTTCCAGTAAGAGTCAGCATGTGAAGTGATAACATGAGAGGCAGAAGAGCACATTCTATTTTCAGCCAGCTGGTTGGGGCTGTAACTCTCATGATCTACACTCAAGCCACTCTGCTCGCCACATGCAGAGTGGGATACTAAACATCTGGCGGGAGGCCCAGGAAACAATTTGTTAAATCCTCTAGTAAGGACAATTTGGGGAAAGGGGCATAGTACAGAAATTGATGGCTTTTTTTTTTGGAGACCTGCATACAGTTCCTTTCTGAGTTTCTGTCATAAATCTGTTTGTATACATATACCTTGGATCCTTCAGGCCAAGCATTTTATTAGCAATATTTTAGATTCATGCCGAAAGGCACTAATAATAGTCAAATGTATTATTCTTTTTAGATTCCAAATTAGGTCTCCTAGCATCAGTAAGTTGGAATCTAACCTCTCCATTGTTTTTATAAGCCCTATGGATGAAACTAGAGTGATCAAGGGAAAATAATTCCAATGTTGGTTGTTCTTTGAAAGAAAAGGCTAACATTAAAATCAGGTAAAGGACTTTAAAAGGCCAAGTCTACATTAAAAGCAGAAATACTACTTGAAAAGCCTGAACCTCTGGTTCTATCAAAACATGCAATTTATTGTGAAGTAAAAAAACAAACCTTTTTGGAATTTTCAGAGGATAGTTGCCATTCTTTAGCAACAAGCTAGGTGATATACGGTAATAAAAAATAATTCTTTGAGTGATCAATGTGGACAGTGTATTGAGGTATAATTCTCACTATTGATAATAGGCTGTGTCTACTCCTAGCAAAATTAGAAACCAGAGGGGATAGTACCAGATCTCCTGTTATGCACCCTGAAGACTATATATATATATATATATATATATATATATATATATATATATATAATGCTGTCTGTAGAAATAATCAAACATTACTTTTAAAAGGTTGCAAAAGTCTAGAAACATGTGGATGGTAAGGCTGACAGCTACATGAAATAACAGAAACAGAGGGGGATAATTAGAGTGAAAAGAACATTGATAAATGTAGCAAGTGACACATCTGCTCAGATAGGCATATGCATGGCAGGGATTTACTATAAGATGGGGACTATTGAGCCCTTCCCCAGTCATTTTTTCCATATAAGGAAAACCAACCAGAGTCGTTTACAGATTTCTTATACCTCTGGTGCAGATCTTCCCCACCAGCAAATAATTCTGCCTCCTGATTCAGGAGAAGAGCAACCAGCAGGTACAAAGGCTCCAACTCTTCACACTTGCTGTACCTGTGCCTTCTACCACCTCCCTTTGCATGCTATGGAGGTATGACTCTGCATCCTGCCAGCCTTTCTGCCTCTCCCTGTTTCCCATGCTCTCCTACCTGCCATTCAACTATTGATAACTTTGAACCATGGACAATGTTGTACTGTACTCAAGAGTACAAAAAATTACCCTAATACTCTTAGAGTATAAGTAGGGTTCAGCAATTGCTTTCTATAAGGGACCAGAGAGTAAATATTTTAGGCTTTGTTGACACGGCTGGGGCTTAGAAGGGCTAGGATGCAAAATGATAAAGTGCTTGCATTCAGCATGGGGCAATTGCAGAGTCAGCTTGCAGACTGAGCATTTCCTTCTATTTTGTGGCCTAGGTGATCAATTTGCCTCACTCTAGCCTCCACCGTATTGGCTGGTTGCACACTCTTTGTAACAGCTACTCAATCTGCCAGTCTAGCGGGAAAGCAGCCACAGACAGTAAGTAAATGAATGGGCATGGCTGTGTTCTAGTAAAGCTTTATTTACAAAGACAGCTGGTGGGCCACCCCTGCTATTAATTACATCTTCTTGTGCCTGTATCTTCAACCTCTTTTTTCTACTAGATATTTTATACTAAATATGTTCAAGCAGCTACTTCTTAAAATAATAAATAACCCTGGACCCACTCTTTTCTTTTCTCCACAGTTTACCCCCTTTCCTTTTACCACAGTTAAAATTCTCTGAAGTGTTTCCTTTACTTTCTGGCCTATAACTTTCTCAACTACTATTCTTTCCTCATTTCATCCCATCTAGCTGATACCTCCATTGGATTCTAAAGCAGCTCCCTCCAAGTCATTGCTGTCTTCAGGGTCATTAAATTCAGTGTCTGTTGACAGCTCTGTTTCATTTGCCCTTTTTGCAGCCTTTAAACCTGACTGACATTCCCTGAAATGCTCCCTGACCTTTGCATGTTGGATATACTAACTGGGTTTTCCTCTACCTCTATGGCTACATTCTTGACCATTTTCTTCTGGCTTATCATCTTCTACCTGAGTTTTCAATGTGGAAGGTCCTCAGAACTCACTCTTAACCTTTCTCATCACTCTGGTCTCTCTCTGTAAGTAATAGCATGATGCCCATAACTTAAACTTTCATCCATAGAAATTTCACACCTCATTGCTACCTCTAGCTCAGAATCCTTCTTTGAGCACCAACCACTTCTTCCACTTTCATATCTGGATGTCCCAAAGGGATTTCTTACTCTTTATCTTCTCTTTTTTTTTTTTTTTTTTTTTTTTTTTGAGACGGAGTTTCGCTCTTGTTACCCAGGCTGGAGTGCAATGGCGCGATCTCGGCTCACCGCAACCTCCGCCTCCTGGGTTCAGGCAATTCTCCTGCCTCAGCCTCCTGAGTAGCTGGGATTACAGGCACGAGCCACCATGCCCAGCTAATTTTTGTATTTTTTTTAGTAGAGATGGGGTTTCACCATGTCGACCAGGATGGTCTCGAACTCTCGACCTCGTGATCCACCCGCCTCGGCCTCCCAAAGTGCTGGGATTACAGGCTTGAGCCACCGCGCCCGGCTCTTTATCTTCTCTTATCATGTCTTACTCAGATTTCCAAAAGTTTGCCTGTTCTTCATGTGGAAGAACCAGAAATCTGAGAGTCAACCTTGATACTCCACACCTTACATCCCATTTTCACTCCATAATAAAATCTTTATCATATCACTTTCACATTATCTCTCTTTTCCATCCACTTCTCTCCACATCCACCATCACTCTCACCCCAGTCCAAGGTACCATTATCTTTCTCCTGAACTTCCAAATCAAAAGTTGTGCTGTGACCCAGTACTGTGTGAGCTGGCCCCTTTCTAATCTCAGAAACCACACACCCCCTAGTTATTTCTTCTCTTCTTATCCTAGAATTACTAGCACTCAATGACAAGATTCAATATATGTTCTTTGAGAATTTCTACATAGTGATAATTGATACTTGATATGCTATTTAATATGGAGCAAAATTAAGAGTTACATGAGCTATTTGTACATAGTGTTATTTCACAGCTCACAGTAACATACCTAGACAGTGCAGAAAATAAAACATAATACAATATGATTTCACCATAAAGAACAGTGCCAGGATTGAACTCTTTCCAGATTGTATGTGGATAAATATATGGCATAATCAGAAAATGTCCTGGAAGGGGTTGGGGAGTACAATCTCCCAGAGTTACATCATAGTAAATTCACCATGTGATCAGTTTAGGAAGCACATTAATAAAACAAAGTAGCTATTTTTAAAATTACTTACCCCTCCACCCAAAAACACTGATTTCCTTTTGACACAAGAAAGAAATTTCCTGAAGTTCTGAAAGTCTTAAAAACACTTTTGGTCACCGAGAAATATAACTAAGAGAAATTAAGGACTTGGAATTATTCTGCATGAAAATACATTTCTGAACCAGTGTCAATCTTGAATTAGTTTCCATATGTAAATCAAAAGTCACATGAGCACTGCTTAAGTGGCATGAGGAACACAGGAGTGTCACATGATACGCTATATAACAAGGCAATTAAATAACATACAGGACATGATTCAGTCTGATGAAATCAATTAATATGGTAGCATATCAACCATTTATGAATCACTATTAGGAGAGCAATTCGATTCTAAAAGGCTGCTTCTAGTTATTTTTAGATGACCTAACTCAAGAGATCATTTAGAGTTTCCTGTTTTCCTTCTTTTACTCTTGGATTCAAATGATCATTTTTAACATGTGCAGCTGTTACAAACTTAAATGCTAATATCTAACTGGAAGGAAATAATGTGAATAGATTATATCTGTGCCAGACCAGCACAGCGCCCCTCCCCTCACACCTTGGTTCCCAGGACATTGATGTCCTCCCAGTGCTGACATGGACAGGGTTTTATGTTCTGAAAAGATGCCATATAATTAAAAAGATGCCATATAATTAACCTTCACTTAAGCCTAGGATACTTTGTTTTTAAACATTAATGCTACTTTTAAAAAGAAAACCTTTTTTTTTTCTTTGCCATGAAGCCTGATATTTCTCCCCTTAGTTGAGTGGGTGATACGCCTTTTCTTTGGAACCACCAGGACCTACCTTCCTTTTCCCACTTAGCTACCATTGAGGCAGTATAGAACATTGTAGAGTTTTCACTGAGCCTATGCAAATATAATTTAGTTAAAAAATGTATAATGGCCCAGTATGTATTGGTCAGTTACTTCCCTGGACCTTCCTTCCCTGTTAATTCAAATTCTTGCTTCCTGCTGTTTTGTATATAATACATGCAAGGAAACCTACATCTACTTTTGCTGAGGGAACATCTATCCCCTCCTGCAAAAATGCTCATTCTGCTTAGTCTAGCCAAATGGACACTTTCTGAAAAATCACTTAAAGTCTACATTAGATGTGTTTAAATCCCAATATCAATATCATCATCCTAGAATAAATCAAATTTAAAGGAGAATGCATTATTAATACCAACCTGAGTGATCCCTTTAATATGCTCTATATACATATGGAAAATTGCTCGAATCTAGAGATGTTGAAGTGCTCTACTGCAGGAATAGAATGAGGAAAAACTATAGTTTAAAAGAGCAATGCTGGCTCCTAATATTTAGGTCATTACAAAAATAAGGGCACAAACATTTCAACTAAATATAATACAATTTATCAGACTATAATAGGTAGCTGGACAACCCTTTGCCTTCATTATTCCAGCAGTAGATTCAGCTGTGACAGAACGTGCCCTAGTGATTATCCTAGTTAATATGAATCAGAGTTGTTATCCTAGAAGTTGCACATTAGAAGCTCTTAAAAATACCCACGCCTGAGGTATTCCTGCAGACTCCCTGGGTGGGGGTCTTGGAATTTTTAAAGGTTCCACAAGTGATTCTACTGTGTAATTAGGGGCTGAGATCACTGATACTTTCATCTTTTTCTAATTTGAGGTAAACATTTGAAACGTCTGAAGATATTTGGGTTGAGGGTGGTGTTACTGACATCTAGTGAGTAGAGGACAGGGATGCTGCTAAACATCTCACAATGCACAGAACAGCCCCTACCCCTGATAAATATCCAGTCTAAAATGACAACAGTAGTAAGGTTGAGAAACCTCACTCCAAAGGAAGTAAAACAATGGTTTTCCATTCTTTAGAATTCTTCATCTTTTTTAGTCCAAAGAACCAAATGTTATAACGGTTCAAGATATAGGTGTAGAGACTGAGATCAATGGTATGGAATAGCTCCTGTCCAACACCGATACCAATGCATTTTTTAATATCCTTGGTTTCATTGCCTTCCATTACTTTTAAAGCAGAAATTCAATCATTACATAAAAGGACTCCAAGATGAGATGTGTATGGCTGTTCTCATTCAAGACTCATTCACTGTGTCACATAAAATGAAAATAAATGCATATAACTGTACCATTCAGCAACGACTTCATAAGGGACCATAAAAATAAGCCACAAAAAGCAGGGCATGGTGGCTCAGGCCTGTAATCCCAGTACTTTGGGAGGCTGAGGTAGGCAGATCACAAGGTCAAGAGTTTGAGACCAGTCTGGCAAACATGGTGAAACCCTATCTCTACTAAGAATACAAAAATTAGCTGGGCATGGTGGTGTGTGCCTGTAATCCCAGCTACTTGGGAGGCTGAGGCAGGAGAATTGCTTGAACCCAGGAGGCGGAGCTTGCAGTGAGCTGAGATCATGCCACTGCACTCCAGCCTGGGTAACAGAGCAAGACTCTGTCAAAAAAAAAAAAAAAAAAAAAGCCACAAAAAATGAGATTATGTCAATGTGGCTCAGGCATCCATTATGTGGGCTTGAAGAATATTAGTTTTAAATAACCATAAATAACTCTGAGAGAGTGGCTTAAGTTTTAGTTCCCTAAATAGATGCAGAAGGGGACACAAAACAGTATGATGAGAGTAAACAATCCCCAAAACATATGAAGCAAAAGATGAGCATACTGTGATCTAACATAAAAATGCTGAGAATGCACTTATAAGTGGGAGCCTAAACATCATGTTCATATGGACACAAGGGAACAAGAGACACTGGAGCCTACTTGAGGGTAGAGGGTAGGAGGAAGGTGAGAATTAAAAAAAACACATATTGCGTACTATGCTGATTACCTGGGTGATGAAATAATCTGTACAACAAACCCTTGCAACACACAATTTACCTATATAACAAACCTGCACGTGTACCCCTGAACGTAAAACAAGAGTTAAAAAAATATTGACAGCCACTGACTATTCCCTAAAGCCCCTGGATTTTTAAAAAGGAAAATACTTGTTAACTCAACTGAATGTCTGATCTAGGAATTCTTAATTTAGGGGGTGATGGGGTGGGCACTGGGTGAGTTTCGGGCCTTTGGTAGAGCCTCATTGTTGTCAATGATTCTTAAAGGACTCTGTGACCCCCAAAATATTAAGGGCATTTGCTTTAACGTATCTTGGCTGAGGCAATGTAACAAAATAAAATGTAAGCATTCAGGTTAGTTGCAAATAAATATTTTTCAGCTGGGTGAAAAAAAATGCTATCTTCAATAACTCATGAGGATGAGACTGTTTCTTTCCAGTAGTCATGGTAGGTGAATTCAAGCTCTCATTCAACTAACCCTGCCTGTCTGGATTTGTCAGACAGCTGGTTAGTGTTAGAGATGCTGTCCCTGGCTACACAACCCAAGTCCTCTTTATGCATAGCTGATTGGTCGAAATCATAATTGGAACCATAAACTTGGCTGAGGTCAAACTCTCCTCAAACCAGCTGAATTCATCAGTTCAGTACAGTGCTATTCAAACACAGAAGAGTAGACCAAGACAGCGCTTAATGGCATTCCATTGTAGAAATCCGGTTTTCATAACAGAGTTGAACCACGTATATCTATGCAATTCAAAACCCCACCAAATTTAACCATTATGCTCCATGGTAGATGGATTTGCATTAGTTACTTTATCTTTTACCTTTATCTTTGTTTTTCTCCTTTCCTAGTGAATCCAGTTTCTTTCTTAAAGATTTCTTTCTCTTTTGTCCATCTGTAAATATTAAAAGAATGAGAAGTTATAAAGATAAACATACAAGGGATATTTTGCAGTATCAATAATTATATTTGAGCAAAAGTATGGCTTTTCTCTTCACTTATAATTTGTCATTTTAAACAGAGTGTCAGCCCTGAGAATACATGAAAATCCTGACTTAGATAGCACATATTGTCAGAATTTTGGTGTATATTCTTGAATTTCCTTTCAGTTATGGAATGTGCAGAAAACTTACCTCCTTTGGAAGTAATTTAGCATTGACATTTAGATAGGTTTAATTTTACTATGACCTAAGTCTCTTCCTCTCCTCTCTGGTTATATAACTTAATGTTCATCTTGAACCAAATCTCCATGAAAAGAGAGTTAACAGTATGTATAGCTTTGACATTCATGAGCTAGGTGAGTATAACTGGATAAGAAAATGGATTTGGAGGTACATAGAACTTAGGTCTAACTATTGCACCATTTACTATGTGACTTTGGACAAGTCTTCTTGTCCTCATCTATAAAATGGGAATTTCACAAGGTTGTTCTGAGAATTAAATGAAACAAGTATAAAGCACTTAATAGAGAGCCTGACACAGGTCAGGCTACTTTGTGGGGCGTTCCATGGCATAGCTGTACCGTAATTTAGTTAACCATTCCTCCATTGATGGACATTTTAATTGTTTCTCACTGTTCACTATAAGAAATATATTATTTTACAATCTAGCATTGGCTACAAATGTACTTAATGTGTCTGTTTAATTCACCAAATAATAAAGATACCACTCATATTAGTGGGCAGCTGCAATCAAATTCCTGGGATGTCATCATAAAATATTGGCATTCATCATTGCCAGAATGCATTTTGAGGTTATGCAGCTGTCAACTTAACATGTGGGAGGTGTCAATTCAGAATTTACACTGTGATCAAATAGGGGACATGTAGACCATGCTGCAAGGAAATGTATAGTGAAAAAAATGACTAAGAATTATTTGTACAGGACACACTAAAAATGTAAAGAAAGATATTCAGCCCAATACATTTAAAAGCAAGACTATAATATCAGGAAAAAACACAGTAAGTATTATGAAACAGAAATGAGCATTATTGGTATCCCCACAGTTGTAGATGCTCCCAACTCTAAATTTTTTGGAGGCAAAAGAACATCACAATATAATCAACAGGCACATTCAATCCTTCCTTCTTTTCAAAGACTTCAAAAATCACTCTTCTTCCACACACACACACAAATAGTTCATAAAAATCTTCACTCTTGTAGTCACGCAATTTGTATAGGGGAAATTATGTATATCAGTTTTAATGTAATGTAATTGATGGCAAGAGCCATCAATCTCTCCCATTATGTATGTGTTCATAGATATGAACAACATCTAAAAGAATGGAAATCATAAAAAACAGTCTCTCAGATGACAGTGTAATTAAATTAGAACTCAGGATTAAGAAACTCACTCAAAAATGTACAACTGCATGGAAACTGAACAACCTGCTCCTGAATGACTGCTGGATAAACACCAAAATGAAGGCAGAAATAAAGATGTTTTTTGAATCCAATGAAAATGAATACACCATGTATCAGAATCTCTGAGACATATTTAAAGCAGTGAGTAGAGGGAAATTTATAGCACTAAATGCCCACAAGAGAAAGGAGGAAAGATCTAAAATCGACACCCTAATGTCATGATTAAAAGAACTAGAGGAGAAAGAACAAACAAATTCAAAGGCTAGCAGAAGACAAGAAATAACTAAGATCAGAGCAGAACTGAAGAAGATAGAGACACTAAAAACCTTTCAAAAAATCAATAAATCCAGGAGCTGGTTTTTTGAAAAGATCAACAAAATAGACTGCTAGCCAGACTAATAAAGAAGAAAAGAGAGAAGAATCAAATAGATGCAATAAAAAATGATAAAGGGGATATCACCACCGATCCCACAGAAATACAAACTACCATCAGATAATACTATAAACACCTTTATGCAAATAAAACAGAAAATCTAAAAGAAACAGATAAATTCCTGGACACTTACAGCCTCCCAAGACTAAACCAGATAGAAGTCAAACCCCTGAACAGACGAATAACAAGGTCTAAAATTGAGGCAGCAATTAATAGCCTACCAACCACAAACAGTCCAGGAGTAGAGGGGTTTATAGCCAAATTCTACCAGAGGTAGAAAGAAGAGCTGGTACCACTCCTTCTGAAATGATTCCAAACAATGCAAAAGAGGGAATCCTCCCTAACTCATTTTATGAGACTAACATCATCCTGATACCAAATCCTAGCAGAGACACAACTGAAAAAGAAAATTTCAGGCCAACATCCTTGATGAATGTCAATGCAAAAATCCTCTATAAAATATTGGCAAACCGAATCCAACAGCACATCAAAAAGCTTATCCATCACAATCAAGTTGGCTTCATTCCTGGAATGCAAGGCTGGGTCAACATATATGCAAATCAATAAACATAATTCATCACATAAACAGAACCAAAGACAAAAACCACATGATTATCTCAATAGATACAGAGAAGGCCTTTGACAAAATTTAACAGCCCTTTACGCTAAAAACTCTCAATAAACTAGGTATTGATGGAACATATCTCAAAATACTAAAAGCTATTTATGACAAACCCATAGCCAATACTACTGAATGAGCAAAAACTGGAAGCATTCCTTTGAAAACCAGAACAAGACAAGAATGCCCTCTCTCGCCACTCCTATACCACATAGTATTGAAAATTCTGGTCAGGGCAATAAGATAAGAAAAAGAAGTAAAGTGTTTTCAATTAGGAAAAGAAGTCAAATTTTCTCTATTTGCAGATGACATGACTGTATATTTAGAAGACCCCATCATCTCAGCCCAAAATCTCCTTAAGCTGATAAGCTTAAGGACCAGCCTGGCCAGCATGGTGAAACTCCATCTCTACTAAAAATACAAAAATTTGCTGGGTGTGATGGCACACGCCTGTAGTCCCAGCTACTCGGGAGGCTGAGGCAGGAGAATTGCATGAACCCAGGAAGAAGCAGAGGTTATAATGAGCCGAGAATGCTCCACTGCACTCCAGCCTGGGCAACAGAGCAAGATTCTATCTTAAAAAAAAAAATTGAATGTGTGAACATATTAATATGATGTGTGAACATATTAATATGTAAACTTCCTCAACATAGAGTAAAAGTTGGAGGCCAGACTCTGGAAACAGACAGTCTGGTTCCAGATCTAGTCTCTGACCCAAACCAAGACCAACCATGCTATCTCACTGTGCCTCTATTGCCTTCTCTGTAAAATGGCGATAATATCAGTACCCATCTAGTAGGCTTGTGATGAGAATTTAATGAATTAGTTCATAAAGCCCTTGGAACAGGTCTTGTCATGTAGCAATCTATGCATTTTTACTCAGTGAATAGAATGCAAAACTTTGGGCTCCTGTTAATTTCCTCACACTGGATACTTCCCCTGGGATATACCAAATTGATAATCCAGGTGTAAATATTTCCAGAAAGATTTTTGATACTTTTTCTACATTAGGAATTTCCACATCAAAAATGGCTTTCAGAGTTCATCCATGTAACCCTGGATTCACACAAGGATATTGGGAGGATTTCACAGAGGCCAATTGTCTGAAAGAAATCAATTTCCAGAGCGCCATTTTCCTAACTCAAACTGCTCTTTTCAGGGGAACTGTCACTGTGATTCAGTCAGGCCTCATTAATCAATGTCAGCACAAAGGAAATCCAACTCATCACATTCTCCAGCCACTTCTAATTCACCAATCTGGGATTGCTTGAAGCTTAGATGGAGCCTATTGTTCTCTATAATAACATTAATAGCACTTCTTCACTTTCAAGGAGAGTGCGTTAAATTTGAAGCTTAGGAGATTTTAGCAAGAACTCCCTAAGATCATACCCAGTTTTGTGAATGTTTAGATATGTTTTTCTGGGGAGACACCTAAAAATGTTCACAAGGTTCTCAAGAGAGTCCATGGGCTCAGCAAGAATGAAGACCACTATTTTAGAGGAAGAGTGGACCCTGCTCCACTCCAAGGCCAACTCCTCATTCTCTCATTTAGAGCCTCTCTCCTGCATACTTAAACCTTGATTTTTCAACTCAAGTCATTCAGCCTACATCTATGCTCAAGTCTGAATCTTCGTCTGTAAAATACCTTCCCTTTAGCAACCACCCTGCCTTCTTTCTGTTCTTCTGGCTTCCTCAAATGCTAAGTACTTTTATACAAATTACTGTCTTGTTTTTTTGCTCCTTCCACTCCAGCAAGTCCCTGATGATGGTCAGTGTCTAATGCAGTGTACACATCCTAATTCTGATAAAACTCTGTGTGTGTGTGCATGACTTGATATCATTTGGATAGCAATTTATGACAGAAACATCCTCTGGTCTGACTCTGAGTCTTTTTATAATTGATAACTGAAACTATTACTTGAAGCTCTTCCTTCCTTTGGACTTGATGACATCATTCTTCACCTTTTCTTTTCCTATCTCAGGGTCTTCCTTCTCAACCTCTTCTGTAGCTTCTCCTCTCCTCTCAGCAATTCACTTTATAAGTACTATTGAAAGAATGAATGGATGGGGACTGGTTTTGGAGAGACATTGTTGCAAGCTTGGCTCTGCTTCTGACTGGCTGCCTGACTTCAAGCACCTTCCTAGGCCTGTCTGCATTCAGTCTCCTTGCCAATATCATGGGGAGATTGAGATGATAACACATAGAGTGTCCAGCACAGAGTAGATGTTCAGTAAATTCGTTGATCTTTCTCCCTGCAGGCAATTATTGTTTCTCTTAATGACACCCAGTGTTTTGATGACCATCGTGATGTTGCAAACTCTTAAACACATCTCTGTTTGAGATCTCTTTACAACTGGAGACTTACTTTTCCCTTTGTTTACCAGGCATCTACATCTGAATCTCCCATGAGCACCTCAGAGGTCACAAGTGTGGGTAGCCCTGTACCTGTCCTCTGAGACTTTCTTTTGTAGTCTCTGCAGCTACCCACTCTTCTGAACCAGCCACCTCAAAGTCGTTCTGTAAACCTTCCATTTGGTGGCTAATCTCTTCTCACATGCAATTGGTAAAAAATTCATTTTGATTTGATCTTCCTCTTTGTTCTCACATCTCCATCTCCATGGACACTGCTACAGTCCAGACCTCCACTGTTTTCATGTAAGAGTGAAGATTGATCTATATGGTCTCCCAGCGTCTAGTCCCATCCTGTTTCATCTGACGTTCCCCACTGCTGCGGAAAGTAGCAGTTGCCAATATCATGTGGGAATTGATATAACACACTGAATGTCCAGCAGAGAGTAGATGCTGAAGAAATTAGTTGGTCTTTCTCCCTGCAGGCGAATATTGTTTGTCCTATTGACACGCAGCATTCTGATGACCATCATGATGTGGCAAACCTCCTGGAAGGTGTCACATCATGTTCCTAGAAACTACCTCTTCTCTCCCATATGTAAAATTTTTCAGTTACTCTCCATGATCTAGAACAAGGTTGCTCACCCTAGCACTGTTGACATTTGGGTCAGTCTTTGCTGTAGGGACTGCCCTGTGTAGTGTAGGATGCTTAGCGGTATCCCTGGTCTCCACCTGCTAGATGCCAGTAGCCTGCACCCCTCCCCAGTTGTACCAGCAAAACATAGACCTTGCCAAATATCCCAGGGACAGTGCACAAAGTTGCCTCCAATTGAGAACCACTGACCTGCAAAAGTAAAACCTGTATTCTCTCTTGGCTTATAATATACCACAAGATATTGTACCCAAATATCTTCAACTTTATCTCCGGAAACTATAACTCACACAGACCCTGACATCTTTTACAGTTCTACAGAAAACTTATTTTTTCCAAGTATACTCCACCTTTTACAACTCCCAAACTAAAATGCCTGTGTAAAGTCTTTCCTATCCACACTATAAATAATTTGTCCTTTTTCCTTGTGGCTCCTATATCACGTACCAACTATTGCAGCACTTGTCACTGAAATTTCTTCCTTTCACAAATATATTTTATCCTGACCACTGCTACCACCTACTTAAAACGTTTTGAGTTTAGAAAAGAGATTTTATATACTTAGCATGTAGTACCATGCCCAACACATAGTAGGAGTTTTGACAACTATTAGATAAATGAATAAGGGAATGACCAAATGAGTGAATGAATGAGGTCATACCTTCCTCTCCCTGGCATGGAAACATGCTGCATGTTCTGCACGCAGAGTGAGTTGCTGGCTTCATGTCAAGGGGGAATCCCCTTTAAGAAGTGGATCTGAGCTGCTGTTCTCCATGTTACCTGAAATCCCACCTGTTCCTGAAACTTGCTTTATTGAGACATGAGTTTCAACATGATGCAAGAGGAAGTTGTTAAAATTTATTTTTTTAAATTCATTGATGATCGCATCTGTAATGTCCCAATCATAAAAATAATCTTATATTTAACCCCACTCAGAAATATTCTGTATGGGACTCTGCTTAGCATCTTGATGTGAAATTTATACCTAAGTCTATATTGGCAAACATCAAATTAAACTTGTAAGTATAAAGGAAATAAGAGTGTCCTTGACCTAAAGCATAGATGATCAGCGGTTTCTAAATGACTTTCCTTGAAAGTGAACTTTGATTTTTTTAAGCACTGGGCAGGAGGCTGTAATGAAAGGCACTGATGATATTTAGATGATTTAGAACAGCACAAGCTGATGCGCCATTATTCAGCTTGCAGGATACATTTATCTTCTGTAAGTAGTATGAAACACCTTTGTTTTTATGTTGGTTCTATTCCTTTAAAAAATTATAGGTTTTGTCTTGTTATATTACAGTCATAGTAAACAATTATGGGTATCTGCAATTACAACAAGCAGCTCATTAAAGGGGGCTGGGTTGGTTTCACTGAGGCTCTGCTTTATTTCTATTGGAATAATTTTACGCGCACAGCAGCATATCAAATAGGATGCACCCGAGGATGATTTTAGGAACTTAGTTCAAAAGTCCTCTCAGGAGTTTGCATACATTTTAAATAATATTCAGCTAAACACATAATCACATGTTTCTCATATATTTTCAAAAATCCCATACGGTTAAAAATTCCTGCCACATTTCCCTGTTTTGATAAACAGAATGACGTTTAATTAAACAGTCCTGAAAAATACCTTCTTTCCTGACTTTATACTCAAGGGAGTAATAAAGTCCCCATTTCAGAAGATGAAATAACACACTGCCTGCTCCTATTCCAGTTTTCTGCCTCAAATGTCTTCCTGGAGAGGCTTCATGTATGCCAGCCTTCTCAAGGATTAAACCAAGAGTAGATGGTAGCTAGTGTTCTTTGATCTCACTGTACTTGTTGATATTCATTTTTTTCTAAGTTGGCCAGGTTGGTCTTGAACTCCTGGCCTCAAGCAATCCTCTCACTTCAGCCTTCAAAAGTGTTAGGATTACAGGTGTGGGCCACCACACCTGGCCTGGTTGGTATTGATTTTAAAAAAGTGATTTGCTTATCCTTGTTAATTTTCTATCTGATTTATTTGTCTAATATTGACAGTAGAGTGTTAACATCTCCCACTATTCTTGTGTGAGAGTCTATGTCTCTTTGTAGGTTGTTAAGAACCTGCTTTATGTATCTGAGTGCTCCTGTGTTGGGTGCATATACATTTAGGATAGTTAGTTCTTCTTGTTGCATTATAACAATTATGTAATTCCCTTCTTTGTCTCTGGATCTTTGCTGGTTTACAGTCCATTTTATCAGAGACTAGGATTGCAATCCCTGCTCTTTTTTGCTCTCCATTTGCTTGGTAAATCTTCCTCCATCCCTTTAATATCCCTGCTTTTTCTTTGCTCTCCATTTGCTTGGTAAATATTCCTCCTCTCTTTATTTTGAGTCTATGTGTATCTTTGCATGTAAGATAGGTCTTCTGAATACAGCACACCGATGGGTCTTGAATTTTTATCCAATTTGCCAGTCTGTGTCTTGATTGGGGCATTTAGCCCATTTACATTTAAGCTTAATATTGTTACGTGTGAATCTGATCCTGCCATTGTGATACAAGCTGGTTGTTTTGCCCATTAGTTGACACAGTTTCTTCATTGTGTTGATAGTTGATAGTCTTTACTACTTGGTACGTTTTTGCAGTGGCTGGTACTGGCTGTTCTTTCCATGTTTAGAGCTTCCTTCAGGAGCTCTTGTAAGACAGGCCTGGTGATGATGAAACCTCTCAGCAATTGTTTGTCCATAAAGGATTTTATTTTTCCTTCACTCATGAAGCTTAGCTTGGCTGGATATGAAATTTCTTTTCTTTAAGGATGTTGAATATTGGCCCCCACTCTCTTCTGGCTTGTAGGGTTTCTGCTGAGAGATCCACTGTGAGTCTGATGGGCTTCCCTTTGTGGGTAACCCGACCTTGCTCTCTTGCTGCCCTTAGCACTTTTTCCTTCATTTCAACCCTGGTGAATCTGACAATTATGTGCCTTGGGGTTGTTCTTGAGGAGTATCTTTGTGGTGTTTTCTGTATTTCCTGGATTTGAATGTTGGCCTGCCTTGCTAGTTGGGAAAGTTCTCCTGAATGATATCCTGAAGAATGTTTTCCAGCTTGGATCATTGTCTCTGTCACATTCAGGTACATCGATCAAATGTAGATTAGGTCTTTTCACATAATCCCTTATGTCTTGGAGGCTTTGCTCATTTATTTTCACTCTTTTTTCTCTACTCTTGCCTTCTTGTTTTATTTCATTGAGTTGATCTTCAATCTCTGATATCCTTTCTTCTGCTTGATCGATTTGGCTATTGAAACTTGTGTATGCATTGCGATGTTCTCATGCTGTGTTTTTCAGCTCCATCAAATCATTTATGTTCTCCACCTTAAACTTCATATGGAACCAAAAAATAGCCTGCATAGCTAAGACAATCCTAAGCAAAAGGAACAAAGCTGGAGGCATCACACTACCTGACTTCAAACTATATTATAAGGCTACAGTAATTAAAACAGCATGGTACTGGTACCAAAACAGACAAAGAGACCAATGGAACAGAACAGAGGCCTCAGAAGTAATGTGACACATCTACAACCATCTAATCTTTGACAAACCTGACAAAAACAAGCAAAGGGAAAAGGAGTCCCTGTTTAATAAATGGTGTTGGGAAAACTGGCTAGCCAAGTGCAGAAAGCTGAAACTGGACCCATTCCTTATATCTTAGAGCTTCTGCACAGCAAAAGAAACAATCATTAGAGTGAACTGGCAAACAACAGAATGGGAAAAAAATATTTGCATTCTACCCGTCTGACAAAGGGCTAATATCCAGAATCTACAAATAACTAAAACAGATTTACAAGAAAAAAAACAACCCCATCAAAACGTGGGCAAAGAATATGAACAGACACTTTTCAAAAGAAGATATTTATAAGGCCAACAAACATATGAAAAAATGCTTATCATCACTGGTCATTAGAGAAATGCAAATCAAAACCACATTGAGATACCATCTTACACCAGTTAGAATGGCTATCATAAAAAAATCTGGAGACAACAAATGCTGGAGAGGATGTGGAGAAACAGGAATGCTTTTACACTGTTGGTGGGACTGTAAATTAGTCGAACCATCATGGAAGACAGTGTGGCAATTCCTCAAGGATCTAGAAATAGAAATTCCATTTGACCCAGCAATTCCATTACTGGGTATATACCCAAAGGATTATAAATTGTTCTATTATAAAGACACATGCACATGTATGTTCACTGTGGCACTGTTTACAATAGCAAAGACTTGGAACCAACCCAAATGCCCATCAGTGATAGACAGGATAAAGAAAATGTGGCACATATACACCATGGAATACTATGCAGCCATAAAAAAGGATGAGTTCATGTCCTTTGCAGGGACATAGATGAAGCTAGAAACCATTATTCTCAGCAAACTGACACAAGAACAGAAAACAAAACACCGCATGTTCTCACTCATAAGTGGGTGTTGAACAATGAGAACACATGGACATAGGGAGGGGAACATCACACGCTGGTGTCTGTTGGGGGTGGGGGCTAGGGAAGGGATAGCAGGAGTTGGGGAGATTGGGAAGGGATTAACATTTGGAGAAATACCTAATGTAGGTGACAGGGGGATGGATGCAGCAAACCACCATGGCATATGTATACCTATGCAACAACTTGCATGATCTATACATGTACCCCAGAACTTAAAGTATAATTTTAAAAAACACATGATTTTTTACCTGTTTTCCATGAAACCTGGCATGCTATAGGTTGTTTGTTTCACTATATGACATTCCATATATTTACCATTAATTCAAATTAATTGGAATTCCAATAGAATGGCTGAAACAAATTGAGAACATTTACTACACCCCTTTAGACAGTATTATGTTAGGTTGAAATATTTTCTACACTGGCTCTATCTACGGGTCATTGCACCTAGCTATTTAGATGTCAAGGAAATGTAACTGAACTAAAAATCCTAGTCTTTGAGAAACAGGCTGTTTTTGTTTGGTTTGGCTTTTTACCTGTTGGCTCCTCATCTTTGAGGTTTGCTCTGACAGCTCTGAAGCTTGGGTAATATCCAACAATATACAGAAAGTTTGGAAATAATTAGGTTGTGTGATATTAATACATTCCCATCCTAAAAACCACAGTTTTAAAATATTCCTATTGTTTCCCCTGTCCTCTGCTCATTTGACAGTTACCAGGAGTTTTGGCAGAGGGGTAGAGAAGTGCATATGTTGTCACCTGCAGCTCTGCTGCCTCAATAGCCCATATTAGGAATTAGCATGGTGTAGATTAAGTACAACTACACAGTAGTCATCAATTTCCAATGTTATCAATACATTAGAAAAGGGCTTTGGTTTCCAATTAAGTACTGAATGATTGAAAGAAAAATGTGTTGTTACAGATTGTTGAGAAACAGCTCTACCTCCATTTACCCTTTCATTAAGAAACAGGGATAAGAAATACTGTGATATTAGGATATCTAGAATTTGGAAGATGTGGAATCATCCTGCTGAGGCCAAGGGCAATCCAGAAAATAAGCTGTGATTCAGACTCTGGTGTGCCTTGTGGATGCCATGGGTCATCCAGGAGGCTTGTTACCTGGATGATGAGGAACTACCAGGGAGGAATTCATTCTAAGGTTAAAAAAAGTGTCATCCTGGCATAGTGACTTTGACCCAGTTCAAAAGCCTGGGTTGTTGAAGAGGAGCTAAATTCTAGGAATGGTGTGTTTACAGTGAGTGCTGTGTTTCCCAGATTTTCCCATCCATTCATAAGGATCTGAACATTTTAGAAAGAGTGAGTGAGAACTCAGAATAAGAGTTGAATGAGCCACTCACTGAGAGTGCAGTAGGAGGTTAGCTCAGCAGGTCTGTGTTGTCCAAACCCTGCACTTTCCAAAGAAAGTTCTGTTCTTTGACAGCCTTTTAGGAGATAAACTCCAAACCCTTGGAATATCCCACCTGATAATAATGTCTTTGTTTATCTAGAGCTTTGAGTTATGCTAGATAGTTAATGGTAACAATGTGATTTATAGTGGGGGCTTTGGGCCACCTGTATCAGTCTGGACCTCTGGAGGGGCTGGCAACTACGTTCAGTCATGCAGACAGTCTGCCATGCTTATATGCCCCAGTAACCACACTGGATGCCAGGCTTGGGGGAGCTTTCTGGGAAGCAATGTTCTGTGCATGTTTCCTCACCTCACTGCTGGGAGAATTAAACATTATTTGGTTCCATTTCCAAGCTGCTGAAAAACTGTAATGCTGTTGGAGATAAATCAGTAACGTAGCTTAAATCAAAAGGAGAAATGTTGATTGTGTAGGTTTTGTAGAATTTTTTTTAAATGTTGATGAAAGAAGGGAAAACCAACTATGTAGAAAAGGGAGCCTTTATTATGAACACACAATTCTCTAAAACAAGTGAAAAAATACCAGTGTGAAATAAAAGTAAAGAAAAAAAGAAACAATTCAGATATCACCACATAAGATTATGCTTAATCTTACATGTTACACTTACATGTTTTATTTTATTTTAGACAGAGCCTTACTGTCACCCAGGCTGGAGTGCTGTGGCATGATCTCAGCTCACTGCAATCTCCACCTTCTGGGTTCAAGCAATTCTTGTGCCTCAGCCACCCGAGTATCTGGGATTACAGGTATGTACCACCACACCTGGATAATTTTTTCTGTGTTTTTGGTAGACACGGGGTTTCGCCATGTTGGCCAGGCTGGTCTGGAACTCCTGACCTCAAATGATCTGCCTGTGTCAGCCTCCTAAAGTGCCGGGATTACAGGTGTGAGCCACTGTGCCCGGTCACTTAAATGAAACATCTGACTGCATTGCTGTATTCAATATATCTGAATATGTTATACAGAAAAGTGTTTTGAAAGCCCAATGAAAATTAATAACCAAATAAAATGTTCTACTTACAGCCATTTTTTACTTACCTTTAGAGTAATTTTGTTTTGTAACATGAAAAAACAGATATGTTGTTCATCTTGTCAAAAACATTTATGTGTAGAACTGTATTTTAAAACAAGCAAGTACAAAAGAGAAATAAAGTGTGTGAATATTTTATGACCTCTCAAATTAGCCTTACTTGAAAAGACCATCACTCCATGGCCAATGGATCTACTTGATCCCGAAATAACTGTGAGTGGAGTGTGTCTGTTACTATCAGGAGGCCAACTGTATGGCGACAAGAAGAAAGGCTTTTGACACCCCTGGGATTTCTATGGCCAATTAAAATGGAAAGCAGCAGCAGGAAACCAGTTGACATTTTTTAAAGAAAGAAATGACAAGTCTCTCAGCCAGAACCTTTTAGTCATCATTTCTTGAAAACAACTATACGTCATACAGTTGCATGCAGGGAAATAAATGGAATATGTACTTTGTAAAAGAGTTTGGCAATTAGCAAGTTACAATTATCATCCCTGAAAGTTATAAAGGAAGGTCAGTCTAATAGTATAGTTTTGTATTTGGGGCAGTGTTTTGATAGAGGTGTTTGAGCAACATACATTAAGCAGAGGCAGGCAGATGAATGGATGGCTCTATTCTCTCTAAATCCATCACCACTTTCGTGACACTACTGAAGCATATCTCTTCACTGCCTGCCAGTTTGCTGGAGTCCTTGTACAACTGTAGTACATCCATCAGTACAGACTGTTCCTGCTGAATAATAGTAGTATAGAGGCCGGGTGCAGTGGCTCACGCCTGTAATCCCAGCACTTTGGGAGGCCAACGTGGGTGGATCACCTGAGGTCAGGAGTAAGAGACCAGCCTGGCCAACCTGGTGAAACCCCATCTCTACTGAAAATAAAATTAAAAAAAAACATAAATAAATAGCTGGGCATGGTGGTGGGAACTTATAATCCCAACTACTTGGGAGGCAGAGGCAGGAGATTCACTTGAACCTGGGAGGTGGAGGTTGCAGTGAGCCGAGATCATGCCATCGCACTCCAGCCTGGGTGACACAGTGAGACTCTATCTCAAAAAAAAAAAAAAAAAAAAGTACAAAATAACAGGACAGCCTGTTATTACTGATTGAAGTTGTTAGCATTGAGGTTCAAAGAGGAATCCGACTTTTTTGGTCTAAATTAAAAATAGTAAGCATGGTACATAAATTAATGCAATTCGTCTACCTGTGAACTTCTCTTATAATAGTCCCTCAAAAAGCAGGAACTTGAAAAGAATGATAATTCAGCCTCACAGCTGAAAGTATTTTAGTGGTATTTTTTGACATTTTGTTGGCTTATAAGTGAACCATGCCACAGAATGCAATGGACAAAGGGACATTTCTTTTGCCATAGCATCTTTGACAAGTGAAACTCCCCAGTTAGACTATAAATAAAAACAGCTGTGAAATTTCAGACAAGTTCCACAAACTGAAGATGGATCAAATTTAAAAATGAAACAGTTATTGTGAAGTTTACGTTCCTCCAGCTTTTAAATATCATTACAAACAATGTAATAACACAATTTAGACTAAGAGTGGTTTTTCAGAATGAAACCAGAAGATTCCAACATTAATCTAGAAAATTTATTTTGGTATGGATCCTTTTCTACTACTATTATTAAAAAATAGGTAGAGAAATTTTTTTCTATTAATAGAACTATTAAGTTACACATTTGATTAAAGCCATTTTAAAGTAGACTCACACATGGAATGAGATTGAGAGCCTTAATACCTACTGAAAAGCCAAGTTTGAAATGTTAAAAGTCTATCATTTGAATAGAAGTCATTTATTATTCAGAGCTCTCTCAGATGTTGTAAATATTTTATAAATGATACAACCAGCCTCATCTTATGAGAGTTTAGCCAGCAATGCTCTTTAAAAAATCTGGATGAATTAAGTGTCATTTGCTCAAATGCAAAACAGAAATGGAGATAAGTTATGAGAACAGTTTTTTTGTTTGTTTGTTTTTTTGTTTGAGGCAGAGTCTTGCTCTGTTGCCCAGCCTGGAGTGGTGGAGTGGCATGATTTCGGCTCACTGCAGCCTCTGCCTCCTGGTTTCAAGTGATTCTTCAGCCTCAGCCTCCTGAGTAGCTGGGATTATAGGAAGGTGCCACCACACCCAGCACATTTTTGTATTTGTAGTAGATACGGGGTTTCATCATGTTGGCCAGGTTGGTTTCAAACTCCTGACCTCATGACCCGCCCGCTTCGACCTCCCAAAGTGCTGGGATTTCAGGCACGAGCCACTGCACCTGGCTGAAGACAGTTTTTTAAAATTGTAAATGGTAGAGGAAGGAAAAGACCTTTAAATTAGTAAAGGAGTCTTATTAATATAAGAAATAGCTCCCTAATAAAGATGTAGGGCCTTTAAGATTAAATTTGTCAACCCAGCACCCTGCCAACCTCAATTTAGCAGAAACTCCAGGCAGTTAATTACCTTGCCCAAAATTGCAGAGGCAGTTGGCACCTGACCCAGAATATGTCTCCTAATTTGTTCTAAACTTGATCTGTTTTACTATATTATTAGAACATTAGACTATATTATGTATTATATATACCCAAAAATGTTATAGTTGGATTACTGAAGTTGCCTTTTGAGGGTAATGTTCTTTGGTTTCTTTTCAGACATATTTTTTTTAAGCGATCCTTTATTCTGAGTAGTTCCAGGTCCTATGGCACTTATAAGTAGGGGTGATAATTTTGTATGTTTCTAATTGGGAGAAGCTTCAGGAACTCTGCAGCTATACAGAGAAGTTCCTTCTCAATTGCCCCCAAGACTGCTGCTCCTGATGCAATCACTGTAACTCCTAGATCACTGCTTTCAGAGATTTTGTGAGACAATTGATGGTGATGTTATTCAGAAGTCCTTTCCTTCTCTCCTATTGACACAGAAAATCATAAACTTAGATCTTAGTTTCCCTGTGTGTTTCACACATCACTAGAGCCCCTGCAAATATCACACTGACGCAGTTTAATTGAGGCCCCTGTGTGTCTGTGTGAATGTTTCCCAACTAGGAGAGAATTGACAGATAATGAACATTCATGACTCACCTAGACAAGATTTCGAAGGTTAGGTCATGCTAGTAAAGTGTCCCTGCATTGCAGTTGTCTATAGATTTCTATGCATGAAGATAAAATTAAACTCAGCCACAAAATTACCTACATGCTTTGATTTATACCTGCAGATGCAGACACCACTAGGCTCCTCTGAGAGCCTGGGTCCTCAGTTCTTGCAAGAGCAACCAGCTCGCTTTCCTGAGCTCCTCACTGATTGGTCAGCTCAGTGAGCATGCAGGTGGTGGGGCTGCGTGGGGCCACGTCCCCTGCAGGCCTGCCCTCTCACTAAGGGGCCGCCCATGGTTGCTGTGGACTCAGGGAGAGGGTGGCTCTCTGAGGCCTCTGTCCCCACGGTATGCCAGCTCCTCATCCTGGGAAAGGAAGCAAGGACCCAGGAATGGGGAGTGCTGGGAATGCTGCCCTGAAGAATGGAGGCCAAGTGGACGGGATCCTAGGACTTTGCCCCAGGGCTCCTTCCAGCCACCCCTTCCCCTTTGAGTGGAATGGCTATCACCCCGAGGGTGGGGCCCAGGCTCCCTCCCAAGCCCTGTGTGCTATGGCTCTCCTTTCAGACACTCCATTTCCTTAGTGTATCTTTGCACTCACAAGGTTCAAGAGTCACCTCTAACATCCTACATTGGTGTATAAGGATGCTTATGATTTTTTCACACTGATTTTTATCCTGAGACTTTGCTGAAGTTGCTTATCAGCTTAAGGAGATTTTGGGCTGAGATGTTGGGGTTTTCTAAATATACAATCATGTCATCTGCAAACAAAGAAAATTTGATTTTCTCTCTTCCTATCTGAATATCCTTTATTTCTTTCTGTTGCCTGATTGCCCTGGCCAGAACTTCCTATACTATGTTGACTAGGAGTGGTGAGAGAGGGTATCCTTGTCTTGTGCTGGTTTTCAAAAGGAATGCTTCCAACTTTTGCCCATTCAGTATGATATTGGCTATGGGATATCTTTTAGTATTTTGAGATACGTTCCATCAATACCTAGTTTATTGAGAGTTTTTAGCATGAAGAGCTGTTGAATTTTATCGAAGGCCTTTTCTGCATCTACTGAGATAATCATGAGGGTTTTGTCACTGGTTCTGTTTATGTGATGGATTACGTTTATTGATTTGCCTATGTTGGACTGGCCTTTTATCCTAGTGATGAAGCTGATTTGATCGTAGTGGATAAGTTTTTGATGTGCTGCTCGATTTGGTTTGCCAGTATTTTACTGTGGATTTTCGCATCGATGGTCATCAGGGATATTGACCTGAAATTTTCTTTTTTTGTTGTGTCTCTGCCAGGTTTTGGTATCAGGATGATGCTGGTCTCATAAAATGAGTCAGGGAGGAGTCCCTCTTTTTCTATTGTTTGGAATAGTTTCAGAAGGAACAGTACCAGCTCCTCTTTGTACCTCTGGTAGAATTCGGCTGTGAATCCATCTGGTCCTGGGCTTTTTTTTGGTTGGTTGGCTATTAATTACTGCCTCAATTTCAGAACTTGCTATTGGTCTATTTAGGGATTCGACTTCTTCCTGCTTTAGTCTTGAGAGTGTGCATGCTTCCAGGAAATTATCCATTTCTTCTAGATTTTCTAGTTGATTTTCATAGAGGTGTTTATAGTATTCTCTGATGGTAGTTTGTATTTCTGTGGGATCAGTGGTGATATCCCTTTTAATTTTTTTTTTTTAGTCTATTTGATTCTTCTCTCTTCTTTAATAGTCTAGCTCAGTCTATCTATTTTGTTAATCTTTTCCAAAAAACAGCTCCTGTATTCACTGATTTTTTTGAAGGGTTTTTCATGTCTCTGTCTCCTTCAGTTCTGCTCTGATCTTAGTTATTTCTTCTGCTAACTTTCGAATTTGTTTGCTCTTGCTTCTCTAGTTCTTTTAACCGTAATGTTAGGGTGTCGATTTTAGATTATTTTAGATTATGTTAAGTATTTAACATAATGTGTTTAATAAATTTTTCTTACCTTTTTGATTGTTGATAGGGAATGTGAGAATGCTTCTAACAATGGTGAAGCGAGAGGGATAGCTTTTCTTTCATACACGCGGAAATTTCATTGGGGAATCTTAGAGGACATTGGAAGAGAAACAGCTATATTTGTTCCTTTTAGTGTACACAGATTAACTCATATATCAGTTTCTTTAGGTTTTACTTTAGGTTTGGGGGTACATGTGCAAGTTTGTTATATAAATAAATTGCATGACACAGGGGTTTGGTATAGATTATTTTGCCACCCAGGTTATAAGCATAGCACCTGATGGGTGGTTTTCGTCCTCACCTTCCTCCTACCCTCCACCCTCAAGTAGGTCCAGTTGTCCATTGTTCCCCTCTTCCTGTCCCTATGTACTCAAAGTTTTTAATATGAGTTTTTCATGTTCCTAATTTAGCTTTCTATTGTCACAGCTTTCTGATTTTGTTTTCTTTAAAGTACCAGAGAAAATTGAATTCTCAAAAATGATGATTTTCTATTATGATTCCAGTAATAACCTGTGTAGTAGAAAAGTAAAGACAACTTTTCTACCCAGTGAGAAATATGTAATTAACTGGATGCAAAAACTCATAAATTTATACTGCCATGTGAAATATTAGTTGCACTCTTATAGAACCATATTTTCAAAACAGTTTGAGAAAATGTCTGCAGAGACAATGGAGACAATACTCATTTTTAAGAAGCTCAATTTAGTTTTCAGCTCTTCTATAGTGATAATTCATACAAGCAGTGTATTTGGAAAGCTTTGTTCTGCTTGGTGGTGACAAAGTGCTGGTTTTGCAAGCTGCTTAATACATTGAGCATTATAGATGGAGACTGTATGTAAAAACAAATTTGTATGATGGTACAGATTTTTTATGACTGCTGAAAACTATTCCTAGCAATTGATGGTACATATCTGATGTGAAACCACGTTTAGGAAAGCATTCTTTGCAGCATTATAGTTTTCTGAAACAAACACAGCACTATGGATAAAAATCTCATATAAAAAGCTCCCAGAAAATATTTCAAATGTGTTTTTCACTGTATTTCTTTATCTGCTTAAACCCCAATTTTTATACCCATGGACATTGCTTCTTTTACTAAAATACAGTTAATAGCATCAATCACTAAATTGCTTAAAAATACTTTCCTTATTGTGTATTATTTCTACCCTTTTGATGGTCTTATTAAATAAGATACTTTTGTATGCTTTACATAATGGGTTGTGACAGTATTTCATGAAAACATGTCCTTTGAATTGTAGGACATTTTGTAAATGTAGAAATTAAAGTTTGTGTTTGTAATCCTTTCTGCACATTAAAAAAATAGAAACTGTTTGCTTTTTTTTCCCATCATCTGTCAATTAAGCAGTTTGTTGTTCCACCAATTGGGACTGGAAAACTAATATTAATACCTGAAAGGTTTACAGAAAATGAGTACTTTTTTGAAATGATTTTTGCGTTTTACATTTTAAATATCCCTCTGATATTGCTGAACCATCATGTCCCATATTGATTTCAATATATGCAAAGAAGCTACTTTCCAACATTAGCTTTTAATGCATTTTCATTTACTATGTAGCTGACATTGGAGAGGATCTTGCTGCAAAGAGAAAAAGGATTGAAAGGGATACAAAAGCTTGCAGCAAAACAAAGAACAGAATTAAACGTGTTTGAGAACAATACGACTAAAAAGGTATGATTGTTGGCTTTTTTGCATAATGAGATTATATATATATATATATATATATATATATATATATATATATATATATCATTTCTTTGTGTTTGTTGGTGCAAATAATTTCAAAAACTATCCTGTACATACTGGCGTCTCTGGTGAAAAACATATTTTTACTTAACTGTTCCCTAAGCATGTAAGTTTTAGTTTTATAACCTCAGTTTAACAGAGTTGAGAGATATTACCTAGAAGCCAATGAAGATGACCTCTTTTTGCCTTCCAGATAAAAATAGTCTCCCTGTAAAATCAATTTTCATCCATTTCTAGAAATACGGTAGCTGAATATAAGATAAATGTCTTCAACATTTAGTCTGTAGATCCTTAAGATATTCATTTTTGTAGAAAGGGATAACCTTATGTTGCAAATAAGTTATCTATTTTAGTTAAATTGTTTTCACTATTCCTTTTACAAAATCATTATTGTGCCAAAGTGGAGAAATAGTTAAGTGAAGTATTTCTTTTGAGAAATCTTACAGGATGAATGGCTATGATATTCTTGAACCTACTTATGAGAACCCATATGTTGTTCAGTAAGAGGAAATGAAAAGTAAACTGCTCTTAGAGAAAATGAATGTTTCTGGGAAATTGATAGTGCAGTAAACCCTCCTTTGTCTTCAGCACATAAAGAATGTAAGACAGCTGCTCTAGTGGTCAGTTAGGAAGGAATCCCTTCAGAATGAGAATAACCATTTCACCTTTCCCCCAAAACAAGATTTCAGCTGCTGTTACTCCCTTGCTACTTTATAGTATAAATTATGTCAAGTCAGTTTTGGTTTGAATAGGATTAATTTTTCATCTCTCTATGACATATGACTGTGTTACTTATTATGTGTTAGAGGCAGAAACATAGTTGTGGACATTCTCTGAAGTTGCTAAATGTCCTTGAAGAATACATCACAGACAAGCAGAAAGATAATGAAGAAGGAAGAAGAAGGAGAAGAAGAACTAATTGTTGGTATCAGCCTTAGTTTTAATATTAATCTATTGTATCAATGTCTCAGGTAGTAAGAGTTCATGCAGACATCCAGCAAAGAAGAGAGCATGAGCCCAGAGAGGGGGCCCATTAGTGGACTAATGGTCTAGGGAAATATAATTGCCACACAGCACTAGGGGTCCAACTGAGGTCAGTGTCGTAGCGATTAAGAACTTAAAGTCAGTCCAGTCGGTCTGTTTGTGCAAGAGCCACTATAGGGTTGGGTTGGGGTGTAGCCAAGCATGTTGACAGAGGGAGACTTGGGCAGGGCATAGATGCAGGGATGGGGTTATGATGACTGGCTGTGGAATTTCAGCTGGGACTGAGTTACCCGAGCACATGGGGGTGGGGCATTGGGCAGTGAAAAGTGCTCTATTCAGTGGGTGTTAGGTCCCTACAGATTCCTGAGCTGTGGTACTGAAGTGAGTGACCTACAATTGCAGGGAGGTAGTGGCTGGGAAGATTGAGAAACAGCTGAGTGCAGTGGTCAGGGGTTGGGAGTCTGCAGCCACATTGCTTTGGCTCCAACTCCGGTTTGACCATTGCTAGCTTGGAAATGTGGGCAAATTATCTCTGTGCCTCAGTTTCCTTATCTACGAAAGGAGACACGGTAAGAGTACCTACCTCAGCATTGTTTGGAGGATCAAAGGGTTCCTATGTAATGGGTTTATTTAAATTTCTCAGGATGCAATCTCACCCATGGTTGTTCTTTATCACTGCTATCATTAATATTACGTGAGATGTTGCAGACATTGGGAATAACAAAATCTAGATGACTGTGTGAGTGAGTGCCATGTAGAGGAGAGGAGAACACTATTGTTGGAGATGAGGTCAAGGTGCAGAAAGGCAGTCATTATTGCAAGGTTCATTTGTGTGCATACTGAAATGACCAAGTGTTTAAAACCTTAGTAAGAAAGAACATTTCTTAGTTAATTTCTGTATAGATCTTACTGATGTGTGGTCAACAAATTGTAGGAAGGGTCATCAAATACTCTTCATTTGAAATCAAGAATTAGGACATACATGTTGAATTTGTGTAAGAAAGAAAATTCTTTACTCAATAACTGATTTAAAAAATTATGTTGTTTTAGCATATGAGTGGTGAACAGAATTGTTTAAAAAAAAGGATTCAGAAGTATTGATTTAAAGAGTATCCTTTTAAAGCTAATGCAGAATTTGTTTTGTAAGTATTAAAATTTGCCCAATTTTAATCAGTTTTTAGTTTTGTGCTTCTAGAAAATATTTCAAGAGCAACAAGAGAGAGAAGTGACAATGAGATGGGAAAGGAACTGAAAGAGATTGAGCTCCCACATGAGCAATTCACAAAGGTCTTTTCTATTTGGTAACACAATACATTCTTACAAAATACAACATGTGCATAAAAATAGAAGATAGTCTACTAGTTTCTGAATGTATGGAAAGACCTTTTAAATTACTTACCATTTTCCCTTTGAACGTACTGTTCCAGATTTAACATAATTGGTAAACATATTTTTAGGAGTCATGAATAGTTTTGTGGAAGTTATTTATAACAGGAAAAGATAAATTGGAAATTTTACCTAGTAATATACATCTTGTATATAAAATTTATACTTTATGACACATTAATGAAGATTTTATATTCGGTTTTTAGGACATCAGCAACCAATCTTTAGTGGAAGGCAGGAAGTCCAAATATCCTTTCTGGATGTCTTTTTTACTTGTCTTGTTTCAACAGTTTTAGTTAAATAGGAAGTAGGCAAGTGTTAACTACTTAGTATGTCTTTTATTTCCTGCTGTAACGTAGGAGTGTTTTATGGCATACTCACTTTCAAAATTATTAGTGACTAGTAATGATTTTACATGACAATTTGTAGTCATAAGAGATGGTTCAGATGTGTAACAGAATGGGAAAGCCAGCAGATCTTTAACACGTTGTGAATTGGGAATTATCTGCTGTCATACAGCACATTAGTAAATTGTCATTGGACAATGACCTCTTCTTCATGTAGAAGTGTATTATTTAGGAAACAATGGAATTTTCTTTTCAGAGGTATTCTTTTTGATAACCTTGTGAAAAGAAATGTGCATATTTCACTCTTCTACACTAACTGATGTGTTAAACTGGGAAAAGAGTATGAAAATAAAATTTTAGAGCAACTTGAGGATTATCTATACGCAAAGCAGTTACTTATATAGAAGTCACATATAGAGAACATGTTGCTATAATGCTCCCCAGAAACCATTTATTAATTGGTACAAACATGAGACTAGAAAAGTTTTCCTGTCAACATTAATGCTACATGTTACCACTTAGGGTAGGAACTTTGCTGTCACCTTGGACTCTTCTGAGTCCATTATCCTTCCCATCCAGTTTTCACCAGGCAACTTTCACCTCTGCAATGGTCCTTTAATTTCTTTCTTTAAATTCCCAATGAGGATGCCCTAGTTCAAGACCTCATTCTCGCTTGTACTATTAAACTCTTTTCTGAGTTCTCTGTTCTCTTCTGAGCCATGTTTTTTTTTTTTTTTTTTTTTTTTTTTTTTTCCTAATCTCACTCTGTCATACAGGCTAGAGTGAAGTATGATCTTGGCTCACTGCAACCTCTGCCTCGCTGGTTCAAGTGATTCTTCTGCCTTAGCCTCCCAAGTAGCTGGGATCACAGGCATGGGCCACCAAGCCCAGCTATTTTTTGTATTTTTAGTAGAGATGGGGCTTCACCATGTTGGCCAGGCTGGTCTCGATCTCTTGACCTCGTGATCCACCCACCTCAGCCTCCCAAAGTGCTGGGATTACAGGTGTGAGCCACTGTGCCCGGCCCTGAGCCACACCCTTCATTGATTGGTGATACTATCTTCCTAAAACTCTTCCCTTCATAAAATGCTTCCCTAGCCCTTCCCTCTTCCCAGCATGTCAGTGGTACCCATGTCTCAGTTCTTAGATATTCAGAGACTCTCCCATTACATGATGACTCCCTTTTAGGCTTGTTTTGCCGCCCTCCATCTTTTCTCCCACCTCTCCAGGTTATAGCCTTCCCTGACAGGACTCACTGTTACTACCATGCTTTGCTCATGCTCTCCCCTCACAATGCTTTAATTTTTTTTTTAAATGATTGAAATCTTGTGTTAAGTCAGTTCACATCAGTCTGCTTGGCTACATGTCCAAATGAGTTGCCCTTCCATAGCAGTTACACAATTTTTGTATTACTTTTTTTTTTACTCATGCATTTGCTCATGTCACAGGAATATGGAAGAGATTGTATATATATATATATATATATATATATATATATATATATATATATATATTTATTTCTTCCTCAGCATTAACACACAACATTTTAGGGAATAGAAACTGCTGAACTATTTGCTGAGGGAATAGTATATGTTTCAAACATAGTTATGTTTTCTCTAACTTGAGGTCCTATCATAGACCATTTTATCCCTTCAATGGGAACCATGTTATGTGGACTATTTGTGATAACAAATCGGTCACTATCTGGTGAAAAAAAAAATAGGGTATTTTATAAGACTGCCAGTTTTTCTGTCTTTGTTCTAGCTTGTCTGTTACATGTTCATCAAACCATTATTTTCAAGGAAACTACATGACTGTTGGACCTGCTGTAATAATATTTCACTGAAGTCAGGTAGCATGATGCCTCCAACTTTGATTGTTTTGCTTAGGATTGTCTTGGCTATGTGGGCTCTTTTTTGGTTCCATATGAAATTTAAGGTGTTTTTTTCCAATTCTGTGAAGAAAGTCAATGGTAGCTTGTTGGGAATAGCACTGAATCTATAAATTACTTTAGGCAATATGGCCATTTTCACAATATTGATTCTTCCTAACCATGAGCATGGAATGTGTTTGTATCCTCTCTTATTTCCTTGAGCAGTGGTTTGTGGTTCTTCTTGAAGAGATCCTTCACATCCCTTGTTAGTTATATTCCTAGGTATTTTATTATCTTTGTAGCAATTGTGAATGGGAATTAGCTCATGACTTGGCTTTCTGTTTGTCTCTTACTGGTATTTAGGAATGCTTGTGATTTTTGCATATTGATTTTGTATCCTGAGACTTTGCCCAAGTTGCTTATCAGCTTAAGGAGATTTTGGGTTGAGATGATGGGGTCTTCTAAATATACAATCATGTCATCTGCAAATAGAAACAATTTGAATTCCTCTTTTCCAAATTGAATACTCTTTATTTCTTTCTCTTGCCTGATTGCCCTGGCCAGAATTTCTGATACTATGTTGAATAGGAGTGGTGAGAGAAGACATCCTTGTCCTGTGCCAGTTTTCAAAGGGAATACTTCTACTTTTTGCCCATTCATTATGATGCTGGCTATGGGTTTGTCATAAATAGCTCTTACTATTTTGAGATATGTTCCATCAATACCCAGTTTATTTAGAATTTTTGATATAAAGCATTGTTGAATTTTGTCAAAGGTCTTCTCTGCATCTATTGAGATAGTAATGTGGTGGTTGTCATTGGTTATTTTTATTTGATGAATTATGTTTATTGATTTACATATGTTGAACTCAGCCTTGCATCCCAAACTATACTACAAGGCTACTGTAATCTAAACAGTATGGTACTGGTACCAAAACAGAGATATAGACCAATGGAACAGAACAGAGGCCTCAGAAGTAACACCACACATCTATAACCATCTGATCTTTGACAAACCTGACAAAAACAAGCAATGCAGAAAGGATTCCCTATTTAATAAATGGTATTGGGAAAACTGGCTAGCCATGTGCAGAAAGCTGAAACTTTCCTTAAGCCTTATACAAAAATAAACTCCAGATGGATTCAAGATTTGAACATAAGACCTGACACCATAAAAACCCTAGAAGAAAACCTAGGTAATACCATTCAGGACATAGGCATGGACAAGGACTTCATAATTAAAACACCAAAAGCAATGGCAACAAAAGCCCGAATAGACAAATGGGATCTAGTTAAACTGAAGAGCTTCTGCACAGCAAAAGAAATAATTATTAGAGTGAACCAGCAACCAACAGAATCGGAAAAAATTTTTGCAATGTACCCATCTGACAAAGGGCTAATATCCAGAATCTACAAAGAACTTAAAAAATTTTACAAGAAAAAAACAACCCCATCAAAAAGTGGGCAAAAGATATCAACAGACACTTCTCAAAAGAAGACATTTATGCAGCCAACAAGCATATGAAAAAATGCTCATCATCACTGGTCATTAGAGAAATGCAAATCAAAACCACAATGAGATACCATCTCATGCCAGTTGGAATGGCAATCATTAAAAAATCTGGAGACAACAGATGCTGGAGAGGACATGGAGAAATATGAATACTTTTACACCATTGGTGGGAGTGTAAATTAGTTCAACCATTGTGGAAGACAGTGTAGCAATTCCTCAAGGATGCAGAACTAGGAATACCATTTGACTCAGCAATCCCATTACTGGGTATATACCCAAAGGATTATAAATCATTCTTTTATAAAGACACATGCACATGTATGTTTATTGCGGCACTGTTTACAATAGCAAAGACTTGGCACCAACCCAAATGACTGCCAATGATAGACTGGATAAAGAAAATGTGGCACATATACACCATGGAATACTATGCAGACATAAAAAAGATAAAAGTTTGTGTCCTTTGCAGGGACATGGATAAAGCTGGAAACCATCATTCTCAGCAAACTGCCACAAGAACAGAAAACCAAATCCGCTTATGTTCTCACTAATAAGTGGGTGTTGAACAGTGAGAACACATGAGCACAGGGAGGGAAACATCACACACCGGGGCCTGTCAAGGGGTGGGGAACTAGGTAAGGGATAGCAGGGAGTGGGGGGATAGGGGAGGGGTAGAATTAGGAGAAATACCTAATGTAGATGACGGAGTGATGGATGCAGCAAACCACCATGGCATGTGTATACCTATGTAACAAACCCACACATTACATACATGTATCCCAGAACTTAAAGTATATAAAAAAAATTTGACTGCAATCTGGTATTAAAAAATTTAAAAGTATTTGGAGCTCCATGTATTGATTACAGTTTTTAAATTTGAAATAAATACAAGCATCCTTTAAATATTAAAAGCTGTTTCCTTTTGACACTTAATTTACCCTATTTGAAATGCCAGATGTAAAGGGATACTCTGTCAGTGAACTAGACTTTTTGTTCTAGAGTATCGAGGACTTGGAAAAGTATGATGAAAGCACTCTTTTTGGTGAAAAAAGTCAACTTAAAAAATAAATCGCCTTGTTCCGAAATAAAACTGTGTCAGAGACTGTAAGCAGTGCATATTTAATCATCTTCAGAATTCAGGATTGATGTAAGTACTGGACTATTTTATTTGTAGAAATGCGCATTGCAATTGAATTTCTTTTCTTTTTTTTTTTTTTTTGAAACAATCCGCCACAAGAGTTGGCACTTATTCAGATGTTTATTCAACCTCTATTCTGATGACTGACGAAAGAACTTGAACCTATGTTATATGATACAAGTATAACTTGAGCTACACTAAACCACATGAGTGTTTAGTTAATTCTTGTATAAATTAGTATACCTCCTCTATCATCAGTCTGTTAAATGCCAGACCTTGTTTCTATGATCTGTTGAAGGAAGCCTAAACAGTTCTGCGAGAAAGCAGCAATTCCACAGTTACATACACGATCAATTAAATTTTAACATTAAAGATAATTTAGTTTTCGGTTTGGCTTCTGTGGATCTGTATCAGTTCCAAAAATGTAGAAAGCATGGGCATGGAAAAGCACATTTCTCTCTAATAAAAGAGGACAAAACCTATTTTATTTTTGCATTCTTTTTTATTTGCTCATTAGATTAAAGAGACAATTCCAATTAAAGTATGCTTCAAAAAACATATGATATGGCCTTACCAAAATTATTAAAAGTACCTTAATGTCTGTGTTCTTGAAAAAAAATTATACTACTGTAAATTATTAAGACAACTGAACAGGATATATTAATATCAGTGCTGAGCCACTGGTTTGTGGGTATGTCATGTCCACAAAGACATCAAAATGCCATTTAGTTCGTTTTGGTCCACCATTCAATGATACCTCCCCTTAGCATTGAATGAAAGTATTTTATTTACATTTATGTATGCTTACAATTACTTCACATCTATGGCAAAGCAAATTATGTAGGGTGCTTTGTTTTTCAAGTTTGGTATTTGTGGAGTATGTGGAAGTTTAAGTATACATGTATCTAAAAACCTGAATGATGAATTCTCCTACCTTTTGTAATGTGTAGTTTTTACATGTAAAAACATACAAAATGTTCATTTGGAAACAATCTAGTAAATATGAAATTCAGAATATATTTGGAGTAAGTTCACTAAATATATTGTTTTGCTGAGTTTCTGAACTTCCATTCATGAATTGTTCAAAACATAGTACCCCTATTGGGAGGAGAGGAGCAACTTCCTCTCATTTTTCCTTGTGCTTTTCATTTTAATTGGCCCTATATACCACTCTTATCTTTTCAAGGTTTTCCAAGTTGAAGACATAAAACAAGTTCATTCAGATTCTGTTTTTTTCTGCCTGCAATCACTTATACAGAAATAAGTAAGTCTTTATGAGGAGCATTTAATTCCTAAAGTTCGCATTTTCATAAAGGATTTTCCTTTTACCTAAAGCATGTGTTGGTGCCTAAGTCTAATTACTACAAGTTTCTAAGAAGATCCTTATGTGTGAGATCTCTTTCCGTAGTTACAGAGGCAAAATAAGCACTGTGCAGAGGTCCACATGAGAGCTCTATTATACATACTGGGCTATCTGACTATTTATAGTGGAAGGATGGAAAGAGGCCACAATGTACTTAGTGATCAAATAGTTGGTAATTCTGCCACCCCTTCCTACCTCAAATGAGTAACTGTGTAGTTGAAGCCATTCTGGCAGATATTCTGAAGGGAAGAAATTTTTTGCCCTTAAAAGTTATTAGGTGTGTTGAAACTATTCCAAACAATACAAAAAGAGGGAATCCTCCCTAACTCTTTCTATGAGACCAACATCATCCTGATACCAAAACCTGGCAGAGACACAACTAAAAAAGAAAACTACAGGCCAATATCCATGATGAACACTGATGCAAAAATCTTCAATAAAACACTGGCAAACCAAATCCAACAGCACATCAAAAAGCTTATCCGCCACGATCAAGTAGGCTTCATCCTGGGGACGCAAGGCTGGTTCAACATATGCAAATCTATAAACATAATCCACCACATAAACAGAACCAAAGACAAAAACCTCATGATTATATCAATAGATGCAGAGAAGACCTTCGACAAAATTCAACAGCCTTTATGCTAAAATCTCTCAATAAACTAGGTATCGATGGAACATATCTCAAAATAATAAAAGCTATTTATGACAAACCCACAGCCAATATCATACTGAATGTGCAAAAACTAGAAGCATTCCCTTTAAAAACTGGCACTTGACCAGGATGCCCTCTATCACCACTCCTATTCAATATAGTATTGGAAGTTCTAGTCAGAGCAATTAGGCAAGAAAAAGACATAAAGTACATTCAATTAGGAAAAGAAGAAGTCAAATTGTCACTATTTGCAGATGACATGATAGTATATTTAGAAGACCACATCGTCTCAGTCCAAAACCTCCTTAAGCTGATAAGCAACTTGGGCAGTCTCAGGATACAAAATCAATGTGCAGAAATCACAAGCATTATTATACACCAAGAACAGACAAACAGAGAGCCAAATCATGAGGGAACTCCCACTTATAATTGCTACAAAGAGAAAAAAATACCTAGGAATACAACTAACAAAGGATGTAAAAGATCTTTTCAAGGAGAACTACAAACCACTGCTCAAGGAAATAGGAGACAAACAGATGGAAAAATATTCCATGCTCATGGTTAGGAATAATCAATATTGTGAAAATGGCCATGCTGCCCAAAGTAATTTACTGATTCAATGCTATCCCCATCAAGCTACCACTGACCTTCTTCACAGAACTGGAAAAAAACGTTTTAAACCTCATATAGAACCAAAAGAGAGTCTACATAGCCAAGACAATCCTAAGCAAAAAGAATAAAGCTGGAAGTATCATACTACCTGACTTCAAACTATACTACAAGGCTACAGTAATCAAAACAGTATGGTAATGGTACCACAACAGAGATATAGACCAATGGAACAGAACAGAGGCCTCAGAAGTAACATCACACATCTATAACCATCTGATCTTTGACAAACCTGACAAAAACAAGCAATGCGGAAAGGATTCCCTATTTAATAAATGGTGTTGGGAAAACTGGCTAGCCATGTGCAGAAAGCTGAAACTGGACCCGTTCCTGACACCTTATACAAAAATTAATTCCAGATGGATTAAAGATTTAAACATAAGATCTGACACCATAAAAACCCTAGAAGAAAACCTAGGCAGTACCATTCAGGACACAGGCATGGACAAGGACTTCATAATTAAAACACCAAAAGCAATGGCAACAAAAGCCAAAATAGACAAATGGGATCTAGTTAAACTGAAGAGCTTCTGCACAGCCAAAGAAACAATTATTACAGTGAACCAGCAACCAACAGAATCGGAAAAAATTTTTGCAATGTACCCATCTGACAAAGGGCTAATATCCAGAATCGACAAAGAACTAAAGCAGATTTACAGGAAAAAAACAAACCCATTCAAAAGTGGGTGAAGGATATGAACAGACACTTTTCAAAAGAAGATATATATGTGGCCAACAAACATATGAAAAAATGCTCATCATCATTGGTCATTAGAGAAATGCAAATCAAAACCACATTGAGATACCATCTCATGCCAGTTAGGATGGAAATCATTAAAAAATCTGGAGACAACAGATTCTGGAGAGGACTTGGAGAAAAAGGAACACTCTTACGCTGTTGGTGGGAGTGTAAATTAGTTCAACCATTATGGAAGACAGTGTGGCGATTCCTCAAGGATCTAGAAATAGAAATTCCATTTGACCCAGCAATCCTACTACTGGGTATATATCCAAAGGATTATAAATTGTTCTATTATAAAGACATATGCAGATATATGTTGGTTGTGGCACTGTTTACAATAGCAAAAACCTAGAATCAACCCAAATGCCTGTCAATGATAGATTGGACAAAGAAAATGTGGCACATATACACCATGGAATACTATGCACCCATAAAAGATGGCGAGTTCGTGTCCTTTGTACAGACATGGATGAATCTAGAAACCAACATTCTCAGCAAACTGATACAAGAACAGAAAACCAAACGCCACGTGTTTTCACTCATAGGCGGGTGATGAACAATCAGAACACTTGGGCACAGGGAAGAAAACAACACTCACTGGGCTAGGTGTTGGGGTGGGGGAGATGGGGACAGGGAAGATGGGGAGGGATAACACTGGGAGAAATGCCTGATGTAGGCAGTGGGGTGGGGGTGGGTGGGTGGGGACGGAGACTGCAAACATCTATGGCATGTATAAACCTATGCAACAATCCTGCAAGATGCAGGATGTGCACATGTAACCCAGAGCCCAAAATACAATTTTTTAAAAAAGTTATTAGGGGTGTGTGTGTGTAAATGTGTGTATATACGTATATATATATGTGTGTGTGTATGTATATATACATACATAATATGCATATATGTAATGTGAATACACACACACACACATGAGACTTTGTTTTTAGAATTTTTAATTCACAACAAATTGATCTGAAGGTCTAGAGAGTTCTCATTTACCCCCTGTTCTCCCACCATGACATTCCTCACTATCCATATTACTTACCAGAGTGGTGCCTTTGTTACATTCCATGAAATTACATTGACACATCATTATCACCCCAAGTCCATGGATTACTTCAAGGTTCATTCTTGATTAGATTTTTTTTTTAGTGACTATTTCCTCATGTTTTCTGTGCTATAGCCTATTTTATTTTTCAGTAAGAGAACATTTAATTTTTTTATTTTCAATATTTTATTTTTTATTAACAAATAATTTTACATATTCATGGGGTACATATTTTGATATGTACAATGTATAGTGATCATATAAGGGTAATTAGCATGTCCATCATTTCAAACATTTATTTATTTTATATTATACTTTAAGTTCTGGGGTACATGTGCAGACTGTGCACGTTTGTTGCATAGTATACATGTTTTAATTTATACTTTTTTGTGACCATGAAGTTTTAGGTTTGGATATCAGAAACAAGTAGTACTAAAACAAATGTAAAGATTAACTTTTCTCTTGAAAACAGTAAGACAAATAACTTTTATTTACATATATATGCTTGAAAAACTGCAGTTAGTGCTTTTAAATTCTAGATTGAGGCACATAATATCTTTTGCTCCATAATAAGCAACCCCTTTGAGGAATGGCTGACATCAAGGGCATCATGTCTCAAAATACTGTCTCACTCAACAGCTGAATGTTGAAATGTACAATCACAAAGCACTAAATATATCCCTAGAACAAGGATGCAGTGAACAAAATTCAGAGGTCATATGCAAAGACAGCTCCCAAGAAAGTTTGCCCATAGACCAGTGGCAAGTCCTTTATTTCAGCAATTGAAACCCAAAAGAAACAGAATCTCTTGCCCCTGCCTCTTGGAGAGGGGTTTTCCTGACAGCAGAGGGAAATGGCCATCTCATTTCCCTGATGTTAGTTAAAATTTCACTTTGAATTGATCGTTCATATCTTTGTGAAGATATCTAAATTAAGATGATCCAGTCAAATCACAAAACACTTGACTCACTCCTTAGAAGGAGCTTAACTCTGCCCTGATTTCTGTGCACACAGCTTATTCCACTTAAAAAAGCTCTGAGATGTAAAACTGAACCAGACAATGCACTGCATTCGTATCCAGGTGAATCAGGGCTCTCTCAGCGCTGCTCACCCAAAGCACGTTGAAATCAATTCTTCTTCTTATTTATTTGTAAAACAGTGATGATGGTATCTGTGTCAGAGAGTTACTGTGAGTGTCAGAGGAAATGATGGTGAGAAGGTTAGACACATGGTACATGTTGATTAAATGTTAGCTATTAGTTACTGATATATTCATGATTTTAATTGATATATAAGTTGTAAATATGTATGGGGTAAATATGATATTTTGATACATGAATATATAAAGATCAATCAGAGTAGTTGGGATATTCATCATCTCAGACTTTTATCATTTTGTTTTGAGAACATTGCAATTACCTTCTAGGTGTTTTGAAATACAGGATAACTGTAGTTACTCGAGTGTGATATTGAACACTAGAACTTATTTCTTCTAACTGTATGTTTGTCCCCATTGTCCAGCATTTCTTTTTCCCTGTCATCCCCACTACTGTTTCCAGCCTCTGGTAACCACCCTTCTACTCACTGCCTCCCTGAGATCAACTGTATCCAGGAATGAATAGCAAGTAAGTGGTAAAGGTGGGCCAGGTGTGGTGGCTTACACCTGTAATCCCAGCACTTTGGGAAGCTAAGGCGGGTGAATAACCTGAGGTCAAGAGTTTGAGACCAGCCTGGCCAACATGGTGAAACCTCCTCTCTACTAAAAATACAAAAGAAAAAAAAAAAAGCTGGGCATGGTGGTACATGCCTTTAGTTCCAGCTACTCAGAGAGGCTGAGGCAAGAGAATCGCTTGAACCTAGAAGGCAGAGGTTAGTTGCAGTGAGCCAAGACTGTGCCACTGCACTCCAGCCTGGGTGACAAAGGGAGACCCCATCTCAAAAAAAAAAAAAATGGACTAGTTGATAGTTAATAATCACAACTGATCTATTCTTTGTCTGCTATGCTTACTTTCATCTATGTGTGGCAAGTGCCTACTTACTCTTTTAAGACTTGTGTCAAAGACCACCTTATTCTTCACCTTTTCTGGAATCTGTTAGTTCTCAAACAAATTGTGCCCATTTTCATCTCTTTTAGTGGTTCTGGACCTCTTAAACCCTGTATTGTGGCTATTATTTACTTAACTGTTACCCTTGAGAGTAAAACCTTTTTCATGGTCCTAGTTTTATTTTTGGAAACTGGCATATTCCCAGCCATACAGGAGATACAAAATATACATGTGCTAAATAAATGGTCACTTGAAAGAGTAAATGTTGAACACAAAACAATTCTCCAATCTCTGTGTTTATGCAAACACAAGAATTAACTTTTTTTGGCCTAATTCAAACATTAAATTTATTCTAATTTCCCATTTTCCAGGAATTAACCAGACACTTTTCATTACTAGATTTTCACTAATTAACCAATTAAATCTCTTTTGTCTTATATCATTTTAAAAGAACACATGGAACAAAATCAAACAGCTTAGGTAGTCATGTCCCTTGAGCTCACTATTTTAAGGAGTGAAGTTCACTGCGCCATTTGCCTACTTGCCTCAGTACTCACACAACACTTGTATCCATGTCCTGCTAATGCACATTAAACCAAATATCAAATAAAATCAAATATCTGCCTTTGAAATGTGCCCTATTGAACAAACAGGTCACTTGGTTATCATTATCTTCCATCCAGTATCAAGATAAAATATGTTCTAGAGAAAGATGCCTTATACAGATTCTCACGATGTACTAGTTACACATAAACAAATTAATTACTGGGTCAGACATTCCTATCTTTCAGAAAAAGAAGACTTAATAGGAGTTGAGAGTAAGGAAAATTAATTTCTGTTGAATTGATAAATGTCCCTTCTAGATAGTTTACACTGGCATTAAAGTATAAAGTTGCCACTTTGTCTGTCAGCTACTTATTTCTTACACAAGCTATTCTGGCTTTTAAAGTCATATATTTTGGTTATTTGCCAAGTTGTTGGCTGTTGGGTGCACATGGAATAAATTATACAGTAAAAAATATCTCAGATCTTTCCAGCTATTTTTGATTAGCTAAACCTGTAAATCTTAAAAAGCCTATAAAGAAATACCTAACTAGTACATTGGATACAAGACACAAAAATCTCACATAGGACAATGGTAACTGAAGTTCTGAATGTTGACTCAACTTAGGAAATTGCAATCCTTAAAGGGAAAACATCATTAAAAAAGGCTTAAAATTCTACTAGATGGTAACCATCAACACAATCAAGAATCTGCATCAACTAACCAACAAAACAGCCAGGTAGCATCAAAATGACAGCATCAAATTCACACATAACAATACTATCCCTAAATGTCAATGGACTAAATGCCCCAATCAAAAGACACAGACTGGCAAATTGGATAAAAAGCCAAAACCCATCAGTGTGCTGTATCCAGGAAACCCATCTTACATGCAAGGATACACAAAGGCTCAAAATAAAGGGATGGAGGAAGATCTACCAGGCAAATGGAGAGCAAAAAAAAGCAGTAGTTGCAATTCTCATCTCTGATAAAATAGAGTTTAAAGCAACAAAGATCAAAAGAGACAAAGAAGGACATTACATAATGGTAAAAGGATCACTGCAACAAGAAGAGCTAACAATCCTAAATATATACGCACCCAATACAGGAGCACCCAGATACATAAGGCAAGTTCTTAATGACTTACAAAGAGACTTAGACTCCCACACAATAATAGTGGGAGACTTTAACACCCCATTGTCAATATTAGACAGATCAACCAGACAGAAAATCAAGAAGGATATCCAGGACCTGAACTCAGACCTGGAACAAGCAAACCTAATCGACATTTACAGAACTCTCCACCCCAAATCCACAGAATATACATTCTTCTCAGCACCACATCACATCTACTCTAAAATTGACCACATAATTGGCAATAAATCACTCCTCAGCAAATGCAAAAGAACAGAAATCATAACAAACAGTCTCTCAGACCACAGTGCAATCGAGTTAGAACTCAGAATGCAGAAACTAACTCAGAACCGCACAGCTTCATGGAAACTGAACAACTTGCTCTTGAATGTTGACTGGATAAACAATGAAATGAAGGCAGAAATAAAGATGTTCTTTGAAACCAATGAGAACGAAGACACAACATACCAGAATCTCTGGGACACATTTAAAGCAGTCTCTAGAGGAAAATATATAGCAATGAGTGCCCACATGAGAAGAAAGGAGAGATCTAAAACTGACACCCTATCATCAAAATTGAAAGAGCTAGAGGAGCTAGATCAAAAAAACTCAAAAACTAGCAGAAGACAGGAAATAACTAAGATCAGAGCAGAACTGAAGGAAATAGAGACACAAAAAACTCTTCAAAAAATCAATAAATCCAGGAGCTGCTTTTTCGAAAAGATCAACAAAAGAGACAGACCACTAGCCAGATTAATTAAAAAGAAAAGAGAGAATAACCAAATTGATGCAATAAAAAACGATAAAGGGGATATCACCACAGATTCCACAGAAATCCAAACCATCATCAGAGATTATTACAAACAACTCTATGCACATAAACTAGTAAACCTGGAAGAAATGGATAAATTCCTGGACACCTGCATCCTCCCAAGCCTAAACCCGGAAGAAGCCAAAACCCTGAATAGACCAATAACAAGGTCTGAAGTCAAGGCAGCAATAAAGAGCCTACCACCCAAAAAAAGCCCAGGTCCAGATGGGTTCACAGCTGAATTCTACCAGATACACAAAGAGGAGTTGATACCATTCCTTCTGAAACTATTCCAGACAATCCAAAAAGAGGGAATCCTTCCCAAATCATTTTATGACACAAACATCATCCTGATACCAAAACCCGGCAGAGACTCAACAAGAAAAGAAAATTTCAGGCCAATATCCATGATGAACATAGATGCAAAAATCTTCAATAAAATACTGGCAAACTGATTGCAACAGCATATCAAAAAGCTCATCCACCATGATCAAGTAGGACTCATCCCAGGGATGCAAGGCTGGTTCAACATACGCAAGTCCATAAATGTAATTCACCACATAAACAGAACCAAAGACAAAAACCACATGATTATCTCAATTGATGCAGAGAAGGCTTTTGACAAAATTCAACAGCCCTTTATGCTAAAAACTCTCAATAAACTAGGTATTGATGGAATGTATCTCAAAACAATAAAAGCTATTTACGACAAACCAACAGCTAATATCATACTGAATGGGCAAAAACTGGAAGCATTCCCTTTGAAATCTGGCACTAGACAAGGATGCCCTCTCTCACCACTCCTATTCAATATAGTACTGGAAGTTCTAGCCAGAGCAATCAGGCAAGAAAAAGAAATAAAGGGTATCCAAATTGGAAAGGAGGAAATCAAATTGTCTCTATTTGCAGATGACATGATTGTATATCTAGAAGACCCCATCATCTCAGCCCAAAATCTCCTGAAACTGATAAACAACTTCAGCAAAGTCTCAGGATGCAAAATCAACGTGCAAAAATCACAAGCATTCCTATACACCAGTAACAGATTTAAAGAGAGCCAAATCAAGAATGAACTGCCATTCGCAATTGCTACAAAAAGAATAAAATACCTAGGAATACAACTAACAAGGAACGTAAAGGACCTCTTCAAGGAGAACTACAAGCCATTGCTCAACGAAATAAGAGAGGACACAAACAGATGGAGAAACATTCCATGTTCATGGTTAGGAAGAATCAACATCGTGAAAATGGCCATACTGCCCAAAGTAATTTACAGATTCAACGCTATTCCCATCAAGCTACCAATGACCTTCTTCACAGAACTGGAAAAAAAACACCTTAAACTTCATATGGAACCAAAAGAGAGCCCGCATAGCCAAGTCAATTCTAAGCAAAAAGAACAAATCAGGAGGCATCACACTACCGGACTTCAAACTATACTACAAGGCTACAGTAATCAAAACAGCATGGTACTGGTACCAAAACAGAGATATAGACCAATGGAAGAGAACAGAGGCTTCAGAGGAAATACAACATACCCACAACCATCTGATCTTTGACAAACCTGACAAAAACAAGCAATGGGGAAAGGATTCCCTGTTTAATAAATGGTGTTGGGAAAACTGGCTAGCCATGTGCAGAAAGCAGAAACAGGACCCCTTCCTGACACCTTACACCAAAATTAACTCCAGATGGAGTAAAGACTTAAACATCAGACCTAACACCATAAAAACCCTAGAAGAAAATCTAGGCAAAACCATTCAGGACATAGGCGTAGGCAAGGACTTCATGACCAAAACGCCAAAAGCAATGACAACAAAAGCCAAAATAGACAAATGGGACCTAATCAAACTCCACAGCTTCTGCACGGCAAAAGAAACAGTCAGTAGAGTGAATCGGCAACCAACAGAATGGGAAAAATTTTTTTGCAGTCTACCCATCTGACAAGGGGCTGATATCCAGAATTTACAAAGAACTAAAGCAGATCTACAAGAAAAAAACAAACAAGCCCATTCGAAAATGGGCAAAGGATATGAACAGATACTTTACAAAAGAAGACATACGGGAGGCCAACAAACATATGAAAAAATGCTCATCATCACTGGTCATTAGAGAAATGCAAATCAAAACCACATTGAGATACCATCTCACACCAGTTAGAATGGCAATCATTAAAAAATCTGGAAACAACAGATGCTGGAGAGGATGTGGAGAAATAGGAACACTTTTACGCTGTTGGTGGGAATGTAAATTAATTCAGCCATTGTGGAAGACAGTGTGGCGATTCCTCAAGGACCTAAAAATAGAAATCCCATTTGACCCAGCAATCCCATTACTGAGTATATATCCAAAGGATTATAAATCATTCTATTATAAGGACATGTGCACACGAATGTTCATTGCAGCGCTGTTTACAATAGCAAAGACCTGGAACCAACCCAAATGCCCAACGATGATAGACTGGATAGGGAAAATGTGGTGCATATACACCATGGAATATTACACAGCTATCAAAAACGATGAGTTCACATCCTTTGTAGGGACGTGGATGAACCTGGAAACCATCATTCTCAGTAAACTGACACAAGAGCAGAAAATCAAACACTGCATATTCTCACTCAAAGGCGGGTGTTGAACAATGAGAACACATGGACACAGGGAGGGGAGCACTCCACACTGGGTCCATTGGGGGGAAATGGGGGAGGGACGGGGGGGTGGGGAGGTGGGAAGAGATAGCATGGGGAGAAATGACAGATGCAGGTGAGGGGACGGAAGGCGGCAGAGCACACTGCCACGTGTGTACCTATGCAACAATCTTGCATGTCCTTCACATGTACCCCCAAACCTAAAATGCAATAAAAAAAAGAAATATATGCTTGTTCTTTGCCTCTTCAAAAGAGGTGCAACTCATCGAGAATAGGGTTGCCAAATGTTGCAAAAACTAAGTATAGTCTTAAAAAATTAAACATAGATGTGCCATACAATCTAACAACTGCATTCCTTTTTAACCACCCAAATGAATTGAAAACTTATGTCCACACTAAAACTTATATGCATACGTTTAACCAGCTTTATCATTGCCAAAATTTGGAAGCAACTAAGATATTCTTCAATGGGTTAGGGCATAAACAAATTGTGCTGCTATGAACATTCGTGTACATGTGTCCTTATAGTAGAATGATTTATAATCCTTTGGATATATACCCAGTAATGGAATTGCTGGGTCAAATGGGATTCCTAGGAATACTATTCAGCAATTATAAGAAATGATCTAACAAGCCATAAAATGACCAGGAGGAATCTGAAATGCATATTGCTAATTGAAAGTAGCCAATCTGAAGAGGCAGTATGCTGTATGATTCCTGCTATATAGATGACATCAGGGTCTGGAGAACTGTGGCCCTCTTCTCACATCTCCTCTAGACAGTGCCCCAGTGGGGACTCTGTTTGGGGACTTCAATCCCACATTTCCCTTCCACACTGCCCTAGCAGAGGTTCTCAATGAGGGCTCGCCCCTGCTGCAGACTTCTGTCTGGACATTCAGGTGTTTCCATACATTCTCTGAAATCTAGGGGGAAGTTCCCAAACTGCAATTCTTGACTTCTGTGTACCCACAGGACTAACACTATATGTAAGCTGCCAAGGCTTTGGGCTTGCACACCCTGAAGCAACAGCCTGAGCTCTACATTGGCCTCTTTTAGCCACAACAGGAACTGAAGCAGCTGGAACTTAGGGTACCGTGTCCTGAGGCTGCATAGAGCAAGCCCCGCCTCCTCCCCCCTGGCCAGGCCCAGGAAACCATTTTCCCTCCAAGGACTTTTGCTTTGTGATGGGAAAGGCTACTGTGAAGGTCTGTGACATGCCCTGTAGACATTTTCCCCATTGTCTTGGTGATTAGCATTTGGCTCGTTACTTAGCAAATTTCTGCAGCTAGCATGAATTTCTCCCCAGAAAATGGGTTTTTATTTTCTATTACATCATCAGGCTGCAAATTTTCTAAACTTTAATGCTATCCTCCCTCTTGAAGGCTTTGCTGCTTAGAAATTTCTTCCATTAGATACCCTAAATCATCTCTCTCAAGTTCAAAGTTCCACAGATCTCTAGGGCAGGGACAGAATGCTTCCAGTCCATTTGCTAAAGCACAGCAAGAGTCAACTTTATTCCAGTTCCCAACAAGTTCCTCATCTCCATCTAAGACCACCTCAGCCTGGACTTCATTGCCCATATCATTATCAGCATTTTGGTCAAAGCCATTCAACAAGTCTCTAGGAAGTTTCAAACTTACCCACATGTTCTTGTCTTTTGAGCCCTCCAAGTCTCTAGGTAGTTCCAAACTTTCCCACACTTTCCTGTCTTCTTCTGAGCCCTCCAAACTGTTCCAAACTTTGCCTGTTACCTAGTTTCAAAGTTGCTTCCACATTTTCAGGTATCCTTATAGCAGCATGCAATTCTACTGGTACCAACTTACTGTATTAGGCCATTCTCACACTGCTATAAGGATAGAACTGAGACTAAGTAATTTATAAATGAAACAGGTTTAATTGATACAGTTTTGCAGGGCTGGAGAGGCCTCAGGAAACTTATAATCAAGGTGGAAGGTGAAACAAACATGTCCTTCTTCACACGGCAGCAGCAAGGAGAAGTGCAGAGTGAAGTTGGGGAACTCACTATCATGAGAACAGCATAGAGGTAACTGTCCCTATGATTTAACTACCTCCCACTGGGTCCCTCTCACCACACATGGGTATTATGTTCCCATAACTACAATTCAAGATGAGATTTGGGTGGGGACACAGCCAAACCATATCATGCTCTACCTAGGCTATAGTGGAGGAAGTGTGGTGCCTATTTGAGGGGTGTGACAGTAACAGCCAGCTACATGGACTGGCATGCCCAAGGTAAGAGAAGGAGGGGAATAAGAAACTAATAATTTCCAAGCTCTATATATGCACTGGGACTGGAAGAAGTTCTTTTTTAATGATGTAAAATATTTATATCATATACTTAATACATGTCAACACAGAATCCACTGGGATGGCAATTTTGATTTATTCATTTTACAACTGAGAGAACTGAAAATCAGAATTAAAGCAAATTCTCTCAAAATTACAGAACTGGTAGATGGTAGGGCTGACATTCAATGCCAAATTCAAGTTCTTTCCAATAAGCATGGTTCTGTCTTAAGAGATGTGCCTATGAGGAGAAGCTGGAAGTCCTTCTTTGTCACTTTGCCTCTGCAACATGAAAGATGGCTCAAGGCGCTCCTATCCAGGAGGTGTTTGCAAAACAATGGACATCCATTTGTGTGGTGTATTTTGACTCTGGCCTCCCAGAAGTCTATGCGATGGGCAAGAAGCGCTAAGGCTCGTTTCTTAGCCAGGCAATTACGGGGAATGAGCGTAAACAGTCTCAATTCACAGGTGTACCTGAATGTGGGATATGGTATTGTTGTTTAACCTCTTTTAAATTCCTTCATTTGCAGAGCTCAATAAAGATTACATTATTGGAAAGGAAAAGAAATCACATGCAATAAAATATAAAATGATGGTGAAAAAGAGTCACTAATGTCTGCTGGGGACAATGCCCTCCTCTGCTGCTGCTGCACAAACAGGCAAAGATCTAGCCTCATGGGTGCAAAATGACCATATCCAGTCCCGTACTATTCCTATGGTATTTAGCTCACACAAAGTTTTATAAAAAGTTGAGTCTTGATGCAAAATCTTGGAAAACTCACATACATATCTAGAGTTCCAGCCTCTTGAAGAAGGTGGAATGGCTGGCAGCAGTGGATCTCACACTTCTTACATGTGCCCCAAGGCAGCATAGGCACCTAACCCTGGGCCACTGTACCCACTTACATTACCTGGCATGCTTCAGAGTTGGCAACCCCACTCTAGCCTAAAAGGAAGGTCCTAGCTTATTCAAATTTTTGAAAAAAAAATCCTGTTGAGAAAAGACTGAAAGAATGTGTTTTGGCACCATCTCCCCTGTTTCACCAGCCAAAGTTGCCTTACTATGTACTTGGACCAGAAAAATAGACTCTCAGAGAAAGCAAACCAAAGGAATTCATAAGCAATGAGGAGAGCTCAATGAAAAAGTGAGGGGAAAATGATCTAAGATACACTTGGGTGGCAGACTGGGAGGTGGCCCTTTAGAAATTGCGTATAATCTGTGCCAGGATTTTTCAGCTTAGGCACTAGTGACATTTGGGGCCAGATAACTCTTGTGGAGAACAGTCCTGTGCTTCGTAGGATCTTTAGCAGCATTCCCTGGTCTTTGTCTACTAGATGCCAGAGCACCCCGGCCCTGTTGGGACAACAAATGATGTTTCTGGACATTACCAAATGTCCCCCAGGGTCTAAACTCACTCCAAATGAAAACCAATGGTGTATGTATAACTCAACTTAGAGAGCACCTATGAACCCAAACCATGTAAATATGAACAAAACATTCACATTTTCCTACTTGTCTCAATGCTCAATTTATACTTTATCTCAGTTTCTGTTTTAAATAGAACAATGTAAAAGTGTTTACAAATTATTAAGCCTTTATGTATCACTCTGAATTTGGGGCGCAATAGCAATTTTCTTTAATTTATAAAGAAATGGGAGTCTGTATATAGTTATCTTTCTACCAAATAATTACTACAGATGGGGGAATAAGCCAAGTTTCTTGAGGAAATAGCCTTATATTTCTTTGTACAAATTGTTTCTTTCTAGTTTGGGTGGGGCAAGATCAGGTAAGGAACAGCATCTGATGGTCAACAGTTGTATGAATGGATGTTGTTCAGCATTAAGGGAAGACTCAGGAGACACTGTGGTTCTTTACTTTTACTTAGAGGACTAAACATGGTAGATGAAGAGACTTACTGGCTGGCCCTCCATGGGCCAGAATGAAAATTCAGGAAAATATCATAAGAAGACAGTCTAGCCAGCAAATGAAACTGTTCACCAGTGGAATGAGCTGCTTCAAAAAAAAAAAAAAAAAAGCATCATTCACTGTGGCTTCCTTTTGTTGTATTCTGTCTTGCATCCCACCACTTTGTGAGAAACTAGGTCAGGAGCAACTCTATGCAAAAGGCCAAGGGGTAAGTCTCCAGCCGAAAGCTTTATTAGTGAGCCTGGAATCTGCTCCTCTAGCCCCAGTCAAGCCCTAAGATGACTGCAGCCCCATCTGTGATTGACTGCAACTTCACAGGAGCCCCTGGACCAGAACGCCTAAGCTAAGGTATTCACCGAAGTTGTTTTACAGGATAAATGTTTGTATTTGAAAAAGAAAAAGAAAAGAAAAGATACCCAGTCAAATGCAATGTGGTATTCTGAATAGGATTCTGGAAGAGAAAAATAACATTAGTGTGGAAACTGGTGAAATCTGAATTCAGTCTATAGTTGTGTTGATAGCCATGCACTAATTTGGTTTCTTAGCAGTGATAAATATACCAAGGTAATAAGTTTTTGTTATTAAAGTTAACCTAATAGCATTGATGTTATGTTATCATTCATGTTAACAGGGAAAATTGGGAAGGGGTATGAGGAAACTATACTTTCTTTGTAACTGTATATAAATCTAAAATTATTCCAAAATTAAAAATAATTAAGTCCTTTCTCCCAGGTACCAGATGCATTCAAACCAAGGTTGGAAACTCACTTTATCAAGCACGTGAGAAAATGGAGGCCTGTACTCCTCCACAGAATTGGAAGTTCAATTGAGTGACAAGAAGGGAGGTGACTCACAAGCCAGGCTGAAACTAGTGGAATAATCTCCTATTTGCATCTCCTCGATGTGAAAGAAAACATGTGCCTCAGCTGACATTAAATATCTATTATGTTTGCTATTCTGGTGGAGCATGTTTGCTAGAAAGGGAGGGGACAGCTAAGAAGATGGACCAGATTTGTTTTTATGGGGCTGGTGATGTTTTCATAGGTGGCTTATTAGGTTGTCGTAAGATTCTAAATCTTAGGTTCTCTAAATCCTTTTTCTGCCTAAGTTATCCAGAGAGCATTTTTTCATTTGCATTCATGAAACTGATTAGTTGATTAGTACAGAAATCTGTTTATTTTCTAAGCTCCAATGACGATTCTGTAATTCAAAATATTGTTTTTAAAATAAAACATCTATCTATCTATCTATCTATCTGTACATATCAATGTGAATTAAATGAGTTATACAATCTGTGGATATCCTGTAAAAAGGTTTACTAATACCATATTTTATCCTTTACTAAAACTAAAATTCATTCTTTAATTTCATTATTTCTCACTTTGAGGGCTTTTTTCTGTGGCTTTCAAGCCACAGACCTTCCAAAAAATAAGGCAAGAAAAAGACTGAACAAGATATTTTATTTCCAGTTTGGAACAGGTGGTTTGTTATAGAAGTAACGATATTATTAATGGCCCCTGGCACTTGGGAGCCATTCATTGTGCCTGTACTCCATGTTTGGTGCTTTCTAATGATTAATCCCAGCAACATAAGTTAAATTGGCCCCGTAAGTTTACACAGGAAAATAGGTGTATCTGAGGACTACTTGGGCTGGACATAGGATCTACTTACTGCCATCACCACCCCCAGTGGAATAAATTCAAAATTGCTCCTTCTACTTTGAGTTACCTGCTTCATATTCAAAGTCTATCCCAAGAAATGGGAGGAACAGCAGCTCTGATAGGAAAGGGGAATAGTAACCCAGGAAAGGGAAACCAGTGGGACCAATGCCGTGGTCCAGGAAAGGGAAATCAATGCAATGCTCTGGTTTAAGAGTTAACCCGGGATGAATCCCAGAGATTTCGGAAGGGAGCCAAAACAGAGATCTCTTCTCTATTCTTAAGCAACTATTCTCTGCCCAGGGATGTTGTACCATATAAAATGATGACTCTTCTTGGCTTGGGAATATTATGTATAATATCATAGTTACCTGTTTAAATGTCATCTTCCATATGCTGATCTATCCATCCACCTATTGATTGATCAATAGATGAGATTCTGAACTAGGTGCCATGAACCCAGATGAATGAATGCTATCTCTTTGAAAAATTCAAAATTCAGTGCTAGAGATAGACAAGTGGAAAACTAATTAAAGCAAAATGAGGCTGGACATGGTGGCTAATATCTGTAATCCCAGCACTTCGGAACACCGAGGTAGGTGGATCCCTTGAGCTAAAAGTTTGAGATCATCCTGGGCAACATAGTGAAATCTCGTCTCTACTAAAAATACAAAAATTAGCTGTGCATGGTGGCACGTGCCTGTAGTCCCAGCTACTGGGTGGGGTGGGGTGGGGGTGCTGAAGCAGGAGGATCACCTGAGCCTTGGGAGGTTGAAGCTGCAGTGAGCTGATTGTGTCACTGCACTCCAGCCTGGGTGTCAAAAAAAAAAAAAAAAAAAAAAAAGCAATATGAAGAAATGCTTCACTGAAGAGAAGACATTTACTAGGTGCTAGGACCGAAGAGAGAAGACTACTTCCAGTTCTGCTTGCAAAGGCTAATATTTGAGTTCAGCCTTGAAGGGTGAAGTTATCCCTCTCTGGAGTCTTCGAATTTTGGTAGGGGTTTCTACCAGCTTAGTTTAGGAAATCCTTCCTTCCTGATTATACTAACCCTCTTAATGTTTGATTCCTTATAATCTGCCCCTTTACCAAGTAAGAATTATATTGGTGAAAAAGATGAGAAAATTGCAAATTCAGAGTAGATTTCTAGTTTAAGTAGGAACCAGGGTTCAAGAGAGGGGAAAATAATAATTGTGGAAGAAAACAATCTATATGGAAAAAATGGAAAACAACATATTCAAGCCCAAACTGGTCCCATCATTCAGGCAATGCTGAATACATGTGTATGTATGTGTGTGCATGTGTGTGTGTTTGTGTATGTGTGTGTGTGTCATCTTCAAGAAATCTTACATACTCTAGATTGTTGGTTCTTTAAACTCTCATGTTATCAATTTTTTCACTTATTTATCATCTTATGCTTAACAATTCTTCCATTAACTTTAATTGAAATAGAAGAAGGCAAGTAGGAACAGGGTGATTGGGTTACTTTTCTTGATATAAGTCCCAGTGAATTAAACACTTTCTTTTTCCTGCTAGCACTTTGTAGGCTAGGATTTCCAAAATCTCTTTCCAAGGTGTCTACGTTTCCCTGAGGATGAAAATGTTTTATGGTATTTTTAAGCAATAGAGATGTCTCTCCTTAGGGCTGAGGCTCCTCAAAGTACTTGTGAAATGTACTAATCCCCACAGTTTACATGTTGAAGTCGTGGTGAAATTATCAAAGATTTGTGGTCAGAAAATAAGAACATTCTGTGAGTCTCTCGCTGCTGTAACAGGAGTTGACTCTTGGAGGTCACCATGCTTTCGACTAAACACTAAGAAACCTGTTCTGTTTTGTGTAAATTATTCTGGTAGGGTAATTATTTCTAAAATTTTTCTATATAATCTTCAAGAGGGGGTAAAACAAAAAAAACTTCTGGATCTTTGAACCTCAAAGCAACTGTTTTTCTATTACAGAAAAATCATTAAGATATTTGATTTGTTGAACATGTCTCCTTGTTCTGTCAAAACGTGAGGTAGGGAAGCTGATCTCATGGTTTAGATACCATGGGTTTAAAGGCTCAACTATCGTCTTTCCTTAACTAGGTGTTCTTTGTGATCACTGCTTGCTGTAACAACTGGTAATGATCAAATTATGCCCAAGAAGGATCTTTTACTTGTTGTCATTTTTTCCACAGTCAAGTTCTATGATTTTAAAAAATACATTTTTTTTTTCAAAGCTATAAGCACATGTCCCAAAGAGGCAGCTCTGCTGCTACTTTTCATAACCGAGGAGCTAGTATGTTCTTCCAGTCTCCTGATTTTGTATCTCTCATCGAACAGTCCTTAAATAGAAAGTAATACTTTTAGCTTAGTCTAGGTAGGGACTGTACTTGCAGAGACAGAAGTTTCCAAATATCAGGGCAGAAAAAATGGTTCTTGCCAAGTCATTTCTTTAAGCTACATTTCATTTCTAGGGTGTAAAGAAAGAAAGTAGGTAGGAGAACAAAAAGACAAAAATCATTTATCCCAAATAAATACCGTGAGTAGTTACGAAAATAAAAACACAAATTTTGGGAGTCTTATCATTACTTATTAAAAGTCTTGGAAATGCCTAAAGTTTGCTGCCAGTTGCTCCCATGAAAACAGCTCTTTCTGATTCAGTAGCTGAAAAGATACAACTAAATGAAACGATTATACTCCCTATCCTTTCCTTTTCCATTCTTTGTTTTTGATTATCCTTTGAGCCATTCAAAACAATTCTATGTGCTATGGAAACACTATATAAATAAATGTGACATGATTGAATTTTTAATGTATCTCATTTAATTTCTCAAATATTTATTGTACTGTAGGTATGTATAAGGCACTGTGCTAGATACCAAGGCAAATAAATATAAAAATAGTTTCCTCTCTATCACTTCTCTGCAATGGCAGAAGATGACAATGTTCTTCCCTATACCAGTGGTGTTTAATCCAAATCCATCTCTGTCCTGCTCTCCTCAACCCACCTGCTGCAATTATTCCCTGCTCCATTTTGTCAGTTGCTTGCCCTCCATGTAGCTCATCCTGGGATAAGTTCTCACCCCAACCTTGGGAAACAAACCTTAGTTCAAGCCAATCTCAGTGATTTCTTTCTGCTTCCCAGTATTGATTTGGGCACTGGAAGGTGTTGCAATTCTAGACATGAGAAGGGAATACTGCTAACTTTTCAGTCATCAAACAAATAGTAATAGTAAAACTAATAGCTTGTGCTGAAGATTGACTTATTAAAGTCACCCATTTAATGTATAACTTACGTGCATATAGACTGCATGGTGGCATCAGTTGTTTAAACCAGTCATAAAAATATTAACTTTTATTTCTTGTTTGATGCCACCAAAGGAACTGATCCCACCATGAAAAAATATTTGGTCATATATGCAGTCATGCACCACATAACAACGCTTTGGTCAACAGGTCACATATAAGACAGTGGTCCCAAGATATTATAATGGAGGTGCTTCATACAGCTAGACTATTTTTTTATCTTTTATACAGTATTTCTACTATGCATTTTCTATGTTTAGATACACAGATACCTACCACTGCATTCCAATTGCCTGCAGTATTCAGTACAGGAACATACTGTACAGCTTTATGGCCTGGGAGCAGTAGGCTTTACCATATCACCTAGGTGTTACTGGCTATGCCATCTAGGTTTGTGTAAGTATACTCTATTATGTTTTGCACAATGTCAAAATCATCTAATGATGCATTTCACAGAATAAATCTGTCATTAAGCATGTATAACTATAATATAAGCACTAAAACATTTAAGAATAACAAAAATCTGATCATTAAAAAGCACATAATTACTACATCATGAAATTAAAATAAGAAAGTGAAATGAACAGGAATAGTATAATTGATCAACTGCATAAATAATAATGAATTACTATTATTTTAATCTCAAATTAGGGATTGGCAAGCTTTATCTGTAAAGGTCCACATAGCAGATACTTTTGGTTTTGTGGGCCAAAAAGTCTCTGTCAAAACTACTCAACTCTGCCACTGTAGCACTAAAGTAATCTTAGGAAATACAGAAAGAAATGGAGATGGCTGGGTTTTAATAAAACTTTATAAAAACAGGCAGTGAACTGGCTTTGGCCCATGAGCTTAGTTTGCCCACATCTATCTTAAGTGATAACCCATTAAACAACTCTTCCAGAGCTTTCCATATGTAAAACTGAATAACACCCACTAGTTGAATTTTTAAATAATCTTGAGGGCTTGATTCGAAATGATCTAAAAAGGTTGATTGGTTAAAAAATACACTCAGTATTTAATTTCAATGTATACGTATTTGCTTTTATTTTGCCAATGGGAAAACCAAGAAAAAAGGCAAAAATGAAAGCTCCTGTTAATATTTTAAAGATGGGACATTCTTCATAATTGTCAAGTTTATTTTGGGCCATGATCCCGACAGAGATAATAGTGTAGTCTTGAAATCTTTGAAAGGTGCCAGAATATTCAGAAACTGCAGTGACAGAAGTTTTGGTCAAGATGCCAAAGTCTTGTGAAATAGTGATTGCTGCTCCAACAAGACATATAAATATGTGTAAATGTGACCAGCTGAGACAAGAACTTGGATAGAAAACTATGTTGTCTGAGAACATAAAGGAAGTCATTTGCGATACCATGGTACAAAGCACATGGCTTAAATCATTCCACAACTGCTTGGGACCAACACAGGATCATATAGTGGCAGCAGACACTTGAGAACTTTACATGGTAAAAGTCCTAGGGTGCTAAGAAGAGCATCCAAGAAGAAAATTACAAAATAACTTGCAGGAAAATGTCTTTGTCATTTTTGGTGTTTACTGGAGTAGGTGGATGAGGCAGCTTCTATCTATAAGGGTCATCAAAGTCAACTTGGACAGATCATATCCACTGCTCTATCTTTTAATATAATTGACATATTCCTGTTTTCTCTGTCTATTGACTAGGATCTCCTTGATGATAGGAACTCCTTTGACACAGTTTTGAATCCTCTATCGCAGCTAGAACTTAAAGCCCCACATATATATCTCCTTCAGGTTGCATATCCATTGGTATTATCAGAAAGAGCAGTGAGGCAGTGTAGAAAGCCCTCTGGATGTCACTCCCTCAGTTTGGCTCTAGAGAGAGAAGGCATAAGATACTTAGGTATGGTTCCAGCCTTAGGTTCATCACCAATGCCCTATGGAAACAAAAGTTCCCATCTACTTTATCAAGGCTCTAAGAGCCACAACAAAGAACAATTATTTTTTTCCATACTGATATTTTTGTTGTTTCCTTTGTGATTCCCTGTTCTCTATTTCATATACCTTCCAAGACTGTGTTATTGAATAGTGGGTTATAACCTATTAATTAATTAAGAAAATTTAGTGGATCACAACAATGTATTTTGAAACGGAAAGAGAATAAGACAGAAGAAGATAGGAGAGAATAGTATAAAGAATATCCAAATGTATCCCTGATAAAGATAAGCTGTTTGGCTTCATGAATTTCCTGGACTGAGATATAAAATGTACTTCTCACTGCAGATAGGTTGTGGACAAAAAATCTGCAAGTTGCTATTCTAAGACAAATAAACAAATAAAAGTCTGTGGTACATCCTGAGAACAGGCTGCAAACTAAATGGATTTCTTCTTTTACATAAAATAGTATTTCATATAAAATAGCTTTGATAGTGAGATCGGTAGATAATAGGGAATCTTGGGACTTTTGTTTTGTTGTTTGTTTTTCCAACAAAGAAGTAGCTACTATGGTTGCAGATTCACTATGGTGATTTTACGGGTGGTAGACAGAATAAAGGAGAAGCCCTGAATTGAGGCAAGTAGGTGGGGGGGTCCATGGCTATGACTAAAATGAAGCATAATGATGCAATGACATGGGGTTGAGGGGAAATACAGGACAAAGTGATATGGTGATGATAAAAATGACGACGACGACGACAACGACGATGATGATGGTGATGGATAAGTTTTGTGGAGAGTATGTAAGATGTCAGGAAGTGATTTAAGCTCATTATGGTTATTACTTCATTTAAACCTCACATCAACCCTGTGAGACCATCAGGGAAAACTGGAAACTGAGCATGAAGTAAAGCAGTAAGGAAGTGTTCAGTTCCTTTTAAAATCATTACTGGAGACACTGGGAGAAATGAGAGAAGGGTGATCAATGCTTTTTAGAGATATAGGGAAGAGTGAGAGAAGGAGCTTAATTTAAATGCTTATTATTAAATAATATGCCTATGTGCATTCATTCACATCTCAACGATTTGCTGAGGCCACTGGTGTATTAGGCAGTACAGCTGGTGTTCCGGATCAAAGACAAATAAGACATAGCCCTACCCCATGGAAAATCACCATCCTCTGTGTGAAGATCATATAAAAGCTGATGTAGACACACAGCAGGTACAATTAGCTCCACAGTTCACACAATAGAGACCTTTATTGAGGGTCTGTAGCCCCAATGGTTTCAGTATTCCATGATAATCCCTATTTTGTGGTGTTTGCTTCCCATTGGCATTTCTACCTACAGTGGATTTTGCGGCTTCTGCACCAGGTTTCTATCTTATTCTTACTTACACAAAAGGCTTTGGCAGACAGTTCTAGCACATCACCTCTTCAGCTGTGCATTGCCAGAAAGAATAACAGAAATAGGACAGTTACATTTTTCTATAAAGGGTTGTTACATAAACACCCAATCTCAATTTCCTTGTCCACCTGGTTACTTTTATTTTCTAAATCAACATTTAAATCACAAACCGAAGACAGCTGCAATGTTGGCCTAGCAAGAATATAATTTTCCTTATTTCACTGAGTTGTTTACTTGGGTTTGAAATTGCCTAAGGAATAATGGTGAGGAATCATTTTATAAGAAATCCATATAATTGAGCAATTTTGAGTCATCAGGGTTCTCTTTTATGAGACTATTGTCCATATTTTCTTAAACCATCAGCCATTCCTCATTCCATATACTGTTTTCAAAATACATAAACAAAGCCTTTCTCAATTGTGATATCAGAAATGAACTGATACAAGAAAAAAAGTCAGCTGTAAAGAAAACACAAATATGTATTTCTCTCTCATAGAATCATTGAAATGAAAACATTTGTTTACAATATAATAAGGTTAAGCCATATTGCCTACACTAACATGCTGTACTGATTGTGGCAGAAATAAGTTACTTTCTCTCATTTTACATTAGATCGGGCATCAGCAAATTTTTCCTGTAAAGGGCCAGATAGTAAACTTTTGAGATGATGTCATAGCTACTCAACTCTGAAACTGAGTGAAAGCAGGCATAAATGATATGTAAATGAATGAGCATGGCTGTGTTTCAGTAAGACTTTATTTACAAAAACAGATGGTAAGCTGAGTTTGGCAGTGGATCAGTTGCTAACCCCTGATTTTGACAATTTATATTAAAATGTTACCAAAATAATATGAATTGGACCTAGCATACCACCTGATACATAAAAAGGGCTCCTTTGATGTATTTGAATAAGTGTAGACCATTAGTTTTTCCTTAATTTCTTGACTATTTTTTACATTTGTTTCCTGGTTCTGTTACTAAGAGTTGGCCATTTATAAACTAGATAGTCTGATCCAAGAGCCTATGCCAAGAGTAGCCATTTGAATAATCAGAAGAGTCCATGCTTGCCTCCATGGAGTAATTTTGGGCTGACAGGGAAAATCATTGCTTCCTGATTTCAACCACTAAAGATTTCTCCAGATTCTCAAAAGGATTTCAAAAGTCTCCTTTTGAACCACGTTAAGTTTAGAAGGGGTAAGAAATTAAGTTCATCTGCCATTTTATCTTATTAGTTATTCAGTGTGTGCATCTCCAGGCTAAATGGATATAGAGGAAGGAAGAGCCACAAGATGCAAGAAACCTGGGTCCCTGAATAACTGCCTGGAGCAGTGTTTGCCCCTCTCACCCCATGGCCAAGTTGCATTAGATAGTGCTTCAGCAAGAAAGAAACTTTTATAGTGTTAAGGCACAGAGTGGTTAGTTAGCCTACCCCAACAAATACAAGTATGTATCTCTGAGATACATTCTTAGAAGTAGAATTGTTGGGCCATTTAAAATTTAGAAAAATGCAAGAATGCAAAAGCAAATACAATAAAAACAAAGATAAATAACCGGTACTTAATTAAACTAAAGAGCTTTTGCACAGCAAAAGGAACAGTCAGCAGAATAAACAGACAACCCACGGAGTGGGAGAAAATCTTCACCATCTATACATCTGACAAAGGACTAACATCCAGAATCTACAACAAATTCAAACAAATTAGCAAGAAAAAAAGAAACAAACAATCCCATCAAAAAGTGGGCTAAAGACATGAATAGGCGATTCTCAAAAGAAGATATACAAATGGCCAACAAACAGATAAAAAAAATGCTCAACATCTCTAATAATTAGGAAAATACAAATCAAAACCACAATGCAATATCACCTTACTCCTGCAAGAATGGCCATAATAAAAAAAATAATAGATGTTGGTGTGGATGTGGTGAACAGGGAACACTTCTACACCGCTGGTGGGAGTGTAAATTAGTACAGCTGCTATGGAAAACGGTGTGGAGATTCCTTAAAGAACTAAAAGTAGAACTACCATTTGAGCCAAAAATCTCACTACTGGGTATCTACCCAGAGGAAAATCAGTCATTGTACAGAAAAGATACTTGCACATACATGTTTATAGCAGCACAATTCACAGTTGCAAAAATGTGGAACCAACCCAAATGCCTGTCAATGAGTGGATAAAGCAACTATGGTATATATATATGTGATGGAATACTACTCAGCCATAAAAAGGAATGAATTAATGGCATTCACAATGACCTGGATGGGACTGGAGACTGTTCTAAGTGAAGTAACTCAGGAATGGAAAACCAGACATTGTATGTTCTCAGTAATAAGTGGAAGCTAAACTATGAGGATGCAAAGGCATAGGAGTGACAAAATAGACTTCAGGGACTCAGGGAAAGGGAGGGAAGGGGTGAGGGATAAAAGGCTACAAATTGTGTTCAGTGTATACTGCTTGGGTGATGGATGCACCAAAATCTCACAAATCACCACTAAAGAACTTATTTGTGTAACCAAATACCACCTGTTCCTCAAAAAACCATGGAGAAAATACATACATACATACATACATACAATTTAGATAAATCTTGCCAAATTGCTTGCACCTTGTTGCAACAATTTATACCTCTACCAACAGGGTATAAGAGTGCCTGTTTCCCCATAAAGTATATCATCCAACTTTTGGAGCCATAACAATCTGAGAGAAAAAAAATACTGATGTTTAGCTTGCATTTCTTTAATGAATGTGAGGGTAAGCATCTTTTCAAATCTATTTATACCACTTGTATATTTCTGTAAGCCACCTGTAATTTGTCTATATTTTACATTTTTTATATTAATTTGTAGTAAAGTTTTATGTAGTTGAGAAGTTAGCTTTTAGTTTGTCAAATGCGCTATAAAGTTTTATTTATTTGCGTATCTGTCACAGATAATTCTATTTTAAAAAATGTAGTGAAATTTGTCCCTCTCTTTGTTTATGTTTTCTGGGTAGGCCTTCCTTCCCTGGTGTAAAAAAATACATATCCAGCTATGATTTATTCTGGTACATCATTTATAGTTTCATTTTTGATCCTTGAATCTTTTTTTCCATATCAATGTATTATTTTCTTAACAATGATTGTCTCATTGTCTGAAATACAAAAATAGCCCATCGTTTTCCCATTACAAGAAGTACCATATTTACATTTAATAAATTTTCATATATATTTTGGTTCATTTTTAATTCTATAGTTTTGTGACACATTTTAGTAAACGAACAGTGTTAATCTCCATTTTATCTCTTTATCATATTTCCCCTGACTACCTTCACTTATTTTCCTAGATGATGTTTAGATTAATTTAGTAAAATTACCAAAAAGAAAAATTCTGTTGGTACCTTATTTTGGAATCACATTCGGCTTATAGATAATTAACGACATAATTGACATCTTCATATTATTTATTCTTGTCTTTTATATTTCTTCCTAATTTCCTTTCTTATCCAATTTAGACTCTGTGTTGTGGGATTATAATCATTCCCTTGGATAACTTTATTAGTTTCTTAGTGCTGTTGTAACTAATGACCAGAGACTTAGTGTCTTAAACAACTCAAATTTATCATCTTACAGTTCTGGAGGCCAGAAGTCTGAAATGGGTCTCGCTGGGCTAAAACTGAGGTGTCGGCAGAGCTTTGTTCCTTTCTGGAGGCCCAGGGGAAGAATTTGTCTCTTTGACTTTTGTAGCTTCTAGAGGCCATCTGCATTCCTCGGCTTATGGCCCCTTCCTGTGTCTTTGAAACCAGCAACATTGCATCTCTCTGACCATACTTCCATAGTCACATCTCTCCTTGATTACAGCTGGGAGAGTTTCAGCACTTTTAAGTACCCATGTGATTAGTTTGAGTCCACCCAGACAATCCAGGATAATCTCCCTATCTCAAGGACCTTAACTCATCACATTTGCAAAGTTCCTTTTGGCCTGTGAGGTATCATATTCACAGGTCCCAGGGGTGAAGAAATGGCCATCTTTGGTGGGGGAGAGGGGTCCATTATTCTGCCTATTGCAGATATACTCTCAACTGCCATGTCCCTCTTCAACTTCGTTGAATTCAACTAGAAAATACTAACTCAAAAGAGGAGATTTAGATTAAATAAGGCTGGGAAATTAAAAGTTTGAAATGCTGTATTTAGCTTAACAGTGTTTAGCTACCAGAATGTTTATTTTTTATTTAAAATTCCCAGCTACTAACCTCAAACGGACCTTTTGGCCTGTCCTGCAATCCTGTGATATTGCTGGTCTGTTAGCTGCTCTCTCTTCCATTCCTCTCCTCTTTCCTCAAACTTCCAGGACCTCTTCTCCATCCTCACTCCTAGTGGATTAAATTGCGTCCTATTTTGCTGGTTGCTGAGAAATAATCTGGAGTAAAATCCCACATACTCTCCCACCATTTTCTAACTCACTTGCATCAGTGTCCATGTAAGGAATGCCCATCTATTATTATAGCATAAAAGAAGGTTAAACACTCCACTTGTACTCTGGGTTCCACCTCTGTGGTCTAGTTTAGGAAATCATCCAGTAATTTCAAACTCTCCCATCCTCAATTCTTTCCTCTCTATGGTAAATACTGGCAGCTGATGTTAAAATAGCATTCATTTGAACCCTGGAAGCACCAGTCTCACAGGAGAAGGTTCTGCAAATAGATAACCACAAATAAATCCCTATGATCATCCTAATGTGACAGAGAACAGAAATGTGAGCTTGACTATGTGCCCATTTTCATTGTATACATGATTTTCATTATATCCTGTTAGGTTTGACATCATTTCTTTAGGCTTTAGGTCCTGGCTACAGTATTTATTTTCCTGTGAAAATTATTCACACAGTGAATCTGACCCTGTTTAGAACCCCCATTTGAAGGTTTGCACGGGGACCAAGTGGCCACACTTAGACCAAAGCTACTGTCATAGAGCTTGCCACCAGCTACACATTCCAAGGATCTCAGTAAATATTTGATGTCTATATTCATATGCCCAATTCAATAGTTTCAGAAACCCTCAAGTGGTATCTGCTTCTTTCACCAGCCATACAATTCTCTCTCTCCTTTATAAGGAAGCAATTGTTTTTTGTAAATCATTAGTTCCTATTTTGATAGAAAATATGAAAATAACTGCTGTAGCCTAGGAATATCTTCGAACATTTTGACAGCACAAAGCTTTCCCTGGATGTGCTGATAACCACACAGCCTCAAAAATAATCAATGCAGACAGAGCTTCTAGTAGACAAGTTTTATAAAATTATTTTTGGTAAAGGTTATTTGTTTAGTGGACTCTTTCAAAAGCAGGAACAAAGAGAAAAATCAAATCAACAAGATTTTAAAACAAAGCCACAGAGAGTATCTGTTCCCTGATATCTTATCTGATGTGCATTCAATCCAAGTTTCAAAAACTTTTCAAAGTTATCATTTCCCTTCACTACAAATTGAGCTTGCTAACAATATTTCCATTTTTTTTTTCCTTAGGAACGAAAAGAATGTCTGTGCTCATTAAAGGGAGACAAAACTCTTGGCCCTGGCCCCACATGGGCCACTTTGTGAGTTAAGTGGGAGGGAGAACAGGCCTCATCTTTGCTCTACAACCAAATCAATATCAGGTAAGGCAGGAGAGGCTTTTTCAAGGAAAAGAGCGACATGGCCTGACGGTCACTAGTATTTATTTTTCACAATTGCCCAAGTGATTTTCTTCTTACTTGAGCTGAGGGCCTCTATGTGTGAGATTAGCAGGAAAAAATAAAACAGGGGTGAGGATTTCCTTTTAGAAAGAACATGCCATGATTGTGGTAGTGAACAAAGTGTGACAAGAAAGCCAATGGCGCAAGGCATATGCCAATGAAATATGCATGTCTTGTCAGCCCCTTGGTCTTGCCTACCTTGCCCGTCTGAACTCTGTCATGACCTCCAGTGGAGTCTCAGCTTCCTGCTTCAAGGCAAAACATGGCCCTAAGACTCACCATCCCAAGAAAAACTCTGGTCAGTGTTTTTGTGTTACTCTTTCTGGTCAAATAACTGAGCCTCCTACTGCAAAGGCGAGTTGCTGAAGCTCGCATGTGTGATCAGTGACAGGATGAGTTCACAAATCCTAGCCTTTAGACCAAGCCAGCATTCTTTCTGTCAGCCACAGCTGAACCAAAAGAACTCCACCACTGCCAGTGTGGGTGCCAGAATGTGAATATATGTGTGTAAAGCAAGGTAAGCCAACTTTAGAACTTGGGACCTGATCATTTTTGTTGCAGGGGGATGTCCTGTTTATTATAGGGTGTTGGGAAGCATCCTCAGCCTCTACCCACTAGATTCTAGGAGCATCCATCCCCTGAGCTGCGATAACCAAAAGTATATCCAGACATTGCCAGATGTCCCCAGGGGCTGGGGAGCAAAATCAACTCTGCCTGAGAACCACATATTTGTGTGTATATGTATATATGTGTATATGCACATATGTTGTGTGTGTGTATATATATATATATATATATATGAACTGTTTATGAACAAATATTCATGAAGCATCCCCTCAACCTCCTCCAGAAGAAAACAAAGTAGAAGAGAAGTTCTGCAGATACCAAAATCCTCCAAGGCAATATTCTAGCTTCTAGAAGCTTCCTATCTGTCTTCTGCTTTCCTTTAAGTTTTAGGCCCACTGGCTAATGTTGCTTTTCATGGCATATTACTCAATTTGTATATCAGTTTTTCATTCTGCTTCAAAGTAGCTGGTCTGCTACATATCAATACAAATTACAAAGTGCCTTTATAGACATAGTAAACATATAGAGACAACGTTTTATGGATTCGAGAAATTCAAGTACATGTATCTCATCTTTACTGGAATCAGGATCTGTTTACAAAACAAATATCAGCCAGTCAGGTGTGCACTGGCTCCAGTGCAACATAGAGCACACCAGCTGGAAAAGTGGATAAAAAGCAGTTAACTTTGGTAAAATCCCTGATTCTGAGTTGGCTTAGGGTCAAATGACAAGTTTAACAAAGTGTTAAGGCATTCTGTTCAAATGGCTTATTTTGAAACAAAACTTAGATAGACACAGCTTTTCTTTTGACTCTTTAAGATGACCTTTCTGAAAATTCTTTTTAATTAGTTGTTCTGAATTCATATAGACTGTTTATATACACACAGCTTTCCTTTGTAATGACCCAAGTTGACCTTCCCTTTAAATAAACATATCAGCTGACATGAAAATTGTCCCACTTTAACATGGCTTTCAAATGGACACTAATGTCAGCCAACAACCGAGAAGCTGTAGTTTCCTTCCTGTGTGAATATTAGGTGTGAGAAGAGTTCACAGCTCATGGCTTTGGCAGAGCCAATATTTGACCTGCAGTGTTCCCCAGCAGAAAAGCAGAGGAGGCCTTACCTTTGGGAATGGTGATCTGACAGCTTAAGTCACAGTCCTGTTGCAGCTGATAAAAAGCCACTTCCTGCAGCCGGGCCCTCTCCAGCTCTGATAGACTCTGGATGGGGACTGACCTCAGCCGTACACTGCGGCCTGACATGCTGTTCCAGGTGAAATCACCCTGTAGGCCAAAGGAAAAAAAAAATCAACTGTTACAGAGTTCACCTACCTCTCAAAAATCTCATCCTTTCTTAGTAATAAAGTCAGGCAAACCACCTTTGTGTTCCAAAATTGGGTCTCAATTCCCAAAGTCAAATCCTCTTTTAGTTCACTGTGGATCTTCTCAGTCAGTTGCAAAAGTCAAAATCTCCAGTATCTGCTGGGTTACATGACCTCATCTCATTATGCATACAGGCCTAAGGAAACTATGTGGAAAGAGACTGTGAGGATCCTATTTCCTACTTTTTATGGGAACACATGAGAACTTTTAACTTTTGTATCTCAGTAACAGGAAAAACTGTGCTGCTGCTAATTGCCATCATGTACATCAGATATAGGGGGATGAATGTGTATCGAGAGCCAACTGTGTGCCAGTGGCTGCATCAAGGACATTTTTTAAAATTGTCAAACAATAATGGTACATATTCATGGGGCACATGGTGGTGTTTCTATACATATGGTTATTAGATATGTATTTCTAATAATTAGATATGTATTTCTAATAACCATATGTATTTCCATGCAGATTTTCTATTTCCAGAATCTACAACAAATTCAAACTAATTAGCAAGAAACAAAAACAAACAATACCATCAAAAAGTGGGCTAAGGACACAAATAGACAATTCTCAAAAGAAGATATACAAATGGCCAAAAAACATATGAAAAAATGCTCAACATCACTAATTTCAGGGGAATGCAAATCAAAACCACAATGCATACCAACTTACTCCTGCAAGAATGGTCATAATCAAAAAATAAAAAAAATAATAGATGTTGGTGTGGATGCAGTGAACAGGGAATATACTTCTATACTGCTGGTGGGAGTATAAACCAGTACAGCTGCTATGAAAAACAGTGTAGCAGAACTACCATTTGATCCAACAATCTCACTATTGAGAACTACCCAGAGGAAAATAAGTCATTATACAGAAAAGATACTTGCACACACATTTATAGCAGCATGATTCACAATTGCAAAAAATGTGGAACCAACCCAAATGCCCATCAATCCATGAGTGGATAAAGAAACTGTAGTGTATATGTGTGTGTGTGTGTGTGTGTGTGTGTGTGTGTATCTCCATATCCATGAGTGGATAAACTGTGTACACACACACACACACACACACACACACACAATGGAATACTACTCAGTCATAAAAATGAATGAATTAATGGCATTCACAGAGACCTGGATGGGACTGGAGTCTATTATGCTAAGTGAAGTAACTCAGGAATGGAAAACCAGACATTGTATGTTCTCACTAAGAAGTGGGGGCTAAACTATGAGGACGCAAAGGCATAAGAATGTTACAATAGACTTTGGGGACTCAAAAAGGTGAAAACGGGTTGATGGATAAAAGGCTACAAATTGTATTCAGTGTATATTGCTTGGGTGATGGATGCACCAAAATCTCACAAATCACCGCTAAAGAACTTATTTGTGTAACCAAATACCACCTGTTCCTCAAAAAAACCATAAAATAATCATAATACAATTTAGATAAATGTTGCCAAATTGCAACATATGTATTTCTATACATATGGTTATTAGAACAGTGCAATAAGCATATTCATTATCTCAAACATTTATCATTTCTTTCATTGCTAATATTCAACATCCTCCTTCTAGCTATTTGAGATTATATATTACTGTTAACCACAGTCAAGGGCTTTTTAATTAATCCCTCCAACAACCTTATGAAGTGGTTAACATTTTTGACCTGTTTTTTGTGAAATATAATAATATGATAATATAATCTATTATTATTATATATGACATATAATATATAGTAAAGTTTATACTTATGGTATATGAATATTATAGTAACATATAATATATATACATATAATAATATAGATGATGAAACTGAGGCTTGTGGAAGTTAAGTAATTTTCTCCAATTCATAAAACTTATAAAATTTGGAACCAGGACTCAAGCTAAGAATGTAGGGCTTTAAACTCTAGATTCTATTTATAGCACTCTTGTGAGTTATTTTGAACACAATAAGCGTAGAAATATGATCAATAGGAACATGTACAGTATTTATAGAGATATTTGATGCGAAAATACTCTGCATCAAAGAGTCAAAGCGAAGATTCTCACAATCCTAAAAGTGTACTCGTGTACACACACACACACCCTTGCAGCCCACTGAGGGTGAATGGCTCCCCGCTCAATGCAGACAGTGAGAAAGTGATGCCTGAAGAAAAAGTACTTTACAATCCTCTGAAACTCAGTGTCTCCTTACTAAAGAAGACTTCCTGTGAATCTCATATATCAGGGATGCTGCAACAGATTTGAAGAGGCAGCTACTGTTGCCCAATGATCAAGAAAATAAAAGTCCTATTGGGGTAGTAGAGGTGCTGGCCCATGCAGGTATTCATTGCAATGAGTGGAACACTTACAGAATCCCCTAAGACTTCACCATCTTACAGAAGTCACTCACCTTAAAGAAGGGAGACAGAAAGACTGGTTCCAGCAACAAAGCGCCATAGCACTTTGTTTCCCACTGGTGGCAAATTACTACCTAGTGTATTGATTCCAAATAGTGAATGGCACTATATTAATTCTTTGATATTTTCCCTCTTCAGCTGGGATTTCATTCATTCATTTAATCCATGAAGGCATTATACTCTGGTAGGGGCAGAAAATGAACAGGGTAAGTAAAAGGAATGGTGTGTTAAATAATAACTGCTAGGGAGGAGAAAAATGCAAAGAAGGGGAAGTAGAGGAAAGGAATTTGCAATTTTAGAGCTAGCACTCAGGAAAGACCTCACTGAGAAGGCAAAATTTGAGCAAGCGCTAAAGAAGTTATGGCTTTTAGTTTCTTTGCCTTGACATGTATGAATTACATCCAGTGGATAATGATGAAGACTGGCAGGAACCCAGGAGGAGCTCAGGGAGAGTGATGCGGGAGGGAATGTGAGGAGAGGAGTGAGTGAGCAAATCTAGTCAAAGTTAGGAGGTTGCAGTCACATTCAGTGAACAGAAGAAAATTCTTCTAGAGCCTGTGTATTTGAATTTTTTCTTTCTTTTCTTTTGCTATAACCAGACTAAGAACAAATAGTGCATATAGATGTTAGGGTTAGGGGCTCAGGGCTTGGGTGTACCCCTCACTCACACCCTCTAAGCATAGGGAACAAGGAACAGTATTAGGGAATTTAAAAAAATTTCTCCCAGATAGAAATTCCCCAGATGAGTTTATAAATTTTAGATGTGAAGCTTAGGTACCTAAGGGAGCTGACGGCTATTTGAAGTGTCATAACAGAATTACATACCCATTCTTTAAAAGCATTTAATGATGTGACCTCCAATGAGCTTAATTATCTGTAGTAGGGGTTTGACAACCTTTTTCTGTTAAGACCACATAGAAAGTATATCAGGCTTTGTGGGTCATGTGGTCTCTGTTACAACTACTTAACTCTGCCTTTGTGGCATGAAAGCAGCCACAGATAATTTATAAATCAGTGAGTGTGGCCATATTCCAATAAAATTTTATTTAAGAAAACAGCAGGCTGGTTTTGGCTGGTGGGATAGAGTTTCCCAACCTGTGAACTATAGCTTATGATTGAAATAAACGAATTCCTAGAAGGGACAGTTTATTCTTATTTACTAAGTCTTCCTGGTTAATTAATTCAAACAATATTTAATACGCACAGGTGAGATGCTAAGCTCTGTGATAGGATTGGGACTATCAAGGTGACAATACAGTCCTTGTCCTCAAAGTTAACTTTCAGGTAGGAAGAATAAAAGCAATCCATAAAACACAGAAATTGTGTTACTAGAAGTAAGTACTAAATGCAATGAATGCCTAGGAAACAAGTCTTTTGTTATCTATTTGGAGGATCAAGGAAAGCTTTATAGAGAAGGTAGGGTTTCGTTGGAGGCTTGAACGTTGAGTAAGAGGGGGCAGGGTTTGCGAAGTAGCAATACAACTTTAGCAGCAGGTGCCATGGCAAATGAGTTTGAGAAAACAGGCTTGTTTGGGGAATCACAAGGTTGGAAGGAAGAAAATGGAAAGAGGTGAAGCCAAGCAGAAGTCAGGGCCAGATTCTGTAGGGCCGTCTCTGTTGGCAATGCAGACTGGATTAGATTTTCCTCCATAGGTGATGGCTAGTCATTCAGGAAGTTTGAGTAAGAGAGGAGCATAAGCAAATTTGAAATATGGAAAAGATGACTGGAAACAAGCTTCTTAAGGAATTAAAGGGGAGGGCAAGTCAAAGATGCAGAGATGAGAAAAGACTCTGTGCTAAGTAGGATGCTGATTCCAATTTGAACAAACACGGAAGACACTTAGAACCACATAGATGCTGGAGAACAAACTGGATGCAGTGAGGAGAAAAGAAAGAGTAATCTGCGATGACTCTTGGGTTTCTAGCTTTGGCAACTGAGCAGATAGTAACACTAATCACCAAGACGGGGAATGGCAGAGGGAATCAGGTTTGCAGGGGGAGAAGGAGGATCACCCAGTTTTGGACATGGTGAAAATGGTATTTTGTTAAAAAAAAATAGAATTAAAACATTCTTAAGTCTGGCAAAACAGAACATGGCCGATTTATATTTTTCTTGAGCCTTGATTTTCTTCTCTCAATTACCACATGTCCTCACTCATAGGCGGGTGTTGAACAACCAGAACACATGGACACAGGGAGGGGAGCCACATACAATGGGGTCTGTTGCAGGGTGGCTAGAGGAGGGACAGCGGGGGCGGGGGAGGTTGGGGAGGATACATGGGGAGAAATGCCAGATATAGGTGATGGGGGGATGGAGAAAGCAAACCACCTTACCATGTATGTACCTATGCAACAATCCTGCATGATCTGCACATGTACCCCAGAACTTAAAGTACAATTAAAGAAAAGAAAAACAGTTCCAATACAATCAACTAATACATGTTTTTTTCAAGCTGTTTACAAATGACTACCCCTAGCATAATAAAAAGTGAAGTGTGATGCTTTTATTTTAGTCCATTATATATGGAATTCCATGGTTCTTTACCTCTTATATTTTTAAACTTCTTTGGTATATTTGGAATTGTTAACCAAAAGAGAGATCTGGGGTTATTTTGATATGGCAAACCCAGTTGACCAAGACAATATCTGTATTTTTTGTTTGTTTCCTTATTTTTACTTTTTAAATTTTGGGGGGTTCATAGTAGGTATATATATTTATGGGGTACACGAGATGCTTTGATACAGGTATGCAATGTGTAATAATCATATCGTGGAGAATGGGGTATCCATCTCCTCAAGCATTTATCCTTTGAATTACGAACAATCCAATTACACTCTTTAAGTTATTTTAAAAGTGTACAATTAAGTTATTGCTGACTATAGTCACCCTGTTGTGCTATCAAATAGTGGGTCTTATTCATTATTTCTAATTACTTTTTGTAGCCATTAACTATCCCCACCTCCCCCCAACCCCCTACACTGCCCTTCCCAGCCTGTGGTAACCATTCTTCTACTCTCTATCCATGAATTCAATTGTTTTGATGTTTAGATCCCACAAATAAGTGAGAACATGTGATACTTGTCTTTCTGTGCCCGGCTTACTTCAGTTAGCATAATGATCTCTAGTTCCATCCATGTTGTTACAAATGACAGGATCTTATTCTTTTTTTATGGCCGAATTGTACTCCATTGTGTATATGTACCACATTTTCTTTGTCCATTTTTTTCTGAAGTTCCCTGATGATTCTTCCATGCAGCCAGGGTTGAGAACCACTGAGTTCAAGGCTTGAACAGATTCTAGTTCAGTCTGAGTGTGCATCCCCATTGTTCAGTTAGGCTATAATAAGTGCTCTGTAGTAAGTCTAGAAAATCCAAGAAGCCCTCCATTGCCAAAGAAAGATGCAAATCTACCAAGGGAAAGAAAGCTATTTCTATGATAGTCATAATAGTAAGGATTTTACTTTTTGAAACTGAGAGTAATCGTGATCCTATTTTCTTGTTTAAACAAATGAAATGATGCCATAATCCTTGGGTTTTCATTCAACAAAAAAATTGACTTGAACCTGACATTCTCAGAAGCCACTCTTAGCCACTACAATATCTTGGCTGGTTGTTGCAAGCTTGTGAGTTGCCCCTCAGCCCGCATTTTGTTCTGTGGCAGTAGAGAGAAGTACAGTACACAGTTATCTGGTGGAAGGTGTGGTTGCAGAATAATGTCTCCCCTAAAGATGTCCACACCCAAATCCCAAGGACCTGTAAGTATGTTATTTTACATGGTAAAAGGGACTTTGCAGATGCTATTACTTTCAGATCATTGAGATGGGAAGATTATCCTGTATTATCCAGGTGGGCCCAATCTCATCACAAGGAGAGAAAGAGATAGAGGCAGATCCAGAGACAAAAATGTGATAATGGAAGCAGAGGTGGGAGAGAGAAAGATTTTAAAGAGCTCAGCTGCTAACTTTAAAGATGGAAAAAGGAATCACAAGCCAAGAAATGCACACAGCTTCTAGTAGCATAAAAAGCCAAGGGGATTCTCTCCTGGAGTCTCCAGAAGGAACATGGTTTTTATTTTAGCCCAGTGAGTCCCACATCAGATTTACGACCTCCAGAACTATAAAACATTAAGTTTGTGTTGTAAGTTTGTGATAATTTGTTATGGCAGCAATAGGAAATGGATCCAGGAGTAGAAAGGAGTATTAGAGAAGAAGGTTGATGGGGTGAAGGGCATGCTCCCAGACACTTAAAAGTAAGTTTTAATCTTCCATCACATTCTTATCTCCCTGCTACCTGATGCTAAGGTGCTGCTTCATATTACAGGTACCACCACCAATGATTTGCGCTGGAGAGGTTCCAAGACTGGAATTCTGAAAGCACTTTTCTCATACAATAGAACTATAGAAAAGAACATATAGTAAACACCTTAGGCTTTGTGAGTCTTAGGTTGTCTTCCACAATTACTCAACTTTTGCCATTGCAGGGCAAAAACAGCCATAGACTCTGCATAAACCAAAGTTCCAAAATTTTTATCTATGGACACAAAATTTCAAGGTTCATGTAATTTTATGTGCACAAAATATCCTTCCTTCAAAATTTTTTCGTCTACTTAGAAATGTAAACATAATTCTTAGCTTGCAGGTCATACAAAAATGGCATCAGGCTGCATTTGACCCACTGGCTGTAGTTTGCCAACCTCTTATATAGACATTAGGGTCATTTGGTGCCCTACACGTATTTATGTAGCATCTACTGCCATGTTCCAGCAACACAGTTCTAGGGCCTTGCATTATCAGCCACATATGTCAGCCAGATTCAGGAGGAAATCCTGAATAAGTCTTGTCTGGCTTATTCACTTTGGTGTTCTCAGTATCTAAGGCAGTACCTGGCACTTAACAGCCACTGAGTATTTGCCAATCTAGGGACTAATGAATCAGGCATATCATGAGTTAAATAAATTGGAAACCTAACCAACCCATACAATGTTGTATATATGCTGGAAACTGTATTCTGGATTCAAATAAATCATTAAGAGACAGTCTTTTGAAACGGCTTGTTAATAAGCCAAAAAAAAAAAAATGCCAGTTCATGAGGGGAAAAAATAAAAGTGATAACAAGTGACACGGGGAAGAGTGAATCCACGATACCTATATCCACCCATCAGACCTCATAGGAGCAGTAAGACATGAACACAAAGGTCATAGTCTCCCTGTGACTCTCATGGCGTGGAGCATAAACTGGTAAACAAGCACCCAGGAAAGGTACCAGAGCCTACCAGCACGGTCTAGAATATGTTTCTGGTGGTTCCTCAACTCTCAGATACATGGTCCAGGCCAGCATTTTTCTTTGGTGACTGTTTATCTTATAAATGGATGACTCATTTGAAGGCTTTATAAATCTAGTCTTTTGAGTGTTCATAATGGGATTTTTTTTTAAGGATTAAAAATGGATGATTTCAAATTTGTTTTGATTTTATAAATGTAGATGAAATTGAAACCCACCCAGTGTTTCTGGATAGATTAAAGACTTTGGCAGTTGTAAAGGTCTAGGTTACTATGTGACAGCATTAATAAAGGGTAGCAATATGATAAAAAGGATATAGGATAGTGGTCCTTGGCGGGGTAATGTTGCCCCCAGTGAGCATTTAGCAATGTCTGGAGACACTTTTGGTTGTTACAATTGCGGCAGCATTTGATACTGGCATCTAGAAGATAGAGGCTAGGGATGCTGCTAAACACCTTATAATGTACAGGACTACTAGCCCAAATCAGAAACTATCTGGATCAAAATGTCTATAGTGCAGAGTTTGAGAAACCTTGGTTTAGCATAAAGAAATCTTCTGTTAAGCCCAAATCATATAGAATCTCCTTAAAATGATGGTGCTGGAAAGTATTAACAATTAGTTATATATTTTGTTTTTCATAAAAAATATGCACTATATATTCATATATATATCATGTATTACTATGTGTTTTTTACATGTATTTTTCTACATATTGTACACATAAAATTATAGGGCTTATTTTAAACTAGTATTAAGAAGCAAACTGACGCAAGAGCAGAAAATCAAACACTGCATATTCTCACTCATAGGCAGGTGTTGAACAATGAGAACACATGGACACAGGGAGGGGAGCACTCCACATTGGGGTCCGTTGGGGGGAAATAGGGGAGGGATGGTGGGGTGGGGAGGTGGGAAGAGATAGCATGGGGAGAAATGACAGATACAGGCAAGGGGACGGAAGGCAGAAAACCACACTGCCATGTGTGTACCTATGCAACAATCTTGCATGTTCTTCACATGTACCCCAAAACCTAAAATGCAATAAATAAATAAATAAATAAATAAAACAATTAAAAAAAAAGAAGCACAAACATAACAAACCTAATTAAAAGCAGCAAACAAAAATGTTTGAAAACAAAAGAATCGTGGCTAACCGGAGAACAACTCACCAAAAGTGTTAACGAAATAGATTTCCTTCCCAGCAGAAGTATATGTCTCTATGTTTAGAAAAAAAAAGAAGCAAAATACAAACTAAAACCCAAACAATCTAATACCTATGCTTTATTCAGAAAGTCATTCTTTTGAGCTAAGTTGCATCTTTACAAACAGACTTGATTTTCCCATGCAATAAAATTGATTGAAATAATTTTGGTTTGGTCCTATACCACATCGTTTTCTTACGTTCTTGCAGTTAGTGTCTAATTGCAGCATCTCTTTAATCTCATTCAACTGTAAACTCCCCAGGGCAAACAAGGGGTGACGCAGGGCTGCTCAAAATATGGTTTGTGGATGCAAGGCCTCGGAATCACCTGGGCAGATGATCATTGCTAAACTTGTAGGTTCCTTCAGCTTAAGGTAGATTTAGAGAATTACAGTCACAAGTAATAGGGCCCAAGCACCTCCGTTATAAAGCAGCATCCCCAGATGAGTTTTACTTTTTGCATAATAAACGTTGAGATTCAAATAGATGGGAGGTCTTTGGTAAGATTCAGAACATCTCTAAACGTCAGTTTCCTCGTTAATAAGATGGAGAAAAGAAAAAGACTTAACTCTGAAATTTGTAGGGATAATATCAGACAATACAAATGAATTTCTTGTGGAGGGCTTATTTATAAGCTCCCACAAGACTTGAATAAATGGAAATTTAAGTTATAATTAATATTAATAATCACCACTCTAAATCTGCATCCCCATCTGATACGGTTTGGACGTTTGTCCCCTCCAAATCTCATGTTAAAATATAATCACTAATGTTGGAGGTGGGGCCTGGTGGGAGGTGATCCCTCATGAATGTCTTGGTGCTGTCCTTGCAATAGTGAAATCTTGTTCTGTGTTCATGTGAGATCTGGTTGTTTAAAAGAGCGTAACATGCCGGGCACGGTGGCTCAAGCCTGTAATCCCAGCACTTTGGAAGGCTGAGGCGGGTGGATCACGAGGTCAAGAGATCGAGACCATCCCGGTCAACTTGGTGAAACTCCGTCTCTACTAAAAATACAAAAACTAGCTGGGTGTGATGGCTCATGTCTGTAATCCCAGCTACTCAGGAGGCTGAGGCAGGAGGATTGCCTGAACCCAGGAGGCGGAAGTTGCGGTGAGCCGAGATTGCGCCATTGCACTCCAGCCTGGGTAACAAGAGCGAAACTCCATCTCAAAAAAAAAAAAAAAAAAAAGAGCGTAACACTTCTCTCCTCTCTCTCTTGCTTCTGCTCTTACCATGTGACAGGCTAGCTCCCTGTTGCCTTCCACCCTGAGTAAAAGTTCCCTGAGGCCATTACCAGAAGCTGAGCAGATGCCACCACCAGGCTTCCTGTTCAGTCTGCAGAACTCTGAACCAATTAAACCTCTTTTCCTTTCTTTATAAATTACTCAGTCTCAGATATTTTTATGGTGATACAAGAAGGACTTAACACAGCATTGTAACTTGGAAGTTTTGGTGACACCAAAAATGCATAAGAAATGTGTGCTTAAATACAAAGAAGTTTTACAAGGTGATAAGAGCTAGAGAAGGAGGTAGCGAAAGGTGAGGGGAATAGGAGTGCTGGGTGAACTACCAGGACAGCCTTACAGAGAACATATTTGCACCAACCTTTAAGGAGGTGAGGAAATGAGCCACGCAGGTTTCGGGAGCCCAGCAGCCCAGGCAGAGACTGGTTGACATAGGTATAGCATGGCATAGTGGCTAAAAGCAAGGGCTGGCAAGCTGGGCTGCCTGAGTTTGAGTCCCAGTTTTGCCAATTACTAGCCAGGCATGTGGCTTTTTAGCAAGCTACTTACAATCCCCATGCCTCACTTTCCTCATCTGTGAAATGGGGATGATGATAGGGATTTTGCTGATACAAGCTGATTAGTCGGGAAGCCAAATTCTGCCCACTGATTGTTTTTATAAATCAAATTGTATTGGTTTATGAAAATAACAGCCACACTCACTCATTGTTATTGTCCATGGCAGCCTGCAAGCTGCAATTGCAGAGTTGTTACAACAGAGGCTGCCCAGTCCATGAAGCTGCCTTTCCGTAAAGGGCCATTAACCATCTGGCCCGTTATGGAAAGAGTTTACTGACCCCTTGACTAGACTAAAAGTAAAGGCACATCTATGATTAGATCTCCCTTTTGGCATCACCATTTTCCTCCTCTCCCAAGATTTTGTCTCTGAGAAACATCCCAGAGAGCCTGTAAAAAAAAAAAAAAATCACACAACATTAAAATAATTTAGGATATTAGAAAATAGGCAAAAACTAGGGTAAAATAGAAGTGGTTCCCTCCCAATGGCCTTTTCACTTGGGTTACTGATAAACTAAAAAAGTAGAAATGAACATTTTCAAACCCAGTGCTGGGTTAACACCATCTAAAAAAACAAATGTCACTTGCATCTTGTTTCCAGTGGAAAGAACCTTTCCAATGGTTAGCATAGAGGGGACATACTGGAAGTCCTCAAGGGTAAAAAAGGCAGAGCAAAAGGTCAATTTTATTTCTGTGTAGCCCCAGTAGAATTGTGGACTTTCCTAATGGCCATCAATTTAATTCTTAGTTCTAAGCTTCTCTTGAGTCTTAGATGGGAAGAAGGTAAAACAGCCTGCACAGATCTCAGGGTTGCAGAAAATGGAAACACTGGGATGAATTAGAAACTTCTCAATGACAGGGCCAGCAGCTGATGGTTCTACTTGTCGTTCTCTAATTAAATTTAGTTCACTGAAATTAGAACAGACCTCCAGAGATAGATTAAACCTTGAAGATACTGCTCCCATTTATAGATGGTCCACTCTCTGCTAACTGTTCTAAGCCCTTTATTTATATTATCTCATTTAATTCTTACAACAACCTAAGCACTATGTTACCATCATTATTCCCATATTTCAGAGGAAGAAACTGAGGCACAGAACTTAAGTAACTTGCCAAGAGCACAAACCAATTAAGTGGCAGAGTTGGGATTTGAAGCCAGGCTTTAGGTTTTGGAATTTAGACTCATCACAACGCTATCTATTTCGTAACATTTCATGATAAACCAATCCAAACCTCTAACTTCACAAATGAGCAAAGCGGCTACCACCAAGCCCCTTCATTATGAGACATACCATTATAATAATGAAAGCCAGATAGTGTTTTAAAATTTAGAGGCTTAAAGTTTTCCTCTTTTGTAAACGACAGCACATGCAAAGCAAATTGATTATTAGCCTTATATAATATCCCAACTGTTCCCCCAAACCCATATTTATCACAGCCACAGCAATGAAAATGTTCCACCCATGTTCAAGAAGTTAAGAGGGAATGATAAACCACTTTACCCTTTCAGACTTCAAAACAGCCTGTGCCCGAATCATTTACAGAAATCAGCCCAATCATGCTGTTCCGTTAATCATAACGCAATCCTTTCTGCTTGAGTTTGCTCATTTCAAGCTGCTGCAACATCATTAATCTAAAAATAAGGTTCTCATAAATCTGTATTGACACAAACAGTTTTTAGCTGTCACGCATCTCAGACACTGATAATCCAGTTTTCTCCTAAATCACAAGATGGATGTGAAAGAATCACAAAATTTTAATCACAATTGTCTTCTGAAAAAGAAGTGTTAAGTATAGATATTTATATTGCTTACCCATAAATTGTAATCAGTTGCGTCTCTGCTGTCCTCTCTAATCTAACTGAACTAAGCTTGGAGTAAGAAGTTGAGTCTGTTTTTTTTACAAAAATATTTTTTTTGGTGAAAAATGCATCCTGAAATGGCAGATCATATCGAGTGTCTGAGAAATGGCCCAGCTGGCATAGCTGTGACTCCCACGATACCTTTTGTTGCCAGAGACCTCCGCTACTGTGAATCTTGGGACCAAAAATATGCAATCTTTTCATCGGATCATTGAGAAGTTCCTGTCCTTTCAGAACGGAGGCAGGCTGTGTCCCTGAGTAAGTGCACAAATGAGTGTGTGTGTGTGTGTGTGTGTGTGTGTGTGTGAGAGAGAGAGAGAGAGAGAGAGAGAGAGAGAAAGAGAGAGAGTGTGTTGGGGAGAAGGAAAGAGGGGAGGGAAGGGACAAAAAGAATGAAGAGAAATTGAAACTGTATTTCCTGCTTCTTATTTTTGTAAGACGATTTTGAAGAAATATACTGGAGTTAGAAAAGGATTCCTCTAAAAAAAAAAAATTCCCTTTTCTACAGAGATCTACAAACGGTAATTGGATTGTAACTGTGTAAACTGTCCTTATTAGGAATCAACCAAAGAATGTTGGAAGCCACTGGTGAAAAGCCCGAGAGCAAGATAAAGCACATAGGATGCCTTCTTTGTTTAGGACAAATTCTCAATTATTAAATCATATTTTAAAACCACTGATTTCATTTTTCTAACACTAGCACACACATTAAAAAGAAAAAGTTTTTTCTCTTTCACACTGAAGCATAGCACAGGCTCTGTATTTTATCTTCTTTGTGGGAGAGCAGTCCTTGAGAAGTTGTTCATTTCCTGAACAGAGGGTGTGGAGGTCAGAGTGAATGTACCCACATGGCCATGTCTAAGAGGGTGCAGCTTGGGGTACGGGCTGGGGGTGGCATCCGTGAAGAGCAAAGGGAAAAGGGAAGATGAATTCCAACCGTGAATTACCTTGATCTCCATGTATTCCACATGGCACTGAACCGAATCCAATTTGAAAAGACATCTTTGTTTCCCAGTTGATAGGAAGTTATAGCTCTCCCATGGGTCTCAAGTGAATTCCAACAAAAGAATCACTGTGATTATAATTGACAAACCAGGAAATGATTTCATGGAAGATCTTACTGATTCGAAATTAAGGACTCAGTATGGTTTTACTAGGATTCTGTGAGGTTAATCATGTAAGCCACACATAACCTCTGCTGCTGCTACTAAGGAGGGAATTTTAAAGTAGTAAAATATTCCAGGTGGTTTTCTTTACTAGAATGATTAAACTTAAACAGAGATTCAGAGTAAAATCGACCTGTTACTGCACATACTTCTACCAACAGTACCACCAAAACTCTGATGTTGCAAATACACATAATTCTAGTAGACAGTCAATAGGGCTCATGTTTGATACTCATTAATGGAAGTTACATTCTCATTTAAAGAGATTTATATCTTAATGTCAATATATCTAATATCTTCATATATTATTTCACATGAAATTGATAAATATTCTATTCATTTTTTATTAGGCAAATGATCCTTTAGTTTATGAATAGATGACAGCAAGATGTAGTTCTGACAGAGCATTTACTAAGTATCAGGCATTGTTTAAGACATTTTATAAGCACTGACTTATCTAACCATCAAAAGAATTTTTCGTAGTAGGTTACATTATTATCCTCATGTTATGGATGAAGAAACAGAAGCTCAGAGGAGTAACTTGTCCAAAGATTCACAACTCATAAGTAATGCAGCTGTGATCTCAACCACTATGAGATTACAGACTAACTAGAAGACAAAGCCACAGTTCAGAGTCAGCACTAGTAGGAGCCATGTTATAAATGTCCAATGAGGAAGAGACAGTGATGAAATAAGAATGATGACCTAAGACTAGAGTGGTCTGTTAAATCAATTATTTGATGGAGACATACACTTCCAGGTCAACAAGTGTTTCATAAAAACGTGACTATTTAAGTGAATAATCTCAAGAGACAATGTCTTGTGAAATGTGTAGTCTCTTTTAAGAGTGGAAGCAAGGCAGGCTTTGAGAAGAAATGCGGAAATAATGGAGCAGGTATGTATGTTTGTTTGAAAAATGTATATTGTTTGAAAAATGCATTCAAACCAGAAAAACAAAAGGTAATGATAAATAATCCTTTTTTAAGATTTAAATAACAACTCTTTAAGTAAAACCAGTAAGAGACCAAAGAGTCATCAAAACAGCCTTGGATATAAATATCAGGAAGCAATTAAAAGGTTCAATCTGTGGAAGAGTTTTGCTAATCACAAAAAATGCTGAGAACACAATAGTCATTTTTTTCCCATTTAACCCTCCCATAGCTAAGCACACCAAGAAACAATTTATAGCCTTAGAATCTATGCCATTAAGCATTAATTCCAACTTCTTCTTAGCTCTTAAATCTGGATAATTTCTGTTTACATCATTGATGATATCTTGCACATTGAAGGCAAAAATATAAAAACACTCTGTCAAATTTTGGAGTGAACACATTTCTGATTATAGCACTCTTTTGCCTAAAACCCTTTGATATTTCCTTTTTAGCTCCATGACAAAGTCCAAATTTCTTAGCCAGGTATCTAGTGCCATGTGTGTTGACTTAGATGGAATAAAATCAAATAGCCACTACATAATAGTGAATAATAACAGAGGTTTACTGAGCATATATTAGGTGCTAAGTACTTTATGTGTGCCATGCATTTACTGAGTCCAACATTTTCATTTTATAGAGGAAGTGATGGAGGCACAGAAATGGATGGCACACAGTGAGGAAAAGACTGCTCATCAGGGCCAGAGCCCTCTTTTCGTGGGCATTCAGCTAGTCGACATTTCCCAGGCTCCCTTGCAGTTAATAGTGGTCACATGACTGAAGACTAGCTAATGGAATGCCAGAGGAAGTGGCAAGCTTCACATCTAGCACTGGTCCATAAAAACCTGGAGACAGCATCCAGGCAGCCCGCATAGCCGTGTGTAGTAGTCCCAGGAATAGACTGTACTTTTCAGCATTCCTTGCCTAGTGTAGTCCCCTGCCCTTCAAGCCTGCCTGGCTCTACAATCTACTTAACCAATTGAATGTGGCAGAAGGGGATGCCAAGCCCATTCTGGGCCTGAGACATAAGAAAGCATGGAAACTTCTGCTTTTGCATTCATAGGACCCTTGAGCCACCATGTCATGGGTGTAGCCACTATGTTGAAAAGGCCATGTGGGGAGGCGATGCCCCAACCTAAATCCAGCCTACTCTACCTCCAGCTGAATGAAAGGAAGAAGCAGCCCATGTTCAGAATCATTACTTAGAGCACAGCTGTGCCACCAATCATGGTCAGTCTAACAGTATGAATGACAAATAGACTTATATTGTGAGATTTGGGGATGTATCTATTATAGCAGCTGACCTCACTTTCCTGATCTTCCCGTATGAACACAGACAATCAATCTAAGCAGTCTGATCTGGAGCCCTTGCTCTTGAAACTCCTCCTATACTTCTTCCCTCTGAATGACATGATGGCTCATTTCTTCCCTTCCTACATTCTCACATGGAAAGAGAGTAGTTGATCAACTGAATGGTAAAGTAAAAATTGCTCTTTATACATTTTTTGCTGAGCATGTAGAAAGTCCTTAATAAAAAAGAAGATAAATATATTTCTAATGACATCCTTCAAATTTTAAATTATAGTCAGTGGTTAGAAATAGGTAATGTTTTATCTTTCAGAATCATGACTGACTCTAATAAAACGGCACAGTGAAATTTCATTGAGGTTACATCCATTACTGATAACCTTTTCATTGGTCCTGTTAACCTTTTTTTTGCTTTATATATTTATTTTTACTATTATTATACTTTAAGTTCTGGGGTACATGTGCAGATCATGCAGGATTGTTACATAGGTATACACATGCCATGGTGGTTTTCTGCATCCACCCCCCACCATCATCTACATTAGGTATTTCTCCTAATGTTATCCCTCCCTAATCCCCCCAATTCCTGCTATCCCTCACCTATCCCCCACCCCCCAACAGGCCCTGCTGTGTGGTGTTCCCGTCCCTGTGTCCATGTGTTCTCATTGCTCAACACCCACTTATGAGTGAGAACATGTGGTGTTTGGTTTTCTGTTCTTGTGTCAGTTTGCTGAGAATGATGGTTTCCAGCTTCATCCATGTCCCTGCAAAGGACATGGACTCATCCCTTCTTATGGCTGCATAGTATTCCATGGTGTATATGTGCCACATTTTCTTTATCCAATCTATCATTGATGGGCATTTGGGTTGGTCCTGTTAAACTTTTTTGAGTGTAACATAGAGTTCTCATGTAAGGTCTTAATATTTTTTAAGACTGTATATAAAAATGCAAATTGTGAGGGACATTTTAGTTCATCTGCTGCCTTACAGTGCTTGATGAAAATGTAATACCATCAATTTAACTGTCCGACTCTATCTTTGGATTGCTCAGAACTTCCAGAGGTTAGGTTATAAGCCAAATGACATTCTCTCATTGCTGCCATTTGCTTCCTTAACTGTAGCTGTCTGTCCCTTTCCCATCCTAGCACCCTGACCTTGGTCTAATTGCTAGTGTCCTCCTGCTGCTACTGTGACCTATTTGCAGGGAGAGAATATTTTGGATCTTTCAGATCTAAACTCTACCATCAAAGCAAATCTAGTAACTGGAAAGCTATTTAAGACCACGAATCTGAAACAGTCAAAACCAAAATAAAGAACAACTAAAATTTACTGGGTGCTTATTGCCTCCATGAATACTCACTATCCTCTAGGATGCAGGTACTCGAATTACCACCATTTTGCAGACAAGAAAATTGAAACAAAGGGAGTGTAAACAGCTTGCCAGAAGTCACGCAATTGGGAAGGAGTTGGCACTCAAACCCAGGCAGTCTGTTTTCAAATGCAATGATTTTACCGCTGAGGCAATATCACAGAATACCAGCAAAGCTTTTCTTTATTCACTCCCTTGGAAGACCTATATACAAAGTAAGTATGACACAGAGCATTCAACAGAGACTGAAAGGCCTCTCTGTAACTGGGAGAATTCAGGTAAATACATGGAGGACAGCTCAGGGCTCAAAGCCCTGTGGAACTGCGACACAAAAATATGAACAAACAGAGGCAGGGCACCAGGAGGAAACAGAAAAGAAAGCCAAGAGATGGGGCAATGACCTCCAGGAGTAAGGAGAGGGAAAGGCATTTCATTTAAAGAAAAAGGAAAAGGCATGTTAGAAACGCTCCTGGATGCCAGATTCTTTGCAAGTAGAACTAGCGACTCTCAGTTTTGGGTAGGGGTGTAACAACATGAAAGAAGTGTTTTAGAAAAGATGAATGAGGCCAAGTTGTACAGAATGGATAGGAAGGGGATAAAGAGAGGAAGTAAACATTGAGTCTACAATGTAACTGGTAAAGGGAGGCCCCACGTGTGGAATGAACTGATAAGAAGCAACTCTAGGCAGCAATAAAACAAGCTGACTCTAGGAATTCTTTCTTTATGAGAGTCCCTCTCTTTTTCCAATAAATATGGATCCCCAGAAAATCAAGCCCAAGATTATAGCTGGAGAAATACCTTTGAGTACAGAGTGGGAAATCTGCATCTCAGTTTAGGTGCCAAGGAGGGTCGACCTAGAGAAAAGCATTTTATCCTGATTCTCATAGAAAAATCTGAATATTGCTGGTTCCACCGCACTGCAGAGAATGGTATTTCTTTTGTAGCTGCTCCTTCTATTCATGTAGTGAGGAACACTGAGTTATAAGGTTTGATGCTTCAGGTTTCTTCCAAAAAGAAGGAAACTCAGATAAGAGGGCACTCATTATAAGTAAGATGTCATGTGAACTCTCTGTAGGGCAGGTCATTTATTCTGTTATGGGTATATTCACTGCTCATTAAACATGAAATGGATTTCAGAGCAAGATTACCTAAAAGATACAGGGATGCTGAAGTACTGTCACCTCAAACTGAAGAACCCAATCCCAAGTCAGATATTTACAAATCAGCAGGATACAAAACAAGCCTTAAGGATAGATGAATATCATATTTAGGAGTTTGAAAACTCTTTGGCCAAACAAACTAGGCAAAATAAAAAATGCCAAAGTGAATTTCTTTCCACTTTCTCATTTCAGTGCTACATTTGGTGACATTGTGGCACTACTACATCATCAACTACATTTTGGCACTTTGCAAAAGTCTCTTCTTAATGGGGTTCTTCTCTAATGAGAAAGAAAAACAATTTCCTCAAAATTACATAAGACTTCATAAACATATTACCATAATAAATTAATTTGGGTTATGATCAATTATACAGACATCAGTCGCCTCTAATCTGTTGCCTAAAATGTGAGCTGTGGACAATGAGCCTCTCAGTTTTACTATAAGATTAATTTACCTTATTAAACTCTTAGTAAGTAATTCAAAATCAGCATGTATTGTTGTACCACTTCATTCTAAGTGGGGGAAGGCAAATTATGTATTTTTAGTTGCAGTCTAGTAATTAACTCATCTAAACCTTGTAGAGAAATGAGCAAGCAAGCTGCTTTAAAGAAAAATATTTGCAGCTACATTTCTAGGCTGCAGAAAAAGTCTAGCATTAACATTATTTTCAGAATCATTTTCCAAAGCCAAATTAGCTCAGATACAAGTAGTGATACATTTTAGAACAAATGTATTCTCTAAGGACCAAGAGTTCTCTAAGCTCATTGCACATTAGAATTACTTGCTGTAGTTTTCAAAAATTCTTATAACCATGTCCGTCTCCTCAAAAACAGCATGGTCCAATAGCCTTTTCTATAATAATGGACATTTTTGTTATATATATATATATATATATATATATATATATGTGTGTGTGTGTGTGTGTGTGTGTGTGTGTGTGTGTGTGTGTGTGTACATAATTGCATTTTATGTTCTGGGGTACATGTAAAGAACATGCAGGATATTGTTGCATAGGTACATACATGGCAATGTGGCTTGCCTCCATCCCCATCACCTATATCTGGCATTTCTCCCCACGTTATCTCTCCCCAACTCCCTACCCCCCACTGTCCCTCCCCTAGTTCCCCCCCACACACAGACCTCAGTGTGTGATGCTTCCCTCTCTGTGTCCATGTGTTCTCATTGTTCAATATCTGCCTATGAGTGAGAACATGTGGTGTTTGATTTTCTGTTCTTGTGTCAGTTTGCTGAGAATGATGGTTTCCAGGTTCATCCATGTCCCTACAAAGGACACTAACTCATCGTTTTTGATGGCTGCATAGTATTCCATGGTGTATATGTGCCATAGTAACTGCTAAGGTGGCCTCTAGCCACCAATGGCTAGTGAGCACTTGAGATATGGCCATAGAAGCTTATACTAAGCATCTGTCATGTACCTTTGCTTCCCTCCCTCCTGCCTCCACTCCTCACTTCTTACACTCCTCCACATACTCATGTGATGAGTGTACTCTCCATATATTCTTTCATTGACTGATTCTGCCAGATTTCTCCCACACCAAGGGCATAATGTGCCCTCATCTCAAAGTCCAGATTCTTCTTTTCCTTTCTTTCCCACTGGTGGCAGAAAGAAAACTTAACAATGCTACCAATTAAGAAATTAAATCTCCAAGCGCATGTATCTACAATTTAAAATTGTTTTATGTGCACAGGCTTGATCCAGATGTCACTTTCCATGAGCTCTGTCACAAATGTGATGGGGAATATTTTGAACAGTAGCACAGTGAAACAGCTTTCATCCTATCTGTTCATTTTGCCACTGTTTTGTTCAAATGGGATGCAGTGTTACAGCACAATAGTTGCAGAGAGGACTCTCTGGCTGCCTGTGTTTGAATTCAAGTTCAGCATATAACTAGCCAAGTGAGTATCCAACCCTTTTAGGCCTCAATTACCTGCTGTGTAAAGTGGAGATAAAATGTCTTGTAGGGAGGAGAGAGCTACATGTGTAACACCTATGACAAATGTGTCACATGCACTCCTAGATCCAGGTTATGATTGCTTTTTCCCCACACCCCTGTCCACACCTCACATTTTTTTTTTTTTTTTTTTTTTTTTGGTAAATAAAACGAATAGCAGAGCCAACTTTTGAAGGAGAAAGTCAAATCTCTGAAAGCACGTTCTAAACATATGATCAATTAATGTGGCAATATGAAGACCATTTTGAAAACAGTTACAAAAAAATAAATTATATGCTAATCTGATTTTTTAAAATATTGAACATGTTTATTTCAATGAGTCTTCATTTTTCTTGACTACTGTGCTACCAGTTAATATGAATAGGATGGACAAGGAATGGTATGCTATAAACATAGCTACATTTTATTTGTTAAAAAAAAAAAAAGTAGACTCAAAATTCCAAAATTCAGTGATGTGAACATAAAGAACATAATGTCCAATGTTCAAGTAAAAAATTGCTTTATTGACCTTTTGGTAATTTCAACGGTTGTACCCTAACAACATGTTCCCTTGTCATTTTTACTCACAGGCATTACGGATTCATGCATGCTCACATTTTCTACACTGAGTTTTGCTGCTTCTTTCTTGTTAAGTATCCATCTATGGGTAGACTATTTTTTAATATAAGAAACGATAAAATTGCATCCCATTAGCAAAATAAAAAATTTGTAGTCACTACAACTATTAATTAGTGATGCACAGTATGGCTTATTCATCACTGACTCACAGCACAGATAAAATAAGCTGAGAGCTATGTCCTGGATCTAAATCGAACTGATTTAGATATGTGGGGAATGACTAATATATCTTGTGCATAGAATGTGTACCCATTATTATTCTAATCCCTTACCATGCACTTGTGGTTTTAATCATTAAACAATCTTAAGATGTGAGGTTTATTAATATGCTCATTTTATAGATGAAGAAATCAAAGCACAGGGAGGCGGAGTAACTTGTCCCAGGATACATATCACAAGTGGTATGGCTGGAATTCAAACTCAGGGACCTTAGTCCTGAGTTTGTGGTCTTAATCACTATCCTATGATACTTTTCTGCACCTTGCTCTCCTACTCAAGAAAATTCATCAAAATGACTGTCTGAGGTGGTTCTAGGCTCACCTCTAATTCTCTCCCATTTAGTTTTCTTATAAAGATTCTCAAGTTTGCAACTTAATTATTATAGGAAATAAATTACCTCTGGCCACTCGCGGCAGCTCACACCTATAATCCCAGCACTTTGGGAGGTCAAGGCGGGCAGATCAGAAGGTCAAGAATTCGAGACCATCCTCGCCAACATGGTAAAACCTTGTCTCTGCTAAAAATACAAAAATTAGCTGGGCGTGGTGGTGCATGCCTGTAGTCCCAGCTACTTGGGAAGCTGAGGCAGAAGAATCACTTGAATCCAAGAGGCGGAGGTTGCAGTGATCTGAGATCGTACCACTGCACTCCAGCCTGGTGACAGAGCCAGGCTCCAACTAAAAAAACTAAATTACTTCTAACACATTGATTGAGGCATGCCTTGATCTTGAGGTGGCAACTGTTGACTTACAGCAGGGTCAGCAAAGGACAGCCTAAGACCTGTTTTGGTAATCAAATTTTATTGGAAAACAACCACACCTCCTCATTTACATATTATCTGTGGCTGCTTTTCTGATACAACACCAAAGCTGAGTAGTTGCAACAGAGACAGTATGATCCACAACACCTAAAGTGTTTCCTATCTGATTCTTTACAGAAAAAGTTTGCTGACCCCAGACCTGGATCCACTGAAGATAAATCACAGGCATATGACACAGGGGATGACAACGTTCACATCTCATGGTGGAGCATTTCACCATTTCAAACAGCAAAGGAACCATGTGTTTTTGTCTGTTTCTTTTTAAAAATAATTTTTATTTTTATTTTAAGTTCCAGGGTACATGTGCGGGATGGTGCAGGTTTGTTACATAGGTAAACATGTGCCATGGTGGTTCACTGCACCTATCAACCCATCACCTAGGTAGTAAACCTAGCATCCATTAGCTGTTTATCCTTATGCTCTCCCTCCCTCCAACCTGACAGGCCCCAGTATGTGTCGCTCCCCTTCCTGTGTCCAGGAACCACATGTTTTTAGAACTATCATTGTGACATCTCTGTATGTATGAGCAGATGGGTCCACAGAGATCACTCAATATCTTATTTTCTTTTATGCACATAATGAGAAAATGCTCAGGGGAAAAAAGTGAAATCAATGGCATGGATTGTAGTATTTGGTATGAGCTGCTTATTAGGAATCAGTATTTCTTCCAAGTATTCTTGAAAGAAGAGATATTCATATTAGAGTGGTGCCTATCAAATCTACTATGGCTGGCCTGGGAAACTTGTAATTAAAAACTGTAAACATTATAGATATATGTCAATATAAAATAGATTTAAGTATCTCTACATCTATTATATTTAAAGTTATATATCTTGACTATTACATATTTATTATATGAATTATATATGTAACTTATTTACATCTTAAATAGACAAATATTTATAATAGGTATATGATAATACACAGTGGGTAAAGAGTATATATGCAAATGAATGCATCTTGCTTTAAGTATATGAAAAAAACCACAAAAGGAGGGGCAATGATTTTGTGGTTTAAATACATCAGTATGAGTTCCCTGTAATGACCCAGCAAAACTGAAGCAAAACGATTTCTCACATTACTCGCTATGTCTCTCCTACTCACACTCAGAAAGTCACCAGTTTCTGTGGATTCCACCTCATTAAAAACTGTCCTTTCCTTCATCACTTTCTCTCTGAGGCAATGTCCATCAGCATTTCCACATTCTTGTAGGCTCTTTCTCCCTACGAAGCAAAACTCATCCTGTCCCTTCCCTATGAAAACCATCAACGAGATTCCTAGCTTTCTAGATGAAGTTCTGAACTCTGAGGTGAAAACACAACGTCACTCACGATCTGGCCCCTGTTTAGCTCTGGAGCTTCACCAAGCCTCACTTACTTCACATCCCTTAATTTCAGCCACATGGAAGAGCCCAAAGGACTTTATGGTGGGGGTGATGGGTGCTCTTAGTCCAAATGCCTTCCCCACATCTTGGATCAACTAACTTTTACCCTGCAATGCTTATTGAAGCATCACCTCCTCTGAGAAGCGCTATTGTCCCCCTACATGGACATTGCAAATGAACCATCACATTAACAAAAAAATCATACCATCTAGCACAAACAAGTTTACTATGGACCTATAAGGAACATTGAAACATAATCAAAAAAAATTAACCTTATATTTGTTAAAGAAGGCAAATCTGCTTCTTTCAAGGTTCCAAATGACCTAGACACTTGAGATGTCTAGACAATCACTTGTGTGACGTCTCATTGAGAGAGGAGAGAGGAGGGGCGGGAATGTTTAAATGTCAGTTATTTTTCCAGAAAACTCTAATGTCACAGATACATCCCTCCTATGTAACCATCACACTCATCTACCCCAACCCTGCTCCATCTCAGCTATTTTACTGACCCTTATTTAAACATTGGAAAGCTATTCGATTATCTACATTTGTGCCTTTTCTCCCTGGCTAGACTGTATATCCTGGAAGAACAGAAACAGCACTAGCATTTTGTGCTTTTGTATATTTGCTGGTTAAAAGAAAATTTGGGGGAGAGTAGCACTTCTGTGTCTATATAGAAAATCATTTCTGTCTATTAGCGTGGAAACAAGACCAGCAGGGAATATTTATATTTAGGACATTTATTTTAAAGTAGCTAAAGTCACTTCCAGTAAAAATGCAAAAAAAAAAAAAAAAAAAATCTCACTTCCTGGCTTTTAGTATTAAGAGACAAACATGTAAAAGGGAAAATTGAAAAGGGATAAACCAACATGAAGAATGACAGCAAATGCAGGCATGACATGAAAACAAACCATCTGCATTTACTGGCACACATCTGATTTTCTAGTTGCCACTTTTCAGATTTATTTTTCAAAAATGTTTTTTCCTCAATGTATGACTTTTAAAATGATAAATTACACAGTGTTTCATAGACCTGGATAAATACTTTTGCTCTGATATATAGAAAATCATGCTTCCTCTGAAAAATGAAATATTAAAACATGTTTTCAAAAATAAATTATAGTAAAATAATAGAGGCGTTTGGACATAAAAATCAAATACCATAAAATTTACCATTTTAAAGTGTGCAATTCCATGTTTCTTTTTAGTATATTCATAGATATGTACAACCATCATCATTGATTCTAAAACACTTTCATCACCCTGAAAGGAAAGCCCATACCCAGTCACTCCCCATTTCCCTCTCACCCCAGCCCCTGGGAACCACTACCTACTTTCTGTCTCTATGGTTTTGCATGTTTTTGACATTTAATATAAAAGTGGAATCATACAATATGTGGCCTTTTTGTGTCTGGTTTCTTTTCATTTAGCATGTTTTTGGAGTTCATCCATGTTGTAGCATATGTCATTACTTTATTTTTATGGTGGGATAATATTCACTGTATAGATATACTAAATTTTGCCTGTTCATTCTTCAGTTGACGGGCATTTGGGTTGTTTTCACATTTTGACAGCTATGAATAAAGCTGCTGTAAATATTCATACACACTTCATGTCAACATAAGTAAAGTGAACATACGTTTTTCCTGATCTTGGGTATATAACTGGAAGTAAAATTGCTGGATCATATGGTAACTATATAGCCAAAAACAAAAAACAAAAACTTTTGACAACATGACTCCAAATAGCAAGATTCAAAAATTCATTTTAGTGCAAAACTTGTTTTCCACTCCATTCCATTCACATGAGATATCAACAATTATAAAACACACTGGGGTCTGTTGGGGGGAAATGGGGGAGGGACGGGGGTGGGGAGGTAGGGAGAGATAGCATGGGGAGAAATGCCAGATACAGGTGAAGGGGAGGAAGGCAGCAAACCACACTGCCATGTGTGTACCTATGCAACAATCTTGCATGTTCTTCACATGTACCCCAAAACCTAAAATGCAATAAAAAAAAAAGAAAAAAAAAAAAGAAAACTCATGCAATGTTTCCACTTCTTATAGATCAGCCATCAGAGCTTTTGCCAGGCCGTGATAAGGAACACGATCCTTCAGTTTCTTTTGCTTTTTATAGTCTGATGAATATGAATAGCTTGAAAAATTTGGAGGTTTCTCGTGTTCATTTTTTAAAATGAGCCCTGTAATTACTATACCACAAAGAGTAGATTAATTAATTTAATCATTTATGTTTATATTTTAACTCTAAAGACTAATTGTTGATCTTCAGCATGGAAATTTTACATGTTATAGTTCAGAGTCTAGTTTCTTTCAGGTAGATATTCTTGCCTATATCAGAAGAGAAGCTAAAAAGAAAATGCCACACCAAATAATTCAATAGCCTCTTATCCTCTGATTTTATTGCTTACTCGGTGAGGAAAAGCCAGAAGAACTTAATACCTCTTACAAGATAGTCATTGCACATTTCATGAGTTGATAGTGTCAAAAGCAGGTGAACAAATGCTGAACTTCTTCCTGGCTCTACAGAACATGACCCCACACCCTCCAGTGTTGAGAAATGGAAGAAGCCATTAGGATAGGTAGTGCAGAATAATGTCCCTCACCCCTAATATTTCCACACTCTCATTTCTGGAACCTGGGAATATGTTACGTTACCTGACAAAAAGGATTTTGCTGATGTGATTAAGTTACTAACCTTGAGAGGGGTACAGAAGTCTAGATTATCCAGGTGGACCCAATGTAACCACACAGGCCCTTAAAATATGAGAACACTTTTCAGCAGAATTCAGAGTTTGAGGGATATGTGACTATAGAAGAATGATCTAAAAGAAGAAATACTGCTGTCCTTGAAGCTGAAGGAAGGGGGCCATGAGCTAAGGAGTGTGGGTGGTTTTAGAGCCTCCAGAAGAAATGCAGCTTTGTCAACACCTTAATTTTTAGCCAGTGCAATTGGTGTCAGATTTCTAACCTACAGCACTTCAAGATAATAAATGTGTATTGTTTTATGGCACTATATTTATGGTAACTGGTCACAGCAGTGATAACAGACTAATTCAAAAGAAATCAGATTAATTTTATGCCTGCAAGGGACTCATAAATTATTTAAGGTAGGATTTTCCAAACTGTTTCATAATCAAATATATTTGGAAAAGTTGTATATGGTAGCTTTACCTTAAATAGTCACAATAAACAATAACAAAGAATAATAGAGAAGTCCTGCAGAGGGGAAATTATAACTCAGAGTACCTCCTAAATACATTTGCTATAATCTCACCTCCTTTTATTTTATTTTTTTCAGACCATCTCTTCATATCGCTCGAATTCCCCAAAATATAGCTGGGACATGCTGAACTAATTCTATCTGCTCGGAACCTGAGGCCCAATGGGAAGAAGTGACAAGCCAAGGTGGCAGCTTGGCAACACAAAGACAGAACCCTGGCCACACACTCTCCATCTAGAGTCCCATCCAAGATGCCACTTTGTCTCACTGTATCTGCATCACAGATAATGGCAATAACAAATGGATGCAGCCACAGTGGGTTTCTTAAGGTCCAGACCTAGCTTAACATGACTTGCTTTCCTACTGCCAGAATTTATGAAAGTTAGATTTTTGGTGGGAAAAGAGGGTATCAGTTGCAAATCGACCCAACCAAGCTCCTAAGAGATCATTTTTTTCTGCTCAATAATATCAAAAACAATATGGCTGCTTTAGCCCTGAATATATTTTATTATTTAAAATAAAAGCATTCAATAAACTATTGAAAGTTTACTAATTTTATATTAACAAGAGTAATACAATACAGTATTTCCCCACAGTGATTTATCCTGTTCCTAAAAATGCCGAATTCTGCTGCCAAAGTCTATTTTCCACAAATTCTAGTTTCCATAAATGTTAGCTTGAGAAGGAACATAGAGAGACAACCAAATGCCATCATCTTCCTTCATAGTACTTAATGCTTTCTCCACATTTCCATTTCACACTGCCTCTTCCAAGAGCTATGAGCCCCTTGTCCTTTGATGTTTTTCAGATATGCATAATCCTCATCCTTTTTCCAGGATACACAAATGGAACATTTTTTCCACTCCTCAGGTTTTTATAATAAAGATTATGACTAATAAACATAACAACTTTGAACACTTATTTTTTGCCAAAGACTATGCCAGGTTCATCACATTAAGAATCTCATTTAATCTTGACAACAACCAATTGAGGTAAATATTACTATTAACATCTGTATTTTACAGATGAGCCAAATGAGGCAGAGAACTTAGTTACTTTGGTTTAGGTCACATAAAAAGTGGCGGAGCCAGAATCTGAATATAATCTGATTTAGAGCTAGGGTCTTCTACAAGCACTAGTTCAGTAGTCCTCTACTGGGGTGATTCTGCCACTCAAGGGACATTTGGCATTGCCTGGAGACATTTTTGGTTGTTACAACTGAGGAGGAAAGTGCCAGTTGTGGTGGGTGGAGCCCGGTGATGCTTCTCAATATTCTATAGTGCACAGGACGGCCACCACACCAAAGAATGATCCCACTCTAAATGCCAATAGTCCCAAGGTTAGGAAACACTGCTCTAACCTTATGTCTCCCAATGTCAGGGCATTCTGAATGGGACATTTTTGGTAAGACATGCAAGTGTCTCTCACTTCCAGGTTAGAATCCTCCATCTCTACCTGGGAAAGGAGGTTATCTCAATCTGGAATGGATGGTACTTAGAGCCACAGAGTCCATTTGGTGCATATTATCATAGCATTGATTTACCCAAAAATTTAAGTTGGCATCCTGGGACACTAGGTCATTTTATCTTTTTGTCCCTCAGGGGATACATGAAAGAGGCATTAGTTCAGCAGAGGGTGACTGAACGAGCCAGAAGAATCTGGTTTTTGTTAGTCTTGCCTTGTAGTCAAGAAGACACAATAGTAGCATCTGTGTCACAGATAATTGTAATAGCAAAGGTATGCATCCACAATAGGTTACTTGGGGTCCAGATCTAGCTTAAAACTCAAATTATTTAGGCCAGGCTTGGTGGCTCACACCTGGAATCCCAGCACTTTAGAAGGCTGAGGTGGGAGGATCGCTTGAGCCCAGAATTTCAGGCTGCAGTGAGACATGATTGTACCACTGCACTCCAGCGTGGGCGACAGAGCAAGACCTTGTCTAACAAAACCAAAAGTCAAAATTTTTCAGGAGCAGTTATGCCCTATCTACTCAAAATGTAATTGTGAATGTCATTTGATCCAGCAATTCTAATATCTAATTTATAGAAATATTTGCAAAATGTGCAAGATACATTTGCAGAGACATTCACTTCAGTACAATATCTGATAGCAAAAAAAAAAAAAAAAAAAAAAACCCAGTCACCAATAAAAACAATGGAAATGTGAGCATATGTTCACCAAAATATGTATGCTACCATGTTCATAGCAGCATTATTCAAAACATCCCCAAACTGTAAACTATCCAAATGTTCATGAAAGTAGACTGAATAAATTGTGGTATATAACATAATGGAAAACTATGCAGTAATGGGAATGAAAAAACAAACTCCAACGAACTAAAACAATATAGATGAATCCCAGAGACATTGTGTTTAGTGAAAGAAGTCTGACACAAAAGATAACATGCTGTAGGATACCAGTAATGTAATGTATAAAACCAGATAAAACCAATATGTGACACAAAAAGACAGAATAGGTGTTACCTCTGGGGAGAAGTGACTGGAGGGGAGTCCAAGGGATCCCTCTGGGGTGCTGGTCAGGGATGTTTCTTCATCTGGCACAGGTGTGTTCACTTTGCAGAAATTCATTAAGTTGTAAACTTATGTGCACTTTTCTACATGTGTATTATACCCTACCAAATATATATGTGTGTTAATACTTATCATATATAATTAATTTTGTTATATATTAGTTATATACATATATGTTTAAAGAAACATGAGTGGGCAACTGGCTAACTAAAGTATGGAATATCTATTCAATGGAGTTGTGGGCAGTCATGAAAAAAAATGGAGTAGCTCTCTCTGAATAAATTTGGAAAGATATCCACTATATGTAATGTTAAACAAAGACGTTGCAGAACACAAGCTATGGACATAAATGTTTATTATAATTTAACAGGGAAATCTGAGGTTATATCCTCAAATGGCTATTAGTGGCTATCACTTGAGGATGGGATTTGTAGGACTTTGACGTTCTACCTAATGAATTTTTATAATGTTGGAATTTATTTACAAATATGTATTATGTTTGTACTGAAAGAAAAAAGGACATTTAGAAAATTCAGATGAACAAAATATGTCATAAGTTTAAGATGGTTATTATTTCATCATCCATGAAGATTAGGGTTTCTGATGGGTGAAGGAAATGATAATGGAATAAACACAGTGTCTTGCCTTCAGGGTTGCTAACTAAACCCATTGATGGAGGTCACTTTGGTTTGTTGCTGGCAATCTTAACAATTGTTTCAAATTAGCACTTATTTGCTGGATTGCTCCACATTCAAATCTAGTTGTGGTGTGGCCACGACAAACAGGATTCTTGGCCACACAAAGAATCTGTCTACAAAATGGTAAAACAACTAAATTTGTTTGATTAAATGAACAAAACCATATACTCAGAGGAAGGAAAAATCAAAACAGCTACATCCAAAGTAACCCACTCAGATGGGTGGTTCATGAAATGCACCCATTCATTAAATCAACATGTTAGCAGCCTCAAGTGGACTATGTGAGAGATTCAATTGCAATGCAATACTCCTCAATAAATCAAGAGACCATAAAAAACACTTTTTTTTTTTTGCCCATCATTAGCAAATGTTTTCTGAGTGCTGTGGTTCTGCCATCCTGCTAAAACTCTAGGGATGTGATACTGCCTTTATAATTGCAAATATCATTGCGTTGAGTGTTCTTAATTCCACCCATGACACTGAATGGAAATTAGAAAAAAATACACTCATTTAGGAAAAGTTGATAAAACTACAACTTTTCAAATACAGTAAAGGCCTGACAGATGAAACAATTCACAAGGTACAGTAAGTTGTGTTTAATGAATCTCAACCATGGTTACACATTATATTTGATTGAAACAGAATTTCTGGAGGTGGCACTTGGCCATCAATATTTCTAAAAGCTCCCCCAGATGATTCAAAAACATAGTAAGAGTTGGGTCCATTGCTTAGACCAAGTAAATTGGAACTAGGTAGAATGGAACTCAGACAAAAATATTATTTAAAAGCTACAGGAATGGTTCAAAAACATAGTCTATGTTGAGAAGCTGCTTCTACATTTATGTTACAGATGAAGCTGGAAATAACACTTCAAGAAGCGTTTTGTAGACTCAATACCACCTGTCCTCATCTTGTACAGTTTTGTTAGAAAATAATCACAAGGTAGTATTCTACCATGTTACCAGGTAGTATTGTACCTGGTAACCATGTTACCAGGTTTCAGATATTTTATGTAAATTGTATCTATGTTTCCATGTACTCTATTTACATCATCTCATTTGATTCCAACAACAATCCTATAGAGAAGGTAATATGATCCCCATTTTACACATGAGGCCAATAAGGCTTGGCAGAGATTCAGCATCAATCTCTCAGTTTCACAAAGGCAAGTTTCCACAGTCTATATAGTCATATCGTGCTCTATCTGTCTGAAACCAGTGTACCAATCAAAGAACATTTTCTGAGTACCTATTATGACCTAAATTCTCTTCTAGGCACTGAGGAGATGGAGAATAACTATAAGATAGGATCTTCTGTAGGACAGAGTTTACAGTCTAGCTGAGAAGCTAGTATCAGTTGGCCAAATTTGGAGGATTTTGCATGAAGATTTCTGAATTGGTAAGAGATTGGTCCTGACTGGGTTCCTTCTATGATTTTTCTCTATGACACACATTTTTTCTGGGGAATAAAAGTAAAATTATTTGGACAATAATGCCCCCCCAACATGTCCACATCCAAAGCTCAAAAATATGTGAATATGTTATGCTACCTGGCAAAGAGGAATTAAAGCTGCAGATGGGATTAATGTTGCTAGTCACATGATATTAAGATAAGGAGATTGTCCTGAATTATGTATATGGGATGAATATAATCACAGGAACAACTTACATGTGGAACAGGGAGGCAGTAGGGTCAGTGTCAGGGTGATGTGATGTGAGAAAGACTCACCAGGCCATTTGTGGCTTTGAAGATGGAGGAAGGAACCATGAGCCACGGAATGTGGGCAGCCTCTAGAAAATGGAAAAGTCAAGAAAAATGATTCTCCCCTACAGTCTCCAGATACCATGATTTTAGCCCAGTAAGCCCCATTTCAGACTTCTGACCTGTGGAACTGTAAGATAATAAATTTGTGTTGTTTTAAGCTACTAAGTTTGTGGTTATTTATTATAGCAGCAACAGGAAACCAATACTATCACTTCCCAATTTTTGAAGAGGGAAATAGAAGGCTGAAGAAGGAGAAATGATGTAGTTTTCACCCAAGCTATCATATCTGTAGTCCAAAATCTTGATCCCTTTATCAGGACTACTAAATGAGAATCTGCCTTTCAACAAGATCCTGGCCTAGTCATGTGATTTCTAACAAGCTCCCAGGTGCTGCTGGTCTTCAATGGTTCTCCAATTTAAGCACTGAAGTTCATCAGAATCATAGGGAAGCTTGTTAAAATAACACAGATCGCTTGGCCCTACCCCAGGAGTTTTGGATTCAGTAGATGTGGGAGGGGTCTGTCAATGTGCAGTTCTAACAAGTTCCCAGGTGATACCAATGCTGCTGGTCCAGCCACCACACTGAGAGCCACTGCTTTAGATGACACTAATAAACATGTAAGAGAAAAGAAGTGACACTTATCATTCAAGTAAAATCCATGATGGGATCTCATTATTAACTGACATTTTATTAGCAGGTGGGTGATCTGCTTAACACTCTGTACTTTATGTACTTGCTCTGTGAAAAAGGCACCACAGAGCCCCGGGGTTTTGGGCAAAACTTGTGAGCAAAAATAGCCACATCTTTTGGAACACCAAAGTATCAAATCCATAGATGTATTTCCCTAAAACCCAAAAACACATTTTTATGTGTATCTGTATTTTCTTCTTGCAGCATTCCCTATGGCACAACTGGTAACTGTGGGTATTGACATGCTTCGCATCTTATAAGACAACTTGAGGCCCTGGGAATTTGCTTGAGCAAGGTATCCCAACCTCAATGCTACTGACATTCGGGGTTGGATAATTAGTTGGGGGTCTGCCCTGTGCCCTGTAGGATACTTAACAGCATCTCTGGCATCTACTCACTAGATGCCAGAAACATCCCAGTCCCCTAGTGGTAGTGACAGCCAAAAACACTTCCAATTATTATAAAATGTACCCCAAAGGGCACAATCATTCCTAGTTGAGGCTCACTGGTTTATCTGATTCTCGTGCATGTTTTTCAAAGATGTAATAGATCTAGAAATAGATTGGGTCCCACAGCACACCTTGGACAGGACATAAGATTCCTGAATTGCTGTTTGGTCAGATAATGAATTCAAGCTGATCCATATCATGCTGGGCCTTCTGTAAGCTACTGAGTGGGGAACAGATCTTTCCAGATGAACCACACACAGATTGCTTTTTCCAAACATTTTGCTCTTACTCAAACATGACATCCCATCATATCATGCAAGAGCTGATCTGTGAGGCCCAAACTCCCTCGTAAGTTCTGCCTATTCCCCATCCTAAGTGCCAGGGTGGGAGAACAGGTAAAGGAGATGATCTTAAAAATATGCACAATAAAAATTTCGAAAACATCTTTGGAATACGTATTTTAAAATAAATGTAAGTCAGCTTGAGTTTAAGAGACTCGGTAATATCCCTGATAAAAACAAGAGTTACATTCTGCAATTGCTATAGTCCATGATAAATAAAAAGGAAATGTACATTTTGTATTTACAGGGAAGCCACTATATCATGGCAACCTACTTGTAAACACAATCTGGGTTTCCTAACTTGCATCTGATAGTAATGCCATACACAGGGTATCCAGTCCTAGAGGGTCAAGGCCGTGCAGTCTAAGGCAGTCTGAGAGAACACTTCCTTTAAACTGAGAACAACAAACATACCAGTTACTACCTCAATCACTTTGTGATTCTCACTGTGAGCAGGAAAGATCCTAAGAACTAGAAAGGACTATAGTCATGATATCTTTAGCCCATTTATTTACAAATGGATTTACCAGGGTAAATGAGAGCTTCCTTCACTCAGACTACTCTGAAAAGAGGTCACACTTATAAACTGACTTTCTGAAATTTACATACTTTTAAAGCCCGTATGCTTCCTTTCTTTCCTCCATTCCTGAGTCTAAGTTAGATTCGTAGGGTATGATCAAATTGTGATTGCCCACTTGTTTTTGTTAGCTACGGTATAAATCAAATTTCATGCTTCCTTTTGCTGCTCAAGGGGTGTTTATAGTTTGCAGAAAAATGTTAAAGCTGACTTAAGTAAGGCTCTTTGAGAACCATTAATTCTTACTGTTGTAACTTAAAACAGCCCAAATCCAAATTTAGACACTTTTTGAATTATTGATTCAGTCCTTTATAATGAAGGTAAAGACCACTGGTATATGCTATTATTTTAAAATAACAATTTCTATCTTGATTTTTTAAAATTTCCGTAAGTTTTTGGGAAACAGATGATATCTGGTTGCATGAGTAAGTTTTTTAGCAGTGATTTGTGAGATTTTGGTGCCCCCATTACCCTCTATCTTTTATAATGACCTAAAAAATGAGTGTTTTCCCCAGCTATTGTTTGAACAATGACTTCATCTAAATAAAAATTATGCCTCTTGCCCCTAGTCATCTCTTTCTTATTTTCTAAAATGAATCACAGACTTTTGGAACACAGGGTCCAAAGTTTGGACCTTCACAGATCCTGAAATAGTTGTCTTTCCACAACAGCAACCTAGGTCCAGGCACCCACCTCACTTTATATACTCCTACACCTAGCTCAGTTCTTAAGTAACTGTAAGTCTGTGGGTCTCAACTGGGGGTGAATTTACCCCCTCACAACCCTACGAAACATGTGATGTCTGGAGACACTTTTGGTTATTCACAACTTAAGACAGAGGGTGTTGTTGCTGCTAACACCTAGAAGGTAGGGGCCAGGGATGCTGCTAAACATCCCACAGCAAGGAATTATCTGGCCCCAAATGCCAAGACTGCTGTCAGAGACCCATTTTCCAACCATATGTTGTATGACTCTATTTCTATGAAATGTTCCAAACAAGCAAATCCATAGAAAGAGATAGGAAAGATTGGTGGTTGTCTAGGGCTAAGGGGAGGGGAGTGGGAAGTGACTGTTAATGGTTATGGGATTTCCTTTCAAGTGATAAAAATATTCTAGAACTAGACTATGGTGATGGTAGCAAATTAGGTCAATATATTCAAAATATACTAAAATCCACTCAAGTGTACACTTTAAACAGGTGAACTTTATAGTATGTGAATTATGTATCAATAAAATTATTAAGATTCTTTTCTATAGAACTTTCATTAAATAGATTTATTTCTTACTAAACAAGAGCTTATACTGCAGAGCAGTTTTGAATAGCTGTATGTCTCCCTGGAGAATATTCTCTGGTAACAGATTTTTAATGCAACCCTCTATTTCATAGGAAAAACATTATGTTCTTTATTTACCAAAAACTTATCTATTTCCAGTTGTTCCCATAATGTTATCATTTGATCTGGGGCCCTGAGATATGTCTCATTTATCTGTGGGTAAAGAGTGTCTGAGCCAGGGCCAGAGCCCAGGGGTCTTCCTTCTGCTCTGGCTCTCAATGTGATGTGAAGACAGCCAAGTCATCTGACTGCTTTGTGTTTCTACTTCCTCATTCTTGACACAAGTCTCAGCTTCCTGATGAACTTTCATGAAGAAACTCGAAAGCAAGCAAGGACAGTGGGTACAAATGCTTAGTGCTTCGCCACTACCGACGGAACACAAATGGAGTTCCCTGTTCAACATTCAAAGTCTTTCTCCCCAGAAGCCATCTGCCATTGCCATTTTTCTACCTAAAACCTCTGCTGGGGCCTAGCTGGTCTCCTTCTGTACATTAAGCATGCTCTGTCCATTCTCGTTTCTCTTTCTCCCAATGACTCAGCCCTATGAGTAAACAGCCTCTATGTCTATCCAAATCCTTCACATCTCCAAAGCCCGAAGCCCTTGGCTCACAATGAATAATAGAAATTACTTTAGGCAAGGAATTCTACATTTAATTGCCAAGATCATGGAAGCATGAGAAGATGTCACCTTTTTGACTTCAGTTTCTATTATGCCCTCCACCTTGCACCACACCAGCAGTACTGGGTTCCTGCCAGCTAGCTAACACACCAGGCCACTTCCATCTTTGTGCCTTTGTGCTGATTCCAGAGATGTTCAGGTGAACGCCTCAACTTCTTCAAGAAATTGTTTCGAATTGACCACCCTATTGAAACATGCAATTCAGTACCTCTAATCCTTCTTAGCTGCTCTAATTTTTCCTTTTCCATAGGCTTTCTTTTCTTCTACCATATTTATTTATTACAACCACTGTTTATAGTTGCTTTCGGTGAGACTGTGAGCAGGAGTCTTTGTGTGTTTTAATCACTGATGTAAAACATAAACCTAGAATATAGCCGGCATGTGTGAGGTGACCAATAAACATTTATACATGTAAAATGCTTAGGTGGCAATAAAGGTTAGTTTCATCTTCATCATACTCATCACCATCAACTTTATCATCTTGGAGTAACCCTTACACTATTGTTCTGTACCATTACACTGTGTTTAGCCTTTTATGTATCTATATTTTACATAATGTATAAAGGCTGCAAACTTTTTGAGAGCCAAGACCATGCTATATATATTTGTTAATATGCGTCTTTTAAAAATTTAAGATATAATTCATATACCATAAGATTTACCACTTTAAAGTGTACAATTGAGTGGCTTTTAGTATATTCACAAGATTGTGCAACCATCACCACTATCTAACTCCAGAATATTTCTATCATCCCAAAAAGAAACCTGGTGCTCATTAGCAGTAACTCCCCACATCTCCCTTCCCTCAACCCCTGGCAATCATGAATCTACTTTCTGTTTCTATGGATTTAGCCTATTCTTGGCATGTCCTATTAGAGTCATACAGCATATGGTGTTTTATGGCTGGCTTCCTTCACTGAATGTAATGTTTTCAAAGTTCATTCATGTTGTTGTATAGATCAGTGCTTCATTCCATTTTATGGCTGAACAATACTAAAAAAAACTACTAATCCGTGTATATTTCCATTGAACCTCAGTAGCAAAGTCCAACTTATTTTATGTATTTTATCAAATAAGCAGGAACAAAAATGCTTGTTTTTACATTGCTGTCCTACCTCTTTTAACACAGATGTACCATTTTCACTGCTGACAGTTACCAGTTAATTATAATCCAAGCAACACACTCTCCAACTGCATATAATTTCCCTTGTTGAAAATTGTTCCACCTGATATTTAGCAAATGCCTATGGACTTTTCAAATTACAAGCTGTAAGAACTCTTACTGTGAATGTTTATATTATTAAAATATTTCCTACTCATGATTTAAAAGAGCTCTCTAACTAAAAAAAAAAATCAAGCTTTTGTTTTTCTGTCTTGGATTTTATATTCAACATTTTCCCCCCTATGAATGAACACTGAATATACCCAGGGCCTATGCAAGTAGCACTATCACTTACTTATCTCACTTGCTGAACATGAATGAGAAATACCATACTCCAAACTTCTTGTGTTTCCCTGGATTTGTTGTATTCAGAGATTATTTAAAAGAAATAAATTTAAATATTGGCTACCCAGAAATTTTCAAGAAGGAGTCCCTAGGTAATTACTGTTAGCATTTTGGTCAATATCTCCCCGAATATAAGGGAGAGCAGGGAGGGAGGGAGAGAAAAGATTAGAGAATGGGACCTTCAAAAATCTATTTTTCCACTCAACGATGTGTCACCAACATCTTTTTATGTCGACAAATGCAGAGTGACATTCTCATCTTGAATGCTATCTGTGCCATAATGGATTTAAATCAGGTCCCCTATTGGTAGATATTTTGTTTTAAATGTTAGTTCATAGGCTGGACATGGTAGCTCATCCCTGTAATGCCAGCACTTTGGGAGGCCAAGGCAGGCAGATCATGAGGTCAGGAGATCAAGATCAACCTGGCCAAAATGGTGAATCCTGCCTCTACTAAACATACAAAAATTAGCTGGACATGGTGGCGTGTGCCTGCAATCTCAGCTACTTGGGAGGCTGAGGCAGGAGAATTGCTTGGACCCAGACAGCAGAGATTGCAGTGAGCCTAGATTGCACCACTGTACTCTAGCCTAGTTACAGAGGGAGACTCCATGTCCAAACAAACAAACAAACAAACAAACAAACAAACAAACAACATTTCTATTTTGTATGTCCTCTGAAGCAGTATGCACTGGCTGTTATCTTTCCCTGATGACTCAGTGTGTACCTGTCATTTAATGCACAATCACTGCAGAAGCAGATCATCTAGGACTGAAGTGGTCCTATATACAGTTAATATGTAACTTCCTGATTCAGCCAAAGAACCACTGACATATACTACAGTATCACTACTTTCTCTCTCCTCCCTCCTCATCCCTCTCTTGTTCACAATCACAGATATGGCTACAAAGTGTATTAGGTTTCTAATCGTAAGGAGAATTTGCCCCAACACTTACTCCCAGCATTCTCTGCTACAACTCAGAGTGGAAGATTCTTCTAGACCCTGTGAGTTTGACAAATGGACCACTGTCCTATTCCTTTTTGTACTCCAAAGCCAATGTTCATGTGAGGTATACACTAAATGCTTAATAATGGCTGTTGAAGTTAGACCATAATTCTGACCTTTGAGGAATATGTTACTCAGGGGCTGGTGACCCTAGGGCCACCTCTCTTTACTACAAAGATGTTTCCTTTCCTTCTGCTTCATTATTAAGTTTCCTTTCTTCTTTTCAGGTCATGTATGGCTTGCTGAGCCTGTCACCACCTGAAATTACTATCACAATGCATTTGCCTCTTCTTTTATGTGCCCTACCTCTAGGGCTAAATTTATTCTAGAAGCACAGTAAACTAACATCAACAACAACAGCTTTATTATAGTAAGCAAATAAACTCAGTCATAAATAAGAAAAAATCAAATTTATCTATCACAGTATATTTGCTTGGAGTATATTATAATTTGAACGAAGAGGTCAGAGCCAAATGTAATAAGGATATTAGGATAATAGATTCTAGCCCTTTTACAGCATCTCCCATTTCAGGTACTTTTCAGAGGTCATTTGCACAAAAAGTCCACAGTAGCAGTTGACAGCAATGCTGAATTATTCATCTTAGCTATTAAAAAGGTCCATCTAAATCACTGTAGCATTTCTTTCAGAATCCATCTTTTCTATATTTTCAACGTCATGGATAACTTTTCTACATTTTCATCAATTAATCAACACTTTCCTCTAGCAGGTACTTTGTTTTTCTAGGTACCAAAGAGCTGCCAAGAAAGTATAAGACACAATACCTGATTTCTAAGGGTTGCAACGAGGTCAAAGTTACAATGTTTATTGGAATTAATTGGTGGTTTTGTGTCTAACATCTGAAGAGCATACAACTGCAACTCTACCCCAGCAAGAAACTATCCTAGAGAACGTTTTCTTTTTAGTAAACATCTACAGAGAAAATATTTAAAAGTTAACTTTGGTTCCAGTGACTTAAGAATACTTACTGTTGAAATTATTCTAGAATATTGGACAACCCTGGGCATGCTTTAAAAGAAGACTCAAGAGTTGAACTCTTATAGATTATAAGAAAGGCTTTTCAAACTCATAATACCTGACTTATCCAAAGACCACCCTCATAAGCTGAGTGCTGTTGAAACCGAGGCAGTAAGCCAGGCGAGGGGAACCCCAAAACAAACCAAACACCTTCGCAGCAGTCAAAAATAAATGTCACAAAACCGAAATTCCTTTGCTTTTCTCCCAGGTGAGGCCCTTCCAGGCCAGCCCCATTTACAGTGTTCCTTTACTTGCAGTTCACCCTCACTTCTAACAAGCTTGGGCATATGATTTTCTTGCATGCCATAAATTAGAAGCAGCAAATTAGAAGGGGAGAAATTGCTAGCATAAGTACTGTGGGAACAGCAAGACATAATGGGCTGCAAGTCAAGAAAAATAATACCTGCTACAAAAAATGAGCAAAATAACGATTTTATGAAGTCAATTTATTAATAAATCATCACTTATAGGAACAATATTTCAATTGAAATTTTATTTTCCTCAAAAACATTCAGCAATTTTTAAGCTATGTAAGTGGGGCCTAAATTAGTGGAAGAGATTTCAAACAGAGATCCATATTTTAATGTCCTATGACTCAGGATATGCAGTAGGGGAAAATCAATTATTTCTATAGAATTGGCCATCAAAGCTTGTTCAACTGTACATGGTAAATTAGCAGTAACTCATTATCCAGTGGTCCAGAGGAATTAATGCCACATTAAAGAAGCATCTTCTTGATCATTATGGCAAAATATATCATCCACTCATTCTTAAAAGGTAAGAAAAAGTAATGAGATCAATCTTTGTAAAACTACAAGACTACTAGCAATAAATCAATGACTTCATTAGTAGAGATTACCCACACTCCAATATATGTAATTATATAAAATAGGGGAAAAGACTGAAAGTAAACATAATGTGATCCACATTTTCCTTCCTCTCCCTTACCACCTTGCTATACACCCCTGCCAATCATCCTAAGGTCCATTTTGCAACTTCCTTCAAAGGGAATTCTCTTGTCTCTGTTATAAAATTCACAAATAAATATATTCATAAATAAATGCAAATCCTGGGCACATTTGGCTTTTAGAATCACATTCTATGTTTGTTTTCATGTATACATTTTGCCTGTTATAATCTTCCATTTCCTTCTTTGCAATCTCTCTCTCCCTGATTGGAAGGTCTTACCTTTCTCTCTCTGCAACATTCATCTCTACTAATTTATCCCCGAAGATCATCTTGGCATCTTATTTATTAGCATTCTTTAAACATTTACCATATGCCAGCTGACAGGGTTGGAGAGAATAATAAATAACCTCCCATTTCCCCAGAGATGTCACTCATCTTCTTTTCACACTAATTCCCTGAGCTAGGTTCTATTATTATTCCCAATCTACATATGCAGAAATTGAGGCTCAGACAGGCTAAGTAATTTGTATATATACATATAAACACATATGTATGGCCGGGCATGGTGGCTCACGCCTGTAATCACAGTACTTTGGGAGGCCGAGGCAGGTGGATCACGAGGTCAAGAGATCGAGATCATCCTGGCCAACATGGTGAAACCCCGTCTCTACTAAAAATACAAAAATTAGCTGAGTGTGGTGGCATGCACCTGTAGTCCCAGATACTTGGGCGGCTGAGGCAGGAGAATTGCTTGAACCCAGGAGGTGGAGGTTGCAGTGAGCCGAGATCATGCTACTGCACTCCAGCCTGGCACCTGGCAACAGAGCGAGACTCTGTCTCAAACACACACACACACACACACACACACACACACACACACACACACACACACGTATATGTACAAACTTTATAATTACTTGAGTATTCAAAGAGATTCAGGTATAACATCAACTGTATCTGGGTAGATAGTCAGTATCTCCTTTATTGATATAATATTGACGGACAACTCATCGGTTAACTCCTGTCACTAATTACAAGTTTGCTCAATTACATCAATCTAATTGATCAAATTCCAGAATAAAAGAAAAAAAAAAAACACATGTTATACCTAGGTAGAGGGGTAAGACACATAAATTTAATAGCTAGATCACACGTTCTTTTAGAAAGTGAATAGCTTTGGTTATTGTTTAGGGAACGGAGAGGCTGCTGAGAACATGGAAACTAGCCAGACAGATAAGAGGCTCTGAAAAAGAGAGAAGAATTTGGGTTTGCCTGTATGAGAAAGTGAGGTTGAGCCAGAAGGATATGGACAAAGAAGGCCACCATACTGAGAGGCTGAGTTGCTCTGTGAGATGGGAGGGACAGGACAATAGCCCCTGTGACATGAGTTTGTTTGTAAAGAACAAAATATACTTTTAAATGTGCTGTTTGGTGTGCACTCCTTGCCTTGTGCTTCAGATCATCAGTAAAAGTTTTGCTGCTGCAAGAACCTTAAGTTCTTGATCGTTTTTATGGTAGATGAGTTTCAGCAGAAAATAGAGCAGTGGTGATCCTGAAAGTATAATTCCTCAGAGAGATACTAGAGAGCTTTGGATTTTTACCAGAATGGGAATTTAAATCAATTTATCCTGATCTGAAAGGGCCGGAAAAATCCTTGAGGATATCCAGATTACACTAGAGAATCTCAACCACCTAGCTTGATTTTTGTAAAGAACAATGTTGTATGCTAGAACTGAGGAAAGGATGATGGCAGAGCAGCTTCTTAAAAATAAATTTGAATATATCAACATGTGCAGTCAACTAATTTGCTGACTTCAGAATAGCCTGATGAAACTCCTTGCCTGTTAAACCTATTATTGCCCATAATGAAAGATTCCATATGAACTAATCACAACATACAACCTTATGTCTGATCATAGCTTCTAAAAATTCATGATACAGGAATTTTTAGTTATACTCAACACATTTTTTCCTGCAGAAACCGGATTGGTTGTTCTAGATGCTGTGACTGATATAAAATAAGCTCATAGTTGGAAGAAATCTAAAGGATCAAGCATCCCTGAGTTTCAAACAGAAACTTACACTGAATACATTCAAAGGTATGTGGATTTTATTTCTAATTTGATATTCTTTTTATTGTGCTTATTTCTTTCTCTGCATTGTTTTTTAAAGAAACAAATGTATTCTACATTTCTAATACTATATGCCATCATCAGTTAATTTTTAGTCGGCCCATAATTAAATTAGATTCTTATTACTGAAATGATTTTTTTCTTTTTACTTTCTAATGCAACAAAGTGCTTGTCTAATTCCAAAGCTCTTTTGGGGCCACATTTCACAGTAAAATATTTATTTTAATTACTGATTAAAGTAAAAAGAATACCTTCATAGGCTGTGATCTAGTACTTTGAAAAGCTTTTTATTTAATTACATAAAATAGAACCATCAATGAAATGTTTTCTCTCATTAACCCAAACCCAAAAAAAAAAAAAATTAGGAGGTGGATAATTTCAGTGTACTTTTCATAGAAAGCATTATTTCATGTAATATTCACTTCCTATACAAAATTTAAGGTCTTTCTTCTGATGGTTTTCCAAGTTAGTCAATAATTTGTGCCATAAATCAATGTCCACATTTTAGGATGACCTGTTTTGCTTAATATAACAAGGATCTTACTTATAGAATAATACAGTGCAACATCAAACAAAAAGAAGATTTCATTGACAGAAAATGGAACCTCTTAGGGAGAAATTATTCAAAATTTATTAAAGAATCACAGACAATTAGTACCATCCTCTCCTGTTGGTTCAGCCATATCTTTTGCTCCACAATCTGGAGCTCAGAGATGTTGCTGGAGTGTCTTACCTGAAGATCTATAGATAGGAATTTCTGGAACTAAAATCTACTATCTTGGCAAATTAATAGCTTTCTCAAATGATTAGTTTTTAACAGTAGTAATGCCCCAGGAGACTCTGAAGGATACTTTTCTGTGCCTCCTTGCTCTGAAATTATAAAATACCATGCACTTTGATGATTTTCCCATCCTTCAGAGCCAACTTTATTCCTTTAATCATTAATTATAAATACCATTTAGCTTCTAAGACTATAGGCTGTATAGGCATAGGAAAATGGCACGCAAAGTCATATAAGGATAGATCATTCATGTCCCTGTAACTTGTTCAGCCCTCAACCTAAATTAAATGTAACTTTATCACTATTGTGACTCCAGAAACAGTGAAATAGGCCGAGAGCTTGAAACCACATACAACTGAAGTAAATACACAAAGAATGGCTCCATCTTTCTTACTAGCAGTAGACTAATACAGATTATGGGTATTTTATGGAGCATTCATTAAGTCCATGTTTCAGAAGAGGTAAGAAAAGTGGATGTTGACTTACATTTCAGAACCATCAAGAAATGGGGACCTGGATTTTGTTTGCCTGCCTCCTGGGAGCAGCTTTTGCCATGCCTGTGAGTAAAACCCCTTGCATAAGTCAGTGTCCAATTTCATAAGATTAGCAATAAAAGTCTGCCCCATGGTTGGTGAAGTTAGGGTTTAAAACAGTATGAGATAAGATGTCTTCAAACATTTCTGGGTTGAAGAAACACTTCAGGAGCTTGTTTTAAAAAGATAGATTCTCAAATGCCTCCAGCAAAGATTCTGATTTGGTACAGCTGGGGTGGGGCCCAGGACTCTGCATTTTTATAAGTACCACAGGAGATTCTGTTGAAACCATTAGCTTGTATGTATCACCACCCATCTCTAGATGGAGGAAGCTTTTGGAAGGGAGCCTTGAAAGGTCTCTAGAGAAAGTGCTTCACCAGCTTTGGGCAAATATTACAGAGATGCCAGTTTTGTCTAAAACCAATTCCTCTCAAGTTTCCAAATATCTTCCTGCCCTCCACATATTGTTATTGTTACCCCTCAGGGGGTAAGATTTTTCTGTTAGGAATCCATTTCTTGAGCCATCTTCCTGTTCTCAGAGTCCCCACCTTTTTGGGTGCATCTGGTAAGTAAGTGGTTTTCTTGCCCGGGATCCTGCCTACACCCAATACATAGTGTTATATTTTATATTCAAATGTATTAAAGATCAGGACGCCAGATCTACTCTGTCTGGACACAGGTGCATAAGGGCAGAAAACTTAGATCACATGCATGCCAAGCAGGCTGCATCTGCTTTTTGGTAGCATAAAGAGCAGTTGATACAACCAGAAGCCAGCAAGTCTGCACACCTGCCTCCTCTCTTCCTCTCTCACCCACAAAACCAAGATTCTGTGCTCTGACTTCCTGAAATCCTGCATTGCGGTAATTCCTAGTTTCTTGAGGGGTCCCTGCATTACAAAATCAGCCTTTTTCCTACTCTCTAAGATGGTATTAATCAAGATGGTATAGGACCTGACTCAAACCACTGACATCCAGATGAGAGTGAATAAGCCCTCGTATGAAATGCAAGCATTTTAAAAGAATATAATAGAGCCAATCCTAAATGAGGCCAATGTCTGAGGGAGATTTTCTGTAGGACCGTCTCTCCTCTCCCTCACCTGGACCCCAGACACAACCAGAGTTCCACAATGCAGGCACCAGATACTTGGTCCCCACTTTTGAGAGGATAGACAGCCTTGATCCAGATCATTCAGGTGGCATTTCTAACTTTAAAATTTTTCTGCTATAAAACCATTGGCAGAATAATAAAAAAGATTGGCCTAAACATCATAAATCAATTCTTTCATTTTCCACAAGATTTATAATGTTTCCACTTTGCTCCACCCATCTTGTTCTGGCATTCATCAGTAATTCCCACCTTGTGGTTTCTTTAGTGGGTTCTTTTGGTGTATGGATGTGTTGTTTACTTTGCATGTCAAATATGAGAAATCCCTTTGATATTTAAAGTACTTGACCACCTCCTGATCTACAAGGGAACATTTGTGAGACAATTCTCTCCTTGTTGATATTTCTTTATTGTATAAGAGAAGCATACTTCTCTCTTCAACATGGGGTGAGTTTGATCAGAAAGTAAACTGTTGGGCAGAATAGAGTAGGATTCATTGACAACACTGGGGGTGGGGGTGGGATGTTGTCCAAAGATCACTGGAGAGTAAATGTGTGCTGGTTTCCGCTTCCAGGTCTCCAACCATAAGACTATAACCCCAGGGACAGTCATTTAGCTGTTCTGGGTCTCTTTAAACTCATAGGTCTCCTATTCTACATGGTACATTTGTCCAAACTAAAAACAGATATCAAATATATTCTACACTATATAAATTTTTAAAAAGTAGCTTCAGTCTCCTTTAATGTGAACAATTGCATATTGACTTAATCTCTTCCTCTCTCTTCCCTTCCTTCACTCTCTCCCTTCCTCTCTCTTTCTGTTCTTCTCTCCTCCTCCCTATAAAAGCTACCACCTCATCCTGGGCACCCTGGTTATATCAACTTCAGCTATGAGGTAATTTTTCTCTTTACTAATTTTGACCATTGTTTGCGTTAACAGTGCCCTGGGCTCTGTAAAGAATAGTGTGTTGATTCTTCATCCCAGATGTTTCTCAAGTGGCCCTGATTTTACAGTTTCTACCACCAGCTTCCCAGTTTAAGCTCTTGACGGTTGGCCTCAAGCCTGTGTTGTCCCAGCACCCTCCTGCCTGGCCACTCTGACTCAGTCTCTCCTCCTAAATATGACTGTGACCTTACCCATCATGAACCACTGCTCAGGGAGGCTCTATGGTAGGGCAAAAAGTCAACTCTGACTGACCAGCTTGGTTCTATCCCAGCTAGTAAAATGTAAGGATTAGGTAAGATGTTATTTAAGATTCTTTCCAGCTCAACAAACTTCTGATTCTAAGATAGTCACACTGTACATGTGTCTCTCATTTGGCTCTGCTGAAATATTATTGACTAAGTGGTATATGAGAGATTCTGCAGAACAATGAAATGCATGAGTTTTGGGACATCAGGTTTGAGGTTCTCCTCAATCTCTTACTAACTGTGTGACTTTGGGCAATTCATTTCCTTTTTCTGGAACCCTGGTTTCCTCATCTGGAGAAAGGAAATGATTATAATAATATTTCAAAATATTGTTTGGAGAGTAATATAATTAACAGATATGAAAAGTGCTTTGTCAACTATAATATGAGCAAAGTTACTATTTTTTTGTATCAATTAAATGCCATATTACCATATAAAGAATCCTCAAACCTAAGGTTAACCAAGTATATACACTGTTCAGAAAGGAATAGAATTCTTACTCCCCTCACAGATCCAGGTAAAAATCTGTGTTTATTTACTTATAAAAGCTGAAGACAAATGTTAGCAAGAATCTGAGGTAAGATTTTCTGTTAAACCTAAGAGATTGACAAGTTTGATCAGTAAATCTGTGTTCCTATGATGAGGGACAGTGTTTATACCTCCTTTGGCCCATTGTGACATCAAAGAAAAAATGAAATTAATATCAGGTCATATTAATATGCCATAATTTTGTGTTTGTTTTGCTCTTACAATGAAAAGTAGGAGCTATGGAATTAAACAGATTGACTCTCTTTGAAACCTCAGTCAAGTTAATGAACCTCTTTAACTCCCCATGACCTTATCTACAAAGTGAGAGTAATAATACTTGCCTCATGAAGAATCTGTGTGATGGATGTAAACACAGTGCCTGACACATAGGAAGCACCCGACAAATGTTTACCTTCTTCTTTCTTTTGTAGAACTCACATTCTCAGGCTATTAATATTGACAGGACTGGATTAGTGAGTCTATATTTCGTACTGCATCAGTGAGTCTCTATATTGGATAAAAGTAAATGAAATCAAATGTATTCTAATATCTCTTTCTCTTAAGGTGCTTACCCCTTTGAAGTGGTACCAAAGCATGATAAGGCCAGCGGTACGTAGATATTTCCTTCTTTATTCCCTGAAAATATTAGGCATGCATTTAAATTCCCATATTAAGTGAAATATGTCTACTCCACATACTGGCACTAAGAGGAAATTTAGTTTGTAAAAAAAAAAATCATATCTTTGTACATAGTTACAAATTTTTGCAAAGGAAAAATGAATAAAATATCCCTATGGCCATAATGATAAAGAAAACACTGCTGCTTCTCTGGTTGGAGTCACCTGAGCCAATGGTAAACCTGCCTCTCTGTTTCTCACCAGTACCCTTCCTATGGTTACGAGCCCATGGGTGGATGGCTGCACCACCAAATCATCCCTGTGCTGTCCCAACAGCACCCCCCGACTCACACCCTGCAGCCTCATCACCACATCCCAGTGGTGCCAGCTCAGCAGCCCGTGGTCCCCCAGCAACCAATGATGCCCGTTCCTGGCCAACACTCCATGATTCCAACCCAACACCATCAGCCAAACCTCCCTCCGCCCGCCCAGCAGCCCTTCCAGCCCCAGACTGTTCAGCCACAGCCTCACCAGCCCATGCAGCCCCAGCCACCTGTGCACCCCATGCAGCCCCTGCCGCCACAGCCACCTCTGCCTCCGATGTTCCCCATGCAGCCCCTGCCTCCCATGCTTCCTGATCTGCCTCTGGAAGCTTGGCCAGCAACAGACAAGACCAAGCGGGAAGAAGTGGTGAGTATATCTTGTAGCTACTACAGTGCAAATCCTGCGAAAATGGTACAGCAAAATTGGCCCCAGAGTTCTAAGGTCTCCAAACAACCAACGTTCTAGAGTTGCAGTAGTTACAGGTATATGAGTCTATTAGTCCAAGCAATATGCTACACCTTTATACTAGAAACAAATACATCTTTCATCTAAATGGCTTGGTAATTAAGATCACAGTTTTTATGGCAGGTTTCAATTTTACTGTTACTGAATGTCTACCAGAATACATATATTACCAAAACCCATTTATAGAAATGTATATTACTAAATCCTATTAAGTTTAAGGGCAGCAGTATAAGAGACTATCAATTCTCCTTATATTTCAAAAGTTTGACTAGTAAGAATAGGCTAAAGTTGCACTGAAGGCTTATGAAAAGAGGCAGCAGGTAATTTTGAGAGTGCAAATATCTGAACAAACTACAAAAGGGAGATGGGAAATCTCTTCAAAAACATACAGTAAGATTTCCTGTTTCCAGCAGTTTTCAATCTAACTTGGAGGAGGCTAAACACACTGTTAGGTTTTTTTTTTTTTTTTTTTTTTTTTTTGGACTGGGATTGTATAGATGAGTAAGCTTTTAGCTAGAAGTTACTGCAATTTAGCACTAAATCTTCCATTACAGGTAGCTCTTACAAATGAATTGGAATAGTCAACAAAACAACCTTAATCTACATCCACAAACTCTTATTGCTATGTGTACGAGACTACGTGATTCAATCATGTATATGTATCCAACTGTAATTCCAATTTATACATACTATCGATGATTTGACTCTGATAAGCAGAGAGAATTGAGGTGAAAATGACCAGGATAAGAAGCCAGGACACCTAAGTTCCAGTTCTGGCTTTGCCCTCAAAGAATAGACAGTATTGTAAAAGTTACTTCAAATGTGTATGGGTATTTTCTTTTCTTTTAAATGGGGGAAGATCACAAAATCAGATCACTTTTAAGTCTCTATCTAATTATAGATACCATAGTTGCTGAATTTAAAAAATCATAATATGTCATAAATGGCTTTATAATTGTGAGCATGTTTATGGAAAATATGGGGCAGAATTTTTGAAAATTGATTGAATCCCAAGTAATCTGGTGCCTATCATTGGCTATTCTAGTCTAAGGTATGTGTTCTCCCTGTGCATAGAAAATGCATTTATTTATCTCTTTCTTAATAATTAACACATGAACTTCATAATGTGCTCATATCTTGACAAAGCTATTTATATGGAAAGGTGATTTTGGGTAGATACTTTGAACTCTTTAAAACTGTTTCTTTTTGTGTCAAATTTGAGTATAAACATTGATAGTTTCTTAGAGTTATTTTATGGAAAACAAAATAGTGTGATAAGGTTGGAGCCTGACATGCAAGAAGTCCCCCAAAAAGGTCGCAATTGTTATTATAAAATAATAGGCTTTAAGTGTCCTGAAGGTGGAAGCAGCCCTCATGGACATCTAATATTTATTGACAACGAAATAACAAAGAAACTTTGGAAATTGTAGAGTTCAACTTAAATGGTTGCACATTGTTGTGACAAAACTGAAGGCATACATGATTTTGTAAATGGTACTTACTAGGAACATTTGTAAATTATTTTAATTGTTCCTTTTGCTATTTTTTTCAGGATTAAAAGATGAGAATATGAGAGGGGAAAAATACTTCAGTTGCTTTCAGGAATGACACAAGAACACAATGATTTTCGATTATAATCACTTAACTTAGCAAATTCTGTAACTAAAAAAGTGCCATTAGCAGACAATAAAATGCTTTAAAAATCATTCATGTCTTTGTGTTGAATGAAACTTAAGTTTTCCTTTCACTTGAGACAATATATTATGAATGGATATTCTTGAATAAGGAACGAACTGCTCGTTTAGTCACACAAATTCACCATTTGGCAAGCAAAAAAGGACTATATTTGTTTTTAGAGAAAATTTATACTATCTCAAATCTTTTTTGAAAAAGGAAGTTTATACATCAGTTAAAACAGTTGGTAAAATGAAAATTTATGAACATGTACAATCACTGAAATCTGAACCAAATGAAGGGAAGTTTATATGAAAAATTCTTTACATTAAAAAAGATAAACTTTTGAAAAATGTTTATATTATAAAACAAATTAGGACATGGAATACTGACTTTATACTTCACACAACATTGGCAATCAAAATCTGGTCTTTTGATCTCATTCTATGGACAGAGATTTTTAAATGAAATTATGTGGTATGCATAATAATGTACTAAATTTGAAAGTATTCAAGTAATTTGTTTTCCCAAAAAATTCTACTAATGGAGCTTCAAATAGATAATTGCAGTGATTTTAAATACAAGTCATTTCTTTCACCTCATAATCTTTAAGATGATAAATTGTACTGCATAGTCTTTAAAATGTTAACAGATGCATAAAATGGACTCAAAACAAGCTTTATTTCCCACTCATATTTATATTTGAATCCTTTTTTCTTCCTACACCCACACAGAATTGTAAACAGTCTTTCCAGGGTTTATACTACACACACCCATGGTAACTTTATTCCAGTACCTTTATGATTAAGGCCCCTTAATCATTTTCTGGAATGAACAAACATAACTTTACTGGAAGCATGTCAATATTCAAACAAATAACTTGATTTTAAAGAGTTTAGAATCAATTTTTAAAGGTAGAAAAGCTTTTAATCAATTGGCATGGACCAACTCTAATCAATTGAGTCAATAGATATTAAGCATACTCTAGGGCAAGGCACTACTCCATGTGCTTGTGAACATAGTATGTCCCACTCTTAAGGAATCTAGAAGCCACCGAAGGGATAAAATAAGCTCACAAATAATGATTTAAAAGGCCAAATGGTATTAATACTATAACAGAATTACAGTCAAAATACTCTGGTTAATATAGCAAATATCCTAGGCTAGCTGTCCAACAGCTTTACCCACCACTCCTTCCTTGTTGGGAGGGCTGGAATCAATTCCAGCATTCAGCCTGCCACCAGCTCAGGAGCCATAAGTCCCCACTCCGCCCCAGAAAGCAAATGTTCATTCCTCCATGTCAATCATGGCATCAATTACTATAACGCTATTTCCCTTGCTGGTGATTGGTTTAGGGATGGGTTATGGCGGAATTTGAACACTGAATGAGGCCAAGGGGAAGTCTCCTGGGAGAAGAGGAGCTTCTGGGAAAAAGACTTCCCTCTAATTAGAATGCACAGATACATACTAGGAAAAAGCGCCGTTTGTCTTTACATCTATTTGTTTGAGAATGTGATGCCTGTCATCTTGTGAACAGAAGGAGCAAGCAGAAAGATGGAAAGCCCCTAGGTTCTTGATGGCATCACTGTGCCAGAAATTTAACCAACTCTTGAACTATTTAGCTGTAGACGGATTGTGTGTCCTAGCTGATTACTAAGTCATGATATCAATGCCCAAACCCTAACCATTAATGCCCAAACCCTAACCATTTATGCCCTCTTTCTGTCTCTGTGTGTGTGTGCGTGCACACACACACACACACACACACACACACACAGAGAGAGAGAGAGAGAGGAGAGAGAGAGAGAGAGAGAGAGAGAGAGAGAGAGAGAGAGATTTATATATAACCATAATTCAAATCACATTTTGAATTATAAGAAAAATGTCAGGCTTTGGACTCTGAAGACTTATTCACGATGAACTGATATGTACTGCCTAAGTTAATCTGATAAAAAACTAAAATTTGTCTATTAAATCTCCAAATGTGCTTTCAATATAATCATTTTCATGACAGTTTTCTACAATGGTCATTGTTCTAGCACATTAAAGAACATATGTTAATCACAATATAGCATCTCCTCAATGGTCTGAAATAAGACTTATAAATACTCATCAATGAAGTGTGCTGTCTTGGAGAGTCACAGAAAATAATATTCTTATTCCTGTTTTAACTGGTCTCTTGTTTTGTTCATTACTCCTCTTGGCTATCACTTCCTTTTGTTAATGTATACCTACATCTTCCGATATGTAGCTTATTTTGTAGACATATTCTTTCTAACAAATGAAGTGCACTGGTTTTGGGATTGTTATTCTGGAAGTTCTACAGTCACTTTGAGACTATTTTATTTCCAGACTCCCCAGCTTTGGAAAATGGCTGCCACTGACAAAATTCTGACATGTAGATGTAGGTGGCTATCACTATACAGTGATACATAAGGTGATATAAATTGAATAAAGCAAAGCCTTTCTAATTTATTCAAACCCAAGCTTAGTCAACTGCCTAGTGTTACAGGTATTTGAATTAATATGAAAAAAATTACAAGATATTAATGACCAAGACTCAAAGTCCAGGTTGAATAACAATACTGATCATAAATGTACTAATAAACCCAAAATTATATGTATACAATACTTAAATTGGTAAAAAAAAAAAAAGTAAAATCAGATTATTTACAATGCTTTGCACCATGTTTGGAATTAAGCTAAAGTGATGAACTCTTGAAAAACAGAGTTGAGTAAACCATCTCAAGGAAACTCTTATCTCACAATAACCATTCCTACGTCACTAAAAAATTTAAATTGTGCTCTGCTCTCATTCACTCTTTGTTGATGAGGATTTCAATATGCATAACTTTTCCAGAGCACAAATACATGTCTAGTAATTACCTTGAGACATTCATCAAAAATGCACAAGTAGATATATACAAAGATATTAATTACAGTATTATCTATACCAGTAAGAAATTGAACCTAGCTTAAATTTTCTTGAATACTGTGATAAAAAGTGTGCTTTAAAAGAAAATGCATTAGTGGGGAAAGTGTGATAAATTAAAATTTAAGATCTAGACTGTATGTCATATATGAATGTCATACATGACTATAACATGTAAATGGCTTAGACATGTACACATAAACATGCACAGAAAAAAACTAGCAAGAAAATGTAATTGTTTATGTGAAGATTCAATTCTTCTGCAATAAACATGAATTACTTCTGTAATCAACAAAACAAATTTAAAGTTTATTATCCCTTTTTTTTTCCTGCTTCAGTCCAGACACACCTTCTTTCTTTAATTCTCTTGGATGTAACCTTTGGATTATTGGTGTATCCCCTTCAGGTAATTTCCGAGTAGAAATCAGTTCACAGGTACTTGATTTGGCAGAGAAACATTTTGACCAAAGAAGAATGAAGGAGAAAAAAAGAAGAGGACTTAGCAGAAACAAAAATGCACAGTACAATCCAAACAAGAAAGAAGAGATGAGCATTATTAAAGTGAAGCAAGAAGAATTGGAAACAATATACATAAAACAAAAAAAAAAGAGAAATGACAGTTAAGGCTGCTCTTGCAGAAATCTTGTTGGAGGCTGACTGGTTTCAAAGGGCAGGTTGGTCATAAGCAAAATAAAAGGTTTAAGCCCCAAACTCTTCAATAGTTTGGGTTTGCAGTAAGATTTCATATTAAATGAGTTTTCTCTTGATTAAATAAACACCTGAATTATTGCTGACCAAAAACTCATAAATTATCTCATTTTTCTTTTGCGCTTTAAGCTGGCTATAATGTACTTTATTCTCTCTATGTTAAATGGTGTTGGGTCTGAATCATACTGAGGAGCTCAATGTCAATAAATAACAACTCCAATTAACCAGAAAATCCTCACAGTTCATTTGTTACAAAAGCAAAGAAGAATACAGGCTAACAAACTAATTTCCAGACTGTATTTCCACAATCACTTATCTTAATAGCAGGAATTGAGAACAGATGTTCAAAGAATTACCTAGAAGTAAACTTCACTTATCAAAGACAATAATGGTTTTCACAGTCTCCAAATCAAAATTCAGATATGTAGCGTGATAACACAGTGTAATATTTCAAACCAGAGACATACATTAATTGGTAATTATACTTTATACTTGCACTGTCAAATATGATAGTCCTGTGTAGCTGTTTAAATGTAAATAAGTTAAAATTAAATAAAACTTCAAATTCAATTCTTCAGTCATAATAGACACATTTTAAGGCTAAATAGCCACATGGGGCTAGTGGCTACCATACTGGACATCACAGATATAGAATATTTCCATCACCACTCAGTTTTACTAGACAGCATTGCTCTATATACTACTTCTTGGAGTTGAAAATAATTCTTATTAATTCAAATATTATAAACAAAAGATGAAACAAAACAGATTTGCCAGTTGAAACTAAAGAACTCAACTATCCACAGTAAGTTGTTCCCCAAGCATGCCAGTAATCCTGATCATGTATGAGAATTTTCTAAGAACTGTAGAAGTGCCATTCTCTTCCTCAGGCCAAACCTCATATACTAAAATGGTTTCTCTTCTAGTTTTCATTTAGAACAGGTGAATCCAGAGTTCAGATGCATCTAGACTTCAGAAGATATTTATATTCTTTTCTATTTTGTAGTTCAAACTAATAGTGCAATATAACATAGAGGGAGGAACACATTCATGTTACACACACACACACACACACACACATACACACACATCCATAAGCACACATGTGCTCTGGGTTTACCTGTAGTAAAAAGACACATGCGGAGACATGTCCCATTTGAGTACCTTGAAATTTTAAATGAAACTTCTTTCCATTCCAATCATTCAGAGAATGATTATATGGTTATAGCATTCATTATCACTGCCAAGATATACTATACATCTTCCAATACAAAAATTATACCAAGAAAAAAATGATCAAGCTGTGCATTTCATTTGCAAGCAATGTCAAGTTTACCACCTCCTTTCTCAACTCCACACAAAATAAAAACACAGGCTTTTCCCTAAACCTGAAGTTTTTCCCTCAGTAGTAAACAATAGCTGAAAATACCAAGACTGAGTTTAAGGCCAAGTGTTTTAAAAAGAATATAAAATAGTAGACAACTGTATTAACTGGAAAAAGTAACCGAAGAGATCCTCCTATGAACAACTTAACATGGGATTTTACATATACACCATGGAATATTATGCAGCCATCAAAAACGATGAGTTCACGTCCTTTGTAGGGACATGGATGAACCTGGAAACCATCATTCTCAGCAAACTGACACAAGAGCAGAAAATCAAACACTGCATATTCTCACTCATAGGCGGGTGTTGAACAATGAGAACACATGGACACAGGGAGGGGAGCACTACACACTGGGGTCCGTTGGGGGGCAATGTGGGAGGGACGAGGGTGTGGGGAGGTGGGAAGAGACAGCATGGGAGAAACGACAGATACAGGTGAGGGGACGGAAGGCAGCAAACCACACTGCCATGTGTGTACCTATGCAACAATCTTGCATGTTCTTCACATGTACCCTAAAACCTAAAAGACAATAAAAAATAAAAACAAACAAACAAACAAACAAACAAAAAATGGGATTCACAAGAGAAAGACAACTTCAACCAATTTCCTACATTTCCAGGACATAGTAGTATTTAGTAGTACTCCACGTTGCTTTAATAAAATAGTTATCAGCTTATAGCTGCTGTGAAATTCTTGTTAGTTGGAGTTTTCACATATTTTTGTGATTTGGCTTTCAATTCCTTTTGCCCCCTTTTTTCTGGAACCTTATAAGCAAGGATCATAGGCTGACATTTAGATATTAAAAAAAAAATACATCCCTGCTGGGAAAAGTCCATGCTAACTTCATTTGAAACACCTGACTCTTCCAGGTGATAAATAACTACTGAGGAATAATATTGGGCTGGGAGTGGTGAGGAGTTGAAGAAAGAAGAAAGGAGTAGTCATTTGGGTTCAAAACATTTACCTAAATCACACTTGAATCCTCTATCACAAAAAGTCTAAATCAATAAAGCCCATTTACAAATATCATTACCCTATGGTCAACAAAAAAATGCCACACGACCCAGAATTCACTATACTATTAATTTAAAAAATGAACAATATTAAAATATCTCAATTTCTTCAAACGGCCAAATTTTGTTTGCCTCTCCAAATAATTTTCCATGCTTCATATTTGGCCATGGAATGTGGAGGCTCTAGGGGGGCAGTTAGTTGTCCACAGACACAAAGATGGCTTTCCAGTGTGGTGGTAGGGTGCAGCTTCCATAACCAAACTATTCGGTTCACTATCATGACCACTGACTATCTGCTGTGGAAACTTGGACAATTTTTTTGGCCTCTCTATGGCTCAGTACAGTCGTCTATAAAATGTGCTAATATCATTCTCTGAATCTTTTTATGTTATGAGCCCCAAGCTCAAAAATGTTGGCTGCAGTTCTTATAATTAGAAAGAGAGCTTTGTCCTGCCTCTGTAGACTCTTAAAGAGAACACTACCCAGAGTGATACACAATTTGGAAATAATATGGACTTTTTCATGCCATAGGCACTGAAGTATATCATGTCTGTCTTTTTTTTTTTTTAGACATAGTCTTGTTTTGCCACCCAGGCTGGGGTGCAGGTGCGATCTTGGTTCACTACAACTTCTGCCTCCTGGGTTCAAGTGATCCTCCAGCCCCAGCCTCCTGAGTAGCTGAGATTGCAAGAGTGTTCCACCACACCCAGCTAATTTTTGTGTTTTTAGTAGAAAATACAAAACATGATTTCACCATGTTGGCCAGGCTGGTCTTGAACTCCTGACCTCAAGTGATCAGCCCACCTCGGCCTCCCAAGGTACTAGGATTACAGGCATGAGCCACCATGCCCAGCCCATGTCTGTAATTTATCAATGCATCACTTCTGACTATGTAGCCACCTCAACACCTCCCTCATTGATTGTGACCCTGCATAATATTTGCCTTCTCCTATCTGATATCCCCGGATACTGTTCTTTGCTGCCTTCAAGACCAGCCTTCATCTTCAATCCACCACTGTGAGGGTAAGAGGAGAGCAAATCCACCAGGCAAGTGTCATGGCGGCACTCCACTTCATGGAGGCTAGACCTTGAGACCACCTGTATCTGCATGTTTTCCTTTCACCTTCTTTCTAGGGCTGAGCCTTTGTGTACAGTGACTCCTAACTCAGACCCTTCCCTTGTCACTCTGGCATTAGCAGAGTTCAGCTAATTCCACTTTATAAGGATTTCTTTTCTTTTCTTGACAGAGTCTCATTCTGTCACCAGGCTGGAGTGCAATGGTGCAACCCTGAGTCACAGCACTCTCTACTTCCTGGGTCAAAGTGATTTCCCTGCCTCAGCTTCCTGAATATCAGGGACTATAGGTGCTCGTCACCACTCCTGGAAGATTTTTTGTATTTTAGTAGAGAAGGGGTTTCACCATGTTGGCCAGGATTGTCCCGATCTCCTGATCTCGTGATCCGCCCACCTCAGCCTTCCAAAGTGCTGGGATCACAGGCGTGAGCCACCATGCCTGGCTTATAAGGATTTCTTTACCAAACCATTTTCCTCTAGATAAGTGGTTCTTAACCAGAGATAGTTGTGCCTCCTAGGGGACCTTTGGCAATGTCTGGAGTCACAACAGAGGGTGGGGTGGGGTGGCAGCTGGAGTGGTGCTCTCAGTATCTTCTGAATGAATGCCAGGGCTGCTGCTAATTAACCTACAATCCACAGAACAGCCCCCACAAGTTACATGGCCTCAAATGTCAACTCTACTAAAACTGAGAAATTCTACTCTACAAAACAATGTCAACTTTGAGTCATGCCATGTGTTCAGATTTTAACAGACAGAAGAATGAGACTCTAAACAAATATAGAAGTCCACGTCCATTTCTTTTACATCATTGAGGAAGAAAAACCAAGAGCTCAAATCTTAAAGCTGATAAACTTGATATAGGACCACATACAATAGGCTTTTCATTTTCTGTCCCTACTGCATCTAAACAAATCAAAACAGCTTGGGGAGTGGTAGTGACATTAAGGAGAATTTGCAAAATAAAGAAAGTGCTGCCCCATGATTAAGTCAGTTAATGTCTCTAAATCAAAACTATCCTGTAAAAGCCTAGATTTCACCACTACACAATATATCCATGTAAGAAAGCGCTTCTACCCTCTAAATCTATAAAATTAAATTAGAATAGTTTTTTGCTTCTTTAGAACTTAGAAGTGTGTTATTTGTTTCTTGGGAGGTTGCAAGAAGCTTGTCACCTGTGACTTAATCTTTCCTGCTTGTTTGACCTTCCAAAGATGTGCTAAGGAGCTAATTGTGAATCAGACTGAAGAACCTCTAAAAGTGATTGTGTCTACCTGACTGATAAAGAGGAGAAAAATAATCAATTTAGCAATGAGTGTAACTACTGAATTCAAGCTTATTCAGTTAGTCTGGGATAAATTCTGATCTGAGATTTGCTTGGATTTGGCAAAATAATGAGAAATGAGTAGTTCTGTCCATAAAGTGGGCAGTAATTTAAGATGTCTTAATTCACATGATCTTCAGAATCACCACTGTCCAAAAGAATTATTCAATTAAGAACTTTTTGATACAAAATTGTTACAGAATAAAATTCCTACAGCATGGAGAACATAAAGCAGTGTATTGTAAGGAGAGGAGGCAATTAAGCACTTATCTTCCACAGCTAAGAATATCTGACAGACCCAGGCCATCGAACACCCTATCTGTCCAAATAACCAACTCAAGGCACTCCTGAAGGGGGGCTTCCCCCACCTCCTTGCTACTGTATCCCACATATCTGGGAGTAGCCATCTGTGACCATCACCTCAATGCCACCTCTTCTAGAAACTTTCTCTCACTGCTCTACGTTGGCTGGTACTCCTGGAAGTGAGGTTCCCCAGTCTCCTTGCCCCCGCATCCCACACATCTGGGAGCAGCCATCAGTGACCATCACCTCTATGCCATCTCTTCTAGAAACCTTCTCTCACTGGTCTATGTGGGCTGGAGTACACAGGCTCAGAGGTTTCCCAGGATATGTTGACCATGCCTATATTTCAAACAACTACTTCTTTCTACTTTCATCTCTGCCCTAGCTGGCAAGCTCCTTGAGGCAGATTTAGAAAAATACCTGGAATTGGTCGGTATGCTTAATATCTGCTCAATGAGCCATCATTAGCATTAAACACCCAGGATGCTGTAATATAAAAGTAATGATAATAATAGCATTGAGCATTTACTGGGCTCGTTTTATTTCAGGTACTATTCTAAGCACATGATGTGTATTAGCTCATTTAATTCTCAAAACATTATAGAATTGTCTCTATCACCAATTTACAAATGAGGGGTTGTTTGAACTTTAAATTTTAACAAGAAATTAGGCTCTTAAAAACACACATGCATGCACACACACACACACACACACACACACACACACATTGCCCCATTTTTGATGAGTACCTTTTGAAAGATAAACTAATTCGTCATCTGCCTCTGGGATTCTAAACAACCTATAGCTATTTTTAACAGCAAATATAAATTCAACTCCATTAGAGTCATGAAGCTTGTCTCCTTCGGTGACTTAATTTTTCCTGTCCATTTGTCCTCCCAAAAGTATACTAGAGGACTAACTGTAACTCAAAATGAAGAATCCCTAACCCAATAAGTGCTCTGTAGTTGCATGAGGGAGTTGCCTCTTGCGCTAAACTGCCAAAGATGGGTAGGAGACAGCTACAAATATAGGCAAGTATCCTCACGCTAGAACAGCATTGCCATGGCAACCAGGGGACAACCATCTATCCCAGCTTTCAGTGTAAACCTGCTCACGTATGGTCCTCATGCCTTCTCTGGTTCCAAAGGATAGACTGAAAACAAACCTAAGTCCAGTGTTCGTAGAAACCACAAGGCCCTGTCTTTCTCTAACTGATTAGTTCAATAAAATAATGATGTGTTTTAGGACACCCAGGCCTTGGCCCTCCCCTATCTTTCTTCCCAGACAGCCCACTGAACACACACTCAACACATACAGAAAGCCCATTTCAAGCAGCATTCTGAAATTCACTGAGAATGACCAGAATAATAAGGCTACTGATATATCCCCACCATGACATGAAGCAGAACTAATTGGCTTGCATACTCTCTCTTCCTGGCATCTAATGTCCAAATTAAAATAGGTGACAATGTTCCAATATCCCAATAGCTTCCCGCACTGCAGCCTCCACAAATGTTAGCTTTGAAGGCAGCAGACCAAACTGGCTCCTTCCATAGGGTCCTGACTAGAGAAGGAAATGTTTGCAAATTTGCACAGCTTCATGCAATAACAAATTGAGGCTCTGCAGGCTTCCAAAATCCCATCTTCTCCCCGTGATTGGGAACTTGAGATCAACTTGGTTTCCACAAATGATTTTTTAAAATCTGGAAGCAGGTACAACAGAGAAACTTCAAAATCTGTTTAAGACAGTTGTCAATTTTTAAAGCACTTATTAAGTATTGCTAAAATGTGCAGTTCTTGTCAGCAGGATTTACAAAGACACTTGGAAATCAATGTGATTTACTGCTTTTGTAGCTTTTTCCCATTCAGGTAGTGAAAAAAATGTTCCCAATAAACAGTAATAGATATCCAAAAATCTGCAATCACCACAATATTAGTTGATTTGGTAGTTACTATTACTGTAAATAATCAGAATCATAATATAAAGTCTATGCCTACAAAATGAAATCATTCAACAAAATAATCATAATCTAGGAGCAGTAAATTTCCTTCAAAAGCAACTTCATTTTTAACTAAATAATTCATATATATTTAAATTACTTTATACCTGTGGTGGCACTTGCACATGATAGAGAGAGGAAGGAATTTGCAAGTGAATTGATGTGACCTGATCACATTGTTTAAGGTAATAGATCACCAATCTGTAGAAAAGCTAGTGACTTCACTTGCTTGGTGTTAAAACAACAATTCAAAAAAATAAATCAATGATACTTTAGGAAGGATTCGAGCAGCATTTACTTGTAGCTATATGAAACCAGCAAGTATCTAATTAGGCTCTGTGAACACTGTGGTAACTTTCTAAATTAATAATATGTAAAGATGAGTTTTAAAGTTCTTTCTATGAAATCATTAAAAAAAAAAAAACCCTGGAATCATTAAAAAAAAAAAAATTGTACCAGAGGCTGGCTTTATTGTATGCAGACAACAAAACCAAAGTTTTCTGAACCAGCCATCTGTGTTTGCTGCATGGAAGGGCCACAGGACAGAATTGAACCACATTTTGTGATTCCACGTCGGTACCCTGATCACTTATAGATGTCAGAGAATCTTGATCCTTCATCATACTAAGGAAAAGGGCAATCTGTGCCCTTGTCAGCAATCATCAGTCATTATGTAGTACCCAATGATTAAGACCCACAGAGAGGCTCCATAGAAATAATGTTTCAGGTCAGTTCCGTCCTGGATTAGTCTGGTGACCCTGGCAATGCCTGATCCACTCTGAACTTCAGTTTCTCTACCTCTAGCAGAAAAACACTGAACTGGAAGATCATAAAGACCCATGTAACAGTAACATTATAAGCCAATGTGCATGTTAAAGTCAAATTCCACTGATTTTCAAATACTGAGAAAACAGCCAAAAAGAATGGTACAGAAGAAATGATGGGTCCTTGCTACAATTTGCTCTGGATTTTCAATAAAAATGTAAGTGTCCTGGAAATGATATGTAATGTTCCAATGAGCCTGGTTTGAAGACTCTAAAGCAACAGGCAGAGACAGTGTGACTGTCATTTGAACCACCTGAACTTCGTTAAAAGAGACTCAAGTGCTGGGACACATTGAGCAAATCCCTCCAATGGTATTGCTTCTCTCCTTCTTTCCTGCATATATTCACCTTTCCCAGATGCTGCTCTGGGATTATTACCCTGTGGAATCTTTCACGTCTTCCTGGCTTGGGTCCTACGTTGCTTCTAGCAGTAGGCACAAAACACAGAGCCTGAAATACACACACTTTATCTTCTTACCTCTCCAGTGTTCTTACACCTCAGCAATAGCAGCAGCTCCAGGCAGTATCGAGCCCCCATGCTCCTCTCGCAGAGCCCGTGGGCAGTGTGGGAACAGAGAATGAGACAGGAGGCAGGGAAAGACACTGCCCAGAGTGCTAGAGGAGCCGGCCAGGCAGGCTCCCTGTCTGGAATGCACAACTAGAGGCTCTGGGAGGGAGAAAGCCTTGGGTCACTGTGATCCTCTGAGTCAGACACCCTGGGGAGCTCTTAGTTCTGAAAGTCCTCCCTACCCACAGAAGGCTGAGAGCCCCCAAGTACCCACTAGGAAGAAAAGTCTAAAAGTTATAAAAGTTCAGATAAATGAGATAGACATATGCCCGTTTACAGTAGATGGTAGAAATGCAGTATGAATGCTGGAGGGAACAAATCATTTGAATACAATGCATCTCAGTGTGGAGCAACCCACACTGGCCCCTAGCACATTCAGAACCTTCTTCTCAGCTTTGGTTCTAGGCCATTGACAAAATTTCTGCTCTAGTTTCATGGTTCAGCCCCACTCCTCCCTGACTCCTTCATTTCCAAGTGGTGGCTCCCTTTTCTCCATGCCTATGGTTCCTATCTATAAGAATTTTTAGAACTTACAGTTGCTCTTGTATCCCAGGTAGCTGGTATCTCCAAAGAGATTGGTGCAACTCCACTGTGCAACATAAGCACAGTGGACTCTCACAGTTCACTGGGTTTTTCATAGCTGAAATTCAGTAATTAATTGTGGCCCTATGCCTTTTTCACAGGGAAAGGATATACTTTTTGAGCACGTAAACAAAAGAATTAAGGAATTGCCTCTAGGGGCCATTGTGCATTTTCACTATTATAAGTAAAAATGAAATTAGAAGGTGATGCCAATGAAGGAAGCAGTCCAATGAAGATACTAACACTGTGGTCATTGGGTTAAAGAAAACGTCAACATTCTTACGTAATTTTACCATCCACTAAGAGAACTAGAGTTACAGACACATTTTAATTATTAATTTTAATTCTTCTTTTTGCTTGTTTCCATATCCTTCATCTTTCAAAATGGTTCCTGTGTACAATGGACCAATGCCCTTGAACATTATTTTCTGAACAATAACTAGTTTTATCCTGTGTCATGCTCAAGGTTTTACTTTGATCAGTGCATTTTGCTAATAGGTCAAAAGTCTCTAAGATTTGCTAGTGGCCCCAATGAGCTACAACACATAGTTTCTGGAGTCACATTTGGGACCAGTATGTAACTTTTGCCTATTCTGGGTTTGTCGTAAAATTTTCAACCTTTAAAGCCCTTGAAAGTATCCGTTTTTAAAGGTTGATGCCATTTCCTTCTGAAAAATGTCGATGGACATATGGAGGAGAAGGCTTCCCATCTAAGGATAACAAAGCTGCAAACGAATGTTTCCCAAAGGGTCAGCTGTGTTCATTTTGTACTGAAATGTCCATACAGGCTCATTCTGAAACACACTCGAATGTTGTGGGTAATAGATGTCAAATAATAAAACTCAGGCACACACTATGTTACTTTTTAAGGGAAAAAAAGTGGGGGGAAATCAAAGGGTTTAACAATTTTATTCATTGGCTTACATTCAGCGACTCTGAAAATTTGGCCACTACTCAGGTTTGCAAATTTCTATGGAAAATGAACTGTGCTTGGCAAGCTCAACGAAATATGAGGCTGATAAAAAAATGTTTCATGCTTTCTCAAGACCTTATGGCACTAACTGTGTGGGATTGGAAAAACTGTTTAAATGTCAATTTAAATACTGTAAATTAATTATTTTCTATATCCATATGAATTAATGTAATTCTGTTGATTTCAGGCCATAATTTGAACTAAAGTTTCTTTGATTTTTGATTAGGAAATGTTTCACACACAACACAAACTTCAGATTAAGTAAGATGAGTTCAGCAGAGTTCTGTTTCAGAGTCAGAAATGTTAAATACAATACTTTATTTTACACTATGGAGAATTAACTGAAAATCCAATTGACACTAAGGTTTTTATAAAGCAGGTTTTGAACTAAAAAGAATTTGACCAAAAAACATAAAAATATAATCGTAGCAGCCCAAGCCATTACACAAAAAATCATGGTGGTAAATTCCACTGCAAAGTTCAGGACTCTCAAATATTATCTCCAAATCAGTCATCTTTCTGTTTTACAGAGCCAACTATCCAGCTGCCTTCTTGACCCTTCCACCTGGTATCTCAGGGTCATCTCAAACTTCCCTTATCCATTACTGAACTCTTGAATCTCTCTTCTGGCAAACGTTTTGGTATCCTAGCCTCCCACATCTTTAGAGGTGTGTACAAAGCATTTATCACAGTGCATGCCTGGCATGCAGCACTTGCTTAATCAATGTTGTTGTGGATGATGATGATGATGGTGGTGGTGGTGATGATAATGATGATTAATAATGATTATTTTTATCCACCCAGTTAGTTGAGCAGGGAACTAAGTCTTTTTCTTTCTCTTCACCACATGTTCTATTACCAACTTCCGTCAACTCTGCATCCAAAATAAATCAGGAATCTGACCCCCGTCTCCATCTTTACTTTCATCATCCCAGTTCCAGCCCCCATTGTATTTCTCCCAAACAAATTTAGCAGTCTTCTAAACAACCTAGCCATCTGCTCGTCTTTACTCAATTAAATGTTCACAGGAGAAATAACAGTAATTTTCTTAAAGACAGTTCTTCACTTTGAGACATATATAGAACATATCAATATTTATTAAACCTTCTAAACAACCTTATAAGGTAGGCACTGTTATTACTTCAATTTTACAGTGAGGGACTGAATAAAGAGAGGTTGTAACATGCTCAGGTTCATTCTGCCTCTAAGAGGAAAAACCAGAATTCCCTCCTGGGCAGTTTGGCTCCATAGCTATATATTCAACTGCTGTGCAATGTACCACACCATATCCAACCTTTACAAAATAACAAGCAAGCAAAGATCATCAATGTGCTTCCATTGCACTTAGAATAAAATCCATCCACATAGAACTATGTCAAAGGGTCTAGACCAACTTCCTTAGCCTCACCTTTCATGCCTCCTCTCTTTCCTCCTGTTCTTCAAACACCCATGGACAACGCAAGCTGGATCCTGCTTAGGGGTTTCGGCCTGTGCTGTTTCCTGTATCTGAAGTGCTTTCCTAAGGCATCAGTCACAGGTCTGGCTCCTTTTTATTTGGGTCTCTGCTTAAATATTACATGCTCAGAAAGCCTTCCTTGACTTCCCCAATCTGATGTTAATATCTCCTGACTTCTTGATCTCAACACATGATTGATTTTCTTCTTAGCACTTATTTCAACTTGTAATTGATTTCACTTATTTGTACATTTGTCTACTGGCTGTCTCTCTTACTGGGCGCCAGGCTTCACAATTAAAAATACTGCTTATCACTGTATTTCTATAATCTAGGATAATGCTAAGATGCTAGGTTTAGGTGCTAAGAATTTTGATAAATGAAGGAAGATAAGTATGCTTTGATGATATGAAACATCCCCACATAGACCTTAGATTCTCCAAGTGTGGGCAAAAGATCAAATATAGAATCATCTGGGGATGCTTTTTGTCAAAAGTAGAGTTCCAAGAGCTCTGAGCTATTTTAAGCAATTACTTTTGAGGTCCACCTCCTTGTATTATCAATAATTTTTACAATTTTGATTTTGACATGATTTGGCAATAAGTAATTCAGCAGATTATTGTTGGGCTGTGATTTTTAAAGTAATTATTGTGCATGTTCAGAAATACTTGTTAAGAGAACAAAATGTACATAAAAATTGCTTTGACATGTGATGAGATTGTTAAAAATACTAATTGACAATGAAATTGATACTTGTTATGTTTTTAGATATATAGGTAAGTATTTACATTAGTACCTTGGGAATCAATAATTTCCTTTTCAGCTTGCAGAAATTTGTGTGAGCTCCTGAACAGCTTGTGGACCCTCTGCCCTGCAATCAGATAATGGTGTGGGATGGATGAAATAGACCAACTGGAGTCCAGTCCCAAATTGATCAATACAGAACTTTTTCTTGTGAAAAATAAAATTTGAAAACTATTTTTCTCTTAGCTAGATTTATGTGTGTTCTTTTAGAAAATTTTACAATAGATATCCAATGTTCACTCTTTAAATTTGTAGTTGAATTCCGAGACATTCAAGATAATGTCTCACAAAAAGGGAAAACATTTTGCTAAGGATAATGGCCTCTAGCTCCATCCATGTCCCTGTAAAGGTTATGATCTCATTCTTTCTTATGGCTGCATGGTATTCCATGGTGTACATCCTTAGCAAACTAATACAGTAACAGAAAACTAAATGCTGCATGTTCTCACTTACAAGTGGGAGCTAAATGATGAGAAAACATGGATACCTGGAGGGGAACAACACACACTGGGGACCTCTCAGAGGGTTGAGGGTGGGAGAAGAAAGAGGATCAGGAAAAATAACTAATGGGTACTAGGATTAACACCTGGGTGAGGAAATAATCTGTAGAATAAAACCCTATGATACAAGTTTACCTATGTAACAAGCCTGCGCTTGTACCCCTGAACTTAAAAGTCAAAAAAGAGAAAACATAAAAATATTGATAAGGTCACCAAGTGTCCATAAATGCAAATTATCAATAATCTCTCTGTTAAATAAATCATCTCTGAAAATACCTTTTGTTAGCCTGCATGTACAGATTGAGAGAAAGGGACAGGCATGTGAACTGCGCAAGCAATTCTCACCCTTGAGGGGCAGCATGAACTACTACCCAGATGAAAAAAAAAAAAAAAAAAAAAGCAAGGTAAGTTCCTTAGCCCATAGCTTGGCTATTTTTTAGATTAGCTGTTCCCAACCTTTTCTGGCGCCAGGGACTGCTTTTGCAGAAGACAATTTTTCCACAGACAGTCTGGGGGTTGGGGAATGAGGCAAATGATTTTGGGATGAAATTGTTCCACTTCAGATAATCAGGCATTAGCTAGATTCTCATAAGGAGCATGCAACCTAGATCCCTTGCATGCACAGTTCACAATAGGGTTCGGGCTCCTATGAGACTTTAGTGAATGCCACCACTGATCTGGTGGGAGGCGGAGCTTAAGCAGTAATGCTCACCCACCCGCCGCTCACCTCCTGTTGTGTGGCCCACTTCTTAACAGGCCATGGACTGGTATTGGTCTGCAGCCCTGGGGTCGGGAACCCCTGTTTTAGATGATAAGTGGATAATGTTAAGAAAAATAATAATTGACAGCAGGAAGAGGCTTCCCAGCTTGCTCAAAAGATAAAGAAGGCTGTTTTTTGTTTTTTTTTTTTTCTCTTTTGGGTAAAGATACTCAAGTTCCAGAATAGCTTAAGTTAAAAACAAAAACAAAACAACCAGCCATGTTTTTGACATCAATTAACAAATATGGCCCTAAGCATTGTGGATGCCACACTCTCTTGAGTGTCTATCATCTCTCTGAATGTAACATAATGTTGGAATTCACCACACCTCTGTTCTTGTATCTCCTTTATGTTTCATCGGCAATCCCTCTTTGGTGATTTCAATAAACCTTTTATCTTAAAATGACATCTATGCACTGATAGTTACCTACTTTATATTTCCAACTAGGACATTTTTTTCTTGAATTCCTCGAGTTCTTCAACTTCTTCTCAATCTGCTTCTCTATAGTGTTCCCCATCTAAGTCAATAGCAACTCAATTTTTCCAGTAGATCAGGTCAAAACTTCTACTCTGTATCACCAATGGGTTCATTTCATAATCCATAGTCAATCTGTCAGTAAATCCTGTTGGCTGTACCTTCAAAAATGCCGGAATCTGACCTCTTCTTCTAATTTCAATGGTTCCATCTTGGTCCAAGCTAACATCATCTCTCACCTGGATTGCTGAATGACTCAGTAAAGAGATAGTTCTGCAAAGCCCATCTTTAAAGTAGTCATCTTTCTTGGTTGAAGGTAATTTCTCTTGGGAAAATCTTCATATTGTCATATTGGATTCACTTCCAGTCATATCCTTTTCTAGAAAGATATTAATGCAGATAACCCAGAAAAAACACAGATGAAGAAAGATTTCCCCTAATCCCACAGAAAGGATTTAAATTGCTATAGAGAGTATGTTTATTCATTAGCAGTTCACAGAATTTTAAATTAACAAATAAAAATTGTACATATTTATTGTATACAAGATGATGTCCTGACATACATATACAATTGTGAAATGGCTTCATTGAGCTAATTAACATATGCATTACTTACACAGCTATGACTTTTTTGTGGTGAGAATACTTAAAATCTACTCTGTTAGTGATTTTTAAAATAAAATACATTTTGCTATTAATTATAGTAACCATGTTGTGCAACAGATCTCTTGAACTTATTCCTTTTGTCTAAGTAAAATTTTGTATCCTTTGGCCAACATCTCTCCAACCCCCAGCCCCACCCCCAGGTTCTGGAAAGCCCCCATTCTAGTCTCTGCATCTATGAGTTCAAGTTTTTGAGATTCCACATGTAAGTGAAAAATGCAGTATTTGTCTTTACTTTCTGTGCCTGGCTTATTTCATTTAACACAATGTCCTCCAGGTTCATTCATGTTGTCACAAATAACAGGAATTCCTTCTTTTTTAGGGCTGAATAGTAATGATGTCTGAATTCCCCTCTCTTGCTAATACAAAATACTAGTATTACATGATGGGCATTTATTTTGCTAGTACACAGTGTATAGCATGGACATTCCACATGTATTTTGGGGCTCATTGAGCTGATCTTAGTAATACTGCTCCCTACCCATGATTGATCTCAGAACCCAGGCCTAAAGCCTTCTATACTATAGGCAGCAGCATATAAAGCATATGAAGGAAATGTGGCTGGAAGATTTTGGAAATGTTCTAGAACGTAAATGAGAGATATAGACAAAGGAAACCTTTCTTCTTCTATGCCAGAGTTACTCAGCACTATTGACATTTTGGGTTGGATTATTCTCTCTTGTGGCACTGTCCTATACACTGACGATGTTTAGAAGCATCCCCGGCTTTTACTCACTTGCTGCCAGTAGCATCTTTCCAGTTGTGACAACCAAAAATGTTTCCAGACTTTGCCAGATGTCCCCTGGGGTGGTCACTCACAGTTGAGAACCATTAGTTACACACTGTCATATACATCCCCAAACTGCCACAGGTTCTCTTGCTATTGGCTTAGAAGTGACACTTAGAGGGACATAAAATGAAGAGGATTGCAGGAAAAAGATCAGATCACTGGATGAAACTCAACATACTTATGGATTTTGGTGACATGAGCCTTTAAAATTCCTAATTATTTACGCTGATTTAAGTGGATTTTGCTGTTATTTTAAGCCAAAGGTATCAAAGTGATCCAGGATCCAGCATCGCGGGCCACTGCACATTGCTTTCTTCCAGGGCATCATATTGCTTGGAGAAATGAACCCAGCCACATTTTAGAGCAGGACTCCACAGTGCAGCTTTACATGAAGGATGACAAGTAGAATGGCTCATTTTCCCATTTCATAATTATTGCTTATACACTCTTGTTATGGAATTATAAAATTTTAGAAAGGAAGGAATTTTAGGGAAGAATTAAGCTAAAACCAATGTCTATGTTATCTTCAAAGGAAAGCCTTCAAAAGAAGATCAAGCCCTGTGCCTCCGAATATTAGGGAAAGTGCCATTATCCACTTCAAAACATATCCTGAGCATGACAAGTCATCTTACATCGTGTGTTAAAAGCAAAGAGAGATATTTTCTTAAAGCCACATACCCTTAAATATTCCCTTTTCCATAAATGGCAATTCTATGTGGTTTTAACATCTACATCAATTATCTATTTACAGCAGATTTCCTGTCATTTCTAAAAGCAGAGTGGTCATTTAATTCTACCAGCCAGCAATATTGCTTTTAATGTGACAAATGATGAAAAGATACAGCTGGCATAATTGTTGGCCTTTAAGTTCATGGTATAGTGGGGAGAGGGAGAAGATAAAAAATACAATCAATTTATTTTACTGTTTATATATATATATATATATATATATATATATGTGTGTATTATCTTTGCTTATGACAGCAATTTGAGCTTACAACTAAAATAATATAAAAATAAACAAAATGAGTAAAATTAAAATCATCCATAATCCCAATCATTATGTTCATGAATATTATCCTGCATATTTTTTGCATATTGAAATTTTCTTCTCAAATAGTATACTATTTTGCAATCTACAATATTTAAAACATCCCCCTTTATCAGACATTTAGCTGTTACTTATTCATTCCCATTGTCATCAGTGTTACATGTGAATGCTTGTCTGAAATTATTAGGCTGGTGCAAAAGTAACTGCAGTTTGGCAGTTACTAGGGCAAATGGCAATTACTAGGGCAAAGCTGCAATTACTTTTTCACCAACCTAAACAACTTATATATGCTTAGAAACAAAAATGGAAAAAGAAAACAAAAATAAAGTAATTCCAAAAAATGGACCAAGATGTAGGATATTGTTGGCTTCCGAATCCTGTGATGATTCAACTGTTGATCCAATCTCCAAAGCAATCAGTTCTACCAATGGATAGAACCAGGGCCAACAGCAACCACCAAGAGGGCAGAGGGGAGAAAAGAGCCAATCAGTCTTGCAGTGAAAGAAACCACTTGGGTGGCAGACTTGATGGAGCAAACACTTTAAATGAACCTAATGGAAAAAGGTTCAACAAACGAACCACAAGTAGATTTTCTCAGTTTTTAAGTGACAGACCTGTTGCCTAGAGAAAGGAACAGCTTTTATCCAATCATATAATAAATGAAAGGAAATAATTTGGTCCTCTACAAAAATCTTGTGATAGTAACTCCAAATATCTATAGCTATCTCCAAATATCTATATTAATATCTATATTTGCATTCATATCTGTATTTATACCCATATCTATACTTGTACTTACATATGTACGTTATTGTACCCGTATATCTTGCCAGCCATCCAACTATCCATCTACATAGAAGTGGTTCTTAAACTGGAGTGTGCATCAGAATCCCCTGGAGGGCTTATGAAAGCACAGACTACTGGGCCTCATCCCCAGAGTTTCTGATTCAGCACGTCTTCAACAGGGTCTGAGAAACTGCATTTCTCATGTTTCAGGGTAATGCATCTGCTGCTGGTTCTGGGTATACACTTTGAGAACTGCTTCTTACACCTGTATACCTCTCATTCTCTCCATCTCATTACCAAACTCTAATTTAATGAACATACAGTTACCCTCACATACTTTGACTTTGATTCATTACCAGTTGTCACTATAAATCATAGTGTTAAATAATACACAAAGTAGATACTATGCTGATTTCAAATTTATCTCCCCTTAATTTAATAATAACAAAACTTATTACCATTTCCCCCCTCAGGAGCATAGTTAAATTTTGGTACATTTCTTGCTTCTACTTGGTTTTCACTGCCTTTGGCTTTTCACTTTATATATTTACATCTTAATGATTCAGATTTATTTTCCAAACAGTGAGATGAAACAGGGACAATTCAAAGGCAAGCTTCATTTTGAAATTGGCCAGGCTTTTGTAAACAAACTCGTGACAGAGCAATTTATAATTCTCTAAACAGCTGGGGGTGGGGTGGATATCACACAGAAAAGCAGATGTTATTCTCCTAACTCCTTTTGTTCAGGTCTACAGTCATCATCTACAGCACCACATCCACCATATCACTTCAAGTAAATTTTGACTTTGCTAGGTTTCAACCAAATTACCCACACTGGAGATGTGAGTCAAAGAATAAAGCTTCTCAGAGACAGCTCTGTGGCTGCCTCTTCATGTTAGGTTGACAGCTCTTGATTTAAGGGTTCTGTTAGCTCATGACTGCAGCATGCAATAGAAACACAGTTCCTCACATGCCAGCCCTAACCTAAATAAAAGCTAGACCTGTGTCTCCTCAGGGTCAAGTTAAAGAATATGGAATCTGTCTCGGACCCCAGTGGTTACCAATTAGTGGCAGACAAGATGTGTATAAAAGGAAATATAATTGGCAATTTTAATGAATAAACAGCTGCAGGGTTGAGATAAAGAGAGGTCACTTGTGCTAGTGGAGCTGGGGAAAGTTTCATATTCCATGCATTCAGATCTTGAAAAACAAAGGTTATATCTCCAGAAAGCGAAAGGCAGACATTGAAAAAGGAAGCAAATCTTTACAGACAAGGTCACAGCAAAGACAATCTGAAGCCAGGAATTAACATGTGAAAAGAGAGGGAATAATCCCAGGGATGACGAATTTCACTACTGAAATGATTATAAGTTACAGCCACCTATAACCTATTGTGAACAGCTTTTATGGTATCAGAATAGAATAAAGGAAAAGAAAAAAAACTTGTGCCCTAACGAACACAAGGAAGATGTGTGTTTTGCTCAATTCAAAGAAAATTATCTCTTTATATACACAAACACACATAGGTGTATAATACACACACACACACACACACACATATAAATGCACACACGTGTATGCATACACACCCCCCCATATATACATACATGCATATACACACTCAGACTTTATGGAATAATTCCAATTGTATATAAGATCTCTTTGCTCCCATTAGACATTCAAAATGCCCCAGCTGCAAATACTTCAGCAAATAGTCACTGAATAAAACATATAGTCATCTAACATTGAAATAAAGCTATTACTACAAAGAAAAATATTTCACAAAAGAGAGAACTTATAGACTGCTATAATACAAAAGTCTGCATTTTAAGATCTATGACTGTAAATGCATATAAGTGGTGTTTTTAATGTTCAATACATGTTCAATATTTATTCCTTTTTGTAAATAGTGCCATGAAGGAAATTTACTGGAAGCAACAAAATAGGAGAAATGGTGACCATTTCTAAGTGTTTTCTAGATGTAACAATTTGGCCTGAAGTTCTAATTTGTTTAAAAATTTGTTTAATTGGGCAAAAATTTAGTTGCAAAATGGTATTTTGATGTAAAACTTAGTATAAAAGCAGGAAAATCAAACATTTTTCAAAATAAGTATCTTTTCTAAAAAATGTAGTATTTTAGATATAAAAGTAGTTCAATAAATGCTACTCACAATAGCTTCTCAATAAAATGAATGATTGAATAAAAGAATACATCTAAATCTGCTGGCTCTCAGATCTTAGCTCCCAGAACTTCAACAGCTACATACATATACATACTTTCAAATTCAATGTTACCCTATTAAAAATAAGCCTGTGTTCAAAGAAGTTGTAACTTTCCATCTCACCAAAAAAAAAACGCATAGTTTAGCCACAGCCATTATAGCAATTTCCATATTATTCAAAAAGAAAAGATTCTAAAAAGTACAAATAAAGCAAAAAGCAGTTATTCAAAACAAGTCTGCATCAAAAATTCAAAAACATTTGCTACACGAGTGGCGTTCTCTCGTTATTAATATACACCTACTATGTACCCACAAACATTAAAAATTAAAAATTGTAACAAATTAAAAATAAAAAAGGAACTGACCATAAATATCAGAGCTGCCAGTTTCCTGGTGAGAAATCTTTGTGAAGAAATTGCAGTTAAAGTGACACTCTGGACAATGAGATAAGGGGCCAATTAAGAGATTATCTCTTCTTTGTGCTGTGATGTGACATATGTGAGTGAGACTGTTGGCATACCCAATGATACAGTGATGCAAGTTAACATTTGCAAAATGTCCCACATCTGAAGAACATCTCAAGAAAATTGCTGGAGAATAAAGAAAACATTTTACGTGATCATCTCTACAGTACAGAGTTTCTCAGTCTTGGCATTCTTGCTATTTGGGGTAAAATCATTCGTTGTTGTGGTGGTGGTTGTCCTCTACATTGTGGGATGTTTAGCAGCATCCTTAGCCAGTAGTAAATCACCCCTCTCAAATGTGACCACAAGAGTCTCCAGACGTCGGCAAATGTGTCCTGGGGGCAGATGCAAAACTCACCCAGTGAAAAACACTAATAGCATATATTATTATTATTATTATTATTATTATTATTATTATTATTATTTTGAGAAGGAGTTTCACTCTTGTTGCTCAGGCTGGAGTGCAATGGCTCGATCTCAACTCACTGCAACCTCTGCCTCCCAGGTTTAAGCAATTCTTCTGTCTCAGCCTCCCAAGTAGCTAGGATTATAGGAATGTGCCACCACATCTGTCTATTTTTTTTTTTTTTTTTTTTTTGCAATTTTAGTAGAGATGGGGTTTCACCATGTTGGCCAGGCTGTTTTCGAACTCCTGACCTCAGGTGATCTACCTGCCTTGGCCTCCCATGATAGGATACATTTATATAAACTTATTTAATCAATTGATGTGGTAAAGAGGATAAAACTATCCACAATTTTATCTTCATACAAAACTCATTCTGTGAATTTTACCTGTGTTGTATGTATACATTTTTTCATATTTAAGCACATTAAACTGATAAATCTAGAGTGACTGTTTCTTAGGTATAAACATTTTTAAACTCTACTATAATGCTTCTGCTGATTATATAAAAATTTCAAGGATTCTCACCCAGAAGTTGTGATTTGGGGCTTAACCCAAAATGTTAACACTGCTTTACATGATGTAACTTTTATTTTGGATAAAGGAAAACAATCTGTTTCTGCTGTTTGAATAGAAGCTCCAATTAATATTGCTAAGCATAGTATACCCTGAAATTCTTAAGGTTTTGATATTAGTTATCAGAAATATCTTAGATAAATATGAATAATTTATAACAATTATTCAAGAAAGAGCTAGAAAGATTTCTCCCTGGAGAGAACTGGCAATAATATGGAATATTATAGATTATAGAAATACTTAATTATAAAAACCGTATAAGTCATACTTTTGCCTTTAAAACTTATCTTAAACATGCCAATAAAATGAACAAAGAGAAAATATGAGGCTACTTCAAAAAGTTCATAGAAAATATGCATTATGAAAGAACTATGCAAAAATTTGAAATATACATTGCACCAAATTAAATTCTTACTAACTGGTTATATCCTGTCTGAACAGGATCTAGTTGAGGCATTAAGAAAGATAAGACATTGGTTTGAAAAGAGTCCCTGTCAGGGAAACATGAATTCTACTAAAACTAAAGACAAACATCAAATTTATGGTGAAGATTGGGTGAAACAATGGTGAAATCACTGATGCTTGATTAAAAATTTATGAGTACAGTGCCCCAAAGATATCAAGTTTGCAAATGGAAAACTCATTTTAAGAAGGGGTGAGGGCTGGATGTGGTGGCTCACACCTGTAATCCCAGCACATTTGGAGGCTGAGGTGGGCAGATCACCTGAGGTCAGAAGTTTGAGACCAGCCTGGTCAACATGGTGAAACCCCATCTCAACTAAAATTACAAAAATTAGCTCGGCTTGGTGGCAGGCACCTGTAATCCCAGCTACTCAGGAGGCTGAGGAAGGAGAACTGCTTGAACCCAGTAGATGCAGGTTGCAGTGAGCCAAGATCATGCCATTGCCCTCCAGCCTGGGCAAAAAGAGTGAAACTCCATCTCAAAAAAGGAAAAAAAAAAAAAGAAGAAGGAAAGAGATGATGTTGAAGATGAAGCCCACAGCAGCAGACCATCCATATCGATTTTTAAGAAAAATATTCATTTTGTTCATGCCCTAATTGAAGAGGACCAATGATTAACAACAGAAGCAATAGCCAACACCATAGACATGTCAATTGGTTCTGCTTACAGAATTCTTACTGAAAAATTAAAGTTGAGCAAACTTTCCACCCTAAAAAAGTTATCAAAACCATTGCACCCAGATCAGCTGCAGAAAAAAAAACAGAGATTTTGCAGGCAAGTTTTTACAAGTGGGACTAAGATCCTGAAGCATTTCTTCAAAGAGTTGTAACAGGAGATGAAACATGGCTTTCTCAGTACCATCCTGAAGACAAAGTATAATCAAAGCAGTGGCTGCCAAGAGGTGGAATTGGTCCATTCAAAGTAAAAGCAGACTGGTCAAGAGTGGAGGTCATAACAACACTGTTTTGGGATGCTCCAGGCATTTTGTTTGTTGACTTTTTAGAGGGCCAAAACTCAGTTAGCATCTGCTTACTATGAGAGTATTTTGAGAATGTTAGCCAAAGTTTTAGCAAAAAAATGACCACAACAATGCTCCTAGCTCATTCCTCTTATTGAATAGGGCAATTTTGTGAGCATCTCTATGGGAAGTTAATAAGAATTTACCCTCCAGTCCTGATTTGGCTCCTTCTGACTTCTTTTTGCTTCCTAATCTCAAAAAATATATCTAAAGGGCACCCATTTTTCTTCAGTTAAGAATGTAAAAAAGACTGCAATGACATGGTAAAATTCCCAGGACCCTTAGTTCTTTAGAGATGGACTAAAATGGCTGGTATCATTGCTTACAAAAGTATCTTGACCTTGATGCTGAGAAATAAAGTTTCTATTTATTATTTTTTATCTTTTAATTTCATTTTCTTCTCATGAACTTTTTGAAGTCCTCTCATATAGGCAGCACAAAGTAGTGGTTGGTTTCACTTAAAATTCTTTAGTCTGAGAAATGTTCCAAATAAGACAAATAAGCAATTTTTTTCTACTAAGTCTGTTTAAAGTGTGTGTCTGCATTGCTTAATAATAAATCTAGAGATCAAAATGTGTACCAATCACTACTAAATATCGTAATTTAATGGACAAATGAAAAAAAACACATTTGTTAGTCTCTACAAATTATTGTTTCAGAAAATGCTGTCACTGTTACATTATTCACATTCCTACACAGATAACATCTGAAACCTGTATTTTGGCTTCTGTAATGATTATTTATTATTGAAATGTTAATGATCTAAAATATTCCTCATTTGAGAGGAAAACGTCCTAGACCAAACTTATTTTTTAAAATAGTTATGCTATTTTGCTAGAAATATGCTAATTTGCTACATGAGTAGTTCTCAACTGAGAGTGACTGCATACCCAATAGGACATTTAGGGATGCCTGGAGACATTTTGGGTGGTCTCAACTGAGGGGAAGGTGCTACTGGCATCTAGTGGCTAGAAACCAGGGATCCTGCTCAACATCCTGCAATGCACAGGGCAGCCCATCACAAAAAAGAATGATCTGGCCCCAAATGTTAATAGAGTTGAGATTTAGAAACCCTTCTACACAAAAAATTGTTTCCCAGTTTAATCTGTGCAACAAAGCAAGCAGCATACAATTCAAAATAGTGTGAAGAGAATCCCTGTTTAGAGAGTACATAATGTTTCACCAAAGGAATTTTTCTTTTTCTTTTTTCTTTCTTTTTTTTTTTTTTTTTTGTTTTGTTTGAGACAGAGTTGTTTTGCTTTTGTTGCCTGGGCTGGAGTGTAATGGCGCAATCTCCGCTAACCGCAACTTGGGCTCACTGCAACTCCGTCTCCCGGGTTCAAGCAATTCTCCTGCCTCAGCTTCCCTAGTAGCTGGGATTACAGGCACACACCACTATGCCTAGCTAAGCTTGTATTTTTAGTAGAGACAGGGTTTCTCCATGTTGATCAGGCTGGTCTCAAACTCCCCACCTCAGGTGGTCCGCCTGTCTTGGCCTCCCAAAGTGCTGGGATTACAGGTGTGAGCCACCACACCTGCCAGGATTTTTCTTTTTCTATGGAAAGTGGAATTTAAACTACCCCTTCTTGCTACTGTTGACAACTCAAAAAGCAGGAAACACCAACTGAATGTTGAGGGAAACATGTACTTTGATATTGACTCAAAGTAATGCTTTCATTATAAAACAGGAATCACTTGACGTGCTAACAAAAATCTATCCTATAAATCAATACAGCTAAAGCTTGAGTGAATTTGAGTAACTCTTTTTCCTCCAATGTCAAAAGTAAGTGATAGTCTGTATCGCTTAGGAGGCAGTATTAAAATCAAATGTTTAACAGCCTTAAGTAAATGTCTTCATTTTCCATAAAACAAATGGCACAGTAATATGATTGCTTACAGCTGCAAATGCCTCATCATGAACTAAAGACGTTTTAAACTTTGAGTAAAATTTTTCTTCAATAGCTTACACTATCTTTTCCAAATAAAAGCATTTTTAAAATTATTTCCCTAAATAATGCCATGGCAGACCGCTTAAATAATGCTACAGGCTTGACATAATCATCCACTGATTATGTAAGTACACATTAAATCGAAAATAACAATCTATATCCCTAAATATAAATTACTTTATAATTTTACATTAGGGAGTAGCACTGTGTAAGTTATTAATGTTTTGCCCCACCCAAAGGAAAGACAAATAGAAAACTTCATACTAGGAAGGAAAAAAAAAAGTTTCCTATGTGTTTAATTTTCCTAAGTGCCCAAGATATTCTTTAGATTACATGTCATCAACACTTCAGAAGAGAGGTGTCAAGTTTCTAAATGGGGTAGTAAAGAGAAGCTAAGGTAAGAAAAGGACAGCTGAAATTCATTCCTGCTAAGAAAGAAAACAAAACCTTGCTCACACGGTTCATTTTAAAGACTTGGAAGTGGGGAAGAAAAAGTTCCTCTAAAATTTCAAATAATACAAAACAAAACATATTAGCCATTCACTTTTTAGTATGCATTATTTTCATCAGATTGTTTTGTTCTAAGGCCAAACTAAATTCAGCCTTTTAAAGATTGAAAAATATTTGGTGCTGCTGGATATTTTACTTTGCAAAGTATCAAATAATTTTGGAATCTTGAACACCTGTAGAAACGGCACACGGAGTACCATAATGCAGAGGGATGTTGTCAAAGATAGGTGAGTAAAGAGGTATTTGAATGCCAATTAAAAGCCAAAAAAGTCACTCTTCCTAAACACGTATTGTGGGTTCATTTAGTGACTACTTACCATGCCTTCTATTGGTACCAGGGATGTAGGTGCTCAGGTAAAAAGATATGAAAAAGTCAGGGCTGAGCCTCACTTCACAATGGTCAGTAGGAATTTGGGGGCAAACATAACCTGCTTTTGAGTATAATCTTGTGCTACAGAGGAAAGTAGATTGAATTTATCAAAACAAAAGGCCTGGTTATTCATTTACAACAGGCTTGGTGACCACAGAAGTTATCCCAAGTCTTTGATTATTCTACTCCATTACAAGATACTTTAGCAGGCGTCCCCAAACTACAGCCCGTGGGCCGCATGCGGCCCCCTGAGGCCATTTATCTGGCCCCCCGCCGCACTTCAGGAAGGGGCACCTCTTTCCTTGGTGGTTAGTGAGAGGAGCACAGTATGTGGCGGCCCTCCAACAGTCTGAGGGACAGTGAACAGGCCCCCTGTGTAAAAAGTTTGGGGACGCCTGCTTTACAGGGTTTTAAGGATACTTCACAGGCCAAAAGCATCAACATTGACATTGCTGATTTAGTCAGCATCTGGCCTGCTTCCCTGACATGCATTAATGTGGAACCCTTTCAAACAATACTCAGTGATAGTTTATATTAAATCCTTCACATTACAAGAAAATCACGTTTTTTATAAATTGTTTCGGTATTAGATTGGTGTTAATTGTTCTTATTTCACTGTGAAGGAAGATAAAATGTTGTCTAACGTCATTTCTGAACTTTGCACATTCATCTCCAAATACCTAAGCATTATTATTCTGTGTGGGAAATATGGTTATGGTATAGGAAGGTATACCAGACTAGTGGACCAGCGTAGGGCTGGATAGGGTGGGGAGCACTAATGAAGTAATGCTGAAATCCAGATGGGGAAGCCAGCCTCAGATAGATTCTAATCCAGATGCAGCATGTATTGAGTAATTTGGGAGCAAGTTACCTACATGGCTCACTTTTAAAATGGGGATAAAAATCTTACTCTACTAGGATTTTTGAGAAGTTGACAAAGATTCTATGTGAATGCATGATGAGTTCTTAGAAACTAGTAATAGTTAACTGAATTCGGTGCCTGACCACCACCATTCTCTTCTGTCATGTCTCAGGGTATTCTGACACACTGGCTAAAATCCAAAGGATTCCTACTAATTCTGTCAAGGATTAATGATATACAAGTGTCTGCCCGTGCAGAACTTCTACCTATCCTCATAGTTGTTGAGAATTTCTGGGAAAATCTTTGTTTCTGCAGCTTGAGATATTTTATTTTTTCACCACCAAAAACTTATAAGTAAAATTTATTTCTGAGTGTAGAGATATTTTCATGTCCCAAAGTTGCTAAAGGGCACCTAAAGGCTTGGTATACAAAATTTCTAATTTCAACTTAATTTTCAGTGCATTAAATCCAAAGAATATTAACGGATATAGCTAGGTCACTCTTCAGAGAAAATAACTGAATGTTCTAATCAAAATCTCCCAGGGTACAAAAAAATCCAATTCTGCGAAAGACAATCAGTGTAATAATTACAGAGGTATTACGGTGACTCATTAGAAGAGGCAAGTTTTAGAAAGGAGCTTATTCTCTAAATGGCAGCTCTATCATCTTTGCAATTATACTAATCACATTACACCTACACAAGAACAAATGTCAAACTTTAATAATGAATTTCATAAAGGCTACTGAGTCTGGGCAATGTTGGCACTAGTTATGAGATCGTTATGGGAAGTACCTGAACCTGGTGCTAGAAAGGAGATTCATCATCTCTCTGTAAGGTGGTAAAGATTTAATGGATCAACATGGGAGTAGTCATTTTTCAATATTTCACAAGCCTGGCTTGGGTATTCAACAGTTTGACATACTTAGCTGCAGTCGCAGCCGTAGGTTGTCTAGCCAGAGGCAACACATAAGGGTGATAATTTAGAAAATGTGAAGCCATTCTTTCCCTCACCTGTCTGCCTTTAAGTAAGTAATGACAGCTGTTTTAATGAATTGATTAATTTAGTTATTGAATAATTCAAGATGCTACCCTTATTTCTGTTATCTCTCCTATCTCATTCTAACAAGCTGTTCAAGAATTGTATCTCTGTTAAAGTATAATCACGTGTCACTTAATGATGAGGATAAATCCTGAGAAAAGCATCATTAGGTGATTTCATTGTGAACATCATAGAGTGTATTTACACAAACACCTAAGCATTATCATCATGTGTGGCAGATACACAAAGAGATACATACAAAAAGGTACAGGAAGGCTTCCCAGTGACCTAGTGGACCATGAAGTGAACATCATAGCATGTACTTACACACACCTACTACACACTTAGGCTAGATAGTACAGCCTATTGCTTCTGTATATAATATATACAATATATAATACAGACCTGTATAGCATGTTACTATACTGAATACTGTAGGTAAGTGTAACACAATGGTAAGTATTTGTGTATCTAATCATAGAAAGGTACAGTAACAATATGGTATTATAATCTTATGAGAGCACTGTTGTCTATGTGGTCCATTATTGACAGAAACGTCCTTATTTGGCACATGACTGCATATTCACAAGCAAATTTCAGCCACCATTTTACAATAACAACAACAACCACATATACAACAGCAAAAGCTAACAATTTTTTTTAGCACTGACTAGATGCCAGCTACTGTTATCAGCACATCTCAAGGTGTTCCGCCAAGCTGGTGAAGCTGGGGGATGTCAGCAACTGGTACAAAAGGTGCAAAGCCTCAGAAAGGAGGAAGATGTTTGAATTTTTTTTTGAGATCTACTGCACAGCATGGTGAATATAGCTAATAACTGAGTACTGTACATTTCATAATTACTGAGAGTAAATTTCAAATGTTTTCAACAGAAAAAAGGTTAAATATTTGAGGTGATGTATATGTTAATCAGCTCAGTTTAATCATTTCACATTGTATTAAAAATCATAACATCACTTTTTACCAGATAAATACAATTATAATTTATTAATATACAATTTAAAAAATTCTGAGCCCACTAGATTTCCCAAGGGTTAACAAGATACACGTGGGTCTTAAAACTCCAGAAAGCATAGCAACTATCTCGTTGGCATCTCTGAAGATGATGGTCTTGAAAACCAGATAAACATGATCTTTTCCACAACCCATAAATATTAACTGAAGGCTTCCTTTGTACCAGGCATAGAGCTCTATGCTTTAGATGTGTTTACTGATCTAATCATCACAACACCACCATTGCTCCCATTTCACAGTATTTAATAGAAGCGTGGAGAAACTTGCTCATAGACCCATGGTAAGAAGGAGACAGGGTCAAAATGAAGAGAATATATTTAACTAATCATTTGGAGTCACTCAGTGAATGGTGTCACCATCTCAGCACCCAACTGGTAAGTTGCAGGATCGCTTTCTTCCTCTCCTCTCTATTCTCATGGCTGTTAGAATAGTGCCGGGCACATGTTCAGCAGGTGAGAAGAGTTTTATTGGGGCTCAGAAAACAGTACCTCAAAATGAAGACTGCTGCTGAGCAGCTTCAGAAGCAAAAGTTTCTCTCTTACCTCCTTCTGTCCTCCTGTCTCTCGGTCCCATTTTGCCCCGAGGCTAGCCATAGAAATTAGAATCCCTTTTCCCCAAGATAGGTCATACAAATCAGAACTCCTTTACCCAAAAGTCAGTCATAAAACCCAAAAATATTCTACATAAAAACCTTTCAGGAAGAAATGATCTGACCTACCTTGTCTGACTGTAGGTTCTAAGATTCCTGTTCCAGACAAAGTCCTCTCTCACACCAAGAAGGAAGAAATGCTTCTCAGAGAAGCTAAGAAGAATCTAGACAGACAGGCCTTGCTGGGTTTCCCCCACACAGTCCATTAGCATTCAAATCAGACCCTTTCTATCCAATCACATTTCTACATGGCTGTCCACATGTTGTTGAACCTAAGCATAAAAATGGACAATTTCCCCTGTATGTTAGGTCTTCATTCCAAAGGCTTCTGTGCATACAAGTTAAATAAATGTGTATTCCTTTTCTTCTATTAATCAATTTGCCTCACACCAGTGATTTTCCAGTGATCCTTCAGATGGCAAAGGGAAAGTTTCTCCTTCACTTCCTTAGAGTTAGTAAATGAAATAGGTAAAAGACATGAGCCAACTGCTCCCACTAAGTGAGTAAAACCATGCTTAAGATAGGTAGAATAAACACAAGTGCAAAATGTTTAAGAAACATGCTGCAAAGTGAAGGCATTTAGTACGTCCGCTAACCAAATTCTCTATGTGATTTCAAATGCTATAGATGTTACTGATTTACTGTGTGTTAGTCTTCTTCATTTGTTTTGGAGGTCTGAGACCATCACTCTTGTGGTCTATTCTTGGCATCTCACAACATCTCACAATGTTGTCATGGGTAAGATAACTGATAACTCTTTGTTGATTGGACTTTCATGGGCAAATATAACTGACTACAGAGAAATCATAGCCATAACTGGCTATGCTTACTTTAAAACTGTGAAGCTACGTACAAACAACTAACAAAATGGGGCATAGTCCAACATCAGTGAGAGCAAAGTACCCAAGTGCAAGACTATTTTCAAATGATTATTTATCTTCTCATGCTAAACTATTCATTTTCATTCTTTTATTAAATTTTAAAGGTTTAGTTCAAGTGTGGTTCTCAAAAAACTAGACATTGCTTACACTTAGTGACCCTCTTGCCGCTATATTTTTTCCATTTTCATCAACAAGCTCCTCTTAGATCCATCTCCTAGAAATATGGTTTCTCTGAATAATCAAATTATTTAATCTCTTTTTGTATATTCTGCTCAGTGCTTCTCTATGATGTCTAGCTTGCTCTGGTATTTTGAGTGCTGATGAATCGTAGATACGTACACATATATTCTCCTTCATTTGCAACTTTTGTCTTCATGCAAACAAACACAAAGAAAACTAAACTGTTCTAGAGGGCACATACATTCCCTTATCCACAGTGCAGGGCCACAGCATGCAGACAGCAGAAAGTTATGTGGTTTGGCTTGCTGGTAATACCAGAAATCTTCACCCCTATGCTTTGCGAAGTGAATACATCAAAGTGCCTCTCTTCCAAGATAGTTTGACTCAAGATCATGTTGAGAAATGCATTTTTAGACTAAAATTTTATTTTCAGATAATTGTAGATTCACATTCATCTGCAAGAAATAATAGAGAACGATCTCCTATACTCTTCTCCCAGCTTCCCCCAGTTGTAACATCTTTCATAACTATAGTAAATGTCAAAGCCAGAAAACTGACATTGATTCAACTATCTTATTTCGAATTCACCAGTTTTACATGTTCTCATTTGTGTGTGAATGTGTGTATGTGTGTGTATTTAATTCTATGCAATTTTATCACATACTTTGTGTGACAGCCACAATAGTCAGGACACAGAAGAGTCTCATTGCCACAAGGATTCCCTATGTTATCCCTTTATAGCTACTTGCATTTCCCTCTTAACGCACCATCTTAAATCTAGCAACCACTAATCTGCTTTCCTTTTTTTATTATTCTATCATTTCAAGAATGATATATAAAGGGAACCATACAGCATGTAGCCTTCTTTGACAGGCTTTATTCACTCAACATAATGCTCTTGAGATCCATCCAAATTATTGAGTATACCAATAGTTAATTCTCTTTTGTTGCTGAATAGTATTCTATGGTATGGTCATATCACAGCTTGTTTAACCAGAAATAAATTATTGATTTGATACAATTTTATTAACTGCACCAGTGCTGTAGTATATCATATCACTTGATGGGGAATTACATAAATGATCTTGTTCTTTTTTAGGGGGAGGGTCTACAGTAATTTTATTGTAACATAGAATCCAGACTGCAATAAGTCTATATGGTTAGAGCATATGGTGGTTATCTTTCCAAAGGGTGAAGCTTAAACCCAGATAGCAGCACACAAAGCCTAGAATATCCTCTTCCTGGTACTTTCCTGTACTACTTGACTCATGATGTGAGAATAGAGACTATACAACCATATTCAATGAAAAGAGGAAGTCCAGCCTGGCAGAGGCAACATCCAGCAGGAGACAATTACGCAATTGTTGAAGAGGATGCTCAGATAAAATACTGTTACCTTCTCCACTATTCTTTGCTGAGAAAAATGAGGCTATGGCATCAGAAAATTATGTTCTTTATTCTTAAATAAATCCAAGTAGGATGGGGCTTGATATGGTTTGGCTGTGTCTCCACCCAAATCTCATCTTGAATTGTAGTTCCCGTAATCCCCACGTCTTGGGAAGGAGCTGGTAGAAGTTAATTGAATCACCAGGATGGTTACCCTCATGCTGTTCTCATGATAGTGAGTGAGTTCTAACAAGATCTGATGGTTTAAAAGAGGCTTTTGCTCCTTTTGAGCAGCAATTCTCCTTGCTGCTGCCATGTATAGAAGGATGTGTTTACTTCCCCTTCCACTGTGATTGTAAGTTTCCTGAGGCCTCCTCCACCATGCTGAACTGGGAGTCAATTAACCTCTTTCCTTTATAAATTACCCAGTCTTTAGTATCTCTTTATTACCAGCATGAAAAAAGGCCAATATAGGGTAGATGGTCAATCCAGCAGTAGAATGGGATGAAAATCTACTGTGCATAAGGAAAAAAACAGGTTGAAAGAACAGGTTGAAAAGGGAGAAGACAGAGCCTTCTCTTTTTCTTAAATAAGACAGGAAAGAGCACCTTCTATTTTCCTTGCTGCAGTGTCAGCAGACTCATTGGTTTCCATAAAACACAATTTCTGCAATATGGTCTGTTGATAAGGTTGCTCCATCATGGGAGGACAAACATGAGACCAGTTGTTAATGACAGAACTAGGTCTTCTCTCAAAGCCTCTAATGTGTGCTATTTCTCATGAAGAACCCTGATAACATAAGATGCTTCAGTTAAAGCTTCTAAAATATTGTAGTGGCATAATTAGCAGGTTTCTTGGTGCTATGAGTTTCTTGTACATATAAACCCTTTGAGAAAAGTTGAAGATAGAAAGATGGAGGAGAATTTGGCTTAGAGTGACAAAGTTCCAGACACCAGTCACAGATGCCTCTGCCCAATGTCATTACATGTTCTTTTCTGAGAAGTGCATTCAATCACTCAGTATTATGTACTGTGGTTGAAAAAAAATGATCTACTTACCAGCATCTACCTTCACTCATCCTCCATGTGAAGCTCACAATAGCAGCAGCTGAAAACAGAAAAGTTGTATCTGTTCCCTCACACCAGGGACATTACTTGGTGACCTGGTGTATGGCATAGGCAAGATAACTCATGTTGCTGGAGGTAATCCCTGCCACAGAGATGCAGCTATCCTATGCCATATAGATGGAGAACTTCTTGGTTAGCTTCTCCATGTGTTCAGGCTTTAGCCTTATGAAACAAAGCATGCCAATTTAGTCAGTCATGTGTAGTTAGATGTGCAAGGAACCCTCCTTATTGTTGGAGATCAGCTGAATCTGCATGCTAATAATGCAGTTGGCCATGATTTTCACTTCTTGCAACCATTATTTTTGCAAACCCAGGATGTTCAGAATGGTAGAGGCAATACAGGCCCCATTGAGAGAAGGATTGGAATACACGGGATAGATCAGGATCTTCAACTGTGACTCTACTCTTTTGGTTTCAGTCACTGTCTTTGCACAGTGAAGGCTCCCACATGCTGACCATATAAAGCCCATGTTCTTGGAGTATGATTGGAGAGACAAACGTTAATGCCCTGTTCAATGAAGTAGCACACAGCCCATGCATCCTCGTCACCATCACCACTGGCGAAGCCTTGGTAGACCATATCAAAGAATGTAGAGATTCTTTTTCTTTGCCACTGTTACTATTTCCTTCCACTGCTTTGCATGAGGGTCCCAGGCATGCAAGAGAAGAGTACTTTGCTCATTTTTGAAATGTCCTCCATAGCACTTGTGAAGTCAAAACTGCAAGTCTTGTGGTTATTATATTGATAACCTTGTAGCTGTATGTCAGCAACCCTGAAGACAGGTGTGTGATTTCCCCAAGGTGGTTTGGACAGAAAGACATCTGTCTTCAAAAACTTTAAAAATCTTTGCACAAAACTGGCTCCAACTCTTAAGGCCCCAGTTCCAGAAATGATCTGCACAGTGACAAAGTGGCCAATTTTCAACAGTTTGCTGTTCTCACCCAGGGCTAGTTCTGCAGTTTGTGAAATGATGTAATAAACTCTTTTTAACATTTAAAAAAAAAATTCAGCTTGTCCTACAATCGGCAGGTATTCCTAGTCTAAATTTTTTACGGCGATCTAATCCGGTCTCTTATTATCCCAGTAGGTATCAACTCCCAGACTCATCTTTTTCCTATTGATGTCCCTCTTAAAGGCTTTGGTGACTCCCAAGACGGGATCTGGAGGTCTCATTTCCACATGGACCCACAAGGAGCTGGCTCTGGCAGAAGCCATGGTGGAGAGCCCTGGGTGAAAGGTGGCAGAGATCCTCTAGAGGACATGGCTGGAGTACGGCAGGGTCATGGTCGACCTTGAGAGCACAGTGGGTAGCCACAGGACAGAGTAGAGAGCAAGAGGACGCAGACCAAGGGGGCATGGGCCCTGCTGAAGGTACTGATCTTGTTTTATATTACAAGACTTCCGAAGTGGAGTGAAAAATGAAATCAATTTTCAGTATATTTTGAATTAAAGCTTGCACAGGTGTTTCAGCTTGCTAAATAGTTCGGCCTGGACTATTTCAGCTCTGAATTATCCAAATAATTATTTTAAACTATTTTAAATATAATTTAGCACACAGAGAATGCCTCTGTGTGAAATAAGTGGTGGTAATTTAAAATAACTAATGATTATAATTATTGGAATCTAGTCTCATGGCCATTTTCTACTTCATAATTTACAAGGAGCCTATGAGAGTTCAAAAACACTGTATTTTTGCCAAAGGAGCCTCATGCTTTGTCTGCATTTTATGGCTTCCTTTGCACCTGGAGCAGCTATTTTAGGACTGTCTAGACAATCACCCCAGCTTTAAAGGTCTTTTCCTTTCTTTTCACATAGTCAGAGAGCATGAAGGGTAATAAATAGATGATGCTGGCACTCTCTCACCCAAGATGCTATTCAAATAAAGACAGGAACCAGAATGCCTTTGCTCTGGCTCAGAAAATCAAGAGACCTTAACATACAGCCCCAGATGTCTACCAATTGGCAAAACTTAAAACCAACAAGAAGGCCTTCCAACGTCCACATGTCTATAGTAGCTGGATCATACTTTTTGGTGGAACTGCATGAAATGATTACTATTTGACCATCTTGGAAATATAAAAACAGCAATTTAAGATGTTTCAACCCAAGAGATTTGGGAAAGAATTTGGGAGTGCTCTGTTTCCATTTTCTTTATCCAGTTCCCAAGCAATACTCATCTGGGTTCTAGTAATGACCCAGAATGCACAGCTTTTACAGGCCTTTTTTGCCACTACAGGGAAATAATGCAACCAAGTATGATACTGGAGCATTCCCTAAATGCATGTCCTAGGTAATGCCTAAAAGTCAGTAAGTAATATCCCAAGGAGACGTATACTGAATCAGTCTGCTTCACCCCTCATAGTCCTTTCTTTCAGGAGGTGAGAGACTACATTCAAGCTCTCCACAGGACTGCTACAGCCCACCTGTCCCCAGGCTTTTTAATGGGTTCTGAGATTGCACCCCAATCTCTGACCCTCCTGGGAATTCTTTTTCTTTTTTTTTTTTTTTTTTTTAGACAGAGTCTCACTCTGTCACCAGGCACCAGACTGGAGTACAGTGGCACAATTTCGGCTCACTGCAACCTCCGCCTCCTGGGTTCAAGCAATTCTCCTGTCTCAGCCTCCTGAGTAGCCGGGACTACAGGCGCACAGCACCACGCCCAGCTAATTTTTGTATTTTTAGTAGAGACAGGGTTTCACCATGTTGGCCAGGATGGTCTCGATCTCTTGACCTCGTGATCTGCCCATCTCGGCCTCCCAAAGTGTCCTGGGAATATTCTTACTTGGTACTCTCTGATGGTAAAAGTATTTCATTTTGGAGGAAAAAATGCACAAGGATAGATATCTATAGATATATAAATGTACATTGTACATGATCTATAATAGAATATACAATTACATAATATACATACACTACATATGCATTTCTACATTATCTACTACATATATATGACACCTAGCAATTATCAGTTTTATTTGCTTCCTGATAATGTTAGAGTATTTATTTCTCAATACAACCAAATGTGCACACATTAATTTTCTGCTAACATCATACCATTTCTATTGTCATGTTCAAGAGCTATCTCCACCCTTTACTCTCTCCCACTTTCTCCACTGACAACATGTGTACATGAATTAGTTTGGGGGTCTGAAGTCCAAAGCATTTCTCCTGAATATAAACTGGAGCTTCAAAAACAAGAGCAGCCCAAGAAGGTTGGGCCAAGGGCTGAGAAATCACAACTGAAAACTTTCTGCCAGGCACTGGGTTAAATGCAATGGTGGTGTGGAGATACAAAGCAGATGAATACTCAGTCTTCACTAATGCAGATACAATTCTTACAGGGGAATAAAATTACAACACCAAGTGGAGCAAACATAGCATAGAACCAAGTCAAAAGATGTTGTCTTGGTCCATTTTGTGTTGCTATAAAGGAATAGCTAAGGCTGGGTGGTTAATAAAGAACAGAGGTTTATATTGGTTCAAAGTTCTGCTGGCTTTATAAGATAGAGGGCACTGGCATCTGTTTGGATTCCATCAAGAGCTTTTGTGCTGCATTAAAATATGTTTGAGAAGATCAAAGAAAAAGTAGGCACATGCAAAGAGGGACCAAACCCAGGGCCGTCCTGGTTTTCTAGCAACCTACTCTTGCAGGAACTAATCATTTCCCCTGAGAACCCATCTAGTCTCAAGGCAGTGAGAATGCCCTCACTGCCATGAGAAGGGCACCAAGCCATTTATGAGGGATCCATCACTGTAACTCAGATATCTCCCACTAGACCTCACCTCCAATATCACCATGCCAATTATCAAAGGTCAACATGAGATTTGATGGGGACAAACCAACCATGCCCAAAACACAGCAAATATGATTCAAATTCTCCAAGGGCCATGGCTTATGAGTAGCATTATTAGGGCAATTTGCTTAACCTATCCTATTTCCTCCCTTGAGTATCAGTTAATAATTCAAATACTCCTTGGCATTTAATAAGATAATTACTAAAAGTTTTATGTCAGGTAGAGAGACACTGGAAAACTTAAAACACTATAAATACAACCCGTTATTTTTAGTGAGTATCCACTGCATGCATATACTACCTTATTTTGTCCTCAGCAATCTCAATCTTATAATGTATTACTACTGTCTTCCTTTTAGATAGACAAGTTAGGCAAAAGTAAGTTAATCTCACTACTACCAGAAGACACTTTCCTGCAGGACAATAATGAAGTCCCAAACTGAAGGCAAATTTCTCCAAAGTCATCAGCAGTTTCTGACTTTGCAGTTGCCAATATCTTCTCACTCTCTCAGTTTTCATTTCCCAGACACTCTTTAAAGCAACTCAATCTGTTTTCTACTTCTATTACTCAGATAAAAGTGGTTTGGTAAAAACTCCCAGTGCTGCCATGTTGTAAAGCTGGAGGGGAACTGTTCTATTTTCATTCACTTGACCCCTCACCACCACTAAACCTAAGTGGCCATTCATTAGTTTTGCCATCTGGAATCAGTTTTCTCCCCCACCTTTTGTTATATGCACCCCTTTCCTCTCTTTTTCCTTCACTAGCCACTTGTTGCTCTAGGTTTTTTTGATGGTGCTTCTGCTCCTTTAGAGTTCTAAATGCTGGCACTCCTCATGGCTCTGTTCCAGGCCAACATTTCTTAGTCAATCCTTCTCAAGATGTGTCTGAAATTTGTGAACCTCCTGAATCAGCCCCACCAGAAAGAAACAAGTTTCATGAGGGAAAGAACCTTTGCACACTAACTGCTGAATTCCCAACATCTGAAAGAATCTCAGGCACACTCCAGGTGCTCAACAAATATTTGCTGAAGGAATGTGAATTGCCTAAAGTGCTTGAGATGTTCCTGGGATACCCTTCTGGACTTCTAAATTGGAATCACAGTGCATCTGAGGACCAAAATCTCTGGTCTTCTGCCATACCGCCTTTTATTCATGCTTTTTCTTTAACCTGATATCCTCTCCCACTTCCTCATTCTTTAATGTACAGGGAAGCCATTCCTGACCCTCACCTCCATCCAGATTCAGTCAAATCTCCCTCTCGTGCCCTTTCATAGAACGCTCTCCTTTGTGGTACTGAGGTCACGTTAATTTTACACATATCTTTGTGACTGTTAATGAAATCCTATCTCTCCTGCCAGCCTGCCTCAGATCATGCAGGCTTGCACTTACCATCATACCCCGATTTCCTAAGTCTCCCTCACAGTGGACCCTCAATAAATATCAGTGAACAAATTGTTAATGCATTTTTATATTAATGTTAACATATCAAAATATATTAACAATAAATATATTTAAATTATATATTAATTATATGATGAATAATCAAAAGTTTAAAAATGACAAAAATTTCTCTCTCCAGCTCTGAGCTTTCCTCCGAATTCTATATACATATACCCATCTAGGGGTCTCACATTTCCAAATGGATGTCTAATGGGGTTCTCTATTTCAGCCTGTCCAAAACCCCAGCTTTTAAATTTTCCCCCAATACAATCTTGTTTCTCTCTATTTTACTCATGTTAGTAAATAGCATGACTCACCCAGCTGCTCAAGCAAGACCTTGAGGGTCACATTTGATTCCCTTTTCCTTCACCAGCCGCTTTGCCCTATCTAATTAAACACATAGTCCTGTTGCTTATACTTCTAAAATATGTTTCAAATCTATCCCTTCTCCAACTCCACAGCTGCTTCCAAGCCCAATCTTCCATTAACAGTCAACTGGATGGTGGCTGCAAATCAACTGGTCCCTTGTATCCATTCTTGCTAATCTACCATAGATTTTCTAAATGCAATAAAGTACACACCCCTTAGTGAGGCTCTGCCTATCTATCCACAGTACACCATGCCATTGCTCCCTTCACTCACTAGACTCCCAACTCTCTTTTATATACACTGTTCCCTTTGCTTGAAATGATTACCCCATGTGTCCCCACCCCTTGCCCACCTCGCATAGCTGGTTTCTTCTCCTGCTCCAGTCCTCAGGTTATATGCCGCCTTCTCAGAGCAAAATTCTTAATGCTATCTAAAATAGATTTTGTCTTTGGATATCTGTTATCACAGAAATATTTCTGTTCTTTACACAGCATTTGACACAATTTGGAATTACTGATTTACTACTGTTTATTATCTTGTTTCTAGATAGAAAGATCTATGCCAGTCTTTTTCACCATTTCATCCCTAGCACCTAAAATGGAGCTCAGCATATAGTAGATTATCAATAAATGGCTGCTGCATGAATGGATAGAGTGGAGGAAAACAGTCATATTAGTACGGTTCCAATGGGTCAATGGTTGCCAGGGCCTGAGGGTGAAAACAGGGGTTGACTATAAAGAGGCAAAATGAGGAGACTTACTGGTGGTGGCAGGGGTGGGGGGTGGGATATGATAGAATTCTTCTGTATCACAATTGTGATATTGGCTACACAACTTTATGTATTTGTCAAAACTGATAGAACCATATCACCCAGAAGGTCAATTTTACTCCATGTAAATTAAAAAATAAAATAAAATTATGATTCCCAAACCTATGTCAACCCAGGACAAATGTAAGATTCCAAGATTCACAATTTGGAGCTTTTTTTTTTTTTTTTTTTTTTTTGATGGTGGTGGGTTCAGTTAACTTCCTGTGTTCATGGTCAAAGTACTGACTCAAACCATACTTCCCTATTTTTCATTTATCAGTTTAAAGAAAGGAAACCGGAAACAAAATAAAGATGTGAAAGATAAACAATACAAGAAAAGACACAGTAGTAATATTTAAACTAATCATGTGATAAAATGTCAGCATTTATTCGTGACATTTGGCTCTGTTTGTATTGGATCACCCAGCAGGGCCGTGGCTGTGGGTTGATTTCATAATGGTGCCTCCCACATGTACACCCATGGCTGACCTCTGCTTTGTGCAGTTGATAATGACTAAACTTCACATATTATGCTGGCAAAATCTACTCCTTCCCTGGAGGGCTGTTACACACAGGGAATTACAGTTTCACAGCTGAACAATGTTTCTTTCTCAGATTCCAGGATGATCCACTTTCATTAGAACAAAGTTATATGGGCTGATAAATTGCTGTCTTTTGCCAAAGTGTTACTCATCATTGCATATTCACCCAACAGATGCGCACTGAGAAACCCCATCCTATCAAGGGGGAAGAAGGATGCAGAGCTATGAATAGACTGGTTAGACACAAGTTGCATTCTCTAAAGTAAGCACATGATATACAAATTTCATCTTATGACCTTTCCCCCACCCCTATCCCCACCCCCATTATTGACTTTCATCCATTAGAACATGTTGATGGATATACTATTTCAAAACGAAATATTTGGATATCTGACTCTGATTTGGGGAAAGGGAAATGGTGAGCTAATTTCCTCTTTTATCAAGCTGAATCACTGAGTTCACTCTGTTGCCATGCACGCATAAGTAATGCCATAGCAACCTCCCAATTTGCTCTTAAACACACAACAGCAGAACTATGCAAATAGGTACATTTTTTAACGTTTAGATTTTCTTAGCAGTTTCAATTTTATATAATATTTTATGGTATGGGATTATTTAGTTCACCTTTGGTAGTCTCATTGCTGACTGCCATATATCATCAATATCAGCACAACAGAAAGGCTTAGTTCTTGGAAAATTTTCCAATAACCTTCCTTTATTTTCATTCTCTAGTTCACAGTTAAAAATTTGCACATCGGACACTACAGTCTGGATCCTCTTCAGGATTTTCTTTATAAGGATCCTAACTTCAAATGGGACTGAAATATATAATTTAAAATTCATGAAATATAGAAATGCATGGACCTCTCATACAGCTATTTAAGTAAATTCAATGAAAGTGAATTTACCTAATTTATAAAATGAAAGTGAATTTATTCATCACTTGGTATGTACTAGGAATTATGTCAGGTTCTAGAAAGAAAGAAAATCTTTACAATCAAGGGATTCAGATGAGCTCTTGTAGGAAATAAGGGAGGGGTACTCTTGAATTCTGCCACTTTGGGGTTTAGATTTTTACTCCTACAAAATATACTGTAACATCTAACTTTTGACTGGTTTAAGAAAAGTCCATCTAAATTGAGAAAATGTGGATTTTTAAACATTTTTATTATTCTCATGCATTTTTTCACAAATGTATACACTTCTTTCTACTGGATGACAACAAAAGCAGGGCACTAGTACTATGGAAATGTTTTTTTACAAAACACTATGTCACTACTGTCTGTCTTTTAAACTTTGTTTGCTTGTTTTATATTGTGAAAAAAGTAATTAAAGTGTCTTTGGCTGATTGGCTGGATGAATCATTGACTTGTTCTTAAAATACTTAAAATGGGTTTCAAATTCCATACTTGAATCTAACATTATTTAGCCACCTCTGCCAAATATTTTGATTACTTAAGGAATTAAGATTTGTTATTTTATAGAGAGGCAATACACTTCAATAAAATTTTAGATATCCCATCCACTTCCATAAGCATATGTTAATGCATCCAAAGCTAAGGGAATTTGGACCAAGTCATTTTTTTCACTTAAGGACTTATATATAATTTGAAGGATACACAAGAAACAGAAAATATCAACTTTCTCATTGACTAGATGCATTTACAAACATCTCAGTGAACTGGCATCCCTTCATTTCGAGTCAGGTAGAGAGCTGTGCATTCCTAACACTACTAGGCTTGTTATTAAGCAACACTTGCTGTAGCTAGCTCTTGCTGCTCTTAGAAGTGGTAGCAAAAGGTTTGATTCTATAGGGCTGTTCTGATTTTAACTGTAGAACTAGGAAGCCCTCTGTGCTTCTTGAATCATATTTAAGTTATTTGTATACTATGATAAAATGATTTTTGAATTTTTAGGAATATATACTTGTGGCTATAATAGATGATCCTGGGTTAATATTCATGTGAAATGCTAATATAGAGAAATTTTTTACATTAACAATTGTCAAAGTATAATCCCTAGGCAAGAAATGTGAATCTTAGCTGGAAACTTATTAAAAATGCTACTGTTTGAACCCTACCCTGGACCTACTGACCAGGCACTCTGGAGATGAGTCCAGCAGTCAGTATTTTACCAAGTCCTCTAGGTGACATCAATGCACTCTCAAGTGTGAAATCCTCTGCTTTATATGATACAAATCGCTTATTTGGGATAATACATACAGAGCGATTTATGTTGAGAAATAGCTCTTCTTTTTGATGATGTGTTATCTTTTGTGTGTTTGCTTGTTTTGTATTTTGACAAAAGTAATTGAAAATGTTTAATTTCACAAGATCACAAGGACACAAGATCACTTGGTCCTGATAAACTAAAAAGTCATTGTAAACATTGTAGTTTTGAAGAGCAACCTACTTAAAATATATTTTATTAGCAGCAATAATAACAGGACGACTAATCTGAATAACCTAGAAATTTGAGACTAAGGAAACAACAATATGATTTAGCATCAGAGGGACTTCAGTCCAGCTTAAATCAGGGTTACTCAACATAAGCATTATTAACCTTTGAGGCCAGATAATTCTATGTTAGAGGGGTACTGTAGGATATTTGGCAGCATCCCTGGTCTCTACCCACTAGATGCCAGGGGATGCCCCTTCTCAATTGTGATAATCAAATATGTCTCATTGTCAAATGTCCCGTTGTAGAAGCAAATAGTCCCTAGTTGGGAGCCACTGGTCCACTGGGGGTTCTCAACCTCGGCAGTACAGTAGAATCAATTAAGAATATTGATGCCTATCTGGATGTGGTGGCTCATGCCTGTAATCTCAGCACTTTGGGAGGTGGAGTTGGGTGGATCACCTGAGGTCAGGAGTTCGAGATCAGCCTGGCCAACACAGTGAAACCTCGTCTCTACTGAAAAAAAAAACTACATAAATTAACTGGGAGTGGTGGTGGTGGCGGGTGCCTGTAATCCCAGCTACTCGGGAGGCTGAGGCAGGAGAATCACTTGAACCCAGGAGGCAGAGGTTGCAGTGAGCCGAGATTGTACACTGCCCTCCAGCCTGGACAACAAAAGTGAAACTCTGTCTAAAAATATATATATATATATATATATATTGATGCCCTGCAGCCTGGTTGGCTTTAACCTCTGTGGATAGGCTCAAGATCAGTGCCTTTTCAAAACTCGGTAAGTGGTACAAAGGTCTAGCCAAGACTGTCAAGCACTGTACAGACATCCCAGTACATCCATGCCCTTACCTGGGAAAGAGCTGTTAACATAATCTGTTCTAACCACCACATAAGATCATATGAGAGAGCATTTATGAAAGCATTTGTACCACAAGGCAATAAGTATGTTAAAGGCAGCAGAGAAAAATAATGTACTTTTCAAAGTTGCCACCGAAAGTGAAAAACGTATCCAGCTCTTTATTATGAATTAGGATAATTTATATTTATTTTCTCTTAGATGCATACCCCATTCCCAATAGGAAAGGGATGTGATATACTCTCTAAGTCTCTCTTGGGAGTAGATTCATGGTATTATTCAGTCTTCTATGGGCAGGAAACCATATAAATTGGATCAAATCGGTCATACTATGCACCAGCGATGGTCTGAATATATATTATAAAATCGATATTCTATTATTTTGCTTCTCAATAACCAATTTTAATAAGTGAAAAAGAATTCAGATTCCTCTGACAATAGCCTCTTTAGAAATTGTTGGAATGGGGGAAAATCTTGGGTTACAATTGTGTCTGTAAGTGTATTCTTTATTTTTAAAATGATAAAAATATCCAAAGCAGTTAACAAATGTTAACAGTTATTAAATCTGAGTAACAAATATATAGATATTTGTTTTAATTTTTCTATACTTTTCTTTGAAGTATCTGATTAAAATTCAAAGGGGATGTTAAAATCAGTTTGAACAAAGCAGCAGTGAATACTTCAAAGGAAAATAAAGAAGAAAGCATGTTCTTGTTGGTGCCAGGTGACTATGGAGATCCCACTGGGATGGGGACGCCAGCTGGGGCCCAAGAGGCTGAATCCCACAGTGTGTACCTCAGTTTATATTGCCAGCTTATGCAGGGAGGGCACATTAGGCCTTTGATATTCAAGAGCAATTCTAACTGAACAGTTCAGCCAGGGTGTAAGGAAATCTTAGTAGTTGATTTTTTTTTCATATGTTCTAACAGCTTTTAAACTAAGGAAATTATTATCAACGTCTGCTTCTACCCTCCTTAATGAGATGCAAAAGTGTGTAACCCCTGCCTTTCTCTCTAACAGAACCAATATTTTAACAACTGGGACATTTTACACAAAAGGCAGTGTAAAAAGATGGCCTTTTAGGCATTTTTTTTTTTTAAAGAGATAAGAGTTTCTCTATGCTGCCCAGGCTGGATGCAAATTCCTGGGGCACAAGTGTTCCTCCCAACTCAGCCTCTCAAGTAGCTGGGATTACAGGTGTTCACCACTGCACTAGTTTAGGCATATATTATAAAAGAACCAATTTGCCTGAAGCACTACGCTTCCCTGCAGACTGTGGACAGATAAGTAAGCAAAACAATTTTTCTCCTAGAGTAGAAGTTGGCAAACTACAGCCCCTGGGACAAATCCAGTCCACTGTCTGTTTCGTAAATACAGTATTAATTTAACACAGCCCAGTCCATTTGTTTGCATATTATCTATGGCTTCTTTCAGCTACATCAGAGTTGAGTAGTTGTAACAAAATCTGTATAGCCTCAAAAGCCTGAGCCACTTACTATCTGACCCATTACAGAAAAGTTCCCTAACTCATGTCCTAGAGTATTAACATACATTTTTTTCCATAGAGCCACTGTAACCCCAGCACTTTGGGAGGCCGAGATGGGAGGATAGCTGGAGCCCAAGAGTTCGAGGCCAGCCTGGGCAACATGGTGAAATGCTGTCTCCATAAAAATTAGCCAGGCATGGTGGTGGGTGCTTATAGTGCCAGCTACTGGGGAAGCTGAGGTGGAAGGACCACTTGAAGCCAGGAGATGGAGGTTGCAGTGAGCCAAGATTATGCCACTGCACTCTAGCTTGGGTGACATAGTGAGATCTGTCTCAAGAAAAAAGAAAGAAAGAAAGGAAAGAAAGAAAAGAAAAAGGGAAAGAGAAAGACAGAGAGAGAGAGAGAGCGAGAGCGAGAGAGAGAGTGAGCGCGCGCGAGAGAGAGAAAGAAAAATACAGACAGACAAGACAGACAATAACAAGTGGACAAAATAAAATATATTTCTCAATGACTTTTATTTCAATAGCCATGCAGTAGTATATATTTATACTATATTTTTGCTTTAATACAGAAAAAATATCATAAAGACCCAAATATGACCACCTTTTCTTTTCTAAAAAATTAAAAAGTTGTGTGGTCTACAAAGGAAACCTAAAAGAGGATGTGTTGGTAATTAAAAATTTAACACATTGTTAAAATACCACTGTTTGACAGTCTCTCAACCTAGACATTTCTTAGAGTAAGACTATTTTATTTATATACCTATTTGCAGTCGAATAACTATATTACAGGTAAAAATACTAAGAAAAATTTGTAAGCAAAAATATTTCCCTTTTTATAGAAAAATAGAAGTCACAGCTGTATGCTAGAGAGAAATAGAAAAGTAATCTTTTTGTTTCAGTCCTTACAAAATAATTACCTCTAATGAGAGCAAAGATGATATTTGTGTTTTGACATAAGTAAAAGCTTATTTTTGGTTCATTTCACATGCTGTACTTTCCAATGTTAGGGTAAATTTTAAGAAATTGAGATGTTTTTGTAGCAACATAAAACTCTATCATTCCCAGAAGCCTCATAAATTGAAAATGAGACCTTACTAACATTCTTTCTTTTGTTTCTCTTCAAAAGTATTCCCAAATAGGAAAAGAGTATGTAATAAAACAGAGTGCAGAGCTATGGTTGCCAAGGCAACCATAATCATCTTTCCCTTGAACCATGGTAGAACATCCACTGCTGTTCAACCTAACCTCATGTTTCCTCTGAATGCTTATATATGCTTGAAGTCCTTATTATATAGCAATATCATTCCAATCAATCAGGTGATGATAGGAATGTAGAACAGGAACATAAATGTCCATGGCATTACCATTATGGAAGGTAGATGGGAAAACGACACTTGCTAGCATACAGAATAGCTAAGAGAACATGTCCTTCCACTTCACGCCATTTGGCATGCATTTGTGGCACGATGCTGGCTACTACCATTAATAGAAACATGAGTCCAGCCTATAGGTAAAGTAGTAAATACAGATTAAATGAGCTGCAATCCCCTGATAGATCCCCATAGTCCATCATGACTATTTATCAGTTTGTCTTCATAGTGAAGAGAACTTTTTCCATACAGTTTTGAAGAAACTGTTGCTACTTATTTGCATCTCATCTCATGTTTCCTTGAGGACTGCTGAGGATTGTGTTTTCTCTAAGAGATAGTCAATATCTTAGAGGCTGGGCAGCCAGAATTTGCCTCACTGGACACTAAGTGATCTTTGCTTCTATTTTCCAACTCAGATACTCCCCAATTCTGAAAGTCTGTTAAGATAGCTGGATGTTTCAGAGTCCACATGCATTTTCCCACAGACATAATGATACAGTGGTTTTAGTTCGTAGGTCAGCTCAGGTAGTCTCAATTAACCTATGACACACTTCAAGTAGAGTGGGAAGTACAAATATAAATGGGAACCCTGTTCTCACCCTCTGAGACCCTAGAAAACAGAGAAGAGTCCCCATCATGGGGTAGGGGAAGGAACACTGGTTTGAGAACAGAAGCCTTTGTCTGTATCACTTCCTTCTCTGGTGCCTCCAGGCCAGAGACTATCTTCTCTGAAGCCAGTGCTGAGGTCCCTGGATCCAGCTCAATCACTTGGCCCACCATGAGAACCCAGCACATCATTTACTGGAAATAAAATAATAAGCACCTTGCATTATGATCTGAGACTGTCATTTAGTCACTTGAATGTTTATTTTTTTCTGTTTTGCTTTGTTTTGGTTTGACACAGGGTCTTGCTCTGTTACCCAGGCTAGAGTGCAGCAATGTGACCTTGGCTCACTGCAATCTCAACCTACTGGACTTAAGTGATTCTCCTGCCTCAGCCTCCCAAATTGCTGGGACTACAGGTGGGTACCACAAGCTGCTAATTTAAAAAAATGTTTTAAGGGACAGGGTCTTGCTGTGTTGCCCAGGTTGGTGTCGAAATCCTGAGCTCAAGGAACTCTCCCGCCCCAGCCTCCCCTCTCCTTCAATATTTCTGAGACTCAGGATCCTTCTCTAGTAAATGAGATGTTTGGGAAAATTAGACCAGGCACTAAGCTTCTCTTACTCTCAAATTGTATTGCCCTTAGATCTGTGGATACCTCCTGTTATTCCCGTTTTTCTGTATAATAGTGATAATAATAGGTTTCATAAAGGGTGGATGGGAAAATATCAGGAAGATAGAGACAGAGTTAGGATAAGCATTTTACTATTGGTGGGGGATTGAAGACTTAATAGACACTGCATTTTTTGCTGAATTGACAATGTGACAAGACACGCTCCCCAATTTCCCCCTCTCAGTGAAGTCCTTTTTGAGTAACTCCTACCCTGTCTTTCTGGTATCTTCTTCTCCTTATTAAACAAATTTCTTTGTTGTTGTTGTTGTTGCTGGTGTTGTTGTGGTTTTGTATTTATCACCATTATCACAATTTCACTTACCTTATTTTTATTATGTATGTATTGGCCATCCTTTGGCCATCTAGAAAGAGTACCATCAGGGCAGGGATTTCTTTCTGTTTTGTGCAGAACTGTATCTCCAAAGCCTAGAATAGCATCCGCACATAGTAGGTATTCAAACCATACTTAGTGAATAAATAAATGAATGAATGAATCACTGAATGAGAGAAAAGAAGTACACTCTTCTTCAGATCTAAATAAAATGGACATTTCAAAGTATATGTTGAGGCATCAGCTAAAGACAAATTTTGGAATATTATAAAATCCAGTAGGAGGGAGATTATTTTTTGTCAGAAAAACTAAGGTAGGGAGACCCAATACCCCACACTACTACCCAACAGATTCGGTAACCAAGGTGATTGCTTAGATAGAGATGCTATTGATATATTAGAAGTAAACATGTATAAAGAAGGAATGCTGCTTGTATTTCTACTTAGGCCTGGGAAATGTCTGGCACAATGGAAAATACCCTGAGGCAGAAGCCACCAGGCCTCCAGAATCAGTGGATTCTTGCTCTGCCTCTTAGTGCCTGTTGCTTTTGAGCAGCAAGGACTTCCTAAACTTCAGATTTCTCATTATAAAACTGGAATATGGCCCCTTGCCTTACAAGGTTGTTGTGAGGGTAAAATAAAACATAAGGAAACACAGAAACAGAATAACTTCAGTAAATGATGGCCACTCCTACTATTGCCACCACCAGCAGTAGCCTTACTCAAGTCACTGAACCCCTCTGGGCTCCAGTTCCCTTTTCTATAAAATGAACATATTGGATCCGAATGATTTCAAATGGACCTGCCACTCCAAAAATCCTGTATGCTCAGTTTCCCTCCCTCAAATATGTAACTATGGGGCTGGGTGAAAAAACAAGATCTTTTAAAGAGAACCTAGACTTAGCTATAGAGGCTTATTAAATATGGTAGATTATCTGTGTTATAATTCTACATTCATAACCATAAAATATAATTTTCTCTTAAAAATATTCTGGAAGAAAAATTTCCCATGTCTTGGCGAATCAAACTCCACAGAGTTTTCCAATGTTTGGAAGGGGATGAAGGGGCCCAATATTTTAAACATGCATGTAATTTGGTGCTGAAATCTTCCTTTTGTGTTTGTGACTATATCGCAAAATAGAATCCTAGAAGACAGAAGTATGGTTTAGAAATAACAAGAGACCACCTAAGAATCCAGCAGGGTTTCATATACATTTTAGTGGATTTACACTTTAAAATTGTTATTCATTTACCAGTTTCCACATTTCTCCTGTCCCAAACAGGATTAATTAGACAATTTGTGAATCATGAAAAAAGAAAGAAAATCAACTTAATAAATAAATTATTTTCTTTTTGTATTATATGTACCCCATAAAATAACTTTAAAGCAGCACTTACATTACAGAGACATTTACTTGGGATTAGCGGAAAATAATTTACTGGTTGCTGGTCAATCTTTAAAAATTTTTTTAAAGAAATTATGTATTAAAAGAGCTCCCGGGGAGGGGGGGGGGGGAAATCGCTTAATTATAATACTTCTGACCAACGGAAAAAAATAAATGGTCTGCAGTACTTCTAAGTACATTAGTGAAAAAGACCTCCCTTTAGTACAACACAATTTTTAATTCCTTGAAGTATGTCTTGGTGTAACAAACACACCCATCCTTTAGGTCATATTCGAATTACACACACACACACACACACACACACACACACACACGCACACATAATGCGCCACCCACTTCTCCCATTTCCTGTTGTAACCACAAAATTGAATGTTTTGCTACAACCATGCACACACATTTAACTTCCTTAAAAATGATGGCTTTAAAATATTAAAGAAGCAGAAGATCATAATCAGAACTGAAATTAGTCAAAATGAATAAAAATGTTTTAAAAATAAAAATGAACCTTACATTCTAATATATTTATGCCTGGATCAAGAGTTACTATATTAAAATAAACATTCATATCACATAACTGAATACAGGTGACCTAGAAACACCCAACTTACAAATATCCTGTACATGAGAACAGTCGACCCAAGTGAGCCAGGCCAGGAACAGGGCAGGCTCTCCCCAGACTTGAAGGCTAGAGAAGGATTCCTCTAGGATTCCCCTTGGTCTCTTCCTGCTGGATAGTGGCGTTGGAAGTGGTTAGAGTAGAAAGGGGAAGTGAGAAGCCATGGGCCTTGTGCCGCCACAGTACTGTCTTCCCACCATTCTCAACGAGGACTCCATTTCCCATAAATGTTACGAAGACTGTCTTGGTTCCCAGGCCGGTCCATCAGAAGTCTGCTGGACCCACAGTGCAGCTGGAACTGTGCTATTAATACTAAGCTGACTTCCCACTTGGAAGCCAACTCCAGCCCTGACAATGCTGTCAGCTCTGTTATGGTTAAATGGATTTGTGGGCGGTCCTGGGATGCTGCCAGTGAGAACATCCTTTCTGTGGGAAAATTCCTACTGAGGCCCAAACAACTCACTGTCAAACAGGGTTGTAGACCACAAATTGTGAGAGCCTTAGGCATTGACCAATCACTTCTCACCTTTCACTTCTGGAAATACTTGAGTGATCATCAGAGTCAACTCTCGCACAGAGAAACATAAGGCAAGTCCAACATTCAGCATATGATCTGTTCCATGGCAAGAAATGGGTATATTTTACTGTTGCCATTAATAAAATTACGATAAAAATAAATTATACCTCAGTAATACCATGTTCTAATCAACTGAGAGACATGATCACATAATAGTCCTCTTGAATAAGTGGAATTAAGTGTAGATAGGATACTGTTTTCATCAACAGCAAAGGGGTCGTTTGGTATAAGCTGATGAAATACAAGGTCAAGTAGTTTACATACACACACAATATACACACAAAGACAGCTAACAATGCAAAAGACATGGAGAGTGATTATATTAGCAGATTGTAATCTTCTAAAAGATGAAGGATATTCACTGCCTGGGAGCCTTAAGTAAACACTGTTAACCAGTCCAAATAAAACAATGGTCATGCTGAAGCAGGTACCTTTGGTATATCTTCAGTTTATTCACCAGAAAGAAGTAGAGCCTCTCTTATCTAATTAAAGAAATCACAGAAACCACTGGAGACCAAATTAGGGCATGAAAAAGCAGAGGGTCTCCCAAATCTGAGGTTGTCTTAAGTCAGTTGATCAAAGTCCTTAACCAAAGGGCAAGGGTACATACAAGGGCCAACTTCAGTGTAGTGACTTGCTCTCTATGTCGAGGGTGGGAAGAGAGATTTCAACATATTTGAATAATTCTCAATTCTCCAATACTGAGTCACTAATGATAATTCAATATTGGTATTGTATCTTTCTTACTTAATTATCCCCAAGGCTAAAATATTCCAGCACCCATGGGGAATCTGAAATGAGGTAAGAGAAGATTGGTTGGTTTCTTAAAATAAATGCCTGAGAACGTTATTTTAGTTGGTATATAATATACAGATATACACACACATATATTGACTATACATTACACATATATACTATGTTCACCTGCATTGATGTATATATACTATGTATAGGTATATATACTACATATGTATATATTCATAGGCATATATATATATAAAATCTTTCTTTGTTATATAATAGATGTCAACTGACCCTTAGAAATGCCTTCAAATTATATTATCCAGTTCAAGCATACTTAGTACCATATCTATCTGTGGGTAGCCAATTAGAAATTCATGCTTCACTAACATATTTCCAGACTGAAGGTAAATTTTAAGCATGCATATCTGTGTTGGTTGTGAAAAACATCATACTTTGCACTATTGAAGAAATTTCAACACCAGTCTACACTCCAGAGAAGCCTCAGATCATTGGAAAATTTGCAGTTTGATCACACAGACGTAAGCCCCAGCAAAAGTTCTTTAACAGGTATTTGGGAAAAAAAGGCAACAAAGAATTTCCCTAAGTTAGGCTGACCAGTGTGGTGCTGTGGAAACAGAAGGGGATATTAATTCTACATGGTGCTCTCTCCCAGGCAAAAGCATTGTAAAATAAAAACAGCAAAAAAGTTCTAATTTCAAGTCACCCTGAGAACTAAACTTCTTCCTTTCAGGAAATCTACTGAACTTGGCCAGTGCTTAGAAGTCTTTAGTGTTGAGATATTTGCTAGGGTGTCCTTATTTAATCAGAAACAACCTGTCTCAGGCAACAGCATTGCTTACATTCTCATTCTCTCTCTCTCTCCTCTCTCTCTCTCTCTCTCTCTCTCTCTCTCTCTCTCTGTCTCTGTGTGTGTGTGTATGTGTGTGTGTGTGTGCGCGTGCGTGTGTGCGCACGCGCACGCGCGCACATGGTAGTATGTCACTCTGCACCAACTTGTTCCAAGGGCCACACCTATTTCTTGATAGTTGAAGAAACCTGATTTAGGATAAGGAGTTTGAAATTGGAAATGTGGCAAGTAGCCCAAATGAATTTTTGTCTGGCCCCTCACTTCTATTTTAGTTCTCTCTTCCCTAATTGTTCTACCTCCTCTCCGTACTTGCTGATCATTTTCCTTGACCCCATCATTAGAAAGGGTGTACCCAGAGAGTGAGTGAAGCCATATTCTAGAAAAGTCACTGCTTAGGATTTTTAATGAGCCAACAATCATTTGTGACTGCATCAGGCAAATTTTTCATGCAAAGAAATGCTCAGAAACCCTGAAAAGACAGAGAAATTGATTATTTCCAAGCTACCAAAACAGGCTGGATTTTTGGTGCCTGCTGGCTACTAAACGGTTATCTATACAGAAGAATTTGGTATTTCATACAACCTGGTAGTGACATAGTAGTACAGTAGTTAACTTTTACCACTCATCACTTCTTGAGTGTTTCCATTACCTACCAAAGAGAACCTAACAGTTGTGAACATCTAAACTGGTTAGGGTCAGTCAGCAACACCTAGCCTACAAGTTTGTTGCAATGATTAAATGAGACAAAAATTATAAAGTACTTATGTAGTGCCTGGCACATGGAAAGATATATATATATATATATATATATATATATATATATATATATATATATCTTTATGTTTATCATCATCATCATCATCATCATCATCGTGATCACCACCACCACTGCCATGACCACCATCATTATCATAATTTATTGTGAAATGAGGACTACTAATTATAAAATTTTAGTCAGGAAAAGAAGAGTGCCATCCATGACAGAATAAAATGAAAGGAAAACACAGTAATACATAGTTCTTCTATGTAGAAGGATGCCCTGAGAGTTCATCAGTTTCCATATATTTTCCCAACAAACCATATATCCACTTTTTTTCATTACCATGGAACCTGAGCCCAAAAGATTTAGCTAAATTACTGATTTCAGCAGAGTGCTGGACAAATTTTTCTGGAACCTTTGTGAATTACACTGTAAAATGTACCAAATATAGCTGTACTTACAAATGGACTGAAGAATTATGCATATCAGGTACTAATTAATAAAGTAAGCAAATCTACTATGGCAGGTACCTGGTCCCATCTTGTTTAACATCTTCATCAGCAACTTACATAAAAGCATGGGCTGTGATTATTGAATTTTTACTAGGTAACTAAACTAGGAAGAATACATAATGATATGAATCTTTGCATATCAAATATGTAAAGATATCAAATTCTGATATCTTTATGATAGAAGAGAGAATTGGGGTTTTAAAATATAATTGTAATTTGTATATAATAATTTTATTGGATCAAAAGGTTAGAATGATAATTTAAAAATTCAAAAAATTATACACAGAGAATAAAATACCTAGGAAAACAATTTATAAGGGATGTAAAGGACCTCTTCAAGGAGAACTACAAACCACTGCTCAAGGCAATAAGAGAGGACATGAACAAATGGAAAAAATTCAATGCTCATGATTAGGAAGAATCAATATTGTGAAAATGGCCATACTGCCCAAAGTAACTTATAGATTCAATGCTATCCCCATCAAGCTACCTATGACCCTCTTCACAGAACTAGAAAAAACCACCTTAAACTTCATATGGAACCAAAAGAGCCCACATGCCAAGTCAATTCTAAGCAAAAAGAACAAAGCTGGAGGCATCACGTTACCTGACTTCAAACTATACTACAAGGCTACAGTAACCAAAACAATGGTACTGGTACCAAAACAGATATATAGATCAATGGAACAGAACAGAGGCCTCAGAAATAATACCACACATCTACATCTGATCTTTGACAAACATGACAAAAACAAGCACTGGGGAAAGGAGTTCCTATTTCATAAATGGTGTTGGGGAAAGTGGCTAGCCATATGCAGAAAACTGAAACTGGACCCCTTCCTTATACCTTATACAAAAAATAACTCAAGATGGATTAAACATGTAAACATAAGACCTAAAACCATAAAAACCCTGGAAGAAAAACTAGGCAATACCATTCAGGACATAGGTATGGGCAAAGACTTCATGACTAAAACACCAAATCAATAGGAACAAAAGCCAAAATTGACAAATGGAGATCTAATTAAACTAAAGAGCTTCTGCACAGCCAAAGAAACTATCATCAGAGTGAACAGGCAACATACAGAATGGGAGAAAATTTTTGCAATCTATCCATCTGACAAAGGGCTAATATCCAGAATCTACAAAGAAGTTAAACAAATTTACGAGAAAAAAACAAACAACCCTGTCAAAAAGTAAGTGAAGGATATGATCAGACACTTCTCAAAAGAAGACATTTATGTGGCCAACAAACACATGAAAAAAAAAAAAACGCTCATCATCACTGGTCATTAGAGAAATGCAAATCAAAACCACAATAAGATCCCATGTCACACCAGTTAGAATGGCGATCATTATATAATCAGGAAACAACAGATGCTGGAGAGGGTATGGAGAAATAAGAATGCTTTTACACTGCCGGTGTGAATGTAAATTAGAACTAACTTACATTGTGGAAGAACTAATTAACCATTGCGGAAGACAATGTGGCGATTCCTCAAGGATCTAGAACTAGAAATACCATTTGATCCAGCAATCACATCACTGGGTATGTACCCAAAGGAGTGTAAATCATTCTACTGTAAAGACACATGCACACATATGTTTATTGTGGCACTGTTTACAATAGCAAAGACTTGGAACCAACCTAAATGCCCATCAATGATAGACTGGAGAAAGCAAATGTGGCACATATACACCATGGAATACTATGCAGTCATAAAAAAGGATGAGTTCATGTCCTTTGCAGGGACACGAATGAAGCTGGAAACCATCTTTCTAAGCAAACTAACACAAGAATGGAAAACCAAATACTGCATGTTCTCACACATAAGTGGGAGTTGAACGATGAGAACACATGGACACAGGGAGGGGAACACCACACACTGGGCCTGTTGGGGGTTGGGGGGCTAGGGGAGGGATAGCATTGGGAGAAATACCTAATGTAGATGATGCATTGATGGGTACAGCAAACCACCATGGCACATGTATACCTATGTAACAAACCTGCACATTATGCACATGTACAAGAGAACGTAAAGTATAATAATTTTTTTAAAGTATTGAAAAAATTCAAGCAATTAGAAATTTCACAAATTGTAACAATTAGACAGAGAGAGGCAACTTGAGTTTAATTCTGTGAAAGGCATAGGTAGAATATTTAATGAGCCAACATTTGTCCAATAAGCTCAAATGCACTCCAAGTCTGACAAAGGCATTACACCAGGCAATGGAAACTTGGGCTGCATGAAAAGAATTTTGGAAAATAAGAAAAGAAGAAAGTGACCATGCAATGGATTCCACTCCAGCCAGAGCACACATGGAACACTAAACTCTGTTCTGGAGGTCACAACTTTGAAACACATTGATAAATCCAGCAACTTCTGAAGAGGGTAGTGAGGCTAGGGAGGGGAAAATGGTGAAAATTTTGTCATTTGACCCACCTTTGAAATCCATGAAAGAAACTGATGTCGAGTTTGAAGTTGCAAAGACTGTGCAGTAATGGAAATGCTGATCTAAAATATTTGAATAGTGAAGTAGCAGATGTGGCCTATCTTTCAAGACAGCAGATTTCAAATGACAGAGTGAAAATTTCAGGAAGTAGGCCTGGGCCTCTCTCAAGGAGATTCTAATGAAAGAAAATATTCATTAGTGATAGTGAATCAAGGATAAGTGACTTAGGGGGAAGGGGATTCTTAATACTTAAAGGTTCATGCAGATTATCATCTGATTATCCATCCTGAATGTGGTGATAAGGAGTCCTGTTTTGGGTGAGTGGCCAAACATGACCGTTGGGGTGCCACAACTGTAATTCAGTTCTCCTATGTAAAGTGTCAATGAGCAATATGAAGAAGAGGGAGAGGTTTGTTAGAGAAGGGGATGGTTGGAAAAGGGGAAAGAGCAGTTTACTCCTGACTTTGGGGGGCAGAGGAGTGTAGCAGGTAGCATAATTCCCATGATAAATGAATTTATACTAATTAATTGAGGCTCAACCAAGCTTTGGAATTTTATTAAATGCTAGTCCTATTCTAAAGACAACTGAATCAAAGACAGCTGTCTTGGTGCCCTGTGGCCTAATCCATTCCCTCTGAATGCTGGAATGATGTTTTGTTCTTTTTCCACAGTCCTCACGACACCTTAGGCAGTAGCTTGATTAACTTTCTACTTTTTCTCCAGGGAGTTCAGGTTAAAGAATAAGGAATGATTAGTCGACAATAGAAACTAGTTTGGCACACCACATGTTCTCACTCATAAGTGGGGGCTGAACAATGAGAACACATGGACACAGGGAGGGGAACATCACACACTGGGGCCTGCCAGGGGGTAGGGGGCAGGGGGAAGGATAGCATTAGGACAAAAACCTAATGCATGTGGGACTTAAAACCTAGATGACAAGTTGATAGATGCAGCAAACCACCATGGCACGTGTGTACCTATGTAGCAAACCTCCACGTTCTGTACATGTATCTAGAACTTAAAGTAAAATAAAAACAAAAAACAAAAACAAACAAAAAACTAGTTTGGCAAAGTGACTATTTGCTTGACTACTTTCATTAGGATATATGGCCCCAACCTAAGTTGAAGTATTTTGACATGGAGATAACATAAACTTTTTTTTTGAGAAACTATCACAGTAGTATGCCAATGTTTGTTTTTTCTTAAATCTCTTGATCACTGTTAATTTTAAAAATTTATCTTTTTAAAATATACTTTTTAGTGTCTGATCAGACATTAATGAATATGGTGAAAGACTGTTAGACTGCTTCAACACTATAGTGATTTCATATAATTTGATAGCATACATTATATTTTGATATATCTACCTTAATATCTAACAAAACTTTCTAGAAGAAGTACATCTATTTATATATTAAATTATACCAAAGCAAATTGAGAATTTATTTCATAATTAAATAACACAAAATATCCATATTGCCTGGACACAGAAATAAGAAAAATGATGCTACAGTGTTAAAATGATGCTACAGTGTTAAAGCAAGGTTAGAATAATATTGTAGAACATAATTGATGGAGCAAGTACATTTTCAAATATCCTTTTTATCTCCTTGTTGCTATGATGGCTACACACATAGTGCTACCTGAGCCTGTACCTCTTATTAATTCACTTTCACCTTTTCTTGCTAGGGAATTTTATCACAGCCATATTATCTGCCAGTAAGAGATAGTTCAGGTCAATTTAAAATGCCATGGCTTTTGATCCTGCTGTCTCTGAGTATTTCATTTTAGATTTTAATTACAATGGTATTGTGCTTATGACCCAAACTGAAACTGCACTTAATTGGAAAGTCGTTTTCCTTTATTTACATTTTATAATTAATTTCGAAATTACAGGCTTATATGCAAAGCATAATTCTTTATAGACACTGTTTCATCATTGGACCAAATCACTTCCAAAGCAATGAGGATGGAAGAAATCCAAGGGTCCCTGATTCATGGAGATTCCTAGCTTTTCTCCCACTCAGTTGATGGAAAATGTTTCCTCTTTTTAAATTAGATGAAGGATGGGGTTAGGGAAACTCACATCCTACATGCTTATAACTTGGCTCATGTAATTTTATGTGATTTGGTCAATTAATCAGCATTCTAATTTTATTCATTGTGTTCAAATAGATGTAGTACTTTTTTCTCCCTTCTTCCCCCACAGCTGTAGTCCTTTTTGGATATGGGGTCTCTGGCCAGATGCAAAAATTCTGCCTGTGTGACAGATAGCATTTTCCCAATGCTAATAAGTCTTTTAAAACCTGGAAATTGTCTTGGGTGTCCTACAAGTCACAAATAGCAATACACTAGGGATATAGCAATTTACTTAATAAATATCTGTTGTGTGGATGGAAAAGCTAGAAATACTAGCCAGGACTGATTTTTCTAAAACTTGAATCTTAATTGCACCTTTTTAAAAAATCGAGATATAATTCACATACTATAAAATTCACCACTTTAAAGTCTATAATCCAGTGAGTTTTAGTACATTCAGTCATGTAACCATTACCACTATCAATTTTGGAGCATTTTCATCACTCTAAAAAGAAAACCATATCCATTAACAGTTACTCCTCACATCCCTCTCCCTCAGCCCCTGTCAACTATGAATCCACTTTCTGCCACTATGGATTTGCCTATTCTGGACATTTCATAAATATCCAATCATACAATATGTAGCCTTTTGGGTCTGGATTCTTTACTTAGCAAAACATTTTCAAGGTTTGCCTGTGTTTTCACGTTAATTATCCCTTTTGTGGCTAAATATATTCTTTTATATTGATACATCACATTTGTTTATTTGTTGATGGACATTTGGATTGTTTTCACTTCTTAGCTATTATAAACAACACTGCTCTGAACATTCATGCACTTGTTTCCATGCAGACATATATGTTCATTTCTCTTAGGTAGATATCCAAGACTAGAGTTTTTGGGTCATATGGTAGTGCTATATTTTAACTATATCTTAACTGTTTTCCTCAGGTAGCTATGAGTGGTCTCAATTCTTCTGTAAATTATTTTATTATTTAATGATTTCTTCCCTTTTTATAATTGAAACATTGGTTTGGTATATTTTATTCTATTTTATCATCATAAAGGTCCTCCATTCATGTCTAGAAACGTTTTAATCTAAAGTCCTTCAGAAAGTTAAATCCTAAGTACTTATTTCCTTAAAAAATAAATTCAACTTGATTTAGAAGAATTCCGTATGTAACAAAATGGGTAAATTCCCCATTCATTAATAATACTTTGTTATATTACTATCTGTTATAGCATCTCCTTAAAAAAGCAAACACCTCAGGTACTAGATATAAGAAATCATTTCTTCCTTATGTGAATGTCAAGTCATCTGAGAGCTGATAGTATCAATCTATACAGAAACATTTTCTGATCACTGTAAAATCTGGTAATGTCAAACCCATGTTACATGAGACAAAGGGACCAATCTGAATTAGCAACACTGGAAATAAACAAGTTTTTCTATGTAAACATTTTTATATTCAGGAACACATAATCATTCAGATTTTCAGGATAAGAAACTTTGTTAGATAATAAGAGGATGCTATGTTTAATAAACAAATTAATTCTGTAAATGGCACTTAGAAAAGATTAAAGGTAACCAGTCTTGCCCATATGTACTGTCAATAAAACCTCTAAATCTTATTTACCTTATAAAAATGTGTATCAGTACCAAACTTCCTATCACTATATTCCAATGTATTCAAAATTCCTAATCATCTTTGCATATGCATTATTAAACACTGTAATTCTATATTGTGATTTGCTTCACATTTGAAAAAAGTATTCCCTCCTTGGTCTTCTAAGAAAATACTCAGGGATTTTATAGAGTTCAGATTTGCTGTCTTTCTCCTGTTTCCTTCAGCGCCAGTCAAATCATTTTGTATAATTCACTGGGATTAACAGCATTAGTAATTTGTTAATCAATCACACAGATACAATTTGCCTTTGAATTTTATACGAATACTATCCACAAACAAAGAATGCTTTTTCTATCTTTTCAGTTGACTAAGAAAAAAACTACACATATGTGCATATAAAAAACACTGTTTCCTTCTGATGCTTCACTTTGAAAGTCGCTCAAAACCAGAAGAAAAAAAAAATAAAATCATATGAATTAAAGTTGAGGTAGAAGATTTTCCAACAGCATAATTTCTGCTGGTTATTGAGTTCCACAAATAGCTAATGAGGCCAAACACCTTTGAAATCAAAGTGCTGTGCCCCATCTCCTAATGGAGCCACAGTAAGCTAAGGGAAGCGAAACTTCTAGAGTCAGCACCCAGATGGTGTTGACAAAGAAACCCATGCGCATGGTGCAGTGCAGACTGCTTCTTAAATTGGCCTCAAACTCTAAAAAGCACACAAACACACATTTGGATCATCTTTGTTCCACCACACAAAACAATCCCAGTTTGCCTTATTCCCCACTGCCTGGTTCGTATGCGAAGTAAATGTATGCTATTTCAATATTTAGCTCAGGACAACATTGGCAATGCATATTTTTCTCACCTTATTATCCATGGCCAAATATATAACTCTGAGGTGGTCTGTTCTGTCTGCTTCTTTCCATATGAGTATAACATTGACTTGTATGCATATTATTCTCACCAATGTAGAGGTAATTGCTCACATTTGTATCTTATTAAGAGGGAATTGATGAAACAATATTTAACAGCTAGGTGTCATCTCCCAGCTATGTATGAATTTCCCTTATAATATCAATGACTAAGCTTAGCTTATAATGAGAAGTCCACTAAAGTTGCTTTTAGACAACCTAGGTCTAAATTACTTTTCTGAATGTGAATTACTTGAGCCACTATGGAAAGCTGTTTGGCAATTTCTCAAGCACTTAAAACAAAACTAGCATTCAACCCAACAATCCCATTATTGGGTATACACACAAAGGAATAGAAATTGCTCTGTCATAAAGACACATGCACATATATGTTTATCACAGCACTCTCCATAATATTTCAAAGACATGGAATCAACCTAAATGCACATCAACAGTAGACTAAAGAAAATGTGGTATATACATACCATGGAATACTATGCAGCCATGAAAAGGAACAAGATCACATTCTTTGCAGCAACATGAACTAGGGGCCATTATCATAAGTGAAGTAACAGGAACAGAAAACCATATACTGCATGTTCTTACTTATAAGTGGGAGTTAAACATTGAGTACACGTGGATACGAAGAAGGGAAAAACAGATACCAGGGTTTGCTTGAGGGTGGAAGGTGGAGGGTCAAAAAATGACCTATTGAGTACTATGTTTACTACCTGGTTGATGAAATAATCTCTACACCATACTCCCACAACATGCAATTTACTTATATACCAAACCTTCACATGTACCTCTGAAACTAAAAATAATTTTTAAAAAAAGAAATTACTTTTCCACCAATAATTAGCCATGTGACCTTGGAAAAGTTACTTAACTTTGTTAGCAGACTCAGTTAGTTGCCTACCCAACAGTGATTTCCCCTTTCTTCCTCCTTCCAAAGAGAGGTCTGTTATTTGACTATTCAAACTTTCCCTATGTGACCAAGGGTAGATGACCCATCCCGGCTCCAAAGGTAGATCCTCATTATTTTTAGTCCGTTGTGGTTATACCAGTCCATTTGCCAAGAATGTTTTAAGAAGGGAAATGCATACATATCAGATTAGGTTTGGTTGCGTAACTACAAAAATAAAAGAGCAAGAAATGAAAATAACAGTGGTTTTAAATAAGTTGTAAATGTAATTCCCTATTGGGGAAAATAAGTCAGGTGTTAGGCAATGGGGGGCACCCCTATGCATCAGGGAGGACGCTCCCAACTAGCTTACTTTTCTGTCATTTAGCTGTGTTGTCTCAGGTCCAGCACTGTTGCTAGGAGCCCTGGACAACTTCAGCTAACAGGAAGCCCTCACTGCAGGGGACTTACTCACATGATCACAGTTAGCTATACAGGAGGTAGTGAAAGGAAGGAGGGGGAAATGCAGGGAGAAGGGGAGGCAACTAGTAGTTATTGTCACAGCATGTGGCCCAAATTCCAGTCTATGAAATATGAAGCTTCTGGGAAAGTCTCCTGCTATGAAAGAGAAACAGAAAGAGATGAACTGTACTTCCTCCTCTGATCAGTGTCACATCTCAATGTGATGTCTGAAACTGATGCAGCCATCTTGCTACCAGCCTGAATGCAAAGCTAACAATACACAGAGCAGGACAGAGCCTGTGGAAACAAAGACCCAACACCCTGACATTCTGTACAGTACCCAGATTCTAAGCCATGCTGGACATCTTGTCATCTTAGATGGCAATTTCATTAGTGTTTATTTCCAATGGAGGGGGAATCTTCTGTTACTTGCAGCCAAATGTCTTCAAATTCATTCAACATATCCAATAGGCCTTACAAATTTAAAGGCAGTTATTTCTCCCTCTTGCTTTGTGTTTTCACAAGCTAAAAATTCTAGAGACATAGAAGACCAATCAATTCTTGTTTTGATCACTATTAGCAAAATATATCTTTGAGTATTGCCTTAGCAATATTAATGTATGTACCTATAGTGATGTGTTATAGCCATGTAGACCAAAATAGAAAAGCAGAACAAAAATATGAAATGTATTAAATATGTCAGGCTCACATTCATTTAAAAATAATTGTTCATTTATCTTTTGGCTTATTGTTTTATAAAATGAATGCAGAAAATCATAAAATAATTCAGGTATTGAGGTTCTAATTCCTGGCCTTACCATTTGCACTGTGATCTAAGGCAAATAATTCAACCTGTGAGAGCTATAGTTTTCTTATACATTAAAAAACAGGAGAGGAATACCACTGGTCTTAGTCGGCCATAGCTGTCATAAAAAAAAAAAATCCCATAGACTGGCTGGTGTACACTACAGACATTTACTTATCACAGTTCTGGAGGATGGACATCTGAGATCATGGTGCCAGCAGAGTCCAGTTCTGATGAGAGATCTCTCCATGGCTTGCAGACAACCACCTTCTCACTGTGTTTTCTCGTGGCAGAGAAAAAGCAAGGTCTGGTCCCTTCCTCTTCTTATAAGGGCACTAATCTCATCAAGGGAGCCCCACTTTCATGACTTCAGCTAAACCTAATCACTCCCCAAAGCCCCTACCTGCAAATAGCATCACAATGGCTATACGCCTAAGCTTCAACACAGGAATTATTGTGGGACACAAACATTCAGTTCATAAAATCATCTCTTCTTAAGAATGTGTGAAGGTTGAAAAAATATATCAATGACATAATGGCAGTTATATAGTAGTTACTCAGTAACTGGCAACTATGACATCATGGGCAGCCAATGAGGATATAAAGGCAAAGCGAATAGATCTGATTCAATCTTTCATTCATTCATTTATATATACATACATTCAGATCCCACCTAGTTCCAGAAGGCATTGAAAGCAGCTGGAAAGCAAATGTAAAAATTATTACAATGTTTTAAGTTACGGAATAAATTGTACCTATCAAGAAACTTTGGGTAGATAAAGAGAGAGCAGAAACCAAGAGATAGCAGATGACACAAAGGAGCAGAAACCATGAGGGAAAGGGAAGAAAAGTCAAGGAAAGGTATTTGAGAGTAGAGTAGAGAGAAGTGAGGAGATGAGGGATGTGGGGAGAAAGAGAGCAAGCTAGTTAGCTGGGTAGAGAAGTTGAGTCTACAGCCTGCCAAACGTCGAATGTTACTAGAGTCATGCTTTGTACAGGGATTAGTTCCCTTTGAGTCTTGCATAAAGTGGTGTTCCAGTTTTTCCAAGGGCTAAGATGTTTTTCTCCTCTTAAGTTCTTTCCTGTGTAACTTTACAACGGATTTCTCCTACCCATAATAACCAAGCATGTCTCTGTTCCTCGCAACATGGAAGAACAGAAAACAAAGTGGTAGCCTAAGCCACAGAATTGAAAAAAGGGTGAAAGGAATGTGTCTACAAAGAGAGGAGAAGGCGGCTAAATGGAAATATGTTTAAGGAGCAGATGAGGGATAAGATGTCTTCAAAGGAGACCAAGACATATAATTCCCAGAGGTAGGAAAAGAAATAACAGAGTGATGGAAAAGGAAAGAAAAGAGGTTGTCAGGGAAAAAAAAAAAAAAAAAAAAAAAGATGGATTCAAAGGTTGCAGAGGTAACATGCAGTAAGGACTCACTCTCCTGAATTTGTAATAAGGTCTCCTATAACCTTGAAAAAAGATGACTCAAAAGAGTGATGGGGTGAAAGCCAGACAGCAGAGAGCTCAGAAGTAGATAGATGAGCATGTGAACTAGCTTTGAGTGTAAAATATTCTTATGAGAGATTTAGTTGCAAAAGAGAGATGGCTTTTGGAAGAGGTTTGCTCAAGGAAGGGTATTGGCATGACAAGCAGACTGAGTGTGTAGAAGTTGAAGCTAGGGGAGAGTTAAGATGATGCTATCTGGAGTGACCCTGATGAAGCAGAACTGCATGGGATTTGGAAAGAATGACAGATACCTTTGCCTCTGAGATGGGAGGAAATGCGTCCTGTGCTGCCCATTCTTGAATTTCATTTGTGATGAATCTTTGACCACGAGGACAAATTGACCCAGTACTTCCATATGGAACTAGCTATAACAAAGGAATATTTAACGTTTTAAGTGAGCTTGTTTTAACCTCACAAAGTATTATGTATAAATAGCATGGTCATCTAAAAATTTCCAATTATTGTTATTTGTTCTGGATCTTAAACTCATATTAGAAGAACACTGATGAGGCTGAGTTTCCGGAAGTGACAGATCTTGTACTTGTGGCTGGCTAATGAATCACCCAGGAAGTTTTAGAGACCAGGATGTTACCTCCAGATTGTGGGGCTTACAGGCTTCCGCCCTATCAGGCAAGCACATCTGCTTCTCCAGATGAAGGAAACAAAACCAGAATAGAAGAGTCAGTTGGCAAAGCCACAAGGTCAATTCTTGTCCTCTCCTTCCTGGTTTCCTGCACTGACCTGAGAGTATCTACTTGAACTGCCTTCAACCAATTCTGCACTCTGCAGACAGAATTAAAGCAGGAAGGACTAAACGGTTCTACTCTTTTAGCATCTCTGAAATGCTGTCTGACTCATTTACTAAACCCACAGGTTTTAACTGATCTATACTGTATACTAGACTCTGTCCTAGGCACTAGAGAAATCGTGGTGATTATAAAATAGCTTTCCTATATAGCATTGATTGCTGTGGTTCTTGCATGAGGACTAATCGTTAATAAGGATTCTTGTTGTTTATCTAAACAGATGTATCTGTAAATCTTGCTGGAACATATTGCATTACTGTTTATAAAAGGGTAAGGTTGCTGTTTATTTTTCAGCATGGAAGATGCACACATTGTACTTTTCATTTACAAGGTACAGCTCCGGGTGAACAAAGCCTTAAGATAAATACTCCTTTCTAAAACTCACAAAAGATGATAAACTCCAAAGATTACACGTGTTCTAATTTTCATCATGGCCCATCTGGCCCAGAGTTCCATATCTATCAAAAGATCAAGGTGACATAATAGGGAGGGCAGGCTTTTTAGCTGTCATCTAAAATAGCATTCTCATCCCTCCTCCAATTCTAGCTTCCCAACCTGCCTTAATTATCACATTTGGATTCCTCTTCCATGAATTTAAATATTAGACTATATCACTTCTTAAGATACAGGATAGAAATAGAACCAGGATGCTGGTGATTTATGACTTTCATGAGGTTAACTTTTATTTCATGTGTCCTCATATTGATGTTGTCAAGTTAAAGAGTATTATCTAGTCCTGTTAAGTTCTATTGTGTTTTGGCCATCTCATATCTCTGTAGCTTATAAAGTACCTGACAAGGAAAGAACTTGATAAATATTTGTGAAATAAATAATTTAATCAATAACTAATTGTCACCCCTTTAAATACACGACTTTAAATTTTCTACCTCTCTGCTGTCATGTTTTATAGTCTAAAGAATCGTGATATTTTGGTAGATTCTCACCAAATAAGACTTAGGTACTATAACCGAGGTGACCCTATGTCCCAGATTGCTTAGTGCAATTCCAGTTCATGCTTAATGTCCCAGGGTAATTATTCCTAGTGTCTTTTCCCTTTCAAAAGTATCCCAGTTTGAATGACCCCATAACCACTATTCCCTTGGTTTCCTTGAACCCCTCTGAAAAATTCTACATGTGCATTTCAGAAGCTGGAGAAAGCTTTCTTTTTATGAGACATTGTGGTAGTTTCTGTTTGTTTTGTTCCTGCTCCCCTTCCTGATGATGAAGTGTCTCTATGGATCTTCAGACTGCTGGGCAGCGGTTGTCTAGGAAAAGTCTAGGGCCATGCTTCTCACATTTTAGTGTGCTTTAATGTATCATTGGGGCCTTCTGTGAAAACACAGATCCTATTCAGAAGGTCTGGAATGGGGCTACTGATACTCTTGGGCAGAGGACAGCACTTTGAGTAACAAGGGTCTCCAAGTTTTCCTAGTTAGCCACGACTTAGAGCCCAGGTATTATGACATAACATTCCTTAGTGTTCAACAGCATACTCATTAGAAGCCACAGAGCTGAGGTCAAACCTTGCCCTCATCACTTATACCTTTGTGACCTTACACAAAGTCTTCATCTCTCTGAAGCTCAATTTTCTTATATATGAGATACAAAGAATAACAACTATCTCAGAGGAATGATGTGAGGATTAAATGAAATAATATAAAACAGTACTATCTTCCCTCATTGCAAATGTTCAAAAATAGTAGTAGCTGAAATTGTCATCATCATAGTCATCAAAGTGTAGTTTGAATTCCTCCCCTGTACACTCTGTCGAGCTCTTCCCTGCCATTTATTTCCCCCATTTCACTCAAAGCTTAACGTCAGAAGGTACTCGTTTAGATAAATATGAGAGGCTAATTAGTAGAGCTATATTTTGGACAGTGCCTTAAAAATGGACACCTGGATATGCTAAATTGTGAAGTTGTTAGTACATGCAGGAATTACAATCAAGGTTTGGACAGATCCACAGGTAAGGCCAAAAGTTGGCAATGAATTCCAATTCATAGATGCATAATTATCACTTGACTGGATTAAATTCTCTGGGCTGAGGCTGCCTCCCTTAGTTAGCATGCATCAATAGCAGCAATCAGAAGCAATTCAACAGCACACACTCTTCTTAAACCCAGAATTACCAGCAGAAGAAGGAGAATATTAGAAAAATAGAAATGTTGAACAGACCAACTCTTCAACCTAGATCTTGTTTTAAACTTTGTCTCTTCTGTTTCCTAACTGAGCATTAGGTAGCAGAATTCCAAGTATTCCAGTTTCACTTACTTATTTTAGCCTTTCAAAAGTCACATAACCTAAACCTTTGATAGGACTGAAATACCATTTTGTAAATAACAATTTACTATATAAACCTATAGAGTCAACATCATTGTTGTAGTCATCAAAAGTGTTATCTTCGTCCTCATCTTTAAGGTCCTTTCTGGCTATAAACATTTCTCTTTCCTCTGATATCAGTCCTAATGTAGGACCCATGTTTTTTTTCTCTCTGGGTAGAGTCACCAATGAAAGAAGTAAAGTGATATTAAAAACTTGGATAATTGAGGAATCGCCACACTGTCTTCCACAATGGTTGAATTAATTTACATTCCCACCAACAGTGTAAAAGTGTTCCTATTTCTCCACATCCTCTCCAGCATCTGTTGTTTCCAGATTTTTTAATGATCACCATTCTAACTGGTGTGAGATGGTATCTCAATGTGGTTTTGATTTGCATTTCTCTGATGACCAGTGATGATGAGCATTTTTTCATATGTTTGTTGGCCTCCTGTATGTCTTCTTTTGTAAAGTATCTGTTCATATCCTTCGCCCATTTTTGAATGGGCTTGTTTGTTTTTTTCTTGTAGATTTGCTTTAGTTCTTTGTAAATTCTGGATATCAGCCCCTTGTCAGATGGGTAGGACAGTGTGGCAATTCCTCAAGGACCTAAAAATAGAAATCCCATTTGACCCAGCAATCCCATTACTGGGTATATATCCAAAGGATTTTAAATCATTCTACTACAAGGACACGTGCACACAAATGTTCATTGCAGCACTGTTTACAATAGCAAAGACCTGGAACCAACCCATATGCCCAACGATGATAGACTGGATAGGGAAAATGTGGTACATATACACCATGGAATATTACGCAGCCATCAAAAATGATGAGTTCACGTCCTTTGTAGGGACATGGATGAACCTGGAAACCATCATTCTCAGCAAACTGACACAAGAGCAGAAAATCAAACACCATATATTCTCATTCATAGGCGGGTGTTGAACAATGAGAACACATGGACACAGGGAGGGGAGCACTACACACTGGGGTCCGTTGGGGGAAAATGGGGGAGGGGCGGGGGGTGGGGAGGTGGGAAGAGATAGCATGGGGAGAAATGACAGATACAGGTGAGGGGACAGAAGGCAGCAAACCACACTGCCATGTGTGTACCTATGCAACAACCTTGCATGTTCATCACATGTACCCCCAAACCTAAAATGCAATAAAAAAAAAACTTGGATAATTTTCTTACTAGAAAATCTCTACTTAGTCACTGTAAAACTGGATGTTGAGTTTGAAGTGACAATGTGCTATAGGTTCACCTCCTACAATTCAAAGCTCACTACAGATTATATTTTCCATTAATTGATTAATTCATTGACTTATTCATTGCATGTTTGCTTAGACCATAATACCTATGGCATGAAGACATAACAAAATGTCTCTCCCTACTGAGTACTCATAGAACTACCCGAGGATGCTTCCTGAGGTCCATCACACTCTACAAGTCAATCATGATTCTAACATGAGTTAACTATTATTGACACTTAGATGGCAGGTCATTTTCAAAGTATGCCTACAAAAACTAAACAAAACAAAACAAACACAACACAAACCAAAAAAACCATGTTCTTAGCAAAGATTCACCCAACTATCACAACGACTGGAGGGCCTACTTATAGAGAGAGTAGGAATAACTAATTTATATTTTCCACCAGCGTTGCACTAGGCACTGACAGATCTCACTTGATGGATAATTCTCAAAATCCCTTAAGAAGATTTTCATGCAGACAGGGAGAGAAATCACCAGCATATTTTCATTATCTGATGGGAGGGATGGCTGTTTCCTAGAGAACAGCAGCCAGGATCAGTGCAACATTAAAATTAACATGGTCCCTTAAGTGTTTCTCTCACCAGATTGGTTCTACAAGTACACAGCTATTTATCCTCTAAGCAAGGGTCAGCAAACTATAATCCATGGACCAAATCCAGCCCATCGCCTATTAATTTAAATAAAGTTTTATTGGAACCAGCCGTGCACATTCATTTCTGTATGGTCTATGACTGTTTTTGTACTCCAATAGCAGAGTTGTGACAGAGATCATATGGTCAGCAAAGCCTAAAATATTTACTATCTGGTCTTAACTAACTAAAAGACCATGCTACTTTACCAAAAACAACAACAATAAAACCATTAAGCTTGCCTTGACATTTCAGTGATTCAGTCTGAAGAATTCATGGATATCTTTAATAATTTTAAATTACTATAATCCTTAATAGAGGTAATTAAAAGCTAGCATTAAGAGGTTTGGAATAAAAATTTCTATGCAAATATCCCTTTAGTATATGGTTAATCACTAAAAAATTAATCAAATATTATTTATGAGAAAGATAATACCTAGTTTTATATATTCGAATCTTAATGAAAATGATAGATAACAAGGAAGCATAGACAGTCAATATCTCTGATTTCTGCCAGTATATCATAAAGTAAATACTAGTACTTGAGCTTATGCTAATATCCTAAGTATCTACATAATAATTTGGAATAGATGAGTTGATATAAGGCTTTGCTGTGAGTACTATAGGAAATGTCTCTTTAAAAGTATATTATCATCTTAATCTAGATTTAGTGTATCTCATTATATGCTTTTAACAATGTATGTGTATAATCATTTGAAAATCTAGAGCCCAGATAAAAGAAATATATATTTAAATGGAGAAAGGGGTTATTCCTGTGTCCTGCTTCAATTTTAAGACATAAATATCTACATTTGATTAAAAAAAAAGGGGGAAACAAGCTCATCTGAAGAAAAAATTTTGCAATTTATATCCAAGCTACTTTTGAAATATAGAACCTCCTTTCACCTTTCAAAGACCTTTAAGCATTTGCTGTTGCTTTATTATTAAAATATCTAGATGTGTCATTTTAATCAGATGGAAAATTCAATAAAATTATGTTTCCTTAGTAAATAAAGTATATACTGACTATAGGTTTATATATTCTCAACTTTTCCCCACCTGAAATCAATATGTAAAACTAAACATTTTTCTCATGACAGATACTCATTCATAGGCGGGTGTTGAACAATGATACGTTTTGACTAATGAGTCAGTGATTAAATATATACTAAGTGGATATTAATAAAGAATGGATTTATTTTTTTAAATCTTCATGTTCATTTTGGGATTTTTTAAAATCTTCGTGTTCACTTTGGGATCTCATATTTCCTATTCTATGTGCATTGTACAGAATAGTTAAGAAATTATTGATAATCTAATTGAAACAATGATTTACAATTCTACTTACACTGAAAGGTTAAGGAAAGACTTTGGAAATTCAAAAGCCAAGCACAATTAATATTGCTTTATTCTTTAATTTCTTATCAGGTACAAAAAAACTTGGAATGGTTATAAATGCTTGCCATATGTAAATACAGAAATAAAAATTATTTAAAGAAATTCCTAACCATAAAACTAAAGACTCTAGTAATTCTGCATTTTTAAATATGAATGTTTTCTAATTTTTTCACACACACACACATACATATTTTAAATTAGGATGCTAAATCTCTGCACATCTGTATCAGCCTTTTAAAGAGCTTGTGGTTGCCAATCTTCAATACTAGGATACATAGATGTTAGTAGGTAAGACAGCAGACCAACAAATTCCTGCTTGGTAAGTGAAATAAAAAGTAAAATACAAAACAGGTGTCCTTGCTTTCTCTACTTTGGGTTTGGGGAAAATAAATCAAAACAAAACAAAATCATCACCAGCCCTCTCAAGTTCATAATAAAGACACTGTTTTAAAAAAAAAGAGAGATAGAGAAAAAAAAAATGATAGCAATATTTATCCTGAAGCATGGTGGCTACAATTTGACCCAAGAACATCCTAACTATTGAAAATTAAATCATTGCTTTTGTGCATTTGGAAAATAGGTCTGCATTTCAAGCTTATAAATAAGATGAAATAATTGTGTCTTCACTTTGTGAAAGGGCTATTTACCAAACGAATGTGACATTCTGAAGGGCACAATTTGGGGATGAAATTTAAGCAAAGGCCACACCTGAATTTCAACCAGCCTTTTTCACTTCGGCTGCAATGGAATGGAATCATTAAATAAGTGTGAACTCCTAGGCAGGGTGGGCACAAGTGGAGTTAGTGGGTAAATTTCATTTGTTCAGTAAGGTTAGTGAGAGAAATTTATTTCCTTTGGAGTGGAACTCTAGGTGCTGAAAAATAAAACACGGTGTTTGTAGCCACATTTCTTTCCTGCATTTTCAAAATTTATCCAAATGAGATTAAGTTGATTGGTATTCTACAGAGATAGCAGCCACCTACCATTCTGATTAATAGTTCAGTGAGGAGGCAATGTTTTATTACTAATTGAGACCAAGCAATTATCAGCCTTTTGATTATATAACATGGAATAAAATAATCAAGACCAATATCCCATGGAAATTATAAGAAGATACAATCACAAGCCTGAGGAGACATCCCTATAGCTAAGTCTGTTGACATAAAGGACTGGAGTTTGAAGGGGCTTTTCCTCCTTCAAAGAAGCACTGTGACCTAGCTTCCCTCTCCGTGGTAGCAGTATGGAGTGGGTCCAAGAGAGAGCAGCTTTAAAATTCAAAACAAGATCCCAGAGGACTGTAGTTGACTTGACCAGGTACTTAGGAGCCACAGTTTTGCTCTTAAAGAGGCTTTGAGTAGTCATTCCCTCTCAGGCAGGCTCTAGGGTGGAGATTCAGTCTTTGTGTTCCTTGGGACATCTCAAACACTGACATGGAGCTATAAAGAAAACCTCTGAGGAAGATTATTCACTGGTACAGGGCAGATATTAAGTATTTCCAGCACCACAAAAAATTCTATTGGAAAATGTTGTATATCTAGGTGCTATAAAATTTAAAGTTTTAGCCATATATATATATATATATATATATATATATATATATATATATATACTTTAAGTTCTGGGGTACATGTACAGATCTTGCAGAATTGTTACATAGGTATACACATGCCATGGTGTTTTGCTGCCTCCATCACCCCTTCACCTACATTAGGTATTTCTCCTGTTATACCTTCCCAACCTCCCCACCCCCTGCTATTGCTCCTCTACTCCCCCAAACCAACAGACCACAGTGTGTGATGTTCCCCTCCCTGTGTCCATGTGTTCTCATTGTTCACCACCCTCTTATGAGAACATGCAGTGTTTGGTTTTCTGTTCTTGTGTTAGTTTGCTGAGAATGATGGTTTCCAGATTCATCCATGTCCCTACAAAGGACATGAACTCATCCTTTTTTATGGCTGCATAGTATTCCATGGTGTATATGTGCCACATTTTCTTTCTCCAGTCTATCATTGATGGGCATTTGGGTTGGTTCCAAGTCTTTGCTATTGTAAACAGTGTTGCAATGAACATACATATGCATATGTCATTATAATAGAATCGGGTATATACCCAGTAATGGGATTGCTGGGTCAAATGGTATTTCTATTTCTAGGTTCTTGAGGAATCGCCACAGTGCCTTCCACAATGGTTGAACTAATTTACACTCCCACCAATAGTGTAACAGTGTTCCTATTTCTCCACATCCTCTCCAGCGTCTGTTGTCTCCAGATTTTTTAACGAACGCCATTCTAACTGCTCTGAGATGGTATCTCAATGTGGTTTTGATTTGCATTTCTCTAATGACCAGTGATAAAGAGTATTTTTTCATGTTTGTTGGCTGCATAAATGTTTTCTTTTGAAAAGTGTCTGTTCATATCTTTTGCACGCTTTTTGAAGTAATGCCACATACCTACAACCATTTGATCTTTGACAAACCTGGCAAAAAGAAGCAATGGGGAAAGGATTCCCTGTTTAATAAATGGTGTTGGGAAAACTAGCTAACCATGTGCAGAAAGCTGAAACTGGACCCATTCCTTACACCTTATACAAAAAATAACTCCAGATGAATTAAAGATTTAAACATAAGACCTAACACCATAAAAACCCTAGAAGAAAACATAGCCAGTACCATTCAGGACACAGGCATAGGCAAGGACTTCATGACTAAAACACCAAAAGCCATGGCAACAAAAACCAAAACAGACAAATGGGATCTAATTAAACTGAAGAGTTTCTGCACACCAAAAGAAACAATCATTAGAGTGAACCGGCAACCAACAGAATGGAAAAAAATAATTTGCAAGCTACCCATCTGACAAAGAGCTAATATCCAGAATCTACAAAGAACTAAAACAAATTCACAAAAAAGAAAACAAGCTTTTTAAAATTTATCTGCAACCATTTCTTCTCTTAATTCTCCCGAAGTAGGCAGTCTAATACCACCCCTGGAGCTAATTTTTCAATGAATAATCATATGTTTGCTTAGTCAAATTGGAAAATCAAATAAATCTGAAAGAGTATGTTGCCCCTGGAATGTGCTAATTTCTAGTTACTCACTGCTATGCATAAGACGTTAAACTAAAACCTGTCCTTCACTTTAACAGACAAAGTGCTTTGTCTGATTATCTAAATTGGCTTCCCACACAGGAACCTAGGTGATAGCAAGCTGTTAACAATGGTTGAGTCATCTTTTAAATATCGGGTCTCCTTTATGTCGTATCTCTGATTGTCACCTTTTGAGAAAGCTTCCCTAACCATCCTACTGACTCCTCTCTATCATTCTATCCCCTTATCTTCTGTATTACCACTTGGCATATTACATACTTATTGGCTTGTCAGTCTCCCTATTCTACAGCATAATCTCTTTAAAGGAAAGTATCGTATTTTATTCACTGATGTATCCCTAATGCTTAGAACAGTATCTCTGTTTTGTTCACTTTATTTATCCTTAGTAAATACTTATATAATGAATTTATGAATGGAACCTCCAGAAAGCAGATACAAAATTTCATTTATATACATTTACTCTGGAGAGCAAATGTGTAACATAGATCTTATTCTGAACAGATTTTTTCTGGGGCTTAAAAAGACTAAAAACCAGAGTTATACATATATAATCCCATGTTCATTATCAGCAACATCATTCTCTGCAGTGTCCATACAAAGTTCTGCAACTGATCAAACGCTCACTTTATTATGTGCCCCAGAACTTTAAGTATAATAAAAAAAATTTTTAAATATGAAAGAAAAAAATAGAATCATACAAAATAAACATAAGTTGAAAAAGCAATGACATGAAAAGTTTATATTTGAAAGGCTTGTTGTTTTTGCTTCTGTAACTGTAAGAGAATTTACACCAAAAAGAACTTCATCTATCCTAGGTAATTTAGATCGCTCCAAATTCTCTTCTGACCTTTATTCTTAAACATACCTATATATATCCACATGTGTAATCAATAATCATGTACCTTTTATCTTTGAGATTTCCTTAAGAGGTTTTAGCAAGAGCTCCCAAAGGCTGAAGTTTGGCTACATAACTTGGGGCATTTTCGTGTAGATTTGGGTTGTGATTCCCAGTACCAATGGCTTCTCCCTGCTGTGTCTGCTTTCCTGCCTCCCATTTGTCAAAATATAAACCACACAGTCAGGGCTGAAGGAGCCACAAAAGTTAAACAATGTGTGTGCATGAAGATAAGAATTCTGCATGAGAGCAAGGGTTAGAAGGGGAAGCTAAGAAGGACAGAAAAGGAGACTGAGTCAATGATGTGTAAAAATAGAGACCGAGAGGGTTCGAAGGAAGGTGATAAGAAAATTAAATTAGACAGAAAAAAACCAGGAAGATACATCCACAAATAGCCAAATGAATAAGAAATACAAAACGTCCATAAATAGCCAAATGAATAAGAAATACAAAGAAAATGCTAAGGAAGAGTAAAGGATAGTAACAATAAAAAAAAAAAAAAAAAGAAATGTGTAGTAAGGGAAAAAGAGACAGTTAAAAAGGACAAAAAATGATATAGCATGAAAAGAGAAAATCAAAAAAAAGACTGAAAATACAGAAGAGAGAAAATAACAAGATGATCATGTACACATACAAACATAGTGAGATGCGAGAAAGAGAGAAATAACAGAAACTCATCTATTGGCAGAAAGATGGTCCCAAAGATGTCCAAACACCAATCCCTGGAACCTGTGAATATTTTGACTGACATGGTAATAGGGAAGTTGCCAATACAATGAAATATATAGACCTTGAGAAGGAGAAATTATCCTGGATTATCCAGGTAAAACCAATCTAATCCCATGAGTCTTTAAAAATGAGACTCTTTCCCAGTTGGAGTCTGTCAAAGGGAGATGGAGGAAAAGCACAGAGGCACAGAGAGATGCAACACTGTTGACTCTCAAGATGGAAGAAGGGGCCAAGAGCCAATGAATGAGGGCAGCTTCTATTAATAGAAACTCAAAAGGCAAAGATCTGCCCCTGGAGCCTCCCAAAGGAACCCTGGTGACACCTTGATATTAGCCTAGTGAGATCTGTATCAGAATGATAATCTACGGAACTGGAAGGTAATACATTTATAGCATTTTAAGACACTAAGTTTGTGGTAATTTGCATCAATAGAAGACTAATACTTATAGAATCACAAATGATTACAGCCAAATGCTTATTTCGTGCAGCACAACTGTTAAAATCATGCTTGGGTGTCATTTTACAGCATACAATGCCCTTTGACATACATTGTCTGGTCTGATGCTTCTAAGACCTGTGGAATATAAGCAAAGACCATCAATTTTACCCCTGACGATGAGACAAGGGGGGGGCCCAGAGAGGTACCATGTCCAAGGTCTTGATACTAAATGTTAGAATTAAGGACGGAATGAGCTCTCCAAGACCGTGAAATGCTTCCATAGTAAAACCATGATTACCAGCAAGACATTCATATCAAATAAACTCAAGAGCATAATTAAAATTATTTGCCTGGTTCAATACTCTGGTACTCTGACAGTCTGCAGAGCAAAATTCTTCCAGTATAAGTCCCATGCCTCATGTTTCAACTTGCACACTCCAAATGATCAATCTCTCTTTTAAATGAAATGAGATTCAATGTTTCCTTGTTATTCTACTCTCCCAGAAAGGTAAGCTCTTTTTCTAACTAGTGCCCAGAATAGTGCTTGGCACAAAATGGCTACCAGTTTTGTGTTTATTTAATTGAATCAAGAACACAGAGACATGATTGTAAGTGAAAGAAGCCCGTTACAGAGGACCACGTTTTGTGTGATTTCATTTCTATGAAATACCTAGAATAGGCAAATCTATAGAGGCAAAAAACAGATTACTGTTTGCAGAGACTGGTGGATGATGGGGGAAATAGGGTGTGACTGCTAATTCATATGGAGTTTCCTTTGGGGTGATGAAAATGTTTTAAAATTGATTGTGGTAATGGATGCACAACTAGAAGAATGTACTAAAAGCCACTGAGTTGTACACTTTAAATCAGTTAATTGTATGGTCTGTGAATCAGAGCTCAATAATGCTATTAAATTTTTTTAAAGACTTTATCAATTTCCTGATTTGTTCCATATTGTGCTTAAAATCCAGAAAACTTATCTCAACATCACCTTTAATTAGTTCACTTGTGAGCAGGTTTTTAGTAGTAGCATTTGCTACCATTCATTCGTTGCTAACATTCAAAAGAGGTTGCGGGTTTATGACAGTGAGAGAGATAGATCCAGGACAGAAAAAGCAAGAAGGATAGCAACTGAAAGGAAAGATTGAGAAGAGGAGCCAAGGAATTGATCCCTTGGCCCAAGCCCAGGACATACTTCTGAGATCTAGGAAAAGAGGTTTCTGGCCAAGATGAAAGGGACTGTTTTCATGATAGATACAGACAGCACGTCATTGTTATTCACTGACAGTTGGGGCCAGGATGGAGAAGAGTTCCCCTGCATCTACATGGAGTACTATTGGCATGGGCACAGTGATGGCTCTGGACTGTGTGGAACATGTGGGCACCCCAATGGTTCACTGTGTATAGTGTCATCTGAGAAGGAAGGGTAGGATGCCACCTGTGCTTGACAGGATGAGTTTGGGTATTCAAATAAAAACAGCCCCTTCCAGGGAGTATGGAACATAACTGGTGGGGGTTTTCATTGTTTGTTTAACAGCTTTATTGAGATATATTTTACATATCATGAAATTCACCAATTTCAAGCATGCAATTCAATGACTTTTGGAAAACTTACCAAGTGGTGCTACCATCATCATAAACCAGTTTTAGAACACTTTCTTTATCCCAATAAGATCCTTCATGGACATGGTTACTTTTAACAAGAACTCATTAAATACCAACTGGGACCAGGAGAGAAGCATGGGTTTCATCAATAGATAACCTCAATATTTTTTCTTTCTCCAAAATTCTTCCACATCTACCCTTTCCATTCCTCAAGACCATCCTCTGCTCCAGAGCTTCATGATCCGAGTTCCATAACACTACAAAAGTCTCACAGGTAATATGTCTAGGGACAGCCAAACCATTCCTTCTAACTCACAGTTATATTTACCTTCTTAAAATCCCCATTCCATCATTCCATTATCTGTTTCCTGTTGCATCACCTATGAACACTTAAGACTTGAGTAGCATTATTGTTTGGCCACTAATTCACTTTGTCTTAGTTGAAGACTTGGCACCAGAATATTTCTATGGTATTTTCACACAACACTATGATTCTTCTGGCTGGCCTTCAAACTCCTCTGTAATTTGAGTCAGCCCTCTCTATCCAGTTTTATTTTTGGCTGTTTCTCAATAAGCATATATTCGACTTCAAGCCAACTTTCTCATGATCCAACATGTTGATAAACCCTTCTCTTCATGGTTTTATCAATACTATTATTTTTACTTGGAAAATTCTTTTCTTCTCTACTCATGTGTATCAGCCAGCTATTGCTGTGTAATAACCTACTCAGAGGCTGGAGTGTAGTTGATCCTAAACTGACTGGCTCAGGCATCTGCAAGGGGCTGTGCTCTAGGCCAGGCTTGGGTGGAGTTGCCTAACTATGCAGCTCAACTCCACGTGTCTCTCATATCTCTCCAGCAATCCAGCTCAGACACGTCCTTCTCATGGCATGGCAGAAGCACAAACGGGCAAGTAGGAACAAGCAAGGCCTCTTGAGGTCTAGGATCACAGCAGGCATGCCATCACCTCTCCATGTCCCTATTGACCAAAGCCAGTCAAATGGCTGACTACAGAGTCAGAGTTAGAGAGCACTGCCATGTTACCTACAGAGCATGTATACAGGGATGAATGAAACACTAGGTCCATCAGTACATTCTACCACACTATCCAAATTCTTCAGATGGGTTTCTTGGTCACTGCTGTTATTTGGTATAGGAAAAGAAAGTATTCCAGAAACTGAAGTCTACTGGAACCTTTCAAAGATGACAATGACGCATCTATAAACAAATTAGGTTTTTGAAGAGCTGGAATACTATGAAAACACATAAAAATATATGCATCATCAGGTTTAAAAACAAAATCCTTTTACAACAAATACCAATATTTATATCTTCATGCCCTGAAAAAGTATAATAGAAATGTCTCCATTTATTCATATGTCTGTTGTTGAGGGCTTGAACTATCCAGAACATAACATTTAATCTGAAAGTAACCCCAGAGTTTTCTCATGAACTTTCTTCTCGAGACAGGGGAGCTCTGAAATCACCCTCTGGCCAGAGTTGATTAAGGTTACTTGATGAGCTTGGTTATCTGGTTTCCTGTGTCAGCCTTAAATTCTTCTCTTAGTTATAGCCAAGCAGTAGGAATCTGTGAAATGGGATGGAGGACAGTGAAGTACAAACTACCTGAACACAGATGTTTGGTCTGACATTTGTATCCTTTACCATGTATCCTTGCCTATAATGTATGCCCCACAAAAATCACATAAAATACCATGCAATGAGCAATGATTGAAGAGAGACCCATATAAAAATAATCATTTCACTGGCTTTCAGAAGACAATTTGGGATTATAAAAATGCACAAATAGAGAAAATAACTTATTTGGGCAAGTAAATATGAAACTCAATGTAATTTGCAATTTAGAATTCTGTGGCTCTCCAAAATGGGTTTTACCTGATTTAACTTAAGGTTTAATTTTAGATAATAAAATCCCAAACCAAAACTATATATATGTTAACATCTTTTGAACCTAGACTAAGTGCCCAAGACTTCCCTCCTTAAGTAGAGAAAATAAGAGAAAAAGAACCTTCCTAGATTTTCAGCTGGTCTAGGCGTGGTTCCTGGATTTGTAATAGCACTGATTTCCCCGTGAGTCACATTTGTTCCTAGGGTACGCCAGACTTTCCCCTTTTAGATGCCTGAAGAGATACTTCTGTGCAACAACAGAACACTGGAAAGTGATGAAGAAACCATACGATTGTGTCGAGCTCAATAGACACAGAATGATCTGACGTTTTAAAGCAGAGCTTCTCTCCCTTGAGTGCACAAGTAAGAACCTGGGGGCTTGTAGAACCACATGTTCCCAAGCTCCAACCATGGAGTTTCGGGTGCACTGTGTCTGGGACATGGCTCCTGATTCTGCATTTCTAACAAGCTCCCATGTATTGCAGATGCTGCTGTTCTGTGGAACACATTTTGAGTAGCACTTGTTTGGAGTACAATTTCTCAGCCTTGGCAGTATTGACATTCGGAGTCAAGTAATTCTCTGTTGTGGGGGCTGCACTGTGCATTATGGGATGTTGAAGGGCATCCTTGGCCTCTACTGACTAGTAACACCTCTCCAGGTGTGACAACCAAAAGATGTTTCCAAACATTGCCAAGTGTCCTTTGGGAGCCAAATCACCCTCATTGAGAACTACTGGCTTCAAGGATATGTCCTGGATAAAAGAGACGTGAGTTGAAATCTGCCCTAACCATTTGACTACCCAGGTGATTCAGGGGAGCAGCGTCCACATGGCTAAAGCATTGGTATGAGTATGCCTCCCCTATAGAGTTGTTGTAGGCACAGGTTAAATGAGGATGTATTTAATCAAGTGGCATGGGGCCTGGCCCCAAGGCAGCAGTCTATAAGGGCTCCTGAGTGTTGCATCAAAAAATCTTTCTATGAGGCAACATCCTCCAAACTCTGTTTATCATAGAAGGGTAAGTTTCTGTCTAATGAGTTCAAGTGTGTACATTATATTTAGAATTCAGGAGTCTTTTCTCAGTTCAGAGGCAATAACAATAAAATAAACCCAACATCTATCTCTGTGCTCATGAAGCTTAAAATCCAGTTCCATGACTAACACACCGAGCATACTGTTATGATCCTGAAATAATCTTGATTTGAAACATAGATGTATTTTTCAAGTTGTTTCTGAAGCAAAATGCTTCGTCAGTTTGTCAAATCCCTTTCATTCCAACGACCATAGAAGATAAAAACCAGTTGTTGTCCAAAGAACAAAAATAACCAAGGGGGCTGAGATAAAAATCTCAGGCGAAACTGGTAAAAAGGGTAAAAAGCTGTATTTCCATATCTCATATCCTATCAATACCCTCCCATAAGGAGCACTAATGTTAGTTTTTCCTTTTGCCACCAGGGGGAGAATCAAACTTTCTCACAGAGTCATATGTATTTGTCAGACAGGCATTACGGAGGCTGGCAGACCAGGGTTGAGTAAAGCTTTTAGTTACTTCCTACCAGGATAAAAATATCTGCTGGCATGAATTCACGAGAGAAGGCTGTACGAACCACTTTTGTATACAAGGTCCTTTTAAGCTTTTTTATTCCAAATACTGCAGCAACAGCTATTTTTGATCCTGGGAGTCAAGAGATGACAAAGTTAACTATCTCTGGGTCTTCTTGCTTTCTTTACATTTAAGATGAGGCATTAGGAATAAGACAAGTAAAATTAATGTTACATAAGACAGAAATGTACATTTGGCTCCCTTTAGCTTCCTCAAACCTAGTATTAAAAGATGATAACAATGATGACAATGGTGGTGATGATGGTGTTGGTGATTGTAATGTCATTGGTCATGGTAGAGATGGTGGTAATGATGATAAAGATGACTTTATAATTTTGTCTATCACTGCAACTTTTTTACAATGAGTGTGTGTTATATATAAAATAATGCAGCTTTGTCATCTTAGAAAAAATACAAGGTGTAGCTCCCCCAAAATATACCCAGAATAAATATCAGCTGCATGTCTGAGTCTGAAATATGTGTGCACGTATTGATTAAACTGTTTACTAAATCACTACAGAGTCACTGAATTTTCACCCAAACAAATAAAAGTACCAAGGAAACCACCACCACCACCACCACCAACAACAACAACAACAAAATACAAATAAAAATTCACCTGTAATGAAAGTCAGAAACAATGGGGTCAAAGCAGCTTATACTAACATCAAGTTTCGCTTGACTATGTCTGTTAGAAATTTACCTCGATGTAGAAGTGGATATGGCATCTCTAGTCATATTTTTAGTGATAATAATTATTTGGTGGATGGATACACGAACTCCACATTACTTATTAGACACATTATTTCTTTTTTGCTAAAACAACTTTGGGGCTTAAGCCAAAGCCTTCCCTACATAAATGACATCAATCAGATTGGCATTTACCAGAACATTCCAAAATCAATAAGGCGTGTATTTTTAAGAGCCTTTTTTGCTATCTTTAGATCAGCAAATGAAAGCGTCCTGAAGAACCAGGACTGGGAGTTCCACAAATAAACAGCATGCTTCATGGTTCCTTGTGGAGAAAAATCTGGAAACTCTCAAGGGGGTTTTATTGCTGATTTGAAGTGACTTGATGAAACTCAGGATCCCAAGTGAGGGAAATCCTTTGATAGTAAGAGTTTAACTAATATCTTCTTAGAGTGAATTCTAAAATTAAGAGTTAGGTCTAAGATCGAGTCAAAAAAGATTGTAAGAGAGACTGCCTTCTTGAGATATGTCCCCTTCTCTCTCCCATCATTTTTCCTATAAAACAACCCAGAATGAGGACAAAACTCACTAAAATAACATTTATGTGGGTTTTATTTTTGAGCTTTGGTCTGTGGTCCCTGCCATTGGTGGCTGTACTGTTCTGATCTCAGTTTCTGCCCCATATCCTAAATCTGTAATCTCAGATACAAATTATCAGCCCATATGAGGACTGAGAGGGTCATCTGCTCATACATTTCTACCACTTCTAAAAAGGCAACAAAATAGCTATTTCCTCTCATTTCAGAGGAAAATTCACTTTCCACTTTAAGTATAAAACTCAGTTGCCTATAACTTATGAAAAAGTAAGCTAAGGAGTGATGACTTTTCAGAAAATATGAGTACTGGAGAATGAATAAATTATCAAACTATAAAAGGAAATAGAGTCTGCTCCTGGAAAAGAGAACAGGGTGTTTCCCCTTGCCTCTTAGCATTAACTAGAAAATAAATAAAGTCTATTCATACAGTTTTCCTGATTCACAGTTGAAATTTGAAAGGAGAGTAAAGGAGTGACAGAATTTTAATGCTTGAAAAAAGCACAAAGAAAACCATATTGGTTTGTAGAACAAAATAATAAGGATAAAAAGTTTCTATAGGATGGACAATGGGGATGCATAAAAACCATGTGAGAGAATTAAGAATTTCAATTTCAGACAAGATCATGGATCCAAGATCCACCTAATACCAATGCTTTTGTAAAACAACCTGATGTGACCCCAGGTAGCCAAGATCTTGTTATCTAAAACTTTCATCTAAAAAGTTAAAGACACAGGGATCCTTGAAAAGTAGGTGATTCCACGTCTTGTGGTAGGAAAAATCAGGATGAGTCCGGAACACTTTGTTGTCACCAAAAATCTTGAATACTTCCAAGGGTGGTGCTACTGGACAAATGGCCAGCTTAATGCAGTTGTCACTTAAGAAAACGTGACAGTTTAAGCAACAACCAAAAATTCTGTGAAAAGTCATGAGAACACATACACTCAAAAACAACAAATAGCAGAATCTGCTCAAGAAAGATGTGCATGACTTCCTCCAGAAATATTAACTGGAAATACTTCACATTGATGAACCCAAACACATGCTTGTCAAATTCAAGTTTTGCTAAATTCCAGTAGGTCAAAGTGGACAATAAAATGTTGCATAGCGTGTTTCAAATTGGGTAGAGAATGCAGAATGCTGGTTGTCAACCTTGGCTACACATGAAAATCACTTGAGAAAATTAAAAAAATATCAATGACTGGGTATTATCCCCAGATTAATTAAATCAGAATCTGGAGGTGGGGCTTGGGTCCTGGTATGTTTGGAAATTTTCCCAGACCATTTTAGTGGAAGTGGAGAATCACTGGCCTAGAATGTAGGATAACCAGTCATCTTGGAGACTTCCCTGGTTTAAGCACTGAAAAGTCCCATGTCCCAGCAAACCCTTCAGTCCTGGACAAACAAGGATGATTGGTCACCCTCTCCAAACAGGCAACAAAAAGTTGTCACAGAAATTTTCAATAAAAATTACATAAGAAAGCACTGTAAAAAAATTAAGTGCAAATGACCATGATTCCCCAGATTGCAAGAAAAGGTTGAAGCTTAGAAATTCTTACTACTGTATAAATGCCTATAGCACAATAAAGGCCCAATGAGGTTGAGGGAGCACAATGGCAAACCCTAATTTTTGGTGTCTTGGTCGAAAATCTCTGACTGAAAACCCCAAATTCACAAATTTGAAGTCGCATTCTCAACCAATAACTGTATCCATCATCTCTGTTTTCTTTATTTGGGTCAGTAACCTTGCAACTCTGAGAGGTATGCTAATACGAATATAAGTCTAAGATTAAGGCTAATTCTATGCTAATAGTGCTGGTGCTAGTACTAATAATAATGACAGTTCTAGCATTAACACTATTATGAATATTAATGATAATGCTGCTACTAATATTAATAGTAATCAGGTACTAGTAGTAATACTGATAAAATACATGGAACAAATGAAGAAATTCATCAAACTTTGGTATTAATACTATTGAGTGTAAAAATAGCTTCTGGAGTCAATATGTTAGGATGTGCAAGTTTTATTTGTTTTTTTTTTTTTTTTTTTGAGGTGTTAGAATTCTTTTGGAGAATCTGACATATTGAACTCATGATTTTAACTAAAATACTTGGAATTTAATGATTTCAGTTTGTAATCTCTGTTTAAACATTTGAGGAAATCTGATTAGTCAAATCTAGAAGTTTAAATTGTGTGAGGAATATTTAGATGCTCAGTAAAAATTTAAGTGTTCGTTTTGAAAGTCTCACTGGTTGGTATTTAAAGGATCAAAAGAAAGGTGTTTTGTTTTCTTTTTAAACATTAATGCAAAATGACAAATTTACAAATAAATTGAAATGTATAAATTGAGCTTAATGGCTTAAAAAGGTGTTTCTAAAAGACTAACTTGATATACTATTACACAAAGTGAGATTCTATGTTAATATTCTTGTACAAGTGAACCCACAAACAAAAGCTAAGGCTTTAAAATATACAAGTGGTGTGATGTTTCTGAAATAGGTGTGGAAGTGTGATCTCAGACAACATAAGAAGACAGCAAAGGCAATTCCTGGAAAATTAGAAGAACAGAAAGGACAGAGCAGTTACAGCGAATTTAGCCTCAAGTTTCAATAAAAAGGCCCAAGGGGCCCAACGCGTTGCTGTGTTGTCGGAAGCTCCCCTGCCAAATCTCTGGAATGAACCTGAGATGCCTTTTTGCAATGACTCAGATACTAGAATTGAAAGAATGTGACGTAAGTTTTAGCAATGGGGCAATTTATGATTTATTTTGGACGAACTATCTGAGGAAACAAGATGAAAGTTGCTGGTGGGGCTTAGCTGAAATGCTCTCAAGCAAGCCAAGGATAAAGATCTTTGCAATATTACTTAGAAGTCCAAAGGTTGCTAGAGAACACGGAGTTCAGGGAGAGGCCAGCAGGTACAGGGCTGGAAGGCAGGTGAGCCTGTCTTGTGGGAAGGGGAGAGGTGAATCTAGACGTGACGAGATGCCTGAGGCCTGGGATGGTTTGCCTGGCCCAGATCCATTGGCCATAATAGGAACCTGGGAGCCCCACAGACATGAGGTGTCACATTTAAATGCTTAGGTGGGGCAAACAGGGCTATAAGAGCATGCACTTTTAAATAAGACTAACCAAACACACAGGTCTGAAGTTATAAAGTACAGAAAATTTACTTTCCCAGCATCTTGAAACACACTTAATTCACAAAATGTGAGCATGTCATCTAAGGATGGAAACATGAATAAGAAAGAGCACAGAGAAAAGGAAAAATTAAACTATAAATGGCAGTAAGAAAAAAGAAATAGAGGCAAGTTGTGGTGGGAAACAGACAGGAATTGTGGAAAATGATTTGCTGACAAAAGAAGAAATACCTGCTTAAAAACGATAATTGTTTTTAAGGTGGAATGAAGTTAACAGTCGAAAGGAAGGCAGCAGTTGAAGAAAGCTCATGGATTAAGTAGACTTATCCAGCAATTTACATGCAAGTCCAGGACTGAACAAAGGAAAAACACTTGGAAAAAAAGCATTTGGTTAAAATAATAACAAGTGATAGGCAGAAGAGTTTGATCAGAATGTTACAGACAGGAAGAAAGCAGGCTATAGGGAAATATGGGAAAGTGATCAGTGAAGGAGAAAGGCAGCACAGCACTATCTACTTACATCAGTGTGTGTCAACCCTGACTGCACTCTAGAGTCCTCTGGAGAGCTCTACAAACTACCTATGCTCCAACCTCGACAATTGAGCTGGAATCTCTGGGGTTTGGGGATTGGATATGAAGTTTCTAAAGCTCCTAGGTGATCCCAATTTGCAACTAGGGCTGAGACCAACTGCTTTGCCTACAGAGAGTAAATGTCAGGTCCCATCTCTCTAAATTATCAGGCCCAACAGCCACTTGCACCTGAAGCACTCCATTAATTGCAGCCAAAGTCATTTCCTTGTTTGAACTTGGCAGGTAAACGACTAGAGTTTTCACTTGGCTTAAGGAGATTTAAAATTCAGAAGGAAAAAAGAGGAAATTTTTCTCAACTAAACTCAGAAAAGGAAGTGGGGAAATATGTTTTCGTGGCTTGTAAAGTATCAATTATTTTACATATTTGGAACCATCTTTAAATAGAAATCCAATAACATCATTGGTTTTCACACAGATAACAATTCACCTAGCTACAAAATAAAGGCTAGCAACACTGAGATAAGAATGTCCTATTTAGATCACAAAGCTATCTACAGACTCTTTTTCCGTTTTCATCTCTATTGATCAATGGTTTTCAACTGAGGACAGTTTTGCCCCCTCAGGGGACATTTGGCAAAGCTCAGACATTTTTGATTATCATGATTGGCAGCTTGTTATTGGAATCTACTGGGGATCAACCGGAGACACTGCTAAACACCCTACAATGCACTAGAAATCCCTTAAAAATTTATCCAGGCCAAAATATCAGTGTGCTGAGGCAGAGAGATACTGCTCTAGACAGTAAGGTTAACATTTCTGCAAATCATAGCTAATACTCTCTATAATAACTCTCTATTGATACTCTCTACTAATAACTGCCTTTCAACCAAAACACAAAATAAGTTTCAACATGCACCAATTATATGCTGAGTTAAAGAAAAACAAAAAAGCCTCTTACAGAAAATCAAAGCACTAATAAAATTATCTTGTGGGTTTACCACAATGAGAGATCAAGGACTGGAGAGTTAGAATGTTGGCCAACCAAGTGAAGTTGCTAAAGAAAAAAACAGATTTCAAATTATTTTGATTGTTGGAGTTGAGTTTACAATCAGACAAATTGGGAGTCCTCTAAATGAAGACATCTGAGCATGTATTATCATAATATTTAATAAATTATGCTTAAAATATCTATGTTTACTACATTTTACATGTCCTAAATCATGCATTTGTAGGATAAAAAAGGCTTTTTAAGCTATACATTTATATTCATTTCTTCCAAGTCACTTGGTAAATTTACTCACTTCATGAAAATCAAAACAGAGGTGGGATAGGAAGGTGTTTTTCAGAATTGCAATGCAAATAAACAGTGAGAAATAATATCACCCCCAAACATGAGAAAGTCAGTGTAGTTAGAGCTGGAGAAAGTGTCTTACCTGGTTTAGAAAGACAAGGAAAACTTATCATTCATTCCAGTCTCTGATCTGTGATAACAGTAATGTTAACTACTAGTCTAGCTCTAATGGGAACTAGAAGACTATTTTAGAGAAAGATTTACACATTAATATTATTCATTATAAGCCAGAAAACATTAAAACATGACTGGTACTCTCAAGCAATTTAAATAATTGATGAACCCCATTTCCACGTGCTTGATAGTCATCAATGATTCGGAGAGTGTGAGTGAGAACAATCAAGTCAGTGCTCTTCACGTTTGGCTGTACGTTCTCATCAGTTGGAGATTACAAGCTTTTTCTTTCTTAAAATAATGCCTAGGCTTCTTCCCAGACCACATAAATCAGAAACTCTAGGAGTGAGGCTTGATCTTTGGTACAGTATTGTATAGCACATCTCAAACTTTAATGTTCATGTAGATTGCCTAGGGATGTTTGTAAAATGCAGATTCTAACTGAGTGAGTCTGGGGTGTGCCTGAGATTCTGCATTTTGCACTATCAAAAGTGCTGTTCTAAGGACCACACTTGGAATAGTGAGGTGTCAAAAGCTTCCTGGTTAATTCTAATGTGCTGCCAGCATTGAGAACCGTCTATGACTAAGCTTCTAGTTTTAAGTTGGGTGTTAGGTGGGCACAGAAGTATAATAGAAAAAGAAGCATTCCTCAAATAAGGAATTGCTGAATCACTGTCATGCAATCCACATATCGTTGGCTTACGTTTCGCAAGAAAAAATGGGTCGGATTTCTAATGGGAAGAAATTCCACTGTAGACCAAAACTAGTGCAGTTACTCCTCTGGAAGGACAGCCCATTTGATGTTATCTTATATTAATACAGGTAACTTACCCCTTAGCTTTTGCTGTTCCTTTTCTGGAAGGCTTTCCGCAGAGTTCTGCATGGCTGTTTCCTACTCATCCTTCCGGTCTCCTCCTATCACCCCCAACCCCACCCCATCACTCTAATTTCCTTATCCTGGGTTTTTCAACAGCTGTTTATCACGAGTTAATTAATCAATAACAATAAATGACCAGTGAGCCCAAAGAAACCCACAACCATTCCCACGCCCTGCTGAAACCGGCATGAAGCCTGACTATTGGTCAGTACAGGGGTCTTGGGAGAGAGAAATCCTAAAAGGAAGAAAAATAATGTATGATCTTAAAAAATCACTCTGGCTGGCATTTTGGAGAAGTCTTTAAATTTATGGCTTTATCTCATATTGATTGTCTCATTTGAGGCCTAGGAAAAACTCACAGGGTGGGAATTTTCCCCATTCTCACGGTAGGAAAACTGAGTTTTTGAGATGCCACAGAGCACAAAAGTCATAGAAGGAAGAATTGAAGGCAGGCCTCTGAATTCAAAATCTAAGGTCTTTCTGCTTATCCTAGCTGACTTCTTTATTTTTACAACACACTCTTAAGAACCAAGTACCAAGTCCTAAAACTGTACGTATATTTAAACATGATATTAAGTAAATTTAACCCACCAGCATCTAAAATAAGAGCTACAAGTCTAGTCACATTGGTGTGTTTGTCCCAACCGTGCACCCTACTTTCTCCTTGTGATTTTTAATGGGGGCCCTTTCCATTTACTAAATTAAAAGCACTAAGGATATCCTGAAAAAAACACTATCCAGTTAACGAAATAGTTAGTTACTTGGTATTACTGAGTATTTATAAAGCAGTATGATTTTCTTATTTAAAGGAAATAGAAGTTTTAATTTTTATACCAAGATTGTAAAAGGTGACTAACAGTGATCTAAGAAAGTATATGATAATGTTTACAGATCTATTAAAGAACAATTTAAGGTTTTAGTTTTTAATTTTTCCTATTAAAAAATACATTTAAAAAAAAGTAAAACCCAAAAATAGCAGAAATATACTGTGAAAAGAACAAATCCCCTATAGCTCCACCCCCTAGAGAAAGACATTGTAAATAATAATAATATGATAACTAATATTTATTGAGTGTACTAAAGGCCACATTGCTGTTAATTTTTAAATTTTGTCTATGGATATAAGAAAATATATGCATAGACATTATATGTTATTAATATAACTTGGATCATATTACATTATTTGTTCTATTCTGTTGTGATACCCTAGCAAATGGTGGTATTTATCTGTATATAACAGAATCATCAGTCATGATCATGTTTACATCTAGTAACATCTGTTGTACTAAGCACTGTGTTCAATGCATTACCTGACTTATTTAATTCTGTCAACGATTCTCTGATGTAGGGTATAGTATTATTTCATAATCTAGGAAATTAAGTATTGGAGATATTTAATAGCTTATTTTAGGTCATGGCTTTGAGAGGCAGAGCTAGGATTTCCACAGATAGCTGTCTCAGTCAAAAGCCTGAATTCTTATCAATAGTATTTTAAACTTGTTTTAATGCTGAGAAAAATACTTTTTAAATATAGACAAACATTAACATTAAAAAAAGCATCTTTATAACTGCTGGAATATGTTTGCAATTTAGTAGTAATTCCAGAAAGTCTGCTTGGTAGTAACTGAACTCAAGTATCAAGCTCATTTAGACCCTCATAAATAGCTTCAAGTTTCTTCAGAAGGTAGGGTGAGTAGTTGATCTAGAGGGTGTCAAAATGATAAGCATTACGTGCTGAAAATGGACTTCCTGTATAATGCAAGGGGTCTACCTTTCCATTCTTAATGTAAATTTGAGCCAAAATAAATATGCACTCACAAATAAGTGGATGAGTGTTATTTCTCCTACACCAACCTCACATGTACTCTGAATCTTAGTGTAAAGTTTTGCATTTACCTGCCACAACAAGAATGAGCCTCAAAGACATGATACTGAGTGAATTAAGTCAATCACAAAAGACCACATGTCATATTGTATGGTTCCATTCATATGAAATGTCCACAGAAGGCAAATCTTTCCAAATAGAAAGTAGATTCGTGGGTTCCTGGGGCTGGGGGTGGGAACAGGGAATGACTGCAAATGGGCATGATCAATTTCATTGGGATGATGGAAATACTCTACAACAGATTGTGGGAATATTGCACAACTCCACAAATTTATTTAAAAACTACTGAATTGTATACTTATACTGAGTAAATTTTATTATGTAAAATTACTACTTCAATAAAGTTATTTTATTTATTTTTATGTTTATTTTCGAGACAGAGTCTCACTCTGTCTCTAGGCTGGAGTGCAGTCGTGCAATCTTGGCTCAGTGCAACCTCCAACTCCCTTACTCAAGCGATTCTCCTGCCTCAGCCTCTCGAGTAGCTGGGACTACAGGCAGACACCACCATGCCCAGCTAATGTTTTTTGTATTTTTAGTAGAGACGGAGTTTCACCATGATGGCAGGATGGTCTCGACAACCTGATGTCGTGATCCACCCGCCTCGTTCTCCCAAAGTGCTAGGATTACAGGCATAAACCACCATGCCTGGCCATCCATAAAGTTATTTTAAAAGTACATATCAATAAGAGAACCAGAAAGTACTTACTTGCAAGTGAAGGATTAAAATCAATCTTATACATTCAAAATAAAAAACATTATATTGTATCATTTTCCTTCCTAGGTCACCCATTTAGAAAAATTACAATATAATGAATGAGAATAAACATAATTTTTTGTTACTACCTATTCAGGATTCACAGTGATCTGACCAAGCATCCTTCTGCAGCTAATATAGAAATGGCCCACTGATCTAGATAGACACCAGACTTCTAAGAAATTCAACTTTCTAAAATCATAAGCCAAAAAGCCATCTGAACAACTGTCAGAACTGGCTACATAATTTATGGGGCTCTGATCAAAATGAAAATGAAGGACCTCTTGCTCAGAAGACCAATAATTTTTAAATGATGACAGCAGAGCATTAGCCATGCTGTCCTTCTGAGCATGGGTCCTGTGTGACCAAACAGGTAGGATACTCATAAAGCTGTCCCTGGCAATCAAACTAGTTGCCACAAAAGCTCTGGACTAAGGTCATGGATTTTATTCAAGAGCTTTATTCTGTAATAGAAGTCCTCTAACTCTCACTTTATTCTATATGCACATTTATGGACTTGGTTACCTCATCTGATGGACTAAGGACAATCAAAATCAACACGTAAGAACTGAGTGGAAAATTTCAAAAGGAAGAAGCCCTCTTCTGAAGGGAAAAGTGAAGAAACACTAAGAAGTGAACCCAGCTATATGAATTGTAATAATGAGGCCAGGAAAGAGTAACTTTTTCTATTACACCTTGTTTGCAAGGACATCTAATACATTTTAGAAAATATTCATCAAAAAAAAAAAAAAAAAAAAAGGACTCAATGGGGCAGCAGTGTGCTGATAAAACATTTAACAACTGGCTGTCTGGGGGAAAGCTCTGATTTGCAGCATTTGTCAATTTCCATGATATAAATACTCATTGTGACAGATTCCAGGTACCAAGGTGAGAATGCAGGACATGTAATTAGGAAGAGATGCACACAATTGGTTGTCCTGCCAATGTAAGCCAGCTCCAGCATACTGCTGAAATGGGGAAAACATTAGGTGCTACCAGCAGTGAAAATGTAAGTCAGGCCTGGGGCACAAGAGGATAAATAAAATTCAGTTCTGTTCCTTATAAAACATTTTGTTCCAAGGGTTAGCAAAGAGAGAAGGTGACTGTTGCTATTTGTTAAAATAGGATACTAATTCCAATGGCAAAATTATCTTGGATAATAAAAAATTGACTACATAACTATTTCCCTTGTCATTTTTCTTCCAAAAATAATTATATCTGAATAATTTCACAGTTAAAAATTGTATGCCTAAAGAGCAACCAATTGTAAAAACAACTGAAATTATGCTAGTGATACAGCTTTAAAAAAATAGTAATATTTGTTTTTAAAAAGGAGAGCATGGCCAAGTAAAAATATTTCCTATTTTATGTTCCAATGGTTTAACCTATGAATCACCCTCTAGGAGTACTATCATACCAGAGATATGCAACTCTTAGTCTTTACAGCAAAAGCATAAGTCTTCGCTAACAGTTTTAGTTGCCCCCAATAGAAAGGAGAGTGTGATGTTAAAATGTAAACATTTCAAAACACCATAGGCTATGTTGAGAATTCATAATTCAAAAGACCTCTCCCAACCTCAGGAACACTTTAAAATTTCTTCAGAGTCAAGCAGTCAACCAAATTCTGGCTCAGGGCATGATACCATAGAAGACATTTCCCTGATGGTCTCTTAGGTGGCAGCCATATTACTCATCCAGCATGCCTGGCATTTCCTAAATCCCTTTTGAATTGCCCTTCTAACACCCAGAAGCATCAAAGAGAGATCTGGGGATGACTACCCCCTCTTACTGTAGCCACTTTCTCCTCCAAAGAGGATAGGGGTTAAAGTTATCTTTTTAAAATTATCTAATAAAACTGTAGTTGATCAACTTACTTTTTTTCAAGGTATTTACAGAGTGCTTATTACATCCAAGCGCTGTTCTAAGATTCATAATTTTGTTATGTTTCTTAGGTATCAGTCCAATTCTGACAGTGCTTGGAAGGCAAGGTAATATACTGTACACATGGAAGCCTCTTTAAAAAAAAGTTCTGGAACGAATGCCAAGATAAGAGATACTGACATACATTAGGGAAGCCTATATGACTGATTATTTTCATTATCTCTGTTTAAGATAAGCTTGGTCTTTAAAAAAAAATCCCAGAACCTATATGGACATTATCAGTTTTAATCTAGCATCTTTTTTGCCATTATAACTTTCTAGTGTGAGCATATAGAATGTCCTACTTAATTAGAGATCCTCTATGCATGGACACCTAGAGATTTGACAACACTCATTATTTTGGTCCATTAAAACATACATACACACAGACACACACACATGTGCACACACACCCTAAATGAGATCCATCTTTGGGAATCCAAGTAGATGAGTATAGGTTTCCCATTCTTGGAAGTAGATGATATCATTACTAGCAACTGCTGTGAGATGCTCCTGCCTGCAAGAACTCTGACAAGAAACTCCTTTTGATGAAAGTTTCCCCGAGAGCATAAAGGTCAGAATCAGGTTGCAAAGCTGTGGACATGTCAGGGTCTTCAGATCTCTCTTCCACGAGCCAGCCTTACCATCTGGAGATAGATGGACATTACTGATCTTTCAATATTCTCTTCACCAAGAAGAAAGAATAATAATTTCCAAGAATATTAGTAGCACTGTACTTCCTGAAAGTCTGAGAAGAATTGTTATCCAAGCCATGGAAGCACATAGGAAAGGGTAGCCTGCAAGGGGCTAAGCATTTATGTGCATGTATAATTTATGCATATATATGTTTATGTATACCACAGATAGAATAACTATAAATAATATGAAAATGTAATATAATATATATGATCTATAATGTATGGTATAGATAATCCATTATATAGACCATAGAAAAGGTAGGTGACAATGCATATTTTATTTCTCACACTTAATTTCATTGCTCTCCTAAGCTGTATGAAAAAATCCTGCAATCTTGGCATGTTGGCTCATGCCTGTTTTCCTAGAATTTTGGGAGGCTGAAGTGGGCGGATCACTTGCACCCAGAAATTTGAGACCAACCCAGGCAACATGGTGAGACCCCATCTCTACAAAAAATACAAAAAACGGTAGCCAGGTGTAGTGGCACAAATATGTGCTTCTAGGTACTCAGGAGATGGAGGTAGGAGGATCACCTGAATCCAGGGAGGTTGAAGCTGCAGTGAGCCAAGATCACACCACTGCACTCCAGCTTGGGCAACAGAGCGAGACCCTGTCTTAAAACAAAAACAAAAACAAAATGTGCAGCCAAGTTGCCCCTGAAACCTGGAATGATGTCAGACCAGCAGATTCCCCATATTGATATTAACTAAATCACTGCTTTCTTTGAGATAAAAACTAGAGCAGGCACTCTCTACTCTGGGGCAGGTCTACTCTACTTTGGAGCAAGCGCCAAATCTCATGGGCTTACACTACCTGGGTGACCTCACACAAGTTACTGAAACTCTCAGGTTCCTCATCTGTAAAATGTGGATAATAATTGTATGTGTTTCCTAGGGTTGTTATGAAGATTAAAGAAGTATTTGTAAAACTTCTAAACCAGCGCCTGTTAAATAGTAAGGACTGCATAACTGCTTAAAAAATAAGAAAGAAAGAAAGAAAGAAAGAAAGAAAGAAAGAAAGAAAGAAAGAAAGAAAGAAAGAAAGAAAAAAGAAACTGTGGGAATATCTTATGGTTTTCTAATGTTTGCAGAGGCAGTAAGAATTTTACTCACCTATATATAACATGAGCACATAACTCATTCTCAGTTTCTTGATTTTTCTTTAACATAAACAAGCCTCTTTTCAGATTTTAAACAAATCACAAAAGAATTTTTAAGTTATTGTTAAAATTGACATGATTTATAAATTGGAATGAAAGTGCCATTCTCTTCCCTTAAATGCATCAGGTGATCAACAAGTTTTTTCCTGGATACAAGAAATTCCTTTAGGTACTGCTTTGGCATGGCTGGCATAGACATATTTATATTAATAACTCAGATGAAAACAATTTGATACTATTGTTAAGCACAATGTTTTAATTATTATGTTCTTATATAATTGTATCTTTATATAAAACAATGCATTCTTTTCTACAGTTTGCAGTTTGATTTCTTTTATCATTGATGTCATTAGGGAATTCTAAATGTCCTAATTTCTCCAAAACACTGACTAAGAGTTGCAGAAAGACAAACATAAAACCAGATTAACTGCAGGTTAAAACAGCATGTAGATAATTTATTTCTGAATCCAGAAGAATTAAAGTTTTGAAGGTGCTGTGTCTCTCCTTAGCCTAGAATTCCAAGCAGTTTTTATACATGCAAGTCAACAGATTAATTTGTGATGATTCACTGTTTCAAAATAACTTATATGGTACATCCAAAGTTACTGCTAGAAATATTGCTGGCATTGGTTTCTTTATGCACATTTAAACACAAAAAGCCCAACAGAAAAATCAGAGCTTCTACATTTGGACTAAAAAGAGGACACACACAGAGATCTGTTCTTTCTTTAATAGAATGTATTAAATAGTAGACTTGAGTGGTGTTTGTAAGTATAACATTGTGGGAGGGAAACTATATGAAGCAAAGGCTATACTTTGAATAGGCTGTTATTACTGCATCCATCACCCCCAAACAGGCCAGGGGGATGGTACGTGCCTTCCCCACAAAACAGAGCTTCTTAATCAAGGCCTTAGCACTTACTAGTTCCTGTCATGCAATAAGCAATCAAGAAAACACTAGCTTAAATGAAGACCATACAAATGGATCGCCGTCTTAAGTAGCTTACAAACTAATTTGGGAGGTGAGATTAATTTGGGATGTGGGATAATCAATCCTGAAGATAAATAGTGTCATCAAATGCCAAAGAAGATATGGAGACATCTGAATCCTTGTATTAGGTTGGTGCAAAAGTAGTTGCAGTTTTCCATTGCTTTTAATCATCACTGTTACATCACTGGTGGGAATGTAAATGGAGCAGCTACTTTAGAAAACTGTCTGGCAGCTCTTCAAAGTTTAAATACAGAGTTACTATATGACCCAGGAATTCCACTTCTAGCTATATTTCATTTCAAGAGAAACAAAAACACATGTACACACAAAACCTTGCACATGAATGTTCATAGCATTATTCATAATAACTAAAAAGTGGAAATAACCCAAATGTCCATCAGCTGAATGAATAAACAAAATATGGTATATTCATAAAATTAAAGATTATTCAACCATAAAATGAAATCCGTATACATGTACAACATGGATGAGCCTTGAAAACAATATGCTAAGTGAAAGGAGACAGTTACAAAAGACCATATATTGTATGATTCTATTTTTATGAAATATCCAGAAAAGGCAAATCTATGGGGACAGAAAGTAATTAGCAGTTGCCAGAGGTGTTAAAGGAAGTAGAGGGGTGGTTGGCCGCTAATGGGAGCAGCAATTCTTTATGAGGTGATCAGAATGTTCTAGAACATGTGGTGATAAATGCACAATTCTGTGAATATATCTAAAAACTACTAAATTGTACACTTTAAAATAGTAAATTTTATGGTATGTGAACCAGACGTCAATTTCTTAAAACACACAAAAGACGTGTCACTGCAGGAGTTCGCTGGAGAAATATTAATAAAATTTAGAAGATCTTAGAGACTTCCAGGAGGAGGGGATAATTGAGCTAGGTCTTCAGGGATGCATTAGATTTAGGTTTAAGGAGAGAAGGCATTTCATAGGCGATGAAGAAGGTGACAAAGTAAAGTTGGTCATTGTTCTAGTCATGAAAAAAAGAACCAACATATCTTGTAATAATATTGCCAATGAACTTGCACCCTCCCCTGCTAAAAGCATTGTCATTTACCTCTGCTTCGGGTGGAATTCACAGTTCAAAGCAGCCAATATGCAAACAATCTAAGCCTCCATTTTCACAGCTGTGGCTTACCAATTTCTCTTTAAAATACCGACTTTTAGAGTTCTGTCCCACTCGATTACATTGAACGAAATCCAAGATATTCTATCTTTCACCCAGAAATATTTCAGCATTACACTTTTAATGGTTGACATTAACCTTGCATGATCCATCACTGTGTGATACTCATCCTATGACTGTGCCATATTATACTTGACTTTCCCAATATTTGAGGGTCTGAGTTTCAAAAAGGACATCAATGTCAACTTTTAGTCATGTAAATAGAATTGAAAACAATGCTGCTTATCTTGATAAGGTTTCTATAGTTAACTATTAGATATTAGAGGTCAAGTCTCCCCTTGGAATCAGATCCATTCAGGTGACTGTATCATGGTGTTGCATAGCAGAATTGCCATTTAAGAATAACATTCTCGGCACATTCATCCATATTCCAAAAATATTCTGCTTGGCCCTGATCACAGAATCTGAGAAGAAGCTGATCATAGTGAGCACAAAGTTTGGGAGAGATTCCTGCTGAAACACAGCTCTGTAGGACAAAAGAGGAAAAGCATGGGATTCTTGGGATTGGAAGAATATTCAAAAGCAGCTAATCCAGCCTCCTGCCCAATGAACAAATTCCCTCTGGCAATGCTATTAGGTAAGAATCACATTGACTTCAAATAGACACAGCTTTATGTTCAACCAGCTCATGATTGGACAATTTTTATCTAGACAGTCCTCTTAGAATGGCCAAAACCACAAATGATGGAAGACATAATAAACTCTAGAAAAATACATAATATCAAGATCATGTTTCTTACTTAACCTAGGCACTACAGACATTTAGGGCTGGATAATTCTTTGTGGTAGGGGCTATTCTGTGCCCTGTAAGATATTTAGTAGCATCTCTGACCTCTACTCACTTATATGCCCATAGCACCCCTCCCCAAGATGTGGCAAGCAAATATGTAAAAATTTCTCCAGACATTGCCAAATGTCCCTTGGTCAGGGAGCAGGGGTGGGAGAGGGCAAAATTGCCCCCAATTTAGAGCCACAGGACTAGAGGCATTACATGTTAAGAACTACAGGAGGGAGGCTGCGAACTAACAGCCATTCATATGTACAGGATATTAGAACACTTACAGCTTGAACAATAATATACCCTTCATCACCCAAAAGCAAGTTCTTTGACATTACCCAAACTCAGCAAACATTTGTTGACTTAAATAAAACCACATGATTGCATATATTTCCTGTTTTAGAATAAGTCAGTAAAAAGGCTAGTATATATGTTTTTATTACATACATATATACATATAAATAATTAAAAGAGATCTGATAGCATGTTAAATTTTGAAACTCAGTAGGGTTATTATTTAGTCAGGCTTTACTGTGTCCCATTACAGTCCAATAACTTTATGTATAGCATTCTGCTAAATTCTGACTCCATCTCAGAGAGGTAGATCTGCTGACTCAATTATAATATGATAATACCAAGGCTTACAAAGAACTTGCTAGAAATCATCCAGTTAGTAGATACCATTAAGTAGTCAGTAGATGAGACTTGAAACCATGCTTGATTCCAAACACAAACCCAAAGTACAACATTGCAATGAAATTTAGGATCTGATTCCCAAGCTCTTGGCCATAGAAGTATGCTGTACGTAAGTGTCTTAAGTTTGTCTGCTTAGTTTTAAAGAATTACAAATATGAACAATTGAGAACAATTCAAATATGTATCAAGTTTTTTCACCCATTTTGGTTCCACCTTCTTTGAACATTTTCAAAACATAAAAGACCGTAAGTGAGTCAGACTTTGAGCCCATGCCTAATTTAAGCAAGACTTTATATAGCAGATTAATTAACAAAATACAAGATTGCCCTGTTCTATTTCATGTTGTAACAACCCACGCTTTATCGTAGAGGGGTCACCTCCCTTCTAGAATGGCTTTGTCCACAACTATGCTTGTACAGAGAAGTCTACAGATCGCTGGCTCTCTGTGAGTATTAGCTCCAAGAAGCTGCTCTGGTAACACCAAGCCATGCTTGCAATTTAACAATCCCTGTAAGTGGAAGGAAAAAAGAACCTTCTACCCAAATGCCAAATCTAAATGTTTCACAAAGGAGTGATGTTTGAAATATCTATTTCATTTTTGCCTGCCACTCCCCTATTCTCCCAGAGCCCTGTTACATAAAGCATTAGGTGTTCTGGGGAATAATTGAGCATCAGTTGTGGCAGGGTGTAGGAGGATGCCTAGGTTACCTCCATTATCACACACTCTATTTAGGAGGGGGGCAAGTCCTATTTATATAAGCCCAAATGAAGATACACTCTAGCAATTTGGGAGGGTGATCACCAACATAAATAGGTAATTTCACTTGAACACCTTGTACTAAGCACAAATCTGCTTATTGCCTTCATTTTCTTATAAAGGAACAGGTATCATTGAAAACAGTAGTTTGCATTGGCTGCTCAGTATGGGAAAGTCAAGGGGTTGAAATTCAAAGCTAAGTATAATACAGGCAGAGAAGAGCAACTGCATTACTATGCAATGTTAAAACAATACTCAGTATCCTGCCTACCTATTAAGACATCCTGACAATTTTAGCGTGAGAAAAGAACAGCAATCTTGGGGGGCTCAGGGCTGCATGTAGGTATAGGGGAGAATTAGACATAGTTGATGTGAAAACTTCCCCAGTAGGGGACTGAGTCAAATCAGTCATCTTTTGGTTCCTTATTCAGTTCTCTAAAGTCCTGATGTCAAATACTGCAGCCACTAGCCCCAAGTGACTGGAAATGTGGCTTGGCTAGTCAGAAGTAAAATGTTCTGTAAGTGAGAAATACACATAATATTTCAAAGACTTGGCATAAAAATGTACGTATCTCAGTAACTTTTCCATTTTTTGAATAGGAAAATGATAATATTTCAGGTATATTAGGTTCAGATATATTAGGTTAAATAAAATATATTACTGTTTCCTTTTATTTTTAAACGTTTCTAAATGTGGCTATTACAAAATTTAAAATTACATATGTGGTCTGGATTTCATTTCTATTAGACACCCCTAATCAGGCTGAAAATTACTTTAAGGCATAATTTATGTTGAGCTCAAAGGAAGGCGCTTCCATAGAAAAGTGTTGCTTGACTGAGCTTGGCTCCCTATCTCAAAATGTTAACTTCAAATATTCTTCAAAACTGAAGTTTCATTCACTATCTTCTTGGCAAAATCTGTTAGATAAACAAATCTTCTACTCTTTGAAACATGAAAAAAGATGGTTAACAATGTAACTAAATTTTCTTCCTTTACAGACATACTTAAACCATGTTAAAGCAGAGATAAAACAGGCTCTAAGATTGAAATGGGCTCATAATTAGGTGCTAATGTTGAATATCCTGTAATGTTTCAAAAAGACACGTAGATGGAAAAAGGCCAGGTCTGCACAAGGGCACAGAGGAAACGTTGCGTTTATGAATGCAAATGTTACAGATATCCAAATTTCACCAGTCTGTGCCTTCCTATACTTGCTTTTTGGCATCTCCTCTTCATTTTCATTTCTACCACTTAACTGATTCATACCTGGGGCAGAGGCAAAGCTGTCTTCCTCATCTCTCTGATGAGCCTCTCTACTCTTTGCATCTCCTATTGCTAATCTGTCTTGTCCTCCTACCATTGCAAATCATCTCAACTTTTGACTTAAGAGCCGATCAGAGTAGCAAGCAGCCAGGATCAAGGTCATCCTTGCACCAAAGCCTTAAAATCTGATTCTATATAACCCAGCCAAGCAAGAGATTCCAAAGACGAGCATGAGAAACATTAATAATGAAGTAGTCTTCCAATCTATTCACATCAATCCTCAGCCTTTTTAATACAGCATTCAAATTAAAACATGAAATAATCCCTTTGCTTTGCATTTGGTTAATTCATTTAGAAACTATTCCATATAATTAGAACTCAAAGAAAGTATCACTGTCTGCCAACAGGAACCAAATTTTCTCTTCAGTTCATAAGCTTTTTACCACTCAAAACCTCATCTTAAGAAGTTTTGTGTTTGTGGGTGGTGATAAATGTTTTTCTAATCTAGAGCTCAAAGAAAATGTGGTCAAAGGATACTGCTGTGGGTAACCTCAGGAATGAAAAATATCTCCAAAAATATTAAAAATAAAAGAGCAGATCATAGCTCTTAAGTCCCAATATGGTAAATCCTCAGTGACCCTGGATCATGTAGGAATGAGTCATTCCAGATAAGCACACATCCTGGATAGCTCAGGGTTAATATTCTAACTATCTTATTGTAAGAGTTTTATTCCTCTAATGGAGACATTTTCATGTCTTTTAAAACCATTTAACAGTTTGTCATATAAGCATAATTACAAGTGAAAATACAGATCAAATAAAGAGCTGAATGACTCTGTCATGGTATTACCACATGAAACAAATGTCTCCAGGCATTCACACTGACAATCCATTATGACTGTTATATCTTTTCAGTATGGCACCCAGCATCCTGGTAGGTATAATATAATGGGCTGCTGACTGCCCCTCCAGCAAACATTAGAGCAGTTCCTGACTCTACCTTGTCATTGCTGCTCTTCTCCACTGTCAACAGGAAGGGCAAACTGCTATCCCTTTGTTGATTCTCACTTCCACCGCCATGTGGCCATGAGTGCCCACCCTGAGGTCTCAGGTGACCCCAGTGCTGCTGCCACTGTGATCTCTACCACTCTGCTCCTCTTTGCTTTCTCCACACTTAATTCTCAAAATGAGCTTCTCATGCACCTATCACCATTGGGGTGGAATGTCTTTTTCCTTCTATAAGACAAATCGATGAAGGAGGACACTGCTGGGTAAAAACATATCTGTATCCCCAATTCTACTTTTAAGGAGAATTTATTTATTCTTTCTTTTAAAAAAAAATTACTAGTCATTCCTGCAGGTTGGTATTCTAAAAATCAAGCAATTACTGTATTATTATTATATATTCATAAGAAAAAAATGACAATTTAAAAAATTTTAATGGCAAGCTCTGGCATAGAAATTGGAAATCCTTGGTTCTTAGTCTAAACCTTGAATTGATGTGTAATCAATTTCTAGTCAAATAATAAATTTCCACTTCAGTTTTGTTAAGGATTATTATTAAGTCAGTAGCAAAAGAGTAAAGCATGTCATTTCTCTTTGGGAAGATGTATAACAGCTTAACTGAAGGGACCCTGAACATGGTCAGGGTAATCAGCAGACTTGAGTTTACAACCCAACTTCAGCCCTTATTTTTGTGACTTTGAGAAAGTTACTTTGTCTCTACAAGCCACAGTTTCCCCATCTATAAAATGATATAAAGAAACCCCCATTAGAGAATTGTAAGGATTTTTTTGGGGGGTAGGGTCTCACTCTGTTGCCCAGGAGTACAGTGGCGTGATCATGGTTCACTGCAGCCACAGCCTTCCTGGCTCAAGTGATCCTCCCACCTCAGCCTCCTGAGTAGTTGGGCCTAATAAGTATGCCATAATGCCCAGCTAATATTTTAATTTTTTTAGAGACAGAGTCTTGCCGTATTGCCCAAACTAGTCTCTAACTCCTGGGCTCAGGTGATCCTCCTGTCTTTGCCTTCTAAAGTGCTGGGATGGCAGGCGTGAGCCACCATGCCCAGCGAGAGTTGTAAAGATTATAGAGTACTCACATAAGTCATCAAGGAAAACGTTTGACACAGAGTGGGTACTGAAATGGGGGCGGAGATCTTACCCATTGCCGATCCTCTGGCAACAGACTAAAGATGACTACGCTGAGCTTCAGCTAGGAATAGCAATTATCAAATGATTGACAGCATGTAAGAATGCACTTTCAAAGATGATGATCTTTTTTTAAGAGACATTCACAATACTGTTTGGGTTACAGGATTCTGACTGAGCTTGCTATAAAATGCACACACACACACACACACACACACACACATACACCCCACACACTCACACACAATGTAAACACACAAACACATGTCACTGCCATTGGGACTATCAACCAGTTAAATAGATTATGGTACATTTGCCCACAAATATCTGTATAAAAAGCATCCTCGTTTCCTGTGGTTGGCTGTCGTGGTTGCTCCCATCATGTTGGCCCTGATTAATGTGTGTGGGATGTGTGAGTGGGGGTATTGAAATATACTGTATCCCAGTGTCCAGCAAAAGGCCAGACGGTGTTCACATAAATAGTTCAGGTGCATTCTGTTTCGGTTTCCCATGACATAAAATAAACTGTCACCTACAAATTGCAAGTAAACTGAGAAGACTGTTAAGTACGTATATAACGAAGCAACATCTAAATAGAAAACTGGGGAGTTTTTGTTTGTTTTTTTTTTTAAATAAGTAAATGTGCCTAGACAGACTGTTACCTTACAGTGGAATAGATCACTCTCATCTAGCATTGGTTGGTTTTCCTGGTTCATTTTTTCTATAACTACATTATTGAGATATAATTCACATACTTTACAACTCACACATTTAAGGTGTTTGATTCAATGGTTTTTAGTATACACAAAGAGTTGTGCAACTATCACCACAACCAATTTTAGACTATTTTTATCACCTCTAAAAGAAACACCATACTCATTAGCAGTCACTCGGCATTTTGCCCGCTTCCCAGCCACAGGGAACCATCAATCTACATTCCATCTCCATGGATTTGCCTATTCTGGATATTTCATGTAACTGGAACCACAGAATATGTGATCTCTTGTGTCCAGCTCAAGAGAGACTTAGTACCATATTTTTAAGGTTCTTCCATGTTAGAGTGTGTGTCAGTACTTCATTCTTTTTCTTATTGAATAATATTTTATTGTATGGATAGACCACATTTTGTTTATCTGTTAATCATGTGATGGATTCTTGGGTTGTTTCCACTCTTTTGCTCTGATGAATAATGCAGGTACATTCATGTATCAGCTTTTGTGTACACACATTTCATTTCTCTTGGGTAGATAACTAGGAATGGAATTGCTGAGTAATATAGTAGGTAACTCTATGCTTAACTTTTTGAGGAACTGACAGGCAGTTTTTCAAAGTGGGGGGGGGGATGGAGACAGCAAACCGCATTGCCATGTATGTACCTATGCAACAATCCTGCATGATCTGCACATGTACCCCAGAATCTAAAGTACTATATATACATAAACAAAGTGGCTGCAGCATTTTACATTCCCACCAGTAGTTTATGAGGGTTCTAATTTTTCCACATCCTCACCAACACTTATTCTCTGTATTTTTTATTATGACTATTGTGGTGGGTATAAAGTGGTATTTCCTCGTGGTTTTGATTCCCATATCCCTGATTGCTAAAGATTTTGAGCATATTTTCATGTTCTTATTGGCTAACCATATGTATGTTTCATAGGTTCGTTGGCCATGTGGAGGTGAATGGGGAGGAGGTGTGGGATGGTATTCAATAGAATTGTGTAGGAATCAAATACAGGAATGATATCCTATAGTCCAGTATGTTTTTCTTTCAGCTGGCACAATGAATGTTCTAAGGACTTTATGAGTAGCTTTTTAATCTTGAGCCTGGAATTTGTGAGCTAACTATAAATCATTTAACCAAACCATGATGAAATGCTATGTGACAAAATTCTGAATGAAGCAGTAAGATTAATAAGTAAAGACAACAAATGACTTCAACACCATAACTTAAAAAAAAACAACAACAAAAATAGAACTATAAGTCTTCTTTCCATTGGTCAAAGCTGTTGTCATTGGCTCCTGGGTCACAGATTGAGACTTCAGCCTGGTTAGTTTGTCAAGCAGAGTTCACTGAAGTGAACGTGTGTATGTGTGGGTGTGTCTGTGTGTGGTGGGGGGTGGGGGGGAAGTGGTATAGAACAGTTTATAATAAAAACCACAACCAGATTCTCAATGCAGACCATGTGGCAAGCATGATATAAGTTTCGTGGGTGAATTACAGTATTGGTTATCCTTGCCACAACTCCACCAGGGTTTGTTTTAAAAGTTGTTGCTGTCAGTGGTGGTTTGCTTGTCTATAACAGAGAAGGGCAACAAAGTTTCTTCCATGTACAGTTGCCTCTTGCTCTGGTTAGTAGCCACGAGCAACTTATAAGCATAAAACTCTCTCCAGTTACAACAGAAGCACCCTCAGTCATAGCTATAATAGACCCAGGAAGGGGAGGTGACTGATGCAGTAGTTACCCAATCAATAGGGGTCTATGAGGAGGCATGATGGAAAAGTTTTCCCAGTATGAATGCTGCTGCCCAAATTGAGAGTTGTAGAAATTGCTGATCAGTGCTGTGAACAGACAGAAGCAGATTTAAAGGTAGTAGGACCACAAAGGAATCATCCATGATTTCTTCCTACCAGAGTTTACAAGATCTCTGAGGGTGGCAATGCTATAGGTATCCTGGCAATAAAGGAGCTCCTATTCTGAGTGTCTAAAAGGCTGTAACACAATTGCATCTCGTCTTTTTTTTTTTTATAATTGAGGAAATTGATCAACACACACACACACACACACACACACACACACACACACACACACACACGCCTTCCAAACCTCACACTACTTAACTGTTTCTATAGCTTTATCTTGCTCCAGTATCCTTACTCTGTGGTCTGTAAGTCTCTGCCATTTTTCTGGACCACCCCACCCAACTCTCCAAAGGTCTGTTCTGCTACTGTTCCCCTTATTCTTTCACTCACTCTGCTACTTTCTTCACTCATTTGCTTGAACCTGCCATGCCTCTTTGTTCCTCAGCATCTTTACACAAACTCTTCCTTGTTTTCTAGAGTGCTTTCCCGATGTTCATCCACCTAATAATCTTCAGCCTGTAGATCTTGGCCTAGGCTTCACTTCTAGATATAATAACTAGGGTCACAGTCACGTAGATTCACAGCCTGTAGGGAAGGGGGTGGGGGTTGTCTCTGGCTTGCACCCCATGATTCATTGGATATCTATGTCAAGTGTTCACTCAGGAGCACAAGCAGGGACCTGTGGCCACACGCCCTCTGGCCTCTCTGAGTCTTGCTGCCAAGTGCCAGGGCTAGAAAACAGTTGAAGTGAAGGACCCCCTGCCACTTCCTCCAAGGTGACACTGTGATAGGAGAGCAGGGGCTGGAATATGGGTAGACTACAGTGGACTATTTTTAAAGAAAAGGATCTGGTTTTAAATTCATAGGTGGTTTTGTGATTTTAAAAGAAGGGCTACAGAAAATAATGTTGTAGATGATCACCATATAACGTGTCTTTTGCTTATTATACAAATAAAAATTATAACTAAAAACACTTCACACTGACTAGGATGGCTGTTATCAAATAGACAAAGCTCAGTGTGGTGGCACATGCCCATAGTCCCAGCTGCTCAAAAGGTTGAGGTTGGAGGATTTCTTGAACCCAGGAGTTCAAGACCAGCCTGGACAACACAGCAAGATGCTGTCTCTAAATACTACTAATACTAAAAATAATAACAACAACAACAAGTACCGGTGAGGATGTGGAGAAACTGGAACGCTTGAACACCATTGTGGGAATATAAAATGATGCAGTCATTTTGGAAAACACCCTGGCAGCTCCTAAAATAGTTAAACATAGAGTTACCATAGTGACCCAGCAATTCCACTCCTAGTATATACCCATGAGAAGTGAAAGCATACATCCACATAAAACATATACACAAAAGTCCATAGCAACATTATTTATAAAAGCAGAAAAACTGAAAGTACCACAAATGTCCATTACCTGATGAATGGGTAAGCAAAGTATGATGTTTCCATACAATTAAATATTATGTGGCGATAAAAAGGAATGAAGTACTAATACATGCTACAACACAGGTGAACCTTGACAACATGCTCAGTGAAAGCAGACAGGCACAAAGAACCACGTATTATATGATTACATTTATGTAAAATGTCAAGAACAGGCAAATTCAGAGACCAGAAGCAAATTAATGGTTGTCAGGGGCTCAGAGTAGCGTTGGTGGAGGAGATACAAAGACAGTGGCTGCTAGTGGCATGGAGTTTCTTTTAGGGGAACAAAAATATTCTAAAATTAGCTAGTGGTGATAGTTGTACAAGTCTGTAAACATACTGAAACCCATTGAATCGTACACTGTAAATAGGTGAATTTTATCATATGTGAGATGTATCTCAATAGAGCTTTTAAACAAATGATGCTATACCTTGAATTTACAGAGCAAGATGTCCCTATATAACTTTGTTTTTCCACGGTTGACCACTTAGCAGGAAGGCCTCTCAAATGAACGAACACATTTCCGGCTCTCACAAGACAGTCTTACTGATTGCTATGAGACTAAAAATCCACCGGAATGGAACCATAGTGTCTGGATAACCTTGATGAGCAACAGAATGATAAATACAAGTTAGAAATTTTTCAAAAAAGAAGGAAGGAAAAGAAGTTAAAGTGGGAATAGGGTGTCACCTCTGTGCTAGGAAAAAAACAAAGAGAAACAACAACAAAATGGGTGAAATGTTGCCTTTAGTAGAGCCTCTTTAAACAAAGGGAATGCTTTTAACAGTCCGAAGCAAATTTCAGTGCCACATAATTAAGGCCAAAATATCCCAAAGTAGGATGAGAAAGATAAGATTATGGCCCTATTGCTGTGACTTCATTATATAGAATATAGATATTGGGCCTGTGCCACTGGCAAACATTATATATATACATATATATATATATATGTATATATACATATATAATATATATAAATATGTATGAAATATATAAACATATATTTATATGTTTACATGTTATATGTTTATGTTTATGATATCATAAACATAAATATATAAAAAATAAATATATTTGTAGGAAGATAATTTTATTTTAGTATAATTTATACAGCATAAAATTTACCCATTTTATGTGTACAATTCAATGATATTTGAGTAAATGTACAAAATTGTGTAACCATAACTATTAATTCAGTTTTGCAACATTTTAATCAAATTATATAGACAGTCCTGGTTGCTGCTCAGATGTGTTTTTGCTTTTGATTTTAGAAAGCTGGGTTTCTTAGAAGTCTGGTCTTGTTCAGTGGGATGTTTACATGCTAACTACAAATGGGTGCTTCGTCAGATCACTGAATCACGAACAACTAGCATAAAAATAAAAAGATGTTTCCCCTCATTTATTACATTTTGAGCTTTCTAAGAGGTGGCCTAGAAAGGAAAAAAATATACCATTACTAATATATTTTAAGTTTGATTCTATAAGATTGATTTTAATCCTTTACTTGCAAATAAGTGCTTTTTGGTTTTCTTATTAATGCATACTCTAAAACAACTTCATTGAGATGTAGTTTACATTCTACAAACTTCACCTGTATATTTACTGAGTTAGGTAACCATCATCATAATCCAATTTTACAACATTTTTGTCACTTCAATAAAACCCCTGGAACTCACTGACAGTCATTCTCCTTTCCCAACCACAGCCCCAGGAAACCACTAATCTATTTTCTGTTTCTATGGATTTCTGGAAGGCATTATACTTTCACACACAGATAGAAAATATATATCAAAAATACATCTATCTTTTAACAAAATCCTAGCTCTGCAGCAGAATATCAGTGTCTGTGATCTTTAAAATTTTTAAGTAATAACTAAAAGTTGCCACAAAGCCTCTGAAGAACAGTCCCTAAAATAACAAATTTCTCCACCATAATATACTATTTTAAAGCTTTTAATAATCAATTAATAGACAGCACTTTGCAATTATGTGACATTTTCCTGATTAAAGCCAAAAGTTATTGATTATACCCTGCTCCACAACTAACCAGCCTCCCACCAAAAACAAAAATCCAAAACACTTTAGAGCACATATTGTTCATTTAATTTGCAGACAAAACTCCTGGTTTCCTTCAAATTTAAATCACAAGCTGAATCACGCAAAGGAAACTTCCAAAAACGACATCCTTTTCTGCAGCTTTTTAGAACTACAGAACTTTTCTAGACATTAAATTCTCTTTAAAGATAACCTGGAATTATGTTAGACTAGTTTAAAAACCACCAGTTTTCATAGCAACATGATAATATTGTGGTCATTTCCAGGTTAATTATAGATCTGTCATTTTAAGGAATAATCACTAATTGAGATCTTTTTATTTAGTTAATGAAGGAACATTATACATCTGCAACAAAATAACCCTTTTCCCCATAATTGCCAATGGAGAGAATTCTTACCATGGTAATTTGGAAGTTACTACCATCGTGTATACATATATCATAGTTCTCAAGAAAATATTTTTCCCAAATTGACTTTTTCTGCTAAAGACAATTTATGAAATTGAGTCATTTCCACATAACTCTCCAGCAGAGCACCATCTGTGAAACTAGATAAATCCTGTTTCAATTTGGGTTTGCCATAAAACACAGCACTCATTTCAAGCCAGTCCAGGGACTTCTGATAGCAACCTTCACAGGCCACAGGTTGCCAGTTTCCAAGTCTAGGATGCTGTGGCTCTCACAAGGGTGCTGACCCAGTTTCTATTTTCAACTGGAATTTCCTCCTCTGGGGTCATTTGATCTCCACCCTCAGAGACATTTTCCTGGTTCTCTGTTTGATGCCCTGACCTAGCCCCTTGCTTCAAAACCAAAAAGAGTTCCAGGTTCATCCTCCTGCACAGTCCAGTGAGACGAATACTCATGGACATTAAGTTTTCAATCTGGTGGGAACCACGGTTTTGTAAGCCTCTGTGAGACCCTCTTAGAAGACACCAAGGTAACATTTACTCAGGAAGCTGCTGAGATCTAAGACCAAGACCTGCAGGAAATGATAGCGGGAGGCCATATTGTACAGCTAAAGCTGTTAAGACGTCTTCATTCAAAGGGTCACAAGAATGTGGAAGAGTCAGCCAAAAGAAACATCACAAAGTATAAGACAGGGCCACATCCTTTGGCACAACATGGGCTGCATTGGCAGGACCCAGAGATGGCTCACCCCCTAGCTCTTGTGGCTGAGCACTCAGCGAGTTACACGGTTTAAAGAACAGGAGACTGGCGTTTTTAGAGTCAGCTCCTGGAGGCCCTTTACATTCTTGCCTCTGAGGGAGTTCTGGATACAGTAATGTAAAAATCTCAAGTACATCCAAAGGAGAACTAGCATTTTAAACCCGTGAGTAAATGACGCTTTTCTGAGTTTAAGTCTCCCTTTTGCACTGGCAAGAATAGCAATGTTTATGAAAATTATTCTGCCTATAATAATTACAAAATAAACCATGAAACAGATACTATTTTTAACCTAAAATTTTTAAAGCATTTGCCATTGATGTAGAGATTGGACAAGGCAAATAGGTTTTAGATACTACACTTGCAGATGCATCTTCTTATTCATGAAGAAGCCTTAGAGTAAAAACTGGATTACTACCCTTTTTAAAGAAATGTTTGCCTTAGTGCTACACACATACCCAGTTCTCCACATATACTGGTGAATCAATGAATGTTCACTGATATTTTACCCTTTTCTGAAGTATTTCCAGCATTCCGCTCCATACCAACAATGTGTGTCTCTTTCTTTTGCCTTCATACTGATGTAACAGTAGACCTATCTACAGTGTCTGTGGTAATTTGAGACATAGATTTAGACTAGTGATAGGCAAACTTTTTCTGTAAAGGGCCAGAGAGTAAACATTTTAGGCTTTGCAAGCCATGCAGTCCATTGCAACCAACCACTCAACTCTGCTATCATAGTATAAAAACAGTCAAAGACAGTATATCAACAAATGCCCATGGCCGTGTTCCAATAAAACTTTATTTTTGAACACTAAAATCTGTATTTCACAAAATCTTTGCATGACATAAAATATTATTCTTTTGGTATTTTTTCAACCATCTGAAACGTGAAACTGATTTTTAGTTCATAGGAAATGCAAAAGCAGGCAGTGGTCTGGATTTAGCCTATGTGCCATAATTTCTTGACCCCTGATTTAAGAACTGAGCTACTGTAATGTAGCAGACAGTCTACTAGTTATGATCATGTCCAGAGCAAACTAGAAAAAAAAAAAAAAAAAACAGGGCTTGGCAACTGTCCAATCTAGTTGACGTAATAGAAGAAGATACAGTAGATGTTCAAACTTCAAAGAGACGAGATTGTGTGTGTACATTAAGTGTACTGCTTTTGATGTAGTTTATCCATTTACATGTCAAAATTGATCAAATTAACAATCTAATTGCCAAACGTTGCCTCTGGTGTGTTTGACCTAAAGGACTAATGTATTTTTCTTCCATTTGTAAATCACCTCATCCTTAATTTCTTCTAGGTTTTGAAACAGTACCTAAATTCAGAAATCCTTTAAAAGTAACACTAGTAAATAGAAGCAGATAAAAATCTCCAGGGAGATGTTGGTCAAGGATACAAAATTTTAGTTAGACAGGAGGAGTAAGTTCACATTCCTTGTTCAATGTCGTGACTATAGTTAATAACAATGTATTGTATATTTGAAAACTGCTAAGACAATAGATTTTAAGCGTTCTCACCACAAAAAAATAAGTGTGTGAAGTAATGCATGTGTTGATTATCTCAATTTAGCCACTCTGCAATGCATACGTATTTCAAAAATCACATTGTACATCATATATTTAATTTTTAATTATCAATTTAAAATAAATTTTAAAAAGTCTCCAGGGAGGTGATTCTGAATGGTTTCTTTTTGATAGTTTGAGGAACCAGAGCTGCTACACACAAGAAAACAGGAACGACTGTGGCAATTCTGTTTAAATGTTAATATCATTCAGTCTATTTCTGTATTCTCTTAATGTCTACTCAGTCTATATCCAATCACTGTGGATTTATGGGAACTGTTATCAGTGAGAGAACATCGAAACCCTGCCTTTGTCATTTAATTGGGTCATGATGACATAGATATTAACATCGATGACAGAAAGAACTCGCTGACAAAATAGAAAAAGAAAATCAGGATAGATTTATACCTTCTTAAAAATATCAGTATTCTCAGGAGAATTTGATTAGACACTTCGGTAAAGTGAATCAATTCCCCCATGTCTTCATCCCTCATTGCTTCCCATCCTTACCCAGCCCCATCATGGAAGGAGTGCATTTCCCCACACACTGAAGTTAGGCTTTGACATATGGCTTGCCACGGTCAGTGGCAGGTGGGTGGAGAAAACAGTATGTCAAATTTCCGCCTATGTCTCAAGAGTCTTCACTTGATCCCACTTGCCATCCTGTGCCTTTGTCATTGCTGAACTTCTTTGGGTAGATGCTGCCAGCCTGGGCCCCAGAATAGATACACGTAGAACAGAACTGACAGAAGAACCACGCCCTCTGGGGCTGACAATTTGACTTCTGGTTAAACAGCTGAGCTCTGCCTAGGTAAGCCAACCCCAGCTGACCCACAAATCCAAAAGGATCCATGACAGTTGTTTTATACCACTGAATGTTAAAGTAGTTTGTTACATAGCATTAGTGTGGTGATAGCTGGCTGATAAAAACACACTTCTACATTTTAGACAACACAGATATAAAGTAAAGCACCATTCTGTGTGTCTGTGTGCATATATGTATGCATGCTAGGAGTTTGCTATTTCATTCCTTTCTAATGATACCTTAAATAAAAATGTCCCCTCCTGCACCTGCAGTAGTACAGAAACATGCTGGAAGGCCCCATTCTCAAATCCAGGTTCCTCTTAGACTCACTACAAGAGCCTTTGATGCTTTATAGATATTTGCAATGGGTGATATGAAGTATGCATGGTAATGGTGACATTACCTGCCTAGTTATAATGCATTAAATTGCATTAAAAGCAATGGTTGGGCTCAGTATGTCTACATTTAAAAAATGTTCTTTTCTAATAAATATCAAGTCATAATCATATGGTGAAACTGAAATATGTGAAGTATCTAGTAAGATTGGGTATGTTTGCAGAATCAGACAGCATCAGCAGTTTGGACACCTTTTTTAAAATAGTGAGAAACAAATAAATGCAGGAAGTCTTTCTAACTGTGCCCCGATGATAAGGTTTCCCTCTGCAGCAATCCTGAACAAAAACAGCTATTAAGAATTTTTTGAACCAGTTCATCTTGATAAGGTTCAAACCTTTCCCCAGGAGGGGTCTATAAACTACCACTCCCTTTGAAATGAAAGAATAAAAATGCATGTGTGCCATGAATGCCAAGGTTTACATAACTGTTATGCTGACCAGAGCCCAGCTCGGTCATGGCTACCTCAAATCCATGCAGGATTCGTGTTTATCTTTGTTCATAAATACTTTTGGAAAACTGACAAGGGCACAGTGCCAGCTCTCATGTACCTTTTCCAGGCTGCTGCAAGTTCAATCACGCAGTTGTCGATCCAGAAATGGATGTGCCATTAGAACAGCCATGCAAAGAGAGAGTGTGCCTCATTTACACAGGAGATAAACTGCCATGTTTCAATCAAAAGCAGTTTGCTAGTGAAAACACAGGAGTTGGAATTATAAAATTACCACAACCCTCAACTAAAAATGATGAACAGGATGTTCTTTATTTGCAGATACATATATTTCCTGGCAACAAGGACACGCCAAAATCCTCTCTGATCTCACTATTAATTCACCCTAGCTGCTACACAGAAGAAAACAGGAACGACTATGGCAATTCTGTTTAAATGTTAATATCATTCAGTCTATTTCTATATTCCTTTAATGTCTACTCAGTCTATATCCAATCACTGTGGATTTATGGGAACTGATATCAGTGAGAGAACATCGAAACCCTGCCTTTCTCATTTAATTGGGTCATGATGACATAGATATTGACATCGATGACAGAAAGAACTCGCTGACAAAATAGAAAAAAAGAATCAGGATTAGATTTGTACCTTCTTAAAAATATCAGTATTCTTAGGAGAATTTGATTAAACGGTGTTTATGTTTATGGACTCTTTGGGTATAAATAATCAGTGGAGACAAATGTTTCCACCATGCAGGAAGAACAGGAGAAAGAATTTAAAATGTGTCATCTCATGGAAACAGTTCAGTAGTAGCCCAGATGCATGCTGCGGGCAGGAATAGGGTGGGTGTGAATACAAAGGGGTAGCATGGGGGAGTGCGTTTGTGGTAATGGACCAGCTCTGTATTTTGAATGTAGTAGTGGATATGCCAGTCTGTACAGATAATAAAATTGCACAGAACCACAGGCACACATACATACATGTAAAAAGAATGCGTGTAAAAACCTGGTGAAATGTGAATGGGGTCTATGGTCTAGTTAATAGGATTGTCCCAACATCAGCTTCCTGGTTTCCATATTGTACTATATTTATTCATATAAGCTACTACCATTGAGGGAGGCTGGATAAGGAGTACATGGACCTCTCAGTACTATTGTTGTCAGTTCTTGTAAGTCTTCAGTTATTATAAAATGAAAGGGCTTTAAAAAGTATTACCTCAAAACCATAATCTTAAGCCAATGGCATGTCATCAATCACTCACTGCACAGTGGTTCAAGCATGCAGACTTTGCAGTCAAATTAAGAGACAAGTATTTGAGTCCCAGCCCTACTACATACTAGTTGTGTGGCTCTGAAACAGACATAAAGTCAGTGCTTTGGTTTACTCATCTTTTAAATGAGGATGATAATAGAGCCTAGATCACAGGGTTATTTTAAGGATTAAGTGAGATAATATATGTAGAATAAGAAAGACTCATAGAAAGTATTCAATAAATAGTGGCCATTATTATTATTACTCTAAGTCATACTAAATATTTTCGAGAGCTTTAAATCTCTGATTAATTTCATTGACACTCAAGTACATGCTAAGCATCAGGCACATGCTATTAATGGCCAAGCATTGAGTCACGCACAATATGGTCCCTGGTTCTGGTCTCTGCCCTTTTGGATTTTCTGGTTCTGTTGTGAATATGGTCTCCAAACAAGCAGGATGAATATTATAAAAGTGGGTGCACAGGATACTCAAGGAGGAACTAACTTAAGAATAGAAGGTACTTTCTGAAGTCAAGGTTGAAATGAGAATTTTCTCTCTGCTAAAATTAACTGGGGTGCAGGGTGGTTAAACTGCAGTGCTCAGGTGCAACAATTCCTTGACCAGCAAAGATAAATGAAAATTGCCTTTCAATCAGGCACATGTTAGCCCATTTGCGTTGGCATGCAACTTTAAGGGTTAAAACCCATCAACCAGAAAGGGAGCAAAATCAAATCTTCCTTTTTTATTGTTTGGGAAGTAAATTACATTAGACTATCCTAATGGACTTCGAGGAAAAAAAATCTAATTCTAGTCTATATTAATATATTTACATATTTTGAATTACATTAATAAATACTAATAAATTTACCCCAGGGCACTTTAAAGTATGGAACTTTCCAATATTAAATTAACAACAAAATGTATGTAGAGTATATCACTCTCTACTAAGTGCTTTAATAGGTTTGTGATATAAAAGTCCTTAAAAGCAAGCACACCGTGTATGGAGTTGGCATAGCACCTGAGTAGGTTAAATGTAGTAGTTAAAATAATCCACAGTGTGGAAGAAAGAGACATTTGAAGCAATTTGGGAGTCTTCTGCATACTTAGGAATTTAAGGTCTTTCATAAATAGAAGCTAACTCCAAACAAGACTGAAAATGCTTGTGATGATACTTTGTGTTTGTCAACATCAAAGCTCCAGCCCTCAACAAAAATAGGAAATAAAATGGTCTGCCCTTCTCTGTGCTGGTCTCACTGGATTGGCTGGGCTTGGGGCCAGAAGGAGATGGTGGATAGGGAGACAAAAAGGTCAGAGTATTGACTGTTCCAGTCTGTCCCTGCTTCTCCATATTTTGCCCTTGCTGGAGTCTTCTCTGGGAACATTGCCAAGGTCCCTTCCAGCCAAGGCTGGAAGTCAGTGGGCTCTGGTAACACTTGTCCCTCCCTGGTAACAGCTTCCCAATGTTGCTAATGGCTGGGTGCTTCACCACTCACTGTTGGTTCCCTTAAACCTGTCAACACATTGGCATAGTTCATTCCTCAAATTAAACCTTTTGAGTGACTCATCTGTTTCCTGTTTGGATACTGATCAACACAATGTCCTTGACTGTGAATCAGTAGCTAGTGTAGGAGGATGTCTTAACTTTTGAGATCAAAGTTAAGACCGTGTTTTACATTTTGCCCAGACCTTCAAAATGACATGTTAACACAAATGGAACTGTTGAAAGTCATGACAGAAATGATACTATGTATTATGTTACCATTTTCAAATGCTGCTAGCAAACTTGATGTTCCATTCCCCTGTTAGACTATTATTCCTCTGTGGGTCTAATTAATATGGCATTATCAAGCTAGGAACCTAGAGCAATGTCCAGGGATTTGTGCCTATGTGGAGAGGCACCCACCTGGTACAGAGGTGCTTGGCAAATATGGAGCCCACATGCTCCAAAAGCTGGTGAGATGCTTTTAGCCTCTGTATTGCACTTGGACTGGTTTACACATTTCTTTACCAGATATTTCAGTCAACTGTAGAAGGAGTCATTCAAAAATATGTTAAAAGTTTATTCATCTGTAAATTACTTTGGGCAGTATGGCCATTTTCATGATATTGATTCTTCCTAACCATGAACATGGAATGTTTCTCCATCTGTTTGTGTCCTCTCTTATTTCGTTGAGCAGTGGCTTGTAGTTCTCCTTGAAGAGGTCCTTTATGTTCTTTGTTAGTTGTATTCCTAGGTATTTTATTCTCTTTGTAGCAATTGTGAATGGCAGTTTGTTCTTGATTTGGCTCTCTTTAAGTCTGTTATTGGTGTCTAGGAATGCTTGTGATTTTTGCACATTGATTTTGTATCCTGAGACTTTGCTGAAGTTGCTTATCAGTTTCAGGAGATTTTGGGCTGAGACAATGGGGTCTTCTAGATATATAATCATGTCGTCTGCAAATAGAGACAATTTGACTTCCTCCTTTCCTATTTGAATACCCTTTATTTCTTTTTCTTGCCTGATTGCTCTGGCTAGAACTTCCAGTACTATATTGAATAGGAGTGGTGAGAGAGGGCATCCTTGTCTAGTGCCAGATTTCAAAGGGAATGCTTCCAGTTTTTGCCCATTCAGTATGATATTGGCTGTTGGTTTGTCGCAAATAGTTTTTATTATTTTGAGGTACATTCCGTCAATACCTAGTTTATTGAGGGTTTTTAGCATAAAGTGCTGTTGAATTTTGTCAAAGGCCTTTTCTGCATGAATTAAGAGAATCATGTGGTTTTGTCTTTGGTTCTGTTTATGTAGTGAATCATGCTATCCCCATCAAGCTACCAATGACCTTCTTCACAGAACTAGAAGAAGGAACTAAACTTCATATGGAACTAAAAGAGAGCCCGCATAGCCAAGTCAATTCTAAGCAAAAAGAACAAAGCGGGAGGCATCACAATAACGAACTTCAAACTATACTACAAGGCTGCAGTAATAAAAACAGCATGGTACTAGTACCAAAACAGAGATATAGACCAATGGAACAGAACAGAGGCCTCAGAGGCAACACAACATATCTACAACCATCTGATCCTTGACAAACCTGACAAAAACAAGCAATGGGGAAAGGATTCCCTGTTTAATAAATGGTGTTGGGAAAACTGGCTAGCCATGTGCAGAAAGCAGAAACTGGATTCCTTCCTGACACCTTACACTAAAATTAACTCCAGATGTATTAAAGACTTAAACATAAGACCGAACACCATAAAAACCCTAGAAGAAAATCTAGGCAAAACCATTCAGGACATAGGCATAGGCAAGGACTTCATGACCAAAACATCAAAAGCATTGGCAACAAAAGCCAAAATAGACAAACGGGACCTAATCAAACTCCACAGCTTCTGCACGGCAAAAGAAACAGTCATTAGAGTGAATCGGCAACCAACAGAATGGGAAAAAAATTTTTGCAGCCTACCCATCTGACAAAGTGCTGATATCCAGAATTTACAAAAAACTAAAACAGGTTTACAAGAAAAAAACAAACAAGCTTATTCAAAAGTGAGTGAAGGATATGAACAGACACTTTACAAAAGAAGACATACATGAGGCCAACAAACATAGGAAAAAAAGCTCATCATCACTGCTCATTAGAGAAATGCAAATCAAAACTACATTGAGATACCACCTCACACCAGTTCGAATGGCGATCATTAAAAAATCTAGAGACAACAGATGCTGGAAAGGATGTGGAGAAATAGGAACACTTTTACACTGTTGGTGGGAGTGTAAATTAGTTCAACCATAGTGGAAGACAGTGTCACGATTCCATAAGAACCTAGAAATAGAAATTCCATTTGACCCAGCAATCCCATTATTGGGCATATATTCAAAGGATTATAAATTGTTCTACTATAAGGACACATGCACATGAATGTTCATTGTAGCACTGTTTACAATAGCAAAGACCTGGAACCAACCCAAATGCCCATCGATGATAGACTGGACAGGGAAAATGTGGCACATATACACCATGGAATATTATGCAGCCATCGAAAATGATGAGTTCATGTCCTTTGTAGGGACATGGATGAACCTGGAAACCATCATTCTCAGCAAACTGACACAAGAGCAGAAAATCAAACACCGCATGTTCTCACTTATAGGCGGGTGTTGAACAATGAGAACACATGGACACAGGGAGGGGAGCACTACACACTGGGGTCACTTGGGGGGAAATGGGGGAGGGACAGTGGGGGGTGGGGAGTTGGGGAGAGATAGCATGGGGAGAAATGTCAGATATAGGTGAAGGGGAGGAAGGCAGCAAACCACACTGCCATGTGTGTACCTATGCAACAATCTTGCATGTTCTTCACATGTACCCCAAAGCCTAAAATGCAATAAAAAAATAAAATTAAAAAAAAATTTTAGAAAGTTTATTCATCTATACTACTTCTGTTGCTGTTGCCATGACTTTTCCCTAAAGCCACAACTCCAAATTCTTCTAAAGATGTTATCTCAGAAATCTAAATTAGCTGATATCCCAAACATTCATATTTTACTATAAGATTTTTTTTAATGTTAGAAAAGTTCTAAGAATATGACAAATAGCCAAAGAGAAGAGGAAAAAATCCTGGCAGGATTTCATTTCAAAGGGTCATGGCATCTTTTAAGGAAATTGGAAGTGGAAGAGTCCTCAGTAACAGGAACTGTATTTGAATGAAAAAAAATGAGAACACATTTTGTGTATGTTTCCTATATTGAAAAGTACCCCTATTCACATCCAACTAGTCACCACAAAGCTATTGAAAGCAGTATCACATAATGACTGGTGGAAGTCCTTGTTGCATCACTGGATCTATCCTTAAGTTTTTAAGTATTCAGGGTATATTTAAGAATAAACCAGAAAAATTGGTCTTTTGAAAATAAGGTTAGAATGAGAAAATCTGAGAATAGAAGGAACATTAAAAGATATTAAATTAATTAATTGTGTTTGTAAACAGTGGTCTCAGTCCAAAATTTGGCAAGCACCCAAGACCTTTAAATCTATCTCTACCCCTACGTCATCTCAGTACTCACAATCTAAAACAGGCAATGCTAATGAACATTCAGTGACATGGCCAGGCATTAAAAAAGGGCTCTGCAATTCAATGGGAGAATAGGTAGGCTACAAACCCTCCTGCTACTCTGGGCTGCTCAGGAGATTTTGAACACTGATGGGAGTGAGACAGAAATGCTGGAAGCCATGGTTTTCCTCCTCTTACCTTTGGCTTTCCTTTCAGCACCTCTTCCCTTTCCCCCAGAGCAGGCCAGTCTGCGTCATTATCCTCAAGGAGTGGGTACAGAAGCAGGCACTCTAGTTTTTCCACTTTCATACAGATGTGGATCCCACATCCACACACCAAGGCTGCCGAGCACCCCACACGTCCTCATTTGGAGATTATAACTTCTAATTTTAGGCCCATGACTAACACATTTGTTAAACGGGCATTCTGGCTAAATCGGAATAGAGGTGGCAAATTACACAAGGTTATTTGACGTTCATAAATGAAGAAGTTAATTAATGTCTCACATGAGAGAGAAGACAGTAAACATTTTTTAACCCAAGATTAGGAAGGGCATTGGCATTGAGGAGTGAAGAAACAAAAAGTCTAAGATGGTGAGCCTTCTGGAAGGACCACGAACACCCTCTCCAGAGTAATCCCCACACTGTATGAAATACACTGTTCATAACTGTAACTCACAGCCAGGGAACCACAGTCACATTTTCTCACGTCTATCTCTCAAAACCCAGGAAATTATGAATAATGTATTTTAGAAAGTGCCACAGAAAATTGTTCTCAAAAACATTTAAGATTTTGATGTCTACTGAGATGCAATTAAGTCAAGCTTTCTGTATCTCAGTACTATTGACATTTGAGGCTGGACAACTCCTTGTTGGGTTGTGCCGTGCTTTGTAGAATGTTCAGCAACATGTCAGGTCTCTACTTAATAGATGCCAGTAGCAAACTCTACCAGTTATGATAACCCAAAATGCCTCCAGACTTTGCCCAAGGTCCTCTGGTTCAGAACCACTGGTTGATTTTACCTAGAATATGGATACTGAGGGACATATTGCCAGATGACATTATATAGAGGAAGTATTCCTATACCTGCTGTATTATTAGAGAGTTTGGCTGAAATAAACAGTAGGTGGTAAAACAAAGGACCTCTCTGAAAACTTGTACTAGATTACCTCAGAGTCAGCTGAGGTGAAGTATTGCATTGCACTTTCTGAATCTACTTTGCTGCTGAATCCTAGATTTTGTAGGTGTTGCTTGTGTAGTAAGTGGTTCACTGTGTAAATTAATCCGTGGTTGCCAAACCCAGCTGATATCAGAACCACCTCTAAAGCTTTTTCAAAGGATTGATTCCAAGTGTAGTCCTTAGAGATTCTCACTTAGTAAGAATTCAGTGAAACCCTATAGCTAATTTTTAGTCTCGTCTCTCCCTCTGACATCAGTCATCAAGTAATAAAGGGTTAAATTCGGAAACTCCTAGAGTAACTTAGGGGAAAATACACAGGCAGCCAGATTCATGTTCTCATAAATATTTATTATGTGCCTACTCTGTGCCAGGACCTGCTCTAGGCAGTGGAAAGACAATGGGAAAGGATCACTGGGTCCTTGCCCTGAATAAACTTACACACTAGTCAGAGGAGACAGACAAACAATGAATATACAATATAATGCCAAGTGCTGATGTGAACAATGAAGGCAGTGGCTAGTGTGATATGAACCAGGGTAACTGAGTGGGCTCAGAAACACTTCAGAGAGGAAAGGTGACATTTTTCCTGCAATTTGAAGAATGAAAAAAAAAAAAAAAAAAAAAGATTACCACACAGAGGAAATTCCAAGCAGAAGGGACAGCAAGTACAAAGGCTTGAGGCAGAAAAGGATTGGTGGCATTTGAGGAACGGAAAGGGCACACATGTAGCCAGGCAATAAGCTGGGGGAGGGTGGTAGGAGGCAGAGAAGATCATGTAAGGAGCACTTGGAAGGTCAAAGTTATGGATCAAGTTATTATTCAAAATGTAATGGCAACCAACCAAAAAGCTTAAGCACTGAAATTTCACTATTTAATTACTTTTTAAAAAGACTGCACTGGACATAGGTATAGCCAATCATTCACGGAGATGGGAAAGTCTGAGAATGAAACAGGCGACAGGGAAGTGAGGAATCAAGAACCCAATGAAGACTTTGTATGACTGGACAATCACTTCACAACCAAGTTGAGAGGCAAGTGTGTATGGTTCAGGGTTATCACAATGTGGGGAACAGGAAATGTAAATAACAAAAGTGCATCACCAGAAAGGACTAGGCAAAGGCTGGTAACTGTTTTCAAATGATTGGCAGATATGCCTGCTCTGCAACACCCAACAGAAAAATGATTCTTTATCAGTTAGTAGTGCTATTTAATGAGTGGTTTGAAGGATGGGAGATGTAGCTTCCTAAGATGATGAATCTTCCACACCAAAGATGCCTTGTCCAGGAAAATTTCTGCATGCAACAGAAAAGTAAGCATGCCGGGGTGGGGTGGGAGTAGAAAAGGTATCTACAATTATTAGAGGTGTTAAGATGATATAGTAATCTCTCACTTATTTGTAACTTGAAAAAAATTGCTTTTTTGATGATATAAATGACAAGCAGAGTTAATTAAGAATGGTTTTATAAAAGTAAGTTCTGGGCCATGCCACAGGTCAGTACAAGTTCTCCTGTTTCCTAAGATGTCTACACTGTTAGCACTGATGTATGATAACTGATTCATATCAGCACAGGCCAGCAACGGCATCCAGTTCTGAGTATCTTTAGAATTACCAGAGAGTGTCCTATATTCAATACCACTAAATTATTAAGCAAACTTAATGACTTTAAAGTCTTTGAAAATTGAATGTTCATAGAGAACAAATTTGAAAACTTTCATAGTAAGACTTTAACCATTCTATGTGAAAACAGGTTCTCTGTCAGGGTAAGCAGCTTGGCACTTCTGGTGAGTTCTGAAGGAAGGGGTTAACTGGAACAAGGGCACAGTCAGCATCTGATTACAAAGCTGTGGTCAAAAGCACAGATGGTGTGGTGACTGCACCAAACAGGAAGTGACATCAGCAGCAGAGGAGCTCAGACTAGACCAGTACAAAGGAGGAGAATGAGCAGCTTAGGACCTCAAAAACTAAGTCTCAACTACTAGATTCATGAAGTCATTCAACACATATCTACTGAGCAACCACTGGACTTCCAGCATTCTGCTAGGTGCCTAGGTGACAGCAGGGACAAGACACACACTCCCAGCAAATTTTCAACCTGCCAGCCAGAGACAAATAACTGATGTTGGTCCAGGGATTCCTGATGGTGACCATATAATGGACACTGATTTGCTTTTCTCTGTCCCACTTGAGGGCAAAGACAGGTTGGGGTGCCAAGAGAGAAGAGCTTGAGCCTCCTACAGTCCCCAGTAAGTCACCAGGCCAAGCTTTTAATCCAGATTTTTAAAAATGTCTTTCAGAAAGACATAAAAATATGGCATTGAACTTAATGGATACTTAAATTTTTAGTTTTTGTCTACACTAGTCAAATTAAAGAGCTATTTGGCTATGCAATGTGCCAATACAGATAGTCACAGTAAGTCACTGGAAGTCCAATATTTCGTTGTTGCTTTATTACTGTGGCAACGTGGATCACAGAGGGATGATTATGTTCAACTATCCCAATTATCTAAATGACTCAGAAGAGCACCGCAGGATCAGGGCACCTGGATAAAGCTCTCAGTTCTGTCAACAACGATAGATGTGCCATCTTGAATTCCACTGCTCTGAGCTTAGATGTCTTCAATCAGGAAATAGAAAACCTGCATAAGGCAGCTATTAGATTTGAGACTGAAATTGACCTTGACTGTGTTCAAATGTTTTGCAATCTGAGTAAGACAATAACAAGGACGGCAATATTTATTATTATTATTTGATTATTATATAAACTTCTAGAGTTTTTCTAGAAGTGCTGCCAGAAAAATCATTGATTCATTTATGTCATCCTCATCCTTCATACTCTGTCACCTCTGGATCCCATCCAAACTAAGTCTGATTGGGTTCTATGTTCTAAGCATTTCTCAAATACACCAACTACTCTCAACCTCCTGCCCAGCTGCCATCCAAGGGTCGGTCATCTTCTTGAATTTCTCCCAGGCCCAAATACCAGGATGCACTCTAGCTCCTCCTTATTCTGATCCCATGCCAGGATCATGATAGGGTTTTGAAAATATAACTCCAAAAGGCATAAAGGATGACACCCAGCTAGAAGGATGGAGTCACCGTAAACATGAATGTGAGAAAACTGGGAGGAAATTTTTTGAGGAGAACATTAGCTGCTAACACATATTTTTTTGTGTGTTAAAACAATTTTTTTGTGTGTGTGATGATAAAATAAGAAGACAGTTGTGCTATACTTTGAAAATGTCTGATTATATAAATAGAGGATGCTCTTGTCTACTTAATTGTATTTTGCTCTCTGTGACCATTATGGTCGTTTAAAAAGATGAGTAAGATGTACATAGCAACTCTTAACATTTTCACTATCTAATTGTCTCTTTGGAAAATTGACCAAATAGCTGGAATATAATAGGCATTCAACAAATGTTTGTTGAATGAATCAAATGTGAGCCACTAACCTCTTACATGCAGTCTCACCTTGGACAACTGAAAAAACACTGAAGGAAGAACATTAGATACTTATCCCCAAATTATATTTCAGAGGAGGCAGGAGGTATTAAGCACACATGGAGGGGCATTCATGTTAAGGAAGACAGACCTAAAAAAACCCAAGATCACAGGAAAATGAACAGTGGGACAAAACCATGTTAAGTAAAGTAAGTGGAATATTTGTACTGAAGGGCAAAACAAGCTCTGGAATTATCAAAACCCATATGAGGGATGTAAACAAAAGTGCAGCATTAGAATAGATATTACACCATCAAGATTTATACCAATATGAAAAGCAACAGGTCACACTTAATAAAGAACCTTCTCTGGACACGTGACTGATTCAGAGCTGCTGCTTTATTATCCTAAAGAATGCATAGGAAACTTCAGACAGCCTGGGTGACTTCTTCCAACCTGGAATCCCAATAAATTCCCTCTGGAATATTCTTTTTTATAGTATTAAATCAGAATACACATACATGATGATCTGTACTAAAATAAAGGGCTATTTCATCAGCAGTCTTCAGAGGGGACATTAGCATCAGCTTGATTCTTCAGTTTATGATTTTAGAAGAATGAGACAGCTGAATTAAAATAAAATTTTAAAATATGTTTGTGATGTAGTTACATAATTGAGGCAATAACCATTCATTGAATGAATACATTGATTTTCTTAAATTAAGGAGCACATTCTCACCTTTCCTCCCCCACCCCAACTCTTGTAAATGGAAAAGACCTCAGATTGCGAATCAAAGGGCACCAGCACAGTTAAGAATCTGGAAAAGGTGGAGATGTTGAATGAACACAATGAGCACAGACTCTACCTCCTTCAATGCAAAGCAACCTCTGTCAAAAAATGGTCGCCCTTTAAACCACTTTAAAAGGAAAATCACTGAGTCACTAGTGTGTCCAAAGATAGAACGAGCATTAGTAACTTACAAGTGTCTCATTTGGTGTTTCAAGTCAAGTTAACTATAGAAAAACCAGAGAAAGAGTTGTCACAGGTTTCTGGAACATTTGCCTGGGAAGGTATCTTAACAATTTTCTAATTCAGGCCTTTATTTTTCCAGTGGAGGAAAGTTCAGTAGAAGAGGTGTGCAATTTGCCTAATGGCTCTGCAATTGATCCACGAGCCCCCAGGCGACACCAGGAACCAACTGGAGCAGCTCTGGGATGTCTGAGCCCACCATACCTGTCCACCTCGACTCCTTTCTTCAAAAAAAATCTTGTTTTTTTTCTTTCTGATGTTGGGGACTGAATTTTAGAAGACACAGATTCTAGACAGTTAACTGTCTTTGCCTTATTATACATATTAATGATTCCTGTCACTTTCTGCCTGCTTCTCTCCAATTTTTAAAGTTGGCAGTCATGACATCCAGTCTCAACAGTGCAAATCAATTCAAGGAAAACTCTGTAAATTAGCAAATGGCAGAAGAATTGCAGTGTCCCAACTCAAAACGACACATCTTACAAGTGGAAAATCAATGTCTGAAGACTGGAGTAAAGTAAATCTTCTCCCTGCCCGCTTCCTGGAGGGGGCATTCGAAATCTTCAGAAGTAATAGTCATTCCTCAGAAACAACTTTCCTTTTTTCCTTCTTTCCTTTCTTTTCTCTCTCTCAAAAAACATACTCAATCCAGTATCTGCATTTGGTCGGTTGTTAACCTTGAAATCTTGACACCTTCTTCAAAGAAGGCAAATCCCATGAGTTTTCTATCTGTTGTGTTTCCTGCAATCCCTGCAGCACCTAGCGCAGTCCCTGGCACTTAGTAGGTCCCCAGTAAATCTTTGTATCAAAAGGGAGAACAGAAGCCACTATAAGGGAGGGGGAAGGTGTGACAGAGGAGCCCCTGGTGTTCTCTTGTATTAACGTGCAACATTAATGATAATGTACAATCTTCTGTCCTGCCACAAAGTAGGAGGGAAATGCACTCCCTTTCTAAAGAGTGAAACAGCTGTACCCCAACGCTCTCTGCATTTCTCTAGCAAGTCCACTTGACACAAACTGAGATCGTGAAGCGGCCCTGCCTCCTGTCTAGTCTTATTCCCGTCATCATTTCAACGTATCTGACTAAAGGCTGAATGAGCGACCTAGGCCCAACCCCAGGAACCCCATTTGTCAGCCCTTGATAGCGAGGCGGCGGCGGAGTCTAGTCCCTGTCCCCGATGCAGTGACCATGGCTCTGGGGCAAAGAAATACTGACTCCAGGGTTGGGGCTACCCCATACCTTCTACAGGATTTCGGGAAGAGCCTCTGAGTTAGTGAGCAGGTGGCACTTCGGGGTGACATACCCGGCCACCAGCCACTCCCTCAGCCGTGGACCTGCGGGGAGCCCCGACTACCATCGCCCCCCAGAGTCCCCTCCTGGATCAGCCCAGTGGCGCCCCCTGTGGCCTCTGCACACGTCAGGACACTCACCGCGTAGTGCAGCTGGAGCTTCTCGCCGCGGTACACCGGGTGCCCCATGTCGCCGCCGGGTGGAGTGGCTCGTCTTGGACTCAGCCTGGGGTCACGGTGTCTCTCTGAGTTCCCCCTACTTCACTTCCATCCCAGGGCAGCCCCGGGGGCGCAAGCCCTGCTTCGTGCCTGCTGAGTGCTGTGCAAAGCGCCCTTGGCACAGAGTCCCACTGCGGAGCCGGTGGGGACCTGGAGAAGGCGGTGGTGCGAAGCGGGAGGGGGAAGAGGAGGAGGAGGAGGAGGAGGAGGAGGAGGAGGAGGAGGAGGAGGGGGGACTGGCTGACTCTGATGCAATGGGCGGGCGTTTCATTCCTTCCGCTCCTGGCGGGTCCCTGTGGCAGTCGCGCTGACAGTTGTTGGGGGCTACGGAGGACGAGGAAAGCGCCCACGACAGGTGCTGGGCTGGCCGGCTCTCCGGCCTCCTGCCACCCCACCCTCCCCGGGCCGGTGGAACTCAGGCTGCTGAGGCGGGGACTGCTGAAGCCTTCAATACCAGCGAGAAGGCGAAGTTGGGTTTCCAAGAAAGAGAGACTTTCATTAACTTTGAAGGAGGTGTGGGCCTGACACTGGAAGGAGATTCAGAATCTTTTCCCAGGAGGGCAGAGTTACCCTTTCTAGAAAGCCTTCTGCTGTGACAGTCTCAAATGCGAGGACCCTTGGAGAGGGCAGGAGTGAGAGGAACTAAGTCATGCTGCCCAGGGGAACTGCTGAGGGGACAAGGCTGTGTGGGATGCTGGTCACTCAGGGTGAACCGAGTTCCAGGGGCGCTGGCAGGACACATCTGGTAGGTTCACAATAACCCTTAAAACTGGTCTCTGCTCCGAAATCCCCTCGGGGAAACCTGCACTTTAAGACACCTTTGAGAAGATCACAATGAATTCCCTCCACAGCCTTGACATTCTGTAACTGGCATGCAGCCTCCCACAAGTTGAGCCCAGACAAAGGCAAAGCCTGGGGCCAGAGTGGAGACTCCAGACTCATGAAATCAACCAATGCAAGCCCCAGAGGGTTGGCTACAAAGTGGAAGATGTGTTTGGGGGTAGCTTGTGCCAATTTGTCAGAGTCCCACTGCAGTGATCTGGCTGAATGACTCTCCACCTGCTCTGTGTAAGGGAAGCAGGGAGGAAAATTGGATATGGCCCCGGAGTTTCAGCCCTTAAAATTTACCTGAAGGAACCATCCATTGGCGTGTAATATTTTAAAACAATTCACAGCATAATTTTAATTAGCAGTGGGAATGTGAAGCCAGGGGTGCAAGTGTCCTGGGGAATCTACCATTAGATACTCCCATGATAGTTTATCCACCTGGAAAAGTTTATGGTTCTATCTGCTAAAGCCAATAACAGTCCTACTCTCTGATCCAGCAAATTCCCACCAAAGGGATATACAGAGTACAATAATCTCATCATATACACGAATGTTCATACTGTCTTGAGGCATAATTGCCCCAAATAAAAGCAATCCAAATGTACATCAACTGGTGCATGACAAACCAATTGTAGTCTCGGCACATGACGGAATATTAGTCAGGAATAAAAAGGAAAATGCTACTGATGCATAGAATAAATGGATTAATCTCACAAACATTACATTGAGACAAAGAAATCAGACATAAATGTACATACTGTAAGATTTTACTTATTTTACTTATTTATGCTGCAACTGAAATTCAAATGTTTAAGTGCAATAGGTGAGTGGAATCCATGGTGATAGATGTCATAATAGTGGAAATGGCCTATATCTTGATCTGTACATTTGTATGGCAGCTACTGGAGTACACCCATATGTAAGCATTCACTGAGCAGTATAGTTCAGACTAGTGTAATTTATACCCTTCACTATGTGCATTTTTATACTGCAATACAAAATAAAAATAATTTTAAAATCAATCCCTTGCCAAAAACAGGAACTTCCAAATAGAGTGTTGCCTATCTTATGAGAAAGTCAATTGAACTATTTCCTTTCTTCTGCTTTGTGGTAGAAAAGAGTATGCCCATTCACCTTGGATGACTTCCCTGCTCTGCAACATGTCCAGGCAGAGCTGGAAAAATGACACACTAAAGTTCCCTTTTAACTTTTACTCTGTTCTGCTGCTAAAAGCAACATTTAGAGCAAAGTCATCAAAGACCCTTCGAATAAGACAGAGAAGGAGCTCAAGCTTCACCATCTGGCATCTTTCAGAGAACTGCAGCCAGGGCAGCCTGAGGAGGGTGTGTGTATACAGATGCAATTCAATGGCCTGGACAAGCCCCAGTTTAGGGACTTTCACTCATGTGGTCTATTCCAAAAGATGAACACTCCCGCCTTAGGACTTTTTCTTCTGTCATGCTTGCCTTTAAGGCCCTGAAGCTAAAAATCCCTTTCCCTAAAAACGCTATTCAATATTAATATATTTAAACAATACAAAGTTTATCCCTGGGTCTTTAAAACCTTAACCATAGCCTTTTGATCATTACTCCTGAGTAAGACACCTCTTAAAACTGGGTCATCCTAGATTTTGTTTGTATTCTTTCTTTGAAAAATGTAGTAAGTTACTAAATGACATTCTTGTAAGCCAAAAATACTCCATCATCCCCAAACTGTGTACTTACATTTTAGGAATGACTCCTACCTTCTAGCATTATTTCTTGCTAAAGTGCCACAGCTAAGTTGGAGTAAAATGTTCAAGTGCAATACTGTTGTTTTTTCTCTGTGTTTGACGAGTTTTGTGAGTTTGGGCAAAGCACTTAAAGAAATGATCAGTTCATGCTGCTAGACTCTTAAATCACCTTGGAAGAATCATTCACCCCCTTCAATTCTTAGTCTAACTGTTTAAAGCTCAAAGATCCAGAAGGGATCTAGAAGATCATGCAGAACTCTAAGAAGTCTGTTCAATCTTAAACAATTTGAATTTCACACATTATTCATTATTTCATTTAAATATATTTCAGGGTATATTTTAAACAACACCCTAATTAAAATTTCTTACTTGCATATCTACTTCCAAGTATCTTGACCATGCTATTTGTTCACTTGGTTATTATTCAACAAATATTATTTGACATTTTTTATTTGTATAAATGTATGAGGTACCAGGGTAATTTCATTACATGGATAGATTGTGTAGTGATGAAGGTATCCATCACCAAAAGAATGGAAGAAGGTACACTGTGCCCATTAAGTGATGTACCATCATCCTTCTGAGTATCCATTGTCTATTATTCCACACTTTATATTTTTAAATGCATACTATGCACAGGTATTGTTCTAGGTCAACTAAACTGTATATTGACATGACATGTAGTTTCAAAATGCACATTTGATCCTTTGGGGTGATGGAGGGAGATAAAAAGGGAGCAAGAAAGGCATACAACCTTACTTCAGAGGAGGCTGAAGTTCATCCTATTTGTTGGTTAAGAGCCTGCCAGGCTAATGTTCTTTTTTGTTTAGTGTTTTTTCTTTTTTTAAAAAAAATAATAAATTTATCTGGCATTTATAGTTCACTCCAGAGAGAACTTAAAGGGAATCTCTATGAGTTTCTCTACTAGCATCTCTTTTAAGAGAAAACGTGCCCTAGTAACTATGGAATTTCCACGTCTTCCTGTCCCTAAACGTTACAGCATTTCCAGGACTGAACGCTGCCCTTTCTGCCAGAGCATTTAAATTAAAATCCTTGTTTGCATTTATTCTGCCTGCCTATAGGCTGAGTTAAAATTTTCCACAGTTAGTGCCAAAGGAAGGGTGATTACTTTTTTTCAGAAAACCTTTACCTCAATCCGTGGAAGCAAATTCAACTTCACAGTGTAGGAAGAGCTGAAGGCCCATATGAGAACTAAAAATCACTTTGGATGGCAGGGCAGGCCCTTCTTGGAGGCCCAGCCCCACCACTGTTAACAGAGTGGCTATGAGACCCTCTTAGATAGGGAATCCCCTCCCTGAAACCCAGTGCCCACACTATACCATCATATTGTCCTGTTTATCTAGTCTCTAGAGTATTAATATTTTGAAATAGAAAAATCAATAGCATTTAATGTGCAGCTTAATGAATTGTTTCAAAATATTCACCTGTCTAAGCTTCACTAAGGTCGAAGAATAGAATATTGCTAGTATCCCAGATCCCCATGTCCCTTGGCTGCATTTCCCTCCCCTATCCCAGTGGCAGACACTGTCGTGACTTCACTTCTTCATTTTCCTTTTATAGCAGCATTTCTCAACCCTAGCACTCTTGACATTTGGGAACCAATCATTCTTTGGGGTAGAGGCTGGACATTGCAGAACGTTTTGCATCACCCCCAGCCTCTACTCACTGCATATCAGTATTATTCCCCCTACACTAAATGTGACAACCAAAGATGACTCTAGACATTGCAGATGTCCCCCAGGGAGTGGGGAAAGGCATAATCACACATGGTTAAAATCCACTGCTTTTTAGGAAGTCAGGCATCCATAAATATTAGAGCTTAGTGTTGCCTGTTTCCTAACTTTATGTAAACAGATTTTTAAGTATGTTTTTGTTATAGCTGACTTCTTTTGCTCAACATTCTGTTTCTAAGGTTCATCCATGTTGCTGTATGTAGTTGTTGTTTGTTCATTCCCATTGCTGTCTAGTACTCCATTACATGTGTTTATTACTATTTATCTTTTGTTGTTTGTTCATTCCCATTGCTGTCTAGTACTCCATTACATGTGTTTATTACTATTTATCTTTTCAACTGTTGATAGACATTTATATCTTTTTCAATTTTGGCCTACGGAAAACCACATTCCTTGAACATCATTACACCTATCTCCTCGTGCATATGTGCTTGCATTTTTATAGGGTACAAACCCAGGAATATAATTGCTGGGCCACAGACATGCATATCTTCAACTTTACTGGACAATGCCCAACAGTTTTCCAACTGTATTAATTAGAATCTTTATTTACACTATTGCATAAATAGACTGAACACAGTTTATATGAAGACTGAACATAGTTTAGAGTTGTCTCTTTTTTTAAGTTTTTTCATGGGGCTACAAAGATAAAATTAAGGAAGTCAAACTCCAGGATCAGAAAGGAGAGCTGGAGTAGCAGCTTAAGGCCCTCCTTGTCCAAAGTCATGTGTCTCCTATAAGGGAAGGACCTACCAGCCCTGCTTAGGCCCTGGCATTGGCAATGCTAAGGCTGACTTCACCCATACAGACAGACAAGAGCAATGGATATACCAAATGTGCTTTTGAGGGAAGATATCTCGTTAGGCAGAAGTTCAGCAAACTGGGGGGAAAATCTCAACCTGACAACTGTAACCATATATGCCATTTCAGGAATTATCATTTTGCTCTACAGCCATAATTTCTTCCCACCCTCTTAACCTTTCTAGGGATATGGAGATAAGAGAAATCTAAGGAATAATGAAGGTCCTCATTCTTTTTTCTGGGTAAGTTTAGAAAGACAACCCCCAGCCTGAAGACAGCTGGGCTGAAGACCAGTGAAGAAAGAATTCCTGGTGTTTTCAAAAATGATGCCTGGAGCTCTGGTCACATAGGAAAGATGGAGAAGAGAGAGAACATCCTGGCACAGCCCACTACCATTGTCTTTGGCCTCAAACCCTAGTACAAAGAACATCATAAAGTTATGCATCAACTGAAGTTGAGAATATGATAAACTGAGAATTCAGGGAAAGAAAACAAGTGAAGAAGGGTGAGGAAAAAAAACCATTACAGTAGGTTCTATTTGGTATTATTTGTTTTTCTTGTTCTTGCCATTTTGACATTTTCACCGAAGAATTTCTACTCTGTATCATGGAGCCAGGGAGACTATCCTTTAAAAGTACCTAAAAAGAGACATTTCTGCTCTCTAGATCCTTCCTCTCTGGGCAGGGCATCTTTGAAAAATAAATCTGTAGCCCCAGTCAGGAACTTATAAGAAAAGAGCACCTGGGGGAAAGGTTGGCTGTGGGTGCAACTTCAGCAGACATAAACATCATGCCTAATATCTCTGAAGACAGCAGTGGAACCCCCAGCACAGTATTCAAGCTCTGATAAGGGACAGACTGCCTCCTCAAGTGGGTCCCTGAACCCCATGTATCCTGACTGTGAGACACCTCCCAGTAGAGGTTGACAGACACCTCATAAAAGAGAGCTCTGGCTAGCATCAATAAAAAGGACATCCACTCAGAGACCGCATCCAAAGTCCATCAACATTAAAGACCAAAGGTAGACAAATCTATGAAGATGGGGAGAAACCAGCACAAAGAGGCTGAAAATTCCAAAAACTACAATGTCTCTTCTCCTCCAAAAGATCACAACTCCTTGCCAGCAAGGGAACAAAACTAAATGGAGAATGAGTTTAATGAATTTACAGAAATAGGCTTCAGAAGGTGGGTAATAACAAACTCCTCTGAGCTAAAGGAGCCTGTTCTAACCCAATGCAAGGAAGCTAAGAACGTTGAAAAAAACCTAAACAAATTGCTAACAAGAATAACCAGTTTGAGAAGAACACAAATGACCTGATGGAGCTGAAAAACACAGCACAAGAACTTCATGAAAAATACACAAGTATCAATAGCCAAATCGATCAAGCAGAAGAAAGAACATCAGAGACTGAAGATTAACTCAACGAAATAAATCAAAAAAGGGAGAAGACATGATTAGAGAAAAAGGAGTGAAAAGAAAAGAACAAAGCCTCCAAGAAATACAGGGCTGTGTGAAAAGACGAAATCTACATTTGATTGGTGTACCTAAAAGTGACAGGGAGAATGGAACCAAGTTGGAAAACGCTCTTCAGGATATTATCCAGGAGAACTTCCCCAACCTATCAAGGCAGGCCAACATTCAAATTCAGGAAATACAGAGAAACACTACAAAGATACTCCTCAATAAGAGCCACCCACGATATATAATCGTCAGATTCACCAAGGTTAAAATGAAGGAAAAACTGTTAAGAGCAGCCAGAGAAAGGTTGGGTTACCCACAATGGGAAGCTCATCAGACGAACAGCACTTTTCTTGGTAGAAACCCTACAAGCCATAAAACAGTGGTGGCCAATATTCAACATTCTTAAATAAAAGAATTTTCAACCCAATATTTCATATCCAGCCCAACTAAGCTACATAAGCAAAGGAGAAATAAAATCCTTTACATACAAGCAATGATGAAAGCTTGTGTCACCACCAGGCCTGCCTTATAAGAGCTCCTGAAGGAAGCACAAAACATGGAAAGGAACAACCGGTACCAGCCACTGCAAAAACATACTAAATTGTAAAGACCATTGAGGCTATGATGAAACTGCATCAACAAAAGGACAAAAAAAAAAAAAAAAAAAAAAAAAAAAAAAAAAACAGGTAGCATCATAATGACAGAATCAAATTCACACATAACAATATTAACTTTAAATGTAAATGGCTAAATGACTCAATTAAAAGACACAGACTGGCCAGGCGCGGTGGCTCAAGCCTGTAATCCCAGCACTTTGGGAGGCCAAGGCGGGTGGATCACGAGGTCGAGAGATCGAGACCAACCTGGTCAACATGGTGAAACCCCGTCTCTACTAAAAATACAAAAAATTAGCTGGGCATGGTGGCGCGTGCCTATAATCCTAGCTACTCAGGAGGCTGAGGCAGGAGAACTGCCTGAACCCAGGAGGCGGAGGTTGCGGTGAGCCGAGATCGCGCCATTGCACTCCAGCCTGGGTAACAAGAGTAAAACTCCGTCTCGGAAAAAAAAAAAAAAAAAAAAAAAAGACACAGACTGGCAAACTGGATAGAGTCAAGACCCAGGGGTTACAATCCTAGTCTTTGATAAAACAGACTTTAACCAACAAAGATCAAAAGAGACAAAGAAGGGCATTACATAACGGTAAAGAGATCAGCACAAGAAGAAAAACTAACTATCCTAAATATATATGCACCCAATACCGGAGCACCCAGATTCATAAAGCAAGTTCTTAGAGACCTACAAGAGACTTAGACTTCCACGCAATAGTAGTAGGAAACTTTAACACCTCACTGTCAATATTAGACAGATCAATAAGACAGATAATTAACAAGGATATCCAGGACTTTAATTCAGCTCTGGACCAAGTGGACCTAATAGACATCTACAGAACTCTCCACCCCAAATCGACAGAATAGACATACTTCTCAGCACCACATTGCAATTATTCTAAAATTGACCACAAAATTGGAAATAAAACACTCCTCAGCAAATGCAAAAGAATGAAAATCATAACAAGCAGCCTCTCAGACCACAGTGCAATCAAATTATAACTCAGGACTACAAAACTCACTCAAAACCACACAACTACATAGAAACTGAACAACCTGCTCCTGAATGACTACTGGGTAAATAACGAAATTAAGCAGAAATAAAGATGTTCTTTGAAACCAATGAGAACAAAGACACAATGTACCAGAATCTCTGGGACACAGCTAAAGCAGTGTGTAGAGGGAAATTTATAGCACTTAAATGCCCACAAGAGAAAGCAGGAAAGATCTAAAATTGACACCCCAACGTCACAATTAAAAAAACTAGAGAAACAAGAACAAACAAATTCAAAAACTAGCAGCAGACAAGAAATATCTAAGATCAGAGCAGAACTGAAGGAGACAGAGACTCAAAAAATCCTTCAAAAAATCAATGAATCCAGGTGCCGGTTTTTTGAAAAGATCAACAAAATAGATAGACTGCTAGTGAGACTAATAAAAAAGAAAAGGGAAAAAAATCAAATAGACACAATAAAAAACGATAAGGGGGATATTACCACAAATCCTACATAAATACCAACTACCATCAGAGAACACTATGAACATCTCTATGCAAATAAACTAGAAAATCTAGAAGAAATGGATAGATTCCTGGACACAGACACCCTACCAAGACTAAACAAGGAAGAAGTAGAATCCATGAATAGATCATTAACAGGTACTGAAATTGAGGCAGTAATTAATAGCATACCAACCAAAAAAGTCCAGGACCAGACGGAATCACAGCCCAATTCTACCAGAGGTACAAAGAGGAGCTGGTACCATTCATTTTGAAACTATTTGAAACAATAGAAAAAGAGGGAATCCTCCATAACTCATTTTATGAAGACAGCATTGTCACCCTGATACCAAAACCTGGCAGAGACACACAAAAAAAGAAAATTTCTAGCCAGTATCCCTGATTAACATCGATGTGAAAATCCTCAATCAAATACTGGCAAACTGAATCCAGCAACACATCAAGAAGCTTATCTACCATGATCAAGTTGCCTTTATTCCCGAGATGCAAGGCTGGTTAAACATATGCAAATCAATAAACGTAATCCATCACATAAACAGAACCAATGACAAAAACCACATGGTCACATCAACATGCAGAAAAGGCTTCGACAAAATTTAACAACCCTTCATGCTAAAAGCTCCCAATAAACTAGGTATTGATGGAACAGATCTCAAAATAATAAGCTATTTATGACAAACCCACAGCCAATATACTACTGAATGGGCAAAAACTGGAAGCATTCCCTTTGAAAACCAGCACAAGACAAGGATGCCTTCTCTTACCACTCCTATTTAACAAAGTATTGGAATTTCTGGCCAGGACATTCAGGCAAGAGAAAGAAATATAGAGTATTCACTTAAGAAAAGAGGAAGCCAGATTGTCTCTGTTTGCAGATGACATGATTGCATACTTAGAAAACCCTGACATCTTGGTCCCAAATCTCCTTAAGCTGGTAAACAACTTCAGCAATGTCTAAGGATACAAAATCCATGTGCAAAAATCACAAGCATTCCTATACACCAATAATAGACAAGCAGAGAGCCAAATCATGACTGAACTCCCATTCACAATTGCTGCAAAGAGAATAAAATACCTAGGAATACACCTTCCAAGGGACATGAAGGACCTCTTCAAGGAGAACTACAAACCACTGCTCAAGGAATTAAGAGAGGACAAAAACAGATGGAAAAACATTTAAGGCTCATGGTTAGGAAGAATCAATATCATGAAAATTGCCATATTCTCCAAAGTAATGTATAGATTCAAAGCTATCCCCATCAAGCTACCATTGACTTTCTTCATAGAATTGAAAAAAACTATTTTAAATTTCATGTGGAACCAACAAAAAAGCCTACATAGCCAAGACAATCCTAAGCAAAAGAACAAAGCTGGAGGCATCATGCTACTGACTTCAAACTATACTACAAGGGGACTACAGTAACCGAAACAGGATGGTACTGGAACCCAAACAGATATATAGACCAAAGGAACACAACAGAGACCTCAGAAATAATACCACACATCTACGACCATCTGATTTTTAACAAACCTGGCAAAAACAAGCAAGGAGGAAAGGATTTCCTATTTTATATGTGGTGTTGGGAAAACTGGTTAGCCATATGCAGAACGCTGAAACTGGATCCCTTCCTTACACCTTATATGAAAATTAATTCAAGATGGTTTAAAGACTTAAATGTAAGACCTAAAACCATAAAAACCCTAGAAGGGAACCTAGGTAATACCATTCAGGACATAGGCATGGGCAAAGACTTCATGACCAAAACACCAAAAGCAGTGGCAACAAAAGCCAAAATTGGCAAACGGGATCTAATTAAACTAAAGAGCTTCTGCACAGCAAAAGAAACTATCATCAGAGTGAACAGGCAATCTGCTGTATGGGAGTAAATTTCTATAATCTATCTGATAAATGGCTAATATCCAGAATCTATAAGGAAATTAAATTTACAAGAAAAAACAAGCAACCCCATCAACAAGTGGACAAAGGATACAAACAGACACTTACCAAAAGAAGACATTTATGCAGCCAACAAATATGAAAAAAAGCTCATCATCACTCGTCATTAAAGAAATGCAAATCAAAACCACAATGAGATACCATCTCATGCCAGTTAGAATGGCAATCATTAAAAAGTCAGGAAACAACAGATGCTGGAGAGGATGTGGAGAAATAGAAATGCTTTTACACTGTTGGTGGGAGTGTAAATGAGTTCAATCATTGTTGAACTAAGACAGTGTGGTGATTCCTCAGAGATCTAGAAATAGAAATACCATTTGACCCAGCAATCTCATTACTGGGTATATACCTAGAAGATTATAAATAATTCTGCTATAAAGACACACACACACATATGTTCATTACAGCACTGTTTACAACATCAAAGACCTGGAACCAACCCAAATGCCCATCAATGATACACTGGATAAAGAAAATGTGGCACATATACACCATGGAATACTATGCAGCCATAAAAAAGGATGTCCTTTGTAGGGACATGAATGAAGCTGGAAACCATCATTCTCAGCAAAGTAACACAAGAACAGAAAACCAAATACCACGTGTTCTCACTCACAATTGGGAGCTGAACAATGAGAACACATGAACACAGGGAAGGGAACACCATACACTGGGTTCTGTTGTGGGGTGGGGCCTAGGGGAGGGATAGCATTAGGAGAAATAGCTAATGCAGATGACTTTCCAAATAGTAGTTTGGGAATTAAGAAATGATTTTTCATTTATATCCATAATCTAATGTTAGTCTATTGCCTTCATCCCTCTGATCATAATGTCCTTTCTTCTGCACATTTGCAGTGTTTCAGTTGTCTAAAGTCTGCAGAATTTCCATGACAACATCAACACTGCAGGTGCTAGAATTATTGTTTGAAATGGTAACAAGTCCATTATTCATTAAACATGTACATCACAGGCTCAACTAGATGCTTTGCAAACATCTGGATCCTTGGAACAACTGGGTAAGGAAAGTATGATTATATTCATTTTATTTATGAGGATAATTAAATTGTTTCGCACATCTAAGAAATGGTGGAGTTGAGATGTAAATGGGTAGTTGGACCCCAATCTCTTTGTGGGCCATTCCAATATGTTTCAAAGTGGAGACTCTTTTTGACAAGTCAGACCCATTCATTAGATTCCTGGTTGTCTCATCCATATCCCTTGAGCCAGTGATTCTCAACAGGAAAAATTTTGCCACTGAGGAGAAACCTGGCAATATCTGAAGCTATCTTTGGCTATCGCAACTGCAGGGGAAGGGTGTCACTTGCTTCCAGTGGGTGGAGACCAGAGATGCTGCTAAACATCCTGAATTGCACTGGATAGCCTTTGCAACAGAGAATAATCTGTTCCCAACTGTCTATAGTGCCAAGGCGGAGAAACCTTTCATGGACATACAAAATTCATCCTTTAATAATTTCCAGTTAGCGGTGCATCTCATATGAACAATATATTTTCTTTCCCTGAAGTAGGTCTTGTATCACCCAAGAAAACAAAGAGAAACTTCCCCGGAGAGTAGAGCCGAGCCCTGGGTCTCTACCCAGCACTGGGGCACAAGCGGGTCTCCATGCAACATGGCGTGTTGTTAAAAGGCTAACAGATTGGGAAAAAATTGGCCATTTGTGTGATCAAAACTGACCACTCTGGAGTCCTTTGGAGTACTTGACTAGTCACCAAAAAAACAAAAACAAACAAAACAAACAAACAAACAAAAAAACCCACATCATTTTTGTAACCTCAAGAAACCCCTGGCTTCAAAAGCTCAGGAGCAGGATGAATGGTGACACCTGGCATTACTCTGGTACGTGTAGGTTTCAAAGTAATTTCACATATATTGGTTTCCCTTCCCCCAATTAATCTATCTTGTGATTATGATAGGGAGCAGAACATATAAGGTAAATGTTAAGAATTTGTTGTCAGGAGTGTAATAAAATGAGGAGAATAAAACAGAATGTCCTTTTCCTGCCAAGTCACTTAAACTGTCTGTATCCCATTAATCCAGCAAACAGAGAGGATGAGCCAGGGAGTTCCAGGTCCCCAAGGAATGCTTGGTACATAAAGGTCAAGCACCAACAGTTTAGCAGGGCCTTCTTTGCCTTGCTGTGCAGTAAGAACTAACCAAAGAAAACTGCTCCAAGCCTAATTTCTTGATTCTTTGCTTTGGGGACTTATGAAGGTGATTCTCAGCCAGGGGCAAATTTTCCCCTCAGGGCACATTTGATAATATTTAGAGGTATATCTGGTTGCTATAACTTGGAGGGAGGGGGAGCTGCTACTGGTATCTAGTAGGTAGAGACCAGATATGCTGCTCAACTTCCTACAATGTACAGGAAAGCCTCCCACACACAAGGCAAGGAATGATCTGGTCCCAAATGTCAATAGGTGCCAAGGTTAAGAAACCCTACTTTACAGTTAAAATTGTTATGGTCAAAATAATTCTAATAAATCAGAAACTAAGCATCAGACCGGGATATTTTTCATTATTTTGACTTTGGTTGTCTTCCTTAGTGTCTCTGCACAAAGCACAGATGAAAATATAGTATCTGGAAAAATGATAAGATTTCTTCTCCCTTTCAGTGGAATACAAAACAAGAGGAAGAGGGACCAGAAGGAAATGGCTAGTCAGGGATTCTCAAGGTATGGTCTTCAGGACCATGGGCATCAGCATCACTTAGGTAGATTTTTAAAAACAAATTGTGAGGACCTCCCTGGAACCTACCTGCAGAATCCCTTGCAGCACGATAGGATTGACATTTTTAGTAAGATCCCTTGGTTGCTATCCCGTGCAACACAGTTTGAAAGCCACTGATACAGTGGTGGTATGGTGCAGAAACTGACTCTCAGAAAGTCCAGGTGACTTGACCAACATCATGCAGATTGCATGAGACAATGCCAGAAGCCACTCTAAGCTCTGGATTTCATGTTAAAAAAAGACAGAAAATATTCCTAAGTGTATGATTAACAAGCAAGGATCAGATCCATTCATAGCTACAGAAGAAGAAACGACCATAGCATTTGGCCCAGTTCAGCACGATCCAGAGCCTGCTAAGTAACTTGCTACATTTTCCTGTGGTTTTGTTAAGTTTTATCCCCATTGTCTTCATGACTAAGAGTAAAAAGAATGCTACACGTGACTTCTTTTAAAGCTCTTAAGATAATTGATTTCCATGAAATTTTATTTTTCAGAAGCACAGAATTCTTCTCACATTAACATGTCAAGAAATGACAAATGTATACATAAACTACACAAATCATTAGTCCTCTTGATTTACCAAAGGGAAAATCCCTGCAGAGTCTATTGAAAAGCCTTCTTATCCAGAAAATAATTTGTTGTCTCTTATCTTGGCAAAATAAACTTAGCCACTTGTTCCCTGTTGTTAATGGGAAAGTCTGAGATTTGGAACAAAATAAAGCTGTTTTGTACATTATGACAGATAATGTGACAACCTCAAAGCTATCAGTTTGCATTTCTGTAAGTCTCATTTTTGCAGTGGAATGATTGAAAGAACAGAAGATATTCAGTCTTTGAAAGTTGAAGGAGGACATAAAGATAATGAATAATTTGAGGGGATGTCATATATATTTCTTTAGAAAGCTGGACAAGTACCAAGTGTGGAAGTTAAGGAGACTCAGATTTTGTCTGAATATAAGAAAGAACTTTCTTCATGTGACCTAGCAATTCTACTCCTAGGTATATAACCAAGAGAAATAAAGGCATATGTCCACAAAAACCTGTATACACATGTTCATGGTAGAATTATTCATAATGACCAAAAGGTAGAAACAAACCAAATTTCCATCAACTGATGAATGGATAAACAAAATGTGATCTATCCATAGAATAAAAGATTACTTGGCCATTAAAAGGAATGAAATACTGATACATGATACAACAGGGATCAACCCCAAAAACTATAAGCTAATTGAAAGAAGTCAGTCACAAAAGACCACATATTATTTCATTTATATGACATGTGGAGAATAAGCAAATTCACAGAATAGATGTGTAGATGTGGGGTTGCCTAGGACTGCAGAGCTTGGGGGCTGAGGGGGTGATAGCTAAAGTATACAGTGTTTCTTTACAGGGTGATGAAAATATTCTGAAATGTATGGTAATAGTGATTTCCCAACTTGAATATGCTAAAGACCAAGGAATTGTTCACTTTAAATGAATGAATTGTATGGCATGTGAATTTTACCTCCATAAAGTAGAAGGAAGGAAATAAGGAAGGAAGAAAGGAAAGGAGGGATGGAGAGAGGGAAGGAGGTAGGAAGGAAAGACTTACTTTATAACAAATCTATATGGAAGGCAACTGTCCCAGGAGGTGGTAGTATCTTATTCGCTGGCCATATATAAGCTGAGCCTAGATTACCATCAGCCAGAGAGATTGCACTATGTGGGCAGTCTCATTATACGACCTTCAAACTCTAAAATGTAATAGTCACTGTTTCAGTGTTTTCTCCTTTTCCTGTTTCCCTAACTACAACATGAGTAGTGCAAAGCTAAGACTGGCTTCTATCAGTTCATTCAGTCAATTCTTTCATTCAATATTTCATTGCTAACTTAAGGAAAAGCCTTGCAATATATCTCTCTGTTAATACTATATGTGCTTGTTGCTTTAGGTAGAGTTCTCCAGAAGCAGATACTAAGATAAGGATTGATGTGCAAGTGATTTATTAAGAACCTGTTCCCAGGAGAAACTGTTAAGGGGTGAGCATAACAGGGTAGGGAAGGGAATAAAGCAAAGTAAGGGTTTGATTTCTAGCAAAGTCCCAGTCTCAATCTGGTCCTGTGGGAAGCTCTAGAGTATTAATTACATCTAAGCTTTGTCCTGCCTTCGCCAAAGAATTTGGGCTTTAATATTTTCACACGCACCAGTCATGGGCTATGGGATGCCCCCAGGGTGATGTAAACTCCAAGGCACTTCCTGCTCTTTGTGAATATAGGGCAACTGCTCCAGAACCCCACAGAATGTTTACACATGTTAGTCATTAGAAGCAAAACTACACAGAAGCTGGTGAATAGGGCAGGCACATAGAACTGGTAAAAGATCTGAGATATTCCAGGCAGAGCACAGACAGAGTCCACTATACTTTTTGGTTGAAGACATGTTAAACTCCAAAGGCTATTTATGACTTTGTTCCTACGTCCCGAGGTCTTGAACAGGGTAGAAGCTTGCAACCCCCAGATTTCCACTGAAGTGAGGTATGAGTTGATGTTTTCATTTTCCTCCTTACTGATAAATGCTTTGGCTGGCATCTTTGCCTGCATTCGATCTGTTTCCTTTCATATACGGAAAATGTTCTGAAATGGATAATCTACCCACAAGCACCATAGGGAATTCCTCAGCAGCTTTAGCATCTATAATATCACCCCAAAATAGCATTGCTGTTCTGCCTCTTACTTGAAGGTTGGGCAGATGCCAAAAGCTGCAAACCCATGGAACCATCCATGACTGAGTACACTTACCAGATTGGTTTCCTTCTCCTCAATTAACACAAATAGGCCTATGATGCTAATTCCTGAGCCATACACTTCAAGTTTCTGTTTCATCAATCATTTCATGAGCTCATTAGTTGATTTACTCTTATTTGGTGGTGATTAAAGTACTGCATATGCACACTCATATGATCGTGTAATCACTTAAAACACAGCCAGGCACATAGAAGCTCTGTATCAATGTTTGCTATTACACAGGTACAGAACTTCTCTCAGGTTATATGATGGGATTCTTGTCCTCAAAATCATTCTTCCTGCCAAAGGGCTTGCAACAGTTTTTCTGACCTATTTCAATTAAAAAAAAAAAAATTTCTATCTTGCATTTACTTCTACTACTTCTTACTAGCACTTTCTTCTTTCAGGTCCTCTGAGGTTATCACATAAGATTAGGTTCCTGGCAAAATTCCTCAACACCAAGCAGAAAGAGAGCAAATATTGCATAGACTGAAAAATGAAAAATTCTTTTTAAAAAGGGCAGAAACTAAAAGAGCTCCCAGAACCTCTTGACGCATATTTTGGTGGTGAGGAGAGAGCCAGAGGGCTTTGCTCCAGAGTATGGTTTTGTTTGTATCTCTGAAAGTGCACAAGTTGAAATTCCATAAATAGAGGAGCTTCTGTACCACTTTCTATTGCTAATATTTTCTTTTCCTCTGACGTCTGTCCCCAGCATTTCAGTTCACGGTGAGTGCTTAATAAATGCATGATGATAACGGATGTTAGAAAGTGTTACGAGAGCACAGAGCATTCTAGAAAAACCTAGCAAAATACCAGTGGCAGAAAACATCATCATTTAATAAATGTATGAAAACTTCAAAAGGAAAGCATGCTGCTTTTCAACCCAGGAGTTTCTAACAGAACAAACTTGTGGGGAGATAACTGTCTCAGACCTAGCACAGGGTGGGTAAAAGTGTTTTCACATTTTTAAATGGTTGGAAAAAATTTAAAAAATAATATTTTATTATGTGAAGATTATATGAAATACAAATTTCAACATCCACAAATAAAGTCTCTTTGGAACATAGTCACACACATTCATTTACATACTTGTCTATGGCTGCTTTCTCACTACACCAGCAGAGGTGAGCAGTTGCCAGAGACTGACCGCATGCTCGCTATACCTAAAATATCTGGCCTTTCACAGAAAATGCTCACTGACCCCTAATCTAGAAAACTAAAATTGTATTTTGTTTCCTTTGAATTTTTTTCTACTTTAGACTTTCATCTTTTGCCTCCTGGAGTTTTATAAGCCCAAAAGAAAAAATTATCTTCCATATATTCATCTCTATTAACATAACAATTATTTTGTTTCATTTATAGTCTGGAAACAGGCAACTTACCAAAGAGAAATCAGACTGCTTAGGTCCAGAGGACTTCTAAATTGGATTCCACTGCTTATGTATCTGAGCTTTTAAAGACACATTTGTATTATTTCTAGAAGTCTTAGGTAAATGTATTTGGGATTCATTCTGTCTGTGGAAAACACCTGCAGCCCCATTTCTTCTAGATCAATACGAATTATAACTAAAAACAATGATCCCTTGTTGCATTTGCATTTACTATTCTCAAACCATTTGACAAAGTATTTCCCTCTCACTAATTAGTGTTTTCTACGTGTTATTGGAAGCAACTCATTTGCCTTGAAAGTTTAATCCTACATTTGGACACATGCTTGTTAACTGGTTTCCCTCCAAAGTTGACTGGGGCTTGCACCCATCTGCCCTGGATTCAATTACACAAAATGCCACGTGCTCTGAGATCATAAAAGCAGAGGATTCTAAAACATCCATGTCTATATTTGGCCCTTGGCATCCTATTATTCTGTCTTGTCTTAAAAACCCTAGGCCACTCACAGGAAGTGAACTCAAATTGTTATTTATTTTTATGGCATAAACTTTTCAACAGGCTATGACTTCTAAGTCACCTCACACCGTACAGATAAATATGTCTGTACACAAAATTTTCAGGCTAGTTGAGATTTGGGGAGGTTTTCAAATATTCAACCCAATTTTTTGTACTTATTACAGTGCATATAGCATCCTTTCTACACTTGGAACATTTCAAAATGCAGCCATCTTTCTACTCAACTTCTTGCCAGAAATGCCCATTGAAATTCTATGTCACACATTGAACATTATTCCTTTGTTTTGAAGGAGAAATTTCCCTCCATCTATAATGCTTTTTTTCCTCTGTCACCTCCATTCCATTTCTCCTTCGCCTGTGTAATTCCCATTAGCCTCTCTGGATTTCCTGGAGAGATGTTCCCTGATTCACCTCACAACTCTCCAATAGGAGCTCTGCTAGCTTCCTGTTTATACCTCTGTTAGGAGGCTCATCTTGTCTGTTTCCTCCTGAAACAACTGTCTCCTCAACGACAGGGCTGTCATATTCATTTTTTTTAGCCCCAGAGCCTGGTCCCACTCCTGCTCTACAATCACCACTTGAGAAAAATTTGTTGAACGCTGTTACTAAATACAATTTCAGGACATGAGAACAATCAGCATCAGTGGCTACAGCACCAGCAACTCAAGAAATAGTCTCAACAGGAATCAATTACAATGGCAATGACTGCTGCTTGGAGGTACCTGGTGATTTATATAACAGAATCATTCACTGGGCCCAGACTTGACTGCAATGCCCAGGTGTTGAACATTGCAGATGGCTCACCATTCTCATTAGGACACTGTGATGTAGTATTTCAAAAGCAAAACTTTTGAAAATCATAATTCTGACGCTTAGGAAAGAATAAACCATATCGCCAGAAAAGGACAGTCCACAGGAAATCGAAGGGATGCTGTCCAATCTCATAGCTGCCATTTTTGCTTATAGAATATATTAAAGGCCCTCCTACAAAGGAATTCAGTATGACCAAGAGGTAAATGTGACTCCCAGAGCAGGGGTGCTTCCCCAACAACACATTAGTCTGTGTAGAGTTTAGAAGGCTGGGCTAACTTTGTTTCTCACAAAACAAGTGCAATCCATTCAAAACCCATTGAAAAGGCTGTGCTTTGATAATTGAGTCTTGTCTTTGCAAACTCTCCCCTGATCAACTGTTGTCAGTGAGACCTATCTCCTTGATGTTTCCACAATGAAGGACCATCATGGGGCGGAATAATTTGCTTTTCCTAAGACAAGACTTTTTAACTGTTTTGGTTCACAAAGTGAGAAGCCCACTTAGCAGCCAACCACAGGAGCTTGGCAAGGACACCCTTGTTCCAATGCCCGCAGGCGCCCAACTCAACTGTCCAACTGGGACTGCCAATTAAAAAAGAGAAGGAACAGGGAACTTATTTCCCTGAGGAGCCCCTTGGGAAGCAGCAGTGACCCAAGCACAGGGGCCACGCCACTTTGCCTTCTACTGTCAGATTTTAATTTCCACAAAAACGAGAGTCATAAGATTTTATGTGTTTTCTCCTAAACTAATATTTGGAACTCTTTTTACAGAATGATCCTTTTAGGTGCTACACCAGACCAGGGAGACTGCATGAAGATCACCTAAATCTCCTAAGATTCTTTTTTTCTTTCTTCTTTTTTTTTTTTTTTTTTTTGAGACAGAATCTTGCTCTGTCACCCAGGCTGGAGTGCAGTGGCACAATCTCAGCTCACTGCAACCTTTGCCTCCCAGGTTCAAGCGATTCTTCTGCTTCAGCCTCCTGAGTAGCTAGGACTGCAGGTGCATGCCACCACGCCCGCTAATTTTTGTACTGTTTTTAGTAGAGATGAGGTTTCACTATGTTGGCCAGTCTGGTCTTGAACTCCTGACCTCATTATCTGCCCACCTTGACCTCCCAAAGTGCTGGCATTACAGGTGTGAGCCACCGTGCCTGGCCATCTTGTAAGATTCTTATAAACAGCTCCAATTCCTTCTCATCATTTGCCAGATTTTTTTTTCCTTTGGAGTATGGTAATTTTTAAAAAGATCTCATGAATGTCCACACATATGCATTTGAAAGATATATATATATATATACACACACACATATGTAACATATACACATATAGTCTAAGAAATATAAAATGATAGTTTTAAATGAAACATTTTGCATAATTATGACAAAAACTAGTACATCTTATGTATATACTATAACTATTGAATTGAATACCTAGCTTTAGTTACAGTTATTTAAATTTCATTTATAACAGTATCTTTTAAAAAATACCCTCAATTGCCCTAATACTTGGATTATTACATACCTTTTATTCATTTTTAGCATTTATTATTTTTCTTTCCTTTATAACTCTCTACCTGCATCAATGAGAGGGGACAAATTTAACTCAATATGTCAGCTAAAAATTTGGGTGATTTTTTAAAAAAGACCTGGCTATTTCTTCTGACCTTCTTAAAGAAAAAAAACTGCCTCTATCCTTCCCTTGAGAGTAATAATATTTGCATCAGTATGCACATTGTATTCAGCTTCCTATATAAGACTGGGCAGCCACTCAAAATTCAGGAGCACAATTGAGGCAGACAACACTTTACCTAAAAACAGCTCCCTCAGTATCCTGCACCTCTTCACAACTTCACCAAGACTAAACAGAAATGGGAGAAAATCCTTCCAAGTTGCCTTCTTAGGCATTTTGGTATTCCACATTCAGCTTCCTTGCAGCCTTTGCGCTCTCCTTTGGCAAGAAAGCCTAGGGACACATGGTCGGCTCAGTGGGTTAATCCACTGAAGTTTAGATACAACCTTTTTATTCTTGCCATGGAGTTTGTGCAGCTGAGACCACCTACTCAACCAGACTGTCAGGGTAAATGTAGTCAAATGCAAAAAAGCTGGAAACAGAAAATTTATTTCATTTGTGAATAAGATCAGAATCAAAAGGGCCAGAGTTATTGTGTAGCTTCATGTGGTTGTTTCATGAGGGACATGTCATAGGCATCATTTTCAATAGAAAACTGGCTGAGAGCAATGCCGATACATTTCTATCATTAAAGAGATGTGTATTCTTTTCTTTTTTCTGTTTTTGAACATCTTTATTGAAATACAATATATAAGCAGAAAAATTTGGAACTCATAAGTGCACAACTCAATGCATTTTGCCAACGTGAACCCTCTGTATAATGACCACCCAAATCACGAAGAGTCCTCTCCTGATCTCTACCCCTAAAAGGTACCATATTCTGACTTTAAACACCTTGTTTGCCTGTTTCTGAACTTTAAGGCAGCAGAATCAGTCTTTTTTGTCTGGCTTCTTTTGTCAATATTACATGTTGTAGCAGGTAGTGGGACTCCATCACTGAAAACTATTCCATTGTATGAATAAAACACATTTGTCCCTTTTCTATTTTTGATAGACATTTGAGTTATTAACCAATTTTGGGTTATTAATAAACAGTGCCAATGTGAACATTCTGGTCCATGCCTTTTGGTGAATATATGTAGTAATTTCTGTTGAACATACACCTGGGAGTAGAACTGCTCCATCACAGAGGGTACATACGTCCTACTTTATTAGACACTGCCCAATAGCTTCTCAAAGTCTTTATACCAACCTACAGTGCCATCAGCAATGTATGAAAGTTTCAGTTGTCTCATATTAATGCAATACTTGATATTGTCAGTTCTTTCTTGATTATAGCCATTCTGAAGGGAAAATAGTGCTATCCCACTGTGTGTGTGTGTGTGTGTGTGTGTGTGTGTGTGTGTGTGTGTGTGGTTTTTTGTATATCCTTCTTTTTATTTTTTTATTTTATTATTTAAAAAAATAAGTTCTGGGGTGCATGTGCAGATTGTGCAGGATTGTTACACAGGTACACACATGCTATGGTGGTTTGCTGCATCCTTCCTCCTGTCATCTACATTAGGTATTTCTCCTAATGTTATCTCTCCCAATTCCCCTACCCCCTGCTATCCCTCCCCTACCCTCCCCACTCACCAACAGGCTCTGGTGTGTGACATTCTCCTCCCTGTGTCCATGTGTTCTCATTGTTCAACACCCACTTATGAGTGAGAATATGCGGTGTTTGGTTTTCTGTTGTGTCAGTTTACTGACAATGATGGTTTCCAGCTTCCTCCATGTCCCTGCAAAGGACGTGAGCTCAACCTTTTTTATGGCTGCATAGTATTCGATGGTGTATACGTGCCACGTTTTCTTTTAAATTAACATTTCCCTGGTGACTAATGAGTTGGAACACCTGTTCATGTGCATATTGGTCTTTGGATATCCTTTTTGTAAAGTGTCTGTTCTGGTCTTCTGCCCATTTTTCCACTGAGTTATCTGTCTAGAACAGGGGTTGGCAACATTTTCCTGTAAAGGGCCAGAGAGACCACATTTTAGACTTTGGAGGCCATATATAGCCTCTGTCACAACTACTCTATTTGATAGCACAAAAGCAGCCACAGACCATATGTAAATGAAGGGGTGTGGCTGTGTCCCAATAAAACTTTATTTACCAAAACAGTCAGTGGGCTGGATTTAGTCCACAGGAAGTGAATGTCCAGGACTGGCTTAGAAGATCTGTGTGGTTTTGATTTCTAAACATTAGCCAAAGTTGGGCTATACACCAGAGCTTGCTAATTGTCTACCCAATATCCATTCTCCTGTTATTTATTGATAAGATAATACTGGAGGAGATAGTAAAAATATCTGGCTGAAAAAATTATAGATATTAGAGACCAAGTGTTAGGTGCACGACTTCAGTAATTTTGGGAAGCTGTCTTAACAAGGATGCCTTATTGGGCTCCCCTCTTTCTTATTCCTTCTGTCTGATACATGGACATGATGGCTGGAAATGTAGCATTCATCTTGTGAGCATGAGACAACCTTTTGAATGGTGTGGTCCCACACGATTATCTTAATTTCATTACCAGCCGAATATCTTGTCTTCACATTTCCAGATGAAAGACCAATTCTGATTACAGGGTTGAGGGTATATTACTACCTAGAGACTTCTGCATGCTTATTTTAGCAAAGGTACACACCAGAGAACCATGCAATGCAAATGTCCACTCGAGGCTTTAACAAGCACTCTTGTCTACGTGTGACAGGATTTAATAAGGGGGAACAATTTTTTCCCATATCTTTAAGACCAAAGGAATGATTGCTTTTCAAATCACCTCTGGTTTCTTCAACTCTCTTGTTTTGTAGCCCAGCCTGTTCTAAAGTCGTTCTCTTCTGTCTGAAGAATTGCAAAGCACTTTTCCAAGCAGGAAGCCTGAGCCCAGCAATACTGTGATTGTAAAAGCAAATATAAAAGCCATTAGAAACTCAGCAGTAACTCCCTACTAGAACTTTAGAATTTAGTTTTATTGAGAAGAACATTCTTTTAAAAGCACTGTTCTTTTCCTTGTCTGAGCTCACTTTGCCTACTTGAACAAAAAATGAAGCTGTTAAGAGTTAAGGCAGAAGACTTGAGTATGTGGCCCATATGGGCAAGAAATAGTTGAATTTCCAAGCTCTTAAAATAGGACAGGAAGGCATCAGAAACCTCTGCAAAGTAAAACAGTTTTCTGACATTGTAAGAACTCAAAACTCTTCCCTATTTTCCGAAGCCACATGGGGGCCAGATAATTCTCACTCTTACTGGGACACTCTTCAAGGTGGTGCTACTTAATAATTATATCCAGATGACAGACAAAAACTGGATTATCCTAGGCAAACCTAGTTGTATGGACCTCCTACACACATGGCCCCTTCCCTGCAAGACTCACTGCAAAGTTGAGATCAAACATGCAGAGAGAAGCATAGGGCAGCAGCATGCAGATGTAGCCAATGCTTTTGAGAATATGAATTAAATTATATCAAACCTGGAGCTTTTCAATATCTTATTAGAGCAGTGGTTTCAACCAGGGTAATTCTGCCTCCCAGGGGACATAGGGCAATGTGTGGGGACATTTTAGTTGTCATGACCAGGGTCAGGGGCTGGGCACTACTGGCATCTAGTGGATAGATGCCAAAGATGCTCTTAAACATCCTACAGTGCACAGGGTGGCCTCCCACATGTGGCCCAAATATCAACAGTGCTGAGGTTGAGAAACTCTGAATTAAAGCCAGCAGAAGCTAGAGCAATAGATAGAATGGGTCATGCTCATTCCAAAGCATATCAGCGTGAGCCTTATGGCCCATGGATGGTGCAGAAGAAAGATCCAGTCTCACAGGTTGAGCAAAGTTAACTTCCCATCACACCATAGTCAGCGTTCCCCAGTTATTTCAAGCAGAGGATACAGAAGTTAGCGTCAGACTCTTGTTATTATATATGTTCAAATTATATGTCTAAATAAACTAACTTATTTAAAAGTAATTTATTACATCCTAGAGGTTAATTATTGTTAATGATTTGTTTGGGCTTTTGTTCTGCAAACTGAATTAAAGGATCCCTTCAGGTATTATTCCTTGAAATCACCCCAACTGACCACTGTGATGAGAATGTCCATGTCCAGAGTGAGAAAAGCAGATCACGACTTCTGGTATCCTTTTTTCAGAAGGGAGCCTGAATAAGTTTCATCCCATCTGGGCATGTTCCAAGTGAAAAATTCAGCAATTAAGCTTTAAAAAGAACAGAAATTGATAACCAGCAATGATACTCAGTACTCATTTTCCAATATGGACCAAAATGGATATAAGGAGCTGTTTTTTCTCCTTAATTGCTTTTCACTCGATTTGATGCCCTCCTCAGATAAATTCTCCAAGTGACTCACACTGAAAAGAAAAAAAAAAATGAGAAAATTCTCTTGCAGCCAGAAGAGTTGCTGGCAGAAAGCTGACATTCCGTTCCTTTTCTGTCCTACCAACGTACACACATTTAATTCCAAAGAATGACTGATGAAAAAAAAAAAAAAAAAAAAAAAAAAAAAAAAAAAAAAAAACCTCTGGGCCCCGATTGAAACATCAAACTACCTCAGAAGGTGGCCACCTTAATAGTAAATATTTAATAGGCCTTAGTTGTAAATACGTAAATATTTTACAGGGACAATGAAACCACAGAACTCTCATTGATATTTTAAGGAATGTCTATTTTATTTGTAGGGAAGTATATCTCACTTCAATGTGCCTTCTAAATCTTAAGAACAACATTGAGTCTCACATCTTGTCAGAGATTTTTTTTTTTTTTTGGTTAGGCCATATTTTACTTTTTAAAAGGTGCTTATTAATGAGGTACTTATTAATTAATCTGTTCCTCTAAAAGCTAGAAACAGATTTTCAATCTGTTAGTTTTCCCAGAAGACACTAAATTTCCATAAGGAAATAGTTTAGAATACCATAATTGGTCTAGTCAACATTGAATTACACTGTTTCACTTGTGCCTATGGATTACATGGTTGAAGGAAATGACACTGTAATGTCAGACACACACTTTCCCCAAGATGAGGGAGGAGGTACTTGAGTCTCTTCAAGAAAGTTAAGATGACAAACCTGACAACTGTCTCCATCAGAATATCATGACCTGTTAGTTTTCCACAAACCCATCTGTAGTTAGAACCTTCCATGTGTCATCGTTTACAAGTTACTTCATTTCTATAGCACCATAACAAACTATGATATAAATGGTTTATTTAAAGCCAAAATTGAAAAGTCAAATCAATTAAAATGTGAACTGGGACACCTTCCCACAAAATTACATAATCCACTAGAGTCTTCTATTATCTTAGATTAGGGGTCAACAAACTAGCTCTCAGATGAAATTCAGCCCACTGCCTATTTTTGTAAATAAAGTTTTATTGGAACACAGCCACAACTCATTCATATATTGTCTGTTTGCTTTAAGGTTACAAAAGCAGAGTTGAGTAGTTGTGACAGAGATTGTCTAGTCTGCAAAGCTGAAATTATTTACTTTCTGGCTCTTTACAGAAACAGTTTGCTGACCCCTGCCTTAGATTACTGGGTCTCTTCCAAGTGGATACTTTTACACAGGGGTATTTGTATACATAATTAATAAACTTCAAGAAAGAATGTTATCTACAGACTTAGCAATAAAATATGCAAACAGTCACAAGGCAAGAACACACGATTCTAGCAAGAAATCTTTTCTAAGTGATGCTGGCTCCACAAAATTTTCACTTAAAGTATTGCAATTTTCAGAAATAATTGTTAATTAATATAAGGAATTTGGCTGACATGTACGTTTGTTAATTCAAGGATGAGGGTTTTTGATTTGCTGTTGTGAATGTTTTAAAATAACAGATATAATGACCCACTCTATAGAAGACAGCTGTGCTAAAGCACTTGCAGTCACCATTAGACAGCCTTTATGTTAAGTAAATTGGGAATAACTAAGACAGACTTCTAGAACAAAGGAATACAAGAAGACTGAACAAATATTTATCCACACTTATTCTTTCCACCTCAATTGGAACAGTTTTCACTTCCAAGCATATTCAGCCACTCTCTGTCATGCATCCACTATAACTGTACCACTTGGAAATCTCAACCTCAAATATTCCAGTCTTTGAGCACAGTCTCCAATCCTTCCTCCTTACTTGATTTTCTTCCAGATCATCAGCCTCTTTTGACTTTTGTGCCTTCCTTATCCAGCCTGGTTCCAAAGTCAGCTGCAGAAACCCTTCTTGCCCTTCCATTGTCTCAGACGGTATCACCATACCTCCCTTCCCCAAGTCGGATGGTAAGTACACTGGGGCAAAAAAATGCACAAATATGCAGACTGGACACAGATCCACAATTCTTATCCCAGAGGGGTTCAGAGCACTGGTTGGCCATCAGTCCATTGCATTCCTCCCTCTTCCAGCACTTGCATCTCTTAGCCTGTACTCACTCTACTTCTTTTCTCAAGCCTTTGCATAAACTGGTACCACTTAAAGTTCCTTTCCCTCTCACAGGGAAACCATGATTTTCTGAGAACTAACCAATTCTCTATCCCTTGAAATATGCTGCCATGTAGTTCCAATATAATTGGTCTGGAGGTGGGCCTGGACATCGGGATTCTGAAAGGCTCCACAGATGATTCACTCAGGGCTGTGAACCACTGATCTAGACCTTAATTCCTCCCAAATGAGCATGTTCATCCTAGCACTTTCTCTGAGTTCCTACCATAAAGCTCCCTGGACACCCTGCATGTACATTCCACAGGCATCTCAGATTTATCATGTGAAATACCAAAGATGATCCATACTTCTCTCCTACCATAAAGTATGTTTCATTGAAATGCCCCACCTTCATCCAATTTTCTAACCTCCAGGATTTCATATGCAGCAATATCGTTTGGTGTGGGAGGCTGGGACTAAGTTTTGTTGACTTGGTTTCTATGCTTATCTGGGATGGCTAGGAACAAGATGCTTGTGAAAGCTATGAGAAGCATATTATTCACTAGCCTTCCTTTGTCGCTGTCAGCTGAGATACCACCCCTAGTCCCCAATCCAACAAGCCATCAAGGCCAGTGGGCCCCATGTCAGAATTCTCTCTTGAATCTATACATTTTACTTCCTTTGTGTCCTCACCACCAATAGTGTATTTGTTAGTCTCCTTGTCTTTGGCCTGCTGTCCCCACCTCCCCAAGCCCCAATCCATATATTTTACTCTCCACTGCCAAAACTGTCTTTCTCAAGTACCAGTTCAATCAATTACATCTGATTAGCAACAGAAATCTGACATCCAGGCAGCCATTGTATGTTGTTTGAGAGTTCCTGGGACACCCCATGTTGTTTTGTGCTCCCAGGCATGTATCCCAGCTTTTCTCACCTGCCTGGGCACATTCTCACTAGACTTATAGGCTTGAGCTCTAAAGTCCCACCTCCTCTGCTGGAGCCTTCCCTTGACACCCACAGGCCAATGCACTCCTCCCTCTTTGGGCTACCCTGCCCCTGTACATGCCTTCTCTTGTATTAAAAGTCATCATTTATTTTCCCCATGTGCTGTCTTTCCCTTACCGAGTTCGCCTGAAAGCACGAGCCACAACTTCCTGATTTTTACAGCTGCATCATTCAGCAGAGGGATTGGCATACTATTGGATGTGCTGACAAAGGGTACATGCACGGATGTGTCAAAGTCCAGGGATTTGGAAGGATTCCAGGATGATTTGTATCTGACTGGCATCAGTGATCATAGATGCCTTAGGAAAATCTGGGAGTAAACACACATGGACTGATACGTCAGAAATATCTTGGCTAAGAAGAAAAATGTCAGGCTGTGAAGCTCCACAATGCTGCCAGGGAACACTCTAAGACACTTACACAGGTCATTTCCCTGTGACAGGTGAGGTATTCACCCTGAGAGAAATGGCTGATGAGTGGACACATTCCACAGCTATGTATACTCACAGTTGTCACCAGAAAAGCCCCCAGATACCCACAGCAAGGCAGTTTTTTCTTGCTCCCTTAAGGGATAGCTTTCCAGAAAAATAAGAAGCTGACATGCAGTTGATATTTGCATAGAGTGTGATAAGTGATTTATGTTTGAAATCCCCTTTGTAGAATAAATAATGTGTGTGTGTGTGTGTGTGTGTGTGTGTGTGTGTGTGTGTGTGTTATTTTGTTGTCTGCGGTGTGTTTGATCCCAGGTTGATGAAAGGATGACAGCTGAAATCCTATTTAAAAAAAAAAAAAAAACGAAAACAGCTTGTTGGGCTTACAGCCCTGTCAACATACGGTGTTCAAAATACAACAAATGTGTCATTTCAATGTGCTCAGCTACCTACGTGAAATTCTAAACAAGTAACACAATATGTGGAGAAGAGAAATGTTTTTCTAGAACTGAGCACCTGAGCCTGCTGGGCTTCGGAGTCATGCTAGCGTGAGATGAGCCCTTTACTGTAAGGCTCTGGCAAGCCTGCCCTTTGTAATGCACATTCTTCCAAGGCCGAACATCTCTGACAACCTCTAAGAAGTCACAGAAAACTCACCCTGAAGATATCCATTTTACAGCTTCAGATTCATATGCTGGCTCTGTTAGTACTTCTTGAATTCCAAAACATGAAAATCGTGGCCCAAAGTAGGGTTTCTAAATTTTGGCACTATGGACAGCTGTGGTCAGATAACCCCATGTGGTGTTGGCTGTCCTGTGAATTCAAGGACATTTAGCAGTACCCTGGGTCTCCATCCACTAAATGCCATTTGCATACCTCCCTCCACTGTTGTCACAATCAAATGTCTCCAGGCATTATCAAATGTCCTCTGGGTGGCAAAATCCTCCCCCACTTCCCTACCCCCCACGCCCATCACAAACCACTGGAACAAAGGATGGCATCTTGCTGGAGAATTACCAAGAGGGCTGTTAATATGAGCCCAGGTGAGAGACTTCAACATTCCCACTCATGGATCTGGCTGTGCAACATAGCTTGCCCAGGGATGCTTAGTCTCCCTGTACCCTGCACACACTAAAAGTGTTCCTTAAGCCAATATTACATGGCCCCTCAGGGAAAAGTTATCACAATTGCTGCCCCTTACAAGAGTTCATTCCAATGCCTTTAACAGGTGCCGGACTATAATTCAGCTGTTAGATGCAAGGGCAAACACCACAATATGACTTTTATTTCTTTCTCCTTTATTTTTCTTAATTACCCAAAGAGAAAATGCTATCATCATGGCCTAAAATGGAACTAAAAAGCAGGAGAACCACTTTTACCATAGCAACAAAGCCAGAGTACATTTACTGTACCCCTTGAGTTCACAGTGCAGGTTTCTAGTGTCATCTGATTTTCTAATTGCTTTCACAGAACAATCAGTCCACTCAAGCATTACAGTTCAAGAAATGAAACCTTAGTTACAAGGGATGATAAACACTCAAACATGTGGTTCCTCAAGCTGAAAGAGGGTTTTATATGAAGGTAAATCTAGCAATACAAGTAAAAGTTCTGAAGAACAAAATTCTGGAGACCTACAACTCCACTCACCTATACTTTCAGCTTTGTTTTTGCTGCTCAGTCTCTCTACAGTACCTTCTGCACCCTGCACTGGTGTCATGTCCCTCCTACCCAGGCTAAGACAATGCCCTTTCTCCATATGCATAGCACCTTGGTAACAATCTGCCCCACTGCAGTGCCATTCCTTTACACATTTGAAATTACTGCTAGACTGGAAACTCCTTAAAGGTAGAGATGATGCCTCCTCTGGCATTTAATAAGGGTTTAATGAATGACTGTTGAATTGAAATGACTCTTTATGTTTGGCACTTGAGATGAAAGTAAACAGATAACAAAAGAAACTTATGCAAAAATTAGAAAAACAAGAAAAACCACAATTATGCATCAACCCCTGATCCCAGACTTCTGGCAGGAGATATAAGATTATTATACATGCAATCTGAAATCCTAAATAATCCATCAATGGGTTCAGAGTAACTACATTGTTCATTCGTTCATTTATTCATTCATTCAAGGAATATCTATTAAATGTCTGTTATAGGCCAAGTACATGACAAATGAGAATAATAATGGTTTGTTAACATTTTTTATTTTTTTGAGACTGAGTTTTGCTCTGTTGCCCAGGCTGGAGTACAATGGCATGATCTCAGCTCACTGCAACCACCGCCTCTCGGGTGCAAGTGATTCTCCTGCCTCAGCCTCCTGAATAGCTTGGATCACAGCACCCACCACCACACCTGGCTAATTTTTCTATTTTTAGTAGAGATGGGATTTCACCATGTTGGCCAGGCTGGTTTTGAACTCCTGACCTTGGGTGATTCACCCTCCTCAGCTTCCCAAAGGTCTAGGATTATAGGCATGAGCCACTGCACCAGGTCATGTTTTATATTTCTATAAGGTTTTAAGGTCCATGCAACAGTTTCATCCACAGAACCTAATCAGAGGAATATCCAGAAACACATTGAGTGGTTGCATTTCCTAAAATCATACAAAAGTGAGAAATCTGGCTCTTCTGACCAATGCTATGCTTAGTGTTCTTTTTACAACTTCCATTCAGAATGATATCTCTGAAGAATTGCATGCTTCTCAACAAGCAAATAACTGAATTTTCCAACCTTCAAAACTTCAATATTCTGTTCACATACCATGAAAGCTAATGAATTTTACTCTATGGAGATTTTTTCATAGAAGCAGACATTTGCACACAAGACTCTCTCTGTGACTGGTCCCCTGGGCTTTGTCCAAGGGCAGAAAGCTCACTTAGTTATTAGGATAAATAGCAAAGGGAAGCCAAGCAGAAGCTAAATGAATTCTACAATTTTTCTCAGCCTTGCAAAGTTGTGAAAGTCAAGTTCTCCAAATCTACTCCTTGCTAGCATATGTTGAAAGATTCTCTTAGAGGCATTCTTATCTGGGCAATAATAAAAGCCTCTATTCAAAATAAAGTAACACTAACGTGGATTTGGAAAACCCAGAAATAATTAGCTACACTTTGTCAACTGAGAACTTAGAAGCGGTCAAGCTAAAATTTCATTTGGGATTTATTAAATTTATTTTCTGCAATTTTATGTGTAATTGGTTTTTTTTTTTTAAACAAAATGTTAAGAATTTTCCTAAATACTCTCTTCTCTAGAATCTTAAAGATCTTCTGGTTTGTCCAGCTTCAGTATGTACTTGCCCTGGCCTCCAAGCGGGACCCTTGCAAAACTTGTTCTTGAGATTTTTGAGCACTTAAAAGAGGTACAAATCTGGTTATAGTGTTTAAGGATGGTGCATGGAAGAGGAAAGAAGACACTGTAAGCAGTATTTCTGGGTACTAAATATTTAGTTGTTTCCAAGAAGCTTAAGTAAATGGTTTGAGTTGTTGTAAAATTACTTTTGGTTGTACCAATAGTATTCTCTTGACTCTTCTAAAACTAAGCCACACATGAGTTATATGATATATCCTCAGTCCTCTGAAGATATATTGTTGCTCAGCAAAGTTCATTAAAAAGCCTAACAATCCACTTGTTTTTGTTTCATTTAGTATTTCCAAAAGAAAAGTAAGCAAAGTAGCGTTTAGAGCATACATGTCAGCTCTCAGTTTTGGTAATGGTTACATTTTAAGATGCACTAATAATGTATCTTCCTAAATAATCTGTCGTGGTTTTGCACTTCAGGTGTTTTTTCATCTTCTTTCCTCAGCTTTGCCTCATGCTGTCCCAGAAACCAGAAAAGCTGTTTCTTAAAGGATCATTTCAAGCATTAGTAGGTTTGCATGGAACCTTTCATGATGAAGCTCCTTTTCCATAAAATAACAGTTTAAAATATAAGTTCTAAAATCCTTTCCTTGAAGCATTCAGAGTAAAGAAAAAAAGAAAGGCACCTAATTTTAATCCCCATAAATAAAACTGAGGGCATCTTTGTTAAAGAAAATAATTACCTGAATAAAAGAGATTTCTTTTTTCTTAAGGAAGATTTCCAACAATCAGGCCCTTGAATTCATTGGATTATTTCATATAGTAAGTTTCCATATGGGGTTGTACTGTCAAGAATCAAGGAGTGTGGTTTTCAGGTGTTGGGGTTTATTAGGTTTATATCATTTCATTTACCGGTTGGACAGTCAGTGTAGCCCAGCCTCGCATGAGTGACAACCAGAAGTCCTGCTTGAAAACCTATAATTTCCACTTGTATATGAAACAAGTGGTTCAACAAGGGAACTTAAGAAGTTCTTGGTCTGCACTGGGCACTTTAGATAGCATTTGGCCTGAGACAGACCTCATGACACAGGACATGTATGGTATAAAATATTTGTTATTAAGTATACACACTTCAGTCCAGTTTGGTTTCATAATCGGAATCACTGCAGACTATGAACCAATATTGAAATACCTGGGAAAAGGAGCTGGCTTTATAACAAAACAAGTATTTTTTTCAAGTACAACTTGGGGAGATGCCAGATCTTTATTATAAACATGGAAACCAACACTTAATCTCTCATGAGTTTTCCAGGACTCTATTTCCTTATTATCCAATGGGTAGATTCCAATATATCTACTTGACATTGGAGAGAAAACATATTCTCCAAGGCAGTGGAATAAATTCCTATATTTACTAAATGGAAATTCCTCTATTTGCTTTCCAGGCGTCTTTTGAAAATAACCACAGGAAGAAATGGGATATACTCTTACTGCATCCAAACTCTAAAGTACTTTTGCAGATTTTAGAGAGTGAAGACAAAAGAAGAAATTGTGACCTTCTATTTGAAATAATGGTTAGGATGACACAAACATGGCTAGACTCTTTGGTGACATCTTTGTCATTCTACAAAGCATTACAAGAAGCAGAATAGTTACTGATACCAGTTCCTACCACTTATGAGGTAACCATTAAAAACTGCAGTAGCTGGATCTTGCCACAGTTGTGTTAATTGTAGCCAACAACTTCATTACTTCAGTAGCATTGGGACAAAACTGAAATATTAACTTTTATAAACATACCAATAATATTAAACCTTGCAAACTGGAAAAAACAAAAAGGGGTCTGTCCGTCCTTATGGTCAATAAATCAAGACTTAGCCAATTCATGATATTTTGATGTTCACATGGTAACTGAAATTATTTTCCTCTTTTCCATCTATCCCCACTATCTGCGACTTCTCTCCAATTGCAGTTTTCATGTCCTTTTCAAGGTAAATGATTTTAGAAGGCACAGTGTTATACTGAAATAAGAGGACATGAGACTAGATTCTTCTACTTCAATCACTTGGTACCTGGTACCTATGGCAGGTCGCTTAAAATCCCTTGATCCAGGCTCGGTGGCTCATGCCTGTAATCTCAACACTTTGGGAGGCTGAGGCACACAATCACGAGGTCAAGAGATCGAGACCATCCTGGCCAACATGATGTAATCCTGTCTCTACCAAAAATACAAAAATTAGCTGGGCATGGTGGCACATGCCTGTAATCCCAGCTACTCAGGAGACTGAGGCAGGAGAATCGCTTGAACCTGGGAGGCGGAGGTTGCATTGAGCCGAGATCGCACCACTGTACTCCAGCCTGGTGACAGAGCAAGACTCCATCCCCCACCCTACAAAAAAAAAAAAAAAAAAAAAAAATCCCTTGATCTATTTTCTCACTTTTAAAATGGAGACGATAATATTTACTCTGGGAAAGTCAGATGCCATAATGTATGTGAAAGTGTTTGAAAATGTCTAACCTATTGTTATAATCTGCAGATGACATAACTGTCTGCATAGGTAACTCAAGAGACTCCACAGATAAATTATTAGAATTAACAAGAGAGTTCAGTAAAGTGGTTGCAATAATTTCAATATATGAAAGCAAAGTGCATTTTTATAAATTTTCAGCCAGCAGTTGTAAACTGTAATATTAAAAACTGTGCCATTTGTAATTACAATATATAATATACAATGAAAAATCAAAATATCCAATATTTTATGTAAAAAATTATACATTTTAACTGTTGTAAACCACTAAAGAATTGTGAAGTAAATGGAGAGAAATACCATGTTTGTGAGTATGAAGTCAAAATATTAATAAAGATGTTAATTCTCCCAGTTTTTTTAATAGATATTTTACAATTCCAATCAAAATCCAAACTAATTATTTTCCATTGAAGTCGCTAAGGAAAGGGTCAAAAGTGTCCAAACTTTTCTTCAAGGAAAACAAAAAAACAGGTAGACAGACCTGCCTTGCCCAATGTCATTAAGAGAATGTGGCAAGGGTGAAAGAATAAACAAAGAAAACTTTGAAATGGAACAGAATTTAGCTACAGATCCAGATCATACTGGTGTAATTTTGATATATGACAGACCTGGCCTCACAGAATAAAGAACTTCAATTACCCAACTTAACCAGCAGCAAGGAATGGAGGCAGGGCAAGCCCACTGATGCCTCCTCGGGCCCAGCAGAAGACAACCCTTCTCTGCATATCACATACATGAAAGAACTCCTCGAAAATGGAAACAACATAAAACATCCATTACAAAAGACAATCCTAGCAATTTTCTAATGTGTTCAACACAATAAATTCAAAAAAGAATAATTACAATGTTCACTAATCAGTGAATCTATTCTATTTAAAATATTACAAAGTAGAAAACATGTGTTGCCTTGAAAAACTGAAATATATAGTGATATTACCTATATTCAATAGGTAATATATTTGTATACACTCATAGGTTTTGCCCCTAATATTATTTTTTTTCTTGTTATCCTTAAAAGAGGGCTGGTACTACTTAGAGGAACATAATGCTTAGGTCTGAGGCTCAATCAAACATACAGGACATAATAGAGATTTTGTACTATCCTGTTAATACTGCTATTAATAGAGAGAAGCATAGCATTTGGTAGTCACAGTTGGAACCCTGTGCATATCCCCTAGATCCACCATGGAAGAACCCAAAAACTGTGATAGGTCTGAACTTTTATTCTACTTTCAAGTTAGTGAGTCATTCTGCCAGTTTCATGGATGCTGTTAGAAGACATGAGACACCTGGGTCCAAGACCAAGGACAATGTATTATTCACAGCAATAGTAATAGCCAGAGCATCAGCATTTGCTCCAGTCCCTCCAAGCCCCAGTCCCTACAAGGTGACTTAAGAGAGTCAGGTAACGCCTGCTCACATAATGGACTGCATTACAGACATCAACCCTGAGCTTAGAGAACCAAAATATTTTGTGATGGGTGGTAAGTTTGCCTAAACTTTGTCCCTAAGGAAGACAATCTCTTCCTTCGGGACAGAAAACAAGGCTGCCCTTCTCTCTAGAGTGAGACATGACCTCTATCTCTCTTGAGACTGTTCACTAAAGAAATATTTTTGAAAACATATTCGAAAAGTGTCAGTGTCTCTGTTCACAAGATGTTAGAAATGCCAGCGACACATGGAGAACTGTCTTTCAACAGAGGTCAGTTGAAGAAAGCTCCCCTCAATTTCGACTGCTTCAGGGAAATCTCTGGCAATGGGAGTGTGCTAGATCAACTGCACTGGCAGGCTGGAATTACAGGGGAGGTAAGGGCCCAGAAAAGGTTACAGATGATGGCATACATACCCCTGCATCATCACCCCTCACTGGGACATTTCTGAATTTTGTTCTACACAGGCCCTCAGCCGCAGTGAGCTCCACTTTCCCACAGCAGTAACCATTAACATAGCTCTTAACTCATTAATATAGCTTAACATGAACTCATTAACATAGCCTTTACTAGCTTTCCTCCTTTCTTTGTCTTACCTCCTTACTTTCTCACTGTGTTCCTGCAATTACCTCCCAAATAAATGACCTAAATTCAATTCCTGGTGTCAGGGCCTACTTTTGGAAAATCCATACCAAGATAGATAGAGCAAAGAAATAAACCCACATCAGTTAGTGTCCACAACTGACATCTTTACTTTGTGATGTGTAGACATTGCCTAAAAAATGGAGGAAGTCATACTTTAAAGATTTTTCCTGTAATAAGATGGTCCCTGATTCAGAGTTACGCGATGGTCCAAATCTTTATTCTTCTACATACTTAGTTGTATTAAAGCAAAATAATCCTAAATTGATGCAATTGAAACTCCTGCGATAGATTCAACAGATTTACTCAAGACTTTAGTAAGGCTGCCAGCCAGGGAATGAGCTCATCCTTCAGAAATATGCCTCGGCCCCTTGCCACTCCAGTACTTTGAAAAACAGCAGGGTAGGAATAAGAAATTGGCTTGGCATAAGCCAGTGGATCTAAAACTCAGTGCATGTAAACATACAAATTGCTTCTGGGTTACTAGAGCTGGGCAGCAATGCCTGACTCATCACATCCACCCTAGGGTTCCTCCAAGTTCCTCCATATCGTATACTACCGCCAAAAAGAGTATGTCTTGGAGTAGTACCAACTAAGCTGTGTATCTTCTGGCAAGCTACTACATCTCTAAGATTTACTTTCTTCATTTATTAAAAGGTAGTGATAATATCTGTATCTCATGGTTTTGTTGTGAGGATTATATGTGATAATATAAATCTTATGCCCTAAGTTCCAACTTCTTTATTTAGCATGTATTTCCTGAGTGCTGCTCATGTGCTAGGCATTGTTCTAAGAGCCTGGGATACATTAGCAAACAAAACAGGCATGGATTTTTGTCCCCATGGAGCTTACATTCTACCACGGAAAGAAACACAATAAAAAGCAAATATAATATACAAGTAAATTATTTAGGAAGTTAATGGTTACAAATACTAGGGAGAAGTAAAATGCATAGCAGGGTAGGGAAACATCAGGAAAGAGGGAGTGGGATAGGGTGAGGTAAGAAAGCCTGCAGTATTAGATAATGTGGTCAGGGTAGGATTCAATGAGAGTTTGAGATTAGAGAAAATATTCAAAGAAGTCCTCTTGGAGTACTGATATCTGGGGGAAGAGTGCTCCAGGAAAATACATAAATATATTTTAATGAACATTAACTTATACTGGCGATCTTTATAGTGGCTTTTAATTGAACAATATTGACAATAACAATAATTTTTTTAAAAAAACATGGTAAGCCTTTATTTAGTGCTCATTATGTGTCAAGAACTACTTAGGTTTTTCATCTATCAACTAAATTGATTCTCATGGGAACTCTTTGAGATGAGACTATCTTTGATAGTGGTACTAGCCTATTTTTGAGATGATAAAACTGAAGCAGACAGAAATTAGTAAATTGCTTAAGGCCACACAACAAGAAAGTAGGGAAAGAAAGATCCAAACAACACATTCTGACTCAAGTATTGAATGCCGAATCACTACACCATAATACCTTTATTTAATTAAAAGAACAGTTAAAGGGGTGCTAGAAAGGCTACCTGGTAGAAGTTGGGGTTGTAGAGAAATGTCTGGACTGTAAAGGGGCATGTGATATATTTTTGGGGTGATGGAAACGTTTTGCTATTGTTTTGTGGTGGTCATTTCACAACAATTATCAAAACTTATCTATTTATTTACTTGAAATGGGTGCAGTTTATTAAACTATTGCTCAATATGAACTTTGAAAAGGGATTCTGGAAAGATTAACTTGCATATACTGAAATCACCAGTTTCATTCACCCTAGTTACCCTACATTACTCAAGTTTCTAATTCATGGGCCAAGTGTGACTTATGTATTTTGCTTAACTCCCTTATTTTTACTTGAGGTGTGACTTATATGATGCATTTAATATGTGTCCATTCACAGACTTCAGCACCAGGTTATATATTTAATAGTGAGTAGCCAATGAATTAGACTGAACAAAAAAATGTGTTACAGTTTGTCTTTGTTCACTGCTTTTGTTAGGCAGAATTCTAAGATGGCCTGCAAGACTCCCATCCCCTGGCATATACACCTGGTATAACCCCTTCCCATGTGAGTGTAGGCAGGACCTGGGAATATGATAGAAGAGTCTGCTCCTTGATTAGGTTTCCTTATATGGCAAAGGTGATGGGATGTTGCTCCCATGATTATATTACTTTGAGTAAGACTCCATAGTAGCCTACAGGAAAGAGATGCTCCTGCTGGCTTTGGAGAAGTAAGTTGCCATGTTGGGAGAGGACCTGTGAGATGGCCACATGGCAAGGAACTTCAAGGGACCTCTAGGAGCATAGTGCAACCATAGCTGACAGCTGACAAAAAGAGAGTATTTTATTTCTGCAATGGCAAGGAACTAGATTTTGCCATCAGCATGAGCTTGGAAGAGGATCCTGAGCTGAAGACGAGACAGCAGCCCTGGCTGATACCTTCACTTAGGGTCAAATGACTCTTGTATGACCCTGCATAACCCTGAGTGCAGAATGCAGTTAGGTGTTACTGACTCCTGACCTGCAGAAATTGTGAGATAATGTATGTGAGCTAATTTAATCCACTAATTGGTACTTTGTTATGTAGCATAAATATTGAATGCACTGTTCCTTAAAAAGATCCACTCATTCATTTAACATTTATTGAGATCCTGCTGTGTGTACCACTCCAGAGTAGATTCCTAAGGCTGGAAATTTCTACCATACTTCCCTTGATTGGACCTGTTTATATTTAAGTGCCTCCTCCTGCATTGTTTGTGCAGTTTACTACAGTCCTAAGAGTTAGACTACCTGGGTCCAAATCCCATTTCTACTGTTTACTAGCTGTATGACTGTGGGTAGATTTACTTCTGTGTGCCCATTTCCTCATTTGTAAAATGAGGATAATAATGGTTTCTACTCCATTCAAATGACCCTATTTATTAATCAAGATAGATAAGGTTATGCTGGGTTAACAAATTAACCATGGTACCTCACTAGTTTAATGCAATGGAAACTTATTATTTAGCGATGATGTGTGTTTTAGGGGACTCCATTTCTTGTAGTTACTAATGGACTCCAGCTGAGCAAGGGTACTCCAAACTGAGATGCCACCATCTTAACAAATTGCTTAGACAGAGCTAGAGAGTCATTTACTTTCTTGGACAGAAAGTAACACATGCTACTTCCATGCACAGTCCATGCTGCAAAACCAGTCGTGTGATCTCACCTAACTCAAGCTGGTTGAAAAGAGACAAAAAACTAGGAGCCCACCATGTGGAAATCTTTTCATGTACAGAGAACAGCCAGTATACAGGCTGTGGGGAAGGAATGACTGACATGGTCATGAAAGAGTAAGACGTTCAGTGTGACAGTTGTGTGGTGACTAAGGACAAGAGTTAAAGATGAAATCATTGGAGAGATAGGGAGGGGCAAGTTCACAGAGTGAGCAAAAGCAAGAGAGTGAGAGAAACAGAAAGTGCAACTCTTAGACTCGTAACCATACAAAAGTGGGAGTTATCTGTGCTGTCACTTCTGTCCCCCAGTTGCCTAACACACTTGCTGGACACTCAGGAGAACCTCAAACACTTTGTTTACTGGAATGACTACATGAATGAGGTGGTGGGGTTGACATACTTGTCTCTCTGATTTTTATTCCCCAGACCTCTTCAAGGTACAGACTGCTTCTTAACCATCACAACCAAGCTTTGGGAACATATTTCAGGGATGTGAAGCAAACAAATTATCTTGTGTACAAGATAGTTCAGCAGAATATCATCAAGGAAACCACATTCCTATTTTGTAGGCTAAGGATAGAGCTGAAAGATGTCACTGGACTTTAGACTTCCTGCAGACAGCAAATTTTCCCCACTGCAGGTTTTGCTGGCTGAGAAACAGGGGCCTCTGTCAAGAAGAAACATATCAAATCTGACCAGGGACTGTCCAGAAAGAACACCACTGCAGACTGCCTGCAGTCCAGGGCTAGGAGGGAGGCTGGAGGAGGGACAATAGCATCTCTGGAAGTCAAAATATTTTCTTTTACCCAGTTGCCAACTTGCAGAGAAGGAAATTAAAGCAAGGCCTTTTTCCTAATTTAGAGTGAGGATATTTTCCATATTTTTGTAGAAATGTTTTATCATGAGACACAAAAGGAACCAGGGCATACAGATAGTAAGAGTGTCTACTGGCCTTTTAATGCATGGTAGGCTGCACATTTCCTTCTTGTGCTTTAGAAATAGGTTCAATAAAAGAAAGTCCAACTTGTAAAATCACACACAGCTAATTCTCTTTGAGATTTAAGGCCACAGGTTGTGACCTGAGCTGAGTCACAGCTGGGTCAGAGGGAACTGTCTCATCTCTCCTCCACCCACAACAATGCCCTCTCCATCAAAAAATATCAAACGGTGTTTGTGCCAGATTAACAGCAAGCCTTGGGATGATGTGGGAAAGCGACCTTTGCATTGTTTGTACAGTGTAGTAATGGCATCCTTGTGTTTCCGCCATCCCAACTGTCTGAAAATACTTTCCAAATTTATTTCAGCTGTGGTTCAGGAATAACACAACAGAAACATAGCAGTGATTTTGTAGTTTAATGACTCAATCAAGAAAGAAAACATTACCATTGTGCTGTGTTTGACAATTCATTCCAAATCGATTAATTTGATTTTTAAAATGAGATTTGGGATGACATTCTGATTCCCCAATTCTTAGAAAGTAGCTATTTCTTCCCTCAAATCTAACATAAAGGCTATACCTGCCTGGGATTCAAATTCATAATGTTGTGTGGTAAGGACTCTATGATGAATTTGCTCCCAACTTTGAAACCCAAATACCTATGGTGACACCACAAAAGCCAAAAAGACAGCGTCAGCAAAAACTGGACCTCTGCCAGTGCTTTGCTAGACTGTCACAGGCATTTCCACTAACTGCATGGCTGATTGAAACGGCTTTTAAAAGGTAGTGCCAAGACTCTTGAAAGTACTTGAGGGTATTCTTACATCTCTCCTCTTGCAGTCTGCCCCATGGCTGAGAAACAACAAATCTCATCTCTCCTCCACCCACAACAGCAATGCTGTCTGTCCCAACCAGAAATCTGGGTAGCCATCTTTATACTTTGTGATTGTTACCTTTTAGATGTCTCCAATTAGCATTGGTGAATTTCTCTCTTTGTGTGTCTGGTACAGAATTGCAGGTTCCACAAATCACCTGAGCAGAGTGGAAGGTAGTGTTGGTAGAGTAGGGAGACTTCACTACATTGTGAAGTTACATAACATGCCAATATATCTGCCTTGAATTCAACTTGGGTGCTCTGAAAAAGGCATCGGTGAGGTGTGTAGAGTGGGAAGGTGGAGGGAAAAATAGGAGAATGCCTGTGAGAAAACATAATTCAGTTATTGTCAGGTTTTTTGTTCTTTTATTTGCTTGTTTGTTGATACAGGGTCTCACTCTGTCACCCAGGCTGAAGTGCAGTGGTATGATCATGGCTCACTGCAGCCTCGACCTCCTGGGCTCAAGTAATCCTCCTGCCTCAGCCTTCCAAGTAGCTAGGACTACAGGCACTAACCACTATACCTGGTTAACTTTTTAAATTTTTTGTAGAGATGGGATCTCATTATCTTACCCAGGCTAGGGTCGTGAACTCCTGGGCTCAAGCAATCCCCTTGCCTTGGCATCTCAAAGTGCTGGGATTACAGGCATGAACTACTGAACCAAGCCTGTAATTCAAATATTTGATTCCATGCTACATTCCACTCACGAGTGTGTCCTCCTGGGACTGCACATAACTTAGAAAATGTGATTCCTTCAAAGCAATCACAACTGACTGTTCAGTCAATATCTGCCTTTGTGTGCTTTGCACAGACAGCACCTCACCAAGCTAAACTATGAACTACATTTAGTGTTCAAAGTCATACATTCTTTAAATACAACATGGCCTTCAATTGTAAGTCAAACTGTTTCATAGTTGGCTGTCATAGCAACAGCCATCTTAAACCATGAAATGCCCTTGAGACTAAAGACATGTGCTGGGAAGATGGAGGAAGGAGCTTGAAGAAACCGGGGTCCCAAGTAAATGTGAAGCCACTATTCCAGTCTCCTCTAAATGAGAAAACAATAACTTCACATCTTTTTCAGTTATGGTTGAGTTTTTGGATAGATGTGGCTAAACTTCTTCCTCATCTATACATTGTTTAAATGCAAAATGAATTCCACTTTGAGATATAATATAAGAAGCATACTCTTTGTGGCTGAATGTAAACCACAGTGGAACTTTCTGCCAAAGAGGAATATTTATAAAGCTATCACCTTACCTCCACGTAAGGAGAAATTATTTATCTTTTTATTTTAAAAGAAATCACTGTGCATTCAATACAATGTATTTTGCTGAGATTTTCTTGTTTGGAATTTTAAGCTCATGTGATTAATATTTTTCTGACTTTCTGAAGCACATAGACATGAAAACTAACTATCCAATGATGTTCTATTTCTTGATCAGGGTGCCATTTATATGGCAGTTATTGCTTGGTGCAAACTCATTAAGTAGTACATTTATAATTTGTATACTTTTGTGTATATATAATACACTTCAGTATAATAAGAAATGGAAACAAAAATGAAACTCAATGAACAGTTTCAAAAGTGGATTAAGCATAGCTGAATCAGTCACCTGGAGGATACATTTGAAGAAATTATGCTGAATGCAGCTCAACCCCTGCCCCTTCATTTCACAGTAATCTTTCTAAAGTCTTCTGCCTTCTCTCTTTCATTGGATTTTTCTCTTCCACCTCTGTTCCTTAAATCCTGGTAACTTCTAGTGTTCTAGCTATCACTTTCTTCTTTTCTTAACCACAAACTTTATTTTGAATCTACTCAATAGTTAATAAAAAGCAATATATTTTAAATATAAAAAACATTTATCTGAGATGGACATTGCTGGTAAAAATATTAATCAAGTAGTATCTGCTTAGTGGCAGAAGTATTTAAAATACCTAAACTGACTTCTAGAAAATATTTTATAATCCATTTTTTGCTTTCCACTTTGAGACCATTTCTCCCAACAAAATTCCAAACATAGAATTGATGCTAAGTGACAATTTCTAAATGACAAAAAGGGAAAGCTATGAAAATGTAATTATACCAAGGTACTATGCAATGAATGTTTGTATGCCTTCAAAGTGGATATATTGAAGGTCTAATACCTAATGTGACAGTATTTAAAGGTGGAGCCTTTGGGAGGTAATTCTGTATGAGATATGAGGGTAATGCCTTCATGAATGGAATTCATGTCTTATAAAGACACTAACATAGAAGAAACATGAGAGAGATGATCATGATGACATGAGTGAAGGCAAAAAACCCGCCAGGAGCCGGCGCCGCTGTTTGAGCTGACTCTGTGAGTCCCAGCACGGGAGATCCTGGTGCCTTTTCAACAAGCGACTGGAACGCGGGGTCCTTCAACTTAAAAGAAAAGACTGAGTCAGGGAGCCAGGTGATCAGGCTCGGTTGGTCCCAGCCCCACACCCCCAACAACAACGAAAACAAAAACAGTAATTGAAAACCCTCTGGGTTGAGCCCTTCAAACCAAGCACAGCTGAACCCCGGACGGTCCGGCTCGGTGGGGGAGGGGCGTCCGCCATTACTGAGACTCTCCACCACTAGGGAGGCAGGCCACCGTCCCTGAGGCAACCCGCCGTTGCCAAGGCAACCTGCCACAACACAGAGAGTCCTCCATAACAGAGGCGAGGCCACCGTTGCCCAGACAGTTCTAACTAAGCCCATATAAACAGGACTGCAGGGAAGAGCACAGGGCAGCTGGGCGGAGCCCACAGCAGCTCAGCAAAGCCTCTGCAGGCAGGCAGTGGCTAGGCCTGCTGTGAGCTGGGCGGGTCAGACCTGAAAGAAAAATCAAAAAAGGCAGTAGTGCAACGGAAACTCATAAAGCTCCAACTCCCTGGGACAGAGCACCTGGGAACAAAAAGTGCTTTATGAGTTCAGCGGCAGCAGACCTAAACGTACCTGCCCAGCAGCTCTGAACGAACAACGGAGCCCACAACCCAGGACTTAAGCCCCAATAAAAGATAGACCGTCTCCTCAAGTAGCTCCCTGACCCCCATAGATCCAAAGACTCGCCTCATAAAGGAGAGAACGGACTGACAGTAGGCGAGCAACCTTCTGGGACAAAGATAGCGGAAGTGGAAACTGGTAACAACCCTTACTGTTCTGCAGCAGCTGCAGGTGATCCCCAGGCAAGCAGGGCCCGGAGAGGACCTCAGCAGTCCTACAGCAGAGGGGCCAGACTGTTAGAAGGAAGGCTTAAAAAAAAAAAAAGAAGTAACTTCAGCATCCACGAACTGGAAGCTCACTCAGAGACCCAATCTGAAAGACAGTAACTACAAAAAAAAAACAGGTGGATAAACCCACAAAAATGGGAAGAAACCAGCACAAAAAGGATGAAAACTCCCAAAACCAGAACACCTCTCCTCCTAAAAGGGATCACAACTCCTCACCAGCAAGGGAACCAGACCGGATGGAGAAGGAGGGTGATGAAATGACAGAATCAGACTTCAGAAGGTGGGTAGTAAGAAACTACAGTGAGCTAAAAGAACATGTTCTAACCAAACGCAAAGAAACTTGGAACCATGAAAAAAGATTGGACGAAATGCTAACGAGAATGGACAGCATAGAGAGGAATATAAGTGAATTGATGGAGCTGAAAAACACAATACGAGAACTTCGTGAAGCATGCACAAGCTTCAACAGCCGAATTGACCAAGCAGAAGAAAGGATATCAGAGGTCGAAGATCAATTCAATGAAATAAAAAGAGAAGGCAAGAACAGAGAAAAAAGCACAAAAAGGAATGAACAAAATCTTCAAGAAATGTGGGACTATGTGAAAAGACCTAATCTACGTCTGATAGGTGTACCTGAATGTGATGAAGAGAATGAATCCAAGCTGGAAAATATTCTTCAGGATATTATCCAGGAAAACTTCCCCAACCTAGCGAGGCAGACCAATATTCAAATCCAGGAAATACAGAGAACACCACAAAGATATTCCTCAAGAAGAGCAACCCCAAGGCACATAATCGTCAGATTCACCAGAGTTGAAATGAAAGAGAAAATGCTAAGGGCAGCCAGAGAGAAAGGTCGGGTTACCCACAAAGGGAAGCCCATTAGACTCACAGCAGATCTCTCAGCAGAAACCCTACAAGCCAGAAGAGATTGGGGGCCAATATTCAACATCCTTAAAGAAAAGAACTTTCAACTCAGAATCTCCTATCCAGCCAAACTAAGCTTCATAAGTGAAGGAAAAATAAAATCCTTTGTGAACAAGCAAGCACTCAGAGATTTCATCACCACCAAACCTGCTCTACAAGAACTCCTGAAAGAGGCTCTACACATATAAAGGAACAACCAGTAACAGCCACCCCAAAAACACACCAAATGGTAAAAGAGCATCAACACAATCAAGAATCTGCATCAACTAACCAACAAAACAGCCAGGTAGCATCAAAATGACAGTATCAAATTCACACATAACAATACTATCCCTAAATGTCAATGGACTAAATGCCCCAATCAAAAGACACAGACTGGCAAATTGGATAAAAAGCCAAAACCCATCAGTGTGCTGTATCCAGGAAACCCATCTTACATGCAAGGATACACAAAGGCTCAAAATAAAGGGATGGAGGAAGATCTACCAAGCAAGTGGAGAGCAAAAAAAAAGCAGGAGTTGCAATTCTCATCTCTGATAAAATAGAGTTTAAAGCAACAAAGATCAAAAGACACAAAGAAGGACATTACATAATGGTAAAAGGATCACTGCAACAAGAAGAGCTAACGATCCTAAATTTATATGCACCCAATACAGGAGCACCCAGATACATAAGGCAAGTTCTTAATGACTTACAAAGAGACTTAGACTCCCACACAATAATAGTGGGAGACTTTAATACCCCATTGTCAATATTAGACAGATCAACCAGACAGAAAATCAACAAGGATATCCAGGACCTGAACTCAGACCTGGAACAAGCAAACCTAATCGACATTTACAGAACTCTCCACCCCAAATCCACAGAATATACATTCTTCTCAGCACCACATCACACCTACTCTAAAATTGACCACATAATTGGCAATAAATCACTCCTCAGCAAATGCAAAAGAACAGAAATCATAACAAACAGTCTCTCAGACCACAGTGCAATCGAGTTAGAACTCAGAATGCAGAAACTAACTCAGAACCGCACAGCTTCATGGAAACTGAGCAACTTGCTCTTGAATGTTGACTGGATAAACAATGAAATGAAGGCAGAAATAAAGATGTTCTTTGAAACCAATGAGAACGAAGACACAACATACCAGAATCTCTGGGACACATTTAAAGCAGTTTCTAGAGGAAAATATATAGCAATGAGTGCCCACATGAGAAGAAAGGAGAGATCTAAAATTGACACCCTATCATCAAAATTGAAAGAGCTAGAGGAGCAAGATCAAAAAAACTCAAAACCTCGCAGAAGACAGGAAATAACTAAGATCAGAGCAGAACTGAAGGAAATAGAGACACAAAAAACTCTTCAAAAAATCAATAAATCCAGGAGCTGGTTTTTCGAAAAGATCAACAAAATAGACAGACCACTAGCCAGATTAATAAAAAAGAAAAGAGAGAATAACCAAATTGATGCAATAAAAAATGATAAAGGGGATATCACCACAGATTCCACAGAAATCCAAACCATCATCAGAGATTATTACAAACAACTCTATGTACATAAACTAGTAAACCTGGAAGAAATGGATAAATTCCTGGACACCTGCATCCTCCCAAGCCTAAACCCGGAAGAAGCCAAAACCCTGAATAGACCAATAACAAGGTCTGAAGTCAAGGCAGCAATAAAGAGCCTACCACCCAAAAAAAGCCCAGGTCCAGATGGGTTCACAGCCGAATTCTACCAGACATACAAAGAGGAGCTGATACCATTCTTCCTGAAACTATTCCAGACAATCCAAAAAGAGGGAATCCTTCCCAAATCATTTTATGAGACAAACATCATCCTGATAACAAAACCCGGCAGAGACTCAACAAGAAAAGAAAATTTCAGGCCAATATCCATGATGAACATAGATGTAAAATCTTCAATAAAATACTGGCAAACAGATTGCAGCAGCATATCAAAAAGCTCATCCACCATGATCAAGTAGGATTCATCCCGGGGATGCAAGGCTGGTTCAACATACGCAAGTCCATAAACGTAATTCACCACATAAAGAGAAACAAAGACAAAAACCACACGATTATCTCAATTGAGGCAGAGAAGGCTTTTGACAAAATTCAACAGCCCTTTATGCTAAAAAACCCTCAATAAACTAGGTATTGACAGAATGTATCTCAAAACAATAAAAGCTATTTACGACAAACCAACAGCCAATATCATACTGAATGGGCAAAAACTGGAAGCATTCCCTTTGAAATCTGGCACTAGACAAGGATGCCCTCTCTCACCACTCCTATTCAATATAGTACTGGAAGTTCTAGCCAGAGCAATCAGGCAAGAAAAAGAAACAAAGGGTATCCAAATTGGAAAGGAGGAAATCAAATTGTCCCTATTTGCAGATGACATGATTGTATATCTAGAAGACCCCATTGTCTCAGCTCAAAATCTCCTGAAACTGATAAACAACTTCAGCAAAGTCTCAGGATACAAAATCAACGTGCAAAAATCACAAGCATTCCTATACACCAGTAACAGACTTAAAGAGAGCCAAATCAAGAACGAACTGCCATTCACAATTGCTACAAAGAGAATAAAATATCTAGGAATACAACTAACAAGGAACGTAAAGGACCTCTTCAAGGAGAACTACAAGCCATTGCTCAATGAAATAAGAGAGGACACAAACAGATGGAGAAACATTCCATGTTCATGCTTAGGAAGAATCAACATCGTGAAAATGGCCATACTACCCAAAGTAATTTACAACTTCAATGCTATTCCCATCAAGCTACCAATGACCTTCTTCACAGAACTGGAAAAAACCACCTTAAACTTCATATGGAACCAAAAGAGAGCCCGCATAGCCAAGTCAATTCTAAGCAGAAAGAACAAAGCAGGAGGCATCACACTACCGGACTTCAAACTATACTAAAGGCTACAGTAATCAAAACAGCATGGTACTGGTACCAAAACAGAGATATAGACCAATGGAACAGAACAGAGGCCTCGGAGGAAATACAACATACCCACAACCATCTGATCTTTGACAAACCTGACAAAAACAAGCAATGGGGAAAGGATTCCCTGTTTAATGAATGATGTTGGGAAAACTGGTTAGCCATGTGCAGAAAGCAGAAACAGGAAGGGTCCTGACACCTTACACCAAAATCAACTCCAGATGGATTAAAGACTTAAACATCAGACCTAACACCATAAAAACCCTAGAAGAAAATCTAGGCAAAACCATTCAGGACATAGGCGTAGGCAAGGACTTCATGACCAAAATGCCAAAAGCAATGACAACAAAAGCCAAAATAGACAAATGGGACCTAATCAAACTCCACAGCTTCTGCACGGCAAAAGAAACAGTCAGTAGAGTGAATCGGCAACCAACGGAATGGGAAAAAAATTTTGCAGTCTACCCATCTGACAAGGGGCTGATATCCAGAATTTACAAAGAACTAAAACAGATCTACAAGAAAAAAACAAACAAGCCCATTCAAAAATGGGCGAAGAATATGAACAGATACTTTACAAAAGAAGACATACAGGAGGCCAACAAACATATGAAAAAATGCTCATCATCACTGGTCATCAGAGAAATGCAAATCAAAACCACATTGAGATACCATCTCACACCAGTTAGAATGGCAAACATTAAAAAATCGGGAAACAACAGATGCTGGAGAGGATGTGGAGAAATAGGAACACTTTTACACTGTTGGTGGGAATGTAAATTAATTCAACCATTGTGGAAGACAGTGTGTCGATTCCTCAAGGATCTAAAAATAGAAATCCCATTTGACCCAGCAATCCCATTACTGGGTATATATCCAAAGGATTATAAATCATTCTACTATAAGGACACATGCACACGAATGTTCATTGCAGCACTGTTTACAATAGCAAAGACCTGGAACCAACCCAAATGCCCAACGATGATAGACTGGATAGGGAAAATGTGGTACATATACACCATGGAATATTACGCAGCCATCAAAAACGATGAGTTCACATCCTTTGTAGGGACATGGATGAACCTGGAAACCATCATTCTCAGCAAACTGACACAAGAGCAGAAAGTCAAACACCGCATATTCTCACTCATAGGCGGGTGTTGAACAATGAGAACACATGGACACAGAGAGGGGAGCACTACACAGTGGGGTCCGTTGGGGGAACATGGGGGAGGGTCGGGGGTGTGGGGAGGTGGGAAGAGATAGCATGGGGAGAAATGACAGATACAGGTGAGGGGACGGAAGGTAGCATACCACACTGCCATGTGTGTACCTATGCAACAATCTTGCATGTTCTTCACATGTACCCCAAAACCTAAAATGCAATAAAAAAAATTAAAAAAAAAAAAACAGGAGGAAGCAGCCTCAGATCCAGGATACCTTCTTTTACCATGATGAATAGAACATGGGTACAGAAGGGACACAGAAGGGAAGACAGGCCTAACTGGAATTATGTAGCCCATGCAGTGTGTATGTTGTAAGTTGTAGGTAAGTTGCTATCTGGCTAGCAGAGCTAAGCAAATATTGTAAGTGGACATTGTGCCCTCAAATTTCAAGATACAATGCTGTTGAACATTGATAAATAAATGATGAAGGTAAACCAATTTCCAGCAATGTATTTCCCAGATACTTTCAAAATCTTTGTTTACCAAGAGCTCTCATATTTCACTTCCTCACAGGTCCTTTTGGTATTTCATCAGAAATGACTGGAGGATGGGTTCCCTTGTGAAAGTGCCCCATTTGGACAAGTTAAATGAGTAAACCTGGTTAAAAAAATATATTCACCAAGAGCCTCTGGGCATAGGTACAGTTTCCAAGAGCCCAAACATTCTTGGCTACTTGTAAGTATTATTGGAAGGCACTCAAAACAAACACTCCATTTGCCTGATCTTCAGCAAAGAAAATATCAGCCTGTGTGAGCTAATGTGGATGTTATTTTAGAATTAGCTTCACTGCCATTTCGGGGTAGCTAATACTATTGTCCTCAACTCAAAGCCCTTTGAACTTAGATTTAGAAGACAGGCAAGCTGCAAAGCTTATGACTTTGAGTGTTCTAGAAAAACTCAAATATGAGTAGCTTTGGCTTTGTCGTACAGGACACTTTCTGTTAACTTTCTGAGGTATTTGTATCATGGAAGAAGTTGAAAGATTTCTTTCAACTGTAGGAACAGGAAGGATAGCTTCACAGGCATGCAAGCAGGCAGTGGCTCAGGGCTTCACACTGCAAAGGGCTCTGTGCTGAGTTAAATGCTCTCCTGCCGCCATCTTGAAATTCTTATTAATTCTTGAACAAGGGGCTCTGCATTCTCATTTTGCACTGGGCCTTGCAATCCTAGAAACAGCAATGTGTCTTTACTTTTATCTCCTTCCTAGGCATCTTTTCTTCCTTTTTTCATATACAGGATTCTCTATTCATATTAATTGAAAATGCATCTTTTAGTAGGTGAGCCTCTGAAAGCTTTGGCCCACCGCAAGGATAAAAAAGAGGATGAAAGAACAGTAAAGTAAAATGATAACATTAGAAGAAATGGAAATTGGGTACAGGGTATACAGGAATTATCTGTATAATCTTGGTAACTACTTTTCTGTAAATCTAAAATTATTGCAAAATATAAAGACCAGCTCATCATCAAGTTAAAAAATAAGGTAGTAATTATAAAGAGACAATTGTAAAACAACCAGAAACAATAACAGCAATAAAAGTCTCTCACACTTAAAAACAAACAGCAACATTCTTCTTTAAAAATCATTTGATCAAAGAAAATTAAAAATGGAAATTGTAAATTTGAGAATATATTCCAAATTTTTATTTTTATAAAATCATTAAAGGTTTTATTTAGAATTGTTTAAATATAGCAAAAATATGTTTAAAACTCAAAAGTCTACTTTTGGACCTCAACAATAGCAAAAATGATAATCCCTTTAGTAAGAAATATGCATTAACTATATGTGTATATGTTTTTATGTGTGAATAAACTATAGAATTTTGCTAAAAGATACTAAAGAAGACTGAAGTAAATGATGGATTATATCTCATTTCCGGACAGAAATGCTTAATTTCATAAAAATATTAGACGTCTGAAGTAACACATCTTAAAAATTCTTTCTATAATCTGAAAAAGATAATGAAAATTCTCTGTACTCTTGGAGGGTGCAGGGAAGCATCTTGGTGGTGAAGGACAATGTCATAGTCTGATCCTGAGACCCAGGGATACAGGGCCTACCTCAAACTGAGGCTGAACCCGATCAACAATGGCTTAATTCACTTAAAAAAATATGTCCCCAGGCTCAAAGAGCTAGGAAAGGATAGAACCAGGGCTCAAAGCCATTTATTCAGTCATTAACTCATTCATTTGTCCATCGATTATTTTTTGATCACCAACTCTGGCCAGCCAGGGCATTGTCCTGGTAGAGAGACAGAGAAGCAAACAAGATACCATACCAGTTTGCTCCCTGCTATTATGCATAAAATGTTTCTTTTTGGTGCCACAAAGAAAAATTAGTACTGGGACAAAGGATCTCTCAGCAAAGCAATTCTATTTACTTCTTCTAGAAAGGGTACTCACACTAGCAATCGTGCCACGAGAGTATAACGAACAAAGCAAAGCAGACATGTTTATTTCTTAAACATTTGAGGTTGTCCTTACTGCTGTGTCTGATCTCTGTTGGCTGGTGCCAGAACTTACAATCTAAAGTAAAACCCGACTGGCTAATAACTTGAAACTTTTCTAAACACATACAAGCAATGGAGAGCAAAAAAAGGAGTCCAAATAAGAAAGGGGCATAGGCTGTGAGCTGGGACATGACTGTAAGCATGTCTGGCATAGATACCTTGGTTAAAGTACAAGGACATAGAATGTACTACGTGCCTGTAAGCATGTCTAACAGCTACGTAGTATAGGGCTTCTAACAAAAAGGCAAAAAGGCTTTTGAAAAAAGTGTTTACAACTCTTATTTCTAACATTAATGAATTTTTCTTAAACAAGAAAGGAAACTTTGAAGAGGAACTTTTCTACTTCCCACACTGCTTTCTTGGGATATACAATCAAAAATGAGTTTAAGCACAGAGTAGAGAATTTGAAAGCAACAAATAAATAGATTTCTCTCCCTTGGCACTATTGACACTGGGGATAGAATGATTCCCTGTTGTGAGGGTGGTTCTGTGCACTGTAGGATTTTAGCAGCATCCCTGGTGTCTACCCAACAGATGCCAGTAGCACCCTCCACCCCACTTGTAAGAACAAGAAAATCTCTAGACAAAGCCAAATTTGCCCCGGGGAGACAAAATCATTCCATGCTGAGAAACACTGAAATCAACGAACTCTATAATTTCACATAGTGATAAGTAATATGAAGATAATAAAATTGGATAATGCATAGAGTTGGAGGGGCACCATTTTAGACTGGAGGGTCACAGAAGGATGTTTCAAGGAGAGAAACCTAAGAATCAGGCATTGGTATATGAGGGCAGGGAGTTCTAGGCAGTGGGAACAGCGGATGACAAATTCCTGAGGTGGCAAGGAGCTTGGTATGTTAAAGGAACATAAAGAAAACAGAGTGACTGAGGTGTGATGACATAGAATAAGTGAGCAGGGGCCAGATCATATAGCAACTTAGGGTTTATATTTGAAAAGACAATTCAGTTGTTCTGTGGAGAACAATTTGAAGTAGTTGGAATAGAAGGGGAAATTTCCTAGCCTAAGGAAAAAGATGGTGGGAGCAGACATGGGGTTTTAATGAAAGAAATGGGAGACAATGGACAGGTCTGTCATATGGTGATATGGAGCTGAGAGGCCTTGCTAACAGACTGGACATGGACAACAATTTCCCCTTCCCCTTTAGGGGTCTGCCAAGATGGGTCCTATTGTCTTTATTTTGTTGGAAATCCATCCTTGCCTTCAACTAGGCCAGATTTGCTGCATTCCTGTTTGGGCTCAATCTGTAAATCTTAGCCCCACTCTGTATCCTCATCTTCTTATAGGTCACCCCTGAATACCGCCCTAGTCAGCTCCATGGCCAGCAACCTCATTTTCCCTTAACCTCCCTGCCATTTTCTTACATCCAATTTCCCTCCAAACACTGCCAGCACTTGAAGTCTCTCGGGAGCTAAAGCTGAACATTCTGTTTTTATGAATATAGAAACCCAAGTGTTATCTTCATCATAAATTCCTGAGAAGGGTCTAGGAAGTTTCTCGGAATCATCCTATGAACAAAAGACATGGTACATACAGGAGTCAAAAATGCAAGAAAGAGGAATGTACAGTACAACATAGTAGCCCCCAAAGGGATACTTAAACAGTGACTGAAATCATAGGTTGAACTGTGTCTCCCAAAAAGATATGGTCAAGGGGTTAGGACCCCATGTTACCTGTGCATGTGACCTTATTTGGAAATGGGATCTTTGCAGATGTAATTAGTTAAGATGGTCACATTGGATTTGGGTGGGTCCTAAATTTGTAAGGGTGTCCTTTAAAAAGAGGAGGGGACACATATAGACACAAACACACACAGGAAAGAAGTCCATGTGACAATGGGGGCAGAGACTGAAGTCATGTAACTGCATGCTAAGGAACTTCAAGGAACCTCAGGAGCCACTGGAAACTAGGAAGAGGCAAGGAGGGAATCTCCCCTAGTACCTTCAGAAGGAGCATGGCCGTGCTAACACCTTGATTTTGGACTTCTGACCGCCAGAACTGAGAGAGATTACATTTCTTTTGTTTTAAACCACTCGGTTTGTAGTAATTTGGTTTGGCGAAACTAATACAATGCACATTTAGACAGTTTGGGCCAAAAAGAGTACATTTTAAGTACATGTGAATTTCCTGTTGAAAAGGTGTAGCATAGAATATTTGAATGATGAAGGTTAATAAGATGAAGAACTCCAGCAGTTTAACCTTCTGAGTTCAGTTGATATTGTACACATATGCTCTGTTAAAGCTGCCTTCTCAACAGTCCTTTTGGCTGCTCAACTACTCCATTAGATGCAAGGTCCTGGGGTCCAGGCTCTCATGCTGGGTTCTTTGGATAGCGAAATTCAATATGCACCTTCTGGGCCCTGAAGCCTGAGTACCATAGCTGAGGAAGCCTCAGTAAATGTTGATTGAGTTTTTGCATGTTCTGATTACTCTTTCCCACAAGCTGTAAACTTCGCGAGTACACACTACTCCAAAGACACCTGAACACAGTCTTCTAGAGGTATCACTCTCGCACCACACCTGAGTCAGCAAAATGCCAGGGAGTACACAACAGTTTCGTCCCCAAGTCTGTCTACAGCCTTGTCTATTGGTGCTCCTTTGGGTCCACATACCACCTTCTCTAGTTCTAATCCAGGCGTCCGCAAACTTTTTACACAGGGGGCCAGTTCACTGTCCCTCAGACCGTTGGAGGGCCGCCACGTACTGTGCTCCTCTCACTGACCACCAATGAAAGAGGTGCCCCTTCCTGAAGTGCGGCGGGGGGCTGGATAAATGGCTTCAGGGGGCTGCATGTGGCCCGCGGGCCGTAGTTTGGGGACGCCTGTTCTAATCAATGCTTCTTGTTTACATCCACTTCCATAGCCAGCTAATGAAAATTTAAATGGATACATAAATCTCACCAAATTATAAGAGGCCCAAGTCATTGTAACTCAGAAGATGGAATGCTAGATAGCAAGAGAAATGTTTTGGATGGTGGTGCTTCTTTGATATGCTTTCAACTCTTAGGCAGGGGACAAAAAGCCCCTTTTCTTAGTCATACAGAAGAATAAAAATATGAAATCAGAGACAAATTAAAAGTATAAAGCAGCAAACAAATGGCATAAAAATTATAGCATGGAATTTGTCTTTTAATCATTTTTTAAAGTACATAAGTTCTCACTGTAATACATTCATTTCCAGTTACCAATTACCTTCATGTCTCTCCTTCCCTCATATTCTCTATGCTTCTAAAATCCAACATTTTATAAGTGCTTCTTTTTCTGGAATACATGTACATTTTAAGCAACTGGAGAAACACAGTTAAGTACAAAATTCAAGGGTAAGGATGTTGGCATTTATGTATATGCACAAAGATCAAATGGCAATTAACAGCTTAAGTTCAGTTTTATAATTTGCCTTTCATTTTAAAATGTGGCATTCCATGGCATTGCTATGGTTTGGATACAGTTTGTTTGCCCTCACAAAATCTCATGTTGATATCTGATCTCTAATGTGGTAGTATTGGGAGGTGGGACCTAGTAGGAGATGTTTGAGTCATAGGGGCAGATCCTTCATGAATGGTGCCATTTTTGGTGTAGTGAGTTCTAGCTCTTGTGAAACTGAATTAGTTCTCAAATGAATGAATTATTTCTCCCAAAAATGAGTAATTATAAATCCAGGATGCCCCTGGGTTTGGTCCCTCTTTGCATGTGCCCACTTCCCTTTTGATCTTCTCTGACATGTTTTGGCATAGCACAGAAACCCTTACCAGAAGCCAGGCAGATGCCAGTATCATAGTACTTTTATAGCCTGAAGAACCATGAACTAAATAAATCTCTTTTCTTTGTAAATTACATAGCATCACATATTCCTTTATCACAACACAAAACAGACAAAGGCAGGCATTTAATATTCTATAGCAGGCGTCCCCAAACTACGGCCGTGGGCCGCATACGGCCCCCTGAGGCCATTTATCCAGCTCCCCGCTGCACTTCAGGAAGGGGCACCTCTTTCATTGGTGGTCAGTGAGAGGAGCACAGTATGTGGCGGCTCTCCAATGGTCTGAGGGACAGTGAACTGGCCCCCTGTGTAAAAAGTTTGGGGACGCCTGATATGGTATTATCTTCAATGGTTAAACAGTATTCCATATATGTTCATTTAACCAATCCACTATTATTGACTGTTTCCATTCGTCCTTTGCCCTATTTGAAAAAAAAAAAAAGACTATTATAACACATCCTTGAAGCTAAATTTTGGCCATATATGTTCATTTAACCAATCCACTATTATTGACTGTTTCCATTCGTCCTTTGCCCTATTTGAAAAAAAAAAAAGACTATTATAACACATCCTTGAAGCTAAATTTTGGCACATACACAGGATTATTTTTATAGGATAAATTTCTTAATGTGAACCTATAGAGTTTCAGCAACTAACATCTTTAAGGCATTTGGTTCCAACTGCTTTTGATTATTATTACTGAATTGTTCCCTACCCATGCCAAAAAAGATGTATGCATTTGCACCTCCAGCAGCATATCTTGTGTTTCTTTCCCAATCCAATTACCAGCATTATATATTATATAATTTTCATCTTTGCCAAAGTTACCCACAAAAAATGGTAAAAAAAGCATTTGAGTATAGTATTTTTTAAAACTACACACACAAACACACACATACATACACACACACACACACACACACACACACACACATACACAACTTTCAAGATACTAATCATTGATCTAAAAACTTAAAAGCTTCTAGACAAAAACATAGGAAAGTACCTTCTCGACTTTGGAGTAGGAAAACATTTCTTACAATACAAAATTTGATACACTTCATCAAATTTAAAAAAAAAACACTTGCTCATGAAAAGACACCATTGCTGAAGTAAAAACAAAAGACACCACAGACTAGGAGAAATTTTAAGAAACACATGTCTAATGAAGTACTTGTAATTATTTTTTTAAATTCCTACAAATAAATAATGCAAATAAACAAAACAATAGGCATGGGGAAAAAGGCATGAACAGGCAATTCTCAAAATAAAATACTTATATTGTCAATAAATATATGAAAAGTTGCTCAGCAAGGAAATGCATATTAAAGCCACAGAGTAGTTGAATAAGATATCTGAGACAGTGCTACAAAGCAATCAAAAGAAATAAAAGACATACACATTGAAAACAAAGGAGAAATACTAAGTATTTTTTCCAAAACACAATCACGTATTAATTATGTAGGATAGAAATCCAGAAATCTACTTTAAAAAGCCACTAGAGTTATAAGTGGACTGAGTGAGGCCTCAGCATGCAAGGTTAACATCCAAAAGCAACTAAATTTATATTTGTAATCAATGAAGGGTTGGAAGATAAAACCAGTAAACCAATACAACTTATAATTTAATCAAAGCGCACAAACCACTCAGGAATAAATTTAGCCAAATATATAGAATGACCTAAAAGGTGAAAATTTACAAATATTCCTGAGGAAAGAAAACAGACAAATAAGTCAAACTATAATTTCAGTGTAATCTCAATCAAAATCTCCACATCAGTTCTTGCAGAAATTGAAAAACATTATAAAATTTGTATTGAATACAAAGAACCCAGATTAGCCAATACATTTTGAATAAAGAGAACCAAATTATAGGACTTATATCTGGTTTCAAGATTTACTATAAAGCTACAGAAATAAAGACAGGGTAGTATTTGCATAAAAAGAGACATATAGAACAATGGAACAGAATAGAGAATCTACAAACAGACTAATAATATGGTCAACTGATGTCAACAAATGTGTCAAAAGTAATTTAATGGAGAAAGGAGAGAGTTTCAAAAAATGATGGTGTAACAATATTTTCTTAAAAAATTAAACTGCCCGTCTACCTCACATCGTACATAAAAATGATTTCAAAATGAATCATAGACCTAAATGTAATTGTTAAAATTATAAAGTGTTTTCAAGATAATATAGAATAAAACCTCTGCAATCTTGTGGTATACAAAGATGTCTTAAGATACGAGAAAAACTCAACAAGAACAGATAAAAATATTAAAAATTGTTTTTTTATTGCATTTTAGGTTTTGGGGTACATGTGAAGAACATGCAAGATTGTTGCATAGGTACACACATGGCAGTGTGGTTTGCTGCCTTCCGTCCCCTCACCTGTATCTGTCATTTCTCCCCATGCTATCTCTTCCCACCTCCCCACCATTGGACCCCATAAAAATTTAAAATTTATATTCTTTGAAGGATATCATTAAAGAAGAAATGAAAAGGCAAGATAGAGACTAGGAAAAATATCCACAATACTTACATCTGACAAATGACTTATTTTCAGAGTATATAGAGAGACCTTATAACTCAAAAATTGACAATATTTTTCAGTTGTGAGAATTTCAACTATGATAAAAAAAATCCGATTTTTAAAGCTGATTAAAGATTTGGAAACTTTACAAAATAAGATAATGAATGGCTGATAAGTACATAATATATGATATTTATCAGCACTATTCCTCAAGAAAATGTGAATTAAAACACTAGATACCACTAAACATGCTAGAATTTAAAAAAATATACTATATGATTACTGTATGAATGACAAATGTTAGCAAGAACATGGAACAATTGGAACTCTCTTCCTTGCCGACGGAAGCATAAAATGTGACAACCCTTTCAGAACTGTATGGCAATTTCATGTAAAGTTAAACATACACTTACTATACATCCTGGCCATTTTAATTCTAGGTATTTACTCAAGAGAAAGGAAAACATATGTCCCCCAAAGAATTGTACACAAATGATTATTGCAGCCGTTTTCATAATAGCACAAAATGGAAGACAACTCAAATATTCATCCACAGATGAACAGGTAAACATATTGTGATATGTCTCTAGAATGGAATATGACTTAACAATAAAAAGAAAGTACTGATATACACAAGGACATGCATGAATCTCAAAAATATTCTGAGAAAAGGAAGTTAGGCCAAAAAACGCACATACAACATGATTCTACTACTAAGAAATTTGAGACATATAAAACTAATCTATAGGGTCAGAAAACAGATCAGTGATTGCCGGCTACCAGACACTGACTGGGAAGGGGCATGAAGATATTTTTTTTTTTTTTTGTGGTGATGGAAATATTTGCTATCTTGATGTGGTGATTACATGGATATAAATACCTGCCAGACTTCATCAACCTACACACTTAAAATGGCATATTTTATTGTATGCTAATAATACTTCAATAAAAGTGATATTTTTAAAGAAGAGATACAATTGCATACACTCCAGTATGACTAAAATTATAAAGACTGTAAGACCAAGTGTTGGCAAGGATATGAAATAATTAGAACCCTTGTACATTGATGGAAAACTTATTTGGCAGTTAAAGTTAAATAAACAGCTTCCCTATGACCCAGCAATTCTACTCCTAGCTTTATACCCAAGAGAAATGAGTATGTATGTCCACAAAAAGGCTTGTAAAAGAATGTTCACAGAAGCTTTATTTGTAATAGCCAGCGGCTGGAAACTCCCCAAGTATCTATCAACAGGAGAGTAGATAAACAAATTGTGGTGTGTAAAGGAACAAACTAATGATGCCCACAACAACTTAGTCTCAAAAACTCTGTATACAGTGAAACACACATCAATTCATACAGTATTATCCTATTTATGCAGATTTCAAAAACAGGTAGCACTAAACTATGTAAATAGAAATTAGAATGACAGTTGCCTCTGGGCAGGGGAACTAACTGGAAGAGGCATGAGGAAATTTCCTGGAGTGATGGAGATGTTTTATATCTTAATCTGGGTAATGGCCATGTACATTTCTCAAATTTCATCAAGCTGTACACTTTAATATTGCTGCATTTTACTGTATGTAAAGCGTACCTTACAAAGCATGAAAAAAAAAACATAAAAATAAAATTTGAAGCCAGAAAGATTTGGGGGGTTAAGAGTTCATTAGAGCTTGTGTTCATTTGTGCTTATTTTCTCATTTTCATAGAGACTTCAAAGATGCTAGTTATCAAGAATATTCTTCACCAACAATAAAATTCTTCCTAGAGCAAAGTGACACAGAGCTCTAGTTTCAGGAGGACACAAAGAAACAAAACCAGGAGACTGCTGAGCGGTGTAAGCCCAAACTCTTTGAACTCACAGAAGGGATTCTAAATTGGGAATCCAAACATTTTCTGTTTCCTAGCAGAAATACTCATGCATGCAAAAGCTCCAGGCAAGCAATGGGGCTATTGAAATGGCAATCTGGCCATAACAGATGTCTTAAAATGCATTTGAATCCATTCAGTCCTCACTTTAAAGAAATGTGGCTTTCTCCCAGAGTTACTCCTAACAACTCACGTAGTCTGCTGTCACAGTTTATCTGACTTACAGGGTTCTGAGTTTTAAGCGCTGTGCATTGAAATGTTTCTCACAAGCCATGAGACCAACAGTACCTGCCACACAAGAAACAATACTTAGTTCATAGTATTTTATTGTCGCTATCACGAAATGTGAAGCAGTATGACTGGACAACCAACAAGGGCAACATCCTGATTCAGCTCATCAGAACACAGTTCCAAAGAGATTTAATGTTGGAGACACCTAGTAACACACTCATTTCTGGAGGATACCATCCCTCTGATCAATAGGTCATGGTGTACATTCAGCTGCTTAGGAAGTATCTGCAAATGTGACATTCTGATTACAAGCTGGTACTCTATGGCAGATAGAATCTAGATATTTTCAAACTTAGAACTCTTTGCAGGGCTGGCTTAATGGGTTCGTGACCTGTGCATACAGCTGCATGCTCAGAAGGGCTCTGCACTTGGTTTAAGGCTTATTTCTCACCATCTTGAAATTCTAATAATTTTTTCAAAAGGAGCCTCATGTTTTCATTTTGTACTGGGTCCTACCAATTTTGTAGCCAGTCCCAGATGCTACTACAAGTGCTCATCTCTCCTGGATCTTGAGACTAAAAGGGAAACTTGGTCATGCTGCTCTTAATCAAAAGCCAATCTATATATTTTATTTGGTTCTTAAACTCACTGGGGTTCGGGGGTATATTGTGGTGGGAGAATCTATGTACCAGTCTACATTTACATTTGCAAATCTGGCCAGGTGATGGCCCTTCAATTTGGCTCTTCAAAAAGCCCTTCCTTGAAATACACAAGAGAGGGTGCGAGAGGGATACTGTGAAAGTGAAAGGAAGGCTAGGCAAGGCTTAAGTCAGAGTAATAATGAAGGAAAGGAAAAAGAAATGTACTACAATTGAGCTCTTAATTGTTCTCACTTGGACTTCTGCAGTTTGTTCTTTCTCCAGTTTGTTTCTCTGCCCGTCTTTGCCAATCCACACAAAAACTTATATGCGAATGTTTATAGCAGTAGTATTCGTAATAGCCCGAAACTGAACACACAAATGACTTTCAATTGATGAATGTAAAATGTGATATACACAATGGTATGTTATTCGGCAACAAAAAGAATAAAGTATAGATATATGGTACAACATGGATGAGCCTTAAAAACATTATGCTAAATGAAAAAAGCCAGAAACCAAAACATCACATACTGCATAATTCCATTTATATGAAATATGCAGAATAGCTAAGTTCACAGAGACAGCAAGTAGATTAGTGATTGCCAAGGGCTGAGGATGAGTGGGTGCAGAGTGGGAGAAATGGGGAGTGATGGCTGGCTAATGGGTATGGAGTATCTTTGTAGTGTGATAAAAAATGTTCTAATTGATTGTGGTTATGGCTGTACACCTCTGTAAATACACAAAAAGCTATATAATTGTGCAGTTCAAATGGATGAATTGTATAAGTGAATTATATTTCAATAAAGCCATTTTTCCAAAATGTAATGTTAAGTGATCATTGCAATTTTAGCCTATTAGCTGCTTTTTCCCCTCAATCATTTTTAGTTGAAATAACCAAGACACACAGAAAGAACTAAGCAATACACACACTATAACTCAAGACAAATTTCCCCTCGATCACTAAATAAACAGTCATCATAGTTATCGAGTCTCTCAGATGAACTCTGGTTCCCATGATGCTGCATGCTACACCTGTGCTGTAGTTCTCTTATCTAACAAGACCTCATCGCTGCCCTTTTTGCCACAATGAATCCAAGGAAGGTGACAAGCAACATTTATTTTCCTTATTTTTTAGTTTGTTTTATTCAAATAACTCACAAATCAGCTAATCTTTTAGGTCATGATAGTATTAATAATAAAATTCATTTAGAAAAAAATTATCCTAAAATATGTACAATATATGAAAGGGTAACTGTATCTGGTCTTAAAAGTGCAAACTACTAGGATCTCCCCTGGAGTGCTATTATTTACAGAGGGTTGTTTCCTCTCCCTCTGATATTTTCATGGTGACACTAACTGGAAGCTTTCAGAATAGACGCTACTGTGGAATGCTGGAGAATTCCTTCCCCAGGATCCTCCATGGCTGTATTACTCAATGATTGGATTCCCATGAGCTTCTCTTAGGGAAACTAAGAGTAATTTTTTTTCACATGCACGCACACTCACACATAACTGCTGCAGGCTTTAATCCAACTCCATATAATGAATTTGCGGAAAGACATAAAAGCTAAAAGAAGGAATATGGAAAGTAGCAGTAAGTGCTGTGATAGAAACAGCCTAAGTTGTGGTGCCATGGTGAGTGGAGTATGAGCTAATCAATAGGCAGAGTGGGGACTCAGTGATTGAAGGATAAGCTGAGTGTACCAGAATACAGTCATGGCAGGCATTTCCTAGTGGAGTCCTTAGAGGAAGAATGCATGCCAAGTACAGTGGCCAGAAAAACCACAAGACACCCAGTTCAACCTGGTTTTGGATAAAGAACACATACTTTTGTAGTAGAAGTACATTTCAAATATTGCACAGGATGCACTTATACTAAAGTGTTGTTTTTTGAGATTCCAATTTAACTAGATTCCCTGTATTTTTATTTGCTTAATCTAGCAATCCTCATTCTAAGGAAAGAAAGCCTCAGCTCACTAATGCCAGGTAAATGTGAGGAGGGAGAGGAAATGCTGAATACCGGTCCAGTATTCTTTACACCCCTAGCATACAGGAGACAAGACATATATGCCAAATTAACTCACTAAAAGTAAAAGAGTCACGCTAGATCTGGTAAACTCCCATGAAGTTCATAGAGATCCACGGTTTAGAGGGCTTTTCCCCCAATTTAGCATGTGAAACCTGGATGCCACAGTTGCAGGAGCCCAGTATTCTAAGCCAGTGGTTCTCAAGCAGGAGTGGGTTTTGACAAGGTCTGGGGGATATCTGTCACAACTGTGGTGGGGGAACACTGGTGGAATTGGCTTCAAGTGGAGAGGGGCCAGATAGGCTACTAAATAATCTACAGTACACAGGACAGTCTCTCACAACAAGGAATAATCCAGCCTCAAATGTCAATAGTACTTCGAGTGGAGAAACTCTACTCTCAGCTAAAGAGTAAGAGGAGCCTAAATGGGGAAAAGAGGAATGGCACTAGAATTCATCACTGACGGCTGGTATAACCCCCGCAGCTGGAGATAAAGAGAATCCAGCAGACTCTACACAGTACCTGCAGAGCCAACATTCCTGCTCTCATGTAAAACCGCTTCTGGAGGCACCCTAATGAGTTTGTGAAATGTGCAGAGGGCTGATGAGTGGGTATCCTGAGATGTAGACCTCTCGGCATTTTTCTTTCCATAGGGGCTACGTTCCTTGAGCTCATATTGTCTTGGTTCTCTTGGCAACCATCAAGAAGTGCCCACCCACACCGTGGCTCTTGTGTAGAGACTTGATGCTGGTCTGGACTCTCGTGTACCCTGTGGCAAATGCCTTTGGGGCTCAGCTCATATCCCAGCCAAATCCCCAGTGTTATGCTTAGTGGCTCTAACAGGCTCTTACTTCAAAGGGTCAGTTTTGTGTCTCCTGTTTGGAGAACCACACTAAATAGACTTGCAGAATAACAGACTTGCAGAATCTCTTTTGCCTGCACGTGTGAAGAACCAGGAGTGCCTGGAAATTTATATCCCCTCCCCACAGTGTTGGTGGGGCTATCCTGATGAGGAATATAGCATTGAGTGGGGTATACACTGTCCCCAGTCCTCCTCTATGGAGTTGCACTTAAGTTACCCTCTGGGGGGTGAATTTTATGAGACCATGAACTCTGTGGATCCTCCCTTTATTCTTCACCTACTTCCTCTGCCATTTTTTCCCCAACAGTATTTCCTGACCCATCCCATTCCTGTTAATCCTAGTCTTAGAGACTGCACCAGGGGAACACCGTCGAAGGCAGAACTCAACGTGCTGTCCTCAGCAGATTTGAGGGATAGACATGTGACCCAAAATGGGCTGCAGCAGATATTGACCACTGCCTTACGAACAACTATCTGTACACACACCCTCTCCTGCCCTGCACACAGAACCTGTGATGTGTTCAAGAGGCAGGAACCTTTGATTTCAGGAAAAGTTGTCTCTTCACTTAGCCTCAGAGGCCAAGTCATGATTGCTCCAAACCACTCATGTTAACCCCATCATTTCTTGCCAGTAATTGGTATTGGAGTGGACATGTGCCCCACTTCTGGCCAATGGGATATAAGGAGAAATCCACTGAGGTTTTTTTTTTTATTATTATACTTTAAGTTCTGGTGTACCTGTGCAGATCTTGCAGGATTGCTAGATAGGTATACCATGCCATGGTGGTTTGCTACCTTCATCCCCCCGTCACCTACATTAGGTATTTCTCCTAATGTTATACCTCCCCAATCACCCCACTCCCTCTGTCCCTCCCCTAGGCCCTCACCCCCCAACAGATCTCCACTGGGGTTTTATAGAGTAGAGCTCTTCTAACCCCCAAATAAGAGTGTAATCAGAGGAATGATTTCTTTTCTATCCTTTCTTCCTCCCTATGATGCTGAGGTGAAGAAGTGATGCTTGGAGCTGCAACAAGCATCTGCAACCATGAGCATGAACTCAAGAGGGTCACAAGACACTGCTCAGCTCCTGCTATCAATGAGTCACTGACTCAACCCAAGAGCCCCCTACCTCCAAACTTCTAGCTCTGTGAGATAATCAAATGTTTTTTTTTTTTTTTCTGTTCACTTAAGCCACTGCTGATTACTCTTGTGCTTAACAATGAAAATATCCTGTGATGAAGGCCATTCATAGCCCTCTCATTAAACTGTTTAATAATTTGGATGCTATAATAGAAATGGTCTCACTTCTTTTGGTATCATGAACTATAAGGATAGATACCTCTGCTGGACTGTGATTGTCTTTCATGACTATAGGAAGAAAGACATATGTAGTGGAAGAAATTAAAGCCAGCAGGGAGGGAAACAGAGATGAGATAATAATGTTAAGTCCTGTAGTGACATCATCTTCAACTTTCTTATCTGTAAAGTTGGAATAATAATTCTTATCATGCAGGGCTGCTGCTATGAGAATAATTTGAAACAACATTTCAAATTGTAAGCTGCCTGGTTCCACTTCTCTTAAATTTAAATACCTAGAGAATATGGTATTCCAGGCTTATCTGCAAAGAATCTTAATGTTTTGTTATTCAATAGTATTTGAGTTGTATCCTAAAAGTCAGTGTGCCTGAACTTGAAAACTGGCTTCCTTTGAAAAGACTTTGGCATCTGATGCAGCTTTGCCCTGGTATGTGCAGCAGCTGTGCTCAGAGATGTCCAAAAAAGAGAGGAGGGCAGAGAAGGGGAAAGGGAAAGGAAAGGAGAGAGAGAGAGAAGAATTTTAGAGAATAAAAAGTAGAAGGAGGAGGAGGAGGAAAAGAGGAGGAGGAGGAAGGAGAATGAAGGAGGAGGAAGAAGAAAAAGAGAAGGAAGATAAGAATGAAGAAGAGGAAGAAAAGGAAGAGGTAGAAAAAGAAGAAAGAGGAAGAGGAAGATGAGGAGGAAGAGGAAGAAAAATAAGAGCAGAGGAAAAGGAGGAAGAGAAAAAAGGAAAAAATAAAAAGAGGAAGGAGGAGGCAGAAGAGGAGGAAGAAGAGAAGGAAGAAGAAGAGAAAGGAGAAGAAGAAAAAAGAAAGAAGAGAAAGAAAAGAAAAAAGCAAAAAGAAAAAGGAAAGGTATAAAATTGTACACATAATTGGGATAACAAAAAGCTTCATGGATGTTTCATTCATCAAGTATCTGTTGAGCCCCACTCCATTAAAAAATTAAAAAGCTAAAATTTACTGGCTGCTTTTTGTCACAGAAATCATGTTTAGCATTTAGTTTGCAACATTACATTTAACACTCAAAAATTAAAAAAAAAACTATTAAATAGGAACTTTTATTTTTCTTATTTTACATTTAAGAAAATGGAAGCTCAAAAAGTTATATAAATTTCCCCAAGTCACACAGTTAAGTGGGTAGCCGGGATTTAGACCAGGTATGCCTAAGTCCATAGCCCCACTCTCAGCCACTCTTGTGCTAAATGCCACTGAAGACATTCATTGAGAATGAAAAAATATATAACGCATCACTTAGGTGTCATGAGCTAGCTAGTGTAATTACCCACTTCTGTATATTTGAGATCCTTAACATAAGTAAAAGAAAACAAAATGAAATGTAACAATCCCCTGTCTGGAAGTTCACAGCCAATGGTAGAGACAAAGTGTAAATACGTAGTTTTAATCATGACCACTGTTCTAATGAATTCACTCAAAAGCCATTGCAAGTTTCATAGAGAAAATGTTTTTAATGCCTAGTCTTCCATGATGAATGAGGATTTATCAAGGAAAGGGTATTAGAAGAGAAGAGAAAGGGGAAAGTAAGCTTCCAAAAAGCAAGCAAGGCACAAGGTGTTTTCAGAGAGGTGAGCAGCTGAACGCATTGGAAGTAAAATTGTAGGAAATGCCATTTAATTTCCAAAAATATTCTGAGCTTACATAATGTTAGTCTCCCTTCTCAGCCCCCAAATTCTTACTCATGTAATAAACATTATTTTTAAAGTTCCCGTCTACTTTTGTCTCTCTTCCATACACATAAGTAAAACAAACTTTGAAACTGTTCAGCAATTTGTGATAGTTTTCATGTGACTTTTCCAATCAGCTCTAATAAATGCTAAATGAAAATATAATTTTATATGCTATATCCATTCACGCATGCACTGCTCATTTTCCTTGTGATGACTTGGGGCAGGATGGGGGTGGGTGGGATCAATGAGCCCAGTTGCTACATCTCTTCAATTTGCAGGTCAAGAGGAAGGGATTTTTCCCACAACAATATAGCTAGCTGGTGACAGAAGGAAAACACCGAACATTGCTTCCTGACCCCCGGGGGCCTATGGGTGGGTGCCTTACTGTCCCTTCTCCCCAACTCATTCATATCAGTTGAAGAGCTGGTCCCCAATTCTTTTTTTCATATGTAGGAGGAGTTTTACTCAGTAGATATTTTATTTGATAACACAAGAAACAGAAGCTGATTCTGATCTCAGTATATAGAAATCACGGTTAGGCATATGATTGAGTCTGCACAGGGGATGAGAGCAGGAGAAGTTTGGGAGGCATGAAATGTGAACCCAACACAAACACACAAGCCACCTCCTAATAAGGAAAAATGATGTTTTGACCACACTCCTGCAACAAAAAGTCTGGGTTACAGTGACCTGAAAATCAACTCGTCCAGATGTCATGCTAGGTCAGGTAGAAAACCCCAAACAATCATTGGGTTGCCAGGGGTGAAAGCTACATCAGAAGTTAAATAAGTTCAAGAGCCAAGAGAAAAGAAAGTTTTAAAAGAATTAAAAAATTTTTGGACATGTAGAAACTTTAGATCTCTACATATCAATTTGTTCATTAATTCACTCACTTATTCATTCAATTGATAATCTTTGAGTGCTGATAAGGCAGACATTGCTTTTGTAATAAGCTAATCTACCAATGAGTGAGCCAGGTTGAAGGGAAAACAGGGAATGAAAACATAAATCAATTATAAAAAATAATAAATCAGTTATAATATAACATGGTGAGAAATACTTTCCTTCTTTCCCTCCTTCCTTCCTTTCCTGAAATTCAGTCCAAGACTCATAAGGTCAGGCCTTGCAGGACAGGTATCTGCATCAGGTGAGGCAGGAGTGGTAACCCAGCACAGTGTATCAAGTATCAAGAGGAGGGTGTTTACTCAGGGTAGTCTGTTGCTGGGGATCAAGCCCAAGTGGCATGAGGATGACATCCACACAGGGGGATGATGGTGCTGGGCTAGCATGGGATGCTAGAGCCTGAATCAAGTGAGTAAGGTGCCATGTGCCACGTGGGGGGAAGTGGTACTGGCAATGGCTTGGCATGGGATTTTGGAGCCCGAGGCAGTGAGAGGAAGCACAGGGTGGGTTGTCAGAGCCCAAGAAAGTTGAGAAAAGCATACATGTAGAGGTGTGGGGGCTGGTGATAGCAATGGGAGATTGGGTACACATGGGGATAATTAACCAATTATGGTTATATGGAGGGTGGGAGCACCAAATTTCTCACTGTCAGAGAAGTAGAAAAGGAAAAAAAACAAGAAATGTTCATGTGGCACTAGATTGGAATTAGAAACATTGATGTGAACTCATGATTTTTCAATATATGGAGATATAGAGGTACATGCATATGCAGATACATGTACATATATGTTTACATGTATATAGATAAATACATATATTATCCCGAATCTCTTCACTGAGAAGGTGTAAGAGTTGTGACATTCAATAGTAATGAGTATACTCTATGTACGGATCTCGGTTTCTGCACACCATTTTATACTAAACAGAACCAGATTTCTTTGGGGAAGTGGCTTGAGAGCTGAAGCAAGAAAGGTACAAGGTGAGACTAGAGCATTCTGTTGGGCCAGAAATCAAGAACATATTCAAAAAATGATGGGGACATATCAAAGGAACACAGAAAGCATCTTGAAGGGGCTCCCACTGAAGGTCTTCAGATTCAGCAAATAAAATACAAGATGCCCAGTTAAATTTGAATTTCAGATAAACAACTAATAATTTAAATATGTCCATGCAATATTAAGCATGTATATGCAATATTTTAGACATATTTTACTAAAACTAGTATTATTATTATTAATTTTTTATCTGAGATGCAAATTTAGCTGGGTGTTCTATATCTTATCAGGCAACCTTATTCCACCGCTAAATGTGGAACCCTTTGAGCATCAAAATATATGAAAGTAATGGATTATAACTCATTGAATAAAGTAAGAATCCATGAGTCCATGGTGATATAAATGAACTAATAGGAAGAGAAGAATCTTTTCCCTGTGATGGAATGCCAAATAATAATTATAGGAGTGATGGAAATAGAAAATTATCAAGTGTCAACTATCACAGTAATAATTAATTTAGCCAAGAAACAACACTAAAACCAGTGAGTGAAAGTTTGATGTCAAATGAGATATTTATACCTCCGCAAATGTGATATTCATGTCAAAAATATATAACTTGAAGTTAATCATAAGGAATCATCAGACAAATACAATTGTACATTTTACAAAACAGCTCTCCAGTACTCTTCAAAAATGTCAAGGTCATGTAAGTCAAACAATACTGAAGAACTATTTCAAATATAAAGAGAGTAAAGAAATATGACAACTAAGTACAACTCATGATCCTGGACTAGATTTTTTTGATACAATGGAGACTAGACAATTAATTAAACTTGCTAGAGCATGAGGATTAAATGGCCATCAGGTACCATGATCATTTACTGATTTTGATGACAGTATTTTGGCTATTTTTTTCTAGGAACTACACAATAAATTATTCGGAGGGATGGGGCATCATGTTGGAAACTTACTCTTAAATGATTTAGAGAAAAAGTTCCTTATATCATTACTTCGACCTTTTTGTAAGTTTAAATGTATTTAAGTATCTTTAAGTGCCACCATTAAAAACAACATAAAATAAAACAAAGCTCTATTTTTAAATAGTAAAGCAGCTTGTTACAGAGACTTATCAATAGTCTATACCAAGGGTGCCCAACCCCCGAGCTGCAGACCAGTACCAATCCATGGCCTCTTAGGAACTGAGACATACAACAGGAGGTGAGTGGCAGACCAGCGAGCATTATCATCTGAGCTCCACCTCCTGTTAGATCAGCAGTGGCATGATATTCTCAAAAGAGTGTGAACCCTATTGTTAACTGTGCATGCAAGGGATCTAGGTTGCACACTCCTTATGAGAATCTAACTAACGCCTGATTATCTGAAGTGGAACAGTTTTATCCTGAAACCATCCCCCCACAACCCTGGTCTGTGGGAAAATTGTCTTCCACAAAACTAGTCCCTGGTGCCAAAAAGGTTGGGCACTGGTAACCACTGGTCTACACCTTCTATACCTCTCTGTCCAGTTCAACCCAACGTTAAGCATTTTATCAGAAGAAACATGTATGACATAATTCTTGTATGCAATGATTTTATAATAATCTATAGAGGATCTAGGTCTTATGCAGGGTAATACATAACTATTAAATCCAGACAGTTTATGAGAAGTTCCAAATGAATCATACATGCAAAACCGGGTAAAGTCTTTGAGCTAGTGTTTGCTCTCAGCCCACCCAAGGAAGATGAGTTTCTGTAAAAAGTGTCGAAAAATAAAGAGAAAGAATTTAGAACTAGACAAGGAAGATCTTCGGATGCACAAACAATAGCAATGAACCAAGAGCTTCAAATAAGAGAAGTTCTGAATAGCTACTGAGGCCCAATTAGGTATATGATTCAGGTATATGGTAACAAAAGCGCTAACCAAGGTGAACAATGGCAGAAGGAAGAGAGGTAAGGAACGAACACTACTGGAATTTTAAAGGCAAAAGAAACAATCTCTGTGTTCTTTGGTTTAGAGCACAAGTTGGCAAATGCTTTCTGTAAAAAAAGCCAGGTACAGGTATTGATAGACTTACGACCTATGCAACTTACGACCACAATCGCTAGCCACGACTGCTTCACGTCTGGCAGCGCAAACGTTGCCCAGCTGGGCGTACAACAGTGTGGACCAGCTTCTGGCAGCACTACCATCTCCGCGTGCACCATTTCAACTGTACATATGGCCTATTCCACTTACGACCAAATAGTGTTATGACCGGTCCGCGGTCCCCACCATGGTCGTAAGTCGAGCACTGGCTACATTAAATAGTTTCAGCTTTTAGGTCAGCTTCTGTAGCAACAACTCAACTCTGCCATTGTAGTGCAAGAGCAGCCATAAACCATACTTAAACAAACAGGTATGGCTTTGCACCAATACAACTTTATTTACAATAACAGGCATGTGGATCAAATTTGGCTCACAGGCCATGATTTGCCAAACCCTGGTTTAGAGGAGTCCAAGATATTAATAACCATATGGTTTCGACTTAGGGTAACTTGAAGAATGATCACACCACTGAGATGAGTAGAAAAGCCAGGAGGACGAGATATTTAACATAACAGCATCAGTTTCATTTTACCCTTGCTGTGCTTGAACACTAAAAGGAGAGGGCTAGCAAAGGCAAGGGATCAGTGACTTGACCATAGAGAAAAGAAGACCATACAGACTGGTAAAGGGATGCATTCTGTGAAGGTGTTGGAAATGTAAGGTAAAAGGTAATCAGGAAGCATATGAGAGCCTTAAAAATGTGAGGACCGGACAGGTAGGAATTTTAAACCAGGCACCAGATAGGCATTAGAAGGGCACTAAAGGTGAAATGGAAAGAAGGTAGTGAGTTAAACCAGAAATGCAGGTGGCAGACATATCCTAAGGTGACACCCCCTCCAATGAATCACACCCTTATACAATCCCTTCCCCTTGAGTGTGGGCAGAACCTGTGACTTACTTTGTACCAACTGAATATGGCAAAAGTGATACGATACCACTCCCATAATTATATTCCATTATGTAAGATTCCATCTTAGCAAGCTGAGCTAAGAGAGTCTCCCTTGCTGACTTTGAGGAAGTGAGCTGCCATGTTGAGAGGTCTGGGAAAGGACCATGAGGCAAGGAATGAAGGTGGACTCCAAAAGCTGAGAGTGGCCCCCAGCCAACAGTCAGCAAGAAAACAGGGACCTTGATCTTGCAATCACAAAGAAATGAATTCTGACAACAACCACATGAGTTAGAAGTTGACCTGAAGCCCCAGAGAGAAACACAGCTCAGCTAACACATTGATTGCAGCCTTATAGGACCCTGAGCAAAGGACTCAGTTAAGCTGTGCCTGGACTCCTGACCTACGGAAACTGCACAATAATAAATGTGTGTTGTAAGCCTCTAAGTTTGTGGTAATTTGTTATGCAGCAATAGAAAACTAATACAATTAGGAAAATGGTGTCCCAGATGGTGCTGTGATTTCAGACTGCAAGTGGTTTCCAGGTCTCATTCTATTTGCCAGTTTATGGCTATTTACAGTCTTTGGAAGGCCCAAGCCTAGAAATGCCTCAATTATTAGCAGCTTTATACATTTTCTTGTTGCTTTTCAAATAATGGGTCGGAGATGGAATAAGACCATGCTAGAATTATTTTACTTAAACACAAATTTGACTTCCCTGTGAACAATAAGACCCAATCATAGTATATCAACATTGAAACACCAGATAAAAACTTAACCTTTTTTTCAAAAAGAGTATTTAATGTTGGAATCGTAATGCCATATGTGAATGGTGAAGGGTGAGAATGAAGCAGTCAAGAGTTTAGAATTGAAATGGCCATCACATAATTCTTTGCCTATTCTTGCCACTTCTGAGGAACGTTAACAGTGTAAAAGCAAGCCAGAAACAGACTTTGGGGAAATTCAAATTTGTGTCTAGCCTTGGAAAACAGAATGCAATTTGCAGTGTATCATTTTAGTGACCCTTGTTATTTAATAGTGCAATAATAAACAGCACAACTTAACAATTTTTGCAAACTGCTGTGGCTGAGTAGCCCAGTTCTTTAATATATAGTTATAAATAATTAGAAACCAAACATTCTATATCAGAATGAAAATATCAATACTAGAAAAGAATGGCTTAAAAAGAAAACCCTAGCCAGCCATGCAAAGAGCACTGCTCTCTATCAACCAAGTCCTATGTGTGCTGAGCATTTAATCAACAACTAAACAAACAGAAGTGCTCAGAAAACCATCGGATAAACTTGATAGGGAAGAGTTATACACGAGCCTCATAAGAGTCAAGAGTAATATAGTTAATATAATTGTGAAAAAAGAGGAATATTTGTATGTACTAACACGGACAAGGATGAAGGCAAAGAAATGTGCTTGTATACTACAGTCCTATTTATGTTAAGAGAGAAAGAGGAGAAAGAAAAAACCAGATCATTAGGCCACTATCCACCAAAATTTATTCTTCATTTATTGTATATAATAGAATTGTAGCTTGGCATATAGCCTCCCAGCTACACTTTAATTCTTGGCCCCATTAACAGTTAGGTATGGCTATGTAAGTAAGGTTTTTCCTAGACTTGTCTCTTAAGTCAAGGTCATACTCAGTGTCACTTCTTCCCACTAGACAAAATGGTGACCACCAGAGTGACCTGAAGAACTACATGTTAAAGATGGCAAAGCCAATGTCATCTTGGGTCCCCAGCTGACTGCCTGGAGCCCAGCTGTCCATCAACCTAGACTACACATGTTGGGCCATGATGCAGAGGAGAAACAAATATCATTATTTTTTAAGTCTGGAAGCCTCATAGTCCAAGGTGCTAAAGGTCACAGGTCCTGCTCTGATTACAGAGAGATTTTTGTAAACAACTCACCTTTTGTGCAGTTATCTGGGGATTTTTGCAGAAAAGGCAGGAGCTGAGGGTAGGTCAAAGGCTTATTCCACAATCTATTTTTATTTTCAATGATTACCTTTGCATATCTAAAGAAATGACTCTAGATGGTTGAAAGTTAAAGAGCCAATCACTTCTGTTTGAAGAAATACAAAAAGAAAAACATTTACCGATAAGAGATTTGAGAATAAGAATTTTATAAGTAGCCTAATAATTTTTACATATTTAGAAAAATATTGGAATAAAAATAATTGTATCAATAATAGAGAACCTCAGGCAGTCTCAGGACCTATAATTTGCATTTGTCTGCACAATAATGTTGAGCCAAGTAAAGACTCAATTACATCGTAGTGCGCTATATGAATGAACATCTCAAGTAAGGAGAGTAGAGGCAGAAAAATCAGTTATCATGTTAACACAAGGCAGCTTCAAAAGAAGTCTGTCTTTTAGTAGTCGGTGGAACAAATTCCCAGCCTCTACCCCCACCCCTTTCCTTTCTGGTAGAGACTTAACAACCACTGAGGGCAAAAAATGCCATATACTTGCCCTTTACTTCTCCAGTCTCCTCTGCAATGTGGATATGGGCACATGACCCAATCCTGACAAATGAAATTTTATGGGACATCTCTCAGGAGACTTTTGGGAAAGATGTTTTTTTCCCAAAAATAATAAATATTGAAATTCCCTTTTTTCTTTACCTGAGTGTGCTCCTATTACACAGCACATGGTAAGGCTGTAGCCTATCTATATGGAGACAGATGTCTCTGAGCCAGGGAAGAGAGATGAACTGTATCTGGGTAATTGTAGTCACCGAGACCCTGAGCTAATCCTGGAACCATGCTCCAGGTTTATGTCTGTGGCATGCTGACTCTAAGGTGGTCCTAAGGATTCCCCTATTTCCCTTTCTGGTACTTTTGCCCTTATCCAATCTCCTCCCTTTGGGTGTGAGCTGGTCTACCTGAATATGGCAAAGGTGCTGTGATAAATAGACCCCACAGCACCTTCTAACAAACAGAATATGGCAAAGGTGATGGGATATCACTGCCAGAATTGTAACTTTTCTCTTGGTAGCTGATTCTGCTATTGCCTTCTTGGCATGCATGTGTTCATAAAGTAAGCTGCCATGTTGGAGAGGCCCATGAGGCAAGGAGTGGAGGAGGGTGGCCTCCGGCCAACTGCCAATTAGAAACTGAGGTCCTTAGTCAAACATCCTTTAAAGGAATTCTGCCAACAACCAGAGTGAGCTGGTAAATAAGGCCTTCTTTCTCCAGTTGAGCCTTCAGATAAGACCCCAGCTCAGGCTGCCACCTTAACTGCAGCCTCATATAACTTCTGAAGCAAAGAAATCAGCTAAACTGTGTCTGAACTCCTGACTCACAGAAACTGTGAGATAATAAATAGGTACTGTTTTAAGCCACTAAGTTAGTCATAATTTGTTACACAGTAATAACTAACGCAATGTCTATGTGAGATAAAGAATGTTCTTACTATATAGGCAACTTTCAATGATATGCTCTGTTAAGTGCAGCCAAAAGTAGCCTAGCTGATACACAGGGAGATTTCTTGTGTATATCCTATCTTTTTGTGCTTATTATCAAATCTATTATCTTATATATGTGCTATTATAAGATTCTAAAAAGAGCTATGTGTTATCTTTATATTCAAATCAATGAGGGACATTCTCAGAATTATCAAGTATTCCTCATTAGAGTTGACATTTGAGAGTGATACGTTTCAGTTAAATGCATTATGGTTATTGTGAACTAGCCAAAAATAAAAAACAAAAAAAAAAAAGAATTGTTGTGCTTATGGGTAACATTTTAAAGCATTTTTATGCAAACAGACATTTTCTACATTTGTGTTAAATCAAAGCATGGAGTTGGACCCAAGTCTTCATTTTTTTAATCATACATCCATCACTGGATTTTAACAAAGCCAAATCATCTGTCAAATTAAATTAATATTGCTACTGTGAAACTTACTGATTGTTATACATAAAGTATTTGTTTTGATTTATAGATTTAGTAGTAGGTGGTTTCAATGCAATAGAGGAACATCCCAGAGAATCATTATTCATAAAATATATAAATCCTCCTGCCCCTTATTTTGTATCACCAAAGAGCTGTCTAGTAGAAAGTTGTATCACACATCAGCCCTACAAGTTGTAGTGACTATTTTGGTGACTTTCTTTTGGGGCCCATGTTTGAAATCCTGTTTATGTTCTCTGCTATGTGTACATTTTTTATTGGTTTAGCCATCACTAGATCTTCTTTCTTCTGCACTAGCTTCAACTGCTCTCGAGGAGGAGGATTTAACTTTTTGAGGTTCCCTGAGGGCCATCAAAGTGAATTTACTGTATGCTACGAAGCCTGTGTTCTAAGTAAGATTATAAGAAACATCAATTTCTAATGTAATACATCCTGACATGTTTGTATGATACTAATAAAAACTTAGATTATATAGATAAGATTTCTTAATAAAAGAAGTTTATTCATAGTCTTACATAAATAACTATAGCTCTATTTCAGTAAAATTAGAGTAAGTCAACACTGGGAGTCTGTTATGGACTGAATGATTCCCCTTAAAATTCATATGTTTAAGCCCTAACCCCCAATGTGATGGTATGTGAAGGGAAGGTCTTTGGAAGGTAATTAGGTACAGATGAAGTCATGAAGATGGGAACCCATGATGGGATTAATACTCTTATAAAAAGAGAAAGCAAGACCAGAGCTCATTCCCATACTCGGCTTGCACATGTGCGCTCGCACGCTTGCGCTCTCTCTCTCTCTCTCTCTCTCTCTCTCTCTCTCTCTCGGCACAATGTGAGGACACAAGGAGAAAGTGACTATTTATAATCCAGGTAAAGAGGCCTCACTAGAAACTGAATCTGTCAGCTCCTTGATCTTGGAATTCTCAGTCTCCAGAACTATGAGAAATAAATTCCCATTGTTTAAGCCACCCAGTCTGTGGTATTTTGTTACAGCAGCCTGAGCTGACTAAGACAGAGCTCACAAAAATTTTTCTTCATTGTTGATCACTGTTTGAACAACAAAGCTCTAGAGTAATGGTTCTCAGCCTTCTTTTTGTTCACTTTAACACATAAAACAATGATGCTCACATGCATGACATTATTCTTCCATGAGGGTATAATCCAAACGTTGTGTACAACTAGCTGTAACCCTTTATCTTTCAATCAGAAAAGGATGCTAAGATATAAGTCAGCATATCATTATTGTTGCTGTAACCTTGAATTAGATTGAATTTCAATATATAAATTATATTGTATCAAAATTTGAGATTTATCCATGTTGACGTATATTGGCCCAGTTCACTTGTTTTTACTGAATTATTATCCCATAATTAATTTATCGATTCTCATAAGGGTATGATCTTTCCACTTTTTTCTCATCACAAGTAACATTGCAATGAACAGTCTCATCCATGTGTATGAGAATTTTCCTAGAGTATGAATTTAGAAATGAAGTTGATGATTCAAGAGCCTGGTATCTCACTTTACTAGACACCATTACATTGAACTCCACAGAGGTGGTACAATTTATATGCTTAGATGTTTACATGCAACGGATGAGAACTTCATATATATTGTCTTTATTTTTTTCACTTTCATTAACTCCAAAAATTTATCTGTACTTATTTCCAGATGTCTGAAAAAGAAGTATCTATATCACAAACTCAGCTCTCACCATCTGTGCATTCAGTCACTCCTTTAAGAGACATTGATAAAGGGCCCACTATGTGCTCAGTTCAGTGAGGGTGTCAGAGTAGGAAAACCTGTCTGTGCCCTCCCAACAATAAGATCTTAGGCTACTCATTTCAGCTCCCTGAACTTTGGTCTCATTTTAATCAAAGTGGAGTTTAATCAAAGTAAGATTTAATCAAAGTGAGATTCACCTCACTGAGTAAATAGTAAAAAGTAATCCAAAGTTTGATTATATCAAAGCATTTGTGGGCAAGGGGGAATTTTTTTAAAGATAAAATAATGGTCCAATTCTCAAATACTTTTTTGTTGTTGTTGAAATAAACAATTATACACAGGTAGGAGAAGTGACCTCAGCAATCCTGTCCATGTTTTGAAACCATTTGGTAAAAAGCAGTACCTGGAAGCATTTTATTTCATTTTTTCTTTTGCTTATTTCATTGACATATAATAATTGTACATATTTATGAGGTGGCATTCATACTATGCTACATTTGGTCAGGGTCTCTGGTAACTTCCCTGATTTTAAGAACCAGGATACTATCAACTAAGTTATATCTTGGAAAGCACTTCTCCCTTCCCCTGTCCCAGTAACTAAAATAATATCCTAGAATGAGATTTTTCTGTTGTAATATTTTCTGGCTGTGTATAAGAATGCCAAAATAAGTGAAAACTAAAGCCACAGGCAAATCAGGTACTTGGCCCTCTAAGAACTGGTTGTTTCATTGACTTGATCTTTTTTACTTCTAATACATTGAGTCAAGCTGACTTTTGTGTGTAGACAGAACCTTAATGTTTACTGTGGCGTTGGGAGTCATTCATCTTTAGTTAGTCATGTGCTTGAGCTGAAGATATTTGTGAAGTTTACGTTTATGAAAATGTTTTCTCAACTTCAGGCGAGCAGTATTTTTTTTCCCTTCTAAACATACTGTAGGACTTCTTTTCCATTAATCTGTTTATGTTCAAAATAGTAGTCCTGTACTTCTCCACTCCTTTGCTTTCTTAAACAAAATGGCATCTCCACATTCTCCCTCTCCATGCCCTTCTGGGGCTTCCAGGACTCAAAGATCCTCTGAATAGTTTTCTTGCAGTAATTCCTCTCCAAAGAGCAAAGGTTTTTAGGTGTTTATATAATGATCGTTTTCTCATATCTTTTTGCTATTTTGGGCTCTAGGTTTCCTGACCTCTGGCTCCTAGTGTTAATGTTCTCGTCTTTCATCTATTTCATCCTTACTGCCTGAAGGAACTCTGATCCCTGCCTCTCCCAGGCACTGCTGGATGCAAATGGGAAGAGGAAGAAGTGGCATGGAGGTCTGCCCCTGGACAAGGGCCATCTTTACATTCTGAGGCATCCAGATTTGCCAAATATGACTTCAGCTGGAAACAATCTCGAGGCAGAAAGACTTACTGAGCCATATTCTGCAGTTTAGTGAGTGTGCACTTCAGCTTTCTTCTCAAAGACTGATTCAGATACCTAGGTCTTGTGGGTTTTTTTTTTTTAACTCACTTAATTTTCTTACTAGAAGAGTAATACTATTTTCCAACAGTCCTTAGAATAGGAGGATATCTAAAGAAGGGAGAGAATTGTTTAGTCACATGCAGAAACTTTTCTGTGATTTTATAAAATGAAAGGACTTGAAGGGGCATTGAGCCACCTGAACCACTTTTTCTTTTTATTCCATTAATAAATATTTATGGACCCTTCCTTTCTTTGGAAGGTACTTCCCAAGTAACTTGATCATCTACCTGCTTCATCCATGGGGGCTTCCTCTGCTTATTGACTTGCCTGCTATGCTGTACTCCACTGAGAATAAAATACCCTTTCCCAAGTACATTTTAATAATTTTTCATTAATTTCTACAACTTAAGTTTCAGAAGCAAAGAGAAGGCCACACATGGTGGCTCACACCTATAATCCCAGCACTTCGATAGGCTGAGGCAGGCATATCACTTGAGGTCAGGGGTTCGAGACCAGCCTGGCTAACCTGGTAAAACCCTGTCTCTACTAAAAACACAAAAATTACTAAGGTATGGTGATGCATGCCTGTAATCCCAGCTACTCAGGAGGCTGAGGCAGGAGAATTGCTTGAACCTGGGAGGCAAAGGTTGAAGTAAGCAAAGATGGTATCACTGCATTCCAGCCTCAGAAAAACAAAAGAAGCAAAGATAAACATTTTTTTCAAAGTGAAATGACTAGTATACCATTTAGCAAAATCATATAAAATAAATCAAATCTTTTTGGAGGGAAGGTTATAGAATCTCAAGTTGAGCTCAACATTTAACCATAATGACAACTCTCTCTTGTAAGCTATATTTATAATGTATATGAAGATTTCAATAGGATCACGGACTTTAATCCCATAACATGATTCATGAAACACCCACCAGAGCACACACTAGAAGGGCTGACATGAAGCAGCCAACAGTATGGTTGTTGGCAAGGTTTTGAAACTCTCAAAACTCTAATATAGTGGTTGGCAAATTGGTTCTGTGAAGGGCCAGATAGTAAATATGTTTGGCTTTGTGGGATATACAGTTGTTTTCATAACTACTCAACTCTGCCCTTGCCACAGAAAAACTGACATAGACAATACATTAAAAAAGAAAACTGAGATTGTGTTCCAATATAACTACTTACAAGCTGGCACAGTGACTTACGCCTGTAATCCTAGCACTTTGGGAAGCTGAGAAGGGAGGATTGCTTCAGGCCAGGAGATTGAGACTGCCCTGGGCAACATAGCAAGATCCTGACTCTACAAAAAATTACAGAATTACCTGGGCGTGGTGGTGCACACCAGTAGTCCTAGCCACTTGGGAGGCTGAGGTGAGAGGATCACTTGAGCCCAGGAGTGTGAGGGTGCAGTGAATTGTGATCTTACAAAACAAAACAGGTCTTCTAGCCATGGTTTGCCAGTTCCTGCTAATACATTGTTGGTGAGAATGTAAATTTGCATAAGCAGGTTAGAAAACTAAGACTAAATTACAATTGACATTTGAACAACATGAGAGGAGTAGGGGTGCCAATCTCCCATGCAGTCAAGTCTGTGTATAACTTTATGACTCCCCCAAAACTTTACTAATGCCCTGATGTTGACCAGAAGCCTTATCAATAGCATAAACAGTAGATTAACATGTATTTTGTATGCCATGTATTATATACTGCATTCTTACAATAAAGTAGGCTAGAAAAAAAGTAATGTTATTAAGAAAATCATAAGGAAAAGAAAATATATTTACAATCCATTAAGTAGGAGTGGATCATCATAAAGCTCTTCAACCCCATCATCTTCATGTTGAGAAGGCGGAGAGGAAGAGGAAAAGGAGGGTTGGGTTTTGCTGTCTCAAGGGTGGCAGATGCAGAAAAAAATCTACATATAAGTGGACCCACACAGTTCAAATTTGGGTTATTGAAAGATAACTGTGTGTGTATGCACATGTGTGTGTGTGTATACAAATGAAGCCTCAGCAATTTCGTTTCTAGGTATAGACACATGCAATAAACAACTGTGTTTATTAAAAAAAACTTGTACAACAATGCATGACTTGCAATAGCCAAAACCTGGAAATAACTTACATGTTCATCAACAGTATAGTAAATTATTGTATATTCATACAATGAAATACCACATGGCAATGGAAGTGCATTAATTACAAATACATGTGATAATCTAGACAGATGTCACCAAAATGTTAAAGCCAGACACAAAATAATATATAACATGTGATTTATATAAAATGCAAAACTAATCTATGTGGTTACAAGTTGTAATAATGGTTACCTCTGGCAGAGAGGGGCAGATAATGCCTAGAAAAGGAGGCCTGATAAGTTTCTGGAGTTCTATTTCTCATGATGCTCTATTTCTTGATTTGATGCTAGTCACATGGGTGAGTCCACTTTGTGAAAACAAAGGTGTGTATTATGATCTATCTGTACACTTTTCTGCATGCACTTTGGGCATCGATAAAATACAGTTGACTCCAACAACATGCATTTAAAGTATGCAAGTCAATTTATATGCTGATTTTCTCCTTCCTCTGCCTCTTCTGAGACCGTAAGACCAACTCCTCCTTGACCTCCTTTCTCCTCAGCCCACTCAACAGGAAGACATGAAGATGGTAGCCTTTATGATAATCCACTTCTACTTCATGAGTTTTTCTTATGATTTTCTTAATAACATTCTTTTATCTAGCTTACTTTATTGGAAGAATACAGTGTATAACTCATATACAAAATACATGTTAATCCACTGTTTATGTTATCTGTAACTTATTTATGTTAGTCAAATACCTGTTGATCTATGCATTTAACAAAATGTTATCAACCATATATTTTATCTCAGGCTCTGAACTGGACTCCAGGGATATAGCAGTGAAATCCACTCAACTAATAATGCCTCCAAAACTACACCTGCAATGCTGCACTCTTATCTAATGGTTTAGGGGCCAGCTCTTAGAATATTCTACCATTACTGAAAACTCATCATGTTCGAAATCTTAAGTAATCATTCCCTCCTCCAGGAACCCTCAGCAAAAACAAATAAACCAACAACAACCAAAAAAACCTACAAGATTTTGTTCTTTCCTACTTTATTCCCACATATCCATATTTTCTTGCATGGACTGTGGTCCATAAACCTATTCCCAAGAAAGTTGAGACTTCAAAAAGCAGTAAGACTCAAGATCACATTTAAGGAGATTACAGTTTAGTGGGAAGGTGTAAGTAACATCTCAGACTTGCCATTGTTGACTTGCTTTGGACACTTGCACTGTTTTACCTGTTAAATTGAGTCTCCTGCTAAGCCTTCTGTCCTCATGCCACCATTTGCCCAGGTGCTTACAACTTGCCACTGAATCTCTATACTTTTCCACCTGAGCTATGAAACATATGAGACCCAGTTTTTTTTCTCCTTGGGCACAGAGATAAACCACATTTCCTAGGCACCTTGCATCTAGGTGGAACCATGTGATAAATTCTTTCCAAAGGAATGTGAGTGGATTGGTAGATCACTTCTTGTCCAAGACAGGTGAGAGCAAGGATGCCTTCTCTATGAACATACTCTCCTTCCCCTTCCATCTCTACCTTGGGGGCTACATACCAAAGACTGGCTCAGGTTGAGCATCGTGGCTTATGCCAATAATCCCAGCATTTTGGGAGGCCAAGACAGGCAAATCACTTGAGCTCAGGAGTTCAAGACCAGCCTGGGCAACATGCCGAAACCCTGTCTCTACTAAAAATACAAAAGTTAGCTGGGTGTGGTGGCAGATACCTGTTGTCCCAGCTACTCAGGGGGCTGAGTCAGGAAAATTGCGCCACTGCACTCTAGTCTGGGGGGGGGGGGGAGAGAGAGAGAGAGAGAGAGAGAGAGAGAGAGAGAGAGAGAGAGAAAGGGAAGGGAGAAAGGAAGAAGAAAGAAAGAGAGAGAGGGAGGGATGGAGGGAGGGAGAGAGAGAAAGAGAGAAAAAGAAAAGAAAAGAAAGAGGTTTTACATAATGGATAATAATTGAATTCCTGAGTGACTTCTTGAAAGAGAACTCCCAGAATTTCTACCTCACCTAAAATACTTGCTTTGGTCTTTTCAGGAGCAAGATAGATTTTTGTTGAACTAAATCACTGAGATTTGGGGTTATAGATTACAGCAACTAGCCTATAGCATAATTGCTCAATTTAGCACTACTGATATTTTGAGCTGGATAATTCATTGTCTTGGTGGAGTATCCTATCAGGATATCGTTGCCTAAACATAGGATGTTCAGCAGTATCCTTGGCTTCCACCACAAGTAGAACCCTGCCCCCTGCCTTCAGCTGTGACAACCAAAATCTCTTCAGATGTTGCCAAATGTCCCCTGGGAAGACAAATTTCCTCCATTTGAGACCCAATGGCTTCTTATGCCTACTATATCCCATTTTTCATCTATTTGGTATGCACAGGCTTCACTCATCTAGTTATCAAACAATTCTCTATAGTAATTGGAAATCTAAAGTCCTCAATGTGATTTTCAATATCTTCTTGATTTGACCCAATTTTACTTTCCAAAGTTCTTAATGATTACCATCTAGCACATCAACTGAATCTCCCTATATTGCCCTCTTCACCTTTGTCTATGCATTGCACACACACACACACACACACACACACACTGTGCGCGCACACACACACACACACACACACATTCATCCACACATTTCTACTTCTATGTGTTTGATCCTACTATCCATTTCCATGAAGCTTTCAATTCCACTCTCACTGGTTTGTCCTCTCTGTAAATTATTGAAGCGATATTGTCTAATACAGAATGAACAATGGGTTCCATCTCACAGAAAAACCATAACTGACAATGGTTACCTGGAGCATAGCATTGAAAAAGTGAGGGTATATACAGGCTCAGCAACAGTATGTTGCAATCAAAGAGTAATAACTGTCATGGACCTGAAGTAGAATGATGGTAGCCATGCCATCCAAGATAGATTGTCTTACATTGCTCTCTGTTGACTTTTCCCAGTCCTAGTATAATTTCCTTAAAGGCAGGATATGTGTTTCATGCAGAGGAAGAACTGTCTTGGAGAGTAAAATATCAGTATATAAGTCACTAAAGTACATATAACTTTATGAAATCATCCCCAAACATTTTCCTAATGCATCTCTGAAGAAGGAAAAGTTGTGTCCTGATGCAATCATTCCCTAGGCTCTGTGTCAATCACAGTGTCATGTTAGGGAACATTATTTTGGTTTCATCAAAATTATCAGTTTGAGTAGCAGCTATACATTATATACATACTGAAGCACATAACTATACCTCTCCCCAATCCATTGTTTTTCAAACAACCAAACCTTTCCCTCAATAATCTTGGCTAAGGTTCTACACTTGGCTAAAAACCTACAGGCCATGGAAATTTATACCATTTAAAATATGTTTTTGGACATCTGCCTCCTTAATGTTTTCTGTTTATTTATTTTTCTCTTAAGACATATTTCGTATTAAAAGAATTAGATGTGTCATTGTCATGGGCACAAAATCATCTTGTTTATTACAAAATGACTCATACAAATTAGTAATGAAAGAAATCTGTCCTTTCCAGAAGCAGTAAATGATTTGCACAAAACATTCTCTAAAATTTAGTTGAACTTTATCTCAGAACCTCACGATTTATGAAATGTTATTGCTGTTTCTAAAACAAAAAAATGAAGACTGAGATGGAGTCAAAAGGCCCCATGAACCTCTGCTTTGCTAGACCACTCCCATCAGGTGTGTTTCACCCTCAAACATGAAATCCCCAATGAAAATCAACAATTTTCCTATTAAAGTTGATTGTCTGCAGGTTAGACATCGGCCATCAAGGTCTCCTGTCAATCTAATGTGGCTATTTCTAATGTTGTTTCTGGGGTAACTCTCTCTGCAACCACGTTTTTATTTACAAAAACAGCTACTGAGCATTTACTATATCTTGGATCTAATACTTGTCAATTGAGAAGTTAATCTACTAAGTATTTTTTCAAGTTATATTTTGTAAGTTTCCTTTCATTCAAATGTTTTCTATTTCTTTTACTGTGGTAACATATTCATAATATAAAATTTGACATTTTAGCCATTTTAAGTGTACAGTTCAGTAGCATTAAGTACTTTCACACTGTTGTGCAACTATCATCACCGTCTATCTCCAGAACTTTTTTTATCTTCCGAAATTGAAACTCTATTTGTATTAAACAACTCCCAATTCTTCCCTCTCCCCAGCCTTTGGCTTCATTTTTTTATTCTCTTTTGATATGCATCCTTCTTCTCCTAAGAAGGTATTTCCAATATCTTGCCAAGTGTGTATGCAATATTTTAGCTATCATAATTATTGAGTTTCTTAGAGAATAGCTAACATTTACCAAGCATTCTGTTAGATTTAACACATACTGTGATAAGTTTACTTATTTGTTATAGTAATATTCAACATAGGTCCTCATTCCTCCATTTTACAGATGAGAAAACTGAGGCCTTGGGAGTTTAATGTTTCACTTTTATTGATTTTTCTTTTAAAACATAATTTGTGTGTTTTAAAACCTAGTTTGCTCAAGGTCACATTGCTAGTAAATGGTAAATATATGATTATGCAGAGATTTTCCAAGTCTAAAGACTATGCTATCCTTGTCTTCTCCTTCCACACTCTAGCCTCTTTCTCTGTCATCATCTCCACACTTCCTCCAGAACTGTAAATGTAGGCATTCTCATATTGTCTTCTCCATCAAGGCCCCTATTCACTTTCACAGCTTCAACTACCGTTTCTTGGAAAATAAACTTCTATGCCTATCTGCAGGCCTCTCTCCAGAACTCAGAATCCATGCTGCATAACAATAATAACAACAACAAAAATAATGAAATCTCAGAGGCCCATAACAATATGACAAGAGGCATTGATGTAGCTCATGAGTGTCCAGGTAGGCTGAGGCTGGCTAATGTAGGCTGGGCTTTGCCTCACATGTCATTCATCCTTTACCCAAGAAAAACTGGCTAGCCCAGACAGCAAACAGACACATGCAAAACATCTTATGCTTAGGCTAGGAACTGGCACACTGTCATTACTGCCCTATCTATTGGCCAAAGCAAGTCAAAGAGTTAAACATCAGGGGACAGTGTAATATATACTCTCCCCATTTTGTACAGGAACTTCTAAGTCTACAAGCATGTTGGGGTGTGTATGCAAGGGTAGGTGAGGAATCGGGGCCAATAAAAGAATTGGCCTTACCAATTTCTGCTTTTAATCTTATTTTCTCATGTACACTGTTTTCTATCATGAATCCTTTCCACGTTCATAGGTTCAACTGTCACGTCTATTAAGATAATGTTAACATGCTTATCTCTAGCTCTCATCTCTCTCCTAAACTTTAAACCTATGAGTTTGGTTTAAAATCATCAAACAGTATAATATTGGCTGTAGGTTTGTGATAAATGGATCATGTCCTTTGAGGGTACATGGATGAAACTGGAACTGGAAGTAATTATCCTCAGCAAACTAATGCATGAACAGAACACCAAACACCGTATGTTCTCACTTATAAGTAGGAGCTGAACAATGAGAACACATGGACACAGGGAGGGAAATAACACACACTGGGGCCTGTCGGATGGTGGGGTCAGGGGAAGGGAGAGCATTGGATAAATAACTAATGCATGCTGGGCTTAATACCTAGGTGATGGGTTAATAGGTGCAGCAAACCACCATGGTACACATTTACCTATGTAACAAACCTGCACATCCTGCACATGTACCCCAGAAATTTAAAATAAAATTTAAAAAAAAAATTAAAAAGAAAATAATCATGAAAATATCCCAGCCCCAAATACCTTAATCTAACATTTTAAAATCTGAAATTGTCAGTATCTGCCTCACCCTATCACTCATCCACAACCCAAATCACTAAATCAGTTTGTCCTTCTGTCTTCAATTTTCTTTTCCCTTTTTTTTTTTTTTTTTTTTTTTAGACAAGGTTTTGCTCTGTCACCCAAGTTGGAGTGTAGTGGTATAATTGTAGCTCACTGCAGCCTTGAACTCCAGGGCCCACATGATCTTCCCACCTCAGCCTCCTGAGTAGCTGTGACTACAGGTGCACACTACCACACTTGACTATCATTTTCAATTGCTTTTTGTAGAGATGGGGTCTTGCTATGTTGCCCAGACTGGTCTCAGACTCCTGGCTTCAAGCGATTTTCCTGTCTTGGCCTCCCAAAGTGCTGGAATTACAGGCATGAGCCACTGTGCCTGGCCCAATTTTCTTTAACTGTTAGAGAATCTTACCAGTTACCTTATAAACAAATTCCAGGCCATTGAATTATCCTATGGAGTCTGCATCTCTTACATCTGCCTGTTTCTTTCCAGCCCACATGGCCATTACCTTGACTTCCACCCATGCCTCTAGTTGCCTATATTGAAAATTCTAAGTAAGGTTGTCCTGTTTCTCCCCAATAACAAAAGTAGAATCAGCAAGTGGAGGGGGAGGGTGTGGAAAGGCAGATTTGGGTTGAACAGAAGAAATAACAACCAGGGTATTCAAGGAGAAAACAGGCATGGTGGTACAATGGGTAGAACTCGGGTTTTAGCGTCAGACAGTCTGGGTTTATAAGCAGGCTCTGACATTTATTAGTTGTGTATTTTAGAGAAATTATTTAACCATTCATACCTTGGTTTTCTGAAAAGTAAAATGGAGCTAATAACAGAATGTAGCCTATTAGGCTACTGGGAGAATTCAGTGAGTTAACATATGCAAAATACATACAAATTCATAAAATACAAGTACTCAAAAACTGAAGTTATTATCACTTATTATTATAATGAAAGAAGTGATGCAGTTGTACATTAGGGCAGATATTGCTAACTAGTAAGCAAAATATTCTTTCCTCCTCTTTCTGAGTAATGGATTAGTTCATACTAAATTTCCTAGTCTGCCTTGCATTGGCTGATTTCTAGTCAATGGAACATGAGAGGAAGGCGTGTGTGTTATTGCCAGATTTTACCCACCTAAACCTCATATACATGTTCCTCCATACCATTTCCCTTCTTCTGCTGGCTGAAATGGAGGGGGCCTGGTGTAGCTATGGAAACAATATACTGCAAGTGAAAGGAACACCATCAGTTGATATTCTCTCATAGAGCAGAGCTGGATCTACCTTCCCACTCCACTGCCTACCCCCGCAACCCCACTCTAGTCTAGCTTGAACAACCCTAGATTGTTATAGATGCAAAAATCAAATTTTTATTGTTTTCAGCCATTGAATGCTTTGGTCTATTTGTTGCCTTATTCTAACCTTAGCACCAATGACTTTTGGGACTGGATAATTCCAGGTCATTGGGGGACCATCCTATACACACACTATAGCAGCAGTCCCCAACCTTTTTGGCACCAGGGACTAGTTTCGTAGAAGACAATTTTTCCAAGGACTGGAGGGGAGGGGGATGGTTTCTGGATGATTCAAGTGCATTACATTTATTGTGCACTTTATTTCTATTATTCCATTGTAATATATAATGTTAAACTCTTCAAGTCACCATAATATAGAATCAGTAGGAGCCCTGAGCTTGTTTTCCTGCAACTAGATTGTCCCATCTGGGGATGATGGGAGACAGTGACAGATCATCATGCATTGGTTAGGGTCTCATAAAGAGTGTGCCACCTAGCTCCCTTGCATGCACAGTTCACAACTGGGTTCATGCTCCTATGAGAATCTAATGCCACAGCTGATTTGACAGGAGGCGGAGCTCAGGTGGTAATGCAAGTGATGAGGAGCCACTGTAAATACAGATGAAGCTTCACTCACAAGTCTACAACTCATTTCCTGTTGTGTGGCCTGATTCCTAACAGGTCATGGACTGGTATTGGTCCATGACTAGAGGATTGGGGACCCCTGCACTATAGGATGTTTAGCGGCATCCCTACCTACTAATGCCACTAGCATCTTCCCTGACTCCGGTTGTTGGCAACCAAAAATGGCTCCATACATCGTCAAATGTCCCCTGAAGAGCAAAATTATCCCAGTTGCATACCAGTGGTCTAGCCTATCTAACCATATACTCCTCTTACTCTTCTTCAGAGGTATTCACAATGCTGCATGCATGATCTCTTTCCAGGGGTTGATGAGCAGGAAATCTTGAGATGTTGAAGTCTGCCCTTTTCAACTCTGCAACCAACACTGGGACTTTTATTGGTGGAAAAGATCATAGAGACTTATTGGTGAATGGATTGTTAGAGCTCATTCGGTTCATAAGGAAAATAAGACCCAGAGGTGTTACACACCATGCAGAAATTAGGCTCCCAATTCCCGTTTAAATTCTGCTTTTACTACCCGATACTGCCTGACATAAGACTGAGTGAATACATTATTCTGCTTTATTGTTACACAACTTTCTCACCCAATAAAATAATCAAATTTATCTTTTATAGTTCAGTTCAAAGAAAATGCCCAAATACAGGAGGGAAGCACTGAAGGACAACAGTTATTTGCCACGTACTGTATACAAAAATCTCTCAAATCTTTATTTATAATGACCAAAATTTACAGAGGGAAAAAAATCTACGTAAGCATAATTAATTGACGTCAGGCTCTATTTACCCATGTTGTTAGTAACTACATGGGCCCCTCTGTCGAGAACTGATATTAACCAGGCTCACCAACCAGTTTACTCTCAAAAGGCTGGACTAATTCTCAAGGCACTGAGGATCAGAAAAATAACTGAGAGCTAATCTTTTCTAGTACTGATACCTATGGCAGAGTTCAAAAATATAAAATTCCTTAATCCATTTCTTAACATTGAGTTCTCCCAGAAGCAGAGGGTAAGATGAGAATTTGCATGCAAGTAGTTTAATTGGGAAGAGATCCCAGGAAGCACTGGGAAAGGATGAAAGTGAGATAAGGAAGGGAAGGTTGATCAATTCAAATGCATGCATGAACGGGTGACTACTGTGGAACCTGGGGCTTAGTACTTCTGGGGATCTCTGGGAGATTGGGTAGAGCTTTACTCTGAGTCATCCCACTCAAAGGGCAAGGAAGCTGGTTGTGCTAAGCGTTGTTTCCTAAGTGTAACCACTTCCAGACTTTCCTGCTCTCCTATCGACAGAACATGAGGCATAGGGAGAGGTGGCAGAGAAAGCCATCAGGTCAAGAGTTCCCAGTGTTTGTATTATAAAGCCTCAGGTTGATGTAGGCAGGGCACCAGAAGCACCTGCTGTGGTCCAGAATTAAATCATTGACCCTCCACTACCCTGTTTCTTGCATTTATCCCCAACTTTAGTATTCTGTTTTCCTCTAGGTTCATTTCTGCATATAGAAAAAGTAAGCTCATTCATCTTGGGTCTATCTCTAAGATTTAATTGCTCTAAGTTATAGATTCCCAACTTGTAGGACATGACCTGCTTTGAGGTGGGAGTTGGGGAGCCTCAAGTTATATAAGGGACTCCTCCAACCTATTTGCACAGTCAACATCATTTCTAGAATAAATAATTTATCTGAAGATATGTCTGGTGTCTTTTATATGCTGTCAGATGCTACTTGAATTGTGAAAAATTATTTATGAATTCATTTTGACGGACAAACTAATTTGCTAATTTCTGTCACTATATTTTCTTAGACAACAAAACTAAAACTACCATGCTTAGTAATTCTAACCATGAGAGGTTAAAATGGAGGAGAGGTGTCCATAATTTAAAAGTTTGGAAACCATTGATACGATTGGAAAACACTAAAGGAGAATTAGTCCTAATGATGCTTTGCTAATAGGAGGAGAGTGTGTGTCTCTCTGTGTGTATATGAGCATGTGTATGTGTGTCTTTTAATCCATCTTCTTCCAAAGTGTTATTAAATGTCACGTAAGACTATACTGACGTGTTTAAGAGTCAGGGTTCCAAAGCTAAACTTGATCTTGAATCTTACCTCTGTGACTTAAGTAGCTGTTTGACCCTAGACAAATGATTTAACTTCTCCAAGCCTGAGTTTCTACATCTGTAAAACAAGCTTCTTCTATGAGTATATGTCCTTCTTCTATGACTGTTGTAAAATTTAAGTAAGATATATGTATAAAGCTTTCAACTACAAATTAACCAATTGTTGTCAGGCATGGTGGCTCACGCCTGTAATCCCAGCGTTTTGCGAGGCCGAAGTGGGTGGTTCACCTGAGGTTAGGAGTTCAAGACCAGCCTGACCAACATGGAGAAAGGAGGAACCCCATTTCTACTAAAAATACAAAAAATTAGCTGGGTGTGGTGGCGCATGCCTGTATTCCCAGCTACTTGGGAGGCTGAGGCAGGAGAATCACTTGAACCTGGGAGGTGGAGGTTATGGTGAGCCAAGATCACACCATCGCACTGCAGCCTGGGCAACAACAGTGAAACTCCATCTAAAAAAAGAAATGACTTTCAGATAATAAATGAATATTTTTAATATAAATACGTCCCAAATATTGCATGATTCTAGATGGCTTTGCTTTTTAGAAACCCTGGAATTTTCAGTCTTTATTGTGCATTGTGGTCTTTTCAAAGCACTGCATGGGATCTACTTGTAAATACCAAATATCGCATGGGATATACTTTTAAAATATTTATTTTTCTGAAATTCAAATGCAAGTGAGTGATTTGCTAAATCTGTCAAGTAGTTATATTAGATGAATATGCCTAATCTCAGAGGCGGTCAAAAGGCTTAAGGACTTGTGGATACAAGTTTCAGTTCAGTTTTTATAAATTCCACTAAAATTTTAAATAAGCACGGCTGGATTCCTTTTAGGAAACCTAGTCTAAAGATTCGCATTCTTGTATGAGCAATCGCTACAGAACCAGGGCCCCAGATTCTGTTGTCTGTGTTTCTTTTAGTCCATTTGCTTCCAAAGTCTTATTAAATTCCACTTAAACTACACTGAGCTATTGATTGAACTATTTATTCTATCAATAGGTAGTGCCTACGGTACCTTTCTGTGGCACGTTTATATAAAATATTTGCTAGCCATTCAGCACAGAGGGAAATGAAGTCCTGCTACTGAAGTTCAGCTTATCAAGGCATATATTCCTTTGTCATTCAGGCACACTTCTGATTTAGCCCAGATGCTGTGTAGATTCCACCGATTCTTGCATTTCACTGCCTGTCTTTTACCAAAAGTGTTGCCTAGCAGGGTCCACAGGGTTTCCAAATGCAGGAAACTATAGCAAAGGTTGCCTGTCCTTTTTATCTATAGACTGTTATCAATGAAGATTCTCTGAATGCTTTGAAAAGACCACAATGGACAATAAGGTTGTGAATTCCAGGGCTTCTAAAAAACATATTTCCCCAGCCCTCCTGGAATTGCACCAGTTACAAGATCTTTATGCAACAAGGCCCACATCCTGGACACTAATGGCTTTGCCCGTGGGTCAAGTAGTCAGCTTTCCTTAAGCAAAGGCCTCTATTAAGCTTTTGGGTTCTCTACGAGGTCTCCAAGGCATGCATGTGTGCATAAACAAACAACCTAAAACTCTTAGCCTTTCCTACACCCATGGGTAAGCTTAATGGCTTACATTACCAAAACATTACTAATACCAATCCAGAAATAAAAGAAAATGAATGTTCAAATCAGTGTAACTCTCAGTAGAGTGGTTGGCATTCTAGACTTTCTATCTCTGAAATGAGTCGGATAGAGCAAGAAACACCTGCGCTTATGATGTCACACACACAATGTCCCTCTCCCCCCATCTACTTTTACTTTTCTCAGTTCCTTGCCGTAAGGAAAATCTCTCAAGTCTTTAGTGTAATGTCTGGAACATAGTAAGTGCTTGATAAATGCCAGCCATCAGCACTATTAACAGGCACTGTCACCTGGTTTGAAGCCAGTTCCACTCCAAGCTGAATTCTCAGTGTTCCCTATAGTTCAGGCTTTGTGCGACTAAACACAGTCCACAAATCATGCTCTATTGAGCACTGTTTCTCAAATGACCTGTATTGAAAGACAAGGTTTGCTTGTTTGTTTCCAATCTATTGCAGATCATACTTTGGCAAAATGTGATAAAAATAAAATAAATTACTAAAAAGGGGTGTAGGGAAGCACATGAAATACAAGCCCAAATTTAAAAATTAGATTCAATAGATATAAAATTATGGTACCACATTTCTATAAAAGTTTCCAAATGTTTACTCTTGCTTGATTTGCTTATTTCCTTCTAGACCTGCAAGCACTATCTGAGAATTGGCAGTGGTACGGGGACCATACTTTGAATAGTATGGATCTAATGATCATTAAACATGTACTTCACTATTGAAAAATATAGGCTCTTGAAATAGAATAATATGATTATTTTAATCAGTTAGTAAATTGACATCTTGTTCTTTTATTAATAAGAGTAGAATAGCTCTGATAAGCAAAAGTTAATATACGGACTATGAGAATTTAATGCTCTTTTCCTTAGTAGATTAAATTTCTAATTATGTGGTATTTAGGCTAATGTTAAAATCTGTATTTTCCTTAGTATACAGGCCATCAACAAGTGGAGGTGTCTACTCAGGAAATAAAACTTATTTCTGTCAAAAATGTATTGTCAATAATATGATGTATATGTATGTAATACTCTCCAAAGAAGACAATATGTACATGTATATGTACATGCACATATAATATGTATATGTATATAATACTCTCCAAAGAAGGACAAAAATCAGAAAAGCTACAACAGGTATAGATTTACCACTTCAGAAAGCCACTGCCTTACCTGGATATGGCTCTCTCAAGTTTACAAGACTGTAGCATTAAACCATACTGTGTTGGAATACCTTTCCCATCCCCATCTACCACGGAAAATTCTTCTGATCTTACGAGATCAAGATCAAGAGTTGCCTCTCGAGTGCATTCTGAACATTCATTCATTCATTTGTTATTCACACTCATCCATCCAACAAAAGTCTACTGCCTACTCTACCATGTGCCAAGCTGGAGATGGCACATGGTAGGGTAGATGCTGGAGATACAACATGGAAGAAACCATGGTTCCTACCTTATTGGAGTTTGTGTTCTAATGGGGAGAAAGGAGAGAAAAACAAATTAAATATATTCATAATATTGTGTTTGGTAAGTGAAAAGTGTTATAAAGAAAAGTAAAACACGGACTCAACTTGCTATCTCCATCTGAACCCCAGAACACAGAAAGTGCTTTGACAGACTATATTGTCGATTTTCCCAAGGATGATGCACAGCTATTACCATTCTAGATACATAAGAGACAAGTTAATTCATTGCACACAATGGATGCCTTAGGGAATAAGGTCTTGAATTTCAGACTGAGAGAGGGTGAACTAGAGAGTAACTGAAGTGCTATTTTAGATAATGTACTCTGAGTGGCCTCTAAGAGTTGTACAGGGGAGCAGAGATCTTTTTAAAAAAATCCTTGAGCGTGAGCCATGTGGATAACTAAAGGAAAAACACTTCAGGCAAGAAAGTGAAATTCAAATTCCCCAAAACACAGTGAATATGTTGAGTCTGAGGAATAACTGGAGGAGACTTGTGTAACTGGAATGAAATGAGTGAAGTGCCAAGTACGGGGGGAAAAGGACAGCAGGTCACGGTTGTCAGTAGAGGGTGCTCATACCAAGCCTTATTAGACTGTTACTTTGCAGTTAAATTATAGCATAACCATCCGATTTTTCTTTAGTTAGCAATGGGTTGTTTGAAGGAAGAGTCTGTGTGATGGTCATTTTGTATTTCAGCAACCAGCACTGCAACACGTTAAGGCTTATATCTGTGACTGAACAAGTGATAGATGAATGAATTAACGTGTTCATACAGGGCTTTCACAAAAAAAAAAAAATCATTAATTATCTGCCAACATCTCAGGAGGCAGATCTAGTCTTACTGCATGTAATTTACAGATAAAGAAACCTAGGATGTTCATCAACTTGCCTGCAGACACAGAACTGCTAAGATCAAGGTAAAAGGAACTTCCAAATTCAGATGTTTGTTTGACTCTTAGTTTAATGCCCTCTGTACACATTGAGCTTCCGATTATGGTTAATAGAATAAACAGTAGAAGTAAGTTTCTTAAGAAATCACTGTATATCATAATACTTTCTGAAAATGGTAGGTGCAAATGTAAAAACTTTACATTGTTTTTAGAGTGGGGACTGGCTGCCCTCTCCTGGCAATATGAAAAAAATCACATGAAGCAAAATTCTCAGTTCTCTAGTCAGTCTAAGACATTCCTCCATGCACCCAACCACCTCATCCTTCTTTCCCATCTCTGTTTCTTTTCTTTCCTAGATAAACTTTTCATTTATGTTTTTCAATCTAGATTAATGACAGAGTTTTTTTTTTTGGCTGTAAGATTTATTTTTTAAACCTGAACTGCATCAGATATGTAATGCCCATTTGTTTGCAAGTTATTGCTTTAAAATTTAGTATAATCCATAGCTATTCCAAGATTTGAGCTTCACTTCACATTCCCTTTATATCCTTGTTTTCTCCAAAATCCAGAGAGCTTCCTGGGGTCCCAGCGATTACAGTCGGAAGTATTGGTCATTACAGAGATGAAGAAACGTGGTTTCTCTTATTAGCTTAGTACATTTACTCTTACAACTCAAAATGTGGTCCACAGGCTGGCAACATCAGCATCACCAATATTAAAAATTCTGAAGCTCAGGCCCCATTGTTGTGCTGATAATATTTATCAGACAATTGCATGCACATTCTCATTTGAGGAGCTCTGCTCCAAGGATGCTATGAAGGCATTGGTGCTACACTGAGCTGAGGTTCAAAGGCTCCTTTGTTTTCAGCCACGTGCGTAGAGGTTAGAGAAAGATTTGATGAACACACAGCATTGTAGCCACAATCTCTAATATAGTTCATGATATTTCTTTAAAAATACAATTCCATTCATTCATTATTAGTTGATGACATTTCTTAAGTTCATCATAATCCCTTTATATGTATGTACTGAATTTAAAGACAAGGTTTTAAAGGGCATATATGTTCAGAATCATGTGTGTCTCATGATAAATACCAAGAAAACATGGCTAAGAAATGGCATCAACTGATAATGAATAAATGAATGAATGATGAAATCATATTTTTAAAGTAACAGGGTGGACTGTATTAGAGATTGTGGATACACTGCTATGAGTTCACCAAAACCTATTCCCTCTCCATCTTGTCTGTGATCATGTGATTGAGTTCTGGCCAATGGAATGGTGCTTGACTGATTCCAGACTGGCTAGAAGAAAACTTTCCATGCAAGATCTTTCTCCAGCCTCTGGCTGGAAGTAAGGATTCCGAAGCCCTACGGCAAGTATTACCAAAGTGGTTTTGCACTGCCTGTGAGCTAAGAATGTTTTTTACATTTTTATGATTGAAGAAAAATTTAAAAAGAAGACTATTTTGTGGAAAACATACGAAGTTCCAATCTCAGCATCCAAAGATACAGTTTTATTGGAATACAGCCACACTTACTCATTTACATATTGTGTACGGCTGCTTTCACACTAAAAAGGCAAAGCTGAGTAGTTTTGACACAGACCAGAAAGTCCACAAAGACTAAAATATTTCCCAGCTGGCCATCCACAGGAACAGTTTGCTAATCCCTGCCCTAAAGTTTAGTTGAAGTACAAGATGGAAGGAGCCTGGGTCCCCAAATCACTACAAGGAAGGCTGTCCACCAAATATCCTGTTGGACTCTTACATAAGAGGGAAATAAACTTTCAGTTTTAAAATTTCACTCAGATTTCATGATTCATCTGTTTCAACTAATACAAAAATGTCTTTTTATAAAAATTAGATGTCCAAAGAACAGTGGGACAGACAGGAAAACTAAATAAAGAAAATGCAAGAATGCATAATTTTAAGGAGATGCTATTTTCATGCTTTATATTCACAGTGCTTAAGTCATACTGGGGCTACCACTGAGAAGGGGGCAACTTCTCAGTAACATTTTAAAATAACTGTAATGTATCCCCCCATTTCCACTAGGCGGTACTTAAGACCTTTTACATTTTCAAAACGGCTCTATTTTGTAGTATATTGTGTAATATAACCCTTTACTCCCACTAGGTGGCACTTAAGATCATCTATACTTTCAAAACTAATATATTTTGTAATGTAATATGTAATATATCCCCTCATTGTCACTAGGTGGCACTTAAGATCCCTTATTCAAAACATACATTTCAGACTCATCACAAGGTTTGTAATTTAGTTAAGGTGGAACTATCAAAACCTACTTCATACTCGTTATTTTTGGAGACACAGAAAAAGATACAAATCAGAACCGCTCCCTCCAAAGAATTGATCATTTGTAGATTTAAAGTAAAACAAACAACATGTATCTTCCTAGCAAATTCCCAAATTAAAATCTTCCACTTCAATAAACTTATCGTTGGTTTGAAAATCATTTAAATTGCGTAAACATGTTTTATCCAAATGATCACAGGTCCCACACAAGCAAAATACTGCCCTAAAAGTCTTTGTTTACAGAGAGAATGGTTACCAATCTTGTCTTCAAGATGCATTTCTATTAGTGACAGCCATTAATATGCAACATTTTACAGTGATTTTGTGATTATCATATTTAGTCCAAAATACATTGTGCATCCTTGACAAAAATGTATTGAATCCAAATCCTAGTTTCTAGGCTACGATAAAGAATGTGGGCTATATTCTGAGAGTAATGAAAAAAAATATTGAAAGGTTTTGGATTTTTGGAAAGATTATTGTGACATGGAGAAAGAAATGGAGGACTGAAGTAGTCAAGACTAGAGACTAGTTAGGTGGCCTTATCTAGGATAGTGGGTCCTTACAATGGAAAGAAATAAATGGACTGAAGATACTTGAACTTGAAGCAGTTACATTTCTTATCTCTGTGGATGATAAAGCCCATAAGCTGGAATCAACTGACTTAGATTCAAAATGGAGAGGCTACCAACCTCAATAGTGCTCTCAAGGGAATTAAATAAAATAGCATTAATATCAGGCGCTTCATGTACTGCTTGTTTAAATGCAGTTGCGCAGCGAAGGGTGATATTATGGGTCCCGCTGTCTAGATGCTTATACCCTCATGCTTAGGTTGTTACTGTACCTCCAATATTGGGCTTCCAGCACCCTATATCTATGGTGTAGAGTGGGATTTCTCAGCCTTGGCAATACTGACATTTGAATAATACTTTGTGGTGGAGGCTTTCCTATGTATCATAGAATGTTTGGCAGCATCCCTGGCCTCTACCCACTAGAGGGCTTCTAGAAGCATACCTCTCCTCCAGCAGTGGCAACCAAAAATGTCTTCAGACATGACCAACTGTCTTCTTTGGGGCAAAGTCACCCCCGGTTAAGAACCACTGGTATAGGACATGGCAGAGAACAGCCCTGTCCAAAAGGAATATATTGTGACCACAAATGAGAGTCACTATGTAATTTATAACTTTCTAGTAGCCACATTAAAAAAGTGAAAAGAAACAGGTGAAACTAATTTTAAGCTATATTCTATTTAACCCAGTATAGCCAAGATATCATCATTTTAGCATGTAATCTACATAAAAATTATCAATGATATAGTTTACATATTTTCATATTAGTATTTGAAATCCAGTGTGCACACCTAACCCTAACAGCACATCTCAACATGGACTCACCACTTTACAAGTGCTCAACAGCTCCATGGGTTAAGGGTTAATATATTAAGAGACAGCATCTCATAACATACATTTTTATATACTGACATCATCTTATTTTCTTCTCCCCTATTTTGCTGTCATCTCCTTTTATCTTATTAGTTTTATATTTTTAACCACACACTGTACTACATAGTTCCTTTTTATTGCAATAAGGGCTGGTGGAATAAATTACCAACAAGTGTCCCCTCTCTCCAGCTCCTCCACCACGGCCACTGTTAGCTTTGTTGGCTTAAAACACACTCGCATTTTGCCACTCTGCTTCCCATGTACCTGTGATGTGGCCACCCCCATTACCTATAGAAGTCTCTATTTCTTCATCACATACCTTCTCTGCCGACTAAAATTAGCCTTCTAGAATTACTCCCATTTACATGGAGACAGTCATATTGTCTCCTTGGAAAAATTGCTTAAATCTTGTATGGAATGGTTCAGCAAACTTTAATGTGATGTTCTGCAAACCATATGGACTCAACCAACATCTGCAGATGAGCACTTGGTCCTTACATGAGGCTATGTGTTTTGCTTATCCTCAAAATAATGAGCCTTCTTGCTGAAAGCAGTAGGTCTCAGTAGCCCACCTTAAGCTTTTCTCTTCAATGATCAACAGCTTTGATGGACTATAAAAGGAAGTTTTAAGGGCCTCTGCCCTTCTTTAAGTCACCATATTGTTTCCCTATATTCCACACCCACCCAGCATCTCTCATCCCCATGTCCATTGGGCTGAAGCAGACACTGATTCTGGGGCTGCATTCCAGTGTCTCATTAACAGTGGTCTGGCTTACATCTGACAGTAAGTACGATCCAAAGATGGCCCTGATTAGCATCCTAGAGTAGAGGAATCTGTGATATGTTCAAGGCAAACAATAGCCAAAAGTTCCAATTCCCATGTTGCTCTGCAGATCTCCTTTGGGTTGGAATTTAAAACTATATTGCTATGACTCCTGAAAACTAGGTTCATATTTTTGTTAATGTTTATGTATTCCTGACCATCAAACTGATGAAATTCATTCATCATTTATTCATCACGCAAGGATTTTTTTTAGCAGCCTTTTGAGGTCTTGCTTTAGCTCATTTTTCCTTGACTATCTGACTTCAGTAAGCCTACAACATAACATAGAGCAAGGCTGGTGGGCCAGAGGCTGGTGAATGAGCCAAGCCAACCAACCAGTGTAGAGGGTGGAACAGATGCTGTCAGTACCCTGTCATGTCCTTTCAGCATTCGCTACTTCAGGACATCTCCTGACATCCTGCTTCACACATAAGCAGCTCTCTGCCTAAGAGCTTTCTCTTGACCAGGGAAAAAAGGAAAGCCAGAAGTGCCAGGGAGCTAATGCCCCTGGATGTAGCCCTGAGCCAACACAGGAGCGTTGGAGCATAAATACCTCAGCGTCCTTGCCCCTTGAGTGGGATAACTCTGAGTTATATTCTATACTACCTGATAGGGTTCCCTAGTGGGATTTCAACCCATCTCCTAAAGTGGAAATGTGCTCAACAGTACACCTATTTTCATTTTTGTAGATTCTGGATATTAGCCCTTTGTCAGGAGGGTAGCTTGCAAAAAATTTTCCCATTCTGTTGGTTGCTGATTCATTCTAATGGTTGTTTCTTTTGCTGTGCAGAAGCTCTTAAGTTTAATTAGATCCCATTTGTCTACTTGGCTTTTGTTGCCATGGCTTTTGGTGTTTTAGTCATGAAGTCCTTGCCTATGCCTATGTCCTGAATGGTATTGCCTATGCTTTCTTCTAGGACTTTTACGGTTTTAGGTATTATGTTTAAGTGTTTTAATCCATCCTGAGTTATTTGTTTGTACAAGGTGTAAGGAAGGGGTCCAGTTCAGCTTTCTGCACATGGCTAACCAGTTTTCCCAACACTATTTATTAAACAGAGAATCCTTTCCCCATTGCTTGTTTTTGTCAGGTTTGTCAAAGATCAGATGGTTGTAGATGTGTGGCATTATTTCCATGGCCTCTGTTCTGTTCCATTGGTCTGCATCTCTGTTTTGGTACCAGTACCATGCTCTTTTGATTACTGTGTCGAGGAGATGAACAGACACTTTCCAAAAGAAGACATTTATGCTGCCAGCAAACATGAAAAAATGCTCAGCATCACTGGTCATTAGAAAAATGCAAATCAAAACCACACTGAGATACCATCTCACATCAGTTAGAATGGCGATCATTAAAAAATCTGGAGACAACAGATGCTGGAGAGGATGCAGAGAAATAGAAACGCTTTTACACTGCTGGTAGGAGTATAAATTAGTTCAACCATTGTGGAAGACAGTACGGCAATTCCTCAAGGATCTAGAAAGAGAAATACCATTTGACTCAGCAATCCCATTAATGAGTATATACCCAGAGGATTATAAATCATTCTATTTTAAAGACACATGCACATGTATTTTCATTGTGGCACTGTTTACAATAGCAAAGACCTGGAACCAACCCAAATGCCCATAATAGACTGGAGAAAGACAATGTGGCAAATATATACCATGGAATACTATGCAGCCATAAAAAAGGATGAGTTCATGTCCTTTGCAAGGATGTGGATGAATCTGGAGACCATCATTCTCAGCAAACTGAAACAAGAAGAGAAAAGCAAACACCACATGTTCTCACTCATGGGCGGATGTTGAACAATGAGAACACATGGACACAGGGAGGGGAACATCATACACTGGGGTCTGTTGGGGGGTAGGGGACTAGGGAAGGGTTAGTGGGGAGTGGGGAGATTGGGAGGGATAACATTGGGAGAAATACCTAAAGTAGGTGATAGAAGGATGGAGGCAGCAAACCACCATGGCATGAGTTTACCTATGTAACAATCCTGCAAGATTTGCACAGGTACCTCAGAACTTAAAGTATATATTAAAAAAATAATAGTACGCCCATCATTGAATTCCTTCATTTTCTGACTCGCACCTCCACTCCTCTACTTGTATTCCCCGAATAAACTCCTTGAATGTGAATCTTTGACTCAGATGCTGCTTCCAGGAGAATCTGATGCAAATCATGCTTTGTTTAATAGATATATATTTTGTTTCTTTGTGAACAGTCACCATCAAGAGAGATGATAAAATTTTAATGAAAGCTGAAAAATAATTGAACTTGTGGTATGAAAATATGCACAAAAAACATATTTCTGGACAAAAAAAATAACTAAAGAAAGCAGAGTCAGTACAATTATTTTTATATTGTCTCTGATAGTTGAATTTTTTACTGTGTAATATCTACCAAGGATAAAAGGTATGCTTGAACTCTCTCAAATAATAACATAATAGGCATTATGTTATTATTTGAAATTATAGAAATTTCAAATTATTATAGAAATTACCAATTAGAACTTTTTCATGGAAGGGCCTTCAATGTTTTACACCTAAATACTTCAGTAAAATCCAGTGACAGGCCGGGCATGGTGGCTCACACCTATAATCCCAGCACTTTGGGAGGCTGAGGCGGGTGGATCACAAGGTCAGCAGTTTGAGACCACCCTGACCAAAATGGTAAAACCCCGTCTTACTAAAAATACAAAAATTAGCTGGGCATGGTGGCACACACCTGTAATCCCAGCTACTCAGGAGGTTGAGGCAGGAGAATCACTTGAACCCAGGAAGCAGAGGTTGTAGTGAACCGAGATCACACTACTGCACTCCAGCCTGGGCAACAGAGCAAGACTCTGCCTCAAAAAAAAAAAAAAAAAAAAAAAAAAAAAAAAAAAAAAAAATCCAGTGACTTTTTGCTTTTCTAGCGTTGACAGAATGTGCTATCGTTATCACAAATATTTCAAGCAGAGATTCTCTTTCCACACATGATGAAAACTTGGAGCTTTCCCATAATACTTGTTCTCCTCTTCTGTCATAGTAATAGAACATCCAATTTTAGCTGGTATATACCCACCTAGAATGAGTATTAGATAACTCAGCGCATTTACAATTAGGAATGGCTATGGGAATAAATTCTGAACAATGAGAGGTAAGCAGAAACCTCCCGTTGTAACAATAAATAACTCACCTTAAGAGACAGTGGTTCTCAACTGGTTGATTTGCCAGCCAGGAGACATGTGGCAATGTCTTGAGACATTTTTACTTATTGCAACTGAAGTTCCTACTGGTGTCAAGTGGACAGAGACCAAGGTCGCTGCTAAACATTCTACAATGCACAGGACAGCACCTCTCAACAAAGAATTACCCTGAGCAAAATGTCAATGGCACAGAGATTACAAAACTCCAAATTAGACACTGGATTTGAAACAAGAACTCAGAAACAATTACTTCTGGTTCTTTTAAGCTCTGGCACAGAATCCAAGGGTTTTTCACTTCTCTGATATCTACAAAGAAATAAAAAATGATGCTGGCTTATGTTATTAGCCATGGTATTTGAAATATCCAAAGTCCTGAACTTTTGTTCAACTTGATTCATGTTCTATGTCATTCACTAAAGCAGTAGTTCTCATAACTTTCTGGTCTCAGGACCCCATTACACTCATAAATTGTTAGAAGCTCCAAAAGCCTGTGTTTATGTTTTATCTATTGCTATTTATTGAATCAGCAATCAAAACTAAGAAAGTTTTAAAACACGAGAACATATTCTATTAGCTATCGGAATGATATTCATCACACACCATGTGGTCTCTGGAAAACTCTTACAGTACAGTCTTGAGGGAATGAGAACTAAAAAACACAAATAATATCTTCATATTATTAAAATAATTTTGAACTCAAGGAACTCCTGGGAATTAAAAAAAAAAAAAAAAAAAAAAAAAAAAAAACAAGCAATAGTTTCTCAGACCATACTTTGGAAACTGCAGGACTATAGGCATCACTTAAAAGGCCTAGAAATTGATAAACGTCCTAGTATACTTTGTGACACAAAATAGTTTTTCTCCTTGTAAATATATGTTCATTTCTAAAGCATACAAAGAGTTGTCTCTTACAGCTTCTCTATGGCCCAAAGCATACAAACAAGAGAAACAAAAATCAACTATAACATGATAACAGCAACTTTTGATCTTTTAAAATATTGAATATGTACATTGCATCTTAGAGATCATTTGAGAAAAACAGTCAGTCATTTGCATTTTGTAATTGGAGACATCTGGAACTATCAAAAGATCATGGTCTCATATTTTATGTGCCCAAGCACAATGAAATCTGGTAATAAAAAGAGACTTTAAAATCTTGAATAATATTTTCTCTGCTTTTCCTAGCCCTTTATAGCTGAACACCTGTCAATAAAATTTATCTTTATGAGAAGAGTAACTAACACAAGCTGTACCCAAAAATATCAATTACCCAGAAAGAAGGCCCAGAATGGCTCTTTTCTTTACATAGATTTCAGGAAGAACTCAATATTTTTATAATTTTTTTCTCAAATTGATAAAGAATTAACTCATAGAATGTATACAATAATAACCATATACTAAATGTCTCATTGGGAAATGCTTCTAATTTTTAAAATATTAAGGTACGTCATTTTAAAATAATCATTTTCTCCATTTCTTAATACACTTGATTTTTTAGCATAGATTCATTGAAACTAATCCAGTTATTAGATTAATAAAGATCAAGATTTCTCCACCTTTGCACTATTGACATTTGGGGCCAGAAAACTCTTCGTTGTGGGGACCATTGTGTGCCTTTTTTTTTTCTTTGAGACAAGGTCTCACTCTGTCATCCAGGCTAGAGTGCAGCTGCAGTGGCCTGATCTCAATTCACTGCAACCTCCGCCTCCCGGGTTCAAGTGATTCTCATATCTCAGCCTCCCAAGTAGCTGGGATCACAGGTGTGTGCCACCACGCATGGCTAATTTTTTTTGTATTTTTAGTAGAGACGGGGTTCCTCCATATTGGCAGGGCTGGTCTGGAAGTTGTAGCCTCAAGCAATCCACAGGCCTCAGCCTCCCAAAGTGATGGGATTACAGACAGGCATGAGCCACCACACTCGGCCCACTGTGTACCTCTTACGATGTTTTGCAGCATCCCTCACCCCTACCCACTGGGTGCTAGTAATGTTCCCCAAGTGATGACAATCAAAAATGTCTCCAGACAATGCAAAATCATTCTTGGTTGAGAATCACTGCTATAGGTCTATCAATTTATCATTCAATTGTCTGAGAAATGGGTCATTGAGACAACACACCCTTCACATGCAAATTTAGATGACTTCAGAATATGACTGAACTTTCTTGGCACGATCCCCATAACAGCTTTGTTTCATTACTATGATTTCAACTTAAAATTGTTCCATGGATTCCAAGAAAGGTAATTTTCCTGGGATCTGCAGAACTGCCTACTCTGCTGAACAAATGACGGACCCTCCTAATCATTTACATGGGCATAACCTCAGACACTCGAGAGTAAACAGTTTTTTCTCATCTTCTCAGGAAATGTTTTACAAAGACCCAGACCACAGCTCCCACTTCTGAACTAGCCTAACTGATTCAACATCAGAAAATACCCACATGCAGTAAATGTTAGTGGAGTGCCTAACCACGGCCTCCCACGGCTTTAGGAGGAGTTGGGGATAGCAAAAGGAATGTGACTTTATCCTTAGTCTGGCAAAGAATACAGACCTCCAAATCACCAGCCTCTTAGCCCTTAGATAAGTTTATAAACAGCTCTTTTAAACCTGTTTAGAATGAAAATCAGTAAGCTTAATGGAGATAACTAGCCAGAGTAGATTAATTAGCACCTAATCGCACTGGTTATCCAGGGGCAAAAATTAAGAAAAACAAACAAACAAAAAACAAAACTCTAACAAATGCAATATTGAGAAGATTTAAATAAGAAAAGTTACTATGAGGAGCAATACTTCAGCTTTACAGAGCAGCTAATAGGAGAAGGAGGAGGCCCTATGCTATAAGAGACCTCAAATTTCATTTGTTCACCCAGTTCTAGAATCCTCTTTTCAATAATCATGGCAAATGGTCACCTTTGGGGTAGACAGCAGAGTTCCACAAGCAAAATTACCCATCTGAGAGCTAATTGTCTTTCCTTGGCCAAATAGCTAGTCATTTTGATGTCCCTCAGCTTGAGAGAGTCTTAGATCCCTCTTTGGGGTCTCCAAAGGTGACCAACTCCTACTCAGCAGCCACCAGTGGCTTTCATTGTTGAAGATGGCTTATTGACACCAAGAAGGCTTGAGAGAATGTACAGAAAATTCTGTAGAAGAACACAGTGTCCTTCTATAAAGAAGAATATGGTGAACCTTCAAATAAAGAAGGGACAAAGCAATCATAGGGTGTTGGAAGTAGTCCATAAGTGAGACTATTTAAACCAACTGATTTCTCTGGGCTGTAATTTAAGAACAGCATGGAAGTCATCTGTTACACTTGTACAAACCAGACCAGTGGGGAGCCAAACAGCTGTTGTGCACCAACCATGGCAGAGGAATTGCATTTTGTGGCACAGTGCAGCACAGCTGTGAGCAGCTTGACAATAGTGTCCAGCTGTACTTGTCTCCTGAGTGCATGTATGGGACTCCACAGGCATGCAAATGTTTCTAAACGTAGGTTTTGTTATTATTCAGGTATAGTGAGGCCAACAGATCAGGAGACAATTGCCTTTGAAAATAACAGCTTGTTTCTCACAGTTCCCAAGAGGAAAGGCATGCCACACCACATAGGGCCACATGGGGAAGCACCAGGGCTAGTCAGGGGAAAGAGGGAGCATAGAGAAAACATGGGCAAGAGCCCTTACTGTGGTTTGCGTGGTAAGCAATGAGTGAGGCAGGGCTAGCAGGCTTAGAATTAGCTAGCTTGAATAATTTCAGTGGACTCTGGGGCTGTCTCTAGTGCCTGGTACCTGGCCTGGGGTGATTAGGGCAAGGGAATAGTGGCCCAGGGTTTGAGAGCCGTGTGAGGGCCCAATTAAGGAGGTACTTGGGGTATGAGCTCTGGATTGGTTGGTCTGCATAGGAAAGGTATGATTCCAGGTCAGTTGTTTACTATCCCTAGGAATTAGCTAGCCCTTGGAGGGGCAGCCCCTTCAGGATCAGCAAGACTCCAGATATCAAATGATCAGAAATACAGAAATTAAAAACACTTGATTAATCCAGCAGTTAACATAGCAATCACCACTCCATCACAGGATTAAACATTCAGAGGTCTTCCCCACAAAACTGCTGGCTTCTTACTTGTCTTTGTCACCCAAGACTTAGCACATCTACTAGTTGCTCAATAAATTTTAATTGTAGAGCCATCACTACTAGCTGCATACCTTAAGCAAGTTTGTTAACCTCTCTATGCCTCACTTTCCTTATCTGTGAAATGGGGATGATAATCATAGTAATAATAATACTGCAAACACTGGATAAGTGTCTGGTTTTCAAAATGTCTGTTGAACTGAACTGAAAGCATATAACATCACATGCTGGAATACAAATGCAGAGCTTTCTGTGAATGATTTCTATCTTCTAAGGTTGTGTTTGTGTTTTTCCTTACTTAGATTTAGACTGTACATTTGGTTTTCTAGAGCTGTAAATAATGGTTAGGCAAATCCCTACTTTTGTTTTTTCTCACTCCCAAAGGGAGAAGACAACTCTTCTTAAATAAATCCTATTTCTCTCAGCTCATTCACTGGAAGTCAATTAAATCTTAAGATTTCTGGCTGGATACAGAGGCTCACACCTGTAATCCTGGCACTTTGAAAGGCCAAGGTGTAGATCATCTGAGGTCAGGAATTTGAAAACATCCTGGCCAACACGGCGAAAACCTGTCTACTAAAAATACAAAACAATTAGCCAGGTGTGGTGGTGGGTGCCTGTAATTCCAACTACTCGGGAGGCTGAGGCACAAGAATCACTTGAACCTGGGCAGCAGAAGTTGGCAGTGAGCTGAGATCGTGCCACGGCATTCCAGCCTGGGTGACAGAGCAAGACACCATCTCAATAAAAAGGTAAAAAAAAAAAAAGAAAAGAAAAGAAAAGAAAGAAAAGAAAAGATTTCCTGGTGCCAATAAAATCAAAAGAGAGAATTTGTGGGAAGAGGGAGTGGTCAATAGAGTCAAAAGAGGGAGAATGTGGGGGAGGAAGAAACCATCTATGGTTTATGGATAGATCATGCCCATGCCCCTAATTCAAGCAGTCTGCTCAATTTCAAGTCTGGGTTTGAGGTGCTGCCTTCAGAAAGGCATGATGGAAGGGTGGAAGCACTGACTGTACTTCCTAAAAATGGTTTTATTTATGCCCCTCCTCTGTCATCTCAACCCCAAGTACATGCAATCTGTCACATCTTGGATGTTAACTTAAGGCTGATGCGAAAATATTTCTTTGAGGTTAGGAGTCTCTGAGTCCAAGTTGCAAAGTTAGAAAACCCTCCGAGCTTGACAAATATGCCAGGAGAGCAAACCAAAAGATCAGCTAGTGTACATTAATTTACATAGCAACCACCTTACTGACTATGAGTCAACACAGACACTTTAGGGCATAGAGTGGGAAGGATCTCCTTTGGGTAGGACAGAAAATATCATATTTGGGAGTAATCAAAAATAACAGCTTTCACAAATGAGAGATGAAGCAATGATTTAAGAAATGGAGACAGTGGATTTTACAAAAAAAGTTGATTTATTGCAGATACTAATGCAGCTCTAGGAGAGCAGGAAATACAGATGGGGGACCCTTGGGGTCTCCTTGGAGCTTCTGTTCTATGTAACCTCTCAGTTCAAATGTCCTTAATGGCTTGAATCATTTCAGGTTTCCGTCTCTTCTGAGTCTTAGAATGTCTAACAATTATTTTGCTTTAGCAAAAGGAGGCTATTTTGTATAATTTTAGAACAGTGACTCTCAACCAGGGGCAATTTTGCCTCACAGGGGACATTTGGCAATGTCGTGGGACATTTTGGTTGTTACAATTCAGAGGGAAGGAGCATGCTACTGGCATCTAGTGGTTGGAGGCCATGGATGCTGCAAAAGGTCTTCAATGTATGCAACAGGCACCACCACAAGGAATTATCCAGTTACTAATATCAATAGTGCTGAAGTTGACAGATCCCAGTTTAGACAGTGCAAAGGTATTTTGCTCAAATTAGTTCACTAAAACCATAAAATCTCCAAAAGGTAAGTAGTATTCTCCCCTCTTGGTTGCTTTTATGAGGATGGGATCCTGCCAATGTCAACAAGTGACATTGCCACTAGACGAAGCTGAGTCTGGACCCAAGACTGTCTGACTCTAAAACCTATACTTGTAAACTGCATGCTACATGCATAGCCCAGAAACCTTGTAAACAATTGCAAATGTGTGTGTGTGTGTGTGTGTGTGTGTGTGTGTGTGTGTGTGTAGAAAGAGGGACAGAAAGAGTTTTATGTTCTAGTGCTTATTTTGTTAATTTGCTCAATTTTTGAAGTACTTTGTTAAGTCAAGATTCTCTGAGGAACAGAGCAATGCATTAAGAACAGATACTTTTCATAGACTGATTACCCAATTTTGAAAGAACAAGTATACAAGGAAATTGCCTTAATGCTAAAGCCATATCAAGTGTAATTCAACTTTTGATTATTTAGAAGTTACCTTCATCCTTTAAGGCTCCCTCTGGCCCTTTTCTTGTATCTAGGCTGATTCAATTGCTATTAGGCATTTGGGATAATCATGACACATGCAAAGTGAAATACAGAACATGTGAAAGGTGTGTTGTCCATGTAATGGATAATGCTCAGTAAGAGATGAAGAGAATGAATGAAATGATTTTTTTTTAAAAAAAGCATGACTACAAGATCCACATTAACAGCAGATGCCTAATGAACTAATGCTTATTTAGAAGAATGCAACATGTTTGAAAGCTTAAGATCCACATATGGGTAAAGTTCTATAGACCAGACTCTAGCCAAAAGTCACAGATTCATCATATGTAGGGCAGAGTGGCAAATGTTTAAACCATGCCAAAAATGAGTGGCCTTAAGAACATAACCTAGTTTCCAGTAAACTCTAAAGGTTGGGTTATGCCTATCATTTTGAAATTGGGTTCACAACCACTTCAATTTTGAGGTTGAAAAATCTGGCACCCAAAACAAGTCACTTTTTAGGTCTTCATTTATGTTTGTTGATGCCATGTTTGGAATGAGATTCAATTCATGGTTCATCTTGTTTATTTGTTTCAAGCAAGGGTCAATCTCAGTATCATCAGTTCTCTGGTGGAATTTAATTTCACATCGACATCTTGGGTCATTTAAATAGTGTGATTTCTTTCTTGCAAATAAATTAATTATCCATCAGCCTTTCAGAACCCAGCTTGTTTTGATGCAGTGGTAAGAAGATCAAACATTTTAGCAAATTAAGGGTATAATAAATATTTTATGCTAGACTTACATAATGCAGGCCTTCCCATAGGGCCAAAGCTATTTGGCAGAAATTAAAACATTATCTCAAACAAACAAACAAAACTTTTGAAGAAATGATCTCATCACTCTGAAACTCCCTACAAAAAATATGTAGATCGTTCATAATTATGTTTACCATTCAGCTGGAGATCCACTGCAGTGTGGACTAGACAACCTCTCAGGTTTCATTCATTTCAGACACCAGCAAATTGTGTGACTTGGGGCATGTGCCTTTCCTTTTCTCTGATTTTTTCATCTATACAATGATGTGAGGGGAGAGAGTCAGGAGTATTCTACATGGCACAAGAAGTGATTCTTGGCAACTACAAAAGACCCACGATTCTATTATATAATTCTCCAGAATAAGAAAAAAACCTACTTGGCAAAGCAATGTTTAATTTACCAAGTAATAATGCCTTTCAACAATCTTGACTTCAATAAGATATTGTGCTTATTTGCAAATATTAGATTGAAGTACATCTCTAGTACTTTCAATAACCTCGAAATTTAAAATACAAAAATTCAGGTAGCTATATAGTCTATTCCCTTCAAAGTTTTGTATAGTAGGAGCTAATTCTCTCAGATAAAGCTATCGTGCTTTTTTTTTTTTTAAGAAGTAATTTGTGCTTCAAAATAGCAGATAACCTATGACTCCCAGATTACAAAACAAACAGTATGCAAGGCAACATTTAGAAGCTTAAGCATAGAAGTCAGGCAGATATCCTCACTCTATCCTTTATTTACAGCTGAGGTTAGGAGAAAACTAGACCCTAAACTTTAATTGCAACATCTCTAAAATGACAGTATGCGAGTCTTTAGTTCAGGGAGCTGCCCAAAGACTGCATAAGCTGACGTGTTTAAGCGCAGCACAATGTGGGCTCAAGGTAACTCCCCAAAACACAGGCTTGAAATGTTAATCATTTTCTTATTCACAGTTTAAGTTCATACTATAACATTAATAGCATGCTTTCTACTAGTTTAAAAAAGTAAACTGGAAGAAAATAATAATGGATCATGTCGTAAAAAGATGTAAAGATTCCCAATTTAGGAAGGTGAAAGAGGGTGAGGCTCATCTGGATATGTAAGAATGAAGCTACTGTGATTTGCCCTGCAATTGACCTTCTGCTTTTATTCCTTTTTGAAGTCCTGTCCTCAAAATAATAAAGAAAAACATGAAAAGTGAGCCTTCTCCTACTGGGAAGATTAAGAAATTAACTATGATTTCAGGGTTATTTTACTGTTTTCTGTGAACTCCTGAAAAATATGTATAACATAAAATATATGTATATTTGGCAAATAAATACATGTTTGCCTTTTATGCTGGGACATTATAGCTATATCCCTAATGCCTGGCACTTATTGGCTTTGCAATAAATGATTGCTAGCTGTTATATAAATGTCTTTCTCCATCCAGTAAGCCCTTTTTGATCATCATGCTAGGCAGAATTTAATTATGGTAGTAAGAATCTTTAAATCTACATTATGAAAATCCTATATTATAATAAAGACTAGGAAAGTATTGAGCCTAAACTCATATATCTTCTTTCCCAAATTCCATCAGAGTGTTGTCTGGTTTTCAGAAGATTGCAAAGCAAGGTATAAAGATGCACATTTGGAAACTACTTCCAGCTAATTCTATTAGACTTAAGTAAGTCCTGCCCATGCTTTTTTTTTTTTTCTTTGTAGGACCACATGTTGCTGTATTTTACAATCACTCTTTCCATTTCAATGGACTATCTCAAGTGGCTACCTTCTTATTTGTTAAACACTGGCTGGTAGCTTTCAAACTCCTCTAACAAAAATGAAGAAACTTGAACTTCCACCACACCTTCACTTTTCCAGGTCTACATCCAATGTTTCTCCCCACTTCAAACTCCAAGAAAAATTTGAGATGGAGATGGTCATTTGATGAAATATTATGCATATTGAATCAATTTCTTGTTCTACTTTTCTGATAAATCAGTATCAGGAAACATGATGTCTCATTGGAAATGAAAAGGGAGAAAATAACAACCTACCAATTGAGACATAGTAGATAAAAAGTCTTCATTTGTTAGTAAAACAGGGCTGAACTCAAGAGTAAACACTCAATATATTTTTAGAAATGCAAGAATTACAAGAAAATCTGAGACACATCAGCCTCACGTTCTTTGGAGTCATTTGGGCAGCAAAATCTTTGGACTGTCCAGAAAACCTAAAAATAGTTTATGGCTCCACATGATGGCATGTAGGTAGTGGTTTTCCAATAGAACATGTCACAACACTTCCAATGCAGTGTAGAGATGGGTGTTTGAATTTCCAAGGGAAGAATGTGCTAGATTCTTCATAGCTTCCCTTTGTGGCAAGCTCATCTTCCATGACAGCAGAAGGAAAAGAGGGGAATTGAAAAGTAGTTTGAGAAAACAAAAATTTGCCTCTTAAAGACCACCACATCTTAAATTTGAATGTGCATAGCAATCACTTGGGCACACTGCTGATTTCACAAATGTGGCTGGGACCTGAAATTCTGCATTTCTAATGATCTCCTAGATGGTGCTGATGTTGCTGGTCCATGGCCCACATTTGAAATGATAGAGTATTTCCAAATGAGGTCTGTTCTCTATTCCCTTCTCTGGGATTTGCCAATTGGCTCACTGAGAAATCTGAGCTTACATGAGTAGAAACTGAGATACTAAAAAGTCCAGGTGAACATTCATGACAGTGGACCTCTATCTATTTCTAATTCTGTTTCTAATAATATTTCTATTTCTGTACTCCTCTTTTTTTTTATCATGGAGAAAGCCACCCAGCACATTTTCTTTATGTCTTACTGACCAGAACAGGGAAACAATTGCTCCACCTCAATAAAAAAGACACAGGCCCTGCAACTGCACTTTAAAGATGCACCCATTGAATTTCAGGAACTGTTGTGCAACAAAAAGTAGGGGACCACTAATCTAAGCAGTCCTCTTTAAATATCCACACAGGAATACCTTAGCTGTGGTCCTGAGTTTCCTAGGTGAAGGGAATGAGTAATAAATGAGCATCTGAGAATCTGAGCTGATCTGAAGGCTACAGCAATGGCTGGACACTTTCTGGGACTTTCTGGATGCTGGGCTGACTTAGTGCTGGTTCCCACTATAGGCTGCATGCCAGAGTCACCTGGGGAGCTGTTAAAAAGAAAAACACCTATGACTGGGGGTCACCCCCAGAGATTTTTAGTTTAATTCATCAGGATATAGCTTGGGCAGCAGAATTATTTTTCCTTTTATGTTTAGTTGACATGTAATAATTCTACATATTTACAGATACAGAATATTTTGATACACACACACACACACACACACACACACACACACACACACACACACACTGTGTAATGATCAAATCAAGGTAATTAACATATCTATTGCCTCAAACATTTATCATTTATTTGTGTTGTGAACATTCAAAATCCACTCTTCTAGTTTTTTGACATATACAATAAGTTATAGTCAATCATATTCACCTTACAGTGCTGTAGAACACCAGAATTACTTCTTCCTACCTAGATGTACGTTTATATCCATTAGCTAATCTCTCCCCATACTCCCTCCCTTCAGACCTTCTCTACCTCTAATACCCACAATTCTATTCTCTACTTCCTTAGGCTCAATATTTTTTAGCTACCACATATGAGTGAAAACATCCAGCATTTATCTTGCTGTGCCTGACTTATTTTGCTTAATATCATGTCAGCCAGGCTCATCCATGTTGCCAAGAAAGACAGAATTTCACTTTCTTATGGCTTTAAAGTATTTATTTATTTTTTTTTTGAAATAGAGTCTCACTCTGTCACCCAGGCTGGAGTGCAGTGGCATGATCTCAGCTCACTGCAACCTCTGCTTCCCCGGGTTCAAGTGATTCTCCTGCCTCAGCCTCCCGAGTGGCTGGGATTATAGGCATGCACCACCACATCCGGCTAATTTTTGTATTTTTAGTAGAGACAGGGTCTCACCATCTTGACCAAGCTGGTCTCAAACTCCTGACCTTAGGTGATCCACCCACTTTGGCCTCCCAAAGTGCTGGGATTACAGGCGTGAGGCACCATGCCCAGCTGGCTGAAAAGTATTTTATTGTGTATATGTACTACATACATAGAAGAATAAAACTAAACCCCTGTTTATCACCATATACAAAAATATACTCAAAATGCATTGAATAGTTAAACATAACATCCAAAACCATAAAACCACTAGAAGAAAACACAGGGAAGGTCTTCAGGACATTAAGACATTAGGCCTAAACTCACATATCTTCTTTCCCAAATTCCATCAGAGTGTTATCTGGTTTTCAGAAGGTTGCAAAGCAAGGGGTAGAGATGCACATTTGGAAACTACTTTCAGCTAATCCTATTAGACTTAAGTAATGCCATAAAATTTTTATGATCAAAAACAAAGACAACAAAAACAAAAATAAGCAAAGGTATATATATTAAACTAAAAAGTTTCTTCACAGCAAAGGAAACAACAGAGTGAAGAGACAACCTAAATAATAGAATAAAATACTTGCAAACTATTCATCCAATGAAGGACTAATATCCAGGATATAAAAGGACTCAACTCAACAGCAACTAAAACAAATAGGATCTGAATAGACAATTTTCAAAAGAAGGGAAGAAGAATATTTTAAAGCCCCAGGGGTGAATCTAATATGTAGCCAAGTTTGAGAGTCACTGCCCTGGAGCTGTGCTTCTTAGCCTGTAATGTGCACACAAATTACCTAGAAATGCAGATTTTGATTCAGTAGGCCTGTGATGAGATCCAAGCGTCTGCATTTCTCAGAAGCTTTCAAGGATGCTGGTTTTGCTGGTCTACAGACTCCACTTTGTCTAGGAAGGCCCTGAAACAGTAGTACTCAAAGTGTGGTCCATGAACCAATGTGACCTGAAAATTACTTACTGCCATTTCATAAGGAGAGAATTTGAGCACACTGTTTAGATACATTTATAGCAACCTGACATTGCAGAGACATTCAAGTGTTGAATTTTGTATTTTACAAAGGTAAAGCATATTACAATAAAACACCTGGTCTTTCAGCACAGATAATCAATGAAGCACATACCTAGAGGATAATCCCCTGTTTGGACATGCAAACTTGAGGCAGAAATTACATTTTATTATCTATAGAATGCTTGGTAACAGGCCCTAAAAAGCACTTAGAAAATGCTGGTTGAAAGAATGAGTAAAAAACATTGGCCATCTGTACAGGGAGGGGGACACCACACATGGGAGTTGGCAGGGCAGGGGCAGGGGGCAGGGGAGGGGAGGGACAGTGGTGGGGGGCAGGGGAGGTTGGGGAGGAATAACACTGGGAGAAACGTCCAATGTAGGTGATGGGAGGTGGGGGTGGGGATGGAGACAGCAAACCATCATGGCATGTGTGTACCTATGCAACAATCCTGCAGAATGTGCACATGTACTCCAGAACTTAAAGTACAATAAAAAAAAAAAATTAAAAAAAAAACAAAATTAAAATTGAAAATATTTTAATGTGTACTTAGTCATTTAAAAATAATAGATCCATTATATGTTGCATAAATAATGTATTCTTAAGAAAAAGAAACTTAGAAAAAAAAATTGGCCATCTGCTTGTGGCTGGGGATACACTTCAAAAGAGATTTCTATGGATTTCAATATGCAGAGAAAAAGGTTGGAAAGTTGGGGAAAGGTTGTAATTTAATTTGATTTCAGACATTTGCTAAGAGCTTCTACACTATACTTTGGAGACACAAAAATGAGAAAACTATGGCACTGGACCTGACAGAGATTCACTGATCACCCTGTTATACAAAGTGTGAACCAAAAACATCACTGGTTATTAAAAATATAGAACCTTGAGTGGCCCCATACCTGCCAAATAAGAATCTGCATTTGAACAAAACGATTGCTGCACACATTAAAACTGGAGACCTGTTGTTCTAAATAAGCAGTTTTCTTTTCTTTTTTTTTTTTTTATTGCATTTTAGGTTTTGGGGTACATGTGAAGAACATGCAAGATTGTTGCATAGGTACACACATGGCAGTGTGCTTTGCTGCCTTCCGTCCCCTCACCTGTATCTGTCATTTCTCCCCATGCTCTCTCTTCCCACCTCCTCACCCCCGCTTCCCTCCCCCATTTCCCCACAACGGACCCCAGTGTGTAGTGCTCCCCTCCCTGTGTCTATGTGTTCTCATTGTTCAATACCCGCCTATGAGTGAGAATATGTGGTGTTTGATTTTCTGCTCTTGTGTCAGTTTGCTGAGAATGATGGTTTCCAGGTTCATCCATGTCCCTACAAAGGACGTGAACTCATCATTTTTGATGGCTGCGTAATATTCCATGGTGTATATGTACCACATTTTCCCTATCCAGTCTATCACCGTTGGGCATTTGGGTTGGTTCCAGGTCTTTGCTATTGTAAACAGTGCTGCTATGAACATTCGTGTGCATGTGTCCTTATAGTAGAATGATTTAAAATCTTTTGGATATATACCCAGTAATGGGATTGCTGGGTCAAATGGGATTTCTATTTTTAGGTCCTTGAGGAATCGACACACTGTCTTCCACAATGGTTGAATTAATTTACATTCCCACCAACAGTGTAAAAGTGTTCCTATTTCTCCACATCCTCTCCAGCATCTGTTGTTTCCAGATTTTTCAATGATCGCCATTCTAACTGGTGTGAGATGGTATCTCAATGTGGTTTTGATTTGCATTTCTCTAATGACCAGTGATGATGAGCATTTTTTCATATGTTTGTTGGCCTCCCGTATGTCTTCTTTTGTAAAGTATCTGTTCATATCCTTCGCCCATTTTGAATGGGCTTGTTTGTTTTTTTCTTGTAGATCTGTTTTAGTTCTTTGTAGATTCTGGATATCAGCCCCTTGTCAGATGGGTAGACTGCAAAAATTTTTTTCCCATTCTGTTGGTTGCCGATTCACTCTACTGACTGTTTCTTTTGCCGTGAAGAAACAGTGGAGTTTGATTTGGTCCCATTTGTCTATTTTGGCTTTTGCAGCCATTGCTTTTGGCATTTTGGTCATGAAGTCCTTGCCTACGCCTATGTCCTGAATGGTTTTGCCTAGATTTTCTTCTAGGGTTTTTATGGTGTTAGGTCTGATGTTTGTCTTTACTCCATCTGGAGTTAATTTTGGTGTAAGGTGTCAGGAAGGGGTCCTGTTTTTGCTTTCTGCACGTGGCTAGCCAGTTTTCCCAACACCTTTTATTAAACAGGGAATCCTTTCCCCATTGCTTGTTTTTGTCAGGTTTGTAGAAGATCAGATGGTTGTGGGTATGTTGTATTTCCTCCGAGGCCTCTGTTCTGTTCCATTGGTCTATATCTCTGTTTTGGTACCAGTACCATGCTGTTTTGATTACTGTAGCCTTGTAGTATAGTTTGAAGTCCGGTAGTTTGATGCCTCCTGCTTTGTTCTTTTTGCTTAGAATTGACTTGGCTATGCGGGCTCTCTTTTGGTTCCATATGAAGTTTAAGGTGGTTTTTTCCAGTTCTGTGAAGAAGGTCATTGGTAGCTTGATGGGAATAGCGTTGAATCTGTAAATTACTTTGGGTAGTATGGCCATTTTCACGATGTTGATTCTTCCTAACCATGAACATGGAATGTTTCTCCATCTGTTTGTGTCCTCTCTTATTTCGTTGAGCAATGGCTTGTAGTTCTCCTTGAAGAGGTCTGTTACGTTTCTTGTTAGTTGTATTCCTAGGTATTTTATTCTCTTTATAGTAATTGCGAATCGCAGTTCGTTCTTGATTTGGCTCTCTTTAAGTCTGTTACTGGTGTATAGGAATGCTTGTGATTTTTGCATGTTGATTTTGTATCCTGAGACTTTGCTGAAGTTGTTTATCAGTTTCAGGAGATTTTGGGCTGAGATGATGGGGTCTTCTAGATATACAATCATGTCATCTGCAAATAGGGACAATTTGATTTCCTCCTTTCCAATTTGAATACCCTTTATTTCTTTTTCTTGCCTGATTGCTCTGGCTAGAACTTCCAGTACTATATTGAATAGGAGTGGTGAGAGACGGCATCCATGTCTAGTGCCAGATTTCAAAGGGAATGCTTCCAGTTTTTGCCCATTCAGTATGATATTGCCTGTTGGTTTGTCATAAATAGCTTTTATTGTTTTGAGATACGGTCCATCAATACCTAGTTTATTGAGGGTTTTTAGCATAAAGGGCTGTTGAATTTTGTCAAAAGCCTTCTCTGCATCAATTGAGATAATCATGTGGTTTTTCTCTTTGGTACTGTTTATGTGGTGAATTACGTTTATGGACTTGCATATGTTGAACCAGCCTTGCATCCCCGGGATGAATCCTACTTGGTCATGGTGGACGAGCTTTTTGATATTCTGCTGCAATCGGTTTGCCAGTATTTTATTGAAGATTTTTGCATCTATGTTCATCATGGATATTGGCCTGAAATTTTCTTTTCTTGTTGAGTCTCTGCCGGGTTTTGGTATCAGGATGATGTTTGTGTCATAAAATGATTTGGGAAGGATTCCCTCTTTTTGGATTGTCTGGAATAGTTTCAGAAGGAATGGTATCAGCTCCTCTTTGTATGTCTGGTAGAGTTTGGCTGTGAACCCATCTAGACCTGGGCTTTTTTTGGGTGGTAGGCTCTTTATTGCTGCCTCGACTTCAGACCTTGTTATTGGTCTATTCAGGGTTTTGGCTTCTTCCGGGTTTAGGCTTGGGAGGATGCAGGTGTCCAGGAATTTATCCATTTCTTCTAGGTTTACTAGTTTATGTGCATAGAGTTGTTTGTAATAATCTCTGATGATGGTTTGGATTTCTGTGGAATCTGTGGTGATATCCCCTTTATCGTTTTTTATTGCATCAATTTGGTTATTCTCTTTTCTTTTTAATTAATCTGGCTAGTGGTCTATTTTGTTGATCTTCTCGAAAAACCAGCTCCTGGATTTATTGATTTTTTGAAGAGTTTTTTGTGTCTCTATTTCCTTCAGTTCTGCTCTGATCTTAGTTATTTCCTGTCTTCTGTGAGGTTTTGGGTTTTCTTGATCTTGCTCCTCTAGCTCTTTCAATTTTGATGATAGGGTGTCAATTTTAGATCTCTCCTTTCTTCTCATGTGGGCACTCATTGCTATATATTTTCCTCTAGAGACTGCTTTAAATGTGTCCCAGAGATTCTGGTATGTTGTGTCTTCGTTCTCATCGGTTTCAAAGAACATCTTTATTTCTGCCTTCATTTCATTGTTTATCCAGTCAACATTCAAGAGCAAGTTGCTCAGTTTCCATGAAGCTGTGCGGTTCTGAGTTAGTTTCTGCATTCTGAGTTCTAACTCGATTGCACTGTGGTCTGAGAGACTGTTTGTTATGATATCCGTTCTTTTGCATTTGCTGAGGAGTGATTTATTGCCAATTATATGGTCAATTTTAGTGTAGGTGTGATGTGGTGCTGAGAAGAATGTATATTCTGTGGATTTGGGGTGGAGAGTTCTGTAAATGTCTATTAGGTTTCCTTGTTCCAGGTCTGAGTTCAGGTCCCAGATATCCTTGTTGATTTTCTGTCTGGTTGATCTGTCTAATATTGACAATGGGGTGTTAAAGTCTCCCACTATTATTGTGTGGGAGTCTAAGTCTCTTTGTAAGTCATTAAGAACTTGCCTTATGTATCTGGGTGCTCCTGTATTGGGTGCATATAAATTTAGGATCGTTAGCTCTTCTTGTTGCAGTGATCCTTTTACCATTATGTAATGTCCTTCTTTGTCTCTTTTGATCTTTGTTGCTTTAAAGTCCATTTTATCAGAGATGAGAATTGCAACTCCTGCTTTTTTTTTTTTTTTTTTTTTTTTTTTTTGCTTTCCATTTGCTTGGTAGATCTTCCTCCATGCCTTTATTTTGAGCCTTTGTGTATCCTTGCATGTAAGATGGGTTTCCTGGATACAGCACACTGATGGGTTTTGGCTTTTTATCCAATTAGCCAGTCTGTGTCTTTTGATTGGGGCATTTAGTCCATTGACATTTAGGGATAGTATTGTTATGTGTGAATTTGATACTGTCATTTTGATGCTACCTGGCTGTTTTGTTGGTTAGTTGATGCAGATTCTTGATTGTGTTGATGCTCTTTTACCATTTGGTGTGTTTTTGGAGTGGCTGGTACTGGTTGTTCCTTTATATGTGTAGAGCCTCTTTCAGGAGTTCTCGTAGAGCAGGTTTGGTGGTGATGAAATCTCTGAGTGCTTGCTTGTTCACAAAGGATTTTATTTTTCCTTCACTTATGAAGCTTAGTTTGGCTGGATAGGAGATTCTGGGTTGAAAGTTCTTTTCTTTAAGGATGTTGAATATTGGCCCCCAATCTCTTCTGGCTTGTAGGGTTTCTGCTGAGAGATCTGCTGTGAGTCTAATGGGCTTCCCTTTGTGGGTAACCCGACCTTTCTCTCTGGCTGCCCTTAGCATTTTCTCTTTCATTTCAACTCTGGTGAATCTGACGATTATGTGCCTTGGGGTTGCTCTTCTTGAGGAATATCTTTGTGGTGTTCTCTGTATTTCCTGGATTTGAATATTGGTCTGCCTCGCTAGGTTGGGGAAGCTTTCCTGGATAATATCCTGAAGAGTATTTTCCAGCTTGGATTCATTCTCTTCATCACATTCAGGTACACCTATCAGACGTAGATTAGGTCTTTTCACATAGTCCCACATTTCTTGAAGATTTTGTTCATTCCTTTTTGTGCTTTTTTCTCTGTTCTTGCCTTCTCTTTTTATTTCATTGAGTTGATCTTCGACCTCTGATATCCTTTCTTCTGCTTGGTCAATTCGGCTGTTGAAGCTTGTGCATGCTTCACGAAGTTCTCGTGTTGTGTTTTTCAGCTCCATCAATTCACTTATATTCCTCTCTATGCTGTCCATTCTCGTTAGCATTTCGTCCAATCTTTTTTCGAGGTTCCTAGTTTCTTTGCGCTGGGTTAGAACATATTCTTTTAGCTCATTGTAGTTTCTTACTACCCACCTTCTGAAGTCTGATTCTGTCATTTCATCACCCTCCTTCTCCATCCGGTCTGGTTCCCTTGCTGGTGAGGAGTTGTGATCCCTTTTAGGAGGAGAGGTGTTCTGGTTTCGGGAGTTTTCATCCTTTTTGTGCTGGTTTCTTCCCATTTTTGTGGGTTTATCCACCTGTTGTCTTTGTAGTTACTGTCTTTCAGATTGGGTCTCTGAGTGAGCTTCCAGTACGTGGATGCTGAAGTTACTTCTTTTTTTTTTTTAAGCTTTCCTTCTAACAGTCTGGCCCCTCTGCTGTAGGACTGCTGAGGTCCTCTCCGGGCCCTGCTTGCCTGGGGATCACCTGCAGCAGCTGCAGAACAGTAAGGGTTGCTACCAGTTTCCTCTTCCGCTATCTTTGTCCCAGAAGGATGCTCGCCTACTGTCAATCTGTTCTCTCCTTTATGAGGCGAGTCTTTGGATCTATGGGGGTCAGGGGCCTACTTGTGGAGACAGTCTATCTTTTATTGGGGCTTAAGTCCTGAGCTGTGAGCTCCGTTGTTCGTTCAGAGCTCCTGGGCAGGTACGTTTAGGTCTGCTGCAGCTGAACACATAAAGCACTTTTTGTTCCCAGGTTCTCTGTCCCAGGGAGTTGGAGCTTTATGAGTTTCTGTTGCACTACTGCCTTTTCTTATTTTTCTTTCAGGTCTGACCCACCCAGATAGCAGCATGCATAGCCACTGTCTACCTGCAGAGGCTTTGCTGAGCTGCTGTGGGCTCTGCCCAACTGCCCTGTGCTCTTCCCTACAGTCCTGTTTATATGGGCGTTGTTAGAACTGTCTGGGCAATGGTGGCCCGGCCTCTGTTATAGCGGACTCTGTTGTGGTAGGTTGCCTCGGCAACAGCGGGTTTCCTCGGCGATGGTGGCCTGCCTCCGTAGTGGTGGAGAGTCTCAGTATTGGCAGACGCCCCTCCCCCACAGAGCGGGACAGTCCCCGGTTCAGCTGTGCTTGGTTTGAAGGGCCCAAGCCAGAGGGTTTCCAATTACTGTTTTTGTTTTCATTGTTGTTGGTGGTGGGGGGCTTGGACCAACCAAGCCTGATCACCTGGCTCCCTGACTCAGAGTCTTTTAAGTTGAATGACCCCGCGTTCCAGTCGCTTGTTGAAAAGGCGCCGGGATCTCCCGTGCTGCGACTCACTGAGTCGGCTCAAACAGTGGAGTCGGCTCCTGGCGGATTTTTTGCCTAGGAATCTCCTGGCCTGGCTCGCTATTTGAGATGAATGGGCAACTCTGCTGTCTCAGGGCTCCGATTGCCAGCTAAGAGGGCTCCCAGACCAGTGGCTTTTGTACGGAGAACCGCAGCAACAGGGCGTGGTCACAGCAGCCGCGCGGGCGGTATCAGCCCTGTGGGGGCCAAAACAGCCGCACTGTCTGGGACTGTGGTGCTGGCAACCCCTCCGCCTGGGTATCTCCTGGTCTGTGGGCAATAGAAATTCGTCTGGAAATGCAGCATCCACTCACCCTCTGCACTTTCACTGGGAGCTGAAGTCCTGAGCTGTTCTTAGGCGGCCATCTTCCCAGCATTCCCAAATAAGCAGTTTTCAATGCTAACTGAATATTGGAACTTTTAAAAATCCTTATGTATAGACCACACTCCAGACCAATTAAATCAGATCCTCTTGGGTGCGGCCCAGGCATCTTTAGTTTCTAAATCTCCTGAGGTGATTCAATCTGCAACCAAGGCTGAGAACTACTTGTTTGGAGCTCTAGTAGGTATGTGAAGATGAGACGTCAGTCTGAAGAATGCATTCATCGAGTGGGCAATGGGAGGGGCCTTGATGGATTTTGAACACAAATTGCTTTTCAGAATTATGTATTAGGAAGATCACTTGAATAACTGCATGTTAATATAATCAGATGGGGTAAAGACTAGCCACTTGAAAAGTCTCTTAAAAGGGCATCACACAATACATATCATGAGAGGACAGCATATCACCTTATCAAATTCTCCACTTTGTGGAGAAACTAAGGGGGGCCAGTCTGTGTGCTGGTGAGCAGACTCGTTGGCAGTGGTGTCTAAAGGATTAGTTAGGATGGCCCATCCAACAATTTGATTTGAATCAGGGACAGCCAGTAGAGCATATATAAGGCAAATTCTCTAGGGGGAAATGAGTAAAAAAAAAAATCTAGAGAACAAATAAAAATGTACAAAAGTAAGGGAGAGAAGCAAGATTTGGGAGCTGGAGGAGTGGTTAGAACGAGGAAGCAATGACTTACATAAAAGTCATGGACCACACAAGGGTGAATTGGGACTGAGATAAATGTCACATGGACAACATCACATTGTCTCGATTGTGCCAAAATGTGCAGGCACGCTTATTAAATGAAATGAAGAGTCCAAGGTCAGGATGAATACTAAATAAAAGGATTGTTAATCATCAAAATTTCAATTATGTATATTCTACTGAAGGAACCAGAGCTGGCATCCCACATAGTCATCTACAGGCCAATTGCCAGCAAATTAGAAAATTCCATCTGTTAGAATCTCTGATCCTACTCAGTTAAAGTTCTACTGTATCTAGAGTCAAAGTTAAACATTTGATAAACCAGAGAACCCATTATTAACCCATGTTAATAATGCTGCAATGAACACTTTGGTTGGTTTGACTAACCCCGGAGTTTTACATTTCAGAAGATGAGTGTTATGGGATGAATTGTGTCTCCCAAAAAAGATGTGTTGGAGTCCTTACCCCCACTACTTCAGAATGTGACCTTATGTGGAGATAGGGAATAAATAGAAGTAAGCAAGTTAAAATGATGTCATTAGAGTGGGTCTTGATCCAATATGTTTGGTGTCCTTATGAAACAGGGAAGTTTAGACAGACAGAGATAAGCACATAGAGAGAATACCATGTGAAGATAAAGGTAGGGATTAGGGTGATGCATCTACAAGCTAAATGATGCCAAAGATTGCCAGCAAACCATTAAAACTAGGAGATAGACTTGGAATAGATAGATTCTCTCTCACAGCCTTCAGAAGGAACCAACCTTGCTGACACCATAATCTAAGACTTCTAAACTCCAGAACCATGGGACAATACATTTCTGTTAAGCCACTCAGTTTGTGCTACTTCATTATAGCAGCCTTAGCAAACTAACACAACGAACTATAAGAGAAGATAGTAGAGATGAAATAAAAACCTGGAAAAGGTATAAGGAGCTGAAACAACTCAACAGTAAAAAATAAACAACCCAATTAAAGCATGGTCAAAATGCTTGAATTGGCATTTCTCAAAAGAAGACATCAAATGACCAATATTTTTTTCAATATATAAAAGATATACTCAATATCACTAATCATAAGAAAAATGCAAATCAAAACTACAATGAGATACCACCTCGCACCTGTTAGAATGATTATCAAAAATATGAAACACAAGTGCTGGAGAGGATGTGGAGACAAAGAAACCCTGGTACACTGTTGGTGAGAATATAAATTTGAATAGCCATTATGGAAACTAGTATGGGAATTCCCCAATAAATTAGAACTACCATATAATCCAGCAATCCCACTACTCAGGATATATCCAAATGAAATGAAATCAGTATGTCAAAGAAATATCTGCACTCTCGTGTTCACTATGATAGTATTCACAAGAGCCAAGATATGGAATCAACCTAAAGGTCCATCAGTGGATGAACTGATAAAGAAAATGTGCCATATATACATGTGTGTGTGTTTGTGTGTGTGTGTGTGTGTGTGTGTGTGTGTGTGTATACAAAAATGTATTGAACAAAGAATATATATATATATATATATATATATATATATATATATTATTTCCTTTCCTTATTCATCCATTTGGCTCATGCAGTATGCCATTGTATGTGTGTGTATACACACACACACACACACACATATATATATGACACACACACACACATATATGTGTGTGTGTGTGTGTGTCATATATACATACACATACACATGCAATGGCATACTGTTCAGCCTTTAAAAAAAAAAAAGAAGAAAATCATATCATTTGCAACAACATGGATGAACCTGGAATTCATTATGTTTAGTGAAACAAGCCAGGCATAGAAAGACAAATGCCGCATATCAATTTGTATGTGAAATCTAAAAAAGCTGAACTCATAGAAGCAGAGAGTAGAATGGTGGTTGACAGGCACTGGGGATGGGGAGGGAGGATTGGAAGATGTTGGTTAAAGGACACCAAATTTCAGTTAGGAGAGATAAGTTTAAGAGCACTATGGTACAACACAGTGACCACAGTTAATAACAATGTATTGTATACCTGAAAATAGCTAACAGAGTAGATATTAAGAGTTCTTACCACAAAAAAAGATAAGTATGTGAGGTAATGCATATGTTAATTAACTTCATTTTGTCATTCCAAAATGTATGCATATGTCAAGACATTAAAAATAAAACCAGAGGAAGTTTATCTGTTATAAAATTAGGACAGTGCTAGTAATAAAAATAATAATTAGCTGAGACTGTTTTATGAGAATGGATGTGAGAAAGTCCTTTATTTGTGATGAATCAGGCTTAAATGGGTAGAAAATCCAATCTTGAACAAGTAAACAAACAAAATAGTTGCTTAGAACATTTTCTGGTTTTTGTTTTGTTTTGTTTTTGTTTTAGACAGGGTGTTATTCTATCACCCAGGTTGGAATGCAGTGATGCAATCATATCTCACTGCAGCCTCAACTTCCTGGGCTCAAGCAGTCTTCTAACCTCACCCTCCTGAGTATCTGGAACTACAGGCGTGTGCCACCATGTCCAGCTAATTTTTATATTTTTTGTAGAGAGGAGGTGTCACCATGTTGCCCAGGCTTGTCTCCAACTTCTGGGCTCAAGGAATCTGCCTGTCTTGGCCTCCCAAAGTGCTGGGATTACAGGCATGAGTGACTGCAGCTGGCCAGAACTTTTTAAAGAAGAGCTATGACAGAATGAGATCCCCAGGAATACAGGAAGTAGTCCTTTCTAATTTGAAAAGCAGAGCATTTTTACTCTTGAGGCAATTCACCATTAAGTTTACTACAACAGATAATGGTTTCCAAAAAGTCAAGGAGGAGGGAATAGAGTCAGGGAAAGAAGAAAGGAGCCAAATGGATGAATAAGGAAAGGAAGAACAAAGAATATCAACATGTATTGCATAACTATTTCTTGAAAAAAATGTGTTGGCTTGTACCAAGCTGGTTTCAACTAGCAAGTAACGAGCCAAACTCCTTTGGGTAAGGGAGGTAGTGATACAGAGTCCAATGTGAATATCAGCATGAATTTAACTATTTCAGAAACACATTTCAAGGACATTGAGTAGACAAAATATAGCGTATTCAAAAGCTACTAAAATGCTAAAAAACCATGGCAAATGTTTAAATGTAATTGCCTAAATGTAATCAGCTAGAAGTTGCTTTTAAGAATCATTCTGTTCACTGAATGGATAAAGAAAATGTGCTTTATATATACACAATAGAATATTATTCCGCCATAAAAAAAGAATGAAATCCCATCATTTGCAGTAACATGGATGGAACTGGAGGTCATTGTGTTAAGCGAAATATGCCGTGCACAGAAAGAGAACCACAATGTATTGTATATTTCAAAACTGCTAGAAGAAAAGATTTGAAATGTTCCCAACACATAGAAATGATAAATACTTGAGGTGATGGATACCCTAAATACCTCGACTAAATCATTGCTCATTCTATGTATGTAACAAAATATCACACATACCTCATAAATATGAACTAATCGTATGTGTCCATTTTTAAAAAGAATCATCCTATTTAATCTTATGAAGTTAGAAATTTGGTTTCTCTTACAGAACCTGCATTTTATCAATATCTGGCTTTTACAGCTTTCTTGGTAGTTGGTCTTTGGTGCAGTGGTATGAATAATACAAAATTAAACCTGATGCCACACATTTATTTGACAGTGGAAATATAAATACTTTTGTATAATCTCTCCCTCCCATAGATGTCTACAATGAAAAAATATAGTTTGATAACGTGTCAAAATACAGGAAGGAAAATATGGTAACTGAAAAATGTGGTGAAGCAGAGTGAGAACGAAGAGTAATAATCCTAAGCAGGACCTTTGAGACAATCTACCAATGAATAGCATTTACTGAACAACTGCTGTGTGAATGAGTCTGTGCTGGGCTCCATTTGGGACCAAAAAACAAAGACATCTGACAGGATCTCTGTTCTGAAGGGACTCACACAACCAAGAGGGTGATAAGAAAGACAAACCTAGAAAGATACCTAGAAATATATGCAAGTTTATGAAATGTGTCTTCTGATGGTATAAGCAATTCATTAACTCATTTCAAATTAATTCAATAATATTTACAGAGGTATGCCTATATGCCACACACGGTTCTAGGTTCTGGGGAAATGCTTATGATGAAAACAAAGGAGTTAGTCCTCATGTAGCTTAGTTTCAGTGGAGATGGAGTGAGTAGCGATAGGCAACAAATACATAAATAATGCTTAATATGTAAATATTACAAAGAAAAATAAAGCCAGATAAAGAGACATGGGACAGAGAAAGGGGTGCACAGTGGTGAAGGGAGGCTTCTCTGAGAAGAGGACATTTAAGCAGAGAACTGAGAAAGCTAACAAGTGAGTCACATTGGGGTTGGGCCTGAAGGCTCACACCTGTAATCCTAGCACTTTGGGAGACCAAGGTGGGTGGATCACTTGAATTCAGGAGTTTGAGATCAGCCTGGCCAACATGGTGAAATCCCATTTCTACTAAAAATACAAAAAAAAAAAAAAAAAATAGCCAGGAGTGGTGCTTGGCACGTGTAATCCCAGCTACTGGAAAGGTAGAGGTGGGAGAATCTCTTGAACCTGGGCGGCAGAGACTGCAGTGAGCCAAGATCATGCCACTGCACTCCAGCCTGGGCAATAGAGTGAAACTCCAACTCAAAAACAACAGCAACAACAAAAATGAGCCACATTGATATTTGGGGAAAAAGCATTCCAGGCAGCAGGAAGGGTATATGCAGAGACCTCCAGTTCAGAATGTGGATGTGTTTGAATAAAAACAAAGAAGTCAGAGGAGAGCCAGAATACATAGGTCAATGCAAAAAATAATACTGGGTGATGCTGGTAAAATGGAAGTCCACTGGAGGGTGCTGAGTAAGTGGAATAGCATGCTCTGTGTCAGGTTTTAAGTGGGAAACTCTGACTGCTCAGTCCATCTACGACAAACTTTTTGAAATCCCTACTCTGTGACAAATACCAGGTATAAAAGAATGAGATATAGTTCCTGCCCTATTATTATTATTATCATCACATATCCTTATCATTAAGAGCACTAGCACCAGCAGCATCAATGCCATTATCATCAACACCATCAAAACTATCATTATCATCTTCAAAATGCTATTACTTAACTGTACAACCAGTGGTCAATACACTTTCTTGAGTAGTGGGCCAAGATCTAACACCTTTTTCTTTCCAGGATATTTGAGTGCATGGGGTGAGACTTAAGGGTACATCAGACTTTTGTAAAGCTACCAGGGCTTGCAACGTAATTTGAGTTACCAGGAAGACCCAAGAGGCCAGGCCATATGCCAGTACAGATTGGCCAACTTGTGCTATACCACAGCAAGGCTGCTATCTGACTAGTTAACATCCAGTTGGGCAACTTCCAGTTGGGCAACTTCCTGCAACAGACCTATTCTTTGTGGATTAGAGTTTCTTAAAAAGACCAACACTCAAAACCAGACTTAGAGTTTCTTGTTTTGGATCTCCCATGAAGGTGGGGCTCTTTGTGGACTAAAGAAAAGGGGTTCCTTGGAACAGGAAAGTGGTTACTATTAGCATAAGTAACTGTAGCTAACTGTCTTATGGTATGGTCTATTGTGGTCCTTATTTTCAGGAATTTAATTTCGGAACCTAAATTCCTTCTTTAAAAATGGAAATCACCCTACTTTCAGAGTCTTTGATATTTCTAAAATATCCTGTTCATTCCTTCCTATGTTATACTAAAATTTTCTGTTAATGTGACTGTCTACCTCCTAGGTTCTGAAATTTCCAAGGACAGAGACTATGTCTTACCCATCTCTGTACCCCAACAACTTGCTCAGGGTCAGACACATACTAGGTGCTCAGTAAATATTCGTTGAAATAAGTATTTTTTCTTGCTTCTTCCCCTACAACAATAATCAAATTTCTACCCCTTGGACACTGCAATTGAAGAGTACAAAGATTGTAATAAAAAGGAAACATAAAGTTACTAAAAACTGAGCTTTGATAATATAAAAATGAAGAGTAATAAGAGGAGAAGAAGAAGAAAAAGGAGATATTTCATGTTTGATACTTTGCTCTTTCCAAGAAGGTAACACCTGGTATTCAGTTGAAAGTTTCCTCCATAAATCCTACTACCCATGTAGAAGTCTCTTCTGGAAGCAAATCAAAGTTTTGAAAACACCCTGTCAGACACAGTATGACAGCTATGAATAGAATGCGGCATGAATGCTAGATTACTCATGATGAGAAAGATAGCAACCCAATGCGGCAACAGAAATAAAATATTAAGAGCTTGTGTGGGTAGCAAATGACACCAACAGGCTGCAAGTTTTACCCTCAGAGCTACAACAATCCCTTGAATTTTAACCATTTGTTTCTAGGTTTACAGAGAGACAAATATATATATATATATATATATATATATATATATATATATATATATATATATGAAAAAAGCCCCAAAGAAAAAATAGAAATTCCATGAAAAAAAATGAATAGAAATATTACAGAAGCCAAAACATGAACAAAATCATTTCAGGAATAATCCTCAAAAAACAAGAAAAGAAACTGCCTTTTGCAAAGATGGGCCTTCTATTTATCCCAGTGTTAATTATCAGGGAAAAAAACGTGTAAGCACAAAGAACTTCATCCGTAAACCATCCTCATGTTAGGTACCATCAAATCATACTTAACTAGAAAAATTTTATAGGTGCCACAATATAAAGTGGGAATTTGGGATCAGAACACATGAAAGGAAGTTTCTTACTTACTACCTATTAATCAAACTCAGCCTTGGTTTTGAGCAAATCTTAATTCTCAAGTTATACTGCAGGCTAATATGGTCGCCAATTATATGTATGTATGAGAAATAACTCAGCCCAGAAGTGGCCTCTCTGAATCATTCTAGACAGATACGCTGAGGAGACCTACCACAATGCATGCTCAAATCGCCAAGATAAAGAAAGCTAGAATGGGCTCATCATCTAGAATTATTGGTACAGAGCTACCATTTACAAACTCATATGCTCCATGTGATTTACTGCCAAAATAAAATCCAAGCAATCTTCTTGGGAAACAATGAAGCCTGACCATCATGATACTTAGAGGGTAGCCAAAGTATGTCCTCAAGGCACTATTTATTATTGGTGTTTACTTATTTTCCCCTCAAAGTCTGTGGCTTATCCATAACATCTGGGCTTCATTGTTGACTGGAAAGCTTATGAGAGCCCTTGTGCTGAATGAGGCAATGGAAATAGAAAATGATGTCAAAGGAATGTCAACGGGCATTTGGACATTGCCAAACATCATGTTCTTTTCCAAGGAACATTCAGGATGCAAATAAAAATCAAGTAACACTTCTTCTTGGCAAAGGAATGGGTTTAATCTGCTTTTGTGTTCCCTCTTGGTTTTAACTTGAACTAGGCTGCAGAGGATCATGAAGACTATCAACTCTAGTTGCACTAAGATAAAGAGCTGCAGCTACAGTTTAAAAAGGATAAATTTTACACAGTTCCATGAAGAAGCTCCCCTTATGGAGAATTTTAGAGTTAAGTCATATAAATTCTCTCTAGTACATTTAACTGCTTTCAGAATTTATTGGGACCTTTTGTTCTGCTTCTGCTTGTCCACTCGTCTGCTCTATGCACAGCTTTTTCAGCTATAGTGACAGATTTTTATTAGCCCTTCCTTTAAAGGGATCAGAAATGGCAACAGCTCCTCCAGAAGATCAGTCCTTGGTATTCCAGCATTCTCTAGGTCATGGCCCCCTGGTGGCCGGTATGGAAGGAATAAGCAATGCCACTTTCACCTCTTATATCATCAACACTCTTGTCTTTGATGATGAGACTCGTGGACCTATGATCCAAGATGGCCAAATAGGAACAGCTCCGGAGGGCAGTTCCAGCAAGAATGCAGAGGGTGATTGGTCACCATATTTCCAAACAAGTTTTTACTGCCCACAGACCAGGAGATTCATGGGCGGAAAAGTGCCATGAGTCTCCAGCATCGCTATTTCAGCTGGCACAGTGGGTCTCCACACAAAAACTCACACAAATCTGGGCAGCTGTTTCAACTGGTGCCTGGAATGCCTGGGAGACAGAGTCACCCATTCAACTGAAAAAAAGGGGGCTGAAACAGGGAGACAGGTGATCTGGCTCGGCAGGTCCCACCCCCACAAAGACCAGCAATCTGAAATGCTCTGGATTGAGAGTTTCACAGCAAACACAGCTGGACCTGGGATGGACAGTCCAGCTCCATGGGGGGAAGGGCGTCCACCATTACCAAGGCAGTCCCCAACTACCAAGGTAGTCTGCCATTACTAAGGCAATCCACCATTACCAAAGCAGTCCACTATTACCAAGGCAACCTGCCATTACCGAGGCAGTCCGCCATTACCAAGGGAGACTGCCATTACCAAGGCACTTCTAACTATACCTCTATAAACAAAACTGTAAGAAAGTTCACACAGCAGCTGGGCAGAGCCCACAGCAGCTCAGCAATGCCTCTGCTGGCAGACTATGACTAGGCTACCTCCTTGCTGGGCAGGGCATCTCTGAAAAAAAGCAGCAGCCCATCAGGAACTTATAAATAAAGCCCCACCTTCCCAGGACAGAGCACCTGGGAAAAAAAGGCAGTTATGAGTTCTGCTACAGCAGACTTAAACTCCTCAGCAAATGCAAAAGAAAGGAAATCATAACAGTCTCTCAGACCACAGTGTAATCAAATTAGAACTCAGGATTAAGAAACTAACTCAGAACCCCACAACTTCATGGAAACTGAACAATGAAATGAAGGCAGAAATAAAGATGTTCTTCGAAACCAACGAGAATGAAGACACAACATACCAGAATCTCTGGGACACATTTAAAGCAGTGTCGAGAGGAACATTTACAGCAGTAAATGCCCACATGAGAAGCAAGGAAAGATCTAAAATTGACACTCTATCATCAAAATTGAAAGAATTAGAGGAGCAAGATCAAAAAAACTCAAAAGCTAGCAGAAGACAAGAAATAAGATTAGAACAGAACTGAAGGAGATAGACACAAAAAACCCTTCAAAAAATTAATAAATCCAGGAGCTGTTTTTTTTTAAAGATCAACAAAATAGACCATTAGCCAGATTAATAAAAAAGAAAAAGAGAGAAGAATCAAATAGATGCAATAAAAAATGATAAGGGGGATATCACCACTGATTCCACAGAAATACAAACTACAATCAGAGATTACTACAAACAACTCTAGGCACATAAACCAGTAAACCTGGAAGAAATGGATAAATTCCTGGACACTTGCACCCTTCCAAGCCTAAACCAGGAAGAAGCTGAAACCTTGAATAGACCAATAACAAGGGCTGAAGTTGAGTCAGCAATTAATAGCCTACCAACCAAAAAAAGTCGAGGTCAAGAAGGTTTCACAGGATAATTACACCGGATGTACAAAGATGAGCTGGTACCATTCTTCTTAAACTATTCCAAACAATATAAAAACAGGGAATCCTTCCCAAATCATTTTATGAGACCAGCATCATCCTGATACCAAAACACTGCAGAAACTCAACAAAAAGAGAAAACTTCAGGCCAATAGCAATGAGGAACATAGATGCAAAAATCTTCAATAAAATACTGACAAACCAATTGCAACAGCACATCAAAAAGCTTATCCATCACGATCAAGTAGACTTCATTCTAGGGATGCAAGGCTGATTCAACATATGCAAGTCTATAAATGTAATCCACCATATAAACAGAACCAAAGACAAAAACCACATGACTATCTCAATAGATGCTGAGAAGGCCATTGACAAAATTCAACACTGCTTTATCCTAAAAAACTCTCAATAAACTAGGTATTGACAGAACATATCTCAAAATAGTAAAAGCTATTTATGACAAATCCACGGCCAATATCAAACTGAATGGTCAAAAACTGGAAGCATTCATTCCCTTTGAAATCTGGCACTAGACAAGGATGCCCTCTCTCACCACTCCTATTCATTATAGTATTGGAAGTTCTAGCCAGAGCAATCAAGCAGGAAAAAGAAATAAAGGATATTCAATTAGGAAAGGAGGAAGTCAAATTGTCTCTATTTGCAGATGACATGACTGTATATTTAGAAGACTCCACAGTCTGAGCCCAAAATTTCCTGAAACTGAAAAGCAACTTGAGTAAAGTCTCAGGATACAAAATCAATGTGCAGAAATCACAAGCATTCCTACACACCAATAACAGACTTGAAGAGAGCCAAATCAAGAACGAACTGCCATTCACAATTGCTACAAAGAGAATAAAATACCTAGGAATACAACTAACAAAGGATGTAAAGGACCTCTTCAAGAGGAACTACAAACCACTGCTCAAGGAAATAAGAGAGGACACAAACAGATGGAAAAACATGCCAGGCTCATGGTTAGAAAGAAGAAATATTGTAAAAATGGCCATACTGCCCAAGTAATTTATAGATTCAATGCTATCCCCATTAGGCTACCTATGAACCTCTTCACAGAACTGGAAAAAATCACCTTAAACTTCATATGGAACCAAAAGAGAGCCCACATAGCCAAGTCAATTCTAAGCAAAAAGAACAAAGCTGGTGGCATCATGTTACCTGACTTCAAACTATACCACAAGGCTACAGTAATCAAAACAGCATGGTACTGGTACCAAAACAGAGATATAGACCAATGGAACAGAACAGAGGCCTCAGAGGAAATACCACACATCTACAACCAACTGATCTTTAAAAAACCTGACAAAAACCAGGAATGGGAAAAGGATTCCCTGTTTGATAAAAGGTGTTGGAAAAACTGGCTAGCCATGTGCAGAAAGCAGAAACTGGACCCCTTCCTGACATGTTACACTAAAATTAACTCCAGATGGATTAAAGACTTAAACATAAGACCTAACACCATAAAAACCCTAGAAGAAAACCAAGGCAAAACCATTTAGGACATAGGCATAGGCAAGGACTTCATGGCTAAAACACCAAAGGCAATGGCAAAAAAAAGCCAAAATAGACAAAATGGGATCTAATTAAACTCCAGAGCTTTTGCATAGCAAAAGAAACAATCATTAGAGTGAACCGGCATCCAACAGAATGGGAAAGAAATTTTTGCAATCTACCCATCTGACAAAGGGCTAATATCCAGAATCGATTTAAAACTAAAGCAGATTTACAAGAAACAAACAAATAAACCCATTCAAAAGTGGGCAAGGACATGAACAGACACTTTTCAAAAGAAGACATATATGAGACCAACAAACATATAAAAAAATGCTCATCGCTGGTCATTAGAGAAATGCAAATCAAAACCACATTGAGACACCATCTCACACCAGTTAGAATGGCGATCTTTAAAATATCTGGAGACAACAGATGCTGGAGAGGATGTGGAGAAACAGGAACACTTTTACACTGTTGGTGGGAGTGTAAATGAGTTCAACCATTGTGGAAGACAGTGTGGTGATTCCTCAAGAACCTAGAAATAGAAATACCATTTGACCCAGCAATCCCATTACTAGGTATATATCCAAAGGATTATAAATCATTCTATTATAAAGACACATGCATATATATGTTCATTGCTGCACTGTTTACAATAGCAAAGACTTGGAACCAACCCAAATGCCCATCAATGATAGACTTGACAAGGAAAATATGGTACATATACACCATGGAATACTATGCAACCATAAAAAACAATGAGTTTGTGTCCATTGTACGGACATGGATGAATCTGGAAACCATCATTCTGAGTAAGCTGACACAAGAACAGAAAGTCAAATACCCACATCTTCTCACTCAGAGGTGGTGTTGAACAGTGAGAACAGATGGACACAGGGAGGGGAGCATCACACACTCTGGTCTGTTGTGGGGGACTAGGGGAGGGACAGAGGTGGGTAGGGAGTTGGGGAGGGATAACATGGGGAGAAATGCCAGATATAGGTAACGGGGATGGAAGCAGCAAATCATATTGCCATATATGTACCTATGCAACACTCCTGCATGTTCTGTACATGTACCCCAGAACCTAAAGTGCAATAAAATATTTTTTAAAAAGAGGAGACCAAAGGAGACGATTAAGAAGGTGAACAAGAAGTTATCCACAAAGGTATCCATTTTTTTTTAACCCAGAAAAAAAAAATCTGTTTAACAATGAGGGATTAGTTAAAGGAATTGTGGCATATACATACAATCAAATATAATGTAGCTGTTAACATATTATAGAAGAATACTCGATGACATGGAAAATGTGTGTAATGTTCTTTAAAAAGTAAGAAACACTGTAGACTTGCAACATTCTAATTTTGTTTTTAAAAAGAAATACAGTATATTAATATCTATGTATAGAAAAAGTGGAATGACATATATCAAATGTTAAAAATTATTAGCATCGGATGATATTACAGATGAATTTAATTTTCTTACTGGTTTTCTGTATTTGCCAAATTTGTACAATAAAAATGTGTTGTAATGAAAAAAAATGATGAGACTCATTTCTTTTTCTGTCACCGCTTCTTCCATTACGTCAAGCTGTTTAAAGCTGTTAAAGATCTCAAAACCTTTGTACATGCTTAGTGTACCTTCCGCCTGCCTAGAATGTGTTCTTCTTCCTAGTTTGTCCAATTCCTTGTTATCCTTTCACAATGTCACCTTTCTGCACTGGCAAGCCTTTGCTGTCCTCTAGGATAATATGGAGGGCTCCTCCTCCCGTAACAGTTCCTTCACACCTCTGTGACCCTCTATAATCACCGATTTATTTATCTATGTTAACTATTGGTGCCCAAACTTTTTCCCAAACAGGAAATCAATCTAATTTGTCTTTCTATTCCCAGGCTTGAACATAAAAGGTTTAATAAGTATTTAAGAGACAGTTTAATAACTGTCTGCTCAACAAATAATCTAGGAATTCACAATATTGAAAAGATAAATCAACCAAACAACCACGCCTGTTTTTAAAAAGCTAAGAAACATGCTGACTGCAAGTTCTCCATCCTAAAAAAATAACAATAGATCCCCTACAACTTCAGAGAAGAGAGCACTAGATTCTCAAAGTTGGGAGAAAAAATAGTGCAATCAAAAAGAAGGTTGGCAAGGTTTTTTCCATAAAGGGTCAGTAAATTTTTTCATTATTGTGAGTTCTACATTCTCTATTTCAGCTACTCAAGTTGTCTGTTGTAACATGAAGGCAGCCACAGGTAATGTATAAACAAATGCATATGACTGTGTTCCAATAAAACTTTACCTCCAAAAATAAGCAGCAGGTTAAATTTGGCCTGCAGGCCTTAGTTTACTCATCCCTAATACAGAACTTCGAAGAATTTAAAAGTATCAAATTTAGTACTTAATGAAAAGGGAAGTACTTTCATGTGTTCCTTAGAACCCCAGAAACAGGGAAAAGCCTATGGAGGCCATTTGTATGTGGACATGATAAGGATGACACGAATTTGCAAGAAAATACACTCAGCATCTAAAACCAAGTGGGTTTAATAACCATGAGGTATGTTACATACCCAGTTTTGTGGTTGAATCTGAGTTTACTGGTCAGACTGATGGCCCATGGGGCAGGAAGTGAAATTTCAAAGGGTAGCAGTGCTACAAAGAGGTAGATAATCCTTTCTCCATTATATCATTTTCTTATTCCTGTTTACTACACTTTGAAAAGAAGTCAGGGCATCATCTTAAACAATTTTTTAAAACACCAGAAAGTCAAATGCTCTTAAATTCATGCACTTTCTATTTTCTCTGTTTTGATACAAACGTATTTTTCAAATCTTTTACTGGTTACAATACTCTTTATTCTAACGACAAATTTCCAGGCAAATTACCCATCAATCAAGTAACAGCCAACTGTTAAGTACTTGTTGCAGGCCAATCACAGTGCTAGGTGCTATGACAGTCTCTCAAAAGGAAACATCTAGGGCAGGGGCCACACCTGCACTGCAGCCTGTTTTTATAAATAAAGTTTAACTGTAACATAGCCACATATAGTCTATGTCTGTTCTTGTAATACAGAGTGAAGCACTTTCAACATAGACCACATAGCCTTCAAAGTCTAAAATATTTACTGTTTAGCCTTTACAGAAGACATTTGCCAAGCCTTGATCCAAAGCAAAGGATGATAAGCAACAGAAATATGCATCAGTAGAGGACAGGTTAAACAAATTAAAAAATCACTATTTTATAGTTAATCTCCATATAGTAGATTACAAAACCCTTAAAAATAAAAGCTAAAACAAAGGAAGCATTTGTGCACCCAGAGATGTAAAACTATCATCAAGGTATGTTAAGTGTAAGATATTGTGTACAAACGGGGTAGTATAATTTGTACAAAAGTGGTATATGTAGAGATAGAGATAGATTCAGAAATGGGTATGCTTATAAATGCATACAATAACACAGGAAAAATGGAAATGTATGCAAGACATTGGTATCACTTGTCTCTGTGTAAGTAAAATGGTAGACTCAGGAATCGAGATGGTAATGAGACCTTTAAAAAAGCACATGTTGTTTTAGACCATTTTAATTTTTTAACTGCATGTATACATGAACCCTTAAACATTCATAAGTATATAAAAATAACACTTTTTGAAAATTGATGCATTAAATAAAATCAAGTTTGGCTATGACCCCAAAGGAAATAAAGTTATATCTGGCCAACCCAAATTTTCTACCAGCTCTGGACAAAAATAGACTAGTTATTTCAAGTTTCTCTGTCCACCTCCTTTTCTCATGTCAAAGATGGGAAGTTGCAGAAAGCCCTGGCCTCCTTGGTGTCAGGAAGCGTTGGTTGTCCCACGTGAACATCAAGGATGCAACATCTGGATGTCCACATATGGCTAGGGTAGTGAAACACACTCAGATGGAGGCCAGTGGCAACACTCATGAAGTGGAAGCCCTGTAGGCCTAACCAGTGAACCTCCTGGGACAGGTGATACAGCATATCCTTTGAGAGGGGCCAGAGGCAGGGCTGACTCTAACTATATGCAACAAGAAAAGCGCTGCCCCACCTAAGGACCGGAAAAGAGAGCAGGAGCTCTTAGGAAGGGCAAGAAAGCAAGAACAACAGGGGCAATACATCATGAAGGGACTAGGCCGGACCTGAACAACAAGGATGACAACAATGAATAGCAGCCACACTGGGGGAACTACTTAAAAGGTGTGTGTGTAATTCTTTTTAAGAACGTGCCAGAAGTTGTGTAAAATGAAAATGGTCTTTCAAAACATATCAAAACAGTGTATCCACCATATTAATTTGGGGAACTGCCCTCAGACCTACATCAATAGTCTATGAAACTGCAGTCTAGCAGCCTGTAATGGAGATGACATAATCATTCATTCAAACAATCTTAAAATGTTCCTGTATAGATGTTTTAAAGCCTATTAGCATGTAATCAGTGTATCAAGAAAACAGAAAGCTTAGAGTCAGCGGTCTCTCACACAATGGTATTATTTTTGTTTCTTTTAAAAATGAAAATGACTTTATTATTTGAATGTTAGTAAGATATAAATAACAGAGAAAACTATAAAACAAGGAGAAGTTTTAAAAACCACCTGAAGTTCCAAATCTAGGAATTACTGATTTTCTGATTCTCACAAAAACTAAGCAAAGCAAAACAAAACTTCTTCATAGCATCTAGCTAAGAATCTCAGAACAGAGCAGCAGGCATTACCCTAGATGATTTCAAAGTGAAACCTCTTTCTTCTTTGCCACTCTGGTACTAACAGTGACCTTCCCTCTGGCTCCCACCTTTGAAATGCAAAGTCACTCAAGGTTCACCGGCTATTTTGAGAATAAGCAAATCAAATTACCCAAGACTTTTGCAAACTCACGCCTTCCAGAAAAAGTTAATAATGCCTTTATGTTAATTTGATTCACTTTATAATTTTGAAACTTTATTACTTTGAACACAGCTGTTATACTTCTACCTTAATTGCCTAATTGTGAAATTTCCATGTGTATGGACTAACTTCTGCTTTGGGGACAAAACCCAAAAGAAGTTAGTCCCTGTGTATGGACTAACTTCTGCTTTGGGTAGAAACCCCACAATAAATAAAAGTTATTTTTAAAAGAGACATATGGGCCATTGAGCACCTGGAAAAAATGCATAATTATACTACACATTAATATCATTTTTTAAAAAGCCATTGAGTTGAAAACGAGAGGAAGAGAGGAAAACTGTTTTTATTAGAAAACTCATAAGAAAATAAAAATGATATTAAGTGAATTCATTTGAAATAATTTATCAGTATTAAAATTCATTGAAGAAATGAATTACTAATTGTAATTTTGTGAGCCAAGAGTTGGAATACCCACTATTAAAAAAACTATAAGATAATCCAATTTAATAACAATAAAGAAGTTCAAATATGTAAATTACAAGAGTAATGGAGCAAGCATATGAAAATGTGCTATGAAGACAAATCAGTATTATTATTCTTTCTAGCTAATTTTCAATTATATGAAATCTCACAAGATGTATATAATCAGAAGCACATTATTGAGAAAAGTATTTCTCTCTCACATGCGTACACACACAATAAGTATGCATCCACCTACTAATTAGAAAGATACTCCCATGAGCCAGAAGAGCACATCTATGCAAAGACTGGAAACATACTTTGCAAACATTAATCATTCATAACAATTAACAATTTGATTGCAGCTACAATCAAATTCCTAATTTCACATCATAACCTAAGTCTAGAAGGAACTGGCAGAAATTCACACTTATGTTTGTACTTAAAATCAAAGTGAAGTTAAATTCTGGAACAAATACTGGTATTCTTAGTTTCTCCTACAATGTGAAACATAATACTCTGATAAGTTACTGTTGGTTAACTTAAAATGATTTTTTGCAGGCCTTATTTTCAGTAACATGTCTCTTAGGATTCTTAGTTTTGACTTGTTACTTTTTCTAGTCCAGAGATCTAAAGCATTGTGTGTTAAAGGTCACAAAGAGAGGCAGGTGCTAAAATGACTCATTTATAAAACATTTTGTTGACATGTTAGCATATCGTTGTGAACCAAAAAATTCACACAAGGTCTAAAAAGGGCCATTATTCCAATGAAAAACAATAAAATGAGAGATAGCAAAAATAGGTGATAAATCAGCTTCCACTGCAACCAAAGAAGATCTCCAATATATACAGATTAAATAACACACCTACATATTAGTTAACTGGAGGTTACTATGCCTTTCTGTTTGCATCCTAATAATTATAAAAGAAACAAAATTTCGATATTATATATAGTCTGTAAAGTATTTTTCCAACTAGAATTTTTTTTCTCTTTAGTTTTTTAAAATTATTTTTAAATTATATTTTAAGTTCTGGGGTACATGTGCAGATCTTGCAGAATTGTTACATACGTATACACATGCCATGGTGGCTTGCTGCCTCCATTCCCCTGTCACCTATGTTAGGTATTTCTGCCAATGTTATCCCTCCCCAAACTTCCCACCTGCTGCTATCTCTCTCCTAGTTCCCTGCCCCACAACAGTCCCCAGTATGTGATGTTCCCCTCCGTGTGACCATGTGTTCTCATTGTTCAACACCCACCCATGAGTGAAAACATGCAGTGTTTGGTTTTCCGTTCTTGTGTCCATTTGCCGAGAATGATGGTCACGAGACTCATCCATGGCCCTGCAAAGGACATGAACTCATCCTTGTTTGTGGCTGCATAGTATTCCATGGTGTGTATGTGCCATATTTTCTTTATCCAGTCTATCAATAATGGGCATTTGGGTTGGTTCCAGGTCTTTACTATTGTAAACAGTGCTGCAATGAACATACACGCACATGTGTCTTTATAATAGAACAATTTATAATCCTTTGGGTATATACCCAGTAACGGGATTGCTGGGTCAAATGGTCTATTTCTAGATCCCTGAGGAATTGCCACACTGTCTTCCACAATGGTTGAACTCATTTACACTCCTACCATCAGTGTAAAAGGGTTCCTATTTCTCCACATCCTCTCCAGCATCTGTTATCTCCAGATTTTTTAATGATTGCCATTCTAACAGACCTGAGATGGTATCTCAATGTTGTTTTAATTTGCATTTCTCTAATGACCAGTGATGATTAGCCTTTTTTCGTATGTTTGTTGGCTGCATAAATGTCTTCTTTTGAAAAGTGTCTGTTCATATCCTTCACCCACTTTTTGATAGAGTTGTTTGATTTTTTCTTGTAAATTTGTAGAAGTTCTTTGTCAATTCTGGATATTAGCCCTTTGTCAGATGGATAGATTGCAGCATTTTTTTCCATTATGTTGGTTGTCAGTTTACTCTAAAGATTGTTTCTTTGGCTGTGCAGAAGCTCTTAAGTTTAATTAGATACCGTTTATCTATTTTGGCTTTTGTTGCCATTGCTTTTGATGTTTTAGCCATAAAGTCCTTGCCTATGCCTATGTCCTGAATGGTTGTGACTTGGTTTTCTTCTGGGCTTTTATAGTGTTAGGCCTTATGTTTAAATCTTTTTTTTTTTTTTTTTTTTTTGAGACGGAGTTTCGCTCTTGTTGCCCAGGCTGGAGTGCAATGGCGCGATCTCGGCTCACCGCAACCTCCGCCTCCTGGGTTCAGGCAATTCTCCTGCCTCAGCCTCCTGAGTAGCTGGGATGACAGGCACGCGCCACCATGCCCAGCTAATTTTTTGTATTTTTAGTAGAGACGGGGTTTCACCATGTTGACCAGGATGGTCTCGATCTCTCGACCTCGTGATCCACCCGCCTCGGCCTCCCAAAGTGCTGGGATTACAGGCTTGAGCCACCGATGTTTAAATCTTTAATCAATCTGGAGTTAATTTTTGTATAAGGTGTAAGGAATGGGTCCAGTTTCAGCTTCCTGCAAATGGCTAGCCAGTTTTCCCAACACCATGTATTAAACAGGGAATCCTTTCCCCATTGCTTGTTTTCACCAGGTTTGTCAAAGATCAGATAGTTGTAGTTGTGTGGCATTACTTCCAAGGCCTCTGTTCTGTTCCATTAGTCTATATCTCTGTTTTGGTGCCAGTACTGTGCTGTTTTGATTACTGTAGCCTTATAGTATAGTTTGAAGTCAGTAGCGTGATGCCTCCTGCTTTGTTCTTTTTGCTTAGAATTGTTTTGGCTATGTGGACTTTTTTTGGTTCCATATGAAGTTTAAGGTGGCTTTTTCCAGTTCTGTGAAGAAGGTGGATGGTAGCTTGATGGGGGTAGCATTGAATGTATAAATTTCTTTAGGCACTGTGGTAATTTGCTAGAAATTGCTTCTTCCTAACCACGAGCGTGGAATATTTTTCCATCTGTTTCTGTCCTCTCTTATTTCATTGAGCAGTGGTTTGTAGCTCTCCTTGAAGAGGTCCTTCATGCCCTTTGTTAGTTGTATTCCTAGGTATTTTATTCTCTTTGTAGCAATTGTGAATGGGAGTTTGATCAGGATTTGGCTGCCTTTTGTTGGTGTATAGCAATGCTTGTGATTTTTGCACATTGATTTTGTATTCTGAGACTTTGCTGAAGTTGCTTATCATGTTAAGGAGATTTTGGGCTGAGACAATGGGGTCGTCAAAATATATAATTATGTCGTCTGTGAAGAGAGACAATTTGACTTCCTCTTTTCCTAATTGAATACCCTTTATTTATTTTTGTCTGATTACTCTGCCTAAAATTTCCAATACTATGTTGAATAGGAGTGGTGAGAGAGTGCACCCTTGTCTAGTGCCAGCTTTTAAAGGGAATGCTTCCAGTTTTTGCCCATTCCATATGATATTGGCTGTGGGTTTGTCGTAAACAGCTTTTATTATTTTGATATATGTTCCACGGATACCTAGTTTATTGAGGGTTTTTAGCATAAAGAGCTGTTGAATTTTGTCAAAGGCCTTTTCCGCATCTATTGAGATAATCGTGGTTTTTGTCTTTGGTTCTGTTTATGTGATGGATTATGTTCATACATTTGCATATGTTGAACCAGCCTTGCATCCCTGGGATGAAGCCTACTTGATTGTGATGGATAAGCTTTTCGATGTGCTGTTGCATTCAGTTTGCCAGTATTTAATTGAAGATTTTTACATTGATGTTCCTCATGGATATTGGCCTCATTTTTTTTTTTTTTTTAGTTGTGTCTCTGCCAGGTTTTGGTATCAGGATGATATTGGTCAGTGCTCTACACGTTCAGAGAAACTTCTCTAGTAAGAAACTATAGAAATGATTCCTGAAAATATAAGCTTCCAACTAGAATTTTGTAAAACCTTCAGAATATTATTGAATACAATTTCCATAAAAATTCCCTAAGAAAAAATTAAAAGTATTAAGAACATATTAAGAAAATTAGAAGTTAGTATCTCAGTTTGATTAAATTAAGTGCTTAGCTATAGTACTTTTTATTTGACTTATCCAAGAAAACAATTTCTCTTACAGGATTCTGGTTTTATAATATATTCTTGAGAGAAAAATATACCATTATTTGATATTTACTATTAATTCACCTAAATAAGATTTCTTCACAAAATGTAATAATGAATATACAAAGACTATTTCAAATCATGATGAAAAAAAAACTGACCAATAGCATTCTATGAGGAACAAATCAGACTTTATGACTTGTAACATGTAGTAACATATTTTTACAGCATTAGGTCAATTTCATGGATGCTTCAGCCTTTCAGTCTTGTATCTAGGCCAAAAGCATGGGCTTTTGTAAGTAAATGTTATGAATCAGATGACAAGTAGAATATGCCACTAAAAACAATCCCAAAAGTTGTTCTACCACTCCTGGCCAGGTCCCATGCCCTACAGGACTGGCTGGATGGAGCACGTGTGCAAGAATGACCTCCTGGACATATCTCATTGCCTCCCAGAGACTTTTTCCTAAGTTTGTCTCTGAAGGAGAAAACTTATCCAAAGACTCTGACCTTGACATATAGGGGTAGAGAAGACACTCAGCCAGCTGATTAAAGTGTGCAACATATTTCTGGTAGCTCTGTGTGAAGCATAGGTCCCAATCTTTTCTTATTTCACATCAACAACTATCACTGAATCTTAATTTTGAGGGTCATCACATCCCCAGTTGCTATTTCTCCCTGATTCTATTGCCCTGTCCCAGATCAGAAATGTTTTTCTTAGCATCTTCAGTTTTGGAGGAATAACATCCTCTTCTTTGGGAACCTCAGGCTCACAGATCAGTTTCAGAAAAATTCCTAGAAACACAATGTGGCCTGAACTATCAGTAGGCTACTCAGAACTATATTCTTTCCTATATATTCTTTTCTGTATCCCAGCAGCTAGAAGTTTGGGAATTACATTTTCCAGACTCCTTGCCATACACTTCAGGGTGAGGTCACACAAATGCGACACATTCACAAGGCAGAAGAGAAGCCAAAGTCCAATATGGTGATGACAGATCGACTAATAGGCGTGGGCCAATGACCAATGGGAGGTGTTGCTAGATGTTTTCACCTACAATAGGTATCTGAGACCATCAGTGGTGCTTACCTGCTGTTACTATCTTCCTAATTTCTTGAATGCTAGTTGCAGTCCTTTTAAATGCTTTAATAAGCCTTTCTCTCCTGCAATAAATATTTTTTCTTGAAATATCTACAGATTTTCTGTTTTCCCAGCTGAATCCTCGCCCGTGCAGAATGGCTTAGTCATAACTCAAGTTCATTGTTGGTGAAACGGCCAAAAAGGTTTAACTGGCCTCCACAGAATCTCAGGTAACAACAGCAGATAATAAGCAAAGGACTCATACTGAGTCCAACATAAGGGACGGCAATTGTCAAGTAGGGTCCTATTAAGAGCTGGTTATCAAAGGCAAGATTCTAATTCCTGGAAGAAACAACATCTACTAGCTTTGGACCTGACTTCAAAATTTAGTATTGACATTTGAGATGATAGTGCACTTCCACCTCACCCCAGATACAAATTTAGTGCAAATGCAATAAAGACTGTGTATAAACCAACACACAGTGCTCATGGTGTCCTGGTTGGTGATACAGAAAATATGGACTATAGTGTCAATGGTGCTGATAATCCACCAGAGACTGACAACAATAGGGAAGGAGGTTTTCTAGAAGGTGAAAGAAGCACTGGGAAAATGCTGCTTTGATATCTGGTTCACTGGTGTTCATTTTGTAAAAGAATGCTAGCAATACAGAGAATGTTTACTCTTTCCATTACATGAGAATGTGGTGAATTAACAAATCTAAAAGAAAACCAGACCTAGGAAGATTGCTGAGGTCTGTATCAATACACCCCCAAGTTCCCCTACCCTACAGCTTTGCTAATGAACACTCTGCTTCCCTTGGAGATTACATCCTCACTCTTTGTTGTCTTTGCATGAGTTACTTATCACATGAATAAAATGTTTCTGCTAATTCATGACAAGATAAAAGTGCTGAACAGAAACTCACTTAAACTCTCTGGAACTTGGTCTTCTCTATCATTAAACCATGATTATAATCTTATTGTTTAGGGGGTTTGCGAGAATTAAATAAAATATAAGTATAAGAGATTTAGAATGTAAAATATTATCAGTAAACAAAATACTGCAATCATATCCATATAAAAATGTTGGTGAAATATCTCCACGAGTATTATGCAAAAGTAGGTACAAGACAAAGTAAGTTAAGGCTGTGACAGCAAGAAAGGATTGCAAAGCATAACAAAAGCCAAAATTGAAAACAAAACAAAACTTTTGTTTCTTTAAAAATAATATCAACAGCCAAACTGTTTGGCTTTCAAAGTTATGGCTTAGAGAATGCTCAAACAATTTCTAAAATGTGAAAACATTTGTGGAACTTGTGGGAAAACATAATTTCCAAAAGCTTTACTCACAACAAACCCAAGAAAAATAACATTGCCCACATCACCACAGACATACACATCAGTGCACAGCAGTCCCTGATGCAGTCTGGCCCACCCAGAGTGTAGGCCTTAGGACATTTGGTGACAACACTGATCAACAGCATTTCATTAACAAGCCTTTGTGAATTCGCTCAAGATTTCTCTAAACATGTTGAATCATCATGTTTATAACATGGATTCTTGGTTTGGGTTCTCCTACAAGTGGAGTCTGAAACAAAGATTTGAGGGTAAGTAGTTTATTTGGAAGGTGAGACAGAGAAGGAAAAGAAACCTTTATTTGGAAGGTGAGACAGAGAAGGGAAAGAAACCAACAGAGGTGTGTTATCACACAAGTTACTTTTGTGAGCAGTTTTATCAATCCTACTAGGTAATACTGAGAAAAAGTATAGAATATGCCTCAGAGTTGTCCTAACTGGGGAACTAGGAAGCTGGGGCAGCTGTTTGCCAAATCCCCATCAATCCAGCTGAGCTGCTTGTTTTCTTTTCTCGTTTTGTTTTTTCTGTTTTGTTTTGTTTGTTTTTTTGACAGGGCTTACTCTGTCACCCAGGCTGGAGTTAGGAGTGTAGTGCTACAGTCACGACTCACTGCAGCCTCAAATTCCTAGACTTAAGTGATCCTCCCATTTCAGTTTCCCAAGTAGCTGGAACTACAGGCATGTACCATCACACCCAGTTATTATCATTGTTGTTGTTGTTATTATTATTATTGTAGAGACAGGGTCTAGCCATGTTGCCCAGGCTGGTCTCCAGCTCCTGGGCCCAAGCAATTCTCCTACCTCAGCCTTCCTAAGGGCCTGGGAGAATTGCTGTCTTGGCTATTAATACTCAGGCAATTCTCATTGTTAGAAAAAATGCCCTCAGTTGGCAGAGTGTTAGGTGTTCCCAATAAGCAGCCTTCCATGCATAGAGTGAATACTAAGGGGACATGAGAAAATACAAAGAGTATCACAAAATTAAATCCCAGGGAGGACCTGGGAAAAAAAAGTCTGTCAATTGTACACAAAATAACTGCTGAATCTACAACAAAAATAGTGTAGTGTCGGCATACCCAGGTACATGCCATATAGCTGAAAGGTACAGTGGTCCAAAGTATGTTGGGAATATTTACTTTAAAAATGTATTTATCATCAAGTGAGTACACTGGAAGTTCTTAACAGAATAAAAGAAATCACAATTCTTTAATTCCTTATTTCAATAGAGATTCTAAAGATTCATTCTCGTCAATCCTGAAGCAATTCAGTAATGGTAAAAGTGCTAAATAAATAAAAATCAAGCAATGCAACTGGTAGTAGTAGAAAATGACAGATCTGGCTGAGTGCAGTGGCTCACGCCTGTAATCCCAGCAGTAGGCAGATCACTTGAAATCAGGAGTTTGAAACCAGCCTGGCCAACATGGTGAAACCCTTTCTCTACTAAAAATACAAAAATTAGCTGTGTGTGATGGAGGGCACCTGTAACCCCAGTTACTCGGGAGGCAAAGACATGAGAATTGCTTGAATCCCGAGGGTGGAGACTGCAGTGAGCTGAGATTGCACCACTGCACTCCAGCCTGGGTGACAGAGCAAGACTCTGCCTTTAAAAAAAAAAAATGTAGTTCTGCTCATTGAATCAAAGTTTTACTGAAGCCATTTTGTGCAGAATATGCTAGCAGTAACTCTGGAGATACTTTTAAAAGTGAAGTCAAACTTAGTCTTTCCTTACATATGGAAGGAGTAACAAAAACTGATTTATTCCAAATGGAGGCTATGGCAAAAAACATAATTGGTAAAATCTATGTCTAGGCCCAGTGGGACAGAAGGTACTTAGTGATGAAAAAGCTCAGAGCCAGGTGGGATTAATGAATAAATCGTTTTGTATAGGTGAGCTAGGAGCAGAGTTATAAAGGAAACCAAGGAAGGACAAACTAGTATAGCAGAGGAAAGAGGGGGTTCTACACTAGTAGTTCTTTAGCACTGACAATCTTGACTTCAGGAGACATTTGGCAGTGTCTGGAGACATTCTTGGTTGTAGCAACTTAAGGAGGGGTTTCTGGCATCTAGTGGGTAGAAGTGAGAGATGCCACTAAATATCCTACAATGCACAGGACAGCCCCCACCACAAAGATTTGTCTGGTTCCAAATGTCAATGGTGTCATAGTTGAGAAGCCCTGTTTTAAAGGGAATGATATGGATGCTAAAAGGTTAACATGGAAAGCAGAGGAGGCACACTAATCTATAGAGGATGTCATGGGTGGCTAGTATCGGTGTTGGGGGAAAGTAGCAGTGCTAGAAAGATTTCAGATTTTGTTAGTAACAAATTTCTCTTCTCTAGCTTATTTCTTAATAATGTGTAAAATCCATGTAAGGTGATAAAAATCAAAGCTCTGGGTCTAACACCAATAGGAACATTATTGGACCATTGGGCATTTCATCACTGGCTTCTACAGAAATTGGGGTGGGTGGATGTCTGCACCATAGTGGCCTCTCCTAACCATACCCCCATTCCTAATTGAGGTCTCAGTAGCCCTGCACCTTCTGTAGCATATACTGTTTATAAACACTCTTGAAGATTCCTTCTGACACCTCTGTCCTTTGCATTTCTTCACTCAAATTTCTGCTTAAACCACCCAGGGGTCTCAGGCTTCCATCCAAAGGGGACTCAACAGGCACTTCTGTTGTTGCCAGAGTCTTCCCTCCATCACATTTGTTTTTGTCATATTTAAAATGTTGGCTGAGCAGAAGCCTAGGAATGTCGTGAAAACTCAGAAAGAGAAAGGCACTGAGTAAAATGCAGAGCAAAAAGCTCTAAAAATAAATGTCTTGTTTACAGCAAGCTCAAGTCTGGAGTATAAGTAAAATGAAACGTGTTGGAAACCTTAGAATAATGGATCTTGGATCAAGAGGAAAAAGGAGAAGGGCAGGTTGACAGGAGGACTTTGAAAGTGACACTAAGTCTCTTGAGCTATGATATTAAATTTATATTCATTTAAATTACTGACAGAATTAGAACCAAGTGTACAAACTCTAAATTACAGGAAGGGCAGATAAAACATCAGATCAAAAAATTACCAAGTATTACATTTACTAATCTACAGCTGAGATTTCAGAAGCAAATGCAAGTTAAAAACGAGATCATGGGATGATAGTTTTTCTGCTCATTTGATGAATGGACATGATTTATTTTATATGTTATTGATGTAAAATTATAAATACTTGATAATATGTTTAATAGATATCCAACATCTGGGCTGAAGGTTGGTGATAACAATAACACGATGATGATGATAATGGTAGTGATGGTCACGGTTAGCAATTATTGAGAGTGCTTACCATGTCCTAGGAACTATGATAAGTGTTATAATTTCAATATCTCAACACAACCAGAAGATACTATTATTATTATCCCCACAGTGCAGAAACTGAGGCATGGGGCATCAGAGCAAGTAAGTGGTGGCCCTTAGACTTTATCCATATCTGTCTACATAGCCCACAATAATACCGTCTCTTTGGTAGTTAGAATTTGAGAAAGATCCAGCATTACTTTGGTACATAATTTTTAAATACTAAATCTACAATTTTAAATGTAATAATTATTTCAATTATATGCCTTGCTAAGGTTTGAATATTTTTGTCCCATCCAAAATTTACGATGAAAGTTAATCCCTATTGTGGTGGTATTGAGAGGTGCGAGCTTTTGTAGAAATGGTCAAATAATAAGGACTCAGCCGTAGTAAGTGGATTTGTGCCTTGTAAAAGGGCCAGAGGTAACTAGCTTGGGCCCCTTTTTGCTCTCCTTCTGCAGTGTGAGGACACAGCATTCCTCCCCTCTGGAAGATGCGGACAGCATCATTTTTATGTAGACAGCAGCCCTCACCAGAAAGTGACATTGCTGGGGTCTTTAACAGTGAGAAATAAAATTCTGTTCTTTATAAATTACTCAGTGTATGGTATTTTGCTACAGCAGCACAAATAAACCAAGACATTCCTCTAGGTTAGGAATTAGGTTTGGGCTTTCCCCCTAGAAAATTCTTTTGGGGGTAATGTCCATCACTTATTTTCATAGAGGGGCCACCTGATAGGTAGAAGAGGCATAAACTGATGCCAGATAGACTGAGGTTTAAATCCTTGCTTTACTCACTACTCTCTAGTCATGTGAATTCAGGCAATTCAGATAACTACAGTTGGTAGAATTCTAAGGATAGCTTCTCAAGATTCCCGTCCCATGGTTACTAAATTAAATACTAACTGGGTGCTGCTAGAAAGGGATTTTGCAGATGTAACTAAGGTCTCAAATCACTTACCCTTATATGTAGAGATTATCTGGGTGGGTGTGCTCTAATCACATTAGCCCTTTAAAGGAAAGAAGTCAAAGGCTGGGCATGGTGGCTTTTCAGGTGTGAATTTGTAATCTCAGCATTTTGGGAGGCCAACACAGGAGGATAGATTCACCCCAGAGTTCAAGACCAGCCTGGGAAACTTAGGGAAACCTTGTATATAGAAAAATAAATTAACTAGCTGACTGAGTAGAGCGCTGCATACCTGTGGTCCCAGCTACTCTGGAGGCTGAGGTGGGAGGATCACTTAAGCCTTTGAGGTTGAGGCCACAGTGAGCCATGATTGCATCACTGTACTCCAGCCTGGGAGACAGAGGCCCTGTCTCAAAAATAAAAAATTAAAAAGGAAGAAGTCAAAGACATTGGAAGCGTAACAAGGACCTGACATACCATTGCTGGATTTCAAGACTGAGGGATCATGAAACAAGAAATGCTGACAGCCTCTCAAAGCTGAGATTGACCTGCTGTCAACAGCCAGCAAGGAAACAGGCATTTTCCCAAAAGGCAATGTTAACACCTGTTGATTAGGGCTCAAGTCCATTAAATCGATTAACCGATTAGGTGCTGAACTATTTGTACTATCAGGATAATCCAATCATAATGGGTAATGAGGTTTCTTTGAACAAAATCAATCCCTCTCATCTGTACCATATGTTTTACTCTAAAAGGAACTTTCACATCAACTTTACATTTTTCATCCACATAGCAACATTTCGAAGTAAGCACAAGAAGACAGAGATGGCTAATGACTAAGGGATTATGCTGAGCCGAAGTTCACATTTCCCCACCTCCCTTAGAGCTAGGATGGAGCCATGTGATCAAGTAATGGTCAATGAAACGATCAGAGTTCTGGTCAAAGGCAGGAGTGATGTGTGTCACTTCCAGGTCAGGCTCGTGGGATCTGTAATTTTCTCATGCCATTCCATAGAGCACACAGATTGAACATGGGATGCCATAAGATAGAAGCAGCCTGAGTCCTTGAATCCCCACATGGAAGCGTGCTCTCCAAATGCCTGATTTAATTCCAATGCAAACAAAAACTAAATTTGTGTTAAGTCACAAAAATGTTCAGTTTGTTTTTTCCAGCGATTAGCTTTTTTTTTTTTTTTTTTTTTTTGAGACGGAGTCTTGCTCTGTCGCCAGGCTGGAGTGCAGTGGCGCAATCTCGGCTCACTGCAACCTCCGCCTCCTGGGTTCAAGTGATTCTTCTGCCTCAGCCTCCCAAGTAGCTGGGACCACAGGCGCGTGCCACTACACCCGGCTAATTTTTGTATTTTTAGTAGAGATGGGGTTTCACCGTGGCCAGGATGGTTTCGATCTCTTGACGTCATGATCCGACCACTTTGGCTTCCCAAAATGCTGGGATTACAGGCATGAGCCACCATGCCCGGCCTCCAGCAATTACCTTTTTGATGCAGCAACAGGACTACCCTAGTTGAGATATTTGAATCTTAAAGTGAGGAGCTGTCATAACCAAAATGTAATAATGAATTTAGAAATGGCTAGCCCTCAGGTAACAGAGAGTAACTAGATACCAGAGGTTAGAAAGACAGGTGACTCATATCATGTGGCAGCAAAAAACTTGCTACAACTTCCACCTGTGATAACCTGGAAGGCCAGCCACACATCCTCAAAGCAAGCACCTTTAGAATTAAAATGTTAGCATATGGTGGCTACTCTTGACTGTGTCTGACAAGAGATTAAAAGGAAAGTGGGTGGAGGAGAGATGGTAGAGAAATTGGCCATTTTGAAAGCAGAAATGAAAGCAACAAGGATTCCAGAATTTCAGCCTAAAGGGTTGAAAAAGCTTACTCTACTTCATGCCCAACCATATAAAACAGAGAAAGGGCTTGGGACATTAGTGTGTGCTGGCCTCCATCCACGACTGTTATTTTACAGCTGCAGTTCAGAACAGTTAAATTGTTGCCTGAGAGCTCATGATTTTATGAAGTGACAGATCTAGGATTCGAACTCATATCTTGTGAATCTGACTTCAACTTTCTTTCCGCATATTTCACAGCCAAAATGCTGCAGTAAATTATCTTTTTTTTAATGTGCTGACGGTTCAGAAGCTAAACAACAGTGAATTTCCTTGGGAACAAAATAAACTTTCCATGCTTTTTATGGGAATCTAGAAGGTGAAATCAGTGTTTCAGTTTCCCTAAAATGGGATCCCTGCATTGTTTACACTGAGAACTCCTCGTTCTTCTTCCTTTTCTTCTACTGACAGAATAAGATTGGCCTCTTTTAGGGTAATACTGTCATTTTATTAAAAACCGGATTTGAGAATGTGTTTTTTGTTGTTGTTGTTGGCAGTGACTATGACATTGTTTTATACATCATTGTGTACGGCATGTATTTATATACTTGATGCTTTGCTCAACATTCACAAGGGATGCATTATAAATGCTTATAGTTATTTGACTATTCAACAAAATGTGCTCAATAGTACAAGACACTACAATTTTTGTGGCATTTCCTATTTCCACTGTTAGAATGTAATCTTTATGCAAGGAAGGGCTAAGTTAATTTCTTCTTTGTGACTTGCCTTACAGGAACATCAAGCATATAGGACACAACAACTAATTGCTATTGAACAACTGAAAAACATTTATATTTTAACTAAGGTAAAAGTAAGCATACAATATCAGATTAGGAAGTGTCTGAATTTGGGTTCTCCCACAAGCAGATGCTGAAACAACAATTTCTGAGCAAATGGTTTATTTAGGAGGAGTATTAATTTCATGTCACTGCTGTAACAAATTACTACAAATTTAGTGGTTTAAATCAACAGACATCTGTTCTCTCTTGGTTCTGGAGATCAGAAGTCCAAAACGGATCTCACTGGACTCAAACCAAAATATTGGCAGAGTTGCATTCCTTCTGGAGGTCCTATGGGGGGAGCCCCCCCTTTTTTGTCATTGTCCAGCTTCTAGAAGCCCCCTGCAATTCTGTGCTTGTGGCACCTTCCTTCTTCTTCAAAGCCAGCAATATAGCATCTTCCCATTTCTCTCTAACTCTGTTGTTGTCATCATACCTCCTTCTCTGAATCTGACTCCCTTGCCTTCCTCTTTCACCTATGAGAACCTTGTGATTACAGTGGGCACACCCAGACAACCCAGGCCAATCTCCTCATTTCAAGATCCTTAATTTAATCTGCATCTGCAAAGTCTCTTTGGCCATCTAAGAGAACAGAGTCACAAGTCCCAGGGTTAGGATGTGAACATCTCTTGGGATATTATTCTACTGACCACAGGAGGTGACACCAGGAAACAGTGGTAGGGGAGTGAGAGGAGGTGAGATAGGAAAGAGAAGGAAGTCAATAAAACATAAGTTAACAATATAGTTATCACCGAGGGAAACTGGTACTCAGTCTTGCAGGGAGACTCTGCAAGACAGAGTGAATATGCTTCAGTGTTACCCCGAAAGAGGTAACCTGGAATTTCCCACTGACTCCTTATCCATCACCAATTGAGGGCTGCTCCTAGGGTCATTAACTCTCTGTCACTTCTGAAGCTTGCCCTGTGATGGCAGAGTATGTTCCCATGACCAGAAAGAAAGTACTAGAAAGAGAGCTGAAGGTGTTCTTAGTAGGTACTTGCCATCAGGTGTGTATCTAGGAAACATATAGAGGGTACCAACAGCTTCTCATGAAGGAAGAAGCTTCTAGAGTCATCTAATTCAACGATATCTCTTTTTTCAGAAGAGCAACTAGAGGCTCAGAATGGTGAGTGGTGGAGGTTGCCCAAGGTCATATGACCAAAGAAGAGCATTGATGGTGGCTTCCATTCAGTGTCTCAGGCTACTATGTGGTAGGCACTGTACCAGGGGCTTGACACATGCTCCCAGTTCTTAAAACTCAACACAGCCAGAAGGAAACTCATCATCTTTCTGCCTATATCTATATTGCCTCCTTTCTGGGCCCCAGGCTATGACTGTCTCAGGGGTCATATCATACCTATCATCTTGAGGACCACTTCTACCCTCACACCTGGAATACTCTCCAGCATGCATGAATGTACTCATTAAATTTTGAGGGATAAAAGGAAGGAAGGAAGAAAAGAAGAAAAGTAAGGAAGGGGGAAAAAGGAAAGAGAAGAAGATATTTTTATACTATTTAAGAAGTGGCTTAAAAATGAAGATATAGAGTGGAAAAGATGTAAAGGCAACACTGTTGCTCTCAGAAGAGGTGAGGCCCCAGGGCCCCAGCAGCCAGGCATGGGCTCTATATTCTTTTTTTTTTTTTTATTGCATTTTAGGTTTGGGGGTACATGTGAAGAACATGCAAGATTGTTGCATAGGTACACACATGGCAGTGTGATTTGCTGCCTTCCTTCCCCTCACCTATATCTGTCATTTCTCCCCATGCTATCTCTCTCCACCTCTGCACCCCCCCGCCCCTGCCCTATTCCCCCTCAAAGGACCCCAGTGTGTAGTGCTCCCCTCCCCGTGTCCATGTGTTCTCATTGTTCAACACCCACCTATGAGTGAGAACATGCGGTGTTTGATTTTCTGCTCTTGTGTCAGTTTGCTGAGAATGATGGTTTCCAAGTTCATCCATGTCCCTACAAAGGACACGAACTCATCATTTTTGATGGCTGTATAATATTCCATGGTGTATATGTACCACATTTTCCCTGTCCAGTCTATCATTGATGGGCATTTGGGTTGGTTCCAGGTCTTTGCTATTGTAAACAGTGCTGCAATGAACATTTGTGTGCATATGTCCTTATAGTAGAACGATTTATAATCCTTTGGATATATACCCAGTAATGGGATTGCTGGGTCAAATGGGATTTCTATTTTTAGGTCATTGAGGAATCACCACACTGTCTTCCACAATGGTTGAACTAATTTGCATTCCCACCAACAGCGTAAAAGTGTTCCTATTTCTCCACACCCTCTCCAGCATCTGTTGTCTCCAGATTTTTTAATGATCGCCATTCTAACTGGTGTGAGATAGTATCTCAATGTAGTTTTGATTTGCATTTCTCTAATGACCAGTGATGATGAGCATTTTTTTCATATGTTTGTTGGCCTCCTGTATGTCTTCTTCTGTAAAGTGTCTGTTCACATCCTTCGCCCACTTTGCTGCAGCTGCTGCAGGTAATCCCCAGGCAAGCAGGGCCTGGAGTGGACCTCAGCAGTCCTACAGCAGAGGGGCCCCACCCTCTATATTCTAAGGTCAAAGTGTAACAATGTGAAGATTCCCGCATCCAAATAATGGGATATTTTCTCACCAATGAAGGTTTATCACTTCCACTCTGCATATGGAGGATCTCTTTGGCTTTCATGACCAAAGCAGCCACTTTTACTCAAGGGGACTTTCTTTAGAGAAACATTTGGACAATCATGGGACCACTGAGAAAAAGAAAACCATCTTAAACAACAGATTATGAAATATCTCTATAACAAATCAGCCCCATAGTGGTATCTGTATGGTGATACTATAGTATTACTGTAGTATAATGTTACAAATGATAATTTTATTGTTTAAGCTAAATTTAAAAATTATAGTTCCAATATTTCAGAGTATTTTCTGGCTTTATCAATGTGCATATAATAAATGTTAATTATTAAAAGGTGCCAGAAATAACGTCTTGATTAACTAAGTCTATCAATGCACTGATTTCCCATAGTCCTTCTTACTTTCAGAGATGGAAAATTCCGTAAGGGTTGCTTATCTAGGGGCAGAGCTGTTTGGCCTAACTTACCAAAATCTATACTCCAGAAAATTTCTAGTGGTTCCAGCTGCTTAAAATATATCTCTAAATGAATTATTATGATTCTTTATAGCTTGTGGGTTTAGCCATGTTTTCAGAGAGAAATTTCAAATTCTGAAGGAGATGACTTCATCTGGGCAAATATTTTACTGTAAAAGGTACAAGACTCAGCACTGGGAAACTCTCATTCAAAACTGCGTCAGGAGACAAAATCTCCCCCAAGGAAGGGCAGAGGAGAAGATGCTGACGGGTTCATAATGAGCTGTAACCATGTATGTGCATCCCTAGAGGAATCATTTTCTGTGCTCATATTTTCTATTTTAATGTCACTACAGAACAGAAAGCACCTCCAAATTATACTACCAGCCACTGCAAGTAGTGATAACTACTGCTGCAACTCATTAAAGGCCAGAAAATTCCCTTGAAAGTGAAATCATATGTCCTTTAGGGTATCTGTGGGGTATCTATAAAGATGATGGCTACCAAAACTAAACAAAAACGACAATTTGAACAAACTCTAGTGTTCACAATTGATTTCATTACATTGATTTTTTCATTTGCAGTTTCTTTTCCAAACTTGTTTTCCATTGCTCTTTCACACTGTGAGTGGATTTAAGTCCCTGGGAATAGTATACCTTTATATTGGGATGCTGCCAAGACTGTAGGCACATACATCTATGAGACACATCTTGGCCACTAATTCTACAAATCCGGCTGGTTCAGCCGGGGCCCCTCCCCTTTTTCCCTCTCCTACATCAATACAAGTGCCTCCCAATGAAGCATGACCAAAGAAGATGATGAATGCACTTTCATTAGAAGGAGACTGTGCCTCGAACTGTTTTTTAAAGGCAAAAGATAATAAATAAGTACTAGAAAGTACAAACTTCCAGCTACATCTGTAGTCAAAACTATTTTTAAAACTGAAAGTACATCTAATCACTTGGCAAATACTGCTTCTAAATGCTTTAAATTATAATACAAGTATTTGAGAAAAAGTTAAATTGTTCTAAATATATCTTCATTTTCAGACACTAATACATTGTTAACTCTCTTTAAAAATAGTGAGAAAACATTATATTTTACATTTCTCTAACAGTTCCATTTGTGGAAGTGAAGATGGAAAGAAGAAATAAAACGTAGGTTTTGTGTTTCTCTCTTCAAGTGGCATTTCTGTGTAATACACAAAAGGCCGATCATGAAGCATTTTTAAAAGTGTCTTTGTTGGCCAGTTGCAGTGGTTCACACCTGTAATCCCAGCACTTTGCGAGGCCGAGGCAGGCAGATCACAAGGTCAAGAGATCGAGACCACCTGGCCAACATGGTAAAACCCCATCTCTACTAAAAATATAAAAATTAGCCAGGCGTGGTGGTATGCAACTTTAACCCCAGCTACTTGGGAGGCTGAGGCAGGAGAATCACTTGAACCTAGGAGGTGGAAGTTGTAGTGAACCAAGATCGCACCACTGCGCTCCAGCCTGATGAAAGAGTGACAATCCATCTCAAAAAAAAAAAAAAAAAAAAAAAAAAGTGTCTTTGTTACTTCAAGTAGGGTCCACAGACTACACCATCTGGGACTACTGGAAAATGTATACTCTTAGGTTCCCGAAGGGACCTAAGTGAAGCAGAGTCTGCATTTTAACCAAGTCCCCAGGGATTTGTGTGCAAGGTCAAGTGTGAACAGCAATTAATGGCTCAATAAAAATTATCAGTGTTACAACTTAATAACTGAAAAGGCAACTCAATTAAAAAATGGGCAATAGATCTGAATAGATATTTTCCCAAAGAAGATGTACAAATGGACAGTAAACACATAAAAAGATGGTCTACATCACTAGTTATCAGAGAAATACAAATTAAAATCACAATGAAATATCACTTCATACCTACTAGGATGGCTATAAACAAAAATAATAAGAAGTATTGGTAAAGTGTGGAGAAATTGGAACCTTCAAACATACATTGCTGGTGGGGACATAACATGGTGCAGCAGCTTTGGAAAGCAGTCTGACAGTTCCTCAAATGGAATATAACCCAACAATTCCACTTTTAGACATATCCTTAAGAAAAATAAGAAGATACATCCATACAAAAACATGTACATGAATAGTCACTGCAGCATTATTTCCTATAGCCAAAAGGTAGAAACAACTCAAATGTCCATCAATGGATAATTGGATAAACAAAATGTGGTCTATCCATACCCTGAAAGATTATTCTGCCATACAAAAAATGAAGTACTGATACTTGCTACAACATAGATAAATTGAAACTATTAAGCGACATGAAAGAAGCCAGTCACAAAAGACTAACTATAGTATAATTTAATTTGTATGAAATGTCCAGAATAGGCAAATCTATAGACTTTAGACTTTTTGTCTATAGAGACAAAAAGTAGATTAGTGGTTGCTTAGGGCTAGCTAGGTGGATGGGGGAGGGGGAAATGAGAGTTATTGGGTATGAGGTTCCTTTTGGGGGTCATCAGAATGTTCTAAAATCGATTTTGGTGATGGTTGCACATACAGTGATTATGCTAAAAACACTGGATTATTTTTTAAAAAATGAACTCCCCTGTCCCAAACATTCATGTGTGACATACCGCCTAACTGGAGATACGATGACTTACAACTTAGAACAAAAAAAAAGCTCCTAAATAACACATGCTTTGTACCGAATGACACATTATATATTGAACACTTCCTATGTGCAAGGTCCTATGTTGGTCCTACACAGAGACTTTTTCTTGTAATTCTCCCTGCAGCCCTGCGAGGTAATTGTTACCATTATCGCCTTTTTACAAATGAGGAAACTGGTGCATTGGAAACACATCCAAAGTCAACGGGCTTATGACCAGTGGCAAAGTTCAGATTTGACCCAGGGATTCTGAGAGCAGAAGCTGCACACAATCTCACTGTCTTTGGAGTCCCCCTACAAGGTACTTTTGCTAACTATGAACCAGTCAACACAGAGGTGACAGAAGAGCCTCCTCTAGAGCAAAGAGGTGTAAGTTATCCTTCCATTGCTATTTACTATAGCTGGCCAATGTTTAATGATTTCTTCCTTGTATCAGTAGACAGATTCTGATAATCAGCTGCAATCTCATCTCTTTGAATTTTTCAAAGTGTAAAATACTGTGAGAAAAACAGCCAGCCCTTTTTTGTTTGGAAAACATTAGTCAAACAAATCTGCCTATTTTCAGAGATTCCTTGAATGAGTAAAAGACCAGTCAAATTCCACAAGGGATGTGTTTCCATTTGTCATATATAAGGAAAAAAGTAAACCTTTCATGTGTGATCATAGGATTCTGACATCTGTAACAAAAAATCCTGGCAAATTGATCATTCTAACTTGATTATTTAAAGTCATAGCTAGTAATTAATAATGTATTGTATACTTGAAAATTGCTAAGAGAATAATCTTAAATATTAATATAACTATGTGAGGTAATAGATATGATAGTTTGATTGTAATAATTATTTCAGAGTGTATACCTGTGTCAAAACATCACATTGTACACTATAAATATATATGTATATGCAATTTTTATTTGTGAATTATACCTCAATAAAGCTAGAAAAGTTTTAAATTTAAAAAATAAATTACATAGAAACAAAAATAAAATAAATCATAGCTAGCGTATGTGTAACACTTACTATGTACCGAGTACATTTTAAGTGCTTTATATTTACTCACTAAATATTCACAATAGCTCAAAGGTACCTTAAATAGTTCCATTTTAAAAATAATAAAACAGGAATTTAAGGTTTCCACAGGCAGTTAATGGCAGAGCTGTGAAGTGAAACCCGATAGTTCACACTCTCAACTACTACACCTTTCTAATTGCTCTCCAGGATGATTGGTGGAAGAACAAGCTATAGTCTCTGCAACTAGAAATTGCTGGGCAAACATTAATGCAGCACATTGAAATCAAGTACATTCCACATTTGTAGTAATTTCTGAAGGCTCAGAAAAGTTTTGATAGTAAGTGATGTTTGTTGCCACTTAAAAGAACTGGACCAGATTGTTTAAACATACAAAATAAGCTATAAGGACTATTCAGTATTAAACACTAGATATTTTATCAGGAAAAATATGGCCTACATAGCCAAGAAGTTCTCTCTCTGTTACGATCAAATCCTATTGCTCATGTCAGCATGGTATGAAATTATTTTTAAAAAGTGAACAGCATAGCCAACTAGTCTATTTGTATTCCTTGCTATAATTTCAAATAACTTCATGGTTCATTAGATATTTTGGTTTACTTAGCCAATAAGTGTTTTTTAATGGAGAATGATTACAAAGCTAAGCAAATAAAGAACTCCACAACAATAAATCACAATCAACCAGGCTTTATCCCAGGAATTCAAGGAGGTTTAACTTTAGGAACGCTATTAATGGAATTCTCTATGTATTTATATTAAAGAAGGAGGAAAAAAACATGATCATCTGAAGTGATGCTAAGATATATTTTAGAAAATTTCACAGCCTTTTCACGTTGAAAGAAAAATATAACTATCAACAAGTCTAGATAGAAGGAAACTGGTTTATCTCACTTAAGTTAAAAAGTGGTCTCATTAAACTCAGGAGCAAGCCAAAGATGCCCAAATTTGATATTGTACCAGAAGTCTTCAGCAATATGTAAGAAAAGAAGATTTTTTAAAAGCCTTAAATATGGAAAAGGACTATGCCAAAATGTTATTATTACCAAATAAATGATTTTCTGTCTAGAAATCCAACTTGTCAATTTAAAGTTTATTGGAACTAATATGAAAGCAATAATGTCACTAGATACAAGAGCAATTTAAAAGTTAATTGATTTCCAATAAGTCATAAATAACCAAATTAAGAACATATTGGAAAAATACATTTCATTCAGATAAGCAAAAACAACCAAGAAATTAAAAAAATAAATAAATAAATCTGTAAACCACTGAAGAATAAAATTAACAAGAAATGTGCCAAATCTACATAAGAAAGTTACAGAAGTAAAACACTGCTAGTTGTTGAGGATTACTGTGATCAATAATTGTCGTGAAATGAAAACTATTATCAGCTACTAAAACTCTATGGGGGAGAGATGTTGAATTATTCTCTTTGATTACTCAAATTTAATTTGCCAAGTAAGTGATATTTTACTGATGTGGCCAGCTTCAGAGCCCAAAGCACACCTAATCCCTTGGGTATTTATCCTCATGCTCTCAAGTGTTTATCAACCCCTTGGAGAGTAGAAGGCCCCAATGATATCTTCCTTGGCAGTATTCTGTGATACCTCACACAGTACCTTGAGCAGGAGAGTCTGCCCACAGGCAGTCATGTGTTGGAGTATTATGAATTCCCATACTGTTTCAAAGAATATAAGCAACCTCATCTATTGAGCAAAAACCCACCTGAATCTCTTATCTATTCAGATTGTTCTGCTGTCAAAACTGTTTGGCAGCGCTGGTCCTTTAAGTCTCTGTAGCTCTAAAGTGTTACGGCAGTAATAACTGCAGATGTGTAACAGCAAAAAACTCAACAAACTTTTTTAAGTTAAGGGTACATGTGCAAGTTCATTATATAGTGAAATTAGTGTCATGGGGGCTTATTGTATAGATTATTTTGTCACCCAGATACAGAGACTAGTACACATTTGTTATTTTTCCCAATCCTCTCCCTCCTCCCATCTTCCACCCTCAGAAAGGCCCCAGTGCCTGTTGTTCCCCTCTATGTGTCCATGTGCTCACATCATCTAGCTACCATTTATAAGTGAGAACATGCGGTATTTGGTTTTCTGTTCCTGCATTAGTTTGCTAAGGATAATGGCCTCCAGCTCCATCCATGTTCCTGCAAATGACATGATCTCCTTCTCTTTTATGGCCGCATACTATTCCATGACGTGTATGTACCACATTTTCTTTATCCAGTCTATCATTGATGATCATTTAGGTTGATTCCACATCTTTGCTATTGATATGCGTGTATGTGTCTTTATAATAGAATGATTTGTATTTCTTTGTGTATATACCAAATATATATCCAGTACTGGGATTGCTATATCAAATGGTAGTTCTGTTTTTATGTCTTTGAGAAATTACCATGTTTTCCATGATGGTTGAACTAATTTACACTCCCACCAACAGTCTATAAGTATTCCTTTTTCTCCACAACCTCGACAGTGCTTGTTATTTTTTGACTTTTTAGTAATAGCCATTCTGACTGGTGTGAGAAAGTATCTCATTGTGGTTTTGATTTGCATTTCTCTAATGATCAGTGATGCTGAGCTTTTTTTTCATATGCTTGTCGGCCACATGTATGTCTTGTTTTGAAAGGCTTCTGTTCATGTCCTTTGCCCACTTTTTTTTTTTTTTTGTAAATTTAAGTTCCTTATAGATGTTGGATATCAGACCTTTGTCAAATGCATAGTTTGCAAACATTTTCTCCTGTTGCATTAGCCCATTCTCACATTTCTACAAAGAAATACTGGAGACTGGGTAATTTATAAAGAAAACAGGGTTAGTCAGCTCACAGTTCCACAGGCTGTACAGGAAGCACAGCTGATGAGGCCTCCAGAAACCTATAATCATGGTGGAAGGTTAAGGAGGAAGCCTTTGGCCTATATCGTCAGAGCCTATATGTCCAGAGCAAGAGGAAGTGGCAGGAAAGTTCTACACACTTTTATACAATCAGACTGGGTGAGAACTCTCTATCATGATGACAGCTCCAAGGGGAATGGTGGTTAACCATGAGAAACTGCCCCCATGATCCAATCACCTCCCACCAGGCCCCACCTCCAACATTTGGGATTACAATTCAACATGAGATTTGGGTAGGGACACACATCCAAACCATGTCACCCATTCTGTAGGTTGTGTTTACTCTGTTGATAGTTTCTTTTACTGTGCAGAAGCTCATTAATTAGATCCCATTTGTCAATTTTTGCTTTTGTTGTGATTGCTTTTGGTGTCTTTGTCATGAAATATTTGCCCATTCCTATGCCCAGAATGGTATCGCCTAGGTTGTCTTCAAGGACTTTTATAGTTTTAAGTTTTACATTTAAGCCTATCATCCATCTTGAGTTAATTTTCGCATATGGTGAGAGGAAGAAGTCCAGTTTCAATCTTAGGCATATGGCTAGCCGGTTAACCCAGCACCATGTATTGAATAGGGAGTCCTTCCCTCATTGCTTGTTTTTGTCAGGTTTGTCAAATATCAAATGGTTATAGGTGTCAGTCTTATTTCTTGGCTTTCTATTCTGTCCTATTAGTCTATGTGTCTGTTTTTGTACCAGTACCAGTATGCTGTTTTGGTTACTATAGCCCCATAGTATAGTTTGAAGTTGGGTAATGTGATGCCTCCAGCTTTGTTCTTTTTGCTTAGGATTGCCATGACTATTCAGGTTCTTTTTCAGTTCCATATGAATGTTAAAACAGTTTTTATTCTTGTCTGTGAAGAATGTCATTGGTAGTTTGATAGGAATAGTACTGACTATATAAATTGCTTTGGGCAGTATGGCCATTTTCACGATATTGTTTCTTCTTATCCATGAGCATAGAATGTTTTTACATTTGTATCATCTCTGATTTCTTGGATCACTGGTTTATAGTTCTCCTTGCAGAGATCTCTCACCTCCCTAGTTAGCTGTATTCCTAGCTATTTTATTCCTTTTGTGGCAACTGTGAATGGGAGTTTATTACTGATTTGGCTCTTGAGTTGACTGCTGTTGGTGTATAGGAATGCTAGTGATTTTTATATGTTGATTTTGTATCATGAGACTTAGCTGACATTGTTTATCAGATGAAGGTGCTTTTAAGCTGGGACTATGGGGTTTTATAGACATAGCATCATGCTGTCTACAAACAGGGATAGTTTGACTTCCTCTCTCTTGATTTTGGATCCCCTTTATTTCTTCCTCTTGCCTGTCTTCTGGCCAGGACTTGCAATACTATGTTGAGTAGGAGCGATAAGAGAGGGCATCCTTGTCTTGTGCTGGCTTTCAAGGGGACTGCTTCCAACTTTTGCCTATTCAGTATGATGTTGGCTGTGGGTTTGTCATAGTTGGCTGTTACTATTTGGAGGTATCTACATAAATTTTTAAGCAATGTTTTTGGTAATGCATATGAAGAATACACGCATACCAAAAAAATCTTTCTAGATAAGAATTTGGGAGCTAATCACAGGCATAGAGAGCAATCTGAAAGAAGACCCTAAGTCAAGATTGGTTAAACAGTTCCAAGAACTACAGCCAGCAAGAAAGACTAGCAAGACTGGCATAGAAGGATGGAAGATGATGAAGCAGTTAGTTATAACTGGTATAGTTCTAAGCCATCAGCTCCTAATAATTTAAAACAGGAAAAGAATCTGAGATGTTTTCTCTCTTTACGAAAAGACTGAGCTATGCTCCTCCTATTGGGTCGGACCTGGGAACAAGTTTGCTAGGAATAACCACCATAGGTCACATATGGTGTTCAGGGGCTGGAAAAATCAGCCTTTCAGCAGAAATTGATTTCCTGAAAGGAATTAACTCCTTAATGTGCTACAAGATGGAGAACACTATAAAAATCTATAGGCCATAGGGTTCTTCACCTTCATATACAGAAAGCAAAGGGAGAAGAGTTGTCCTTACAATAGAATAAATTCTTACAGTATGACAGTTTCAGTGGCATGATGTTTTATACATATTTAACCCCTCTGCCTTCTCCCTGAACACAATGATATGTGTTCATTTTAAAAAGAATTAACATTTCCTGTTGTTAAAAAGAGAAATATGCTTTTTACAATGTGTTTTCCATTTATGGAATTGCTCTTGAGATATCCAGAGTTTGAGGCAGACACATCCATTACTCAGGTCCCAACCTCATGGCTTCCATCTCTGTCATTGGAAATTCTTAAAGGAATCTGAAAGGGCTTCATTTCTGGAATGATCCAACATTTTGAAAAATAATATAGGTTTATCTTATTGACTTAGGCAACTCTTTTAAGCTCTCTGAACCACTACTTCCTGGTCTACAAATGTAGATAATCATCATTCCCCATATTGTTGTCAGTTTAAGAGGATGTGGCAGCTTTACAAAATGGTTTGCCAATTCCTCCAAAACTTAGAAATATAATATTATTTGCATGACCCAACAATTCCATTCCTAGGTATATACCCAAGAGAACTGAAAACATCTGCCTACCCCAAAACTTATACATAAATGTTCATAGCAGCATTATCCACAATATCCAAAAGGTAGAAACAACCCAACTATCCATCACCTGATAAATGAATAAACAAAACGTGGTCATCCATACAATAGATTATTCAGCAACAAAAGGAAATTAACTACTGACACATGTTGCAAAATGAATGAATCTTGAAAAATCATTTTAAATGAAAGAAGTCAGTCACATAAGACTACATATTGTATGACTGCATTTCTATGAAATGTTCTAGACAGAACAGACCAATCCATAGAGACAAAAAGTAGATTTTTGGTTTCTTAGGGCTACGGGGGAGGACAGAATGAGGTGTGGCTGCTAAACGACACAGAATTTCTTTTTTAGCTGATAAAAATATTCTAAAATCAGATAATGATAGTTGCGCAACCTCAGGAATATAGTAAAATCCCCTGAACTGCATGCTTTGAAAGGGTGAATTTTATGCTATGTGGATTATATCTCCCAAAAACGTGTTATTAAAAAGCAATCCTGTATTCTATTGTTTGTCAGTAATTCTATTGTCAATATCTGTATGTGGGATAACAAGATACATTTGTCGGCTGCATTGGAGTTTTTTTGTTTTTGTTTTTTTTTGTTTTTTTTTGTTTTTTTTTTTTTTTTTTTTTTGAGATGGAGTCTTGCTCTATCATCCAGGCTGGAATGCAGTGGCATGATCTCAGCTCATTGCAACCTCTGCCTTCTGGGTTCAAGTGATTCTCCTGCCTCAGCCTCTCGAGTAGCTGGGACTATAGGTGCACACCGCCACACCTGGCTAATTTTTGTATTTTTAGCAGAGACAGGGTTTCACATGTGGGCCAGGCTGGTCTCAAACTCCTTATCTCATGTAATTTGCCTGCCTTGCCTCCCAAAGTGCTGGGATAACAGGCGCAAGCCACTCCACTGGCGTGTGCTGGAATTTCTACTGACTTGTTCTCCTACACTTACAAATAATGAAGAACTTTTATAAATCAAATATAACCTTTTTTTTGCAGTTTCTCATACATGGATATCAGGCAGAAGACTGCATGGAAAGATACATACTATGCTTCTGGAAGTTTATAAGTAGATTAAACCATAAAAAGTCTGAGAAAATATACTTGCTTGGAGAGCTTGCCTCTGAGAAGGATTTCAGTAAGCTCTTCTTGTTTTCTATAAAAACAGGGTACTTTTCTGAGTGAAGGAGAGAAGGTGTTTAGTTACTATCTGCTGAAATGCTGAGTCCAAACAAAATTATCTAATAGGGAGCCTGATAGGCTGGTTTGGAGGGGAAAGACTGATACAGGAGAGTGACAAAATCCAGACCGGCCCACTCATGTGGTGATGTCTCATTAGAGCCTTGCAGAAGAAAATTTACCTCATTGCAAAAACCTCTACCCACACTTTACCAGTCCCCTTTCATCTGTGTAAACTGTTACCTTATCACTAGCTTATAAGAACCCTGAAGCTCAGCGATGAGACACACTCACCCATACTCCCACTGGAATCTACCAGGTAATTATACAGCCTTTGATGAGAAAGAAACAGTTAAGACTAATGAGACATGCCTTTAAGTACCAGCCCTGAAGAAACAGAGAACTTGAGAGAGAAGTGATTACGAGAAGGGCAGGGTAAAGAGAGGGAGAATAAGGGTAAACACAATTTACACTGACTTTCTGTGTTCTGAGATTTCTATGGCCCTGAATGGGAATCTGATACCTTAAAAATACATGGCAATGGCGTGTACATGGAGATTTTTAAATCCATTCAGATTCGAGAAAGATTTAGATCATAATTCTACAAAGGTAGCATGTCCCGGAGGTTAATTATTATAATTATTTGTATCTCCCTTTTTTATGATCTAAATTATTTCTTTCCAATCTTGACTTCCAAAGCTCTGTTTTATCATCTCCAATAACACATATGCAGTTTTCAAATCATGCCCTGAAATTTGGTTTCAAAAATATAACCTTATATTTCCAGTATTAAACACAATGCCTGGCATAATACTTTCAAAAATTGTTGAATTATTAAAGAAAATTAAATGAATGAATACAAATAACTTCAAGAAGGTGGGATCAGCTGGGCATGGTGGCTCAGGCCTGTAATCCCAGCACTTTGGAAGGCTGAGGTGGTCAGATCACTTGAGGTCTGGAGTCGAGACCAACCTGGCCAACATGGTGAAACCCCATCTTTACTAAAAATACAAACATTAGCCAGGTGTGGTGGCACATACCAGAAGTCTCAGCCAATAGGGAGGATGAGGCATGAGAATCACTTGAACCCGGGAGGTGAAGGTTGCAGTGAGATCGCACCAATGCATTCCAGCCTGAGTGACAGAGCGAGACTCCATCTCAAAAAAAAAAAAAAAAAAAAAAAAAAAAAAAAAAAAAAAAGTTGAATCATTTGATTTATAAGATTGAGGGGGTCAGGCACAGTGGTTCATGTCTGTAATCCTAGCATTTTGGGAGGCCAAAGTGGGCCGACTGTCTGAGCTCAGGAGTTTGAGACCAGCCTGGACAACATGACAAATTCATTCTCTACTAAAAAATAAATAAAATAAAAATCAGCCCAGTGCAGTGGTGTACGCCTATAGTCCCAGCTACTCAGGTGCCTGAGGCATGAGAATCATTTGAACCCTAGGAGGCACAGGTTGAAGTGAGCCAAGACTGCACCACTGCACTCCAGCCTGGGTGACAGAGAGAGACTCTGTCTCAAAAAATAAAATTAAAGAAAAATAAGATTGAGGAAATATCTGAAAACAAATGCTAAGGAGCTAAGGAGGCATTACATAAAATGTGGCACATGCATATATCAAAATATTATATCATTTTGATATCTTTATAAGTAGTTTTATGACACGGGAGGATGTTTCTGTCTTATTCATAAGTGAAAGAATGCAAAATTAAATGTATAGTAATATCTCAATCAGGCTAAAATTCATAGAAGCATATGAAAAGGTGCTTAACCTCATTAGTCATCAAGGGTATGGAAACCACAATGAGACAGTACTTCACACCTGGGTGGCTATATTCAAAAGGACAGATAATAACAAGTATTGGCAAAGATATGGGGAAAGTGGAACCCTTATAGATTGATGGACTATAAAATGATATGGTCACTTTGCAAAACAGGCAGTTCAAAACTTTAAACATAGAGTTATCAGATAACGCAGCAGTTGCATTTCTAGATACATACCAAAGAGCAATGGAAAGATATAGCCAAACAAAGTCTTGTACATGAATGTGTAATAATAGCCTTATTAATAATATTCCAAAAAGGATAAACTATCCAAATGTAAATCAAGGAATGAATGGATAAACAAAAAGCACTCAGTCCATACAATGAAATACTAGCCATAAAAAGAAATGAAGAACTGAAACATACTACAACATGGTTGCCAAATTAAGGCACATACAAAAGATCACATACTTTCTGGTACCATTTTTACAAATTGTCCATAATGGGCAAATCCATAGAAGAAGAAAGTATATTGGTGGTTTCCAGGCAATAGAGTGGAGAAAAATGAAGATTAATGTCATTTAAATGGGCATGATGGGTCTTCTTGGAATGATGACCAAAAGCAATGGCAACAAAAGCCAAAATAGACAAATGGAATTTAATTAAACTAAAGAGCTTCTGCACAGCAAAACAAACTATCATTAGAGTGAACCAGAAACCAACAGAATGGAAAAGAGTTCCACAATCTATCCATCTTACAAAGGGCTAATAACCAGAATCTACAAAGAATGTAAACACATTTACAAGAAAAAAACAACCCCATCAAAAAGTGGGTGAAGGATATGAACAGACACCTTTCAAAAGAAGACATTTATGCAGTCAACAAACATATGAAAAAAAGCTCATCATCACTGGTCATTAGAGAAATGCAAATCAAAACCACATTGAGATACTACCTCATGCCAGTTAGAATAGTGATCGTTAAAAAATCAGGAGACAACAGATGCTGGAGAGGATGTGGAGAAATAGGAACACTTTTACACTGCTGGTGGGAGTGTAAATTAGTTCAACCATTGTGGAAGACAGTGTGGCAATTCCTCAGGGATCTAGAAATAGAAATACCATTTGACGCAGCAATCCCATTACTGGGTATATACCCAAAGGATTATAAATCATTCTATTATAAAGACACACGCACATGCATGTTTACTGCGGCACTGTTCACAATAGCAAAGACTTGGAATCAACCCAAATGCCCATCAATGATAGATTGGATAAAAAAAATGTGGCACATATAGACTATATAATATGCAGCCATAAAAAAGGATGAGCTAATGTCCTTTGCAGAGACATGGATGAAGCTGGAAACCATCATTCTCAGCAAACTGACACAGGAAGAGAAAACTAAACACCGCATATTCTCACTCATAGTGGGTGTTGAACAATGAGAACACATGGGCACAGGGAGGGGAATATCACACACTGGGGTCTGTTGGTGGGGTGGGGGGCTAGGGGAGGGATAGCAGGGGGTGGGGGGATTGGAGAGGAATCACATTAGGAAAAATACCTAATATAGATGATGGGGGGATAGATGCAGCAAACCACCATGGCACATGGATACCTATGTAACAAACCTACACGATCTGCACATGTACCCCAGAACATAAGTATAAACATAAATTTTAAAAATTTTAAAAATGAAAATGACTGATTAGCAAGTTTACTAAGTACATCACTGAAATGTATACTTGAAAGGATAAATTAAATGATATGCAAAGTGTGCCTCAAAATTTCTAAAAATTCATAGAAAAAGACTGACAGCAGGTTTCCTGGAGGTAGAGAAATAGTATGATTCATTTCCTGTTGTTTTTTACACTTTACAATGATCCGCAACTTTTCTATCTCAACGAATTCTTACACTAGGTTCCCCAAAAGTAGTCCTGAGATGAAGAATCGTGTGAAAGCAATTCATAAGCAGTAGTCCCAGGAAAAATTAGGAGCATGAGAAAGTGAGACTAAGTAGGTAAGAATACCAAGCAAATATGTGACATCAGACAAAGAGGCTGGGAAGGTTAAGTATGGCTCCATGCTGCAGAGGAGGAAGATGGGGGAAGGGGAAGTTGATGAGACAGTGTGGGTCCCACTCAAAGTCATCTGCTCAGGAAGTTGGAGTATTTACAGTATCACCCATACAAACATACAACACACAACACCAATCAGCCATTGGCTGACATCCCTACCTCTATCCCTGCCTGGAATAGTAAATTCACAGGAACCTGTGGTTCTTTGTGTGCCACAGCCTAAGGTTGATCCTCCAAGAAAGGGAGTACTTGACTGTTGGGAGTGAAAGCACCCAGGAACTGATGTGCTCAATTAATGGTACAAGGAGGCATGAGAATATAGATGAAGCTCTGGCAGCATCTTCAACAAGTGTATTTTTATTATATAGGCAGGAGTAGACAAAATAGAAAAAGATATATTTCTGGTATGTTATATAAAAATATAGCATATCATTATACAGTGTTATAGTATTAGTGATTATATCTCTAGTATATATGTACATATTATACACTTAATATATATACTTATACACATGTACATAATAACGGTTGGACACTATTTCTGAGACAGTATATAAAATTTGTAGAAAATTTGTAAGAGAAGATGCTTGACTTTTCTTCGAAGAAGTGAGAATTAAAATCGAAAATGTCATAGAAGACAAGGAGTTATTTGTTAGCTCCATAGAAACTATTGGTGGTAGGGTTTGCGTTTGGGAAAAGCAAAGTTTGAAGAGCCTCTGGTAAATTTCTGGCCAGAATATGACCCTCACTACCTGGCAGCATTCTATTAGAATGTATTTGCACCTTTAATTCTACGCAGACCCCAGAATTAATGTCTGAGTACAAAATTTGGGCATGTAAAATAACTTCAGTGTCTAGAATCAGAGAAATGATATCGAATATATCTCATCAGTTAGTTGTTTCCTAAACCGTTTATTTCTTTGGAATTTGTAATGAATGACCAGTCAGTTGAAAAGATCTGTCAACTCTGTACATACTTTGAACTATTCTAGAAATACAAAAATCCTGAGGAATAAAAATTCAATGCTTTCTTCATGTTATTGCTCGGGAATATCACAACCACTGGCAAGTTTATTCGTCCTCTAAACCTCTAAAGTCAATTCCTCCTGCAAAACCTCCTGTTCTCATGATTATTCCAGAAGTAGAAATGTGACCTTTGGCTCTCATAGAGTACCCTGCAGAATTAACTGAAGCTAACAGGGGAAAAGGCAGTGAAAAGAAGCCTATCTAAGTAGACTACATCCTGTATGATTCTAGTTATGTAACATTCTGGAAAAGACCAAACCATAACAACAATAAAAGATGATTAGTTACCAGACTTTAGGGAGGACACGTACGTGGCATATAGAGGATTTTTAGGGTAATGAAACTATTCTGTATGATACTATAATGGTGGACACATGTGTTAACATTTTTCAAATTCATAGAATATACAACACCAAGAGTAACCCTAATGTCAACTATAGACATTGGGTGATAAAGATATGTCACTGTAGGTTTATCAGTTGTAACAAAGATATCACTTTGGTACAAAGCTATTGATAGTGGGAGAAACTGTTGCAGAGGGTAGACAGGGGATGTATGGGGACTCTCTGCACCTTCCTCTCAGTTTTTGCTGTGAACTGAATACTGTTCTAAAAAATAAAGTTTATTTAAAAAAAAAAAAAAAAAAAAAAAAAAACAGTGAGCAGAAAAACATGGTCCTCTCAGTAAGCATTAGTTCACTATATCCTACTGACCTAGATAGAGTCTTGGCCAGGGTCAGCTAGGTAACTGGCAGAGCTCAGCACAAAATAAAAATGCAGAGCCACTTGGTCAAAAATTAAAATTCCAAAATGGTGGCAACAGCATGGAATCAAGCATGGGTCCTCTCTAAACAATGGGCATTCATCACATGCTGATGAAATTGGCTCTGGCCTTGATATGCAGTTCCCTGCTTAAAACCCTTCAAAGTCCTCCGTTAAACAGTGAGAAAGTTAGAAGTCCTTAACTAGCTTGACATGTCCTTCGTGATCTCCCAGCCCCTTTACCCCTTCAGGTTTATTTCTCTCAGCCCCACTCTATTCTCTATGCTTTAGTCACCTAGAGCTTCCTTTACTTTCTAAAATTTTCCATGCCCCCTTACCTCAAGACTTTTGTATATATTTCCCTTACCTGGAATACAATTCCTCCCATTTTTCATCACTCTGCTATTGATCCTGCAAGTCTCAGTTCAGCAGAGAGGCCACAGATAAGTAAATTAATGCTTATATTATATATTAAACACTATTTTAAATATATTTAACACTATTTTTTAAATGTTATTTAATTTAGAAAAGAAAACTACCTTTCTCATGCAAGAAATAGCCTTCTAATTCAGGGGTCCTCAACTCCCTGGCCACAGACTGGTACTGGTGTATGGCCTCTTAGGAACCAGGCCTCACAGCAGGAGGTGAGCAGTGGGTGAGCAAACATTACCACCTGAGCTCTGCCTTCTGTCAGTTCAGTGGCATTAGATTCTCATAGGAACATGGACCCTTTTGCAAACTGCACATGTGAGGGATCTAAGATGCACACTCCTTATGAGAATCGAATGCCTGATTATTTGAAGTGGAATAGTTTTATTCTGAAACCACCCCACCACCCACCATCTATGGAAAAATTGTCTTCCACAAAACCGATCCCTCTGGTGGCAAAAAGGCTAGGGAGGCTGTTCTAATTGCTTCAGATGTAAAAATCTATATTTTGCAAAGTAGTTTTATATAAAATAAGGCAAACCTGTAGTTTTCAATATTGCTTGTCATGTTACTAGTTGTTTAAGATGCACAAGTTTCTGAACACTCGTTCTTATTTACAAAATAAAAAACAAAGCCTGAGATGATGCAGTCTTCTTGGTAAAAACAACTTTCTGCAGATTTCTTCATTCTCTTAAAAATGAAGAACCAAAAAAGAACTTACACTACTCTTCCATCAAAGTCACCTTTTTTAATATTGTAATTTTGGTCCAACTTGCCCCAAATTCTCCAAAATTAGCACCCAAGTCCTTAAAGAATAAGGTCTGACCCCCAGGCTTGGAATTTGAAAGGTGTTCAAATTCAGCCTCTTCTAAATTTTCTGGTCTCATGGCCCACACTTATCTTTGATACTCTGAAAGGTTTCAAGGCACATCGTCTTTGATCATAGCCATTTTCCTGGCTTGTGAGTGTCTTGATATCTCTTCTTTGCCCACCTGACCCAAGCATTTAATAAATTATTTTTTGTTAAAAACTAATGTGTGGCACTTTTCATAAAACAACTCCTGCTATTATTTTGGTATGTAGCTACGGGGATCAACTTGTACCATTTCTCCCAGGACCTTCTGTTTCATCTCATTGAAAATTCTATTTCTCAGGATTCCTTCTCCCACTCAGTCCCAAGCAAATTGGGATGGCTGGTCACCCTATACCCTTTTATTTAAATTATGAGCTTATCTGTGTTTTTCACAGGCTTAACGTAGGGCTTTAAGCATAACATTTACTCAGAAATATTTGTGATTAATTTCAATTGCATGCATTTTTGTTGCTGCATTTTTAAGAAACCATTTCCAAAATAGTGATTTTCTGTGAATTTATCATAAGGTCCAAGTACTGTTATAATTAGACAAAATGGTCTGCCAGTTCCTGGCAACCTAAACATAAAGAGAAAAATAAAAGTTCAAAGCCAAAAATGTTAATAGCTTTTAAAAAATATGGAAGAGCTAGGAAAATCCTTGCTAACTAAGTCTGCATCTTATCTGTGACCACTGAGAAATATTTCAGTGGGAGTGAAGTTTATGGCCAATTTAATATATCTGATTAGCATCTGTTCTACTACCTTTTTTGTTGGTGGTGATAGTATTGAATCTGCCCTTTTCTCCTTGTCAAATATATTGCATTGAAAATTACTTTGAATCCCCATGGGAGAAGCAAATATCATTCTGTAAGCTGTAAGGAATTATAGAGTTTATCACTGTTAATATAAAAAGCAAAGCCAAAATCAACATTTTTAATCAGAAACTGACAGAAGGTCAGGGCTTGAACTTGGCTCTTGAGAAACACAAGCGATCAAGACTAAGCAATATTGTTCCAGGCAGAGAGAAGAGCGTGAGTAAGGACTTACAAGTGAGGAACCATGAGGCATATTCAAGAAGCTAAAAGTGTGCTTTGTTCAAGAAGAAAAATTGAGAGGTTAGAGAGTTGGGGTTAAGGATGAAAATGTAGTGAATTCAGAGTTTAGACTTGATTCTAAGAGCAATGCAGAGCCATCAAAATACTTCTGCAGGAAATTAGATGTTAGATGTTTATTTTCAAAAAATCACTCAAATAACAAAAGTAAAGAGTGCATTGTTGGCGAGTCAAATTAGAGGCAGAGAGTCCAGTCCTAAAACTGTCACAGGTCATGGTGTGATCTCACATGGGACACTGGAGAGAGGGAAACTGAAGAGGTGACTAGAAAATGGAAAACATATCACTTGATAACTGATTGGATGTGAGGTGGGGACATGGGAGGACAGAAAGGCAGAAACTGACATTCAAGTACTTGGCTTCAGCAATCAGTGAACCTGGTGCCCTTCACAGGGATGGAGAGTCTGGAAGAGGATGAGTGGGGATGGGAAGATGATGAATTCAGCTGTTTTATACACTGACTCTTAAGTTGACAAGAACCTACAAAGAATGTGAGCTTACAGTGCCACTTTTTAAAAAAGGCATATACATAGTTACTTTTATTATTCTTTTTTAAATTTCAACTTTTATTTTAGATATGGTGGTGCATGTGCAGGTGTGCTACATGGGTATATTGTGCCGAGGTAGTGACCAAAGTACTCAATATGTAGTTTTTCAAACCACACTCCCTCCCCACTCTAGTAGTCCACAGTGTCTATTGTTCTCATGTTTACGTCCATATGTACTCAATATTTAGCTCCAAATTCGAAGTGAAAATATGCGGTGTTTAGTTTTCCGTTCCTGTGTTCATTCACTTAGGATTATGGCTTCCAGCTCCATCCATGTTGCTGCAAAGGATGTGGCTTCATTCTTTTTGTGGCTGGATAATATTCCGTGTTATATATGTACCACATTTTTATATTCTAAATACATAGTTTCCATTTAAGAAACACAGCCTTGGCCGGGCACACTGGCTCATGCCTGTAATCCCTGCACTTTGGGAGGCTGAGGCTGGAAGATTGCTTGAACCCAGGAGTTCGAGACCACTCTGGGCAACATGGTGAGATCCCATCTCTACAAAAACATTTTTAAATCAGTCAGGCATAGTGGTACATGCATGTGGTTCCAACCACTTAGGAGGCTGAGATGGAAGAATTGCTTGAGCCTGGAAAGTCAAGGTTGCAATGAGTCATGATCATGGCACTTCACTCTGGCTGGGGCAATAGATCAAAACCCTGCCTCAAAAAAAAAAAAAAAAAAGAAAACAAGAAAAAAGAAAAAAGAAAAGAAAAGAAAAAAGAAAAAGAAGCCATTTATTTTCAGGTTAAGTAGTAAACCGTGTGTGTGTGTGTGTGTGTGTGTGTGTGTGTGTGTGTGTGTGTATACACCTCATCTTAATCCCTTCATCCATCTGTGGGAATTAAGGTTGTTTCCATGTCTTGGCTATTGTGAATAATACTGCAAGGAACAAGGGAGTGTAGGAATCTCTCCGAGATCCTGATTTTAATTCCTTTGGATAAATATCTAGAAGTGGATCTCTGGATCATATGATAGTTCTATTTATTTTTTTTAATTTCCAATTGCTTCATAATAATTGTACATATTTTATGGGGCACGATATGTTTTAATGCATGTATAATAATCAAATTAGGGTAGTTTTATCATATCCATCACTTTAAACACTTATTACTTCTTTATAGCAACAATACTCAAAAATCTATTTTCAAATTTTTGAAGAATCTTCATGTGTTTTTGGACAACGTGTCAAATTAAATAAGACAAACACTACATAATATAACTTATATGTAGAATCTAAAATAGCTGAACTCATAGAAGCAGAGAGTGGAATGGTAATTTTCAGGGGCTGGGAGAACAGGGGAATGGAGAGATGTTGGTCAAGAAGTACAAGTTTTAGTTATGCCGGATTAATAAACTCTGGGGCTCTGATGGATAGCGTGATGGCTATAGGTAACAATACCGAACTTTATGCTTGAAATTTGCTAAGGGGATAGATCCTAAGTGTTCTTACCATACACCACACACAAACACACACACACACAAACCCAGTAACTATATGAGGTATGGATATGACCATAAACTTAACTGTAGTGATTATTTCACAATGTATACCAAATCATAAAGTTGTACACCTTAAGAACATACATAAAGAGAGAGTGGGATGTCCGGCTTCTGCACGCTAACCTTCGTTGTGCTAATGACGAAAAAGAATGAAATATGGGTGATGTTGAGAAAGGCAAGAGGATTTTTATTCAGAAGTGTTCCCAATGTCACTTTGGAAAAGGGAGGCAAGCACAAGACTGGACCTAATCTCCATGGTATCTTTGGGCGGAAGACAGGTCAGGCCGCTGGATTCACTTACACTGAAGCCAATAAGAACAAAGGCATCATCTGGGGAGAGGATACACTGATGGAATATTTGGAGAATCCCAAGAAGTATATCCCTGGAACAAAAATGATCTTTGTCGGTATTAAGAAGAAGGGAGAAAGGAAAGACTTAATAGCTTATCTCAAAAAAGCTACTAATGAGTAATAATTGGCCACTGCCTTATTTATTACAAAACAAATGTCTCATGACTTTTTTATGTGCACCATACTTTAATAGATCTCATACACCAGAATTTACATCATGAATGACTGACAGAATATTTTGTTGGGCAGTTCTGATTTAAAACTAAGACTGGCTTGTGGTTAAATGAGTATGTTCAGTTTTTGGATTTTAATAGTAATTCCAATTTAGTAAATTCTATCACTGTTTACCCCTTCTAAAGATATGATTAGACTTCCTTAGTAATGCTAAATTTTTCACAAAGATGGTGAGTGCCATCTTAAAACTTACTGGAAATTGGTTTTATATTTAGATTTATATAACTGGTTATGTGAATATATTTAAATATGGGGGAAATTCTTTCACTGTCTCAGAACCAAGAAAGATTCACCTGTGTTTTGTGTTCATTTGCCTCTTAAAGGCAAGGGTTGAAGATAAATGGGTAGCAATGGCTAGTTTATATTTTTGGCCTTAACTATGCCAATCTAATTAGAATTCTCTGTATTTAAAATGGTTCCTTTTACTTATTGAAAGGCATTTTGTGTGGTTTATGCGTAATATCAAAAATTATTTAACACTTCACACATTTTATAGATGATCTATAAGGTTACATGCTTTTAAAATAGTAGCCAATTAAACTTCACTCTTGGATTATTTACTATCTAAGTCAAACTAAGTTATAATTTAGGATTGTCTTTAAACAGCCATTCAGAAACAAAACTGTACAACTGCTGTGTATTTGTGATTGGGAATGGTGCTTCTGCCAACTTAAAAGGATTAAAGCAGAGGAGATATACACAAATTTAAAAATGATGTGTGATCATAAGACTTAAGATAATTACAAAGAATACAAAAAAAAGAACATACATAAAAAGAAAACACAGCAGAACAATGAAATGTGTAGTTTTAAAACAAATGTTTCTACTTGTACAAAATAAAGAATGCAGATAGTAAATGGAACAGAGGTGTCTATTTGTAATAAGTCTGGGCTTTCAGTGATATAATACCCTGTACTCTCGGAAAGCTTTTTTTTCTGGAAACTTTCTCATAGGTGGGTGGCTCTGCAGTAATAGCCAAGATACCATGCACCACTTTCAAAAGCCATTTGACCAGAACACAGGCACAGTATACTGCCCATACATGCATTCCTGGGAATCCAGGGTAAGCCAAAGGAAAACAGTAACCAGAAGGACAGTTGCAATTTTGACTATATAAGAATCCCAGAGTATATCTGGATGGTAACACACCAGATTAACCAGACTGTCAAGGACCAGATGCTCTCAGTGTTGAATGTTGGGGGAGAAACACTCTTGCATTCTATTTCATAAGCTCCAAGCCCAGAAACAAATAGGGAAAATCTCAGCATTGCAGCAGAATAACAAAGTCTTTTATAAAATTTAAACTTGTAGAGCAGATATTATTGATGCCCCACCCTTTACGTCCACCTCTGCTTGTTGAAGCCTGCCTACTGGGAACACCTGTAAATCTCTGCCTGAGGGCTTTTCTTCTGGCTCAAGGAGCAAGACCTCCTGTGCAGGGCTAAGTGGAAATATCAGAAAGTTCATGCCCTTGGAAGTAGCCCTTACCAATGACAACTGAAGTATTGGTGGGCAAACACATCAACCTCCCTGTTCCCCAGTTGGGATAACTCTGAGAGGTATTCTATACTATCTCCCAACATCTTCTGGTAGGATTGAGCCCAGTGGGCAAGCATATGAGTGTATGAAGTTTATTTTGCTGATGTTCCCAGGAAACACTAGTAGAAGAATGTGAAGTGAGATTGGCAAGGGAAGGAAGCCAGTAGCACAGCTTACCATTATGGGCAACTGGGGTTCAGTTCTACTGGGGACGTTTGCAAGCCTGGGTGGAACACGTCTCAGAGATTTCCTAGCAAAGCTAAGGAAGCTGGTGGTATTTATGTACCAATGCCTACTGGACATGTGCTGAGGGTTGATCCTGGCAGATGTGACTGCTTGGCATTTCCAGACTTCACCATGCAGAGGCTAGAAAGAGTGCAGCATCCACAGAGGCATGTCCAGAGGACAACTTAGGCTGGTAGATGGAAGTCAACAGTCAGACCATACAGGAACAGTGAATGTCAAGGACAGAGAAGCACAAACCAGGAAGTAGGGTATCAGCAAGCAATTCCCAGTGACAGATTGGGATCAGTTCTGAAGGACTAGTAGAAGCCAGTGGGGCTTGGGAGAGAGGTATGAGAGAGTCACAGCAGCATTGTGCGGGAAAGGTGCCATTATGAAGGGAGGCCTATTAGGTGGGAGACTGGTTAACATATCCAAAAGGGCAGTGATGCACGCCTAGTGGTAGGGAAAGGTAGAGCTGGAGAGAGGGAATGGAATCAAGAGGATGTGCTGAATGGGGGCAGGGTAAAGAATCACAGAAAGGGGGAGATTCTCAGATGTCTGCCTCCAGACACCAGATGGCTGCACCATTCACAGTACCAGGGACACAGAGAGACAGACCATTTATTTATGTCTCAGAGTGAGCATCATGAGTTAGTTTTTAACATGTTTTAGTTTGAGGCCTATGGGGTATCCAAATAAAAGCACGCTATGGACATTACTGGTAGGGTAGCCAGAAGCAGTCCATGCTGAAGACAAATATTTCATAGCATCCAATATGAGATAAAACTAATTAAACAGAGATTTTTAAACAAATGTCTACTATGTGCCTGTGCCAGCCAATGTGTCAATCTCTAGGGACATGCAGTTGTGACTATGAAGTAAGAAGTCCTTTCCTTCTTGGAAGCTTACAGCACAACCAGTCGTCAATGTTGGCAGAAACAATGGTGGCTAGGAACATGCTCAGGGAGAGCATTAACAGTGAGAACAGAAGAACTCTGAGCAACTCCAATATCTTAAGGACAACCAGAGCAAACAAAACACTTGAAAGAAGCCAAGAACAAATGGCCAGTAAGTACGAAAAAAAAAGTAAGACAGAGCCTGAAAGAACCTATGATTACAGTGCAGTTTTATTGGTCATGGTGGTGGTGTGTGTATGGAGGTGAGGGGGGTTGCTTAGCAAAAATGTAGTGAGTTCAAGATTTGATTAAAGATGAAAAAAGAATTAGGGATATTTATATCATAACTGTGGACAGCATAAATATTCCCTACCACTAGATAGTAAAATATAACTGATAATTAAGTCTTATTTTGATTCTTCATACATATATATAACTTGTTCCTTAGACTGCGACATATCTTAATAAAAAAAGCAATACCTCCCATCAGTAAAATGCTTTAAAGTTTATCAAACAAAACATATGTCTGGGTGTCTGCCAGAATTCTTGGTTGCAAGCAACAGAAATCTACATCTAACTTAAAAAGCAAATAGGTATATTACAATATATTGAAAGAATATTAGCATTTTCTGAAGATTCAGGCTTGGAAAATGCACAGGAATCAAGGGAAGCTACATGACAAAAGTATCTCTCCTGGATACCTGACACTGCCTCAGTGCTTGTGCAGTTCTACTGTCATGGGACCCAGTGGCCAGTGGCCACACTGCCCTGCCACTCACCTCCAGGCTACAAGCTCAGGAAGAAATAACTGATTGGTTGAGTCTATGTCATGAACCCTTGCTCTGCCCAGCTGGGGATGGGAGAGGGATTGATTGTCTTCCCCCTCAACCTCTTGCAGAAGGAGGTAGGGATATTCTTCCCATACCAACTCACACGGCGGGTATTGTCCAGTTGAGGAAAGGGGTGCTAATGTGGCACTGCCAACTGTCCACAACCTAAAGGTGTGCTTATCTGCCAGACCCATGCTGGAGCACTTTACTAAACCTCTATGTGGTCAATTACCATTATCCCCAATTGACGCTGGAAGACACTGGAAATCAGGGCACTTACCTGCAAGCATTAGCATTAGGATTCCCACTGAGGAAGTGAGCTCAACTCACTTAAGTGATTATGGACTCATACTTTGCCCAGAATACCGGATGTGTCTGAGCGACAGGACATTAAAAAATCACTAAAGACTGAAAACCACTGAAACTGGCCCACCTGACTTTATGATTATTCTTAAGTCATGGAGATTGTGATATACATTTTCATCAGCATGGTCCTGATCGAGGCTATGTGCTCCAGAAAGGGTCATGAACATGATCTTGGCTCTGAAAAGCAGAGTGGAATGTCTGCCCTGGAAAGTAGCATTAAGATTGCTCATTCGATCCTGCTGGTAGTGGCTCTCAAGCAGCATTTAAGCCCTGAGCAGAAACTGTGAAATTCCTAAATTGGTTTTCAGGCCACTTAATCCACTGAGAGTATCCATATCCTGAGAAATAGCAAAAGCTACACTGATGAAGAGGATCTACAGATGTGAGCACTTCAGTCCTGTTTTTATAATTTTTTTTAATTGACAGAGCTTCAAAGTGAAAACTGTTTTGCTTCTCACACAAAACAAGGTACAAAATAATGCTCTAGAATATGTTTTACCCTCAGTCTTTTGCTACTTTTACTTACAGATGCATGGGTGGGTGTGTATGTGTGATGTTTACAGACCTCATTTGTGTATATGTATGTATAGAGGGGGATGCTTTAAATACATCAGATTTGAGACATGAAGGGGTCTGTGAGTTCTGTGACTCTGATATTAGATATTATTTGTGATTTACTAACAGGAAGCTTTTACCTTATCCATATACAGGAAAGAGAAATGAGATTATATGTCAGAATATAGTTTATCAAGAAAAAAAGGGATGAGATTATATGTCAGAATACAGTCTATCAAAAAAACTGCATCAGAATACAGTTTATCAAGACAAATTTATTTTACTTCTTTATGTAAAATCATATTATACTTAAAGAAGAAAACAGGAGTGTGTGTAGAGAAGACTGAGGTTTACACATAAAGAACAAAATCTTAAAGTTTCACTTTTATGGTCTGTATGCATAATGTTTCCGATTTGACAAGATAAAAGAGTATAAGACAACAAAATGGAAAGAAAAAATTCAGAAAATTTTATGGGTGAAGCTATCAAAAGTGCTACCCCAAACTGTTGAATTATAGCTCTGTGTCCAGCAGTAACAAGTCTCATGCAGTCCCATTCAGTGACTCTGTTTCAGACTGCAGTCAGTTTGGTTTGGCTCAGGCTGGTCTGTTTCGTGAAGCCCAGGATGAAAGAATAATAAGTACCTGGAGCATGCTCTAATCACAGCAATATTGGGAGACCAGAGGACAAGCCTAACCATGTAAGCATATGTTAAGACCTCCACTTGCCTCACAGCTAGTAGCATTCCATTGGCTAAAGCAAGTTATATGGCCCCCAACATCAATTATTGGTGCAAAAATATACTCAACTCACTCTAGTGTACTGGAAAATCATACTGCCTAGGAGAGAATGAAGCACTAAAAACACAACCAAGCTATCACACTGTACAAGAATCCCATCATTTTGACTCATAAAGGGCACAGATCAAACACCCCAAACACATTTTGATGAAGAATAGTTTTGTGTAGATGGTAGACATGAGTGACTTAGTCACTGAGGTTATCAACAGTGGGAAACTGCCATATAAGTCACAAAGTGGCTCAAGTTTCGTGAGTGAATTGGGAGGCTGAGTTCTACAAATATCTAGAAATTCCCAGTGTCCACATGGAATCCACATACTTCATGCATAAATAGCTGCTATTTATTGTGTAACTCGGCAGAAACCTAGCCTGTCTACGGCGTCTCCCAAGCCCCACCCTCCCCAAATAAAAGTATTTGTGGGGTCTTACATTAGGTTCTCTAGAAAAAGACTGAGTCAGGGAGTTTCATGCAAAATGTTTATTTGAAAATCTTCTAAACAGATAAACCTATGAGAAAGTGAGCAAGGAAGGATCAGGCAGAAAGAAGAGTTGGCCTGTAATACAATTGCAATGGAGGCCTCAGCTCACCCAACAAGGAGCTCTGGAGCTGTGGTGGCCCTTCAGAGACAAGGAAGCCAGGCCTTCATATCCCTAAATCAGCCAGTCAATTGTACTGGATTGCCCTTTCAGAGGAAGTATAATCTTTGGACAGCCAGTTTCCTGGGGCCAAGGACAATTCTGGTCAGAGGCACAGCTGTGAGCCCTCATTCCCAGAAGCTGGGATTGAATGAGCTGTTCCTGAAGAGAGGCCTGGATGGAGCCTTACAGAATCCACTGCAGTTGGTATCCATTGATCTGTTTGGGAAGCCATGATGAGTAACAGAGGGAGGAGATAAGAGTTGGTGATTGTACACAAGGGACAGGAGGAAGGAGGAAGAGAATGGATGCAATATTCTCCATTTGTTCCCTAAATTTGGGTTTGAGTTGTCTGGTTAAGACTCTTAAATTTCCAGGGGAGACTCAGTACCCAAGCTTCAGGTCAAAATGACAAAGCCTGACTCAGCTGGGGAGCTGTCCACTCTTCCTCACTTCTACATGGAAACCAGCAGCAAGCTGGCATATGGAGGACTGGGAATTTGGGAGTTCCTGGTGATAGAGACACTGGTATTCTGCTACAGGGCAGGTGTTGGAGAAGCAGTCTTGGAGATGGGGCAGAAGAAGAACAGGGTGAATGGCAGTGGGTGTGGCAGCTAACCAGTCTGTGTTACTTGTACAAGAGTTCTCTGGATATTCTCCCAAATAATAAGGACACTGTTCAGATTCTACTGCCATATGAGGAAGGCAAGTATGTATGGCACCAAAGCATTTGGGTGCCTGATGCTTTCTTTTAAATGTCTCATTGTAATTTTGAATTTCAAGAGCTTTTCCTCTAATCTGGATATCCCAAGAGGGCTAAGAAATATGATTATTTCTCCCAGAAACACTCCGTGAAACTGATGTGACAGAGGAAAATCATAATAACAACAATTGAATATTCACAACCTCCCATCAGCTCTCCAAAAAGATGGAGTCTTTTTTTATTGGGAATACAGGGTCTGTCCTTCATTTGTATTATCTGGGTAATGGATAGAAAGGCAAACTGAAAAAATGCCCAGAGAAGAGAGTAGGAGCTATATGAGAGCCAAGAGCCACCCCATCCCAGGGAGAAAAGAATAGATCCAGAAATTAAGTTGTAGGGCATGGAGTGCTATGAGAGACGAAGCTGAGTAGAGAATGGAAAAGGAAGACAAGGGAGGGAAGAAAAGACAAGGAAGAAAAAAATTATGCCAAGGAAGTTCACTGTGGTGAATAGGATTTGGGAGTTTAGATTCTTGAAGATTTTCAGGATAATTTTCTGTGTTATGCAACTTAATTTCAACGTAAAGAACATAGCAACAAATATTTAAATTGCTTTTCAACTTTCAAGGAGTTTATTGAATTTGTGTTGGTTTGAATGTGACACCCACTGGACTAGATAGGAAGTGGCTTAGCTTTATCCAAGTAATACAAATGAACTGAGAGAATTAATAAAGATTTGCCAAGATAAAGCTGCTACACTTAATGGAATTCCTTGTAATGGTTCTCCAAGGGTTGTCTTGCATTTACATTAAATTCTTTGCAGTGTTATCTGCTTCTGAGAATCCCAGGAAGGTGCTCTTGTTGCAGTTTCCACTTATTTATAATGTGTACATGCTTTATGATCTCTCCAAAGGCAAAGTTTGTCCATGCAGATCCAAGGGTCTTAGCAGTCCTTGCAGCAAACAGAATCAATGAAATCTGTGAGAGTCAATGAATGGATCCTGATGGGCTCACATTATTAAAGTGAAAATGAAATCAATGGCCAGGATCTCCCTTAGACATAGTCTAGGGAATAAATAGGGGAAAGTACAGTGGGAGCATCTTATTAGTGTGAGGACACCATTTCTTAAATTACTTTTAGGTCTCTTGAGGCTCAGTTTTACTCTTTAAAATCTTAAAACTCCATTTGGACCCAATAGTAAGTTTAGTCATTGTTTAATTTAGGTACCACTTTCACTTTCAAATGAAACATATATATAAGGAGTAATTTAAAAGTTTAAATACATTAGGAGGACCACTTAGCAAAACATAAATGTTGCTCAAAATGTAGTGATTACAAATTCCACATTGCAAAACCACTTCATTCAATACTTCATTCTCTCCAGTCTGTTTCTTATTTCCTTCATTATTCTGATTTCTCACAACAAGATGCTCAAATCCTTCTGCCTCAGTCAGTATTAATTTGATTAAGTGGGATTTTTTTCTTACAATTGCCAACTCACGAACTAATCCATAGTTCCCATTAAAAATTCTGGAAGCATTTTCATTGTAATCTTTGAGTGCTTAGCTGTTATAGACAGTAAGTGTATATAATAGTCTGCATGAACGTATTCCCAGCAGACTACACTTTTTGCCTTTTGCATTTTGACAGCTTACAATTCTCACCTCTTCCTGAAGTCAATGCTGCCTTACAGAGAACCTTGTTTCTCTCGTCATAGTCTGTCATCTCAAGCAATAATGTTAACAGAAGTCCAAAGAGATGCTGTGCAGTGACAATGTACAAATGATGAAGCTCCTCTAGAAGCAGCATTTTATGTCTGAAATACTTTGAAAAGGCCAGATTCAAGAATAAATGGATATAAAAGGACAGATCCCTGGTAGTGATTACAGCACAATGGTTGATTCCATACTTCTCTGCCTAATAAAAAGCAAGCTAAGAAGGTATTTCCACCATTATTTAGTGTTCAGAGATGGGTCAGGTGATGTTTAAGTTACTCAGAGGAAAAATTCATGAAGCTAACAGAATTATAGACAAAGTAACTGAGAATCTGAGGTTACATTCAGGGTTTAAAATCTCCTTCTTCCTTTGTAAATATGTATTTTTAAAATAGCCATAAAGCAATGTAATCAACTTCTTACTGCTGGCTGCTTGGTTACTGTTAAGTTAGGGCATATATAAAAGTATATTTTGTGACAGTTGACTTTCAATTTATGTTTGATTATAGCCACAAAGCTGGGGCAACAAATAACTTATAATCTTCTGGCTTATTTCAACCAAGTTTTGAGTGAACCAGTGCAAAAGCCTAACAGCACATCTGATACTATAGGCTTCAATGAAAAATAAGAAAAAATAAGGGGAAATAATCATATTTGGTTCTTCTTTGGGTATTTGCTTCAAAAACACTAATTTAAGAATTAAGTCTGCAATCTGTATGCAATTATATCTTGTGGATACAGTAGATTATTATTTAAGAATGTTTTTTTCCATACTGGACAAAAATAGATAAAGCCTGGTTTTCATTAATATCCCATTTAGTAGCATTATATAAATATATTTCAGTTTTACAAAGTGATAATTCATAGCTACAACTTCAGAGTAAGTAACCCCAAGGTAACCCTGCAAACATGGCAGGATTATATGAGCACAGTGACTTAAATGATGCTTTGCCTTCAAATAGAAATAAATTTAAGTAACAGAACAATATCATCAATGAGAAAATGATGGTTCTGGCACATTTTAGTGTTCAAAATATCAAAATATTTTTTTCTGTAAAATTGGATTATGGAATGTATTAAATCTGAAAACATGGTTATGGTACATTGCACATTTCCAGGCTCAAAACAGATGCCCAGTAAACTCTGACAACCAAATCTGTCACTACCATCATCAATATTATCATCATCACCACCATCATAACCACCAAGGAGAAGCATGAGGCCTTTGGAGAAAAACCCAGACTTTGAAGCTGGACAAATCTAACTATGAGACATCATGACTCCGTGTCCTTTTAGCTCGGTGGTCTCTGCCCACTGATATGGTTTGGCTCTGTGTCCCCACTCAAATCTCATCTTGAATTATACTCCCGTAATTCCCACATATTGTACGAGGGACCCCATAGGAGATCATTTGAATCATGGGGGCAGTTTCCCCCATATTGTTCTTGTGGTAGTGAATAAGTCTCATGATATCTGATGGTTTTATCGAGGGTTCTGCTTTTGCATCTTCCTCATTTTCTCTTGCTGTTGCCATGTAAGAAGTGTCTTTCACCTCCTGCCATGATTCTGAGGCCTCCCCAGCCATGTGGAAATATACGTCCAATTAAATCTATTTTTCTTCCCAGTCTTGGGTATGTCTTCATCAGCAATATGAAAACAGACTCACACACCCACGTAAGGTATGGCTGAACACCTATGGGGCACCAGGAATGGCAGATTCCATCATAATTAAGAAAACAACTCCTGTGTTGTAATAGTAGTTACTGCAATGGCTGAAAGACAGAATGTCCTGTGACTAGACAGATGTAGGTTGCAAACCTGGCTCCATTGTTTAGGGGAAGTGGGCTTGGAACACTTCAACTTCTTCCTAGTCTTAGTTTTTATATTTATAAACTTGTTAACTTTGGGTTCCACCAAAAGAAGGCCCTGGATAAGTATGGGGATACAGGGAGCTCATGTAGGAGGTGATCTCAAGAGGCCCAAGGGAAGAAGTGACATGTGAAAAGAAGGAAAAAAAAGTGAAAAGTACATAGATGAGTCGGTTCTTGCTATGGACAGGTGGGGCTCAATGTTGCCAAGCACTCTGAGAAACCACAAGGAACACACCTCAGAATCACTCACTAGAAGGGAGGGGGCTATGACATTTTTCTACTTACTTCTATCCACTGTTACTTGAGGGCTCTTCTCTAAGGTGTCAAACCCCCTTGACACTTTTAGTTTGCCTCTATATACAAAAAAGCAAGCTCTTGGGATACCAGAAGAAGCCCTCAGGCAGACTTTAAGAAGGAAGCGGAGGAGGAAAGACAACAATGGCAAAGAAGACAATGGCAGGATTTTACAGTGGCAACCTATCAGCATACCAAAAACTGCACACTATAAAGCTACAGGGAATATGAGGCAATTAGAATGGAAGTGGAAAAGACATCAACAGCATCTGCTACATTCAGGACAATACTATTCACCTTTACAGGAGACTGTGAGGATCAGAGATAAGGGATTTAAAGTATCTGGTCCATAAGAGGGACTCAACAAATGGGAGCAATGGTGGCAAAGATGCCCTGGAAGAGGAGGCTGGGCACTACCAAACAGAAGAACTTGCCAGTAACCCAGGCTGGCCAACCCAGTGTTCCTCCTCTCCTCTAAGTGTATGCCTTCAGGTGTGTGCAGGTAAGCTGCTCAACACAGACTGCTTACACTGTTGCTGAATTACTGATGCGTTTTTTGCTTGTACTGCTACAAAATTGTTGGTATGATTTTAGAGTAAGTTTTTGTTGAATTTGCAGAGCAATAAGATAAACAGCCTGTGTCATTGAGCTGCCACGTTCAAGTGCCCATGATGCCTTCCACAGGCCTGAGACACTTTGGTTTTATGGGTCTCTTCCTCCAGTAAAAAAACAAATTACAAAATATATTATATGATCACATTGGTAGAAAGACAAAGAAATTAGTATTATACATTAAAACTTTTTCTTGGGCCTAAAAGGACATCTTTCTTTTGTGTTTAAAAGAAATAAAAACATTTTCATGGGGCCTTGAAGTACTGTCAGTCCCAGGCACTGTGCCCTTCTGGGCCTAATAAGTAAGTCACCTCACCTCACATATGCCATTTAATTCTTATGGGAACCATGCAAATGTGGTTTCTTATCCCCATTTTTCAGGTGAGGGACTGAGGCTGAGAAAGATGAAATGGCCCATCGAAATTCACACAGGCAATGACAGAGCCCTGGATTGTTATATGCACTCCGAATTGTTCCAGTGGTCATATGGAACAAGTGCCCGTGCTAATGATGCTTGCTGCACTTGACAAAATCTGAAACATCATAAATATATGTAAATATATGCACACAGAAACCTATATTATACACACACACACACACACACACACACACACACAGAGAAATGTCTTATTTTGTAAACAGATTTATGAAGGTGTAATTTATGTATGATATAATTTACCCATTTAAAGTACAAAATTCAGAGGTTTTTAGTATATTTACAGGGTTGTACCACCATTAACACACTTAATTTTAGAATATTTCATCACCACACAAAGAAATACTATCTATGTCCATTAGCAATCATGCCCCATCCCCTTCTCCAACCTCTCCCCAGGCCCTGGCAACCACTATTCTACCTTCTATCTCTATGGATTTGCGTGTCCTGGACATTTCCTATAAACAGGATCACAGAATATGTGGTCTTTTGTGTCTGGCTTCTTTCACTCAGTATAATGTTTTCAAAGTTCATCTATGTTGTAGCATATACCAGTACTTCATTTTTATTGCCATATTATATTCCATTTTATGGATGTACCATATTTTATTCATCCATTCACAAGTGAGTCAACAGACACTTGAGTCATTTCTATTATTTGTCTGTTATGGGTATGGATACTATAAACATTTGTATGCAACATTTGGGTTTTAATTCTAAATATGCATTAGTTTTCATCAGATCGTTTTCATATAATCCACTGTGGCATAAAAAGGAAAGAGCTCCACAGCTAGGGCTCTAAAACATAACTTTTCTATTGAAGGGAACAATTACGAAGAACCCATAATAAAAGAAACTTTACAAGAGAATATAAGACCTTGTGGGGAGGGAAATGCACCTTTAAGAAAAATGGCAAGAAGCTAGGGCATAATGTGCTTGCTAAAATGGAGTGTAAACACATTTCTGAACATAACAATGGGAAAAAGTTATCCAGCATTCTTTTCCCTTGACTTAGTGCATGACGAGGAACAAATAGAATTACTCCCGTTAGGGTAAAAGATGTAGTTGCTAAAGCTTATCTTTCCAAAGAATGAATCGCTAGTTGGGATCTAGTGAAGATCTAATGATTTATATGTCCCTGCCTAACATTCACTCCACAGCTGAGAAAAAAAATCTTAAAACCTTCCAAAGGAAGTGTACAATGATTTTTTTCAACTTGTACCAACAATTGTACCGGCTCTTTACAACAGCCGGTCTTACTCCTTGCCCTTCCGTTTCCACTTACAAGTTTTCATCCTTCAAGGCTACTTACTCCAAGTTTCCCTGCAGTTCCCCCAAGTTATAACCATCCTTTCTTTCACCCCATATTACTGAGTGCTCAGGAGCACCAGATGACATGCAGTGACAACTGAGTGACTGTAATGTGCAAAGCATAGTGGGTGGTACACCCTGGGGTTGGAAAAGTACACAGAAAAATTCCCTCAAAGAATTTACCCTGTTTTGAAAAAGATGGAGACTAATCAACCAATCAAATAAATTTTCAAAACATTTAATATACAGAGATACACACACATTCTTGGTTGTAAGTAATAAAAATTCACTTCAAACTAGCTCAGTCTTCCTAATGTGATCACTGATAATGTGATAATGTGATCTCAATCTCACAGACCTGGAAGGGCCACATGTATAGCTAGATTCAGGAAGAAGTGAAAATCATCATAATTCCACATGTCTGTTCGCCTGCACATAGCTGAACATAAAGCTGAAATGCACATTTTATGTGAGCAACAACTTCTCTCTTGTTAAATACTGTACACCCAACTGCTAGCTTCTGGCACATTGCAGATGTCCAAACTGACTAAGGTCTTCCAATCTCAATTCTAAATTTCAGAAGAGAAAAGCCAGGTTGTCATTTGGGTCAGGTATCCACTTCTTACCTATTTTTTTTCCTTTCTTTTTTTTTTTTTTCAATAGAAACCGTGGAAAGCACGAATGCAGTCCCCCACTACCATGAATTATGCAGTAGAGTTTCCCACATTTGGGGAAATTGCAGGGGTCAGCACATCCGGAGTGCAATGGATAAGCCTCACCCTGGGAAAACTACCTTTGTGATCATGGTATCTCCCCTGCCAGGTAAGTATCCACTTCTTATCTAAACAGCTGTCACTTGAGATGGGCGATACTATAAATAGAATGTTTGTGTACCCCTCAAATCTACATGTTAAAACCTAATCCTCAATGTGGTGGTATTTTTTGGTGGAGCCTTTGGAAGGCCCTAGACAGTTCATTTGCCCCATCTGCCATGTGAGGGCACAGCAAGAAGACAGCTGTCCATCTATGAACTAGGAAGTAGACCCTCACCAGATCCCAACCATGCTGACATCCTGATCTTGGACATCCAGCCTTCAGAACCATAATAAATAAATTTCTATGGTTTATAAGCCACCCAGTCTACAGGCATTTGTTACATAGCAACCTGAACTGACTAAGATGGAAAGAAAGAACACATCTGATAGAGGAGAGGTCTACAATAACTCAGCATCCATAGTGATGCAACTCCAGGGTTCTTCAGTAAGTGGCATTATGATCCAGCTAGTCCTTAAACATTCTCACTCACTCTCCTTGGATCCATAATAGGTTATTAGAATTCTGGTTAAGAATTAAGAAAGAGGTAGACAGCCAAAATGTCGACTCAAATCAAGCTGTCACTCCTCGTTTATGTACCAACCAACCAAGCCTACTAGCTGTAAACTTAGAATAAGGAAAGAATGTTGTTTAAACACTAAAGTTTCCATTATCCAAAATGCCCATAGTTTCTTGAAATTCAATGGTTTATTTGAATTGGAAAAATCAGTGATCACTGTCTGCAGTAGATAGCTTCAGAAGCCAGCAATATTATATTATCTTCTCTGGGAGCTTCCATCTACTATTCTACTCATTGCATCCCTATTCCAGTGGTTGGCCCCCAGCAGCCATGGTTTTTCCATTACATCTGACCAAACTGGAAGTTTAAACTGACCCAAGCAGGGTCAATCACATTCTTGCATCGGGGAATTGAGACTGCAAGGCTGAAGAACTGTTAGCAGGCTCTGTGAGGAGCAGGGCTCATTTGATATAACCTCTGAAGATAGGCTACCTGTTGGCCACCAAGGAAACTGAGAATCTGAGAAGGATGGTGAACAGAGAAAGATGAATAAAGGAAATGCACAGTAATGAGAGATTCTAGAATAACGCATGCATAATTCTAACTGTAGGTTTCAGCCTTCTCTGAGATCTGGCTCCATCCCTGCTTTTGATACCCACAGACATTCCTACATACTTTCACAAAATGTCCTTTAGCTAGTTCAATCAGTTTAGATTACTAGTGACAAGAGCCCTATCTAATAAAGTTCTGGGAAGGTCTGACAGAGCTTTTTAACAGTAAATGATAAATGACAAATGTGGAGGTTTCTCACAGCATTTCTTCCTTGGAATCCCCTGTCTATAATTCAACTATAACGCTTTTGAGCATCTGTCCCATAATACTTCTGGTCATGTAGTTTGTGACCGGGATGTCATTCTTTGGAAAAGAGAAAATAGAATCATACTCATAGGAAGACTCAATGGTTGGTGCTATTTGATAGCTTTGGGCCAAATCCTCACTGTATTCACTCTCTATCCCCTACCCAGAAGTTCCTGGGAGAGTTACATGCACAAAGAAAAATAGCAAAACAGATTTACTTTAGCTGTGCCTTCTTCTAATAACCTCAGATGAAGCCAAGAACTCTTGGGAGGAACCAGGAAGGGTTTTGGTCTGCAGATCACCATGGCACCACATCCAGGGATCCCAGAACACTGGCACATATGGTCCATGTGCAGGCACCACCCACTTCCCTATATGGCAAATTCAGTAAACAGGTCCTTTTCCATGGCCACCTAGCCACATCCACTCCAACCCTATCCACAAGGATCTGCTGGGCAGACATGTGGCATACAAGCAGGATCACACCCCTGTGCCTCTTAGAAACTCTTACTCTAGCTTTCTCCCCCATCGGTTGAGAAAGGGATTGTTTCAGTGCAGCCCTTGTATATTAGTCTTTTTTCACATTGCTATAAAGAACTACCTGAGACTGGGTAATCTATAAAGAAAAGAGGTTTAATTAGCTCACAGTTCCATAGGCTGTACAGGAGGAAGCACGACTGGGGAGGCCTCAGGAATCTTGCAATCATGGAGGAAGGCAAAGAGAAAGGAGGCACGTCCTACATGGCTGAAGCAGGAGAGAGAGAACCAAGGAGGAATTGCTACACACTTTAAAACAACCAGATCTCATGAGAACTCACTCACTAGCATGAGAATAGCAAGGGGGAAATCCACCCCCATGATCCAATCACCTCCCACCAGGCCCTTCCTCCAACATTGGAGATTAATAATTCAACATGAGATTTGGGTGTGGACACAGAACTAAACCATATCACTCTGAAACACAGAATGATTGTTAAAACCTTTATGAGTCAAGGGAACCAAAGCCAAGAACACAACTCATGAGTGACAAGTATAGCACATGTATTCTCAACCAGGCAATATCACCACCGATGAGGTGAAAATCGGTTCTTGGGAGAGGTGAAGAAAACATATTATTTTTATGTATAAAGCACAGAAATACACCACACAAATAGATAAGTAGGATATCTGTGCTATTTAAATTTCATGGGTGTGGGCTGGGGACATTAGACAAAAAATGTTTTAAAAATCTTCCTTGATGGGGCGATGATGAAAAAAAAAGTGGAGACACGTTACAGCCTATAGTGGATGCTGTGGTGCTGCCATAGACTCTTACTGCTGGGGAACCCATTCCCAGTTGCTAAGAACTCCTAGCTTACTCCTTCTCCCAAGAATTGGCCTTTGCAAAAAGGGACCCACCTTTCTTAAGGAGGCTATTCTCCTATTTTCTCCTTTTTTTCTCTTTCCTTCATGCTATGTTCCATTTCCCAAAATGTCAAACCAGTCCATGCACTTTTTCATTCTGCACCTTTCTCAGGCCTTTCTCTGACCTTCCCATAAACGTTGTTTTGCAAACTGAACCTTCTCTTTGCATTCTCCTGACTCTTTTCCAAGCACCACTTCCATCCAAATACTTTCCATTAATGTCTATGCCTTTTCCCCTACTACTCTTGCAAGCATTCTGAGGGATAGAACCTTGCCTCATTCTTTTTTCTACTCCCAGGACCTAGCACCATTCCTAACAGGAATGAGTGTTCAATAATTGTTGGGTCAATCAAAGTAATTTACAGAATATCTTTGCAGGTTCCTTAGGCAGGTGTACCCTGTGAGAGCTGAGAAGGCCACAGAACAACTCCCAGTTATTTCAAATTTGATCCACCCATTGAAAAGACCCAGTTCTACTTATTTCTGTACTCCCATGAGCACCCACAGACAGGAAAACAAAACACCTAAAACATCTGGTCTACACTGTAGTCCAATTGTTATAAATAGGGTATTAAAAAAATAAGCCAAATATTTTGAGAAAATACATTAGTACTGAAATAGCTGTACTTAAACTCAAGTTCTGAACATAAATAAAAACAATGCTGAGTTTATCTTACAGAGTATCTACAGTTTACAGAGCTGTTTTACCTACACTGTCTCTTTTGAGGCTCAAGCAGCCTAGATAACACTTAATTTTAAAGAGGATAAAACTGTGTTAACAATTTAAAGTGGCTCCTCTTTCAAGGTCACAGAGTAATATATGGGGAACAGAATTCAAACTCAACCGTTCTGCTATAGCTTGGGTATAGTTTGTTTATCCCCACCAAATCTCATGTTGAAATTTGGTCCACAGGGTAAAAATGTTGGAGTAGAAGCCTAGAGAGAGGTGCTTGGGTCATGGGGGAAGATTCCTCATGAATGGCTTGGTGCTGTTCTTACTCCAGTGACAGCAGATTAGTTCTCAAGGGAATAGATTAGTTCTGGCAAGAATAGTTAGTATGCCCTGGGTTTCACCCGCCTTTCCATGTGCCAGATTCCCCTTAGACCCTCTCTACCATGTTTTGGCACAGCACAAAAGTCCTTGCCAGTAGCCAAGGAGATGCCAGTGCCATGCTTCTTGTACAGCCTGCAGAACCATAAGCCAAATAAACCTTTTTTTTTTTTTTTTTTTTTTTTTTTTTCAGAGCCAGTCTTGCTCTGTCACCCAGGCTGGAGTGCAGTGGTGCAATCTTGGCTCACTGAAACCTCTGCATCCCGGGTTCAAGCAATTCTTCTGCTCCAGACTCAGGTGCCCAACACCACACCCGGCTAAATTTTTTTTTTATATTTTTAGTAGAGACGGGGTTTTACCATGTTGGCCAGGCCGGTTTTGAACTCCTGATCTCAAGTGATCCACCCATCTCAGCCTCCCAAAGTGCTAGGATTACAGGCATGAGCCACCGTGCCAGGCCAACCTGTTTTCTTAATAAACTACCAAGCCTCAGGCATTCCTTCATAGCAACACAAAACAGACTAACACACTTTCTATGTCTAGCCTAGTAGTTCTCAGCTAGGCACAATTTTGCCACCCAAGGGAAGTTTGGCAATATTTGGAGACATTTTTTCATTGTCATAACTGGAGGGTTACTACTAGAATCTAGTGGTAGAGATCAGAGATATTGCTAAACGTTCCGCAATACAAAGGAGCTTCCCACAACAAAAACTACCTGGTCTAGAATGTCAATACTGCCAGTGTTGAGAAACCCTGGTCTTATTCAATGTCTGAGTCATCACACAAAATTCCTTTGAGTAGACAGTGTGGCTGTTAAATGGGTGTGGAGATATAAAAGCTTTGGCTACAGAGTTGTGCCTCCCAATGTAAGAGCCATGAGCCACATGCAGCTATTGAGCACATGAAATGTGTCCAATCCATGTGGAGATGTGATGTAGGTGTAAAATACATTCTGGATTTTGAAGACAGTATAAAATAAAAAATACCAATATCTCATTGATATTTCTATATTGACTACATGTTGATATAATATTTTGGATTTACTGAATTAAATAAAATATATAATTAACATTAATTTCTCCTATTTTTTAATGTGGCTACTAGAAAATTTGAATTTCCAGAGGTGGCTTGTATTTGTAGCTTACATTGTATTTCTATGACCATTGGTGCTATAGAGAGTGCTGCTATAGAAAATAAGTAGTTTAAACAGTATAATTTAAACAGTATATTCATCATGCAAAGTAGCTCAAGTAAAGGCTATTGCAAAATAGTCTCCCAATTTCGTATACTTTTGTGATAGGGAAAATAACCCCCCACCAAAGATGTCCACTGAACCTTTGAATGTGTTACTTTACATGGCAAAAGGGACTCTGAAGATGTGACTAAGTTAAAGACCTTGAGATGAAGGATAATGCTGGATTATCTAGGTAGACTCAATGTAATTGCCATGGTTAACAACTGTCTGAGGCCAATGTATGGATGGTAAAGGAATTTACCAAGATAGTAATGAGTTTAGAAAGGCAGTTTTATTTAGAGGAAAAGGGGATATACATTTCCAGACAGCAGAAAGAAGGCTGTCTGCTATCTGCAAAGAGTCAGGGGCTGGAAAGGAAGTTTTATAAGGTCGTGCTGCTTGAGCTGAATGCTTACAGAGAGAATCCTTGAGTGCAGGTGGACCATGGGCTGAATGCTTGTAACAGGATGCTCTGGATGCCAGTGAACCTTTTGTGGTTTACCCCATTTCTCAAAATATTTGCTCCCCTAGACACATTTATGTTCCTGCTAGGTAATCCCATTTTTCAATTTTCTTTTGACTACTTAGGGCTTCACAATAATCACAAGAGTCTTTAAGGGAATGAGGGAGGCTGGAAAGCAAGACGGAAATATGATAATAGAAGCAGTGCCAGAGAGAAAATAGAAGAAAGTAGACTGCTAGCTTTGAAAATGGAGGAAGGGACCACAGACTAAGGAATGCAGGCAGCCTCTATAATAGAAGCCGGAATAGACAGTGGAACAGCTTCTTCCCTAGATTCTCCAGAATAAGCAAAATACTGCAAACTCCTTGGCTTCAGCCCCGTGAAATTCATTTCAGACATCAAACCTCCAGAACTGTAAGCCACTAAATTTGTAGTAATTTGTAACAGCAGCAACAGGAAATTAATACAGCTTTATACACATACACAGATAGATTATGCTGCAAGTCAGCTTTCCTTCAAAACGAAAGATTCTACCAAAATAAATGACTCCATTTTAGTAAGTAGAACTCTATATGACTGTGATTAAGGACATCACTGATAGCTAATATATCCTAGGTGTCTATCACATCTTCACATTTATAATGTGATGCATTCCCTAAAACTACTTTACCCAATGAATCACTGTAGATTGGACTGTGCTGAGCTCATGCATGATTAATTAATTTGCACAATGTGCATGGGGCCACAAAGAGAAATCACTAAAGAGAAAAAGAAGATAAAGTTATGAAATAAAAATTCAGTTGTCCTACCAAACACCTCTTACTGATAAGGTGGAGTTGAAAGATGAGAATACATGGACACAGGGAGGGGAATATCATACACGAGGGCCTGTTAGGGTGGGGGTTAGGGGAGGGATAGCTTAGGAGAAATACCTAATGTAGATGAAGGGTTGATGGGTGCATGAAACCACTATGGCACATGTGTACCTATATAACAATATATAACTGTATTTTGTTATATATTATATATTGTTACATAGGTATAACCATATATAGGTATAACAATATATAACATGTGTACCTATATAACATTATGCACATGTACCCTAGAACCTACACTATAATAAAGAAGTATTAAGGATATTTTATCTCCATGAAAAAAATCAGTTGTCCTATATAATGAACTTGCTTCATACACAATACTATTTTCCTGTAGATAAACAAATGGATAGTCATTACCCAACCCATGCTGCTGAGATTCTGACATAAAATAAAATTACTGTGAATAAACAACAATTACATATATCAAGGAAAAGACGTTTTACATAGCAACCTAAGTGGAAGTAGGAGTATAGTCGCTGTGAGTCCCTCTACCTGTCTATAATATTTAAATTCGTCATTACCAGGAAAGCAATTTTTTTTAATTCAGACAATCCCTATTCACAATCCTCTGTGGGTGCATACCTAGAGAGTTAATTCTTTAGAAAATATCACTTTTCAAGGAAAGTGGGTTTCAGTAAAACTTTTTTTTTTTTTTTTTTTTTTTTTGAGACGGAGTTTCGCTCTTGTTACCCCAGGCTGGAGTGCAATGGTGCGATCTTGGCTCACCGCAACCTCCACCTCCTGGGTTCAGGCAATTCTCCTGCCTCAGCCTCCTGAGTAGCTGGGATTACAGGCACACGTCACCATGCCCAGCTAATTTTTTGTATTTTTAGTAGAGACGGGGTTTCACCGTGTTGACCGGGATGGTCTCGATCTCTTGACCTCGTGATCCACCCGCCTCGGCCTCCCAAAGTGCTGGGATTACAGGCTGAGCCACCGCGCCCAGCCTCAGTAAAACTTTTTTTAAAAAATAGGAGGGATTAATAATACACTAATCTCCTTAGTAACTGAAGCTAATTTATGAGAACTATAAACTTTAATCTATTTCCAACGTTAAAAGCAGAGAATAAGTCAACCAGAAAAGTATTTATGGCTAGCTACCAAAATTAAAATTGATTATCTTTTGGGCAGAAGTAACAGGATCTTTGGTTTGGCGGGAAGACAAGGGATCTAGTCCCTGTTCTGCAACCAAGGTATTGTGCAGCTTTAAGCAAGTCCTTTGGACTCTCAAATCTTGGTTTTCTCCAGACAATATTCAATGCTGGACCAGTTGTGTTATCTCTCAAGCTCTTTGCAGCTCAAAAAAAATCTATGCTTAACCACGAATGTGGGTTTGTTTTAATGATTTCATTTTTGTTCACGTATAAAAGCATAACTTCTAAAGACATTTAAATCTTAGGTTATGTCCATGAAAATGCATGCTGGATGACTCAATAAAAAAGGGCACTGTGATTTATCGTATGGTTTATTCAGTGTTTAGGTATTTTATTTCTTCACTTGGCATACAGTGAAAATGTTGACATGGATTACTGCCCTCTAATAAAAATAATTTTTATATTTGGCCAGAAATCTGCGTGTGATGAAGAGTAAGGTCCAAATAACAGATGAACATATCAGCTTCGACAGCTTTGCCTCCTCCCACCCTCCTAACAGTCCTCCTCCCCGCTTTCCTATCTCTCTCCAACATCATTAATCAAAATCAAGGCTCAACTATAAATAGGCACTAGAATTGATTTAACTAACTTTAACATGGAGGGAAAGGGCTGGGGTAGGTTCCAACTTGGCTACGTTTCGCTTCATTCCTGAGGATTTTCCAGCAAGGTCTAAGCCTCCTGCTGCCCTCCTCTCCCTCACAGTCTTCACTGTCAGTCTGCATTATAACTAACTACAGGCTTCCTTTGCTCTGACTTTGTAGGACAATCTCCTCATTGTCTTAATTTCCCAAATGCAATGCCTGTGCTCAATTCCAATGAGATCATACACAAAGTCATAGAGATGTCTGTAGAAATCATTCAAAAATATCTAGTTTTTATTAGTCTTATCAATACTCCAAATATAGAATTTGGCTAAAACTAAAGCAGGTTTATGGATGTTTTTGTTAATCACAAATAAATAAAGAAGAAGCAAAAGCATAATCAAGTCAGGGCAATAAGGTAATAAGGCATTTAAAGATGCTGAACTACCAAGCAGTGCAATTATAAAAACAAAAACATTTTTTGGAAAACTTTTTTCTATGACTTCTGGTTAAGAGAATTTTAAGCTCATGCTGTATGATGTCCCCACTGCTCAAAACATATAGCTGTGATAAGTGAAATGTAACAAAAGAATACCAAAAAGATGACAACAGAATACAAATTAAGATACACATCCTCAGGGATGAGTAATGGTGAGTGTGGTTGAAGCCACAGCCTGAAGGGTACTGAGCACCAAATCAGGCAATGAAACAGAGAATTTTTTTAATACTTTAAGTCCTGGGGTACATGTACAGAACGTGCAGGTTTGTTACATAGGTATACACATGCCATGGTGGTTTGCTGCATCCATCAACCCATCATCTACATCAGGTATTTCTCCCAATGCTATCCCTGCCCTAGTTCCCCAACCCCCTGCTATACCTCCCCTATCCCCTCACCCCACAACAGGCCCTGGTGTGTGATGTTCCCCTCCCTGTGTCCATAGGTTCTCATTGTTCAACTCCCACTTATGAGTGTGAACATGCAGTGTTTGGTTTTCTTTCCTTGTGTTCATTTGCTGGGAATGATGGTTTCCGGCTTCATCCCTGTCACTGCAAAGGACATGAACTCCTCCTTTTTGAAATTTATCTCCCATGGGAGATGAAAGGTCCTCTACTTTGAAAAGCTGAAAGCAGGCTTTAGGCTTAAAGCTGGACTGGATTTGGCACCCTGTGCTTGATAAAGGAAGCTAAAATCAGACATTGCCAATTGACTCCAGAGTTTACAGGTTTTACTACTGGTTATCAGGCAATAGAGTCAGTGACTTTGTTCCCCAGAGGACATTTGGACAATGTCTAGAGACATTTTGGGTTGTCATAACTGGAGGAAAGTTGGCACTACTGGCATTTAGTGAGTAGAGATTGGGGATGTTGCTAAACATTCTATGATGCAAAGGACAGCCCTACACAACAAAGAATCATCTGGTCCAAAGTGTCAGCAGTGCCCTACTGAGAAATCCTGGTTTATATAAAGCTTAAAACTACAGATGTAAGAAACATCAACACAGCCTCTGTCTAGACAAAGATCTGAAACAAGTTGCTACTGGCCTGGAGACCGGCTCTGCATTATTTTACTATATGGCAGGAGCTCTAAACCATCACCTAAAATGTAGTTTTGTCCCGGGGTATGGGTGGACATCAACTGAAAAATGCCAGCCACAAAAAGATGCTCATACAGAGAGAGAAAATGAGAGAGAGAGAATAAAAGTACATGAACAGCAAGCAAAAGACAGAAAAGCACAAACAGAAAATTCACTCAAAATTAGCTTGTGAATCAAAATTCTAAAACATTTGAAGAAATATAACACTGAATAAGACAGCCAATATATCAATATCCAGAATATGAGTTTTCTGTGATGAAATTAATTTTATAAAATAGCTTGACAAAGACTTCAAAACAAGCACGTTTAAAATAATCAGAAAGATAGATTAAATCACATGTATAAAAATCAAACAAATTATGACACAAAATCAGCCAGAAAGGAGATAAGAACAGGTAAATACAAAAGAAAAAAAAAGATATGAAAAAAAATAGTGTTTTAAAATGAAAAATTCAAAGGAAAGGTAATCTTTAGATTTGAGGCAGCTGGAAAGCGTTTTAGTGAATTAGATTTTGATGCCAAAAAAATTACCCAGAAGCCAGTAAAAAGAGAAAAAGTAATAAAAACTTGTAAAGAAATATCTAAGAATCATGGCAGATGGTTTGAGAGCCTCTAGCTTCAAAGGCTTACTTGAAATTTAGAACCTATGTTTAGAGATTTTTTTTAATGAAGAGCAGAATTTAAACATTAATATCCAAGAGTTTTCCAGAACCATAAAAATCGAGAATTCTCAGTTGAAAGTACCCTATGAGTATTGACAAACATAAATCAATTAAGTCCTACACATAGACACATTTTAGTCAAACTTCAAAATATCAATCTTAAAATTTAGCAGAGACAAAAGACAGTTTGACCTGTAAAGAATTTACTATCACAAACACAGAAGAATTCTGATAATCAACAGAGGATAGAAGAACCTAGAGCAATGCCTTTTAAAGTGATGAGGAAAAATAACTATCAATAGAGAATTTTATTTCCAGAGAAACCATCATGCAATGTTGAGGGTACAACAATGATATTACAAAACATAAAGCATTCAGACTGTTTTACAGCCAAAGGTTCTCATTAAAAAACTGTGAAAGAATTTATTTCAGCAAAAAGATAGGTGAATTCAAGGGAAAGGCATGGGACAAAGAAAACAATTTTGTGTTTCTTGTCAATGAAAAACAAGTGATATTGCTGTGGTAGTTCAGGTGCTTTACTCTCAGAAATGCCAAATGCCCTTCAGTTTGGTCACTTTCATATTTTACCTCAGATTCCCTACTTTAATATATTGCTTTTAATTTCACTATGAGAGAAAATTCTTCTTTCAAGTAAAGAGATGAAAAATAAATTTGGGCAAGGAAAAGCATTTAGAGACTTTAAGAAAAATTTTAAATGACTAGAATAAATCAATAATATACAGAAAAAAATGTACCAAAGAAACAGAAAGACTCTTCAGAGAAATAGTTACCAAACCAGAGGGTTGGGGGAAGATAGGTAGGAGAAGGGTCTAGACCAGGCATCCCCAAACTTTTTACACAGGGGACCAGTTCACTGTCCCTCAGACCGCTGGAGGTCCGCCACATACTGTGCTCCTCTCACTGACCACCAATGAAAGAGGTGCCCCTTCCTGAAGTGCGGCGGGAGGGGGCTGGATAAATGGCCTCAGGGGGCCGCATGTGGCCCGCGGGCTGTAGTTTGGGGATGCCTGGTCTAGATCATCAAAAATGGGGATAACTATTGTAACCTGGACCCTGTTGTGTCACAAAAATGACTGAATACTTCAAGTGCTTAATCAGAAAAATAAGGGACTAAGGGAAATCAAATTTCCTTGATCCTTGATCAAAGGTGTTGGTTAATCTAAAAGGTTATCATTATAGTATCTTTAAGCTATACTATTTAGCATAAGTGATCTAGTAGTCACAAGTATAAAGTATTAACCTTGAAATATGTATATGGATTAGAATTTTTGCTGTTCCCAAGAAAAGATTTTATATTTTTCCATGACTCTATGCCAAGTTTTTAGTAGTAAATATTCAATAAATATCATGGAACAAAAATGTAGTAATTATCAGCAACCTAAGTAAAATCTTATTATTTATAAGTCAAAGAACTATGTTCTATGTTACCTTTCCCATTTGCTGATAAAAATTGCAAAAGATAAGATGTGGAAAAAGACAAGGATGCCCACTTTCACACTTGTATTCGACATAGTGCCGTATGTCCTAGCCAGAGCAATGAGATGAGGAAAATAAATAAAAGGCATCTAAATTGGAAAGGAATAAGTCAAATTGTCCTTGTTTACAGACAATATAATCATGTATTTAGAAAATCCTAAAGATGCTTAATAAAAATCCTAAAGATTCCACAAAAAAACTGTTAGAGTTAATAAACAGATTCAGTAAAGTTGTAGTATACAAAATCGACATACAAAAATCAGTAGCATTTCTAGACGCTAACAGCAAACAATCTCAACAAAGACATCAAGAAAGCTATTTACAGTAACTACCAAAAATATCTAGGAATAAACTTAACCAAAAAAGTAAAAGATTTGTGCAATAAAAACTATGAACTACTGATTTTAAAAAATTGAGGAGGACATAAAATATTGGAAGGTTATCCTATGATCATAAATTACAATAATATTGTACAAACGTCCATCTTACCCAAAGTGATCTACAGATTCAATGCAATCCCTATCAAAATACCAATGACATTCTTCACAGAAATAGGAAATCCTAAAATTTGTATGCAATCACAAAAGAAAACAGAATAGCCAAAGCAATCCTGAACAAAAAGTATAAATCTAGAGGCATCACAATACTTGACTTCCCAATATACTGCAAAACATACTGCCAGCATGGTACCAGCGTAAAAATAGACACACACCAATGGAACAAAATAGAGAACCCTGAAATAAATCCACACTTTATAGCTCGCTCACCTTACAGAAAGGCATCAAAAACATACAATGGGGAAAGGACAGTCTTTTTAACAATTATACTAAGAAAACTGAATATCCATATGCAGAAGAATGAAACTAGACCCCCATCTCTCATTATAAGCAAAAATAAAATCAAAATGGATTAAAGACTTAAACCAATGACCCAAAAGTATGAAACTACTAGAAGAAAACATCAGGGCAAATGCTTCAGGACACTGGTCTGGGCAAAGATTTCTTGAGTAAGACCTCAAAAATGCAGGCAACCAAAGCAAAAATTGACAAATCAGATTACATCAAGCTAAAAAGCTTCTGCAGTGGAAAGGAAAAAAATCAAGAAATTAAAGAGAAAACATGCAGAATGGAAGACATATTTGTCAACTATTCATCTGACAAGAAGTTAATAACCTGAATATAAAAGGAACTAAACTCAATAGCAAATAATAATATTAATCCAAGTTTTAAATGGGCAAAAGTTCTGAATTTCTCAAAAGGATACATAAAATGGGCCAACAGGTATATGAAAAAAATGCTCAACATCACTACTCATCAGGGAAATGCAAATCAAAACTCCAGTATATCATATCACCTGAAATAAAATGGCTTATATCCAAAAGACAGACAATAACAAATGCTGGTGGAAATGTGGAGAAAGGGTAGTGCTAGTATACTGTTGGTGGGAATGTAAATTAGTATAGCCATTATGGAAAACAAATGAAGTCTCCTTAAAAAACTAAAAATAGAACTGTAATACCATATGATCCAGTGATCCTGTGTCTGGATATACATCCAAAAGAACGAGAATCCATCTGTCAAAGAGATATCTGCATTCCCATGTTTTTTACAGTGCTATTCACAATAGCCAAGATACAGTATCCATCACTGGATTAATGGATAAAGAAAATGTGGTGTGTGTGTGTGCGTGTATATGTGTGTATGTTTATGTGTGTTTAATGAAATATTATTCAGTCACAAAAAAAAGACTAAAATCTTGTCATTTGAAGCAATACAGATAGAACTGGAGAACATTACATTAGTGAAATAAGTCAAGCACAGAAAGACAAATACTTCACATACTCACCCATATGTGGGAGCTAAAAATGTGAATCTCATGGAGATAGTGAATAGAATGGTGGTTACGAGAGACTGGGAAGGGTAGTGGGGAGGAATGAAGAGGGCTAGGCTAATAAGTACAAAATTAAATTAGATGGAAGGAATAAGATCAGCTATTCTGTAGTACAATAGGACAAATATAGTTAATAGTAATTTGTTGCATATTTCAAAGTAGGTAAAAGAGAAGATTTGGAATGTTCCCAACACAAAGAAACGATAAATGTTTGAGGTGATGGAGATCCCAGTTACCCAAATTTGATCATTACACATTGTATGCTTGTAACAAAATATCACATGTTCCTCATAAATATATAAAACTGTGATGTATCCATGAAAATGAAAAATGAAAAAAAATTACAAAAGAGTCATTACATTTCTAATAACTACTGAAATTTTATACTAAGTGTATGCCAAATCTCTAAACAGTGCCTGGCCTATAATATATTCTTAACACATTTTCACAAATAAATAAAATATAAAACCATGAAAAAAACAGAATAAGAGAAAAGCAGAAATTGATGAAATACACAAGGTGTAATAAAAGATATGTAAAACCAAAAGCTAGTTTTGTACTGACAAACTAGTAAAATGGCAACCTATAAGTTAGATACGCCAAAATAAAATATACAAATACACAATATTAAGAATTCGAAAAATACAAATACAATAAAAATCTTAAATCAGAATAATATGAATGTAATACAGTACATTTTGAAACTTGGGTAAAATGGATAATTTTCAAGAAACATATAAATTACAAGAACTATTCAAGAGAAAAAAATAATTAGGCCGGGCACGGTGGCTCATGTCTGTAATCCCAGCACTTTCAGAGGCCGAGGCGGGTGGATCACAAGGTCAGGAGTTTGAGACCAGCCTGACCGATATGGTGAACTTCCGTCTCTACAAAACACAAAAATTCGCTGAGCATGGTGGCGTATGCCTGTAATTGCAGCTACTCAGGAGGCTGAGGAAAGAAAATCGCTTGAACCTGGGAGGCAGAGGTTGTGCTGAGCTAAGATCATGCCACTGCACTCCAGCCTGGGCAACAGAGCAAGACTGTCTCAAAAAGAGAAAGAGAGAGAGAGAGAGAGAGAGAGAGAGAGAGAGAGAGAGAATGAATAAAACCAGAACAAATAAATAACCATCAGAGAAATTCAATTGTCAATATGAAGTCTGCCTTGAAAATGACATCCAGGCCCAGAGGGTTTTATGATTTGTACAAACTATTTCAGAAAATGGAAAAAAAAAAAACTACCCAAATCTCTGAAAGAAGCTAAAATGTTCTTTGTACTGATTTGATAAGGATTGTATAAAAAATTAAAATATGAGATCAACCTTACAATGAACATAGATGTTACAGTCTGGAAGAAAATATAGCTGGTATTTCTTAATGCATCATATAATGTACATCAGAAAAGCAAGGATGGTTCAATGGAAAAGAAAATCTAAAAATGAATATACCACATTAGTAAATTAAAGATAAAAACCTATATCTGCATCTCAAAAAACATCCATAAAATTCATTATTCATTATTTTAAAAACTCTTAATCAAAAACTAAAGAACCCCCAATTTTTAACTTGATAGACATTATTTTAAAAATCTGAGACAAGATGTTAGATCACCACTTTCCCGCCAAACTTTTCTGAAGGCCACAATCAATGTAAGTAAAACAAAACGAAAACAAAAGAGTTAAGATGTATAAGAATTGGAAAGAAAGAGATAAAACAGCCCATACTTGTAAAAATATGATAATATTCCATAGAAAGTCTCAGAAATTTATAAAAAACTATTAGAACAAATTAGAGAATTCAGCAAGGTTGCTTAATCAAGATCAACATACAATCAATACCTTTACCATGTAAGAGTAATAACAAATTAGAAAGCAAACACCATACAAAAAAAGTTAATGATAACCCTAAGGTTCCTAGAAATACATGCAAGAAAATTAGTACAGGGCATGTTGAAACAATTTTAAAATATTGTCAATAACATACAACATTACTTTAGTAAATGGAGAGGTGTACCATTTTATGACATGAAGGCTCAATATCATACATATGACAATTTTCCTAAATTAATATGCAAATACAAAACAATTCCAAATAATATTCCAACATGATTAATCAGGAACTTGATAAGCATACCATAAAACTTATGTAAATGGAGAAGTATTAAACAATAGCCAAGAAAATTTTGAAGAATACTCTGTTCACCAATAGAAAAAAGAGATAAAATAATTGATATACTCATAAAATGGAATATGTAACAATTCAAATTGATAATTAGAAATATGCTGAGTAAACAAAATATGTTGCAGAATAATACCTATCAAATAATGCCACTTACAGAGATTTTTTAAACATGGAAAAATGCTGTTCAGTCATGAAGACATAATATAGAGGTCACAATAAATTATCTTTATTATTATGCTTCTCCCAGTAATGAAGTCAAAGTGATTAGGAACATGCATCTGGCTTCAAGTCTTGGCTTTGCCCTTACTGATTCTGTGATTTTGAGCATATTACCTAATCTCTGGGTCTCAGTTTTCTCATCTGTAGAGGATTAACATTATTTACATGAGATTAATGAGAGATAAAATGCAATTACTAATCTAATTCACTCAGTACCTGGCGTAATAAGTAATAATTTCTCATTAAGTGATGATTGCTACCGTAGACATCATTTCCACTATGGAGTTCAGAGACTATGGTATTTGTAACCTTCAAGCCTTCAGGTAGTCCATAGTATTCAGAATAAAACTACGGTTTCAAAAAAATTAATATCCCTAATGGTTAGTTTTCCAGTCAGTTCTCTGCCTTTTATTTTTAGATCCACAGGTAAACTTTCATTAGCAATGTAATATAAAAGTGTACTGAATGTCACTGGTAACTTGAGAAAAGACTGAAACAAAAATGAGACATTTTATTTGCAATAAAGCAATTCAATATCCAACTGTTTATTAGGCCACAGCTTTAAAAAGAGCTGGCTTAGGTAGTAGTTGAGATTTTAGAAGAAAACAAAATGTACTAGATGGATCTATGTGTCATCTAAAATGGTCGACATAGAGGAAAATATTTATGATTGTGCTGTCATGGTTAAGCTTCTGAAATAGAAATCACAAAATGACTTCACAGACAATTATTCGAAAGTTACAGGGAAAATTCTATTATGGTTACATTTGAAAAGCAACTTTTCTCCCAACACCATCTTCTGATTCAGTAAAGGTATGGTAAAGAGGTAATTGTATTATTGTGTAACGTTGAGAATTTAAAGGATTTCTTATTGAAAGCTTACTAGTTTCATTTGACAAAGCATTTAAAACAGCTCAATTCTTTGTATATTTTGCATACATGCAAACGGTAGCAAGATAACATTTCTTTCTGTGATACTCTACGGCTAGTTAGGTCATCAGAGCATGAAGAGATTCTAACCATTCATAATTTTAGGTACTGCTGTGATCTAGAATAATTTTAGTCATTTCCTCCAGAGCTCACCCTGTAAATGTTGCTAAAAATCTGCTACATGAAAGCAAGTGAGCAATGAACAGATCAACACCTCTTCCCTAGTATGGAGTCTTTTCCACAAAATGGATAAAAGAAACATTTGGCAAAACCAGGATTGTTTTCTCCCTGTTTAAATATTTCAAGTGGGTATAAATACTTCCTGTCTTGCTATTAGCAGAGAATAATTGTGTGTACTAATCATTCCATAACGTCCAACCACAGCTAATTTTGATCATTTGCTTACAATAAGTGTTTTATTATTATTACTGTCACATGATCATCTCCATGCTTCAGATACATGTGTATGTGTATGTACACGAGCTAGAGCTCAAGTCTTGCAGATTTCTATCTTTATACAGCTATATAAAATTACTTAGTTCATTCTAAGAGAGAGCTAAGAAAGGAGGGGACTTGCTTACTTTCCTTCACCTCCACCTCCTTCTTCTGCCATTACTTTTAGTGGCTTCAACATCAGAGCATACTATTACCTCACATTTCCACAGTTTTCTCAGGTAGAGAGAATTCCGTATTTATTTGAATGTTGCAGTTCATGAGTACGGTCACCACATCTTAGATATCTGCCATCACTTGAAAGTGCTTGACCTATAAATATTCTCTGACTACCAACTTCTATACTTCAGTTTAACACATGTCCTTAATCTTTCTACACCTGCTCTTTATGGTCATTTTTCACTCATTCATTTATTCATTTATTTAACAAATATTGATATTTATAATATGTGGCACACACTACACTTGGAACAGGGAGTAAAACGATAGATAAGACCAACATGATCCCTGATCTAATAAAGCAATTATGAATATGAATCTTACATATATTCCTATATGTATATTCCCAATAGGACATTGAATCCTTAATAAAAATTTACTGCAAGTCACTCCTAAATCCCAAAGGAAGCATTCCATTATTAAAGCACACACTCCCACGAACTGTAAGACAAAGGCATTCCTTCTGTACCCAGGAATAAGCTGCTCCCCACAGCACTGAGTGGCCACAGGATGGCTGGGCTGAGGCTCGCCTTCACACACCCTTAAGAGTTCCCTGCCAAACCTGACCTCATGTTTCAACCACAAACACACAGCTAATAATAGCCTCTGCTCTTAAGTTACAAAATAAAATTCTTAAAGGCAATTTTTGAGAACCAACCAGACGTCTGAAATAAAAATTTCCAAAGCCTAACCAGTAACTACTACCAAAACAAAACTCCCAGCAGTCATATGGCACTTTCAAGTCTCACCAACAAAGCCCTTTGAAAAGAATCAAGGCTCCCCCAACTGGTGTGTGTGCCTGTTCATCCTAGAGGCGAAGTCTATTAATTACCTCCTGTCAGTTTCTGTTCTCTCAAAGTGACAAGCAATGGGTAAGAAAGTTTTTGGGGTAGGATCAACAAAATGTATTACCAAATATATATACATGATAGATAGATAGATAGATAGATAGATAGATAGATAGATAGATAGAAAGAATTTGGCATGCCAAATTCTACTAACATGTGTTTAGTAGCCTTGAGGGAAATGTTTATGTAAAGTGTTACATTTACTTAAAAATAAATGATGCAGTGTCATATAGTTTTTATCCTTCAATTAAAAAATCTGATTATAACATCTTCAATACACTATCTAAACTACTTGTAAAAGCAAAACATCCAAGAGGTACAAGTCAAATGATTTCCAAAAGGGAAGATTATGAAACATATAGACATCAAATCTCACTTATAATATAGATGCCTGGGGCCTATAAATCTGTGGACAAATAAAACCCATCCTCTGTGCAGCTCTTCCAAGTAAAAAAGGACTCTGTGAGGGCAGAGACGATGCCTCTTCTGTTCACAAATGTATTTCTACTGCCCAGTGCAGTTAGCAAAATGGCTGACATGTACTCAATAAACATTTGATGTTTGAGTTAATGGTGAATGAAAGGACGATGGATGGATGAATGGATGGACAGATAGAAAAGCAGATGAATGCATATAGTTACCTAGACAGGTGGAGGATGAGTTGGGGTAGAGAATAATCAATGATTTAGGATAGTATTTCTGATCAATGCTAATGGCATTCTTCTACTGGCAATAAGACAAAACACTCTGAGCAAAGCTTTGAAGTTAGGTGAATCAAAATGTGGATCCCAAAGCAACCTTTGATTAGCTATGAAATGTTAATACAAATAACATCACTTTTTTGGCCCATTTCCTCATCTCTAAAATTGAAAAATAAAATTTATTCATAGGGTTGTTGAGAGGATGGAATGGAATAACAATGAAAGGGGCCACTAGGCTGTCTGGCACTGTTTTTTTTGAAAGGTAAATTGAAGAGAGTTGATGATTGTCTCTATGTCAAAGGACATGTCCCTCATGTAAACAGAAAAGAGGTAATAGTTCAGATAATTCAGGACCCTGGAAATCTACAATCATTTCAAGCATGCATAGATAAAAGATCTTGTGCAATGTCTGTGTTGTAGCCATATGTGTTTAAGTAAAATGCTCATCAAGAAAATCAACTCTTCCCTCAAAAATGAAAATAGACTTTATTTCCAGTGTCTCCATGTCATGATTACCCAAGTTCTACGTGTTCTAATGTTGTTTTGAGAGCTCGCAAACTATGGGCAAAGGGAAGCACAAAAGTCTAGAGCAGAAAGCAGCAAACGTTTTCTGTAAAGGATCAGATAATAACTATTGTAGGCTTTGAGGGCCATCCAGTCTCTGTCACAGTTACTTAAATCTAGTGTAAAAGCACCAAAGTGGCCACAGGCAATATATAAATAAATGGGTGTAGCTATGTTCCAATAAAGCTTTAGTTGGACCTTGAAATTTGAATTTCATATAATTTTCATGTCATAAAATATTGTTTTGATTTTTTCAACCATTAAAAATTAGAAAAACCATTCTTTGCTCCCATATACCATTGTACAACAATGCGTATATGAAAGGCTGACTTGGGCCAATGGGCTATAGTTCACTGATCCCTGGTCTATAGCAGGCAGTTTTTAAATACCCAGCTAGAGTGCTTTAACGACTCAGGAATATTTGCCTTAAATATGACGTAAATGTCCTCCTAATCTGACAATAAGAGTTAAGAAATACAATATTTAATATTTTGCGTAGAAATGAAGAACCATTATCAAGATACTCTATTAGTGACATTTGTGAATATTTAAAACTTGCAGGTATTTGCTGCCAGACCCATATTAGCTAATCTCTACATTTTCTAGCCAAGACATTAGATTAAGAAAACAAAAGTAAGGGGAAATAATTTGCTTCTGGTTTCAACTTAATCAATTGTTGAAGTGTGTTTTAGAGTGATGACAATTAGACAGGTATTAAATATAGCTCATTTCCCAATAATACATAACAACTTGCCATCCTGCTGCTAGAAAGCCTTTGGGATTATCATCTATGTGACTTCATTAAAACCTGCCTTTATGAGTAGAGAATTGAAATGCCCTAACCATAGCTTATCTATTACCATTTCCAAAGCTCCAATTTGATTTGAATACTAACCCTCTGCATTAGAGACTTCTATTTTTCATTTTCCCTTAGCAAATTGCAGTTTTAATTGACCTAGTTCTAACTCCCACAGATTCTACATAAATGGTCACTGTGCAAAGAACTTAACAAAATTTCTACTTCTACGTGGTACATTAAGACACAGCAGGAACTGAGGAAATTAGAACTGTCAAATTAGAAATTTCCAGTTCTTACAAATACATGTATTTAAGTGGATGCACTGTCATATGTAGTTTAAAGCATGCTGTAATGGGCACTTCTGGTAGCTACAACATCTTCTAAGATCCCCTTTACTAACTTTGTGTCTCCATCCCTTGGCTTTTGTGGGCTTTGCTGCTAGCAACTGGCACCTGTCCCTCTGGTGCTGAAGCCAGCTCACCCATGCCAGAAATGCATGAGACACTTATCCATTGACTGCTGTGTGAGTACCAATGCCCAGAGCCTTTGCCTCATGGTAGAACAAACTCTGAGGTATAATTTACCCTCCCAAGCACCCCATGGGATCAGGCTGAGCCTGGGACATCACCCAAAACTACACCCTTGCTTGGCTTCTTCCCCTTTCTACCACACTACTGTTCTGGCTTCTTTCTAAAGCTCTTTCCTATAAATCACTAGCACTCAAACATTTGGCTCTGTCTGCTTCAGGGAGAACACAACCTAAAACATACAATTGTCTAAATGGTGCTGGTGACAGCTATGGCTACTTGGACAAACGTGTCTTGGTTTTTGTTTTACCTTTTCCCTTACAGTATTGACTGTGTGCCAATACACCCTCCCTGTCCCAATGTCATGAATGCCTTTGCAGAAACAGTCATAAGCTTGTCTAGGAGTAGGATCTCTTTAAACTTGTCTTTTGTTTCTCTCTATCTCCCTCATCACTTCTACACACCTTCTTCCCAAGGGCTGAGCCACTGGGAGTCCTCCTGTGACCTGCCATGATGGATCATTCTTAGCATCACTCCACTATACCCACCGTTTCCAATTCACTGACATTCCATCACCTTCTCATATTGCATGTGGTCTGTTGGAGTTCAATTAACCTATATTTACTGACCACCTGCTTTGTGTGCTTATTCCTTATAGGAAATGTGGAATTGGAAGGCAGGTGGACAGACTAGCATTTGAGTTCTAAATCATAGTACTGACAAGCTGTATAACCTTGAACCATTCACTAGATAAGATGCATTCAGTTTCATTTTTCTGATCTATGATGAAGGAATTAATGCCTCCTTTGGCATTTGGTTTATGGATGTGGCTTTTTGTTTGAAATTGGGGCGGGGTGTCTATTACATATCGTTCAATGGTATTCCTGTCTCCGTCTCTTAGCTCTGTGCTAGCTGTGCTGCTCTCAGTAAGTTGCTTTCTGACTATTTTCTGTAAAACAGCAGTTATAGTGGTACTTGACTCAGAGTTGTTTTGAGGATCAAATATGTTAATATTTGTAAAACAAGTAAGAAACACTTGGTAAAAGTTCACTGAAAAACATTCTCCTATGTATACATTTACTTATGGATTGGGTGGTTTAAGCCATGTTCTTAGATATTTTTTTTTGGGGGGGGGACTGCAGGTGTGAACCACCATGCCCATTTTTCTGTAGAGATGGGGTCTCCCTATATTGCCCAGGCTGGTAATTATTATTATTATTTTTTTTTTTTGAGACGGAGTTTCGCTCTTGTTACCCAGGCTGGAGTGCAATGGCGTGATCTCGGCTCACCGCAACCTCCCCCTCCTGGGTTCAGGCAATTCTCCTGCCTCAGCCTCCAGAGTAGCTGGGATTACAGGCACGCACCACCATGCCCAGCTAATTTTTTGCACCTTTAGTAGAGATGGGGTTTCACCATGTTGACCAGGATGGTCTCAATCTCTTGACCTCATGATCCACCCGCCTCGGCCTCCCAAAGTGCTGGGATTACAGGCTTGAGCCACCACGCCCGGCCAGGCTGGTAATTATTTTTATTTAAATGCTTAATAAGCTTTAACCAACTAATAATCATGTGAAGATATAATACAAGAAATAAAAACTAAAATTACAAAGAGATACTCTTTCTCAAGTTGACTAATTTTTTTAACCATTGTTGGCCAAGGTACACTGAAATACTCAGAGGCACTTTAATAACCTAAACTTTCTAAAAGGTAATTTAACAATATTCCTAAATCCTTAAAATTATGCATACTCTTTGAATCATTTATTTTATGGGAATGAATTTTGTTGGGATAATAAGATATACAGTCATTCTAGTGAAAAATGGATGTATAAGGATGTTCACTTTAGTGTTAGTCATAGTAGCCAGTAATTGGAAATAACCTAAATATCAAATTAGATAAGAATAAATAAAATTTGACATATCCTTACTATGTGGTTCTTTTCCACCTAGAAAAGAAAATCACATTTTCAGCAATTTTTAATGACACAGAAGATTTTTAATAAGAAAATGTTGGCCAGGCGCGGTGGCTCATGCCTGTAATCCCAGCACTTTGGGAGGCTGAGGCAGGTGGATCATGAGGTCAAGAGATCGAGACCATCCTGGTCAACATGGTGAAACCCCGTCTCTACTAAAAATACAAAAAATTAGTTGGGCATGGTGGCGCGTGCCTGTAATCCCAGCTCAGGAGGCTGAGGCAGGAGAATTGCTTGAACCCAGGAGGCGGAGATTGCAATGAGCCGAGATCGTGCCATTGCACTCCAGCCTGGGTAACAAGAGCGAAACTCCGTCTCAAAAAAAAAAAAATGTTAAACAAAAATGCTATAAAACTATAAATGAGACACTCTCTAACTGTATTAGTTACCTATTCCTATGTAATAAAATACTTCAATCTTAGCAGCTTAAACCACACACATTTGTAATCTCAAAGATTTTATGGGTCAAGAATCCAGGCACAACTTAGCTGAGTCCTCTGCTCAGACTTTCATAAGGCAATGATCAAGGTTTCACTGAGGCTGGGGTCTCATCTGGAGGTTCAACTGGGGAAGGATTCACATTCAAGCTCATCCACATGGTCATTGGCAGTATTCAGTTACTTAAGAGTTATTAGACTGGGAAATCAGTTCATTGCTGGCTGTTAGCCAGAGGCCACTCTCAGTTCCTTGTCATGTGGACCTCTCCAACATGACAGCTTGCTTCATCAAAACCAGCAAGATAGAACCTGCTAGCAAGTCAAAAATCACAATCTTTTGTGATTTCATCATGCAAGTAATGTCCTCCCAAATTTGTCATCTCTTATTGGTTATAAGCAAGTTATACAGAGGGGATTACACAAGCCCATGAATGCCAGAAGGCAAGGATCACTGCATAGTATGTAAATAACACAGAAGACTACTAGAAGGATATATACCAAAATAGTCCATGTAATTACCTCTAAAATAAAGGATTATGGGTGGTTTCAGGTTTTGTTTCAATATTTTTTTGTATTCTATGAGATTTTTTTTACAATGAGCATATATTACTTTTATAATTAGAAAAATATCTACTTTATATTTTTAATAAATACTTAGTAAAAATTAATTATAATTTTGCTCAGAATGCTACAAGTAAGATATTCTCAAATGATCCTTTGTATGATAAAGTGCTCCTAGGAAAGGTCTGGTTATTTTTTAAATGTCTAAATCTGAGCAGACACTTTCAAACATCTGGTGACTAAATGGGTATGCAGGCCATAATTAACTGTATTTGGTTTGATTGTTATCCCTTTCTACTGCATAAGATTATAAATCCAGAAGAAAATTTTTTAAATAACCTGCATTTTGGCAACAACACCCATTATTTTATTCACAAACATAGAGAGGAATGTTACTATGAATAGCAATGCAGCAAGAATTTACTCTTTCTCTTCACTTTGGGCATTGCAAAATACCTAAGTGCTTCACCGAGACAGAAAAATAAGACATATTCCTTGTGCTCAAGAAGGTTGCATTCTAGTTGGTAAGAGAGAACAAATACATGTCAAATAACAGCAATAATTATTTCCTTGAAATATCTAAAACATCCTAATTTCTCACATGCTGGCACCCCTGATGCCTTAATTCAGGTAAAATATGGAAAAGGACTCTAAAGAGCCTTCTTGGATGAAACTTCATCTGGGCCATCAAAAGTGGGTAGCACTTGGATACACATGGAAGGGAGGAGAATAATACATTCCAGGTGAGGTTTGACAGGGACAATTCAGGTTATGCCTGTTATTTTAGTGTAATTATTAATAGTGCTGTTTTTCACTTTCCAAAATGCTACAATTTTGACAAGAAATTATATGAACACCCTAAGTAGAGGGCATCTATGTTCATTAAATTGAGTCGATCTGTTCAATAGATAATGATTACTATCAGCATCAAAAAGAGAATGTTTGTTCATTCAGATTATTTGTTCTCTCACTGGGTGTGAATTTAACGTAAAGGGTAATTTTTTTTAATTTTTTTACTGTCATTGCAGAATAATACCCAATTAGAGACATAGACTACAAATCAGAGCACTTTTTGCATATTATTTTCTTTTTTTACTGTAGAGCTATCAAGATACTACAGTAGATACTAGTAAGGCTCCTAAAGCTTCATGGTAAAAAGCATATCTAGAGTTTATAGGATGAATAAGGGTCTCCAATGACTTGGGAAAAATAATTATGTGGATTTTCTAGGATTCTCCAGGACAAGGATTGAGATAGGGTTTCTTCTCCAGTTTTCTTCTTTTTTTCTTTTTTTTTTTTTTATTACATAAATTAACCCATTTATTATAGGCCAGTGATGTCTCAAAGAGTAGAGGAGCGCCTACTGGTCTTTCAATTCCTTCAGTCGTCTGATGGCGGACTTTACCGTGACAGCGGAAGTGGTATTGTACGTCCAGGCACCGCCAGCCACTGTCTTCATGCAGGAACCACAGTGCCAGATGCCCACAGCTCGTCTCTTCATCTTGGTTTTGCCACAGAAAGAGCAAGTGTACTTGGCATGCTGGCTGATTTCAATTTTCTTCACCATTTTCCGGAGGGAGGCCCCATAGCAGGTCCCGTATTTACCGACGATCCCAACCTTCTTGGTACGTTTGGCCATGTTACCGGTCCGAGCCCAGAACTCTTCTCCAGTTTTCTTCTAAGAAACAGAGTGTAAGCCTCACAGAATTAAATGATTTGTTTGTCTAAAATCAACTAAGATTTTGAGAAAGTGCTGCTCTTTTCCTGGTCATCATATCAAGGCTCAGCTGGGCATCCACATTTTTCAGTATAATGTGAAACTCAAAGCACTAATTCAACCATCTTTTAGAATTCTTGTAATCATGAGAAAAGTACAATTTGTTACAGAGAGTACACTGGTAACCATAAAATATGAAATTTTAATTTTGGTCAGGCCAAATTTAACAATAACTTCAGTCAACCAAATATGTTGCAGAAGATTTTAGGCCATGATCACTTTGATTAAAATATTTCTATAATTTCACTTTGTGCAAAGTGAAATTAAAAGGCCCTTAAAACATCCAAGTTGAAATACCTACTAATAAAAATGTTGCTTCAAAGTAGTACTTTATTTATAAACTTATAAGCTATAAACATAAGCAGAAAATCTTGACCAAAAGGAGGAAAATAATCTATTAACAAACAGGCCATTTACAGTTGCAAGATATGATTTTTTTTAAGAAGAGCCATTTTTAGAAAGATCCTTATTGCCTAGCATCCATTACTTAGCATGTCATAGGTTTTTATCATGATCTGACTATTGGCAGTAGACCTCAAACATAAGAGAGTTAAAATGACCAAATTGATGTTCAGGGCAATTCCACTAAACTCTGGCAAAAGACAACAGTAATAATATTTGGCATAAAATCCTACCATTTTCCCAGACACTGCTGGGAGTGCATCAATTAACTTTAAGAATTCATAAACTTTTAAAAAATTTTTATTCTAAATTTTGCTTTCATTTTCATTCCATCTGTATTATTCCTCTAATAATGTATGAAAAGAAAAACCATTAACCTAATTATTTCAGCTCCTATTCAAGAGCTCCTATTCAAACCTACTACACTAACAGAAAACAAAGATAAAACTAGCTCTTAATAATAAAGAGTTTTAACTCAAATGGGTCCATGCAAAAAGCTCAAAAAGACATTTTACTGAGTTTAAATAAAATTCTGTTCAGCTTCTTCCCAAAACTGATTGGATTTTTCAGTAATAGATTTTATCATTTCCTCTGAATTTGTTAGCTGTAATTTTGATAATTTTGGGGGCATTTTAAAGTCATCTTAATTACCAGTAACTAGGTGGCTTAAATTGATTCTTTTGGGATTCTCTAAAATTGGTTTCACAAATGTTCAGGTAATAAATAGTGATGAATTTCTCCTTATGGAGAAAGAAAAAATGAGAAAGATGTTCAATAATACGAATCAGATGTTTTTTATCAAAACAATATGGTCAACACTGAAAGAATGATGATTTTTTTGATGAAATCAAGGGAAATCTTATTTTTAATTCCCATAAGGAAGCAAACCAGAGGCTTAGGCAGATAAAGATAGCTAATAACACAAGTTTGGCATCCAGTGGATAGCCACCTTTTGAACGCAAAATGCAAATAAGTATCACCAGAAGAAACAAAAGTGGGTAAAAAAGGTTGTATTCAGGGATTTGGCATCTAGGAATATATACTCTAATGTAAAATGAACTCTGACTAACATTTTCAGTTGGACTGAAGAATATGACAAAGTCAAAAAAGAACAAGGGTAATGCTGAAAATATACACAAAAGCAATTCAAATTCAGTGGCCTGAGGTGAACTTGCCTGCGTTAAATTTTTGAAAGTTGTTTACAATTCAGCACATGTTAAAACCTGAAGCTTGAAATAGTATTCATGTTCTGTGTGCAAATAACCAAACTTCAAGTATTTCGATGAGTTGTCCACATGACACACAACTAATTTGAACTGTTTAGACACTTTTAGTGATTACGGTCATCTAAAATTCATTCTATACCCCCTATTAAAATCTCTACTTGTTCTCAGTTGCAAAAATAATTCTTCCCAGTATCTGTCCTAACTAAGAACAAGGAGTCAGCAAGCATACAGAGAAAACAGGGCCAAATTATTACCACACCCTATTAAATGCAAGTTTTAATCCCCAACCCAGAGGAAGAAGACAGTAATTTCTAGCATATAAAAGAAAAATTATATATAGCCCAAGACTATTAAATACAAAGTCATGTCAAAACATCTCATGTACCCCACAAATACATACACCTACTATGTATCCACAAAAATTAAAAATAAAAAGTATTTTTAAATAAGTGTATTAGCTAGTAAAAGAGGTCAAACTACTCAATTTATAAATTAGAGTAAATAACACCTAATGGATAATGAACACCATTTTTAGATAAACATTAGGCTGCGGAAGAATGCCACACTTGTAAATGGGAAAGTTTATATTTTGGCTAATCTGAAAATTGGAGGCTATAGGAAGCATAGATTGACAGCCTCATTTGAAGGGATTTCTGACTGCCAAAAATCAGGAATGGAAACCCAGAGTCTAAGGAATGTGAAAGCATAAGAAAGTGAGAGATTGAGAGAGACTGAAAGAAAAAGAGAGATGAAAAGAGAGAGAGAAATTGAGAAAGAAAAAGAGCGCTTGAGAGGAGAGAGAAAGATAATCACCAACTCGCTCCTGATCCCCCACCAACTTCTAACCCCCATTCCCCTGGCCTTAACACTAGATTTTTAAAAGTAGATGAGAACCATACTTAACATTTTAAAAGCCTCCTTTTAAATTTAAGCCAATTTTATTAAAAATTTTAAGTGACCTTTAGTAAGCAGGTCATGCTACAGCTGTGATTTTATGCCAGAACAAAAAGTACATGTTTAGATGACTGCTGATGTTAATAGAGGAATGAATCTTCTCACCACTCCTTTATTCAATGGTTCTCTCACTGTAATATTTTTTCTCAGCTTCTGATTCCTTTGTTTTAAATCTAATAAAATGTAAACGAGATGTAAGAGCAGTGCCCTGGGAAAGCAAACATGAATATTCCACTTCCTAATTTACCCTCACTGCTCTCTCATCAGACTATTTGTTGATTCCACGTCCATTGCTCAATAACACATCAACTTGGCATCTAAATTATTTTCTAGGCTTGTTACTACATTTTGCTTCCCATATGAACATTACAGAAACCCCAAAATATTCATTTGTTTAGTGAGTTGAAGAAAAATTCTCTTACACTGGAGTTGGGTGTTCAGCCTAACTCTGTTTTTGTTTGCTTCCAGAAGTCATAGTGTTTTCAAAATTGAATACATAAATGGGAGCCTGATGAACAGTGCTGCCTCGCCTTAAAGAACTTTCAACTGTAAATTATGTGATGGTTCAAACACAGGTAAGAAAATAAGAGGTTTGCTTAACTGTCTAAACACTTGCTTTCTGGTTTTGCTGCTTTATCCTATAACTGGGACTCCTGTTGTAATTTCACACACATGGTGGATTTCACACACCCATCTTCCTTTGAGCTGTTGTTTAGGCTGCTTCTTTCTTAGAGGCATTGTTTATGTTTCTTCCCCAACCTCAAACACCCAGAAGAGTCTCCACTTCATATAATGATGTTCTGTTCTGTCTACCTCCAGAGCCACCTCAAGGTTCCCCTATCTGTGAGGTCTTCTTTGTTCACTCTCAATCATCCCAAGTTCTCCCTTCTCTAAATATATATGGAATTGGCAGGCATCCTCATGTAGTTTTACCCCAATTTAACACTGATATGTTATTCTGTAAATTTCCCTGTCTCCTACCTACCTATAATTGTAAGCTGTATGAAGGTTAAGGCAGTTTTATATCACAAGCCTGTGTGCAGTGACAAGGGCATGGGAGTTTAACAAACACTTGCTGGCAGAGAGACTGATAACCCCACTTTTCTTTTTCCAGACTAGAAAGTGGGGAAAATATAGGGAGAAGACTTGTCTTTGGAACCGGTGGTCCTTTGTTATCTGATTTCACAAAGGATCACAATGTAAAAAATACATTCTGCCTCAGGGGAAACATGGGACAAATATGGCCTCTTTGACATTTGTTGCATCCCTCAAATTGGCAGCCCCCCTGAATTAACAGTAACAAGAACTTGCCAAAATGATACAGGGAATGGATAGAGTAAAAATCTATTCCCTCGCATAGAAGTGTAGCAATTTCTGGTTCCAAAAAGATGGCCCAAATGGGAGAAAATGTTTTCCAAAGATATTTTGTGCTTCAGTATGAGCAGCAAGTAGCCTGGGACTTGGCATACGGACAACTGTGGCAAGTATCTCAAAGTCTCAACATTTAAGGAGAACCTTTTCCTTGTGATATGCTGAATTGTCACTTTCAACCTGAAGAAGGTCACATCACACATTAACAGCTCAGTCAAGTTAGCAGATGATAAAATAAAGTTGGTCATACAGATATTGCAAAACTTCAGAGAAGAAAAAATTTTTTATAAGCATGTATTTAAATTATGTAAAAAAAAATGCTGGTACGTACATTATAAATATTTCCACAAGCTATCTTTGGAGTATTTCAGCAAGACATACATTCCGCATGTTTGAATAGATGCAGGAGGAGGAAAAAAGGCAATATTCTCCTTGTTTAAATGCTTTTGTGCTAAAGAGTTTTAACAGCCTCCAGGGAAGGAAGCATAGAAACTACTAAAGCAAATTCTAAGCATGTCCATGTTGTTTCTGCTCAGCTGCATTTACTTATCAAGCATCTCATCATCACTTGCTTTCTCTTCTTTTGTCTTTATGTGTTTTCTCCCCATGAAAAAAAAAATATCATTTAAAAAATAACAAACATCCATAGTTTTTCTACATTGCTTGACAGACTGATTTTACCCTTTCTTTTACTTTTTTCAGGCCACAGGCACAGATGCATTTTCTCTTTTTCAGTTCACCTTGAATGCATGCTGATACCGCATATATTGAATATTAACTATAAGATTTAATTTTTAATAGATGTAGTACATCTTACAAACAAGCCACAGAATTTACACAGTCACTTCAAAATACTTAGGTACAGATGCTGGGCACCTATTCCAGCTTGTGTGCTATCACTTAAAAGTATCTACAGATCTGCTTTTGAGGAACTCTCCTAGAAAGTTTACTCATAAAATGTCCTATATTCATACTGTGTTTAAGCCAAAAAATATATATTCCCAGCAAAATCAACTATCACATTTGCCAAATATGCCTAAGCAATAAATTTATTTAAACCTTAGTGTACCCAGAAATTTCAATGCTATATATATACCCAAGAGAACTGAAAACATGTATCTAGACAAACACATGCACAAGAGTGTTGGCAGAAGTATTATTCATAATAACCAAAAAGTGGGAACAACCTAACTACCCATCAACCGAAGAATGGATCAACAACATGTGGTCTATCTGCACAGTGGAGTATCATTCAGCCATATAAAGGAATGAGGTTTTGATACATACTATAACATAAACGTGGATGAATCTTGAAAACATTTTGCTGAGTAAAATAAACTAGACACAAAAGGCCACATATTGTATAATTCCATTATATGAAATATCCCTAATTGGCAGATCCACAGAGACAGAAAGTAGATTAGACAGAAACTGAGGGCAAGGATCAATAGAGAATAACTGCTTAATGGGCCAACATTTCTTCTTGAGGGGTGATAAAAAAACATTCTAACATTAAATGAGTGAATTACATGGAAGATAAAGCTCAATAAAACTGGGATTTTTTTAAAAAAAAAAAAGGAAATAATGGCTATAACTGAAATCTACTTGATATGGGTTCTCCTGTAGCATTTCCCTGCTTCTGTTTTTGTGAAGAATTCATTTGAGATATGTCAGAAGACATTGGGGAAGAAAAGCTGTTTTCTGTAGCCATCATGCCATCCATAGATCCACCACCAAGCTGTCTACTCAACATTAAGCACACATAAAAGTCTATACTATAGAGTCCCTTCCCCAGCATGATTCCAGTCTTCCAAATTTAAGAGGATAATACCAGAGCCTTGTCTCCCCTTCTACAGTCTTTCTTCTTAGCACAGAGCTATAGTAAAAAATAAGCCTAAAACCTCTGAAGGCTTGAAAAAAGTCAGAGGTTCCCACCCACAAATAGTGTATTTAATATTTTAGGCCCCAAATATTCTGGACAAGTCTACACTCTGCAGGACTATTTACAATTCCGGCAATTTGGGAAGAAATGTTAGCACCTTTCTCACAGCCAGAATTAATCACTCCCTCTTCTTTGTTTCCAACATACTTTATAAATTTTTTACAACTATTATTTAACTTACACCAAGTAATACCTATTTATTGTAGAAAAACTAAAAGTACAAAAATGCAAAAGGGGATTTCAATTCATTCAGAGATATTATAATTTAACATTTTGATGTATTTTTCTGGGTTCTCTTTTTATACTACATTCATTTAAAAATTCCAAGCCATTTATATATAAAGGAGATTAATTACAGAATCAACCCCTTACATTGTGGCAGAAATTTTCACTAATAGATGGAGTCTAGCCCCCATCCCTTGAATTTGGGCTGGCCTTGTAGCTTGACCAATAGAAGATAGCAGAAGTGACCGTGCGTAGTTTCCAGCCTATGCCTCATGAGGTTTGGAGCATCTTCTTTCTCTCTTACAACTCTGCTTCCACCATGAGTACAAATCAGTGCTAGCCTGCTGGAGAATGAACCCATAGGGAATCAGCATGAATTATCCCCACCAACATGCTAGCTGACCGCATATGCATTAGCAAACCCGGTAGAGATCAGCCACATCCTTCCCACATCAACCAAACTACACCAACCTACAGACTCATGTGCAAAATTAGTTATTCATTGTTGCATGAAACCAAGTGTTGTGGTTGTCTGTTACACAACTTTATCCATGGCCATAGATAACTGGTGCAGTAGGTAATTCAACACTGTACTTTAAGTTCTTAGAAGCTAACTCCACCTAATGAAAAATGGAGTTGTAAGGATAATGGGCAGCTAATGGGATCATGGAGAGGCTCAGAACCAAGCCTCCCAGGAAAATTTTCAAAACCACATAATGAAGCTGACCTGGGAATTTAACTGAATTTGGCCGTCTTCAAGCTCCAGATGCTATAATTTATGTTGCCTCCCAAACCTAAACTTTGCTATAACCACACTGTCACCAAATGGATGTCACTTTTATCAGAAACTCAACTGTGCTGCCACTGCTGCCTGTAAAAGCTAGAAACCTCTGCCTCTAGCCACCCTTGCTAGAAAATGGATACCGTCACTATGCTGTTACCTAGAGAAATCTAGGAAAAATTTTCTTACAAAAATTAAATCTACCTGATTTTTTAAAATGGGCAAAGTTCTTGAACAGACACTTCACCAAAGAGGATATATGGATGGCCAATAAATACATGAAAATATGATCAGCATCATCAGCTGTTAGAGAAATTCCAAGCAGAACCATGACAAAATATCACTGTACACCTATTAAAATGAATAAAATAGAAAGTACTAACAATACCAAGTGCTGGTAAGGATGCAGAGCAACTAAAACTGTCATATATTACTGATGGGAATGAAAATGGTACAACCACTCTGGAAAATGATTTGATAGTTTCTCATAAAGTTAACCATACACTCACTATATGACACAGCAATCCTACTCCTGGAAATTACTCTAGAGAAATTAAAACTTGTACCTACATAAAAACTTGTAAATAAATGGTTATAGCTATTCTAATTGTCCCCAAATTGGAAACAAGCCAAATTTAGTTTGACAAGTGAATAGATAAACAAACTTGAACATCCATATCATGGAACTTACTACTCAGCAATAAAAAAGAACAAACTATTGATAATCCAACGAGTTGGATGAATCACAAAGGCATTATATTAAGCAAAAGAAGCCAGTCTCAAAAGGTTAAATACTGTACAATTCCATTTATGTGGAATTCTTAGAAAAGACCATAGTGATGGAGAACAGATCAGTGGTTGCCAGTAGGGGCAGGTTAGGAATGATAAAGCAATCATTTAAGACAGTTTTTGGCGGACACTGAAACTGTTCTGTATTCTGATTGTGGTGGTAGCTACACAAATTTATATATGTGTTAAAATCTATAGAATTATACTCCAAAAGAAAAAAATAAAACTTTTCACTATCCCTTATATTAATATGGACTACTCAATACTCCAAACATCTCATCTACGGTAGTTTTTGGGGGAAACTTTACTGCATTTCTAAAGAAGAGAAACTATAGTTCAACAATATGAAGTGGTTACCAAGGTTCTCAGCAACTAATGATTGCCCAACTCCAAAGATGCTATCACAGATTACATGGAAAATGGTTTTAAGTCACTGTCTCAGAAATTAGACAAGCCATACTTATTTTAATTGTCTCTAAATGTCTTTTCAAATAAAGTACTTGGGTGTTCTCCTTAACTGGTTTTTAGAGCCAAAGATATGACTGTGAAATTTGAATAAGGTTGTTGAAGAGTGCAAATAAGAAGCTTGGATTTAGGAAAAAGGAGAAGGAGAGGAGTAAGAACAAAGACCTACTGGAAAAGAATGGGCAAGGGGTTGACGACTGTAGGAAGGGTCTGTATAACAGATGAGATTTTGTCTTGATGGTAACAGGGACTTTATAACAGGAAGTTAAATGATGTTATTAAGGCTTAAGGAAGAGGAAGGCATAGATTAAAACAAGGAGAACTCATCACTCAGGAAAGTAGTTAGAAGTCCCAGAGTATTAGATCATTTTCACACTGCTATAAAGAAATACCCGAGACTGGTTAATTTATAAAGGAAAGAGGTTTGACTCATAGTTCCACATGGCTGGGGAGCCCTCAGGAAACTTATAGTTATGATAGAAGGCAAAGGGGAAGCAAGGACCTTCTTCACACGGTGGCAGGAAACAGAAAAGGGAAGGAGGAACTTCCACACACTTATAAAGCCATCAGATCTCTTGAAAACTCAGTCACTAACATGAGAACAGCATGGGGAGAATCACTCCTATGATCCAATCACCTCTCTCCATCGATACCTGGGATTACAGGTCCCTCCCTCCCTCGATCTGAGGGGATTACAAGTCGAGATGAGATGTAAATGGGGACACAGAGTCAAACCATATGACCTAGCATGAGAAACGAGGGCCAGTGCCCAGTGAAGCAGAAACAAAAGGGTAAACATGAACATTGCCTAGAAAAACAGACAAGTCTTGAGGATCATTTGAATACAGAATATAAATGCAGAGGAACAATGAGAAATTTGTTCAAGATTCCAAGGTTGCAAAAATGATTATTACAGAAGAAAACAGGAAGGTTTAAAGAAAGGGCTGTTTGTGGTTTGCGTGTTCATGTATTTACTTTTCTTTTGTTGGGGGAATGGACTGGTAATTATTTTAAACATTTAGACTTTGAAGTGATGGTGGAATCAGCAAGTAGAAACATTTTATTTGCAAATAGAAATATGGAACAAGGGTTCAGCAGGGGAGAGAAATAACAATTTGTACCTCTAAAGGATAGAAATGAGAGTTTAAATAAATTAAGACATGATATAAGCTAAACAAACAACATTGTTGAGAAAACTCGTTTATTCCATTTGACTAAAATGTTTTGATAAGCACGAATATCTGATTTAATCCACAAATTCCTACAATGAAAGCACATTATGAACATGTTTTAGTGCCACTTCATTATAAAGGAAGCTTTATGTTAGATTTGTCTTCCAAAATATATTTAATTAATTAGTGAATATCGTACAAAATAATGGCATCAATTTTTGTCAATCAAAAGAAAGACTTAAGTTAAAATGAAACTCATAGGTAACAAGATCAGTATATTCAAGGAATGTAGTATAAACCAGACATGTTCTGTTTCTCTTTGCAAAGAACCTTCCAAAACCATACTTTGTTCTGAAGATGTTAACGTAATTGCTGAGGATGCTTGCCAGTGGTATTTTTTCCAATGGTATTTATTATAAAACAATCCTGGCAAGTGAAAGAAAACAGCACACACTGCTAATATTTTGGTAGAATTGTGTGTTTATTCTAGCACTCTTAATAAGAGAGAAGTAAGCAACCAATGAGCACAGAGGAATGCTGCTGATGTAAATGAATATGTGCTCACAGCTTAGCTCTCCCTCCCACTTCTGACAGGGGAATGACAAGGAGTATTTTCATCTTGGATTTCTCCCAGCCTCACACATTAACAAATGCAGCACCCAAAGACATGCTATTGATGACCCAGGGAGGCAATAATGACAGACAAAGCAATAGCCTGCCAGAGAGCTTCCCATGTAATGGAAAAAAAAAGGGCAGGAAAATCCAAATTACAGAGAAGATAATCCACCTGAAGGGCCAATGAAGTCAGTTGGTTGCTAATGGGGTCACTGTTATAAGGTGGCTTTTTTCAGTCCCTTAGCACAGTCTTCAGTATTGTATCTTATCAACAAGCATATATCCATGCAACCAGGCAGATGGGACAGGAGAATGAGGGCTGATTGGGTGAAAAACATCACCAATAATAGAAATCTTGTATTTTACTAACATAGATAAACAGTGACACTTGGTGTTCAAATGACGTTTTGTGTATTCTTTCAAGTATCCTGTCCTAATCATGCAAAATGTCAGACAAACTGAAATTGAGGGACATTCTTCAAAACACCTGGCCAATACTTTTCAAAAGTGGCAAGCTTATGAAAAATAAATAAAGTCGGATTGGAGGAGACTAAGAAGCCTTGCCAGTCTGATGTAATGTGAGATTCTGCATCAGATCCTGGAGCAGGAAAAGGACATTAGTGGAAAAACTGATAAAAATCCAAGTAAGTTCTATATTTCAGTTTAAAGTATTTGAAAGTTACAGTTAGGAAAATACGTTCTGGTGTTCTATTGTACAGTAAGTAGGGTAACTATAGCTAATAACAATAAACTGTACATTTCAAGATAGCTAGAAGGTATAGAATGCTATCTCCGCAAATAAATAATAAATGTCTAAAGCGGTAGACACAGTAATTACCCCGAATTTATCATTGTACAATGTACACATGCACTGAAATATCACACTGTACCACATAAATATGTACAACTGTTATGTATCAATTATAAGTTTTGCTAAAGTATTAAAAATATTACCAAGATTATCCCAGTAATAAAACTGTGGCCAAAGATTATTTCTTAGTTCCATGAATGTAGAGGATAAACTACACTGTATCATAATTCTCCAACTACTACATATTTTCCCTACACTTTAAAAAACCTAAAATTGCATCTTACAATTGTTATCCACATTTACCATAGTATTGTTGCCTCCCCCCTTCCCCTCGAAGCATTATAAAATTGATATGCATCTTCCTATGGCAGCATTTGAGAACTAATTAGAAATAGTAATAAACAATAAACACTTCTACCTGACCCCTTATAGCACATGTACCCCCACCAATTCATTTCACAATCTCCTACAAAGTGCATACTGTTATATTCTCCTTAAACTGAGAAAACTGAAATTCACACCTAATAAATAGTGGCACTGGGATTTGATCCCAGGCTTGTCTAAGATCATATTGTCCTCCAGTTATGTTTTTGAGTAGCTAAGATTATGGGTGACTGATTCTAAATGCTACTCCCCATGAACCTGTGCTAAAGTTTTTGAGTTCTATGCTGGGCAGTTCTTTGCAAGCTTGGACTGACCTTGTATGCTGCTAGTGATTCATCTCTAGTGCACACCTCATCATATGTAAGAAGCACGAGGTAGTTAAAACCCCAGAAGCAATCTTAACCAATGGAACATGAAAACCAGTGGAGACATTCTCCAGCTTCCCATCTTTTAGCTTGTGGCAGATTAAAGAAGACCACAAATTCTTTTTCACTTCTTCCATCAAGGGGTAGACTCTTTTTCCCTTGCCCTAGAATCTGGGCTGGCCCTGTGACTCACTCTGATGAAATGCCATGAGACCGGCATGCAGAGAAAAAGCCCAAAGTAGTCAGTTGGAGACAGAAGGGCCACATGGAGAATCACTATAAATGAATACATCTTGAACTTTCCAGGCATCCCAGATGCCAGCTGAAAGCAGCCAAGTGAGCAAACCCAGCTGATGCCATGCAGAGTCAAATAACTACCCCACTGAGCTATGTTCTAATTCCGGACCCACAGAATCATGCCACTAAGTTTGGGGATGGTTTGTTATGCAGCAATATAGAATTAAAACATGGGTAGATCATCTCAAGAGGCATTCTACACACTTTCCAGCATTCCTGGTGGAACCTGAACCACCCCTTTTTCCACAATTACAAGTTCCATGATACAGCTTTACTTCCCTTCCTTTCCCATTTCATTCTCCTTTCTCCATTACTTCCTGAGATTACTTCCCAAATAAACTGCATTCACCCAGGACCTGCCTTTGGGAAAACTCAGACTGAGAAACAGAGCTTTTTCCACTCTTATACTTTCTTCACAAAGTTTTTAAAAGTTGTATTTTCATAAAAATAATGTATCCATATTGCTCCAATTATATACGGTAATAACCAACCTTTCCTTTTTTATTGTAAAGCCAGTTATTATTAAAAGTTATATGTGTGTACATATAGACAGAGAAATTATATGAATAGGTTGTGATCTAAAACTCTGTAAGAAGTCTTTTTAAATAAAAAGAAAAAATAAACTTTCTGCATTGTAAAAATATTGCATAAAAATATTTAATTAATTAATTAGAAGGAATCTTTGCAAATATATTAAGTCGTTATTCTTGACCATTCAAGTTTCTGGGTTTTTGTTTGTTTGTTTTGTTTGTTCTCATTTGTTTTTGAGATTAACTTTCTTTTTCTTTTTCTTTTTTTCTGAGACAGAGTCTCCCTGTGTTGCAGGCTGGAGTGCAATGGCATGATCATGGTTCACTGCAACATTGAACTCCCGGGCCTAAACAATCCTCTTGCCTCAGCCTTCTGAGTAGCTGGGACTATAAGCACCCACCACCACACCCAGCTGATTTTTTAAAATTCCTTTGTAGATATGGGGTCTCATTATGTTGCCAGGTTGGTCTCAAACTTCTGGCCTCAAGTGATCTTCCTGCCTCAGCATGCTTTCAAGGGGATGAGTCACTGCACCTGGCCCGACCACTCAACTCTCTTATTCAATGAACTTTTTTAAAAATAACATTATTTTTAGATTGGTTTTAGATTCAGACAATGAACATTTACATAAGCAACATCTACCATATCTTTATATAAATTAGAAATGAGAACCTGATAAGGAGAGTAAAATACACAGTAGGATTTTAAACATTTTCTGTACAAAAGGCTATTTCTTGATGAGGAAGGGCAAACTAGACAATGAAGACCCATTGATTCTCCTGCATCCAGCTCTCCCCAGGAAGTACCAAAACAGAATATTTCAAAGAAAATGAACTATTTCACATTTTTTAAACTTGTAATTCTAAATAACTAATTTCAGCTAAAAGAACTCTGAACAAGAATCTAAATATTTGATCATTTCCATAACACTATACCTATCTTTCGCCATACACTTTCAGCTGCATGAGAAAAAGTAATATATTTCCAATTGAATGAATTTGAAGATTGAAATATTGCCATTGCAGAAGAACAGTATATTTGCTGAGCTCCTACCTTGGAGTGTCTGGAGCTGATCTGGGACTCATATCACACTTTGTGATCTTCAAGCCTGTGGATAAATTTCATATCACCTTTCATGTTTGCTTTCTCAGCATTTTGACACATTCTGACAATATCATTTATTGACAATATATTAAAACATTAGAAGCCAGATTCAACATGCCTCCTTGAGGACTTGCTGAAATACCCAGAGTAACACTCTGATATCATAAGAAAATTGCACCTGTCTTTGAGCTGTCTTATAAATCATGAAATGAAGAAAACCTGATTCACTGCATCAGCAACAGGAACCTAGAGACCATGAGTACTAATCCTAGGTTTCTTTTATTTTAATTTAATTTTAGGTTCCGGGGTACATATGCAAGTTTGTTACATAGGTAAACTTGTCTGACAGGGGCTTTGCTGCACAGATTATTTCATCACCCAGGTATTAAGCCTAGTACTCATTAGTTATTTTTCCTGATCTCCTCCTACCTCCCACGCTCCGATCTCTGGTAGGCCCCAATGTCTGTTGTTCCCTTCTTTGTGTCCATGAGTTCCCATCATTTGGCTCCCACTTATAAGTGAAAACATTGTGGTATTTGGTTTTCTGTTCCTGAGTTAGTTTTGCTAAGGATAATGGCCTCCAGTTATATCCATGTTCCTGCAAAGGACATGATCTCCTTCTCTCTTTTTTTTTTTTTTTTTTTTTTTTTTTGAGACGGAGTTTCGCTCTTGTTACCCAGGCTGGAGTGCAATGGCGCGATCTCGGCTCACCGCAACCTCCGCCTCCTGGGTTCAGGCAATTCTCCTGCCTCAGCCTCCTGAGTAGCTGGGATTATAGGCACGCACCACCATGCCCAGCTAATTTTTTGTATTTTTAGTAGAGACGGGGTTTCACCATGTTGACCAGGTTGGTCTCGATCTCTCGACCTCGTGATCCACCCGCCTCGGCCTCCCAAAGTGCTGGGATTACAGGCTTGAGCCACCGCGCCAGGCCCGATCTCCTTCTCTTTTATGGCTACATAGTATTCCATGGTATATACGTACCACATTTTCTTTATCCAGTCTATCATTGACAGTGATTTAGGTTGATTCCATGTCTTTGCTATTGTGAATGGTGCTGCAATGAATACGCACATGCATGTATCTTTATAATAGAAACACTTATATTCCTTTGGGTATATACCCAGTGATGGGATTGCTGGGTTGGATGGTAGTTCTGTCTTTAGGTCTTTGAGGAATCACCACACTGTCTTCCACAGTGTTCCAACTAATTTACACTCCCAACAACAGTGTATAAGCATTCCTTTTTCTCCACAACCTTGCCAGCATCTGTTATTTTTTTACTTTTTAATAGTAGCCATTCTGACTGGTATGAGATGGTATCTCATTGTGGCTTTGATTTGCATTTCTCTAATCATCAGCGACATAGACCTTTTCTTCATAGGATTTTTGGCCACATTTATGCCTTCTTTTGAAAAGTGTCTGTTCATATCCTTCACCCACTTTTTTACGGCATTGTTTTTTTCTTGCAAATGTATTTAAGTTCCTTTTAGATGCTGGATATTAGACCTTTATCAGATGCACATACTGCAAAAATTTTCTCCCATTCTATAGGTTATCTGTTTACTCTGTTGATAGTTTCTTTTGCTGTGCAGAAGCTCATTAGTTTAATTAAATACCATTTGTCAATTTTTGCTTTTGTTGCAATTGGTTTTGTCTTTTTAATGAAATCTTTGTCCATGCCTATGTCCTGAATGGTATTGCCTCAGTTATCCTCCAAGGTGTTTATAGTTTTCAGTTTTACATTTAAGTCTTTAATCTACCTTAATTTTTATATACAGTGAAAGGAAAGAGTCCAGTTGCAGTCTTCCACATATGGCTAGCCAGTTATCCCAGTACCATTTACTGAATAGTGAATCCTTTAACCAACTCAACAAAACAAGCAATGGGGAAGGATTCTCTACCTAATCCTAGTTTCTGTAAGTGGTTTGCAAAATGTCTTTGGGGGCAATAGTTTAACTTTAGTTTAAAATATTTTCCAGTTACAGTTGGATATATTCACAGTTCTCACCTGCCAGAGAGAAAATATGACCCAGACTTTTGTGTTGATGCTCAGAAAGCAAGCTATGCCAACCTGTACTTCCTTAGCAACAATAATAACGTGGTATTGGTGATTACTTGTAAAACCAAAGAGGCAGAATTTGTCTGTGACATGATGAAAGTTTCAGGGAGACTGGTTGTGAACACAGTTCCATGGAGAATTTTTATGTCCATTATAATCTAAAGGCAGAACCATGAAGGTCTCTGCAGGTGATAGCTAGGCATAGACTGGGGGTGTTGTAGATGGGATTTAGGCATGACATGAATGTTTGGAATAGACAGAAGACTTTCAAGGGCTTTTTTCTCCTAATATTCAATTTGCTCATAAAATGCTAAAATAAGTCTAGAAATGCAAATGGAGGCTACATTTAGATTTTGAGCAAAAAGACAGTCTGATTGGAGATAGGATTGTCTTAACTTAGTGGTGCTGTCTTGCTCCCCTGGAGATGTTGTGGAGATGTACCTTGAAAAGCAGTCAACTGGTTCTCATGTAATAACTGTAGCATGTGGAAATGAAAACACACCTGGCTTGAAATGAGAAGCACACTGACATTTACCAGCTAAAGAACCAAGGCTGGACTGGGAACTTTCCAGTTTGCAACATTCTACTTAAAAAAAAAGTGTCTAAATGCAGTGAAAATACCATGTATTGGAATGAAGGCAGCCCCTTGGTCTGTTGGCATGCCTTGGGTTACACCAAATCCACAATACAAGTCTGACAAATTTCTGTGTTCCAAGTCACTAGGCCTGCTGTCACTTCAATGCCTACCATAAAAACCACACCTTATTTAACAGCTTACAAAATAAAGTCTCACTTGTCTTCTGCTGTTGTCTGATGCAGCTAGGCTTATTCACCGAGTCCTTGATCACCTCTACCCTCTTCGGCTGCCATGGTGGAAAGACCAAAGTTCCTGGCACACATAGTAGGCACACAATAAGTATTTTCGACTAAACTAATTCTTTAGCTTAAGCCCTACCTTTGTGGCTTCCTGGCTGTGTGACCACATCTCTAATGTTATTTAGACTTGCACTCCTATGTGCTGGGCACTTTCCAGGTAATTATGACATGAAATCCTCAGAAAAACTCTTTGAGGTAGGCACTTTCGTCATCCCCACTTGACAGATGAAGAAACTGAGGAACAAAAGGGGCTTCATAATTTGTTTAACATCAGAACAGAGCTGGGATTTAAAAACTAGGCTGTCTGGTTCAGAGCCTAGCTAACCCAATTCACTTCATTTTCTCTGCAGCTAAATCTGGCTACCTCTGAATTTGAGTCTCAGTGTCCTCACCCATAAGGTTGATACTACCACCCCACAGAGTTGTTCTAAGAACACAAAACTGGTGTGCATTCTACAAATACTAATTGTTATTTTGTTTATCATTATCATCATCACCCATTAGTGCTTATTCGAGTGAAATAAGTGAGCAAGGAATCACCTGGAAGTTCCAATTTGAGCAAAATTATACTTTGCTCAGAAAGTCTGGTGACCCAGTCCAAAATTTCCCTGAATCAAATTATTCGCTATAGTAAAGGTCTTGTTATATTAAACTCTGAGGCAGCATGGCTATTGTTGTCCAATGCTTCTCTTTCCCCTTCTCCATCTACATCTGGGCCTCAAAGTACCGGCTTGCCCAGCTGTTTCTCAAACCCCTGAGGAATGAAGTTATCAGCAATACAAGCTGAGAACTGATACGATGCTTATTCACAGTAGCTCCTCTAGGTCACATTAATTCACCTGTTTCCATGAACTGCCCAGTTCTACAGAAATGAAAACATTATTTTTTTGGTCCATCGGGCCATGTAATTCAATTCACTTCCAATTTCTCCAAAGAGTTAGATAGCTTCTTAGGCTCAGCATTCTCCTCTTGGATCCATCAGCATATCATTTGATGGGTGGTTTCTAGAATTGCTGTTACTTCTAGTGGCTCTTGAAAATCGTTGGCTTTTTTAATTGTTCAGGTGAGATACGGCCAGGCAATTTTGCAAGATTCTAAGCAGTTTTAAAAATCTTTGCATCTTCTGAAAAAGCAATCTTTTAATAGCTTCTCTGTGCTTGCTTTCAAAGTGCAATAATCAGGACATATAATTTCCACAGTGACCAATCTCAGAAAATTCCACGGCTGACTGCTTACTCCTCTGTTGAATCTGCCAGAGGCCGGTACTACCTCCCTCACTTCATGTTGAATACATGGAGCTTCAACTGACTACATAACTGCTCTTCTACATTTATGTTTATGTTTTATCGAAAACAAGATGTAGTAACAATATTTAGTATATTTTCTGAAAGTTATAGATATCATTTTTTTGGTAAAATTCACAGACCATATAATCTACTCTTTTAAAGTATACAATTCAGTGATTGCTTATATTCACAAGATTGTGCAGCCATCACCTGTATCTAATTCCAGAACATTTTCGTTATCCTAAGAAGAAACCTTGTACCCATTAGCTGTCACTCCATATCCCTCCCTACCAGCCTCTGACAAGTAATCTTTTTGTCTCTATGCATTTGCCTATTCTAGACATTTCATATAAATAGGATTATACCATACGTGGACCCTTGTGACCAGCTTCTTTCACTTAGCATAATGTTTTCAAAATTCATCCAAGGCATAGCATTCATCAGTACTTCATTCCTTTTTATTGTTGAGTAATTTTTCATTGATCACATTTTGTTTAACCATTCATCCATTCATTGATTAATATTTGATTGTTTCTACCATTTGGCTATTATGAATAATGCTGCTATAACATCCATATACAAGTTTTGGTGTGGACATACATTTTCATTTCTCTTAGGTATATACCCAGAAATGGAATTTCTGAGCTATGGAATAACTGTTTAACTTTTTGAGGAATTGCCAAACTGTTTCCCAAAGCTGCTGTGTCATGTTACATTCTCACAAGCAATGTATGAGAGTTACAATTTTTCCACATCTTGTCAATACTTGTTATTATCTATCTTTTTTATTATGGCCATCTTAGTGGGTATAAATGATACCTCATTGTGGTTTTGATTCACATTTCCCAATAGCTAATGAAAACATCGTTCTTTACCAGATAACACAACTAATTTCATTTTTTCACACATTACCTTCCAAAGGTTTTTCTTCCGTATCGTAACATAGTTGCAATCACAGTCTCACTCTCTTTATCTAAGTAATGGCTCAGAGAGGATGCAGTAAATTTTAGAACAAGATGTCATGCCCCAAAGGGATAGGAATCTGGGAGAACTGCTATCTGCATGCAGACTCCCTCAGTCATTACTAGACATTGATATGAAACACACTTTTTCTTATTCAAGCACCAGATTGAAAGAATGTGAATCTCACTATGAAAACATGAGTTTCTGTTCTTGCAAACCCTGAATGTATCATTACATGTACCAGAGTCAAGCTCATTTATTTGGCAGCATCTGGCTGAGCCATAAAGTACAAATGGAGCCTTCTCAGGTAGATATGGGACCAAGCTATCAAAAGTTAAGTGAGAAGGAGAGGAAACAAAATCTGTGTGGGGAACCTTTACATTAAATGGTGAAATCCATATCATTAAGCTCAAAGGCCAGCAAAACTTATTCTTCACCATCTTCCCACTCCCATAATCCATTCTAGTTGGATTTCTCTAAACTCTTGAAGCATGCTATGTTCCCTCTTTAGTACAGGCCATTCCTTCTTGCAGGAGGGCTGTGCCCTTTCTTTTTGTTTGGCAAATGCCTCCTCATCCAATGCTTTCAGCTGAGACATCCCACACCTGTTTAGTCCTTTTATCAGTTTCCTATCGCTGCTCAAAATTACCACAAATTTTGTAACATAAAACAACTCACATGTTCTTCTACAATCCTCAAGGTCAAAAGTCTCACTGAGCTAGGATCAAGATGTCAGTAGATCTATATTCCTCCTACACATTCTAAGAATCCATTTCTTTGCCTTTTCCAGCTTCTGGGGCCTGGTACAGCCAAGGGCTATGGCTGCTTCCTCCATCTTCAAAACCAGAAGTGTAGCATCTTCAAAATCTCTCTCATCGCCCTCCTCCTCCCCACTTCCTCTCTCTCTCTTTCTGTCTCTCTCCCTACTTTCATCCTCACATCTCCTTATCTGACTCTGACCCTACTGCCTCCCACTTCTAAGGATCCTTGTGATTACATTGGCCACACCCAGACAGTCTACAATAATTCACGTCTGCAAAATCCCTTTTACCATGTACAGTGGCATATTTACAGGTTCTAGAGATTAGGACATGAACATCTTTGGGGAACATTGTTCTGTCTACCACAGTTCTCTCCTCATAATGCCACAACATTCTGAAAAACTATGGAGATTAATTGATTTGAAGGTATTGCTTTCATAAACTGGAACCACCTTGCAGAGCCATCCCCGTTTGCTTCACATACATTTCTAGTATCCATTGCATAGCTGGCATGCAATAAATATTTGATGACTAACTGGTTGAGTGGCCAACTTGGCTTCACTGGACTAGAGTTCCTGGGAGAAGGCAGGCTGAGATTATGTTGTAAAAGGCATTGAAATGACTAGCTAAGAAATTTGGATTTTTATTCTGTACACTCTGAGACCCATCAAATGTTGTCAATCAAGGATTAACATGATTACAATTGTGTCGTCTGAGGTTAACATCAAGATGGCAATGGAGAAACTGAAGGCAGGGTGACTAAGAAAGGGGCCACAGCAAATGAGGACCCAAACTAGGCAGTGACATTGTGAGTGAACAGTTGGAGAGGGATGTAAGAACTCCGACACATTCTACTTCAAATTCTTTTTAGAATGGAGCAAATGGGAAGTACACACTACAGGATTTGAAAACTTATGGAAGAAAATAAGAGGAAACAACAAGAGGGAGGAGTAAAGGCATTCTGGCCTGGTAAACCTAGGCAAGCAGAAGAATGGTGATACCAACCAAAATAAGGAACACATAAAATGAAACCTGTTCAGAGGAAAGGGGAGCTGATTTGTCCTGTTTCAGACATGTAGAATTTGAGCCAATTGGGCATGATGAGCAGATCTCTAGGAAGAAATCAGAAAATATATATTGGGAGCTAAACTACAAGATGCAGAGTGAGAAGTCTCCCCTAGAGGGATGATGGTTGAAGTCACAAAAGTAAATGGGACAATCAAGGGACAATGACCTGAAGGAAAATCACAGAACTGTAGGGATGGCCAAAGACAATTCCTGGAGACAGAAGAGTAGCAAGAAAGGTAAGGAGAAAATTGAGATTATCTATGTGTGATAAGGATAGGAGGAGGAGGGAGGGGAGATGGTGCTCTTAGTTTTGCCCAGAAGTCTAGCTAAAGGGGTCTAAGAAGATTCTTGGAACTTAGGAACTTTAAGAGAATGGTTTCCGTAAGTAAAGGGGATAGAAAAGAGATTGCCAAGGTTTAAGGCGCTCACCAGAGAACAAAAGTAGTCAAGGTCACTTATGTTTTCCAGAAGCTTGGCAGTTTATATAGAGAGTTAAGAAGAATTTCAGGGTGGTTCTGCCCTTGGCTCTTTGCCTGAGTTTGAGTGGCATAAGCTTTACAGTCCCTTTCTTCAACTGTAAAATAAGCCGTTTGGAGCTATATGCAACCCAAGGTTCTTTCTGAGTCTAAACTTTGCTCTTTCCAACCCTCAGATCCCAAAATGCTGGTGAAAACTCAATTCTAAGGCATCTGAGAAGCGATCTTCAGAGTATTCTCCATTTAAATTAAAAATTGCCTTCAGAAGGAATTCTAGCAGAGACAGCCTGAGAGACAGTGTGTGTGAAAGTTTGAATAACTTTTTTTCTAACTTAAAAACCGTAAAGCATTATACCGATTTCACACAAAAATCCTCGCAAAACGCTTTTTGTCTATTTTTGAAGCTGTCTTATTCTAATTACTTTCTCTTTGGTGGCATGAGTGAGCCTCTATTTTTAATGCAATATTCCTCTCTGCTGCATTTTAAAATTTAATTCCAGTCTCCATCATTATATATTTACCATTCAATTCTTCCCAATAGATATGTTTAGACGTTGCATATTTTTTCATATGCTCAATACCTTTTGAAAGTCATTTTTTCCAATTTCAAAGCCTTGGTTGACATATACTAGGTAAGAAGAAGAAAATGACCAAGAATAAAGCCACAAGCATGAGAAAAAATGGTACTGAAAAGCAAAACCTAGAATTCAGTGTCTTGTATACAGGGCAGCTCAACCTCAGCACTACTGACATTTTATGCAAGATAAGTATTTGTTTGTGGGGGCCATTGTGTGTGTTTTGCGGTATTTTTAGTACCTTCAGCCAATATCCACTAGATGCCAGTAGCACACTCCTGCTCCAGTTGTGGCAATCAAAAATGATGCCAGGCATTGCCAAATACACAAACTTTCTCCTGGGTGAGAACCACTGGTCTTTATGATGATCTCTCTAAAACCCCCAGAGTATAGGGGCCAGATTTTAAGAATTCAAAGATGAGTAACCGTTCTGCTTTCCAGGAGATCAACAGTGCAAGAGAACAATTTGCTAACATGGAGATGTGGGAAATATAAAAGTTTTATGTTTATATGCCAACTACCAGTGGTTTACAGGATTCTTGGCATGATTTCCCCATGCCCATCTCCTCTGAGGATCTGTCCTCCACTTCTTTCATGCTTCCAATCCATGCTCCCCCAGACACCAGTTTACCTCTAAAACACATCTGATCACGCTATACCCTCATGCTTAAAAATCACCAATTTCCCCCACTCTCTACAGCAGGGTTTCTCAGTCTCAACACTCTTAACATTGACTGCTAGATGATTATTCTTTGTGGGGCTGTACACTGTAGGGTATTTAGAAGCAACCCCAGCCTCCCTGCAAGATGCCAGTAGGAACTCCCCTGTGGTAGGCAGAATAATGTCCCAACAAAAATGCCCACGCCCCAATCCCTGAAACATGTGAATACATCATAGCAAAGGGGAATTAGGGTTTCAGGTGGAATTAAAGGTCACTAATCAGCCGATTTTAAAATAATGAGATTCTGGATTATCCAGGTGAGACTCATCTCAAGAGTCCTGAAAAGAGTCAGTGAGAGAAATGACCGCACAAGAAGAATTGAGGAGATGCAACATGGATGGCTTTAAAAATGAATGAAGGGGGCCACTAGAAAAGGAACAACAGATCCTAGAGCCTTCAGAAGGAACACAGGCCAACACCTTGAAGTTAGCCTGGTAAAACCTGATGGGATTTCTGAGGTCCAGAACTGTAAGACAGTAAATTTGCGCTGCTTTAAGCCATTAAGTTTGTGGTCATTACAGCAGTGATAGAAAATTAATACACTACCACCTCCATTTGTGACATCCCAAAATGTCTTCAGACATTGCCAAATGTGCCCTGGGGACAAAGTCGCCTCCAGGTTAAGAACCAACATAGAGTCCAAACTCCTGAGAAGAGCACAGTAAGACTTTGTAATTACCTCTAGCCTACATGTTGAACACTATTATCCTACACACAGCAAGATACATCCTCTGCTGCAGGCACACCAAACTCCACTTGGGAAACATTCCATATGCTTTCACTCTCTGCAGTTGTGATGCCCACGGGCTCCTTGGAGGATGAGTACTGTGCTTACAGCTGCAGGCATTTGTGAGCGTCTTGGGAGCAGGGGCTGTTGTATGAACAATTTAGGTTAAAAGCAGACAATATTCTGAAAGAACAAAGTGGAAATGGGTGAGATCCGTCAATGGCTAAACCTGAAGGTGAATTCTTAGGATTTCCTATGGATTCAATCGAAGAGAAACAAAATTTGAACAGACTGTAAAGGGTACATGATTCCAGAGGGATCCTCATGGTTTTGGAATCAAATGAAGATCCCAGGAAAACTTTAGACCAGCTGTAAACACTTTTGTAAGCACTCTCTTGATGGCCAGCATGGAGTACTATGTTCAGCCTTAATAACACAGCGGTTCTCAACTAGGACAATTTTGACCTCCAGAGGATACTCAGTAGTGTCGAGAGACATTGTTCGTTGTCACACTGGTCTGGAGGAGCACTACTAGTATCTAGTGGGAAGAGGCCAGGGATGCTGCTAAATACCCTGAAAACCCAGGACAGCCACATAGCAAAGAATCATTCAGCTTCAAGTGTCAGTAGTGCCAAGGCTGAGAAACCCTGAGCCAGAGCAACCAGAAAAGTTTAAGAACCAAATCTATATGAACCAGATATTCCCTCCAGGGCCTCTAAGCAGCCTTGCAAGATGCTCATTTGCTGACGTTTGACGTCATTAGTAAGGATTCTCCTTTAAGGACCAAAGACCCAGCTTCCCTGCAAGTGAAAAGGACAGTCAGTGCCCAATAAGATGCATTTTCTTGGTTTTTGAGAGGATTCCAGGGTGTTAAAGCTTTCAAAGGTAGTCCAGGCCATTAAATTAGAGATCCAGGCCTTATGTTAGGATATCTTGGCCTTTACTAAACAAAACCAGGGTTGGATCTATCTACGCACTAGAGTTCTATCCAATCACTCCATGTCTGCCTCAAGCATAAAGGGATTTCCACCCTCTTCCCACCACACACACACATACACACATTCTATGAGAACATTTTGTTCTTTTGCTAGATGGCTACATCCTTACTTTTAATCATTGCAAAAAGGTGAAAAACATGGTAGATGAGTCTTGTGCAGATTGCCCACTGTATGGAATAGAAGCCGCCCAGTATTGCTGTTCAGATCCTTGTCCATTGATTGAGATGCTAATGGATAAGAATATAATTTGCAACAGGTGAAATCATCTACAGCCAAATGCCTTTTGAGGATAACAGCAATTAGCAGCATCTGTATACTATATTGCAAATACGTATATGGTTGCTGAGTAAAGCAGGAACGTTATTAGTGATGCAATTGGTTTTAAGCACAAATGTGAGTGGCTAGCTAATCCAAAATGTTGGCTTGCTTTTGCATTTCTTTCTCTCAACTCCTACAGATTAATCTGATAATGTTTGCTTCTGAAATACAGTGGGAATCCAGCCCCTCCTAAAGACCAACAGAAATTCAACATTTCAATTTTTGATCCTCTTTCTAATCTTGAGTTCCCTGGTTTGCAGGTAACATCTTGCCCTCTGCCTCGACTTTCCTTTCTACTGCCTTTCTCAAGAAAATGGGCAGAAGACTTGGCAGTATTTGTTAGTTGTTTGTAATCTGCACCCCAACACATAACAGCATCAGTTACTTTGACACAGTAACTAATATTAATAATATGTGATGCTAATAATTCTGATAAATGATGCTTATTTCTCTAAGACAGCCTATTAAAGCCAAAGTCTAACAGTTATCTCACATTAACACAGCTGAGTATGATCTCATATGCTATTTTCAAACAGTTTTTCTTGGTTGTGTATTTAGCCTAAATTTCCAGCAATTACATGGTATTTCATTTCATTTCTGTAATGCTAACTGTACTTAAAAATATTAAATTACAACTGATGGAATCTCCCTTCCTTTATGGAAACAGATCAAAGGCAAATCTGTAGAGTTTGTGGAGTGAAAGGGATAGAGCCTGTTCATTTTTAAAACAACTACTATTTATTCTCTGAAAGTGTGCTGTTTTCAAAGTGGCCATCAGTGACAGTTTCCCAATAGCTCAATTTACCATTCTTCCTAACTGGACAGCAAACATTTTAAAGGTATCAGATAGCTCCCTCTGAGTTCCCTATGTATTGTTGATTCTTCACAAAACTACTAATTGTTCTTAATGCGATTTAGGCATCAACATATTTCCATGATCTTTCACACCCCTACACAGTGATTTTCTTCCTCTTCTCATAGGTTAAACTACTACTCAGTACGATAGATTTCTGGAATTGCCCCTTTAGGGAAAGAAAAGGTGAAAACTAGAGAAGTCGCATCCTCTCTGCCACCCAAACACACACACACACACACACACACACACACACTCATACAATCAAGACACTCTCCAAAATAATGTTTCTGAATTCTCTATAGAACAAGATGGCAAACATATTTCAAAATATACTTCATCCAGTCTTTACAAACAACTTAGCAATAGATCCTTTGAGTTTGGAAAAATATCAACATTGGGTGAAGGGATAAGGTGACCCTTTGAAATTGCCTGCAGCACAAACAGGAAACCTGAACACCATCTACTTTTCCAGATCCCACGACTGCTCCAAAGTGGAGCCAACAAGTCCTGCAAGACACACACGCAGGTGGCCACTAGGGACGCCCCATTTCTAGGCACCATTTAGCAAGCAGAAGAGGGAAACCCCTTAGTGGGTGCCTCGCTCTGTAAATGTAATGGAATTAAAGGTGGTCCCCTGGAACTGCCTGGGATGCCCAGCCTTGGGCCCTGGGACGCGCAGCACCGGTCCTTACCTCAGACTTCCACACGACGTAGGGGTGGCCTCGACTGTCAGGTGGGGACTGGAACTTCCTCTGCTGTAGCCACCTCCTAGGAGAAGTGAAGATGCCATTGGGGCCTCCCCCGGAGGAACAGAGGATGCTCGAAGCACTTCGGCTACTGGCTGGCCCAGCCAGGACAGAAGGCAGGTCCCAGGCCATACTCTTCTTGAGGCCGCCGCGACCCAGGGGAACCTCATAGTCAAAGTGGAAGCTGCCTGATGGTGACTTCTCCTGCGGGGTGCTGGGTGTGGAGAAGGACGAGCAAAGGGGTCCAGGAGGCGGTAGCCGGGTGGCCCTGGGGGGCGGACCCCGGGGAGAGGACGCCAAGCGAGGGCCGAGACCCTCGGCTGGGAGTGATGGGGAGTAGAGGCGGCCCGCCGTGGCCCCTCGCGCACCGCCCTCCGCGCCCGCCTCGCCACCCCCGCAGCCGCCGATCAGGGCTGGGTCCAGGCTGCGGGTCTGGCGCAGCTTCCTCTTAGAAAAGCCCTTGGCCGAGGCCGCACTACTTGAGGCAGGAGAGGAGCAAGAGAAGACGCTGTGTAGCAGGCTCTGCCCGGACATCGCGGCGGAGCTGCGCCTGAGAACCACCTTCTCCCTGAGAAGGACGCTGGTGGCTTTGGGTCCCGAACGCAAAGGGACTCAGGCAAAGCTGCCAGGCGGGGCTGGCCGTGGGGGTTTGTCCGGGGCGGTGGTGACCAAAGCCTGGCTCAAGCACCGCCGACGCGTTCCATATGCCCCGGCGGGGACAGAAGCAGCAGATCCATCATCAGCCTTCTAGGAAAATGGGTCTGGGGGCCTCCTGCAGCCCCTACAACCTTCCTCTGGAGCCCAAGACGCTAAGAGTGTCAGGAAGAAGAGGAAGGTCAGGCGCTCGCTGGGTTCGCAACTCCAGCCTGCCAGCGCCACTCCCCCTTCCCAGCTAAGGCAAAAGACGCGGCGCTCCTGCTTGCTGGCTCCGGACAGCCTCGAAGTCTCCAGCAAGCTCCTCCTTGCTGCCCGAGAACAATCCCGAGGGCCACGGAGGAGGCGGCCTGGGAGTGCGCCCCGGGCGCGTCCACCGCGCTCCCGGTGCCGCGAGAACTTCCTCCGGCTCCTGAACCCAGCACCCTCTCCGTGCCCCGGCGCCCGAGGTTACGCGCCTGGCCTCTGCTGGGCTGCTGCGCGTACTCTTCCGACTGGAGAGGCTCAAGGGTGGTTTCAAGCTCAAGGTTCCCGCGGTGTCTCAGTCTTACCGCGGTGTGACGACACCGAGTGCTGCGCTCAGGACCTCCAAAGGCTGCGTGCCCACGGTGGAAGAGAATTCCCGGCTGCGCTCAGCGCTCTCGGTGGAGTAGGGAGCTCAGGAGAGAGCCCCAAGACGGAGTGCGCGTGTTCCGCCCGAGAGGAACATGATCTTCGCAGCCCAGCCTTGGGCCCAGGGCAAACGCGGAGATGCCCCGCACGCTAGCGCTAGAGGCAGTGGGAAAGGGGCGGCCGGGACGGGTAGGGCTGGAGGAATGCCGGGGCTGGAGCTGGGGCGGAGCCAGGAGCAGGAGAAAGCAGAACGTGAAGAGTTTTCCAGGCGCCAAACCTGCCAACGGCACGGAGAGAAGGCAGCTTGCCACTGATATTGGGTCTCCTGGGGAGAAAGTCGTGAGGACGGAAGTGCGGACCTTCTACTCGCTCTTCCCACCCCCAGATCAAGGGTCGCGCCAGCTCCACTCACGTTTCTGGAAAGGAAGGGAAGTGTCAGATTGCACCCCACCCACTGGTGTCAGATGGGCAGCCCGGCACGGTTGCTCTGAAGTCGGAGTTAAATATCCTGCCTTTCCTCCCCGCACCCCCACCGCCCCTCGCCCGGCTTCTTTTGTTTTTAAAAAGGAAGGATAGATAGGAGACTCAGTCTAAAAGCAGTGGCTGCCAATGAATGAACTGGAGATGGAGACCTACTAAGAAAGTGGAGGGGGAGGAGTCCTCGCTGTGGAAGGGATCCTGAGCACGTGCGGAAACGTGCTCTAGGAGGAAGGGTGAGTGAGGCCGGGCAAGGGGTAGGCGCCCGGCGCAGCTTCAGCCCTGAGACTACAGAGATTGGCGCTCACAAAGCAATCTGTCTCTAAGTCCCGCTCTGGGACGCCTCTGGGCGCAGCACTCAGTGGCCACAGTCCTGGGAAGCTGGAGAACGCTGATGAAATCAATCTTTCTGGCAAGGAGCTGAGACTGAGAGCAGCTTCTCCCGCTGCTGGACCCCTGGAATCTATAAAGCGCAAAGCCTCGCCCTCGTCTTGGAGGGCTTTTTGACGTAACATTTAAGCTTTGCCATGCATCTTACAACCATCTCAGCAGGGAGCAGATAATGTTGAAAACGTCTACTTTGTGTTTGTGTCCTTTTTTATCACTTAGTGATGAAGAAAATTTTATACAAATATAAAGGTGACTTTCCTTTACCATTTCTTTTATTTTGGAGGAAAAATTACAATGAAATTATAAATACAGGTGTTTGACACTAACGTTTGTCTTGCATATCTACCACAATTGTCCGAGTTTGATTTTAGAAGACTTCCTTTATTCCCTATGACATTTTCAGGGGAAGAGTTAATTAACTTTGACTCTTTGAAAACCATGTTTGGTGTTCCTAGGTGTTCAGCTACTTTGGAGGTGTGTCATGAAATCTAATCAGGAGAATTCTATGCCTCCACAAAGGGCGTCAGACTCCCAGTTCTTGGCTGTACTCCTTTTTGGTAAACGCAGCGGGACAGACTGCACCCGGTGAGTTTTTTCCAGTAGCTTTAACGAGCTATCTGCTGCCTGAAGACAGTGGGTGATTCTGGTTTCCCATCCCCCATCGCTGTCCATCTCTTCTCACCCTGAGCCTCTTAAGTATTTTCAGTGGCTGTCAATCAGGTGCGCTGCTGAGAGGCACAGCCTTAAAGAGCTCTTGCTCCCCTGCCTGACTACATACACAGGCCAAGTTACATTTGGGGGCTTGTTGGCATTGGCTTTCTTCTCTCCTCATACAAGTCACATTAGATGTAAAAGTGGGTGGATCTTGTCTGCCCCTTCTTTAGTAACAAAACTGTGTAACTTATCACTAGTAATGGAAACACTTAATGTCTCTACCACTGGGATACCATTGCATGGTTATGCCTCATTGCATGGTTATGCCTCATTGGAGTTTGGCATTCAGGGTAGATGGTTAACAGAATCACTTCACAGAACCAGTTGTAACTCAAGGGGTTTTAGCACCTTGGTGATTGTATTTGATGATTCATATAAGTTCTATTTCTCTAAGCCCATATGATGACCATGGGCTAGCAAACTCACCCCTGCTATGACTAGATAGGCTAGTATGAATGCCTTCCAGGCACAAGGGCATACATTCTTGGTCGTGGGTGTTGGAGAGCTGATCAGTGGCGGGATTCTTCTATTGGCACTCATAGGGCTTGGAGCAGACACATGCCAGTTAATTCATCATCTAGTTTCCAAATGTTCCTGACCCTCCAGGAAACTGGAAACTTGTGTCACTGTTGGGAACAGTGAATAAATTGTTTTAAATATTAATCAAATTAGACTGGGGGTCCTTTTAAAATCTCAGTGTAACTATGTGTGCTTTTAATACATGGGGTAGGCAATGTCGATGTTTTGCTGGAAAGAAAGACTTCATAAGACTTATTTGGGATTTCTTTTTAATTTTTAAAAGTATTTTGATTTTCAACCTGACTGCTATTAGGTTTACCTTGCAGTCTTGGTGGCTTATGGTGGATTCATTCATTCCTATTGAAAGCATCTTATCTAACTCTTCTTTGTTATATATTCTCTTTGCTTATGTAGACTCAACTCACATTGGCCTTTATGATCAACTGTCAGGTTATGCCAAATTCAGTTAAGGAAGATCCTTAGGTTTTGGTTACCAATTTCAAAGAATGGCTCATTTTGTTACATTGTTTCCTGGAATTATTCTAACAATTCATCAGCTAGCTTCAGAAGCAATATAATTGGTAATCAAGAAATAAATGGTTTTAACGTATATACTTTTAAAAACAGGTTTCTAAGACTTTGCTTTGCTTCTCTATTAGGGCATTTGGTGTTAAAAAATGGTCCCTATATTTGTTAATTTTTTCCTCAGAGACAAACTTAATCAAAGATGTGGGATACCTTTTATTAAAGAGCAGAACATTCTGTTCACTGTTCATTCCCCATGATAATTGCAGAAATCTAGGATTTAAAAAACATCTTATGCTATCCATTCCATCTGGTCATGACACAAGAATATTCCAATAAAACTTCTAGAATCCTTGGACTGACATCAAGCTATCCTCTTATCAGGGATCCTAGAAAATTCATCAGTATTCTTTCTATTCCCTTGAGAGACAGTTCTACAAACACACATATCTTACTATCAAAGGATATATTCTGATGCCTAATGTAAATTTCCTTTTCCTTAACTTTATCCCTTGAAGCTTTTCATATCTCCAGCCAAAATTCCTCTTTATCCTTGGTGTTTAGACCCCAAAGCTATTTGTAGATTTTTATCATGCCCCTTGGGTCTGACTCTGTGGTTTGGCTACATGATAAAGTTCATATTTTGCTTTAAAACCATCACTGTAGATAATCTTTTCTGGACTAGACTCCCTCCAGTTGTTGTTTTTTTATTTTTATTTTTCAGTCCTGAGGTCCAATATTCCAGGTTAGGGCATCCTATTTTGTATCGTGGACCATCCGGGATGGGTAGGCACGTCTGCCCGGGGGTCTCTCGACCTGCAAGAGGGTCCCAATACCTGGAAGAGGGAGTGCGCCTGGAAAAATAATAAAGACAGAGAGAAAGCGAGGCGTCTGGAGGGCTGATAGGCTGTGCCTAAACAACAAATTTTATTTTTCAAAGGCCAGGAATAAATACACTTTCTTGGCTCTGGTTTACATCATAGTAAGAGGAAATGCAAATGTATGCCTCACATGGCCTATACAATAGAGAAGTCAGATACACAATCAATGGTTGTAAAAAGTAACAATTTCCTACAATCACAAAGTTTGTTTGCATCCAAACATTATTCACAAAGCTTGTTTACATCCAAACTTTATTCCTCCTGGCTGCAGGTATCTCTGGTTTGACCTTGTTTTAGAACTGAGATGTGAAAAGGTTTTTTGGTTTTGCTCATCAGAATATCTTTTAATCATATTCTCTTTTGTCTACTCCTGACTCAACTTAACTCAACTTCCCCATTCAGGAATCTCTGAGTCAGGAATCAAAGCCATCCCTTATGGTGGCATTTTGCTTTGCAAATATCGACAGTTAAACCATTATCTAGGGTACAAGGCAGTTAGGTAAGGTTAAAACTTATTCTTGCCGGGCACGGTGGCTCAAGCCTGTAATCCCAGCACTTTGGGAGGCCGAGGCGGGTGGATCACGAGGTCAAAAGATCAAGACCATCCTGGTCAACATGGTGAAACCCCGTCTCTACTAAAAATACAAAAAAACTAGCTGGGCGTGGTGGTGCATGCCTGTAATCCCAGCTACTCAGGAGGCTGAGGCAGGAGAATTGCCTGAGCCCAGGAGTCGGAGGTTGCGGTGAGCCGAGATCGCGCCATTGCACTCCAGCCTGGGTAACAAGAGCGAAACTCCGTCTCAAAAAAAAAAAAAAAAAAAAAAAAAAAACTTATTCTTAAAGGGTCATAAAAAGGTTAAAAGCAAGAACTGGTTGCCGGCAGGGGGTCACTCAGTCTAGCAGCAACGCATAATTTTAGGCCCAAAACGATATTGTGGTTGATATTAGAAATTGATCATTCATCTTTCAGTTCCTATATTTCCGGATAGCTCAACTGCCTCCAGTAGGAAACTGTGTTTGGGATCAAACTCACCGTATAGTGAGACTCACGCCTTTTAGGGGTCTCACACGGGAATGTTCCCCACAATTTTGCTCTTGTTTCTTATATAATTCTATTGCTTAAATAGTCTCAAATCACATTGAACTTTCTGATTGAGTATCATATAATATTTCAGAATTCTATCTGATTGGCTCCCAACTTTTAGCATTGCTGATTTTTGTTTCATACTGTTCATGTCTCTCAAAGTTATTATGATCCCCCTGATATCATTTCTGTGTTCTTAGTGGGTAAACATTCACAGCATCTCACTTGCCCATAAAGTCAAGGGTTCTGTCTCTAAGCTCCTGAAACATGAAAAAGAAGCATCATTTAAATCTGTGTGGCATGTGTGGAATATATGAGAGATGTGTGGCAAAATTTTACAAGACTTAAGAATGCTAATTACATTAAGTATCCTGACTTCCTCATGCTTGAACTAAAAATGTTTCTTTAGATTCCTATGCCAGCTGCCAAAGCACTTAAATTACAATTGGCAAACGTCAGTGGAGGTAAACCTAGAGTCTCTGAGTACAGGAAATTTTTGTCTTCTATTACATTTATATACCAACAAGCAAGTTATTTTGGCTCAATATTTTGGATTAATTTCACATAGCCCAGAATTGGAAACATGAACCCTCCAGGTACCCACATGAGGTTTTAATATCCATCGAGTTGTTATCCAGATCTGTGATTTTTTTTTCTGACGTTATATTTGGAAACCCAAATGAATATTCTTATTCATCTTTCCCAGTTTTTCCCCATTCTGTGTGTGTAATATCACCATCTCTCACCAATTGTGACCTTAAAAATTTGAATTCAATAAAAGAAAAAAAAAACTAATGTATCTGTATCAGCATCTGCATTGAACACAAAAACATCTACTTGCAACATTGTCCATTTTCTCATCTTCTGTGAAAATACTAGCAAGATGTTCTATGTTTTCTAGTGTTTCATATTTATCTTCTGGACTTAAAAAAGCAGGAGTTTGCCATAGGCAGATTTTCTTTTTTTTTTTTTTTTTTTTTTTTTTTGAGATGGAGTTTCACTCTTGTTACCCAGGCTGGAGTGCAATGGCGCGATCTCGGCTCACTGCAACCTCCGCCTCCTGGGTTCAGGCAATTCTCCTGCCTCAGCCTCCTGAGTAGCTGGGATTACAGGCACGTGCCACCATGCCCAGCTAATTTTTTGTATTTTTAGTAGAGACAGGGTTTCACCCGGTTGACCAGGATGGTCTCGATCTCTTGACCTCGCGATCCACCCGCCTCGGCCTCCCAAAGTGCTGGGATTACAGGCTTGAGCCACCGCGCCCGGCCTGCCATAGGCAGATTTTCTGCCTTTTCACTTACATGTTTATTTCTTCAGCAGGTATGAGTACACTCTTTTTTTTTTTCTTTTTCTTTTTCTTTTTAAGACAGTTTCACTCCGTGGCCCAGGCTGGAGTGCAGTGGCCCCATCTAGGCTCACTGCAACCTCCGGCTATCAGGTTCAAGCTTTTCTTCTCCCTCAGCCTCCTCAGTAGCTGGGATTACAGTCACATGCCACCATGCCCAGCTAATTTTTGTATTTTTAGTAGAGATGGGGTTTCAATGTGTTGGCCAAGCTGTTCTTAAACTCCTGGCCTCAAGTGATCCTCCTGCCTCGGCCTCCCAAAGTGCTGGGATTACAGGCGTGAGCCTCTGCACCTGGTCTGAGTACACTATTTCTAAATGTCAACCATCCTGTTTTCATGGAACCCAAGTTAGCATGGCAAGTGAAAAATAAGGCTGTATAAGAATCTTAAACCAAGTTGCAATGTAGATGTGCTCAGCAGGATGTCAGGGGCAACTCCTGAAACAAACAGTGGTTACTCTTTTCCTGCGGCATGTGAAAGAATCTTCCACTATCAAATCCTAAATGCATGACCATCATCCCTTTTGTTTTAGGCTTTGAATCTTGGTCTCAGGAGAGTTTTAGCAATATAAATTGGCTGACAACCAACTTCAGTTTGCTTGATAAACATTTTTGAACACACACTGTGTGCTAGTGGCATTCTTTCTTTGTTAGCTTTACTTTCTTCTATCTTTGTGGTGAAAGTACACTTAGAATCTCAAAATCAGTTAAATTGATCTGAACCTGGTATATAATTCAGCTGTACTAGCTACTTAAGCTAATTTTTAAAACATTCTGTAGCATATGTCTTAGAACTACTTTTGAGGATGAAGAATTCTGCAATAATGTAAACAATTTTAATACTTAATTACCCTAAGTTGTACATAAGCATTCATCAATATTTCCCATTTAAAAAGGCAACCAAATAACGTGAGGTTTCCTTTCCTATGAAATATTAATTTTCCCCCAAAATCTTCACTTCTCTATATTGAATGGAAACAAGAAGACCTATTTCGCCTAACATGTCTCTCTTACAAGGTAGGATGGGGTATGAAAGGGAAAGAGGAAAATAAAACAACTGGTATTATGCCTAGAGTAAGTATATATACATACATATATAATCATCAACTTTACTGAGGACTAATCTACATACAATAAGCTATATAGATGAATTTTAGCAGCTGTGTATGCCCATAAAACCACTACCACAATCAATATACAGAACATTCCTGTCACCTCTAGTGTATGCTTTTATTCGTGTTCATTGAACATTGACAACTTGGGTTTTGCTGTGTTCAATGGTTGAGTCGTGCCTTTGGCCAATATAAAAAGGGAAGGAGGGAAGAAGAGAGTGAGGGAGGGATGACAAAATAGAGCACAGAGTTTTTTTGCTTCTTGTAGAGGATTGAAGTGTGTTCATCTAAAAGGTATATCCAAGTCCTAATCTCTGGTATATGTGAATGGGACCTCATCTGAAAACTGGGTTTTTGCACATGTAATCAAGTTAAGATTAAGTAAGACTGAGTTAGATGGACCCTAACTCCAATGACTAGTGTCTTTATGAGAGAAAGGAGAAGGCAATTGGAATATAGGTACATGCATGTACAAAGAAGAAAGCCATGTAAAGACAGAAGCAGATATTAGAGTGATGCAGCTACAAGCCAAAAAATGCCAAAGATTGCCAGCAACCACTAGGAGCTAAGAGACAGCTGGAACAGGTTTTCCCTCAGAGCCTCCAGAAGGAACCAACCCTGCTGACACCTTGATTTTTGATTTCTAACCTTCAGAATTATAAGAGAATGAACTGTTTTTCGTTGTTGTGGTGGTGGTTTGTTTGTTTGTTTTTTGAGATAGAGTTTCGCTCTTGTTGCCCAGGCTGGAGTGCAATGGTGCAATCTCAGCTCACCACAATCTCCGACTCCTGGGTTCAAGCGATTCTCCTACCTCAACTTCCCACGTAGCTGGGATTACAGGCATGTATCACCAGGCTCAGAAAATTTTGTATTTTTAGTAGGGACGGGGTTTGTCCACGTTGGTCAGGCTGGTCTCGAACTCTCAACCTTAGGTGATCCATCTGCCTCGGTCTCTGAAAGTGCTGGGATTACAGGCGTGAAGTTGCTTTTTTTTTTTTAAGCCACCCAGTGTGTGGTAGTTTGTCAAGGCAGCCCTAGGAAAATTATGTGTTTCTTATTGCCACAGCTTCATTTTCCTTCTTTCAAACAGTTTAACAAAACCCAAAGAGTTCACTGAGCAAAAAGCAATCCCAAGGAATTTTAAAAGAAGGCAAGAGAATGGCTAACAAATGCTTATCACTGTTTCATTTTCAAAGAAAAAATGATGGATTGGACATCCTGTCTCCTGCTAAGCGTGGTGTCATCATTGTTATGTCAGCAGCCGAGCTGCAGTTAGGTCGGTCCCATGTGTGCACGGCTCTAGTCTTCCTTCAGGATGGTCTTTAGTTTCCCCTTGGGGAACTTCTGCTCTTCTGTGCATTTGTTTCAACAGAAGGTTTTTGGGACTTGACTTTGTAACTGGTCAGCAACATGCAGATGTGTATTGTGGACTAAAACCAGAAAGAGACACTCAAATCCAGAGTGCTGGGATGCTTTGGTTTGCCTTTTTTGGTCTTTAATTTGCTTGGTATTAAAGGGGCTGAGCATACACCTGAGACACAAATGAATTCAAGTGCCAGAACAAGCCAGTGAGAAATGCCTTTAAAAGGAGATGGAAGCTGCTGAAACTCTTCAACAGGCTTCATGGAAACCAAAGCCTGGTAAGCCTTTCTCTAGGGAAAACTTCCGGGGATCCAGTTTAAAAAGCAGAGTTGTTAAAGTTAATAGCCACATGCACTTTATTTGCCTCCTGTATGATTTATTGGGAATTCCTTGGGTATTTTTCACAGTTCACTGCTTTGTAGCATGACACAGATTAGACACATACCAAAGAACTCTCAGCCTCCTTTAAAGATATAGGAATGAAAATAAGACACTCACAGGATTGTAATAAGCGGGTTGTGGATCAGGGAGCTAAAAGGGGTTTCCCCCTTTTAATAGAGATGGCTTCCTGAACCAGTGTTACAGAATTGGCAAAAGCAAAGTCCTGGAAGTTGTTGGAGGTTTATGGAGCAGTAAGAAAAATGCAGGAATGAGAATCATCGATCTAACTGTTCGTAGAGGTGTGGCTACTAACTATCTCAGTCAACTAACCTTGTGCAAAGTAAACCGCTATTCACCATTCAAGCCTACTTGGTTTAAATATCTCCCGCTCTGTCTTATGCTCCTACTAAGTTAGTTCTCATGGTATAACTCTCTTACTCTCAGACCTTCTCTTTATTATAGCACTTACCACAATGGTAAGTATATAGGATTCATTCGTGCAATTATGCATGTCCATTCTCTAACATCCCCAAGACCCTAAGTTTCATGAAGCAAAAGCCATTGCTGATTGGTTTCCCTTATAATCCTAGCACTAGAATGACTCATCTCACATAAGAATAAAGGCTCAATCAATAACCATAATCAACCACTCAACCTCAATCTCCTTATCTGAAACTTGGCTGCTCAGGTCTCTGCCAGCTGTTGCCTTCTGTGTCTGACACCTCAAAATTATCCTCAGGTATCAGTGGGAAGTTGTATTAATTTGACTTGTCACAGAAGGACTAAAATGAGTGATAACTATATAGGTGTCTGCTAGTCAAAATTGTTAATATTTTGTTAAATGTATGGCTTTTGAGTTGGACATCTACAAGTTTGAGTCCTAAGTGTGCATTGAGTGTGGGTATGTGTGTGTGTGTGTGTGTGTGTGTGTGTGAGAGAGAGAGAGAGAGAGAGACCAACCAATCTACCTTGGGTAAAGTTAGTTAATTCTTCAGAGGCTCTGTTCTTCCTCTAGTACACAGAGTTAATAGCTATATATTGTAAAGCATTTAGTATGTTTTGTGGCATAGAACAAATACAAAATAACTTATCTGTTATTAATAAATTTGTTATTAATTACATAAATAAGACACATAGCATGGCTTATTCAGGTTTGCCTATCTGTACATATTACAAAATTGAATATCCAACAATTACAGTAGTAATAATGAAAGAGTCAACCTTTAATATGCATCAGGTACTGTGAAAGTGTCTTACATTTGTTATTTCGTTTAATCCTCATGACTCGTTGAGGTAGTTCTTTATCATCTTCATTATTCAAATGAGGAAATTGAGTCACTGAGAGGTTACGAACTTGCTTAAGTGAGCTAGTAAATGGTGGAGCCATTGCTTTGCCCAAGTTAGCTAGGAAATAATGGAGCCAGCAAACTGATCCTCATACACAATATAAAGTCAATTTTTAAAACATGTTTTCTATGGAAAATGTGTGACAAACAGAAGTCATGCTCATCTCTCCATTCACATGACCTACACTGCATAGACAGGACTGGAAGTGTTGGGGTGGTGGGGATCAGATATGGCGAAGGAGGGCTTAGTATTTCCCAAGCATCTATTCTGTGCTAAGAACTTTACATACATGGTTTCTACACAACATTGCTGTGAGGTAAATATTCTTATTCCCATTTCAGAAATCAATGATTCACACCCACATCTATCATGTCACAATCCATCTGTTTCCTACAATACTTCTTGAATGGCTAATCTGGCTAGCAAATCTAAATAATCACAGTCATCAGAAACATGACCATGAACTGGAATGCCATACTCCGAACTTGTACTTTCCGTTTGTACTTTCTGAGCGCAGGTGGGAATTAGCCATAGCTCTGTGTTTCCTGTACATATTTTCACTTATTAAAAGAGGTCTAGCCTTCTTTCCTCCGGGGTAAATCTTTAATTATTTTCCTCTGGCATCTCTATTGTATTCTGTAAACATGTTCTTTGGGGCTTTTTTTAATGTGTTGCAGTATTTCTTTTAAGTTGTGAAGCCCCAAACTGGACACAATGCTCTTTAAAGGTAAATACCCAAACTGTGTTTAGTTTGATTTATCTGTGCTGAATAAGAAGTTGTGTAGGCTTTTATTCACCCTCTGTGATTTGTCTGATGTCTTTAGGGTGGTGGTAAAAAAAAATCTTGTACATCAAATTCTTGTTATCAGTAAGGTGAAAGAAGGCCAATCCTGACAAATTGGTTTCCAAGGTTATGAGAAGTCGCTCTTACTAAATTCCCTATTACTGTTTAGAACAGTTCCATTTGCCCAAATGAGTTCTCATCAATGGGAAGTCAGTGCACTTGCGCCAGATGATACTTGAAGCATTTCCAAATTGTATGCTGTACAGTGTCTTTCCAAATGGTGATTGAGCAGATGAAGCAGAGAACCAAGAAAGTGAAACCCACCCAATAGTCCCATAGATAGATTATTTTTATAAACATAAAAATTGACCCTTCTGGTCTTAAAGCTTGAAACTTATGTTCGTTTTGTCTGAGTTCCTTCCTCAGGAAACAAAAGTATCAAATAACTCAAACTCACCAGATCACCACATCCAGACAATGAGGTGCTGGACCCCTCATTCATCATGATTGCTTCCTTGCCCTTCTGTAGTTTCTGTTTTCTTACACATTGTTTATTTCTTCCCTGCTATATAAACCCCTAGTTTTGGTACCTCAGGGAGATAGATTTGTGGCTGAGTTCCCAGCTCCTCGGCTGCAGCACCCAATTAAAGCCTTATTCCCTGGCAATACTCATCATCTCAGTCATTGGCTTTCTGTGAAGTGAGCAGCAGGACCTAGACCGAACCCCTTGTTTCAGTAACAAACAGATCTATTTAGCTCAAGCGTACAACACAGTGTGGATCATTAATATAACAACAACCAAAAATGTTCAAACTACTTGACACCCTGATTTTGTGATTTGCTGCCTTCCTCCCCTTCATCTATATCTGGCAGAAGAAATAATAATTAACATTGATGTGGTTGCATAAACCTTTTATTGAAAAGTCCTGAATTTAAAAAAAAAAGCAAGAAGATCATTTATTGATACTACTTATATCACAGCAAAAAATAAGGCAATCTTTTATGCATTCAATATTTCCTTAAACCTACACCTCTCACTTTGACCTAGTTGTTAGCATCTCTACCAGCAATGAGACTGAAAATACAAGTGTCTAGTTCATTTACTTGAAGAACGGAGAAAGCTATAGCATAGAAATAGCAAGTATCATGTCCGTGAAATAAGAGATTGTGTTCCATTCATTTTTTATCCCCAGAATATTCTACAATGTCTAACACTAAATAGGCACTCATTAAAATGAATAAATGAATGAGTGGATGGATGAATAAGAGACTTCTGGAACTGAAATTCTTGCTACCTGACACACCAAGGTCACTATGCATGTTATTTTGAATCACATCTATGACATTAATTCACTCAGCTCCAGTCATTGTTTTTAAAATATTTATTAATATATAATTCACATACCATAAAATTCACTCATTTTCAGTTTAATTCAGTTTCACTCAAATTAACTCAATAGTGATGAGTTACATATATTTATTTAAAGTCTGCTTAAAGATTTGTTAAGAAACAAGGTAAATGTGCACAGTCAAAACAAGTTTTGGAATCCATCTCTTGACTGACTTAATGTATCCCTTGAGACCACCAATTAACAATTGAGTGTATTTTCCAAAATATATATTGGCTATAACTAAAAGAGAGTTTTGAAGTACCTTTTTAACTTGGTAGAGAAATTATTATAATGATGAGGAGATTGCTTTTTTGAATCAGCATCTTGCTATAAAGAGGAGCTTCCAAAACAGAATCATGAGATTCTCAGATGATTGACCAGATCCAGAGGCTACAGACTTCTAAGGCGAAGCCAGATGGATTTATTATTACTGATTTCCAGCAAGATAAAACATTTGTTTTCACAGATTGCTTCAGTGTCCTGGTTTGACATTTGCTGTTGTTTTAAAAGGCAAATTAAAAACACTAGAAATGAGAAGGCCAGATAAAACATAGTTCCAAACCACCCTGGAGGCATGGAGTAATTGATAATGGTGACCTCAAGCCCCCTTCTGCAGCCTGGGAAAGACCACAGCCCCAAGGACTATTTGGATGGTGCCTCTTTTTATTTGAAAATATTTAATCCATGGTCAACCGGTTTCTTTCTCTTTTAGGAGTTCAAGTTGTTAGTCTAATCCAGAACATCATCAACTATTTAAAGAAAGGCATGAACACAATGGAACCATCATTTGATAAGATTGAAAGTCAAAAGAAAATAAACTACTGATGAGAAAGATGTTTTCTGTTCCTTTTACTGAGCAGGAGTGTGCGGGTAGGGGAGAGTCACTTAAGTTCTATTGCTAAAGGAAATAAAACTTTTCCCAATATGTGCCCCCCCTTTTTTTTTTTTTTTTTTTTTTTGAGGCGGAGTTTTTTGCTCTTGTTACCCAGGCTGGAGTGCAATGGCACGATCTCGGCTCACCGCAACCTCCGCCTCCTGGGTTCAGGCAATTCTCCTGCCTCAGCCTCCTGAGTAGCTGGGATTACAGGCACGTGCCACCATGCCCAGCTAATTTTTTATATTTTTAGTAGAGAAGGGGTTTCACCATGTTGACCAGGATGGTCTCGATCTCTCGACCTCGTGATCCACCCGCCTCGGCCTCCCAAAGTGCTGGGATTACAGGCTTGAGCCACCGCGCCCGGCCCTGTGCCCCCTTTTATGTGGCAAACACAAGACATCTTGGAAATACTGATTTTCACACATGACCTTTCTGGAGAAAGAAAATTTGGCATAGATCTATTTACTAACCTGACCTCCAAATTAGATAGATTTTAGTAGGTACCTTGGAGCCTTCAAATTATATTCAAAACATCTCTTGAAATATTTCATCCCAAAATGAGTGATCATGGCTTTATACAGTCAGACAGCCACCAAAAAATTATTGAATAACCACTTATGTACCAGGAATTCTCCTAAATACTGGAATACAGCAGTAAATAGGAAAGAAGGTGTCTCTGCTTTCAGATAGCTTACCAATTTGTGAAGGAAGGCACATGATAAACACATAAACAAGTTAATATATCATTTTAAGACCTGGTAAGTGGTATGTAGAGTCGAAAGCAGAGGAATTGGTAAGCTGCTTTAGCTACAGTGGTGAGAAAAGACCTTTCTAAAGAGGTGGTAGTTGATTTGATTTCTGTTTGTAGGGAACTCAGTCTAAGACAGTAACTCTAAAAGTCGATGATAGTAACCCTATATACCCTGAGCAATCAAGGAAAACCTAAAGCCTGAGCCTCAATAACCCTGAAGCTGCCAGGTGTGATGGCTCACACCTGTAATCCCAGCACTTGGGAGGCCAAGGCAGGTGGATCATGAGGTCAGGAGTTCAAGCCCAGCCTGACCAAGTGGTGAAAGCCCATCGCTATAAAAAATACAATAATTAGCAAGGCATGGTTGTGCATGCCTGTAATCCCAGCTACTCAGGAGGCTGAGGTAGGAGAATTGTTTGAACCCAGGAGGTGGAGGTTGCAGTGAGCCGAGATTGTGCCATTGCATTCCAGCCTGGGCAACAGAGTGATATTCTGTCTCAAACACACACACACACACACACACACACACACACACAATCCTGAAGCTTTCTCAAAGGTAAAGTCTAGCTTCTCTCAAGAGACCTGGTAGAGCCTTTTTTTTTCTTTTTAGATGGAGTGTTGCTCTGACACCCAGGCTAGAGTGCTATGGCATGATCTCAGCTCACTGCAACCTCTGTCCCCCAGGTTCAATCCATTCTGCTGCCTCAAACTTCCAAGTAGCTGGTATTACAGGTACACACCACCACGCCCAGCTAATTTTCGTATTTTTAGTATAGATAGGTTTTAGCCATTGTTGGCCGGGCTGGTCTCAAACTCCTGGCCTCAAGTGATATACCTGCATCAGCCTCCCAAAGTGTTGGGATTACAGATGCCCAGCCATGGTAGAGACTTTTAGTTATCACCTGCCTTGGGTTAATCCAGTGGTTCTCACCTTTAGAAGGCCAGGTATTCCAATTCAACCCATAGATCTACAATTACTTTGAAAAGACAGTACTTCTGTGACCAAAATAAATAAATAAATAAACCTATTTGTTAAAACACTTCACTTACACTCGAAATATAGTTTCCAGAACTAAGTTTAGTTTTGGCACATATGCCATTGGCTGACTTCCTGCATTATATTTGCCTTCAAGGGAATGTTCACTTTCTAGTTCTCAGGCATTCAGAGGCTGCCACCAGTTGAGTTCACAGCCCTGTGGGGGCAGTGTTTAAATGACCTCCCATGTTTTCATTAATTCTTAAAAAACCTTACACAAACATTTCTGGTCATATTAGGTTTTGCAAACCTTTGCCCTTGTGCCTTTTTTCTTTCACAAAAACCTAAATTTGGTGCTTAGACTAATTTGACCTCATAATATATCATCTTTTAAATAAATACAAGACTTGACAAGATCCAGAAACCGGAGCTGAAATGGAAGGCAGGATCCTCTCCAGTTTTCTCAGGCCAGGTCAACAGAACTACAATCAAGGGGGAAACAAAACACTCTATTTTGAGGGGGAATAAACAAACATTCAAGGAGAGTATTCATTTTGGGAGGAATTGATGACCAATATCTCGATGAGTGTTACCTGAATTCATCATCTGCCCAAATCTTTTGTTATTTTTCTGGACCCTACTTCACCTTGGGTTAGTCCTGAGGTCACAATTTCTTGGTCATAAACATACAAGAAAACTCAAATGATCAGTAATAAACTAATTGAACATGACTCCAAGATTCAAGGAACTACTTCTTACCCCAACTAATCATGTTCCAAGTTGGTTAAGTCTCAAAACAATTGCATCCCTTTAGCTTGCTAGTCTGATTGTGAGAACAGTGATAGAAGTCCACTAAAACATGTCAGGCATCTTTGTTCACTCACTCATCCACAGCGAGTGAAGTGAGTGAGTTCTATGTAAATATCAAATGCCCTAGTAGTATTTAATAGAATCAGTTCACTCTAGCTTTAAAAGAAAATAAATGTATCTTCTGAAGCAATGCTTAAACATATCGCTTTCATTATTTGTTAGGCTTTGAAGGATAATTTGTAGAACACAATTGCCAAGCCATTTTTTTTACCTTATTATTTCCACAGAACCCACAAGGGGAATTAAATAGGAGAGCTTGGTAGTGACATGACTAATTCTCATGGAAAAATAGCAGCTTTTAATAGACTTTCCTGAGTATTGCAGCACTGTAGAGATGATAAAAGAATGCTTTTTAAAAGTGAGGCTGAACAAAGATTAATTAATTAAGATACTGGTTCTTGGAACATATAAAATTTAGCGTATCAGTGGATTCATCTTAGGGCTAGGTTCAACCCAATCATCTATGAGATTCAGAGATAAATTCCTAGCTCTCAGGAGGATAATGGTTTAGAATAAAGGATGAAAAGTGAGAGGAGTAGGGAAAGATTCTACTCCACCAACCCAGATTGTTTCCTCTTTACCCAATTGGGCTTTAAGTAACAGAAACCAGGCAAGGGAGAGAAATCAAAAGTGGGGAAGGTCAGAAATGGAAGGCAGACAGGCTGCAAAGGGGCTTGCAGCCTCTCAGGAAGTGGGGAAAGGGATGCAATAGAAGATGACAAATGACAAATAAGAAAGCTCTCTCAGGCCCCCTGTTACAAGCATTGCTGGCCATTGAACACTGAAGTGTCACACAGTTTGATTCTTTTCTTTCCTTTTTTTTTTTTTTTTTGAGATGGTGTCTCACTCTGTTGCCCAGGCTGGAGTGCAATGGCATAATCTCAGCTCACTGCAGCCTCTGCCTCCCAGGTTCAAGCAATTCTCCTTCCTCAGCCTCCCGAGAACTGGAACTACAAACACCTGCCACCATGCCCAGCTAATTTTTGTATTTTTAGTAGAAACTGGGTTTTGTCAATTTGGCCAGGTTGGTTTCAAATCCTGACCTCAAGTGATCTGCCCACCTCGTCCTTCCAAAGTGCTGGGATTAGAGGCGTGAGCCACCGTGCCAGGCCTGAATTGTTGGCTTTCTGCAAAGGTCATCATCCAGAAAATAATACAAACAGCAAAAGTATATCCAAGAGGCAAAAGAGTAGGGGTGAGGAGCAGGAATGCTGGGATCAGAGCCGCAGTTGAATTCAGGCTCTGCTCCTTACCAGCTCTGTGCCACTGTTTCTCCTGCTGTAAAATGGGACAGTAGCAGGCTTTGCTCCTGGGTTGTGATGAGCATTCAATGAGTTAAACCTTGTAAAATGCTTAGAACTGTGCCTGACACACAATGAACACTGATAAGGACAGTGACACCAGCATTTTTTATTCCATGTTGTGGTAGGTTTAGCAGTTGATAGGAAACAGAAAGCATTTTTGAGGGCTCATACTTTTGTTTCTTTGATTCGCATTTTTATTTTATTTTATTTGATCTTTTTTGAGGCAGAGTCTCATTCTGTCACCCAGGCTGGAGTGCAGTGGTGTGATCATGGCTCACTGCAGCTGCAAACTCCCAGGCTCAAACGATCCTCGAACCTCAGACTGTAGCTGGGACTACAGGCTCATGCTGCTACACCTGGCTAATTTTTGTATTTTTTCTTTTCTTTTCTTTTTTTTTTTTTTGTAGAGATGGGGTTTCACCACGTTGCCCAGACTAGCCTTGAACTCCTGGGCTGAAGCCATCCGCCCACTTTGTCCTCCCAAAGTGCTGGGATTACAGGTGTGAGTCACTGGGCCTGGCCAGTTCCATTTATTTCTTCCTGTTTCTGTTTATAAAGAGCAACTGGTTATAATATTCCATTTATTTTTATAATTTTTACAATTTCTGGGGAAATTCTCTAACAGAAACTTTAATCAAAAATTTTTTTTCTGAAATGACTTTGGTCTTCGAAAAGGTGATTCATTCCATCAAGGTCACCCAATATTTGTTTTCCTCAATAGCATGTTTACAACAATGCATTGTAGATACTGAGGATTTTTTTCCTCCACTATGAAACACAGGGCTTTCAAAGAATTCATTTGTGATTTTATGGAAACTTTTCTAATGGATGGTGTTGCTTTTGAAGTTGCCCATATTTATTCTGTGGAAAATATAAGTAACACTTGGCAGGAAAAAGAGCAGGAAAATTCTTAGAAGTAAGCCATAATATTTATATATTTGTCCACAAAAGATATGCACCAATGATCCTAGAATATATAGGAAAATGAGCTTTGCCCTCAACTGTAAGACCTAAACCCCTTTCAACAACGACATAAAAGACACCACAGGCTTTCGCTTTGTTACAGGGTCACCACAAGAATGTGAGTTGAGCGAACTACTTAGTGTCCTCAGCACTATCTTTAGCTTCAAGTCTGGTGGTCCTTGTTGGAACCAGACTTCTCTTGTTAACTCAAAACTGTTTTTACAGAATGTAAAATAGTCGTCTTACTATTCTTCATATTTTGGAAAAGATCCTTTCAAGTTAATATTAGTCTTTGAGTTGATTCTGTTTCTTACACTACTTTGCTTTTGTCTAGTTGCTCTGCATTCTTGCAACTTCAATTTGTATACTCTGGAAATGATTTACATTTGATTGATATTATTTCCCCAATAGTATTTCAATGCCCATTTTTCTCCCCCCAAAAAAATATGTTTAATGGAATCATACTGAATTCCGGCAAAGAGACAGAACAAAATAATTTTATCATTATGATGATTTTTTACACACTTAACTCTAGGCTGCTGGGTTGTTTAAAAGGAAAAATCAGAATAGATTTATATTCTAAATACAGTTGTCCCTCAGTATCCATGGAGATTGGTTCTAGGACCCCTATTGGATACCAAAATCCATGAACGCTCAAGTCCCTTATAAAAAATGGTACTCTTTGCATATAACCTAAGCCCATCCTCCCATATTGTTTCTTTTTTCCTTTTCCGTTCTCTTTCCTCTTCTTCTTCCCCTTCCCCTTCCTCTGTTTCTTTTTTCTTTCTCTTTCTCTTTCATTCTTTCTCTCCTTCCTTCCTTCTCTCCTCTCTCTCTCTCTCTCTCTCTCTCTCTCTCTCTCCCTCTCTCTCCTCTCCCTCTCTCTCTTTCTTGACAGAATCTCACTCCCTCATCCAGGCTGGAGTGTAGTGGCATGAACTCGGCTCACTGCAACCTCTGCCTCCCATGTTAAAGCAATTCTCATACCTCAGCTTCCTGAGTAGCTGGAATTGCAGGCATGCACCACCACACCCAGCTAATTTTTGTATTTTTAGTAGAGATGGTGTTTTACCATGTTGGTCCAGCTGGTCTCAAACTGCTGGCCTCAAGTGATCTGCCTGCCTCAATGGCTGGGATTACAGATGTGTCCTCCTATGTACTTAAAACAATCTCTAATTACTTACAATACAAAATACAATGCAAATGATCAGTAAGTAGTTGTTATACTGTAATGTGTAGTAAATAACAAGAAAAAATGTACATGTTTGTTACAGACGAAACCATCCTTTTTAAAATATATTTTTGATCTGTAGATTGAATCCAGAGATGCCAAACCCACAGATACAAAGGCTGTTAATAATCCCTAACATGTCCCAATTATTTTTCTGAACATACATACACACACACATATATACATACATAAATACATATGCATATATATGTATATACACATGTATATACTGCATAGATGTTATAAATATGTCCACCGAGCTTTCCTCTGTATATAATGTATTTCTAATGGCTTTCAATGTGGAACAACTTCTCTTCAGTGAATGATGCCAGGGAAATTAAACACAGGAACTTTAAAAATTTACCCTTGGCTCTCAACAAGAAACATAAATATCAAGTGATCATGCCCAAAGGCCATAAGACATCGAAGCAGGTTTTAATGCTTTAGCATATTACTTTACAGAAAACATAAAGTCTGCTTGAAAAGCTGGTATAAACACTGCCGAAGAAAGCAAGCTAAGGTGTGTCCACTAGCCAAATGCCCTTCCTCCTAAGGAAAGTATATTTTCCTACTGGGAGCTGGTGTATACCCATATTTAAAGGTGTACTTTTCTCCAGGGAATTATATTCCTATCCTGTGCCTGTGGCCAAGAGTCTGCTACATGAAACCTAAGAAGCAAGACACATAGGCTCTTGACACCAAGCACCCTGGGAATGCTCTTCCAAGGACATGATGAACAACCTTCCTTGGCTCCCAGGAGTGCACTTGCATGCAGATCAACACTAACATATTCCTTATAAAGCTCACCATTCTCTTTAGCTTTTTTTTTGTAGAATTCATTCAAATATTCCAAGCTGCATGCTCAGGGTGCATGTGGATTGATCTGGACCCTCAGTTTAACTGGACACAGTCACCAGTGCATATAGCAATAGTCGCACTTAGAACATAGCTACTAATAAGAATTATGGATGTTGAGTACAATGGACACTAAGAAGGGAACAATGGACACAAGGGGCCTACTTGGGGGTGGGAGGAGGGTGAGAATCAAAAAATTACCCACTGAATACTATGCTTATTACCTGGGTGATAAAATAATCTCTACACCAAATCCCCCAACACACTATTTACCCATGTCACAAACCTGCACACATACTACTGAACATAAAATAAAAACTGCGAAGAAAAAGAAGAAACAGAAAACAAACAGCAAGATGGTAGATTTTAACTTTGCCTCATTAAATGTAATAGTATAAACAACCCCAATAAAATATGGATTGTAAGACTGGGAAAAAATACAGATGTTAAATAGAACTGTTTTTCCTACTACTACTGGGTAGAAAGGTACATGCAAATAATTTCCCTCTGCAACTATTTGTTATCTAAATGATTCTAGAAAATAAAAATATACCTATCTCGCTTTTGGCACAATGAGAAAACACGTAAACTCCATAATGTTACTCCAAACGTTATTCTGAGATCTCAGGTTCACAAGTGGGAAATAAAGCAGTTGCCTCAAAGGACTAGAGTGGAGTAAGGGCTCAACCTAGAGAAAGGTACTCAGGAATTCCAGCCTAGTCCTGGAGGGGCATGGGTCATAATATGGAATAGAGGAGGTAAGTCTGTTCTTCACTCCAGAATTTACAAAATTCTCATCAGCACAGGAAGACCTGCCTCCACTGACAAAAGGAGAACTAAATCCCCTCCAGCTATTAAGTGAATGGTTTAAATCATTTTGAGGTTCAAACAAAACAAAACACGATATTTTCTTTTTTGTGGTTGCACAAAAACTTCAAGATGATTGGAGATTTGGGAGTGTTAATTAGGCACATTCCCCCATCTAAGTGAGAAAAAAGCCTCAAAAAGGGAATTAGAAGTAAAATACCAGAATACTCATTTGACATTAGTTTACAATATGGTGGCCCCAAAACAATACTCTGAAAGCCATTTGCAAGACGTTTCTGATCAGTAAGCACATCAAGCAGCCAACCAACCGGGTAAGTTTAAAAAAACAGACTTTCAGAACCAGAAGTTATCGTGGACCTGGTATAGCCCATCTCCTTCAGTTATTGAGGAAATTGGGGCCATACAAAATATTCCTTGGTGAAAGTTACCCCAAGCTGGGTTTAGTCTTTGCCTCTTGGATTCAGGTATAAATGGTTTGGTTATTTTGTAAGTGAGTGATTGAGTCTTCTGACCTGCTGGGTCCTTGAATATCCAAAGAAACTAACTGGAGTCCAGTGTTTCTTTTACTTCAACACGCATGGGCCTGCTCCAGTATTTTTAAGGGTTTCTGGCTGCATCTATGTCCTAATGGTGGACGTTTGTTGCTCCTCACCTGAACTCCCCATCACCATCCATTCTCGGTTGCTTCTCCAGGCTTCTTGCTTACCTATGTCCTCAAACCACTTTGTCTACGTTAGATGCACATAGTCTCCTCTCCTTTACTGTTAAGGTGCAACTAACAAAAGTGCCATACTATGCAACAAAGTCTACCAAAGGTTAAAAAAAGTGGAGAGTAAAATTGCCACATAGTTCCAGCAATAATTTAAAACTGGACATCAACATCCTCTGGGTTTCATCAGCTATAGATTCTGGAAGAATATAGCTTATGGAGGAATCTCTTCTCAATTCCTTCCTCAGGCTTCAGCCTCTCAATGCATTGCCTCTCTCCTCTTCCCTCAGTTCTAAGACTTCAACTTCATATCTCTAATGGTGCAAAGCAGGTAGCTCCATCTTCCTCAAACTCCTGATCTGCGACTAGGTCCAGAGTTGTGACCTTTGCAGAGTGCAAAGGCTCACGAAGTGTTTTCCTAAACCAAAGACAAATTATTTTCCTCAGTTCTATCTACTAGCATACACACATAACTGCACTTTTTAAACATAGCACTACTTTTTCTTAGGTCATGCCCATGTTAAATAAAATCAAAATAGAACATCAAAATCTCAATTCAGAGGCCTTCTGCTCAACTTTCAGAGCCATTGGTGGTTTAGAAATTAATTGTGCTCCCTGGTTACCTCTCCAACCCTTTACTTCTTTCACATATTCACAGCTATTGCTATGGACCACTCCCACCTCACCCTTTATTGTAGCCACAGCCTTCTAAATGTTTCTCCCTGATACCAGTCTCTTTCTCATCCATTCACCTGACCATTGAAGTTTTGTATCAAAAATTAAAACTTAATCATGACATATTCTCAATTAAGTATAACAGGGACCATCACCAGTTCTCAGAAGCATGTGTGGTCTCAACCAGTCACAATCTAGCCCCAACTTGGCATTTTATTTTCACATCCTTCCATCCTCCCAATGGCATCTTCTATTTTCACACCTTGGTATCTTATGATTATTATTTTAGAAACAAGGTTTCACTATGCTGTGCAAGCTGAGCTCAGACTCCTTGCCTCAAACAGTCAGCCTCCAGAATAGCTAGGACTACAGACATGTGCCACTGGCTACCTTGGTATCTTAAACAGGTCTTTGCCTCTTTTGGGGATGTGACATATAAGCTTCCTAAAAACCAAGGCCCAACTTATACATCACTTCTATGAAATCTTCTCTCTTAGTTCTCATAAACTTCAGTGTATTCCATTGTTTTTGCAGTTTCCGCATTATGTCGTTAATGTAGATGTGTCTCCCCAAGTAGACTGCGAGGTAAGAAAGGAACACCAGCTTTAACTCATCTGGGCTTCCTAGTACTCGGCATTCTATTTAACTCTGAATAGGGGCTTGATAAATATTTATTTAATTAAATTCTATAGACTTAGGGCTGCTTAACCATATCAAGAAATAAGTCATATTTAAGACCCTGTGTAAAGCATTTTAAGTTCATTTCAACTTAAATTTCTTCGAAATAACACAGGAGAGAATATCTGGATTTATTTCATTCCAAACTAGTGCCAAAAATGTTTGCTAGATAATATTGGGGAAATTGGCTCAATTTATGAAGAAAAATAATTAGATCACTATACCAAATGATTATGCAAAAGAAACCTGGAAATGAATTAGAAATCCTGAAATGAAAATCATCCATCAAATTAGTAAAATGTAGTAAAAGTGTAAAATGGAAAACAAAGCCGTAATCAGACGTAATGAAATAAAGTACATAAAGATATAGATCTGTCTTTAAAATAAGGAAAATAGTAAGAAACAGAATAAGATCTAGACTATAACAGTATTTATATAAGCTAAAAATCAGAAATATAAAGATAAAAACAACAATAAATGCTTTTTCAGGGAACCTTCTTATCGAAGCTACATATTAACCATGTTACAGTGTAAGCCTAAAGGCACAGAATGAAAAAGAAAATTAGTAAAGTTAAAAAAAAAAGAAAGAAAGAAAAGGGATTACCCAAATAGATGGTAACAGCAGACCTGGAATGAGGATTTGTAATGGGCACACTCATATCTAAAGACCTGTATTGAACCTGTCAAGGTGGTGGAGTATGAGAGGAAAATAAAAGGAAAAAATAATGAAAATTTTAAATGGGTATTGTAGGTGATGGTATATTATGCACTAAGGAATATAAGTAACTCAGATGTGGACCTTAGGTTTAAATCGTGAAATTAAAAGCCTAAATAAGGCAATACTCCAGATTGATTCCATAGAGCAACAGGATCGGGGTCTGTACAGCAGCAGCGTCTGTCTTCATGGTGTGATGTCTCTTCTGGCATCTGAGGATCCCTTGGGAAGGCAGTGATGGAGAACAGGCCAAGGGGCAGACAGAAAATCCTAATGCCTGCTCTGCCTGGGACTTGCTGTGGAGCCCAACAGGTCACTGCACTCCCCTGGGCCTGGTTTCCTTATCAGAAAGTCACAGATAACAATCCTGACATGTCACCAGGGAGGGCTGTAAGGGGAGCAAGCAAAAAGGCCTGCACCTCAGAAATTAACCCTTTCCTTCCAAATATGAAATCCATTGAACAAAGCGGGGACTCCAGCTCCCAGGTGGGCACTGATGACTGCCCTCCATTGTTAGAAACCTGTAGCCACTGTGTGGGAATTAGGGAGGGAGAGTACAAAGGAAGAGAAATGGCCCACTCGATGAATCCACACAGCTGTTGTCTGGCAGCTTTTGTCTTTGGATCTGTTGCAGCTCACTTATCCATGGGTGCTTGGGTGATCTTCCAGATTCTGGGGATGTATGGTCAACATAACCTAGACTTTTCTGAATTTGACTCCCATTTCATCTCTAGAGAATGCGGTTGGAGGAGGGTAATGTGATGACAGCCTGAGGCCTACATTTCAAGGGCCTGAAGACAAGGTGGGCTCCATGCAGGAGGGTTGCCCTCAAAATTCCCTTCCTGTTTTGCTTAATTAAAAACTGTTAACTGCTTTCATGGGACCAAATGGAAAGTTCACCTGTTTCAACCATCTGCCAACATAAATAGGGAAAATCCTCACTATTTTATATGAAACAATGGACCTGGGTATATTAAATGTTATTGCTATTTTGATACAATTTATGGTTAGTATGTCCTACAGTTTAGACTGAAGGCAAATATTTATAAAATGTGAAAAATTATTTTTTTAAAGAACTCTGAAATTACTTATATCCAAAGAGAATTAAAATTGTTTTAATTAGCCATTAATAGTTAAACCTACTGTGTTAAAACTATGAACTTTTCCAGAAGTATTTACTTACACTACAGTTTTATCTTGAGCAATTACTGATAATGTCTTATTCCTTAGCTTTCTGCCTGGGCACTTTACACTATTTGCAAGCCATATCTTATTTAGCCATTATAACATGTGGCTATATGTTGAGGACATGGAAGTGACTAATGGAAAAAATCTTGAAGGAGAAAAGAATGTCGGTTGTTGAAATTACTCATGGGATGTGATCAATGTGAGTTGGGCCTAGAACCCAAGCCTCAGAGTTGATCTTAGAAACCTGAATCGATCTTGTTGCTTTATGATACCAGTTAGCCTGTTTACGCAGGATGAAAAACAACAGCAAGAGGTATATTTTTCTTAATGCAAAAATTCCTGACTTTGAGCTAAATATTAAATAGTGGTGCTCTCTGTATTGGCAGACGTAGGGACAAGTTGCAAATGGTTTGTTAATAGTTTGTTGTAAAGTGGGGTGTTTGTATGTGTGTGTGTGTGTGTATTATGATACAGCTCAACATTGTTCCTGTGCCAAAAAAAAAAAAAAAAAAAAAAGCAAGGAGCAAGGGGTCTAGTTAGAGAATTCGAGAAGAAAAGTCACTTTATCTTGGACCTATTCAGTGGCTTTTTGAAACTTGAGTCATTGGTTTGTGGTTGTCCCGTGGGAAAGGGCCAGGAAGTGATAAACACAATAAATGATGAAATCCAAATGGAAAAGCACTGTTCTTTGAGCTATTGGCTGCATAAAGAGGAAGAGAGGATACAAATGTTTATCCTACGAACTTATATACAATACTTAGACAAATCAGTTTCTAGACTGAAAGCGCAGTTATGTGGTGTTCTGTTCATTCTTTCTGTGCACAGCCTCATGATGCCACTTAATTTACACAGTCATGTTGCAACAGCAGAAAACATTTTTATATTGTAAAGCATCAGGAAAGGAACAGTAGATTGATATTAACTGAACTAGATAAATCTGATGGCTCTAGTACCATTGATGTCATTCCTTGCTTACTGTCAGCATAAGGAAATCTAAATCTCCAGTTCCCAGTCTACTCAGTTCAACCCACCAATAAGATGTTACCCTAATCTGGAAGACAAGCATAGAAAGAATTCAGAATAGAAGGCCGGGCGTGGAGGCTCAAGCCTGTAATCCCAGCACTTTGGGAGGCCGAGGTGGGTGGATCACAAGGTCAAGAAATCGAGACCATCCTGGTCAACATGGTGAAACCCCGTCTCTACTAAAAACACAAAAAATTAGCTGGGCATGGTGGTGCGTGCCTGTAATCCCAGCTACTCAGGAGGCTGAGGCAGGAGAATTGCCTGAACCCAGGAGGCGGAGGTTGCGGTGAGCCGAGATCGCGCCATTGCACTCCAGCCTGGGTAACAAGAGCGAAACTCCGTCTCAAAAAAAAAAGAATTCAGAATAGAAATAGAAGGACTGATCATCTTATTGGACTGTGAATATTTTATTATTATTAGAGGTGTGTGCAATTTCTTTAAATATCATTCAGATCCTAAATTTTAATTAATAAAATAAGGATAATAATCCTATTGCTATCTTTGTTTAATGGCTCATCAAAAATGTGCTTTTTTTTTTTTTTTTTTTGAGACGGAGTTTCGCCCTTGTTACCCAGGCTGGAGTGCAATGGCACGATCTCGGCTCACTGCAACCTCTGCCTCCTGGGTTCAGGCAATTCTCCTGCCTCAGCCTCCTGAGTAGCTGCGATTACAGGCACATGCCACCATGCCCAGCTAATTTTTTGTATTTTTAGTAGAGACGGGGTTTCATCATTTTGACCAGGATGGTCTTGATCTCTTGACCTAGTGATCCACCCACCTCGGCCTCCCAAAGTGCTGGGATTACAGGCTTGAGCCACCGCGCCCGGCCAAAAATGTGCTTTTTAATCTCATACTGTATACAAAAATCAACTCCAAATGGACTTAAACATGACACCAGAAACTATAAAACTACAAGAAGAAAACAGAGGAAATGTTCCACAGCATTTGTCTGTGCAAAGATTTTTTGAATACGACTCCAAAAGCAGAAGCAACAAAAGCAAAAATAAACAAATTGGATTGTGATTGTACCAAATCAAAAAGCTTCTGCATAACAAAGGAAACAATTAATAGAATGAAGAGACAACCCACAGTCTGGAAGAAAATATTTGCAAACTGCACACCTGATAAGAGGTTAATATCCAAAATACCTAGGGAATTCAAAACAACTCAATAGCAAGAAAGCAAATGACCCAATTAAAAACTGGACAAAGGATCTAAATAGACATGGCCCAAAAGAAGACGTATAAATGGCCAACAGATATACGGAAAATGTTCAACATCACTGATAATCAGGGAAATGCAAATTAAAGCCACAATGATAGATCCACACACTTGTTAGAATGGCTATTACCAAAATAAAAAAAGATAAGTGTTGACAAGGGTATGGAGAAAAAAGAACACTTGTGCACTGCTGATAGAAATGTAAAATAATACAGCCACTACAAAAAACTACATGCAAGTTCCTCAGAAAAGTAAAAATAGAATGACCGTATGATCTAGTAATCTCACTTCTAATTCCAAAGGAATTGAAATCAATATGTCAAAGGGACATCTGCACTTTCATGTTTGTTGCAGCACTATTCACAATAGCTATGATACGGAAGCAACCAAGGTGTACATCATCAGATAAATGGATAAAGAAAATGTGGCATATATATGCAATAAAATGTCATACAGCCTTTAAAAAATAGTTAAATCCTGTCATTCATGACATGAACCTGGAAAACATTACACTAAGTAAAATAAGCCAAGGGCAGAAAAACAAATACTGTACGATCTCACTTATATGTGGAATCTAAAAAAGTCATAGAAGTAGAGATGGTTATGAGAGTCTGGAGGATGGGGGATAAATGAGGAATGGGAAGATGTTGAGTAAAAGGGTACAAAGTTTCATTTAGGAGGAATAAGCTTTAGTGACCTACTGCACATAATGGTGACTTTAATAAATAAAAATGCATTGCATAGATCAAAATTGTTAAGAAAGTATATTTTAAATATTCTCACCACAAAATAGTATGTTACATGATGGATCTGTTAATAAGCCTAATTTAACAATTCCAACATTGTAAACATATCAAAACATCATATTTTACCCCATAAATACATACAATTATTATATTTCTGTTAAAAATAAAATTTAAAACACTGTATTTAAAAAATTGTTTTAAGAGACTAGGTTGCTCAGGCAAACTATGTTGCCCATACAAACTCCTGGGCTCAAGTGATTCTCCCACATCAGCCTCCTGAGTAGCTGGAACCACAGGCATGCACCACCAAAATTTAAAATACTCGGCTCCAAAATTTAAAATGCTTTGCTCCAAACTTTTAAACATTTTTCAAAAGAAATATACTCTTGAATATAAGAACCATATTTTTCTATAATATATGATATATGTAAGATATTAAACATTGATAAAATAGCTAGCATTTATTGAGTACCTATGAAGTATTAAGTCAATGGGTTTATTCATCTGTTTCCTCAATCTAAGAAACATTAAATGAGCAAGGCAATTTGATTTTCTTCTTTTTTTTTAATCTCTGAACTTTTTTTTGTTTTGTTTTTGTTTTTTTTTTGTTTTTTTTGAGACGGAGTTTCGCTCTTGTTACCCAGGCTGGAGTGCAATGGCGCGATCTCGGCTCACCGCAACCTCCGCCTCCTGGGTTCAGGCAATTCTCCTGCCTCAGCCTCCTGAGTAGCTGGGATTACAGGCATGTGCCACCATGCCCAGCTAATTTTTTGTATTTTTAGTAGAGACGGGGTTTCACCATGTTGACCAGGTTGGTCTCGATCTCTCGACCTCGTGATCCACCCGCCTCAGATCTCTGAACTTTTTATTGGCCTCCTTCTCCCCAAAGGGTCCCCTGCTTCTGTTGGCTTCATGTCTCAGAACTTTGGTGTCATTGGTCTCAGACACCCCTTTGCCATCCACTATTCGGCAGGTGGTGGTCTTTTGGATGGTTTGCATGGAGTTGCTGCTGTCCAGAGCATCACCAAGATTGAAGTCCTCACCATTTTCCAGCAGGCAGCAGCATGTGGTGATCTCATCCTCCAGCTTGACCTTGATATTCAGCAGGGCCTTGTACTCCTGGGCCTGGTACTGTCCCTCTGCTCACATCTGTGCCAGCTCTGACTCCAGGTGCAGCAGGATCCTGTTGAGCTGCTCCATCTGCAGGGCATAACAGACCTCCACCTCCCTCAGGCCATTCTCCAAGCTGGCCTTCAGATTTCTCATGGAATCCAGCTCAATCACCAAGGACTGGACTGTGCGTTTCAGTTCCATGAGCGTCATCTCAGCAGCCCCAACCTCAGTGGACTGCTTGGTGACCACTGTGATGCTTTCCTCAATTTGCGGAGACCAGTACTTGTCCAGCTTCTCTTGGTTCTTCCAAGGCAGCTCATGATATTGAGCCCAGATGTCTGCCATGATCTTGGCAAGGTGCTGAGATTTGGGGACATCTACCTCCTCGGTCAACCCAGAGCTGGCAATCTGGGTGTGTAGGCCTTTTACTTTCTGTTCATGGTTCTTCTTCATGAAGAGCAGCTCCCCCTTCAGAGCCTTGATCTCTGTCTCCAGCTGCAGCTGAATGACACTGGCATCATCAATGACCTTGCAGAGCCCATGGATGTCACTCTCCATAGACTGGCACATAGCCAGCTCTGTCTCATATTTGACTCTAAAGTCATCATCAGCAAGATGGGCATTGTCGATCTGCAGAACAATGTGGGCATTGTCCACAGTGTTTGCAAAGATCTGAGCTCTCAGGTCCTCAATGGTCTTGAAGTAATGGCTCCAGTCTGTGACCTGGGGTCCCTTCTTCTCCAGCTGCTCCTGGATTTTGCTCTCCATCTTCTGGTTCTCCATCTCCAGGCTCCTCACTCAGTCCAGGTAGGAGGCCAGGCAGTTGTTCAGGCTTTGCATGGTCTCCTCGTTCTGGATGCCTCCATTCTTGCCAGACCCCTGGCCATCCCCGTGGCCAGGCCCTGGGACTCCATGCTGCCCTGGAAGCTGTTGGAGCAGGACAGGGAAATCTGGGAACCAGAGCCCCCGGTGCCTGCATAGACACTGGCCACACTTCTGACCAGTCAGGCACCATAGCTGGACACCTGGATAGAGCCCAGGAACTGGTAGTTTGTGGAGAAGGTGGAGTGAGTGGTGGAACTCATGCTGTCTGGGGAGGAGAGTGAGAGAACAGGACTCCAGCTTTGCTGACAACCTGACTTTATTTTTACAATCTGCCAGCTGAGTGAGGTCTCCGACATAACTGCCTACAGAGGTGGTGCCCCTCTTAGCCTTATGCTTTCGTTGCTTAAAATATATGAAAGCCCTTTATCCAAAGAGTTTCCAATGTCATTTGAAAAGGAAATAATGTTTGTTTCTTTACTTTAAAACCACACATTATTTTCATTTAAAATACATGTTTTTGTCTTCTAATCATCTTCCTTATCAGGGTCAATTCAAGAGGTTTTTATCGGAGTCAAAAAATTAAACACATTCTTGGCCGGGCGCGGTGGCTCAAGCCTGTAATCCCAGCACTTTGGGAGGCTGAGGCGGGTGGATCACGAGGTCAAGAGATCAAGACCATCCTGGTCAACATGGTGAAACCCCATCTCTACTAAAAATACAAAAAAAAATTAGCTGGGCATGGTGGCACATGCCTGTAATCCCAGCTACTCAGGAGGCTGAGGCAGGAGAATTGCCTGAACCCAGGAGGCGGAGGTTGCGGTGAGCCGAGATCGCGCCATTGCACTTCAGCCTGGGTAACAAGAGCGAAACTCTGTCTCAAAAAAAAAAAAAAAATTAAACACATTCTCAAAAGAATTATCACTGTGGCAGTAAGCATAATTCTGCAAGAGGGGTACCATAATTTTAATGCTCCCAAGTTTTTGTTGAAGGGAAAATTTGTTCTTCTTTTATGGGAATAGGTTCTGGTGAGATTGCATTAAAAAAAATACCAACCACAGTGCTTTACAAGATAGATTTTTTACTCCCTACCTGCCCCCCTCACTCTCATTTGGGGTTTATATTGGTTCATTCTCACAGTGCTATGAAGAACTGCCTGAGACTGTGTAGTTTATAAAGAAAAGAGGTTTAATTGACTCACAGTTGCATAGGCTGTACAGGAGGCATGGCTGGGAGGGCCTCGGGAAACTTACAATCATGACAGAAGGCCAAAGGGAAGCAAGCACGTCTACACATGGTGGCAGGAGAGAGAGAGAAAGTGAAAGGGGAAGTGCTACACACTCTTAACCAGATCTCATGAGAATGCAACTCACTATCACCAGATCAGCAAAGGGGAAATTCACTGCCATGATTTAATCACCTCCTAGCAGGCTCCTCCTCCAACATGCTGGGATTACAATTTGACATGAGATTTGGGTGGTGGAGACACAGAGCCAAACCATATCAGGGTTCTTATTTTCCATTTCACTGAAAACAACAGAAGACTTTGTCTTTATCATTTCAGCACTATACCTATGCTATGCACTCTCCCTTCCAGTCTCCTTCTGGAAGAGCTATTCACACTCCAATCCAGTGGTTCTCATTATCTTTTAAATCTCTGTGCATCTGTAGCTATCTGTCTTTATATTCTTAATGGTATTGACATTTTGTTTTCTCCTTCTATATTTTATGAGTTTTGTCAGTTGTTTGTCACTACTGTTAGTCTTTTAAAGTAAATAACTTGGCTTTTATTTTAATCTGCTTTCTTATATACTTTCATTTATGTTCTTAACTTTATTGTTCTCATTCTTCTACATTCTTTAAGTTTATATTCAGTGTTTCTTTTCTGGCATCTTAATGTGGAAGTTTAATTTATTTTTAGCCTTCTTTTCTAATATAAGCATTTGACTCTATAAACTTCCTGTCAAATACTACTGATATGGTTTGGCTCTGTCCCTACCCATATCTCATCTTGAATTGTAGCTCCTATAATCCCCACGTGTCATAGGAGGGACCCAGTGGAAGATAATTGAAACATGGGGGAAGGTTTTCCCGTGTTTTTCTCATGATGGTGAATAAGTCTCATGAGATCTGATGGTTTTACAAATGAGAGTTCCCTGCACATGCTCTCTCTCTTGCCTGCCACCATATAAGATGCGCATTTGTTCCTCCTTCACTTTCTGCCATGATTGTGAGGCCTCCCCAGCTATGTGGAACTGTGAGTCCATTAAACTTCTTTTTCTTTATAAATTACCCAGTCTCAGGTATGTCTTTATTAGCAGCGTAAGAACAGAACAAACTAATACAACCACTTTAGTTGCACCCCCAAAATTTGATTGTAGCATTTTTTAATTTTTAGAGACAGGGTCTCACTATGTTTCTGCCCAGGCTGGGCTCAAAATTCTGGACTCAAGTGATCTTCCTGCCTCAGCCTCCCAAGTAGCTGGGACTACAGGCACGTGCCACCCTGCCCAGCATTATTTTAAATATTTTTAAAGTATAAGTGTTTTCTAATTTCCATTGTTATCTCTTATGCAAACTACATATTTTCTAATTTGCTTTTTTTAATTTCCAAAAATGTGAGGTACATTTTGTTTTCTATTGTTTTGTTTGTTCTTATTTTCTAGTGTAGCTGTGATTAGAGGGGATGAACTGTATGCTATTGGGTTTTCTTGACATTTTTGAGATGATTTTAGGTTCCACTACATAGTCAGATTTTGTAAAGTTCCAGGTATGTTTGAAAAACATATTATGTATTCTCCAGTTGTTTTGCGTAATGTGTGTGTACATACACACACCTAAAACTCTTAGTAATATATTTGTATATTACTCTTAGTGATATATTTTGCATTAAGGTCTATTTTGTCTAATAGTATCACAAATATACCAACTGTCTTTTGATTAACATTTATCTGGTATGACTTTTCCAGTCATTTCACTTTCAGCATTTCTGTGTTCCTTTGTTTCAGATATGTTTCTTGTCAGCAATACAATTTACAAGAAGTTTTTGTTAAAAAACATTCAGCCTATGATCATTGCTTTTGAACTAGAGAGTTTTGTTGCAATTGTTGTGGTTACAAAACCACTTGGTTTCATTTTTTCCAACTTATTTTATGTTTTGCCTTAGTTCCAGTTTTTGTTTTTCTTTTCTCTCTTCCCTTTTCTTTATTCCTGCTGTCCTTTGGATTGTTTAAGATTCCTCCCTATTCTATTTTTCTCCTCTCCTAGGGTCTGAAGCTTGTTCCTGCCAGATTGCTGGGCACTGCCCTGCAGTGTGATGAGGCATTAGGGATCTATACATATATGCCACTGTTTCTTTCCTTGAGTTTTCCCCCAGCAGGTCTGGGGTGTGTCTGATTGAACAGTTGCTCTTATCTGCATAACAGTTATTCTAGGTAGTTGGAGAAATATCTGACTTCAATTTGTTTTCATTCAGATGGATAAGTATTCCCAATCTAGTCTCTTTTTTGAGGATATTACAACTGCCACAAATGCTGTCTGCTAGTATATTCCCTAGACTTTTCAATAGGCAAAGTCTATTTTATATTAGTAGTTTCATTAAACTGATGAAGCAAAAGTATTTGCTAATTGTATAGACTCAGTAAATGTCGATTGCTTTCATGGGGTACAGAAGTGTAAGAGGTCTCCTACACTTAGCCAGTGGAAACTCCATTTGAGAAGAAGAGCATTTCATGCCCAAAACAACAGTGAACAAGAGAAAGGTCAAGGATTAAGCATGATTAACGGCTACACTGGGGGTAGAAGGCTGTGCCGTAGATGTTCAGAAAGAGGCATTGGGAGATGGAGTTGCAGGAGTGGTTTGGTGGGAGAGAGAGAAGCTGAGCCTGATGAGTAGCACCTGAATAATAGAAAGTATATCCATTGCATAATATACCATTCTTGTAATAGCTATTAATATTTATCTGTCTATCATGGCTTACTCCACAGTGGTTCTCAGACTTTGATGTGCATATGAATGTCCTGGGAGTCTTGTTAAAGGGCAGATTCTGGTTCATGAAGTCTGGGGTGAGACTTGAGATTCTGAATTTCTACAAGGTGATGCTGATTCTGGGGATGCTGGTACAAAGACGGCAGTCTAAGAGGCAAGGTAAACAATTATTAGTTCTTTGAGTCAGGGACTTTGTTTAATTCACCTTTGCATTCCCAAAACCTAGTACACTGTTTGGCACATAGAAGGCTCCATAAATGCAAAACGAACTTATGAATGAATGAGGATTAAGGATAAGAAATATCATTCCAGGTGAAGGATGTATTTATAAGGACAATGGCAAAGGATAGTATTGATGCCTGGAGGACAAAGTATTAGTCCGATAGGTATAGAGAACTGGGTAGATTAGGAACATATTATGAAAACCAAGCCTAGAATTTTATCTTTGAAAATCAGTGGAGAGATGAGAGATGGATTTTAAAGATGAATTTTTCATTAAAGCATAAAACTTAGAGTTTTTTTTCTACAAATAACTGAAATAATTACAGATCAAATACTGATATTATTCAATTACAGGATTTCTGTAGGATGAGTGCTCACTAACTCATACTTTTTTGTATGTCTGCAGAGCTGGTCTAAACATAGTGTAGCCCTATGCTCTCTTATTTTCGAAGTCTTTCTTCCACGTTATGTAAAACATATTAGGCTGGGCATGGTGGCTCACGCCTGTAATCCCAACATTTTGGGAGGCTGGGGTGGGTGGATCACCTGAGGTCAGGAGTTTGAGACCAGCCTGGCAAACATATGGAACCCCATCTCTACTAAAAATACAAAAATTAGTCAGGTGTTGTGGCATGTGCCTGTGGTCCCAGCTACTCGGGAGGCTTAGCAGGAGAATCACTTGAACCCATGAGGCAGAGGTTGCAGTGATCTGAGATTGCACCACTGCACTCGAGCCTGGGGGACAGAGTGAGACTTCATCTCAAATAAATAAATAAATAAATAAATAAATAAATAAATAAATAAAAACATATTAAAACAAACCATTATCCCACAGGAAATAGAATTCATTATTGTAAAAAAAACAGTTCAGGATTTTACAATTGTGTTTTATGACATCTGGCTATAAGTAACTTTTGACTTTTAAATTGGTTATCATTTCTCAGCAGTCACTACACATATACACCAACTCTCGCAAAGTGAGAAAATATAACTTACATATGGTTTTAAATGTATTGAAATGTTTATAGATACAAAATTTATTAATTAGGGACATTGACATAATCTTAGATTTTGTATACATTACTTGAATATTTATTTACTTCTGTTTTACAGTTCTCACTTTGTATTTTTGAGCCCATAAATTTGATTTCAAGTCTTGAAGATTTTTGAGTCCCTGAAAGCACCAAAGCCTTGATTAGATGCTCATAGTGCTTAATGGGCATCTCCTACCTCCATCTCCTGCCTCCTCTGATCCTGCATCAGGAATATGACCAATCACTTTTATAACCTTAGGAACAATTTGTCATGTCTTTGCACATCATCTCTGGAAATGTCTTTTTTGTGGGGGCAGGGGGCTCATACCATCCCTAGGGCACAAAAGTAATTATGTTGATAATTACTTAATGTTTTGGTTTATAGCCTCTAGGAGACTGAAGTTCCCATGTATATTGACTGACTGATTCATAAAGTTTGTGGAAATGTCAATATGGCCTCAAATAATTGAAATCTGATTTTATTATTGACCTCTAATTTAACACTATGAGGTATTAATTTTGTTTCTCTTCCCCATTTCCATAGAATGTTCAACTTTCTTACAAAGTAAATATGCTTGTCTTTTTTCTGTTATGAATTATTATTTGTGCAATAATTTTACTAGACATCCACTAATTTGTTTGCCATTAAATACATTATTGTAATATGCATGATTTCTTAAAATAGGAGCTAGAGTTATTTTTACTCAAATAATTCCTTCTTAGAAGCACCATTTGCAAAAGTCTATTTTAGGCACGCCGTTTGAACTTAATTTTGATCTGTGTATCACTAGTCTTCTATTTATAGCCAGGGGATTCACATTCCCACGTTCCCTTTGACCTATTATTCTTGACATCTAATTCCTTCACTGAGAGCTAATTTGAATATAAATTAAAGTATTTAATTTGAGCCCAAATTACTTAAGTGAGTGACATGCTCTGTGTTCAATAAGAATCTGAGCATTTTTAAAATTGAAAGCTGACTTTATTAACTCATAATTATATTTTGTGTATTAATAAATATCATATTAGTCTTATGTGATATATAAGAGCTGAGAAAAGCAATTGCTCTATTGGGGCAGCTAGGTAAACCTTCAAAGGGTTACCAAGTATCTTCTGAGTGTGTATGAAAAGATCAGGTATCAGAGGAAAGTTATATAGAAGTTATTTAACAAAGGTAGGAGAAACCTAGATATAGCAGTCTCCGCTAGCTGCCTATTTAGTACCCTTTCCCAGTCTGTCTTGGAGTGCGGATTGGCCATGTGACACTAAGATGATCAGTATGACATAAGCCAAAGATTTCAGAAGGTTCTGAAAAAGGTTCTGCTCTCCTGATAGAAGCAAACAGCTGGTATGGGCTATGTCTCTTCTCACTATCTTGAATGTGAACATGAAGTCTGAAACTGTAGGATCAAGTTTTATGGCCATTCACCAACAAGCCTGAAGGAAAAGCAAGAGTATCACAGTCATGCTAGGCTTGATATCGTGGTGCCACAAAACCAATGCTAGCAGCCGTCTACCTCCTCTAGATTCTTAATGCTTGAGAACAAATCGTGATAAGACACTGTTAGCTGGTATTCTGTTACATGCAGCTAAATGCATTCCTAACGCCACATTTGTGAACTTTCCTTCTACGACATTGCCACTCAAAGTATGGTCCTTGAACCAGCAGCTTGAATGTCACCTGGAACCTTGTTAGAAATGCAGAATTTGAGGCCTAACCTTAGACTCCCTGAATCAGAAAAATCTACATTTCAATGAGATCCCCAAGTGATTTGCATATATGTTAAAATTTGAAAATCATAGTTCTAAAACAGAGAAAAATACACTATATGTACACATATATAGAATAACAGTAATTTTCCAAACATTCAATTACAGGAAAAAAGGGGGAAACAGAGGGCTCAATTTCAAACATTTGTTTGTATATCACCTTCTGTATGGCAGGCATTTATACATATATGTATTAATTGTAGTTTATGTTCATTATTTCCTTTAAACCTCAGATATGAAGCATTTACTTTTTTTGTCCATCAAGCACACTGTATAGGTGAGGAAGTGTGGCTTTAAAACATGAAGTGATTCGCAGAGCCATTCAAACAGAGCTGCTTTTCAAACCCAGGTCTTGCTGACTTCAAAGCCCACCTCTTTCTGGTCTACTACAAGGACTTTCTAGCTACATGTTGAAAGAAGGTGGAAAGTGAGTAAGACCTTTGAAGGGAGGGAAGGTATGCTTAATGGTGAAGGACCAAGAGAACAAACTGCTAAAGTCTGTATCTCTGGGAAGAATTTAAGAGATTAGGGAGATCAAAGTCCCAGTGGGGGTGGGAAGAGAACAAGATGGGAAAATATGGGGGAGAAGGGAGTTTACTTTTGAATGGCAAATTACAGGCACATACTTAATTCACATGAAAAACTAAAGCTGTTAAGGATAAAGAAGCAACCAATAACATTTTGAAATTGGCTTGCTTCAGAAATCCCCAGCCAGAACTATAAACTCACGCAGTTGTTTTCTGGCATGAAGTCTGGGAGATCATTTCTTATCTGAAACACTCATTTTTGTTCATATTCATAGGCAGTTCTGCTGACTGTTGTTGGCTTAGCATAGCACATCTGGTCAGGGGGCCTCAATTGGGCAATTCTGAACTGCATGAAATGGTGTTGATTCATATAACCTGTGACAACATGAACTCAAATTAACAAGCATTAGAGCATATCTATATTATTCCTTTATTTAAGAATGATTATGTTCAGTGGAAGTGATTGTGAGGGAACATCTGGGTCCAGATGTAGTGGACAGTCACTGACACTGTATAGATCAAGGGCAGACCCAACATTCCCTGCCTTTTTCTGAAAAACCTCGCTCCTTCAGCAATCTCATCATTAGCAAAAGCCAAAAGAGAAACCTGCTGGCCTACACTAAGTAGGTATTAACTTGTCTTGGACTTCTCACTTTTCTATTTGAATCAAAAGTCTCCATTCTTAGAGATCCCCCTAATTAATTTAGAAAACTAAGTTGAAGAGTTGTCCCCAGAAAAGTGCCAGTCAATAAATGTTTCATAAAAGTAAGAAGAGGAGAGACCAAAAGCCTATTCCTTCCCTTAGTGCATGAGTGTTTATTAAGCAAAAAGCAATGTAACTTTCTAAATCTTTGTTTTGATAGTGATACTTCCTTGCTTTAAAAAAATGATCAGACCAGGCATGGTGGCTCATGGCTGTAATCCCAGCACTTTGGGAGGCCAAGGCAAGCAGATCATTTGAGGCCAAAAGTTTAAACCAGCCTAGCCAACGTGGTGAAACCCATCTCAACTAAAATTCCAAAAATTAGCTGAGTGCAGTGGCACACACCTGTAGTCCAAGCTACTTGGGAGGCTGAGGCAGGAGAATCGCTTGAACCCAGAAGGTGGAGGTTTCAGTAAGCCAGAAAGCACCACTGCATTCCAGCCTGGGTGACAGAGCGAGACTCCATCTCAAATAAATAAATAATCAAAATTTGTCCCTAGCCCCAGTCATCCTCTTTCTCTTAATCTTATTTCATTATTTTTACCACAATTGTTATTATCTTGAATGATCTTATTTATTTATTTATTTGAGACAGGATCTTGTTCTGTTGCCCAGTCTGTAATACATTGGCATGATCTCAGTTCACTACATCCTCTACCTCCTAGGCTCAAGGGATCTTCTCACCTTAGCCTCCTGAGTAGCCAGGACTAGAGGCATGTGCTCCCACACTAGGCAATTTTTTTTAAATTTTTTCAGAGAGATGGGGTCTCATTATATTGCCCAGGCTTGTCTTCAACTCCTGGGCTCAAGCAATCCTCCCTCCCTTGACCTCCCAAAGTGCTTGGATTACAGGTGTGAATCACCACACCCGGCCTGAATGATCTTGTTAATCTGTTTTTTGGTTTACTTTGTCTCCCTCCCTCTACAGTGAAGGTTCTAGAGCAGCAGAGACACTGAGCGCCTTAATCATCACTGAATTATCAATTCCTGGGACTGTGCCTGACACTCCATAAACACCTGCTGATGAATCAATTATCCAACAGAGAGAAGATTAACTCCAAATTCTTACTCATTCTCACATGCAACACCTTCTGTGGGCTGAAACCAACTTCAGTTTTTCAGGCTTGCTGGTCCTCTCCTTTAGCTTTTAATGCCAGCCACATTCACCTTGTCATTGACTCTAAATAGGGGAACTTCTTCACCATTAAGGTTTCTTAGTGAGTGCTGATCTTCTTCCCCTCTGCCCACCCAAATGCTGTCCCATGGCCTCTTGAGGTCTTTCCCTCTCTGTGAAGCCACACAAATTACTCTGTCCGTGTGCACCTTGTTCTCTGCACCCCTTTGGTGTCTGGAGACCCTATGTACCCAGCAATCAACTATGTTGTGCCTGCATTCTCCTTCTCCTCTCATATTGCTTTATTTCATATTATAGATTTGTTATTTTCATGTGTTTCTACATACAATATATACTAAGCAACTTTTTTTTTTGCCTTTGCTTTTCAAATAACAAGTTGCACAGGAATTTTCATATAATAGACTTTTAAAAGACACTAATGGAATAACAGATAGAATTAACTAATTGACACCTAGACGGTACAGTGATAAAATCCTGAAGAGGAAATACCCTGTGAGCTGGAGAACAACATTAAGAGAGCAATAAAAGAGGAATTGTCTTATGATTGGTGTTGCCCTGTAGATCAGGGAAAGAAAATAGATTTACTTTCAAGGGGCAAGTTGGAAAAGAAACACTTCTCAAAAACAACTCCCCGTGCCATGAATGGAAAAGTAGCAAAATTAATTTCCTTGAAAAATCATGCTTGATTTTTAAATGAGATGATTTTGATATTTTACAATATCACCAAGCATATTTTCCTTTTTTGATTATTTATTTATTTATTGGGAGGGAGTCTCCTTCTGTCCCCTAGGCTGGAGTGCAGTGGCCCAATCTTGGCTCACTGCAGCCTCTGCCTCCCAGGTTCAAGTGATTCTCCTGCTTCAGCCTCCCAAGTAGCTGGGATTAAAAGCATCCACCACCACACTCAGCTAATTTTTATATTTTCAGTAGAGATGGGGTTTCACCATGTGAGCCAAGCTGGTCTCAAACCCTGGACCTCAGGTGATCTGCCTGCCTTGGCCTCCCAAAGTGCTGGGATTACAGGCATGAGCCACTGTACCTAGCCAGACATTTTAAGTTATACATGACATGTTTGGTCCTCAAGACTTCCCAGTGTATAATACATGCAAAGCAATGAACAGACACAGGATTGGCAAAGATTCACCTATTATGTCATCTCAAGACCTCACAGTCTCATTGAGAAATGTATTTTATTACAGATAACAATCTCAGAAACCAGTTTTAGCTTGGACAAATCAATAGCTACCTAAAAAAAATCTTAACTGTTCTTCCTGGAATATTGTTTAATCCTAGCTCCCACATTTTGTCCTTTTCTGCATAGCATAATAGAATTTCTAAGTGTGTAAATGATACAAAGTCAGTACTTTTTATAAGATGAATAGGAAGAGACTCATATGCTGATTTACAATATCTTGGGTCATTTTCAAAAGTTGATGTGTATATCTCAACCTCACTGCAATGCATGAATGCATGAAAAACTGTTCCCCTCATTTAAAACATCCAGAATTTGTTAAGAATTCCATTCTTTTGCATTTGCTGAGGAGTGATTTACTTCCAATTATGTGGTCAATTTTAGAGTAAGTGCGATGTGGTGCTGAGAATAATGTATATTCTGTGGATTTGGGGTGGAGAGTTCTGTAGACATCTACTAGGTCTGCATGGTCCATATCTGCATTCAAGTCCTGGATATCCTTGTTGATTTTCTGTCTCATTGATCTGTCTAATGCTGACAGTGGAGTGTTAAAGTCTGCCACTATTATTGTGTGGGAGTCTACATCTCTTTGTAGGTAGGTCTTGAAGAACTTGCTTTATCCAGTCTATCATTGATAGGCATTTGGGTTGGTTCCAAGTCTTTGCTATTGTAAACAGTGCTGCAATGAACATTTGTGTGCATGTGTCCTTATAATAGAACGATTTATAATCCTTTGGATATATACCCAGTAATGGGATTGCTGGGTCAAATGGAATTTCTATTTCTAGGTCCCTGAGGAATCGCCACACTGTCTTCCACAATGGTGGAACTAATTTACACAAAATGGAACTAATTTACACTTCCACCAACAGTGTAAAAGTGTTCCTATTTCTCCACATCCTCTCCAGCATCTGTTGTCTCCAGATTTTTTAATGATTGCCATTCTTTTTCTTTATTGCATTTTAGGTTTTGGGGTACATGTGAAGAACATGTAAGATTGTTGCATAGGTACACACGTGGCAGTGTGATTTGCTGCCTTCCTCCCCTTCACCTATATCTGGCATTTCTCCCCATGCTATCTCTCCCCAACAACCCACCCCCCACTGTCCCTTCCCTATTTTTCTAACTGGTATGAGATGGTATCTTAATGTAGTTTTGATTTGCCTTTCTCTAATGACCAGTGATGATGGGCATTTTTTCATGTTTGTTGGACCCATATATGTCTTCTTTTGTAAAGTTACTGTTCATATCCTTGGCCCACTTTTGAATGAGCCTCTTTGTTTTTTTTTTTTTTCTTGTAAATCTGTTTTAGTTCTTTGTAGATTCTGGATATTAGCCCTTTGTCAGATGGGTAGATTACAAAAATTTTTTCCCATTTTGTTGGTTGCTGATTCACTCTAATGATTGTTTATTTTGCTGTGCAGAAGCTCTGCAGTTTAATTAGATCCCATTTGTCTATTTTGGCTTTTGTTGCCAATGCTTTTGGTGTGTTAGTCACGAAGTCCTTCCCTATGCCTATGTCCCAAATGGTTTTGCCTAGATTTTCCTCTAGGGTTTTTATGGTGTTAGGTCTTATGTTCAAGTCTTTAATCCACCTGGAGTTAATTTTAGTGTAAGGTATCAGTCAGGAAGGGGTCCAGTTTCTGCTTTCTGCACATGGCTAGCCAGTTTTCCCAACACCATTCATTAAACAGGGAATCCTTTCCCTATTGCTTGTTTTTGTGAGGTTTGTCAAAGATCAGATGGTTGTAGATGTGGGGCATTGCCTCCAAGGCTTCTGTTCTGTTCCATTGGTCTATATCTCTGTTTTGGTACCAGTACCATGCTGTTTTGATTACTGTAACCTTGTGGTATAGTTTGAAGTCAGGTAACATGATGCCACCAGCTTTGTTCTTTTTGCTTAGAATTGACTTGGCTATGTGGGCTCTCTTTTGGTTCCATATGAAGTTTAAGGTGATTTTTTTCCAGTTCTGTGAAGAGGGTCATGGGTAGCTTGATGGGGATAGCATTGAATCTATAAATTACTTTGGGCAGTATGGCCATTTTCATGATACTGATTCTTCCTAATCATGAACATGGAATGTTTCTCCATCTGTTTGTGTCCTCTCTTATTTCGTTGAGCAGTGGTTTGTAGTTCTCCTTGAAGAGGTCCTTTACATTCTTTGTTAGCTGTATTCCTAGGTATTTTATTATTTTTGTAGCACTTGTGAATGGGAGTTCACTCTTGATTTGGCTCTCTTTAAGTCTGTTATTGGTGTATAGGAGTGCTTGTGATATTTGCACATTGATTTTGTATTCCGAGACTTTGCTGAAGTTACTAATCAGTTTCAGGAGATTTGGGGCTGAGATGATGCACCATGGAATACTATGCAGCTATAAAAAATGAGTTTATGTCCTTTGTAGGGACATGGATGAACCTGGAAACCATCATTCTCAGCAAACTGACACAAGAACAGAAAATCAAACACCGCATGTTCTCACTCATAGGTGGATGTTGAACAATGAGAGCACATAGACACAGGGAAGGGAGCATCACACACTGGAGTCTGTGGCGGGGGGAACTAGGGGAGGGACAGCAGGGGGTGGGGAGTTGGGAAGGGAAAACATGGGGAGAAATGCCAGATATAGGTAATGAGGAGGAAAGCAGCAAACCACATTGCCTTGTATGTACCTATGCAACATTCTTGCATGTCCTTCACGTGTACCCCAAAACCTAAAATGCAATTATATATATATGTGTATATATATATGTGTGTATATATATGTGTGTATATATATATGTGTATATATATGTGTATATATGTGTATATATGTGTATATGTGTATATATATAATTATATATGTGTATATATATAAAATGCAATTATATATATGTGTGTATATATATAATTATATATATATATATATAAAACTTGCTTTATGTATCTGGGTGCTCCTGTATTGGATGCATACATATTTAGGATAGTTAGCTCTTCTTGTTGCATTCATCCTTTTACCATTATGCAATGCTCTTCTTTATCTCTTTTGATCTTTGTTGGTTTAAAGTTCGTTTTATCAGAGACTAGGATTGTAACCCCTGCTTTATTTTTTGCTCTCCATTTGCTTGGTAAATCTTCTTCCATCCCTTTAGTTTGAGCCTATGTGTGGCTTTGCAAGTGAGATGGGTCTCCTGAATACAGCACACTGATGGCTCTTGACTTCTCTCAGACCACAGTGCAATCAAATTACAACTCAGGATTAAGAAACCCACCCAAAACCACACAACTACACGGAAACTGAACCACTTGCTCCTAAAAGACATCTAGATAAACAATGAAATGAAGGCAGACATAAAGATGTTCTTCAAAACCAATGAGAATGAAGACACAATGTACCAGAATATCTGGGACACCTTTAAAGCAGTTTCTAGAGGGAAATTTATAGCAATAAATGTTTATTGAAAAGATCAACAAAATAGACAGACTGCTAGCAAGACTAATAAAAAAGAAAAGAGAGAAGAATCGGCCGGGCGCGGTGGCTCAAGCCTGTAATCCCAGCACTTTGGGAGGCCGAGGCGGGTGGATCACGAGGTCAAGAGATCGAGACCATCCTGGTCAACATGGTGAAACCCCATCTCTACTAAAAATACAAAAAACTAGCTGGGCGTGGTGGCGCGTGCCTGTAATCCCAGCTACTTAGGAGGCTGAGGCAGGAGAATTGCCTGAGCCCGGGAGGCAGAGGTTGCGGTGAGCCGAGATCGCGCCATTGCACTCCAGCCTGGGTAACAAGAGCGAAACTCTGTCTCAAAAAAAAAAAAAAAAAAAGAGAGAGAGAAGAATCAAAGAGACACAATAAAAAATGATAAAGGGGATACCACCACTGATGCCACAATACAAACTACCATTAGAGATTACTACAAACAACTCTATGCATATAAACCAGTAAACCTGCAAGAAATAGATAAATTCCGGGACACTTACACCCTCTGAGCTGAAACCAAGAAGAAGTTGAATCCCTGAATAGACCAATAACAAGGTCTGAAGTTGAAACAGCAATTAGTAGACTACCAACCAAAAAAAATTTCAGGTCCAGATGGGTTTACAGCAGAATTCTACCAGAGGTACAAAGAGGAGCTGGTACCATTCCTTCTGAAACTGTTCCAAACAATGCAAAAAGAGGGAAGGGAATCCTCCCTAACTCATTTTATGAGACCAACATCATCCTGATACCAAAACCTGGCAGAGACACAACTAAAAAATAAAACTTCAGGCCAATATCCATAATGAACATTGATGCAAAAATCTTCAACAAAATACTGGCAAACCAAACGCAACAGCACATCAAAAAGCTTATTCATCATGATCAAGTAGGCTGCATCCCAGGGATGCAAGGCTGGTTCAACATACGCAAATCTGTAAATGTAATCCATCACATAAACAGAACCAAAGACAAAAACCACATGATTATCTCAATAAATGCAGAAAAGTCCTTCAACAAAATTCAACAGCCCTTTATGCTAAAAACTCTCAATAAACTAGGTATCAATGGAACACATCTCAAAATAATAAAAGCTATTTACGACAAACCCACAGCCAATAGAATACTGAATGGGCAAAAATTGGAAACATTCCCTTTGAAAACCAGCACTAGACAAGGATACCCTCTCTCACCACTTCTATTCAATATAGTATTGGAAATTCTAGCCAGAGCAATCAGGTAAAAAAAAGAAATAAAGGGTATTCAGTTAGGAAAACAGGAATTCAAATTGTCTCTATTTGCAGATGACATGATTGTATATTTAGTAGACCCCATCATCTCAGCCCAAAATCTTCTTAAACTGAGAAGCAACTTCAGCAAAGTCTCAGAATACAAAATCAATGTGCAAAAATCACAAGCATTCCTATACACCAATAACAGACTTAAAGAGAGCCAAATCAAGAACGAATTCCCATTCACAATTGCTACAAAATGAATAAAATATCTAAGAATACAACTGACAAAGGATGTGAAGGACTTCTTCAAAAAGAACTACAAACCACTGCTCAAGGAAATAAGAGAGGACACAAACAGAAAACATTCCATGCTCATGGCTAGGAAGAATTAATATTGTGAAAATGGCCATACTGCCCAAAGTAATTTATAGATTCAATGCTATCCCCATCAAGCTACCATTGACCTTCTTCACAGAATCAGAAAAAAAAAAAACACACACACACACTTTAAACTTCTTATGGAACCAAAAGAGAGCTCGCATAGCCAAGACAATCCTAAGCAAAATGAACAAAGCTGGAGGCATCACACTACCTGACTTCAAACTATACACAAGACTACAGTAATCAAAAAGGTATGGTACTGGTACCAAAACAGAGATATAGACTAATGGAACAGAACAGAGGCTTCGGAAGTAACGCCACACATCTACAACCATCTGATCTTTGACAAACCTGACAAAACAAGCAATGGGGAAAGGATTCCCTGTTTAATAAGTTGTGTTGAGAAAATTGGCTAGCCATGTGCAGAAAGCTGAAACTGGACCCCTTCCTTACACCATACACTAAAATTAACTCCAGATAGATTAAGGATCTAAACGTAAGACCTAACATCATAAAATCCCTAGAAGAAAACCTAGGCAAAAACCATTCAGGACATAGGCATAGGCAAGGACTTCATGACTAAAACACCAAAAGCAATGGCAACAAAAGCCAAAATAGACAAATGGGATATAATTAAACTGCAGAGCTTCTGCACAGCAAAGGAAACAATCATTAGAGTGAATCAGCAACCAGCAGAATGGGAAAAAAAAATTTGCAATCTACCCATGTGACAAAGAGTTAATATCCAGAATCTACAAAGAACTAAAGCAGATTTACAAGAAAAAAAACAAACAAACCCATTTAAAAGTGGGCCAAAGATATGAACACTTTTCAAAAGAAGACATTTATGAAGCCAACAAACACATGAAAAAAAGCTCATCATCACTGGTCATTAGAAAAATGCAAATCAAAACCACATTGAGATACCATCTCATGCCTGTAAGAATGGCAATCACTAAAAAGTCTGAAGACAACTGATGCTGGAGAGGATGTGGAGAAATAGGAACACTTTTACACTGTTGGTGGGAGTGTAAACTAGTTCAACCACTGTGGAAGACAGTGTGATGATTCCTCAAGGATCTAGAAAGAGAAAAAGCATTTGACGCAGCAATCCCATTACTGGGTATATACCCGAAGGATTGGAAATTGTTCTGTTATAAAGACACATGCATACGTATGTTCATTGCTGTACATTCTACAATAGCAAAGACCTGGACCCAACCCAAGTGGCCATAAATGATAGACTGGACAAAGAAAATGTGACACATATACAACAAGGAATACTATGCAGCCATAAAAGACGCTGAGTTTGTATCCTTTGTAGGGACATGGATGAATCTGGAAACCATCATTCTCAGCAAACTGACACAAGAACAGAAAACAAAACACCGCATGTTCTCACTCATAGGCAGGTGTTGAACAATGAGAACACATGGGCATAGGGAGGGGAGCATCACACTCTGGGGTCTGTTAGGGAGTGGGGGACTAGGGGATGGACAGCAGCGGTTGGAGAGGTTGGGGAAGGATAATATTGGGAGAAATACCTGATGTAGGTGACGGGGGGATGGAGACAGCAAACCACCATGCCATGTCTGTACCTATGCAACAATCCTGTAAGATCTGCATATGTATCCCAGAACTTAAAGTACAATAAAAAAAAATGCTTGTTATATTAACTGCTTACCTTACTGGGTCTGATCGATGGCCCACTTCAGGCCCACCACTCCCACACTTATTGGAGACAGCTGAGGTGCAACCAGCCACACAATGTTGAATTGGGCTACTGCTGGGAGTCCCGGGCTCAACCCTACAGCAAGCTTGCAAACTTCACATATAAGTATAGTTTGTATAGCAAGGAAACTCTGGCCAGAGATGACATTTGATCCCATAGCTCATCAGGTCTATGTACGATATTTCACATACCACCCAATAGATGTAACGACAACATTAACAGCAACCAGTTTCCTGGATCACTCCCCTCTGCGCACACACTACTCCAATATAACCTCTGCATATTGCATGAATACTCCAAACCTATTGTCAATTTGGTAAATATGGTGCAAGCTCACAGTTAGGAGGATGCAAATATAGATGAGCCAGAGTCCCTGGAATTCTGGGAACCAAGATGGACGTTCACTTCAGGCCTTTCCAGTATCAGCAGCTGCAGCCAGGAGCTAGTGAACTAGGACAGCCAATGAGGGAGATAAAAGTCAGCTGGCCCGGCTCCGGGAGCTGTCTCTCTCAGCATCTCAGCTTTGGGACTCTGCCACCACCTCTTCCCAGCCCAAGCTGCTGCCTAAACCTGGCATGTGGAAGGATAAACAGTGGCTGCCACAAGGCCAAGGCAAGAGATTGCTGAGACTGCCACTCCCCTGCCTGAGACCCTAGGCCTTTGACAAGCCACACTGTCCTCCAGAACCTATCTCGCTCTAGGCAAACTCTCTTAAGCTTCCGACTGAGGAGCCCAGCAGGATATGAGTAACAGAAGCCAGGATTCGGGCTTTCGAGAGGGCAGGGCCTCTTTCTCTCTAGTCCCCCAGACTCTTCCTCTGCTTGAAAGTGACTTTTGCAAGCAGACAAGCTGGTGCCCGTAAGTTCTCAGCCAGTCTCCAGTAATTAGGTTTGAAAACATGAGGTAGAAGCTTTCCCTCACGTCAATGTGGCCCCTCGACTGGCTAGAGTCACCCTCTGGCAGGTGAACAGAAGCCAGCCGTTTCCCTGACTCCTGGCCAGTTGTGCCACACACCAAGACTCTCCAAAACCTACTTCCAATACCTCTGCTCCAGGAAAGGCAAGACCTGGAGTGGAAGTGGGGCACACTACTGTCTTTTCACACCCTTTGAGTGCCTTCTGGCCAGCAGCCTTTCCTTCCTCCACACTTCCACTTGAAGTCCTCCTGCACTCAGCTGGACACACCCAGCTGGACTACAGACTTCAGAGTTCACAAGCAGGTTTACCCTGGGATCCTGCCTAGGAGGTCCAGGTCATGCTGATTAGGGTAAGAAATTATATTAATTACACTAATCAGTGTGACCTGGGAGCTCCTGGGTGGATCTGAATAACGGATTTCCTCCTGGCCCAAAGGCCGGGCTTTTTTTCTTCTTCCTCACAGCTTTCAGGTGAGTGCTGGATTTGCAGACAGTAACCAGACCCCCAAATCTGTGGAGATACATTTCCTTGGTGCTGCATCCACTCGTCTCCTGGGGAGATAGAAGAGATGGCTTGTTCTGCTTCTAAACAAGCTGCGAATCCACAGGAAGCCCAAACAGCCTGCTCACAGCAGGGATGGGGTACAGAGGAGCAATGCTGGCTGTGGAACACTGCCCTGCAGGGGGCTGGGCCAGGGCTAGGGTGCGTGAGTCTTGGGTCAGGCCGTACTGCATACTCAGTGTAGTCCAACTCCTCCAACCCTGCAGGAGGGATGCCCAGCTCCCCCAGGTACAGGGCCAGGGCCTCAAAGGAGTCCTCCAGTTTTGAGAATGTTAGTCTGCTCTCAGGCCCCAGTCTGCAGCAGATGATGGCCAGGGGGAAGAAGGTTGGAGGGACAGACTTCTTTTAGTAAAGCATCACATTGAGGCCAAAGTCCAGTGTTTGAGGAAGGAAATCAGGATCTGCATATACTTTCCCAGTGATCTCGCAGAGAATGGTCCCGAAAGAGAAGACATCCACATTTCATCGTAGCCCTTTCCATTCAGCATCTCAGGGGTCATCCAGTAGACGTTTCCCACCACCGTGTAGACCTACTCGATGTTGTTCTTGTGCAAGGTGCAGTTCTTGGTGGTGGCCATTCTTGAAAGATGCCTTTGGCAAAGCTGACTTCCTGCTGCCAGGGAAACAGGTCCACACTTTGCAGAAAGTCCTTCAGCATGCCCCCTTCAATGTTCCCTCAGCAAGTTCAACTTCTTGTCCTTGTACAGCACACCAATGAACTTGAGCACACTGGGGTGGTCCAGGCAGGCTACACATCACTTTTCACCTCAGTCAAAAAAGTCTTCTGGGTCTCCTCATCACATTGAATTAACTCCTTCATGACCATCACTTTGCCTTTGGCTTTGTGTGTCACCTTGATAGCCTGCCCAAAGAAGCCCTTCCCCAGGACCTCCCCGTGGAACAGGTCACAGGACCAGAATATCTGCTGTGAATAAGTGCTGGAACAGCAAAGGGATTCCAGTGGCTGGCATCAGGGCTGAGCAGCAGGGACTTCTTTGGGGAGCTAGGGCTAGGGGACTTGGAGTTGCTGTTACTGAGTCTCAGGGAGCATCTTCTCAGTATCCCCTCCAGATTCTCCTTGGTGTCTAGCATGCTGAGGGCATAAGGGTGTCTGGCATTCTGTGTGTGGGAAGAGAGCCAGGCATCCAGCCTCAGCCTTCTCTGGAGAAGGGGTCATGTTCAATCAAGAGCTCATCTGGCTAATCACATCCTCCACCTCCTCTACTTGGAGTGGGTAGATGGGGCTTGCATTGATCTCCAGGATGCGACCCCTGGGGTGGATGGCATTGTGGCTGTTTGGACTGATGTGCATCTGGTTGACCACTTTACTTGCACAGTGGTTACATAGTTGGAACAGGCATTCTCCACGGACATGGAGAAGCTCTGCCTTCCCTCTGTGGTGGCCAGCATAGACATGAGCATGACAGAGTAAGGCAGCTGATCCTGAATGGACTCTGCGGAGAGTCTCTCAAATATGGGTGCCAGCACCACCTCATTGTGACACTTTCCACAGTGTAGAGTGACATGTAGCACCAGGGCATATGCAACCCCATCCTCAATGGTCACTTTATAGCTCATACAGGTAAAGCATTCTGGGTGGTACTTGAACTCCCTATTAGCAGCAGCAAATATGCATGGGTCTGTAGCAACCTCAATTCTTGTCTCCTCAGAGGAAATAATTTGACCAAGGAGCATAAGACAGAGTGAGAGACCAAGGCAAGATTCAGAGCAGGAATGAAAGTTTATTAAAAAGCTTTAGAACAGGAATGAAAGGAAGTAAAGCACACTTGAAAGAGGGTCAAGCAGGAGACTTCAGAGATCAAGTGTGCAATTTGACCTTTGACTTGGGGTTTTATATGTTGGCATTCTTACGGTGTCTGCATCTTGTCTCTCTTGATTCTTCCCTTGGGGTGGACTGTCCGCATGTGCAGTGGCCTGCTGGCACTTGGGAGGGGCTGCATGTGTAGTGTGTTTACTGCAGTTGTGCACATGCTCACTTGAGGTGCTTTTCCCCTTACCAGTCAAGCATTCCTAGAGGAAGGTCATAGACCAGTTAAATGCCACCATTTTGCCTCATACTGCACATTCTTGAGCCCACTCACCCAGCTCCTGAGATCTTATTGGGAAGCTGCTGATCACCAGTTTCTATCTATCACGAGACTGACCTTTCCCTGGAGTTGGCTGCGACCAATTGCTATTTTAGAGAGACGGTTTAACAACCTCCTGACCATCACCTGATGGTTGTCTGACATTCCTGGTGGGGAGGAGCCCTCTCCTGCCCTGCTCATGTCTGATTAGCTCTACTACAACATCTCTAGCCACTAAAATGGGCCGTGTCATCAGCAGGGAGCACCCATGACAGAACTCCCCAAATGTCTCCCAGTAGTCCTGTGGTAGTAGAGCTTCCCATCCTTCTCATAGTACCTTTTAGTGAGGGAATCCTGGCATTCTGAACACCAGAAGCAACAGCTGTGTGCCAGGTTTCACTGATAGTCCTGTACCATCATTAGCTTGGAGCAATGTGGTCCCCATAGCCCTGACACCTCCAGGCATCTTCACCCTGGTCCTGGCACTACCACTAGATGAATAATCCAGGACAATGTCATTCTTTTCCCTGAGCCTCAGTTTCTTTATATGTAAAATGAGGAGATTGTACGTTATGTCAAAAGTCTCGCCTGGCTCTAGCACCCTCCATGCAGACATGGTCCCAGGAGCGTAGAAATGGGGAGGAGGAAGCAGGGCCACAGCAGCCCCACTCAGCTCCCACTTCTGCTTAGGCAGGGGACAAGCTTAATCCCAGGCACAAATGGGTGGATTTTTAAATCTATGATTAACCTAGGATTCCTTTGAGTAAGACTTCAAAAAATAAAGTTAATATCAGAAAAGGCTTTTGATTGCTTTCCTAATAAATGTGAAAGGAAAACATTAGCTCATTTTGCATGGTTTGAGCTTTAATCTGATTTTTAATTATGTTTCTGCTTTGCTACAATCAATAAAAGTATGTTGCTTTTGTTTTTGAAATCCTGACAGCAACGCAGGATAAATGAATGAAATTTCAAAAAATTAATTTGCTATCACAAAAGGCTTTAGTTATTTTACTATGAAATGTAAAATCACAGAATAGCCACATTACATGATTTGAGCTTTAATGAACTTTAATAAGAAACATATCCTTGTTTAAAATATTGGAACATAATTGCTCTATGTACATTGATTTTTTTCTTTTCTGTAACTGCTATGCATTTTGATTCAAAATTAGTTTTTATAGGATTTCTTTATAAACTATTATTTTGGAGCCTATAAGTAACAAATTTCTTTTCTCTGATCATTTCATAAGCCAAAATATTTCAAACCAGATGTACATGTGAGTTGTGTGTGTATTCTTTATCCACAGACATTCCAAAATTCTATTTAATTGTATCTTCATATTTTAGAAATCAGATCATACAGGGGACTGAATCAATGAGTTGTCTTACTTCCATTAGTGGAAAACCATGCAACTGCAAATCCAAGGAGTAGGAAGTTCTCTAAGTTCCAGTGTGGAAAGATGTCCAGGTCATATTGTTGAGTGAAAATGCAAGGCACTGAACAGTGTGTGTATATATAGAGAGCACTATCTTTTGTAAAGAAAAGGTGGAAAATAAGAATAAATATTCATAGGAGTAAAACTTGTTGAGGAATAATGTTTCATATATTTTGCCTTTTGGACCAAGTAACTCAAAGAACTATTAAAAAAAAAACAATAAAATCTACTAAAAATCAAATGAAACAAGGTTTTGATCTGGTTAATAGAACATAAAATGTTAATTAAAACATTAGCTAAAATTATGATTCAAATTCAGGAATTTTTATTATACTCACAAAGTTGTGCAACCATCACACAAATTCCAGAACTTTTTCATCACCTCCAAAAGAAGCCTTGTGCTCATTAGCAATCACTCTCCATTCCCTTTTTCTCCAATCCACTATTATTATTATTACTATTATTATGGAGACAGAGTCTCGATCTGTCGCCCAGGCTGGAGTGCAGTGGTGCGATCTCAGTTCACTGCAATCTCCCCCTCCCAGGCTCCAGCGATTCTCCTGCCTCAGCCTCCCAGGTAGCTGGGACTACATGTTCAAGCCACCACACTAAGCTAATTTTTGTGTTTTTTAGAAATGGGGGTTTTACCATATTGACCAGTCTGGTCTCAAACTCCTGACTTCGTGATCTGCCTACCTCAGCCTCCCAAAGTGCTGGGATTACAGGCATGAGCCACTGCACCCAGCCTAATATTTTTTGAAAAACAAATTACAAATCACTCAAGCTACAACATAAATTCCAAGCAAAACTCAAAACTGGTTTCTAAACAGCCCTCATTATAGTAGCACCTGTGACCAATATCCACAACATGATTTCTAGCAGATCAAGGTCTACTGTTTATTTCACTATCTACTCATTATTATTACTATTCTGAGGACAATTTGGGCCCCAGAGAAGCACAATGCTGACGTTCCCACTGTGTTGCCAACCTTCTAACACCCATTCAGTCGTCACCACGAGGTATTCGTCTTATCTTCTACTGAAGTGAACCTTGGCAATTTGCACACTCATTATAATCAACACCTAACAACTCTGTTGTCTATTCATTTTTTGGTTTTTACATTTTGATTAGAATATCAAAGTGAATTTTCAAAAAAAAATATTTGGAAGAGAAGGGAAAGAAAAGAAAAAGAAGGTTTCCTCTTCCTGACATGTCAATATTTTAATGTGTCACTAAATTATCCTTATCTACTACAGAAATCCAAATGCTACAAATAAAACCAAAGTTAGAACAATTTATCTGTAGAATAAAGGTGTGAGACTAGCATACAAGAAGGTTACCTTAATTAATGAAATAGGTAACGAATATTTGAGTGCCTACTATGTGCAAAGTATCGTGGAAAGTGACAGGAAGAGGGCCATTAGAGGAAAGAGAGAAGGTAAAACTGTTCCCACCCACTATTCTTATATTTATCATTTTGTCAAGGATCTTTCATTCAGCTGTTATTCCTATTTCTCCCAGCTTCCATTTTCAACAGATTTTTTTTCTTGTATTGTTATGCTGGTCCACTTGAATCTCCTTTTCTCTGCCTCCACAGCCATAACTTTGACTCATGGCTTTACCTTCTCCCACCTGGATAAAGAAATGTCTCCTCCCTTGGATCTCTCAAATTCTCCTCTCCTCCAATCTGTCCTCCTCAATGCTACAGAGGCATTTTTCTAAAACACACACCTGTTCATGTCAATTCCCTCATTAAAATCATCCAGTAGCTTCCCTTTGGCTGCAGAATAAATTCTGCTCTTAGCGTAGCATGTAAGGTCTCCAGACCTAGCCATAGGCCACATTTCTAGTATAAACAATCACATATACCTCCTCCTTCCAGGGCAGCCAATCCAACTTATTCCCCACAGACAGGCCAGACATTTCCCAACATTCAACCATCCAACCTCTTGTTCATGTTGTTCCTTATCTCAGCAGTCCCTCCCTACCTCCACTGACTAGAACCCTTCCCCAAAATTCAGTTCAAATGATATCTTTGATGCCTTTATTAGTTAAAATGCTCTACCACTGCAGATATGATGAGTTGTTCATTCATTTGTGCTTATTATCATCATGCAGTTATTGAGTGCTATGGTTTGAATGTGTCCTCTCCAATATTTAGGTGCCGTCAATGTGATAGAATCAAGAGGTAGGGTATTCAAGAGATGATTAGGCTATGAGGGCTCCTTCCTCATTAATGGGATTAAGGCCCTTATAAAAGAGGCTTCATGCAGGGTTTGGCTATTTTGCCCCTTTACCTTCTGCCACGTGAGGATATAACAATAAGGCCCTCACCAGATTAGATGCTAGCACCTTGATCTTGGACTTCTCTGCCCCTAGAAGAGTGAGGGAATAAATTTCTGATGTTTTAAAATTACCCAGTTTCAGGTATTTTGTTGTAGCAGCGTAAAATGGACTAAGCCAATGAATTATAGCTCAATCTTTTCCAGGCATGCTATGAAGTCTTTGAGGGCAGGAACTCTATCTACAAGAAGTTGGGTGAAGGAAAGAAAACTGCCAAGGGCAGTGTAGGTGTGACTGCAGGGGTGAACTTTTGAGCTTTCCCAGAAGACTCTGGAGCAGGGGACAGCTGTCCAAATGAATTTTCTAGAGCACTCCCTGGTTCCTGCATCATGTCTTTCTATCAAACCCTTCCCTTCTACACCTTCCTCACTTTGTTTACTCAATTCCATGTGAATTTTTCTTTGTCCATTTTTCTTTGTATCCTTTATGAGCCAGCCAGACATTAGGCTCCATCTTACCCGCCAATCACTCCAGCAAACCTTAAAGCTAACAGAAGATTTTGAGTAACTATCACAGCTTCGAAGAGGATTCAGTGTTGGAAGTATCTTCAAGGTCATCTAGTCAGTTGGCTTATTTTTATATATTTTATATGCGGGGAAACCAAAGCACAGAGTGTGGTTTCTACTTAGAGTCTCCATAATATTTACAACACAGTACCATTGGTCCTGTTTTAGAAAGACTCAAGATTCAAACAGGCTTTCTCAAGTACCACCTTCCAAAGTCCTGTTGTTCAGGAGTAGAGTTGGGCTATCCCCTGAACATAGTAAGTTTTTATTTTCTGTCTGGTTGCTCTTGATAAGAAGAAGAGTAGTGGGGCATCAGTGATGTAAGATACAATAATTAGTGCTACTAACCCTTTATGAACCTAAAAGAGTGCTTGGTAAGTGCAAAAGAGAACTAGAAAAACTCACCAAAACCCTGAATGACCAAGGAAGACTATCCAAAGACTTTCAGTGGTGAAACGGTGCAAGTCTCAATATAGGCTATTATTTCAGTCAGCCTGAAGATGGCAGGTATAGAACAGCAGACTGTAAGTAACAATACTGGTGTCTGTGTTTGCTGTCTCTTGATTTTCTGACAGTTTTGTTGTGTAATAAACTAAGTTAAACAGTTGAAAGTTATCTTCATATTTCAGATAAGAATAAACAACTATACTGTGGTAAACTTTTGTACAAGGTTTAAATTTTCAATCAGGGTCCAATCAGAAAAATGAAAATCAAATCGAGTTTGTGAACAGAAGAAATTTAATCTAAGAAATTGGCTGGACAGGTATGGAGTACTGAAGGGACATAAAGGGTCACTGAGATAGATTAGAAGGTATTGAGTATTTATTCCCTCTAGGGCTGAGGGAACAAAGGGAAGAGTTTGGGGTTATCAGAGCTTAGGAGATCGGAGGAGAGGCCACATATGAATAGACTCCAGACTTCTGAAAAGGAAACACTGCTTGGCTGATACTAGTGTCTCTGAGAAGGTACTATGAGACTGGTTGTAGAGAAGTGAAAAACAAGTCCTGGAAACTTGAGCTAACTGCCATTCTCAGGCATAGAGGCATCACTGGGATGACACTGACAGGAAAAAGCAGGCAGTAAAGAGCAGGCCCCTTCTCCCTCCTCCAGCCTCAAACTCTCCCTGCATCCCTGCTTTTGGTTAAACCTACCAGAGAGCCAACTGGCAAAAGACCCTCAGCTCCAACATCCAAGAGGAGTGTGGCAGACTGGGATTGAGCTGAGATACAATAGCTTACTGATTGGCATACTTCCTAATTTAATAATAATCTAAGTCCGTGCTTCAGTATAAGAAAAATCCCCACATAGGAACAAGTGTATGTGAATTTAAATAATAAAAACCTGTCCACTTTTACAATAAGAAGTTATATAGTTTATGTCTGATGGTCCTAGATTCATGATTTCAGGGCTTCTATAAATTTATTCTCAGTAACAGATGGCTTAAAAATGCTAAATGCAGCCCACTGCAGTGGCTCACACCTGTAATCCCAGCACTTTGGAAGGACTAGGCAGGTGGATTACTTAAGATTAGAAGATGGGGAACAGCCTGGCCCACATGGTGAAACCCAATCACTACTGAAAATACAAAAATCAGCCAGGCATGGTGGCGGGTGCCTATTATCCCAGCTACTCAGAAGGTGGAGGCAGGAGAATTGCTTGAACCAGGGAGGCAGAGGTTGCAGTGTGCCAAGATTGTGCCATAGCACTCAAGCCTGGGCAACAAAGGGAGACTCTGTCAAAGAGAAAGAAAGAAAGAAAAAAAAAAGAAAGAAAGAAAGAAAGAGAAAGAAAGAAAGAAAAAGAAAGAAAGAGAGAAAGAAAGAAAGAAGAAAAGAAGGAAGAAAGAGAAATTAAGAAAGGAAAGAAAGAGAAAGAAAGAAAGATTGACTCTAAATCCAGTTTGGGATGAGATCTGTATTGACTGAATACATGCTTTAAAGTTAGCGTTCCTGGACTCTGCCCAAGAGATGTGAGTAGCACTCCCATCCCCCAGTTGTGACAACTAAAAAATATCTGCAGACATTGCCAAATGTAACCTGGAGGGCAAAAGTAACCCTGGTTGAGAATCTGGAGGGCAAAAGTAACCTTGGTTGAGAAGCACTTGAACACAAATGTTGATTCAATGATTTTTAAAATAATGATAAAGAATAATGAGAAATGAGTCTCTTATTCTTAGTATCCCTAATTGGAATGGCCTCTCTGCTAACTCAATGCAAAATTTCTAACTAGTTTTCACAATTCTGTTGGCTTCATTTTAGAAAAGATGTTTTATCTTTGGGGAGACCACTCCTGTATTTGGACTGCAGTCTTCTAATCTGCGCTTGCAACTGAACAGAAAGGATTCCTGAATCTGAGTGTGCCGTACTGCATTCCCAACATCAAAGCTCAAACTACTCAGTTTTGTTTTTTTTTAATATTCCATACTATTTATCTTAAGCTTTTGTGGTCGAAAGCCAGAGTTCTAAGAAGTCTGAATTGTAAAAGCCCTCAAATTGCAATTTAGAAAACGGTAGGTGAAAGAAAATTTCTCTTAACAATCAGTTTTACATTCATTAGTAAAGGAACTATTAAACATCAGTACTAAATAGGTAAGATATTTTTCTCACTTTTTCCCTCTATTTAGCCTATGAATATTTGAAATAGTTGTATCTAATGTTTGAAATGTTTATTTCTCCCTCTTTTTCATATGCTTTCAAGAGAAAACCCAACAAAAATAAATATAGCATAGTGAAAATGAACACTTCCAAAGCACATTGGGTTAGGTAAACTAATTAGTCATGTTTCGCTTACATTTGCTGAAATATGAAAAGAGAGTAATTTATTCCATCAGAGCTATTCCATCCAATTCATTAATACAGCCAATATAAACAGTCATAAATAGTTCAATCAAGAGCATATATTTTATTACTGTTGTCAAAATAGTTTCTGTCCAAGGAGATTTGGTCTCTCTCTCTCCCAGTTCCCTTATCTACCTCCCTTGCAGTGCATAATACATAATTAATATGAAAAATTTACACAATAATTGAAATAGTAAAGAAGAAACAAATCTCAATACCTTAGAGACAATATTTCAGTGTATTTCATTACAGCATATTTTCTCTCCGATATTTTTATCAATGTATTCATTCATCAAAAAAGCATAGCTGTGAATTGGGATCATAAGTGCAAAAGTTTTGTAGCTGAATTTTCTTTTTCTTTTTTTCTTTTTCTTTTTTTTTTTTGTCTTTTGAGGCAGAGTCTCAATGTCGCCCAGGCTGGAGTGCAGTGGTGCAATCTCTGCTCAGTGCAACCTCTGCCTCCTGGGCTCAAGCGATTCTCCTGCCTCACCCTCCTGAGTAGCTGGGACCACAGGCACATGCCACCGTACCTGGCTAATTTTTATATTTTTAGTAGAGATGGGGTTTTACCATGCTGGCCTCAAGTGATCTACCTGCCTCGGACTCCCAAAATGCTAGGATTACAGGTGGGAGCCACTGTGCCCAGTTGAACTTTTTATTGAACATTATGTTATGCATGTTTTTTCACAAGGCTAAATATTCTTCAAAAAGATATACGATTCTCAACTCATTTATGTTTGAGTAATATTTTGCTTGACTCAGTGTTTTCATGGGAATTTTTCCTCTAAAAGTATTAGCATTCACAAAGTTGGGCTTCTTGGATGATTTGATTGAGCGTTTCTGTGATTTTCAATTAAATCTAAATTTACTCTAAAAAATGTCTCTAATTTTCTGTTTCCTAGATTCTTATCTTTACTTTCTGCATGACAAGCAAAGCTGAGGTACAGACATGGTGGCTCATGCCTGTAATCCCAGCACTTCGTGAAGCCAAGGTTGCTGAATCACCTGAGGTCAGTAGTTTCGAGACAAGTCTAGCCAACATAGTGAAACCCTGTCTCTACTAAAAATACAAAAATTAGCTGGGCATGGTGGTGCATGGTGGTGCAGCTACTTGGGAGGCTGAGGCAGGAAAATTGCTTGAACCTGGGAGGTGGAGGTTGCAGTGAGCTGAGATCTCACCACTGCACTCCAGCCTGGGTGACAGAGTGAGATTCATCTCAAAAAAAAAAAAAGAAAGAAAAAAAAGAAAAAAAAGAAAAAGAAAATTATAAAGCACTCCTTGCTGTGTAAAGCAGTTATCATAGTGCTTGGGCACATAGATTTCAATGAAAGCTAGTCAATATCATTCTTATGATTTTCATGATTATTCTACTTGAACTTTCTGCTTTGAGAATAAAGCAAACTTCATCAAAGGAATATGTAGACATAGTTAATTCTCATGTGTTACTCCCAGTCAGGGTTCCTCAACCTTTGTAAGACTGAAATTTGGAACTGGGCAATTCTTTATTGGGGGACTGACCTGTACATGGTAGAATGTTGATCAGTGTCACTGGTTTCTACTCACTAGAGTCCAGTAGTAGCTCCTGAACCCCAAAACAGTTGTCACAGTGAAACTTGTCTCCAGGCATTGTCAGCTGATCCCCGGGGGGACAGAATTGCTCCATGTGGAGAACTTCTGTAATAGGTAAATCTGTCAGAACCCACAGAATGTTCCTTTATAAAGACCTTCTGCCATCTCTGAGCCTTCGGCATGAATGTTTTATTCTTAAATCTCCATATGGGAAGGAGGTGCCTTTTCTCCTGAGAAGTCTCTTAAGCTTATTCCTATTATTCTTGAGATGCTAAAATGTGAATGGTGCCAGAATGAGTCACCAGAGATATCTGAGCCAAAAGGATTTAACAAACAGACACACAAACAGATATTTGGTTAAAACTCTTTTAGCCAAATAAGTCTTAACAGACACACAAACAGATATTTGGCTAAAAAGTCTTTTAGCCAAATTGTGCATTTGGAAATTAAGATATCCTTCTATTCTCATCCAAAAACTGGGAAGGGCTGCATGATATTGGAATGATAAATGAAAAAGTGATCCAAGAATAACACACTCCCTCCTCTATCACCTTCAGCTTCTCCTTATTTGTGTAGTATAAAGACCATGGGTTATGTCATTATTAATAGCAATAGAAAATTAAGCAAAAAAAATAGTTTTTGAAAAGGAAGTTACTAATATAACAGATATATCTGGAATATGTAAGGACTTCTTACTTTGTAGGAAATGTAGTATATAGTATCTATCCCTATAGCTTGTCAAAAGTTGGGATGATTTTTCTCTTTGCTTTCCTTCATGATTAGCTTAAGATCATATTGGAATTTAAAGGAGCATTTAGCAGAATATCAACTTCCGTGAGAAAATGATGAAAGAAAACCAATCAGGTCTTTTGAATGCAACAGTTAGGTTGCTGCCGGCTGCTATAACAAGTAAACTACTCAAACTTAATGGCTAAACTAAACAGGACAGAAGTTTAGTTCTCACTTGCATAAAAAAAAAAAAATGAATATTTTCAGTCACTGGGCAGGCAGTTTCCCTCCATGGAGTTCTGCTGTCCCCTAAGGCCTCAAGTCCTCTGTCTCAGGGAAAAGAGAATGGAAAAGGTACTGGTCTCTTTGAAGACTTAAGCTGAACTGACGAACCTCAACCCTATCTGCACATTATTGGTGAGAACTAGTCACGTGGTTACAACTGGAAGCAAAGGCAGCTGGAAAGGGCAATGCTGGGTGGGGCAGGTGCCTTACCGTGACCACAGCACATGATGGAAGGAGCAGGCAATTGTCAGTGGACAGATGGCATCCTGCATCTTGCCATCATGCATGAACATTTATTACTGAAAATAATTTGAAAAAAAAAGAAACTTATCTATTGTTATGGATTGGATTTTGTCCCCCAACAAAATATGTTGAATTGCTAAGCTGTAGCACCTCAGAATACGACCTTATTTGGAAACAGGGTGGTTGCAGATGTAACTAGTTAACATGAAGTCTACTGGGGTAGGGAGAGCCCTCAATCCAATATGACTGATGTCGCTATTTAAAAAAAGGAAGGACGCAGTGAGAAGACAGCCACGTGATGACAGAGGCAGAGATTGGGGTGATGCCCTACAAGCCAAGGAACACCAAGGACTGCCAGCAACACCAGAGGCTCAAAGAGTCAAGGAAGGAGTCTCCTCTAGGAGTTTCGGAAGCAGCGTGGCCCTGCCAACACCTTCATCTCAGACTTTTGGCCTCTAAAACTGTGAGACAATAAATACCTGTTGCTTTAAAACCACCCAGTCTGCAGCGTCTTGTTACAGCCGCCCTTAGAAACCAATACAACAATCCAATAGCAACATGGAGTCCAAAACCATCACACCAATGCTTCCCAGGCTCTGTGTCCTACCTACCTTTGACTCTTACATATCTCTACTTTATATTTGCCAAAGGAAGCCTGGCTGATGGAGGGGGAAATGGGAGGGGCACTGGTTGGACAAATACAGCCCTTTGGTCATGACTCCATCAGCCTCATTCAAACTCCCTCAGAAAGACAGTTACTTCTCAGTGTATGTCTTTCTCCATCTTCTGTTCCTTGAACTTCTCAAAAATGGCCCTCTGGATTTAGCCTCTCGGAGTTCTAAGAGGGCCTTTGGAAAAGGAGGAGTTATTATAAGAGGTGATAAACACTATTGGGGCAGAAATGTTCTTCTGCTGAGGCCTTCAGGCTGCTTTCAGGACTCACTTCCCTCTTGTCTTCTGTGGCTCCCCTGACATCTCCCTCATGGACACTTCTGCTTTCTTCTGTGTGCTCCATGATTTCCCGTGTCCTAACTTGCCAATGCATACCATATTCTTCTGTTCAGATTCCACTGGAAGCTAGTCTCATTAGCCTAGTGAGTTTCCACCTCTGCATTAGGCAAAGCCTTTACACCAGGCTATCTTAGGGGTCTCCCGAAGCTATGGAAACTCCACTCTTTGCTCTTTCGCCACCCTACCCCAACCAGGTGGCCACCTCATGCTAAGAACAGGCTGTCACAGATTCTCCTTCAAGGCACTGTGGATGGGGTGTGGCCCACTAGGAGGGAAAGTTATGCTTTTTAGGTTAGCATGTCTGACAAGTCCAGCACAGATCCAACGTATGTTCTAGTAGTCTTTCCTCTATCTTAAGTGCTTATTCTGCTAGATGTCATTTTATTTTTTGAGGTGGCTTGAGTGTTCAACATGAGTAAAGACATAAAGGCCAGGCATGGCGGCTCACACATGTAATCCCAAGGAGGATTTTGGTAGGCTGAGACAGGAGGATTACCTGAGGTCAGCAGTTTGAGACCAGCCTGGCTAACATGGCAAAACACCACCTCTAAAAAAAAAAGGACACAAAAGCAGAGCCTGGAGCATCCATAGACTAGTTCAGAGGCTGTACCAGGGGAATAGGCTCATGCTAATAGGTAACTCTTTCAGAGTACTTTTTAAGAGGTAAACAGGCAGTCTTCTAGACACTTCACATATGTTAACTCATTTAATACAACAACACTTTGGTGTCGACACCATTAATATGTCCCATTTTATAGCTGAGTAAACAGGGATGGAGAGTCCAAGAAACTTGCCACGTGTGTGTATTAACAAGTGAATAAGAAGGTATAGGTTTAAAAAAATGAAATTCCTTGAAAAACAAAGACATTTGAATTGAATTTGGTAAGACAAAGAGACACTGAGATTTTTTGAAACCAGAATGATTCAGCAGGAGCAAGATGGATTAGGGGCTCCTAAAACTAGGAGTAGTGGCTCAGCCAGAAAGCTCCTGCAGGGATCCACATTCAGAGGAGGGGTTCTTAACTGGAGTGGTGGCAAAGGCAGTTAAAATAAGAAGCAGGTGGACAAAATTGCAATGTCTTATAGGACTTTCTGAGTAATGACAGCAGCTATAACCATCTGTTCAATGAGAGAAAGAAAACTGCTAGAAGGGTGTGATCGATTGAATTGTTACCCTCAAAATTAATATGTTGAAGCCTCAATCCCCAGTGGGATGGTATTTGGAGGTGGGGTCTTTGGGAGGTGAGTAGGTTTAGATGAGATCATGAGGGTGTGCTCCTCATGACAGGATGACTGCCCTTTTAAGAAGGGGCACCACAGAGCTTGCATTCTCTGCTCTCTACCACGTGTGGACGCAGTGAGTAGGTGTCTGTCTGCAAGCAAGGAAGAGGGCCCTCACCAGAACCTGACTCTGCTGACACCCTGATCTTGGACTTCCAGCCTTCAGAACTGTGAGAAATAAATTTCTGTTGTTTAAGCTACCCAGTTTGAGGTATCTTGCTATGGCAGAGGAAGTAGGCTAAGAGAGAGGGATGGAGAATGGATGCATTTATAGGGGATAAGGCTTATGCAATTGTGGAAGTTGGTGAAGCAACCTACAAAGATCAGCAATCTGGAAGGAAAGCTTAATACCATTGGTGAGATAGGTGCCCATCGCAACAGAGCCAGCTGTCTGCACACTTGTCCCAGGTCTTGGGGAAGTTGAGGGGGACATCAGAAGGAACTGGAGGAGCTGTGGTACAAGTGCTGGTCTCATGCCAGAGGATCAGTGACAATGTGCAGAAGCCCTGCTCAAACTTTCAGAATGTACAAGATGTGACTTCTGCTTCAATTCCAATTTCCAAGTTGCACACAAAATATCCTGGGGGCCAATACTTTCTAGAATCAAATGGCAAAGGGGATGCGCAAAACCTGGGCTTAGCTGAGCTAAGTTAATACAGAAAAAAGCCAGCAAGATAGTGGATGAGAAAAAGTGAACAAATAAAAATGAGTCCAAGTTTTTGTGCATGCTTGACTAGAAAAATGGTAGTGATTCTAGGAGAGGTTTGAAGATGGTGAGCTTAGTTTTGCTGTAGTCTTTGGCATGTATGTAGAAACATCTAGCAGGCAATTGAAGATTTAAAGAGAGGACAGGATTGGAAATAAAGACATAGGGATTTTTAACTAAGTGAGGTTATATACGTATCTTCGTTCACTATGCTCCTGAAGGAAATGATGCAGAAAGAAACTGCATGGAGCCATTAACAAACTGAATTTTGTTGCTTTTAAGATAAAACTTTATTCTTCATTTGATTGTTTCATTTAATGACCACTTATTCAGCACATGTATAAGCTCCTCATAGTGATTCTAAGAAATCTAGGGTCCTGCAAACAAAAATCATCTAGAAATGCCTTAGACCAGGTTGTTACAGGGTTTGTCTATTTTGTGGAAGCTGCTTTGAATATTACACTTGGAAAAGAAATAATAAGGTGCTTAAGAGAATCAGTACGTGTGACATATAGGAGTTTCTGCACTTAACCTTCACTTTATAATGAGAGGTTATATAGTTTTCAGAATGGATGTATAGCTTTATTTATTTATTTATTTATTTATAGAGATGGTGTTTCACCATGTTGCCCAGCCTGGTCTCAAACCCCTGGGCACAATCGATCTGCCCACCTCGGCCTCCCAAAGTACTAGGACTATAGGTGTGAATGCCAGATGATGTATTGCTTTAAATCAGTGAATTAAGACAAGGGATCCACTAGAAGATCACAAAAGAAAAAAGACCACCAGGATGTGTCTTCCCTGACTTCCTCTTCTTAAAGAGCTACAGAAACTTTGACATTCAGGTTGCCAGGTCAGCCTTGGCCACCTCACCTAAGCAGACCTAAGTCTGGCATCACGTCGGTCTAGCATAGCTCTTGCTACCTCTACACTTGGTCCCTCTTCCCACGAAGGTCCTCAGTCCTTCCAGAATTTCCCCAAGTTATGTTCTAGCCATAGCACCCCTTTGGGAGCTCTGCCTGAGGATCATTCCATTTGAATGGAGCCTGGACAATCCTTTCTGACTTTCTCCCTGGGTGCTGAAATTCGAGAGAGAGCTTTCTCCACCCCGACTGCAAGTTTGAACTCCTGCCCATGAAGTAGTGCCCAATGCCCTTGGACTCATTGGATCTTATAATTTGTGCAAGCAACTACCTGTTTATTCAGGCCTACAGGGAAGAAATCTCCTGAAATCACTACCATTACCTCTGTGGTCATCAGATCACCTACATCAGAATCAAATGTAGGGTTGATTTTTAAAAATTCATGTTCATTTTGCTGACTTAGACTCTCTAGCAGTGTGGCTTGAGAGTCTGCCTTTTTAGCAAGTATTCTAGGTGATTCTTTGTACATTACAGTTTGAGACTATTGATAAGATCAAACATAAATTAACTCTAGGGGTGCTCCTACCTCCCCAAAAGCTATTGGGCCCCAGACTGTTTCCTTACCAAGGCTATTATGAGTTTGGCATTATTCAGTTGATCTCTAAACTTGCAACTGTTCGCAAACTGTTGTTTTAAAATTATGCATAAAGTGTCTTCATAAATAAATTTTGATGTACCGTTTGGCCGTTATTGGAGTCTCCATCTGGTGGCCACAGTAGAGAATGGCATGTCTTATTGAAGAAATTACCGGCAAGGGTAAAACTGGGAAAATTTTTTAAAAGCGTTCTTGGTATCTTAAGGGACTGGCAATCACAGTCTTTCTTTTTTATTTTGTATACTCTAAGATTTTCTTTATATAGGCAAAACATTTTGACACACATCTGTGGACTGTACTTTCACTTTCAAACAGAGATGATTTCAATTAGATGACCTAGCGCAGCAAATGCTTTCTGCAAAGGGCCAGACAGTAAATATTTTAGGCTTTGTGGGCCATATGGTCTCTGTTGCAGTTGCTCAGCTCTGCTGTTGTAGGATGAGGGAAGCCACAGACAATATATACACAAATGGGCATGGTATGTCCCTATACATATTTGTGTATTAACACTGAAATTTGAATTTTGCATCTTTTTCACGTATCACGAAATATAATTCGTACGTTTCACCCATTTAAAAATTCAAAAAACATTCTCATCTCGCAGGTCTTGCAAAAACAGGCAGCAGGTTGGAGGTGGCTCACAGTTCATAGTTTGCAGACACCTGGGCTAGCCTGTATAAACTGCTTTCCTTCAGGACTATTGTGAAGGATACACAGTGTGTACTTATGCTAAGTATCTTTTCTTTGCATCTCCATATACTCAAGAAGTGTGGGGCTGTGGGACTGAGACTAGTGTATCTTCTGGTCTAGGAACTTTGAACCCTGCAGAGCCTTGGCAAACATGACCACAAAAGCTAATAGGCTGAGTAGAGGAGCCCTATAGAAGACAGTTTGTTCTAAATATAGGCTTACAGACAAAATTTACAAAGCATCTGAGGAAATCAAATGCCATGAGCAACAGCAAGGAACTGTAGATCATAGAAGAGTCTGATTTGGCTGTTAAAATGAAGGAGTCAATACATGAATTAAACAGTAGGGTAAACACAGCTAAACACAGAACTATGAATTCAGACAGGACTCTTAAAGAACAGACCAAATTATAGCACAGAAGGGAAAAGACAGGGAAGTTGCTAAAGAGAAGTTAAAAAACAAGACAGATAAATGGTAAGCTCCAAAATACAATTAGTAGGAATTACAGCTGAAGGGATGGAGAGAGGTAAAAATTGAAAAGATAATGTCTAAGATATGTCCAGGAAATCTTCTTCTAGGCATGTGTAAACGCCATTTTAGTATTGGTAGAGTGCATGAAAATGTGGACTTTGGAATCAAAGAGATTTTGGTTTGATCATGCTTATATCACTTAAAACCTGAGACACTGAATAAATAACTGAAGAGCTGGTTTTATCATCTGTCAACCAACTTTACACAAGGAGACTGTGACAACTAATGCAGGAAAGATTTAGCACAGGGTCTGACTCTTGTTAGCCACTACAACTACTGTAACCAAGAAGCACATAAGAGACCTCAGAGTGTGGCATTGATTTTGGAACTAAGGTGACACCTCAGAATCTCTGACTTCAATTCTTAAAGTGTTCCTCTCTCACACAATATTGTTGCATAAATCGCTTTTGTTTGTCTTAACTCCTCTCTCTGTCTATCTTTTGGGTTTGATTTATTTTCTTTGTATATTCCCTGACATCTCGCACTGACTTCCCTTCATGACCAGTCTCCTGAGTGAGAACTGTCACTGTATCAAGGAATACTTGAGGTGTCCCATTGTAAGTGGATTCTCCATTGTTACTTTGGTATCTGGCTTTTCATATGTACATAGAGGTTTTTTGTTTTTAATTTATCATCTTGTCTTGAAGTTAGAGACCCCTGCAATCTTTAAGAAATGAAAAGCCCATGTCATTTAGCCAGTCCTGGGAGAGTAATTAAAAATAAAAATAAAGAGCAATAAAAACAAAAATAAAAACAAAAATTTCTTTGAACACCAAGTGGTTTCTCACTGTTAAGTGACTTTCTTATTTTTTGTTTTCCTGGAGTTTGGGATCATGACACTCTATCTTGTCCTTGCAGATTTCATCAGGAAAAGCACTTGTCTCACAGGGAGAAATTGGCTGCCCTCCCTGTGCCATTGTCTCTGGATTAGCGTTTCTACTTTGATCCCGTCTTCCTTGTCTGCCTACACCGCATCCACAGTCTTTTATAAATTGAGATTATTCCTTTGCAAAAATAATCAACTACAGTGTTGTAGAATGAAAATTAGAAAAACAAGTTCATGCTGTAATACCTTAATATTAGCTGATAATGGGGACATGAGTTTGGGTCAAATTGAAACCAGTAAAATCCTTTGCTCATCATTGAGAATCAAACTAGCAATTTAATGGGTTTGGTATCCCTGGGCTACAATTCTTCTTGGCCTAGTCTTTTTTTTATTGTTGTTACAACTTTTTATTTTAGAGACAGAGAATATATGTGCAGGTTTATTACATGAGTATATTGAATGATGCTGAGGTTTAGGGTATGAATGATCCTGTCACGCAGGTACTGAGAATAGTACCCAATAGGTAGTTTTTCAACACTTGACAATCTCCCTCCATTCCCCCCTAATAGTTCTTAGTGTCTATTGTTGCTGACTATATGTCCAAGAGTACCCAATGTTCAAGCTCCCACTTATAAGTGAGAACATGCAGTATTTGGTTTTCTGTTCCTGTGTTAATTAACTTAGGATGATCGCCTCCAGCTGTATTCATGTTGCTGCAAAGGACATGATTTCATTCTTTTTTATGGCTATGTAGTATTCTATGGTGCATACATACCACACTTTCTTTATCCAGTCCACTGTTGATGGGCACCTAGGTTGATTCCATGTCTTTGCTGTTGTGAATAGTGTTGTGATGACTATGTGAGCACATGTGTCTTTTAGTAGAACCATTTGTTTTCTTTTGGGTAGATAAACAGTAATGGGATTGCTGGGTCAAATGGTAGTTCTAAGTTATTTGAGGAATCTCCTGACTGCTTTCCACAGTGGCTGAACTAATTTACATTCCTACCAACAGTGTATAAATGTTCCCTTTTCTCTACAACCTCACCAGTATCCATTGTTTTTTTGACTTTTTAATAATAGCCATTCTGACTGGTGTGAGATGGTATCTCATTGTGGTTTTCATTTGCATTTTCCCGATGATTAGTGATGTTGGCCAATTTTTCATATGTTTGTGGGCCACTTGTATGTCTTCTTTCAAGAAGTGTCTGTTCACGTCTGTTGCCCACTTTTTAGTGGGTTTTTTTTTGTTTTCTGCCTGTTGAATTGTTTAAGTTCCTTATAGATTCTGAATATTAGATCTTTGTTGGATGCATAGTTTGCAAATATTTTCTCCCATTCTGTATGTTGTCTGGTTACTCTGTTGATAGTTTCTTTTCCTGTGCAGAACTTCTTTAGTTTAATTAGATCCCATTGGTTAATTTTTGTTTTTGCTGTAATTGCTTCTGATGATTCACTTATAAATTATTTCCCAAGGTGGATGTCCAGAATGGTATGTCCTAGGTTTTCTTCTAGGATTCTTATAGTTTGAGGTCTTACATTTAAATCTTTAATCCAACTTAACTTACTTTTCATATATGGTGAAAGGTATGGTCCAGTTTTATTCTTTCACATATGTTTAGTTAGCTATCCCAGCACCATTTATTGAATATGGAGTTCTTTCCGCATCGCGTATTTTTGTCAAGTTTGTTGAAGATCAGATGGCTGTAGGTGTGCAACTTTATTTCTGGGTTTTGTATTCTGCTCCATTGGTTTATATGCCTGTAATCCCTGGACTTTGGGAGGCTGAGGCAGGTGGATGGCCCAAGGTCAGGAGTTTGAGACTAGCCTGATCAGCACAGTGAAACCCTGTCTCTACTAAAAATACAAAAAAAATAGCTGGGTGTGGTGGTGGACGCCTATAATCCTAGCTACTCAGGAGACTGAGGCAGGAAAAGTGCTTGAACTCAGGAGGCGAAGGTTGCAGTGAGCTGAGATTATGCCATTGCACTTCAGCCCGGGGCAACAAGAGCAAGACTCTGTCTCAAAAAAAAAAAAAAAAAAAAAAAAAGATATATAAGATGCCCCTGTTTGTGTACAGAGATGCTTTCACTGACGCCTCTCACCAAGGAGTCATTTGAGGATAAATGGTGGTACTGATTCATCATTGTCTTCTTGCTACTTCCTTCTTGTGAGAAAAGGTATAAATTTTTCAATGATGAGCAAGGATCCATAGGTAAAAAATAAAGAGAAGTCTACCTGGCCCTGACATGTCAAATACGGACCTTTAAATTCACTAACACCATAACAAACTGTAAAATAAAACATGAAAAAGGGAATGAAAACAATGCTCAAATTCAGCTGTTAAGGTATGTCAGTGTGTATGCTTAAGTGCGTATTTATGTGTACATACACATATCACAAACCAGAGCAAAAAGCAAATTTTTCATCAAACTAAAAAGCTTCTCTGCAACAAAGGAAACAATCAACTGAATGAAAAGGCAGTCTACAGAATGGGAGAAAATATTTGCAAACATACATCTGATAAGGGGTTAATATCCAAAAAAATAAAAAATTTAAGGAACTCAACACAACTCAACAGAAAGAAAACAAATAATCCGATTAAAACATGAACAGAGAACCTGAACTGACATTTCTCAAAAGAAGACATACAAATGACCAACAGATATAGGAAAAAATGCTCAATCTCACTAATCATTGCATAAAATAAAAGCACAATGGGATGTCACCTCACATGTTAGAATGACTATTACCAAAAAAAAGATATGAAGTTGGAAAAGATATGGAAAAAAGGGAACCCTTGTACACTGTTGGTGGTAATGTAATTGATATAGTTATTACAGAAAATAGTATGAAAGTTTCTTTAAAAGTTAAAAATAGAACTATCACATGATCTAAGAGATATCTGCACTCCCATATTTATTTCAGCATTATTCACAATAGTTTATATGGAGCCAACTTAAGTGTCCATCGATAGATGAATGGAGAAAGAAAATATGGTCCAGGCCAGCCACAGTGGCTCACATGTGTAATCTCAGAACTTTGAGAGCCTAAAGTGGGTGGATCCCTTGAGGTCAGCCTGGCCAACATGTCAAAAACGTGATCTCTACAAAAATTAGCCAGTTGTGGTGTTGTGTGTCTGTAGTTCCAGCTACTTGGGAGGCTGAGGCAGGAGGATTGCTCGAACCCAGGAGGCAAAAGTTGCAGTGAGCCAAGACTGCACTCCAGCCTGGGTGACAGAGCAAGACCTCGGAAAAAAAAAAAAAAAGAAAAAGAAAGAAAGAAAAGAAAAAGAAAATGTGTTTCGTATGAAAGATGGAATACTACTTAGCCTTAAAGAACAGAAATCCTGATATTCAAAACAACATGGGTGAACCTGGAGGATATTATGTTAAATCAAATAAGCCAGGCATAGTAAAATAAATACTACCTGATCTCATTCATATGTGGAATCAATCTAAAAAAGTTGAACTCAGAAAAGTAGAGAGTAAAATGGTGGTTATCAGGGGCTGGGGAGGTGGAGGGTTGAGAAGTTGTTAGTCAAAGGATACAAAATTTCTGTTAGGAGGAATAAGTTCAAGAGATCTATGGTACAGCACTGTAACTATGGTTAAAAAGAACATACTGTATTTTGAAAATCATGAATAGAGCAGATTTCCAGTGTTCTCACTGCAACAGATGTTAAGTATGTGAGTAATACATATGTGAATTAGCCCTGTTGAGCCATTTCACAAAGGATACCTACTTCAAAACATCATGTGGTATACAAAAATATGTACAATTTTTGTTAATTTTAAAAATTAAACTTAATTTTAAAAAGAAAAAATCAATTAATCCACAGAATTCTATCAATTAATGATGGTAAAGAATCCAACCAAGAAGGATGACAATGGTGTTGAAACTCAAGGCAATACCATCTGTGTATCTTTGTGGATAAATAGGCTTGACGCTAGAGTTCTATTCCCACTGTTTTAGTGGTCCTTACCTCTGGCTGTTTTGCAGGAGTGCTGATGTCCAAGCATGTAATTATTTATAATTCAACCTTGTGCTGAGGAACCCTTTCATTTCAGGATACCAGGTTAGGTTCCTGGGATGTATGTTACCATCTCCTAAATGGACTCAGTCAAAGGTCAATCAATGTCATTAATAGCCAAGAACATGTCACAGGTGTGTTTCTTTTCCATCGAATTAAATTAGATGAAATTTTGAATGATTCAGGGCCCTGCCTTCCTACAAATAGCTTTGACTTTTGAAGAAAATGTAAATTAAGGAAGCGTTCTCAGAGAGATTTCTTTGTTCCCACTTCTCCTCAACTCCCTAGCTGTGTTCCATACTGGTTCATTATCCACATGAACTAATTGAAAGAGTTAACTGAGTAAGTTACTTGAGGAAACTCGCAGAGAATACTCATACCACAATAAAAGACAAAACTTCTGAAAGTAGTGTTTGTAACTGCGACACCAAAAGAGGTAGGATTAGTAGCAGGGTGTGGGTTCCTCTGGAGGCCCGCTGAAACCATTCTATCTCCTCCATCAGGGCTGCATCTTCGCCTAGTCCTAGAAAGCAGTTATGGAAATCTGGACTGCCTTAATTTTAATGTACCAGCTAGAAGAATCACCTTCTTCTATATTTTATGTATCAGAAATTGAAGCAATTTCATACATTTTAAAAAGTTGTAAAATTATTTTTTTTCCACCTACTTTCCATATTCTCTCATTGGACCGGCTTTTTTTCTCTAAAACAAAATGGTATCTGGAAAACTAGCTGGCATGAGTAGATTCAGACATCTGTGTGCCATCTGTAGCAAACTCCAGACCAATCCATTTGAAATGAATTGGGCAGAAGACTCATGAGGAAAGGGGGTTGTGCAGGGCATGGAAGTCCCAGCAGAGGACTTTCTTTTCTGTTCTCTCGATGTCTTTTCTGTTTTTCGATGTCTTTCTTTTCTGTTGTCTCCTGTTATCTCCCTTTCTGCACAGATTTCTCTGTTCTCCTCGGCCCCTGCTCCTTGCTCCTGTTTCTAGTTTTAGAGCATCATATTATAGTTTGGTGACAATGAATACTTTATTCCACTAATGGCAGTTATGTTTTAAATGTTTTTTGCACAAAAATCTTACCTTATGAATTTTCCTCTACTGTGCACAAACTAGGGTACAATAATTTAAACCAGGGTTTCTTAACATATAATAATTTAAACTAGGGTTTCTTGGCACTGGTGACATTGGGGGCTGGATAACACTTGTGTATGAAGGATTGTCCTGTGCAATGTAGAATGCTGAGCAACATCCCTGGCTCTACCTACTAGATGCCAGGCACATCCCCAGCTCCATTGTGACAACCAAGAATGTCTCCAGATATTGCCTAATGTCCTGGGGACAGGGGCTCAAAACCACCCTCATTTGAGAACCACTGATTCAGAAGCAGGTGGATCTCTTATTTCCCCAGAGTTACAATGAGTATAATTAATGAAAAATGCAAAATTTCTACTAAAAGTCTCATGCTGTAGCTAGATATTTTGATGCTTAGATAGGACCTGTTTTCACATCATTTCAAGTGCCTTAACGGTCTTTCTAGTCCAATTAATATGCAGCCCTTATAATGTTAAGATATTGCCATATAAGGTGCATGTCACTGTCAAGCTTGATGTTCACGCATGGTTGAGCCACAGTTGTAATCACCGTTCCTCTTGTTGCTCACCCTGTGTACCAACCTATGTGACAGTCACAATTGCAACATCTGGACTTCCTCCCCTGCTCTTTGAATGTAACCTCATCTATTTTCCATTCTGCTTCATTCTCAACTTTTTGTTTTGTTCTCTAGCCAATTTCTCCTTTTTCCCAGGGTTCCATCAAGAATCCCTGCTGTCTTGGGTTTAACAATATCAAAGGCCTTCTGAAAATTGAGATTATCCATGTTGTATGAATTATCATTTTCCAATGCATCTGTAAGCAGCTCCGAAGTATACAAAAAAGCCAGTGAAGTTAGATAGAGAGCCCATCACTCTTTGTCTTCTTGAGGCCAAAACACCCATCTGGAAGGGAGAAAGATGCTTGTTGAATATGTTTTTAATGCATTCCAAATATTTTTATGTTTGGCATTATGTTGACAGCCATCGGAAAGCTGATAAAATTTTTCTTCTGGATTCTTTGGGGGTGTGTAGCATGAGCTTCTGTGTCTTCATAGAATACTATTGACTGTTGGCTACTCAGAGTAAATTAATATTTATTGAGCCCTTTACAATATCTATTTGATCTTCATGAGCATCCCATGAGGTATATGTTTTTGTCCTCATTTTACAAATTTTAAAAATGGGTCTTTGAAAACTGAGGTCATAAGATAAGTGGCAGACTCCAGTTTGAATTTGGGAGTTATGGCTTCTACTCCAGTCTCCCTTCTCTACAACATACGGAAAGAACACAGGGTCCTGTGCCCAAGACACAAGTTTTAATCCACATTAACTCCATCCTTGCTACTCAAGATGTAATCTTTGGACCAGCAACTTCAACAACATCTATGTGCTTGTTAGAAGTGCAGAATCCTGAACCCCACCTAAGATCTACTAAATCAGAATCGGCATTTCAACAGGAAACCCAGATGATTCTTATATACACTAAATTTTGAGAAGCGCTGCTGTTCAACTCTATGAATATGGAAAGATAATGACAGAGTTGTGTCACTATGCTGTGTCCCTTTGTAACACTGGTCTCCCCAAAAGCTTAGCCTCTTCCCCATACCCCTGCCTGCCTTCCTCTGCTATGGTACTCTTATATCCTCCTATGGTACTCTTCTAACATTCTGTCTTATATTTCAGGCCAGAAAAAAACAAAGGTTTTAACTCCTTTGCTAACACAAAGTGGAATTCACAGTGGTTTCCTAGAGCATTGTGTTGAACAGGATTCTGAGGCTCTATCTGGCATAGGTTGGTAAGAGTCTGATGTTTTCCATGGGTGTAGAAGTGAATGAGCAAAGCATGTATGCCATGGATTTGACATTCTTGTTCTGGACAATCTCTTTTCTACTTCTATCAATGCCTATGAGTTTATTACCTTACCGTCTCAGTGCCATGCTAACTAACTGGACAGAAAATCTGATGAGCCAATTCCAACTAATGGTTGGTCAGTGATAATGACTTATTTATAATTCTCAAGTAACTATGTGCATTTTGATAGGGAACTTCAATTCTTTGCAGAAACAAAATTAGTGGTAGAATTTTGACTCATTGGGTCTTTTGTCATTTTTAAATTCCATCTGTTTCAACAAACTTAGGATCACAATATGCTGGTTGAGACCCCAGTTCCCCTACCTTCTTGTATATTGGCAACATTGGTGAGGAAAGGTATCTTGTGAAAAATATAATGGATGAGTTTGTGTCCATCAACACCATCAAAGAGAAAGGACCAATACCTGCTTAAGGACACCAGAAATGGAGGATTGTGGGGAACAGCTGAACCAGTTACAGAGACTGGCCCCACAAGGAGCAGTTTAGCAACTCAGACCCAGCCACAAAGGGCACTGACAAACCACAGGAGACTGAATGATTGTAATTCCTGATCACATTGGCTTAGAATGTTATCATGTACAACATACTTTCTCATTTTTCTGTATTGATTAGTCCTCTGGGTTCATTGGCCAAGGCTTACTTGTAATCAATGTTTTTTAGACTCCCCATATGTTTTTCCTAGGGTTGGGGGCAGGATTACTGAATGTGATTCTTGGAAGGTGGGTTTTTATAAAAGAAACAAAAGATTTATTGAGAATCCTGATTCTGGTCTAGGAAGTGAATGGATAAACTATACCCAGATAGTAACAGGCATATGGGGTCCACAATGACTACAAAAGGCCAAGTAGTGTTTACACAGTCCTTTCCATCTGGAATGTGTGAGAATGTAGGTAAACATGGATGGGATAGTGCCATCTGCCCATTTGTCCATTTAGTCAAGCAGTCAACAGATACCTGGGGATATGTACAGCTACCAAGAACCAGCACTGCACTAGACCAGAGGAACAAAGATGACTAATACAATTTCTTCCACTAGAAATTCACCGTATGCCTTTATTCAGCTCCAGATTCTCTTCTTTCATTATCTGGATGTCTCTTTTCTGCTAATCCATGTCTAGGCTGATTATGAAAATCCATGTAAAGACATTTACTTTCTTTCATTCTGTTTGATTCATGAATGCTAGAGTTCTGTTCTGGCCTTTAGCTCATTAACATTCAGTTTTTAAAGTACAAGTACTTTTTTTGTAAATTTATTTTTAATTACATGATGATTACATAAATGCATTCTCATTTGTAAGACAGTTGCCTATACAGCTTCATTAAGTCACCTCTGCTATTCTTGCCTCCTATACCCAGTCAGAGGCTTCTCCACAGAGGTGATGACTGTTCTCAGTTATTCTGAACTGTTCAACGTCCCTCTAACAATGTCTGTTCATATTTGGCAATTCACCAAACATCTGGCTTGGCTAATTTTATCTCACTGTCAATACCTTCCACAAAATGCTTTCCCTGACTGGTTAGAGAAGGATAGCGCTCTCTGGCATGAAGGAGCAGAGGACTGGGGGCAAGGGGCACTATCTCCAGAACTAAGTGTTCCCTCAAACATTCTCCTTTCCTACAGCCTTTAGTGGGCCTGTCATTTTCACCTCTGCAGATTCCCCTGAGCACCTATAGGCTGGAGTTCCAACTTACCTTGGTTACAGAGTTCTGCGTTGCTGCAGTCGGCTTGTTTGACCATATTGTCACAGCCACACTATTTTAGGGTAGGATTTAGAAGTATGATAGTCAGATGACACGGAGCTAAGCTATACTAGGTGCCCAGTTTCAGGAGTTGATTGACTAAATTGAAACCCGCTTTGACTAGTTTTTATCTCCCGTCTGAATCTCCCCACCTCCTGCCAAAGTGAAAAACTCAGGGGTTCCCAAATGCCTATGTTTCCTTATCCTTGGGCATGCCTAGCTGCACCTTTTTCCTTTTGTGTGAGAATATTTCCCTTAATTTTTTTTCCTTATTTGAGAAATAGGACACTGCTAGAACTTTTTCGGTGTTTGCAGAAAGATGTTTTATGTCAAAAGATGCTGGATGTCTAAAAGGTGAAAATGGTAGGATTGCTAGATGAGACCCAAGGGCCAATATGGCAGGCTTGTTCCTTCCACCAATTTCAATGATGCTCTGGTCACATGCAATGAGATGCAGTTGTAAGGTAATAAGAGTGGGCTTGTCTGTAACTGGATTGTATTTGTTTACTTTATAAAACTTTATATAAATATATCCCATTGAGATGGGCTTGGATATTGTATTGTCTGGACTCATGATGCCAGCAGTTATAATGAGACCAGTAAATTTATTAAATTCCTAAAGCTAGACTGTTGCTGCCTTCTCTATGTTATACCATGTGTTAGTTTCTTATTGTTGCTATAATAAACTACCAAAAGCTTAGTGACTTAAAATAATGCACATTTATTCTCTTGTTGTTCTGGAGCTCAAAAGTCCAAAATGAGTTTTAATGGGATAAAATGAAGCAGTTTTTGGCTCTGGTTCCTTCTTCTATCTTCAAAGTGCATCAATCCAATTTCTGCGGCTGTCATTCCATCTCCTTTCTTTAATTGACTTTCTTGCCTTACTCTTATAAGGGCCCTTGTGATTACACTGGACTCATCCACTTTGGTATACCGAAGTGTGGAGGTCAAGAGAAGACTCTGACTAGACACTTGGGAGTAATAAAGATACGGAAAACAACTGAAGCCATACTGGATGATACATACATAGAGCAATGGTTCTTAATCTTTGAGGAAAACTGAATGAACTCTAGTGATCTTTACTTCAGACAAATGCAAAATCAGACACAATTTCACATGCAATTTTAGGGGTTTAAGTACTCTCTAGGCATTCATGAATGTGAGGTTAAAAACTCATGGTGTATAGTTATCTAGGATAACTATTTAATTGGATACTTACTTACTTCATACCTCTCACCAAAATACATTCCAATGTCTCAAGGTTTGGATCATTACCAAAGAAAACATTGAAGAGTTTAAAAAGTCTTAGGGGTGATAGTGGCATTTCTAAGCATAAGACAAATATCTCTAACACAGGAAAGAAAAGATTAACAAATTCAACCATACAGGAATGTGTGTGTGTGTGTGTGCATGTGCATGCGTATGTGTGTGTATTCTGCTGCATGGAAATGAAATCATAAACAAAATCAAAAGGGGAATAACAATATGAGAAACATTTTGCTACTCATATCAAAGCCAAAGGCCTGATTTTTTCTCAACAGTAAAACATTCTTAAATTGATAAGAAAAAGACCAAAAGACTAACTCAATAAATGTGAAGAAAAAGTTTGCAGAAATGGATACAAAAACTTTTGTAAATCATGAGAAGATGCTCAATTTCATAAAATGACATTTTCTTTCTTTATTTTTTCTTTTTGAGACACGGTCTCACTCTGTCACCCAGGCTGAAGTGCAGTGGCACCATTATGACTGACTGCAACCTCTGCCTTTTGAATTCAAGAGATTCTCGTGCCTCAGCCACCCCAATAGCTGGGATTACAGGCATGTGTCACCTATTTTTTTTTTTTTTTTTTTTTAGTCGAGACAGGGTTTGCCATCTTGGCCAGGCTGGTCTTGAACTCCTTGCCTCATGTGATCCATCCGCCTCTGCCTTCTATAGTGCTGGGATTACAGGCGTGAACCACTGTGCCTGGACAAGAGAAATGCCATTTTCAAATATTAATTTGAAAAATATGAAGATAACTGAGCACAGTCTTAGTGAAAGTAGAGGAAGAATTCCATACATATTTCGCTACTGGGAATGCAGTGTGTACTACCTACAGCCCAGTGTTCATCAAACTGAAATGTGCACACAGATTACCCGAGAATCTTGGTAAAAGCATTCTGGCTCAGATGGTCAGGGGAGGGGCCTGAGATTTTGCAGTTATTTTTGAGACAGAGTCTTACTGTGCTGTCCTGTTTGGAGTACAGTAGCATTATCACAGTTCACTGCAGCCTTGACCTTCTGAACACAAGTGATCCTCCCACCTGAGCCTCCCGAGTAGCTGGAACCATGGGTGCATGCCACCACATCTGGCTAAGTTTTATATTTTTTGTAGAGATGAGGTTTTTTTCATGTTTCCCAAGCTGATCTCAAATTCCTGGGCTCAGTGATCTGCCCACCTCAGTTTTCCAAAGTGCTGAGATTACAAGCATGAGTCACCATGCCTAGCCTGAGATTTTGCCTTTCTAACAAGCTTCCAGGTGAGGCCAACACTGCTTGTACACAGACCAGATCACACTCTGTATTATAGCTGTATTAATTTGTAAATGTTTAATGTAATTTTAAATAAAAGTCTCTCTTAAACCATCAATACTATTTCTAGAAATTTATCCTACTTTTATTTCCACATATGTGGGAAATGGTGTGTGTTCTAAGACATTCCTCATGAAATTTGGTGCAAAAACAAAAGATAGCAAGCCACATCAAGGTCTGTCATCATAAGTGTGCTAGCACTTTCTTTCGCCCTTTTTTGTTCCCACTCTATATCTACAATGGTTTAGATATTTCAGAAGACCAAAAACTACATTTATTGGACTCTCATGAAGCTGGGATTTGTGACATGATTTAGATTTCATTGATGAGCTGCATTTTCATGAAATGTAATGTAGTAATGAGACATTTTCCTGATGCTTAGGAGTCTGAAAAGGAAAATGAGGCAGACATGAGCATTTGCAGCAGCTGGACTCCACAATTCCAGCATGTACTCACTAGCTTCATGAGTATGAGATTCAGCTGTGGGAGTGTCGCGACAGCAGCAGTCCCAGTTCTCTGACTTTGTAATCATAGCAATATGGTGCAACTTTTGGTGTGACTTTTAAACCATTAGCCCATTGGCAATACCCTGAATTACCCCCAATGAGTTTCCAAGCACCCAATTTTTGTGTGTTAAAACTCTTTCTACTTAAAATACCTAGAGTGTTTACTGCACATAATCCTGAATAAAACAGCATTTGGCACGAAAACGGAAAACTAAAATTAGTTATCTAACCTGTTTGTGTTTGATGGTAGTGATAACAACACCATACTAGTTTGTCCTACCATACCAATACCCCATCCAGCTGAAACAGAACAGAATGCTAAGTGAAGAAAGAAATTTCACTAAGAACAACCTCATAAGTAGTTGTGAAGTCAAGGAATATAGTAGCTACATACACTGTTTCCTTGCCATTTTGTGTATAGACATTTATATAGTAACCAAATTTCATTTCTCTGTTTTCTCCTTCACTATTATTTTATATAAAGGTGTTAAAAGCTTTATATAAATATTTGGTATAATTTAGCTTATACCAAATTAGTATACTGTTTAGTTACAATTTAGTGTTTAGTTAAAATTTGGTCATTGGGTTATAAGACGTAAAATTTCCATTGTGACTAATTTAAAAGAGTAATTGAAATCATTCAGAGTTTGATTTTGCAACTAATAGAACTGGTTCTCCTTTATGGGGAAAGGGTGAATGTATAGAAGGTAATATATAATATAAGGTGTGACCATATTGTTGTTGCAATTCAAGGACAAGTGGAAGGATAGGCATTTATGCTGAATAATGCAAAGGGGTAGAAAGTGTTGTTCAATCAGCCTTTGGTATCCTTTTCCACTCCTCTTTCTGTTTTATTTAGGTTCTGCTGTGAGTTGTTCTTATACAACAAGAAAATGAGTCCAAGCTGAAAAGCATCCAGACTAAAAGTAAGACAAGGGCCATCTCTGTGATATTATGCAGGCTGCATACAAAGTCAGACAGGTATGAATGTATGTGGCCGTTGGTTTCCATCTTCCAGAGTCTACTCACCAGCTTCATGGTATGAGACAGCAGTGCCGTTTGTGTCCATGTTGAAAGCAAATTCTGAATCTCTGGATGACAGCTACGGTTGTACAACTTTGAAACCAGCAATTCAGTGGCAAACCCATGATTTTCACTCCTTCTTCCCTTTTGATTACTTCACCTCACCTAATTCCTTTTATTTATATACCAGAGAGCAAGTGAATTCCTACTTCCTGCATTAAACTGTGACTGATACAAGATGGCTGGTTAAATAAATTACAATACATCCATATGTAGACACACTCTACATCTACATGCACACAAAAGATGAAGCTCTATATATACATATATGCAGCAATCTACATGATACATTATTAAACAGTAAGAGCAAGACACAATAATATATGTATATAGTATTATACAGTATCTTATGTGTGTCTATACCCGTGTATACATAAAACATCTCTTCAAGGATACACAAGAAGTCCACAAAAGGGATTCCTTTAAAAAGAGAAATGGGGCTGGCCATGGTGACACACGCCTGTAATCCTAGCACTTTGGGAGGCTGAGGTGGGCAGATCACCTGAGGTCAGGAGTTTGAGACCAGCCTGAGCAATATGAAGAAACTCCGTCTCTACCAGAAATACAAAATTAGGCGGGTGTGGTGGCACATGCTTGTAATCCCAAGTACTCGGCAGGCAGAGACAGCAGAATTGCTTGAACCCAGGAGGCAACAGCTGAGATCACGCCATTGCACTCCAGCCTGGGCAACGAGAGTGAAATTCCATCTCAAAAAAAAAAAAAAAAAAGAGAGAGAGAACAAAATTGGATGGCTGAGAGTCAACAGCATGCAAAGGAGACTCTTCACTTTGACAACCTTTGTATCTTTGGAACTTTTATCAACTGAGCATATTATACCAACAAAAACCGTTTATGAGACAAAAAGAATTTCTGATCTAGGGTGAGAGAAAAGAAGGCCTAGAAGAAAGCCCTAACTATTATTGGCAGATAAAGGAGGAGTATGTACAAAGGAAACAGTGAGTGGCTCGAGAGAGCTTGTAGGAACAATGGGAAAGACAGGGAAACAGAAACAAAGGGAGTGGAGTGTTTCCAGAAGGGTGAGAGTTCGCGCCTGGGTAAATGCCGCCAGGGGGCCAAGAAAAGCAAGATAGAAAACCCAATTGTTACCTGGGTTAGCACCAAGGTCATCCGAGGTCTTGGTGAAAGGCGTTTTAATGGGATGTATGCTGTACTCTTCTAAAGAATATGAGGAGGTTATTGAGTTGAAAGAGGAGAGACAGCATCCCTTTCATATATATATATATATATATATATATATATATATATATATGTATGTATATATGGTTGTGTTGCTTGTTCAAAGGTGCAGTCAGTTTAGTTGACCTTAAAGATTCAAATCAGTTTAGTGACTCTACATTCTAGTGGATTATCCTAATAAGCTGTTGTGATTTTTTTAAAAGTTCCTCTATTGCTTACTGAGTGAAATAAAGTTATTAGGTGAAATTTAGAACACACCTGCTAACATAACTTTCTGGGAAATAGTTTAGTTATCCAGCAGGATCTGGGATTTTGTCTCCAAATTATAAAATTAGTATGAAAGGACTAGGATATGAAGTCCTTAAAGCACTGGTGAGTACTAGTAGTTTGGAGCGTGACATGCCTGGCTGTCTTTAGTTTTCATATGGAAAATGAGAGTCAAAGCAGTGAGGTGCTCTCAAGGCTGGAGGAGGGGTCATTAGAAGGACAAAGCCATGCCATGGGTTTTAGATTTGTTTTAATTTTTATCCATAAATCCATGAGAAAGCCCACCATATTCATTCATCTTCTATAATAATTTTTAAAATAATTCAGTAATTTATTTGCCAGATTTTTTTGCTCCCTAGAACTTAAAATCTAGTATAAACAACATAGATGTGTATATAAATCGAATGTAAACAGCATATAATTTAAATTAGTATACAAGTTGAAGATATATGTGTTTTATTCTATAAGCTTTATCATCCTCACTTACAAAAGAACATAAAAAACAGAATATACATTTTGCTGCTTTCATGCTCTTTTTGGGATGTCTTTTGTTTTCAAGTCTGTAAGAGACTTACTTGCAAAATAACCAGTACTCATTTAAAAATTGCCTAGAAAATGTTATTAAGCTAATGAAAGGAATTAATATTTAGGACTAGTTGAAATGATACAGTTTAAACAGTGAAAAAGAATAGCTGGCTTTTCCCAAGCACTATTTTACCACATCAGTTTATTATAGTCCTTTAAAATGGTTTTATAAACATTATTGGATGAAAAGTTCAAAAGTTTTCCAAAAAAGGGAAGTTTAATAACACAAATCCATCTGGTTAGAAACACTGTCTTTATAGGGAATCTAGTAGCTTAGTGTTTATAAAATTAATCCAATATTATTCATATTTATTTTCCTTTGAGATATAAACAAGGAAAAAATGGCACATGCGATTCAATACAGGAAACTAAAAAGTTATCACATTTCATTTATCAATCTCAATGAGCAGGTCCAAAGGATTTTAGGTATAAACCACGTTTGTAAGACAAGAGACTTAGGTTAGCTACAATCCAAACAAAGCAAACACAGTGAACTGATGTAACATGTTTCACCATATTTTCTTGTTGTCAGCTGTGGTTAAAAATGTCGTGCTGGGCATTGGGCAACTCCTGAACCTCCCTTCCATGTCTAGTCTTCAGCCAAAGTAGGCCTTTTTTGCATCTTCTAAACCTTTGCACATACTTTTCCCATTTGCTCCACAATCAAGTTTTCCTCTCTGATCCCTTCTTATCTTTCAGCATAATATCTCTAGAGGAGGAATATCTGTGCTCCAGCTATTCCCTGACCTTTAGCATTAAGTTGCTCACTCCTCCTATAGCACTCTGTACTTCCTTTTTCATTATATTTTTTTTCTTCATTAAGTTTGTAAATCCATCTGTCAATCCAACTAGTCTTGGCTTCATAGGGCTAGGGATTGTACTAATGTGTTGCCATTTCATATCTCCTCCAGTGTCTAGTGTCTAATAACTACTTTCGGGATAAATTAATACTCTAAATAACCATATTGCATAATTCTCATACCTATTCCTAGTTTCTCTCAGTCACTGTGTTTCTCCTCCTGGTGCACACATATCTTTCAAAATGCAGAATTTACATTACAGATTCACTGCAACTTATATAAGTTTTATATAAATTTGTAACACTATATATAAATTTTGTCAACTTTTCTCCTTGGTGTCAAAGTACTGCTGAACAGAAAAGGTGCAGGTCTCTTTAGGACTGTCAAGTTCTGAATTACACTCACTGTTACCGAAGCACCAAGGGTTTGGACTAGGTCCTGCTGCTCATCACACAGAAAGCCACAATGCGTATTGTCAAGGAAGAAGGCTTTAATTGGGTGCTGCAGCCAAGGAGATGGGAACTCAGTCTCACGTCCGTTTTCCTGAGTCTCAGATCCATCTCCCCGACCAGCTAAAACTAGGAGTTTATATAGAAGTGGAGAAATGTAACAATGTGTGAGAAAACAGGAGCTGGGCGGGGCAAGAAAGCAATCATCATGAATGACGGGTCTAGCATCTAATTTTCTGGATGTGTGGTTCTTGTAAGTTTTAGTTCTTCGACACTTTTTTTTTTTTTGAGAGGTCTGAAGCTCTTTGCTTCCTAAGGAAGGAACTCCCATAACACAAATGTAAGTTTCAAGTTTTAAGACCAGAAGAGTCCATTTTTGTTTTTTCTTGAGAGACTGAGTCTCTCTCTGTTTCCTAGCTAGAGTGCAGTGGTGCAATCTCAGCTCACTGCAGCCTCCGACTTCCCAGTTCAAGTGATTCTCCTGCCTCAGCCACCCTTGTAGCTAGGATTACAAGTGCACCACCATGCCCAGTTAATTTTTTTATTTTTCATAGAGACACTATTTCACCATGTTGGCCAGGCCTCAAGTGATACACCTGCCTCGGCCTCCCAAAGTGCTGGGATTACAGGCATGAGTCACCGCCCCTGGCTCCCAGAAGGGTCAATTTCTATTTATCCACAAAATTATCTATGGGACTATTGGATTGGTTTCACTGCCATAAATTTTTATGTGTTTATTTTAGTAATAGACCAGGAAAGTTTACATGTATCTTGCTTTTCATTGGTCTACCTGCCCAGACATTGCTGCAGAAAAGGAAACTTCTGAAAGGAGTGTTCATTTCTACTTCTGGGGTTTACATTTGACCAAGTTCAGAAGGGCTCTGAGAAGCAGAATAAAGTAGTGGTAGATGGTGACAATAATGATGACAGCAAACAATTATACATACGGGGCACTGTGCTATGTATTATAGCATATTATCCTTTAATCTTTCCAACAATCCTGAGTTAGATATGGATATATTACTCAATTGACAGAGAAGAAATCAAGATGTGCATTTTCACATGCATGAGCATGCATGCACACACACACACATGCACACATTACGTGGAGTGTGGAACCAAACAGCCTGGGATGGAATACAAGTTCCACCATGAGCTACTTTTGTGTGCCACTTAGAACTGAACCTGCCATACAAGGTAGGCTTTCCAGGGGCTGACCATGCTGTTTCTTGACCTTAGTTGTGGTTACAGAAGTATTCATTTTATAGTAATTTGTTAAGTTATAGGTTTAAGTTTTACACAATTTTTATATGAGTGTAATATTTTATAATAAAAGGGGCTGGGCATGATGGCTTATGCCCGTAATCCCAGCACTTTGGGAGGCCAAAGCAGGAGGATCACTTGAGCCCAGGAGTTTGAGACCAGCTTGGACAATATGGTGAAACCTTATCTCCAAGAAAAATACAAAAGTTAGCCAAGGGTAGTAGTATGTGCCTGCAGTCCCAGCTACTGGGAAGGCTGAGGTGGGAGGATTGCTTGAGCCCTGGAGGTGGAGGTTGCAGTGAGCTGAGATTGTACCACTGCACTCCAGCCCGGGTGACAGAGCGAGACCTTGTCTCAACAACAACAACAGCAACAAAAAGGTGGGAAAAGAAAAAAAAGAAGGAAAGGAAGGAAGGAGAAAGAGAAGAAAGAGAAGAAGGGTGGAGGGAAGGGTGGAGGGAAGGGTGGGAGGGGAGAAAGGAAGGTGAGAAGACAGGGAGAAGGAGAGGGGCAGGGAGGGGACAGGAAAGAAGCATCCAGCATAAATTTAGCATTTGATCACCATTAGCTATTATTATCTAAAAACAATTTTCTAAGCTTTTAAACACATTTTTGAATAGAGAAACAAGGCATTGATCAGTAAGATATATCCCATGAAGTGTCATCTGCACATACATACATACAACTAGCTCTTTTACTGATGGGATTCCTTTTGTGGAAAACAGCCCAATGTTTGTCCATTTATTCCTGTTAAATTTTTTTATTATGAAATATTACAAACCCACAGAACGTTAGAATAATATAACAGATACCTGTGGACTCACCATACAGCCTTATCAAATCTTTATATTTTGTCCTATTTTTTTCAGTTAAGTAAAAAATAATAATACAATTGGAACATTCCTTCCTCAATATGTACCCCTTCCCTCATCCTATTTCTCTCCTATCTTGGAGGCAACCACCATTCTGGATTTATTGGGTTTTTTTGTGCATTTTTATGCACACAGCATATACACTCGTGTGTTTTTAAGATTTTTTTTACTGACTGCTACAGTTTTGATACAATGGCTCTATGTTATTTATATGCTGCTGTACTGTTGTATGAATATTACTTATCTATTTCTACTTATTCATTTTTATTTTTAATTTTTATTGTTGAGACAGAGTTTCACTCTTGTTGCCCAGGCTGGAGTGCAATGGGACGATCTCGGGTCACCGTAACCTTCACCTCCTGTGTTCAAGCAATTCTCCTGTCTCGGCCTCCCAAGTAGCTAGGATTACAGGCGCACACCACCATGCTCAGCTAATTTTTGTATTTTTAGTATAGACGAGGTTTCACCACGTTGGCCAGGCTGGTCTTGAACTTCCAACCTCAGGTGATCTACTCGCCTCAGCCTCCCAAAGTGCTGGGATTACAAGGGTGCGTCACCACACCTGGCCTACTTCTACTTATATTTAGGTCATCATAATCTTTGTAATAACAAGCAATACCAGAAAGAAAATTATAATACTCATCTCCTGTTACAAACTTAAGTATTTTTCCGGATACATACCTAAAAATGGAATTGGAGAATAAAAAGACGGTTGTGTTTCCAACTTTTTTATATGTGGCCAAATTGTTCTCCAAAGCAGTTGTCCCCATTCACACTCTTACTAGCAGCAGATGAGAATGCTCACCTCTTGGTATCTTTATATAGCCTTCACATTTTTCCAATTTGAGAATGTGAAACTTACATTGTTTTTAGAAGAAACATTTCCCTAAACACTAACAAAAGCATACCTATTTTAAAATGCTTCTGCCACCATAATTTTCTCCCATGTTACTTGCCTATATTTTTGCTTTGCCTTTTTTTAGGTCATTCATCTTTTTCTTATTGATTTCTAAGCATTCTCTAAAACCCTTTCTCTGACATCTTGCTCCACACCACAAGCAAATTCTTTAAGTAAAATTTAAAATTAACATATAACATACAGACAGAAAAGTACGCAGATCATAAGTGTATAGTTCAGCAAGTTTTCACAAAGGTTACCAGTGGCCACATCACCAAATAGAACATACTAGAACCCAGAATATCCTCTTTTGTCCCTCCTCCAAAGGTAACACAATCCCAACTCCTAAAACTATGCATCATTTTTGCCTGTTTTTGAACTTTATACAAATATAATTATGCGCTATGTACTGCTTAGTGTGTGGCTTCTTTCATTCAATAATATTTCTGAAAGATTCATCTATGTTGTTTGTTCTGATATATTGTATTTCATTGTATAAATGCATTACAATTGTTTACCCAAGCTACAGTCAATAGATATGGATGACAGTTTCAGGTCATGTACAACATTCAGACATGTACAACATTCTTTTGTACATGTCTTTTGTTAAGTTTATGTCTGAATTTCTGCAGGGCATATACCTACAAATACAATTGTTGGGTGATAGAAGATTATATGTTCAGCTTTCATAAATATTTCCAAACAAGTTTCAAAAGTAGTTTTTCAACTTATACTCCCACCTCCAGGATTTGGGGGTTGCAGTTGCTCACAACCTCATCAAGACTTGGTATTATTTGTCTTGCCCATTTAAGACATTCTAGAGAAAATATAGTGAAATCTTGGTAATTTGCATTTCCCTACTAAAGTTCATCACCTTTTCAAATATCCTCTCCCACACTGTGACTTGGTTCATTATTAATTTTATGGTGCTCTTTGATGAACCAAAGTTCTTAGTTTTTATGCAGTCCACTTTTTCTTTTTAATGAGTGCTTTTTGTGTTAAAAAAAAATTGGTATCTTGAAAGTTATGGAGACATTCTTTTATGCTTTCTTTTAGATGTTTTATTGTTTTAACCTTGCACACATAGATCTACAATCAATCTAAAATTGATTTTTACATACGGTTGAAGTAGGAGGTCAAGATTCCTTTTTTTATATGGACATGCAGTTGATCCAGCACCATTTATTAAAAAGACCATTCTTGGCCCACTGCACTAAAGCAGCCTCCTTCTCACAATTCAAGTGGCATGTGTGGGTCTGCTTCTGGACTCTATTCCGGTGGTCCCCAATCTTTTTGGTACTAGGGACTGGTTTTGTGGAAGTAAGGCAGGCATGGTTTTGGAATGAAACCATTTCACCTCAGATCATCAGACATTAGTTAGATTCTCATAAGGAGTACACAACCCAGATCCCTTGCATGTGCAGTTCACAATAGGGTTTGTGCTCCTGTGAGAATCTAATGCCAATGCTGGTCTGATGGGAGGAGGGTTCAGGTGGTAATGTTTGCTCAACTGCGGCTCACCTCCTGCTGTGTGGACTGGTTCCTAACAGGCCACAGACTGGTACTATTTTGCCGCCCAGGGCTTGGGGACCCCTGCTCTGTTCTGTTCAGTTTGTTTATTTGACTTTTCTTACGTCTGTACCACAGCATCTTAAATACTGCAGTTTTATAAGAAGCCACAGTATCTGATGATAAAAGTCCTCTAGGTTTGTTCCGCTTCTTCAAAACTTTGGTGGCTGTTTCTGGCCCTTTTAATTTCCATACAAATTTTAGAATCTGCTTGTCAATTTTCAAAAAACTTCCAGGATTGCATTGTATTTGTGAATCTATAGATCAATTTGTGGCAAGCTGGCATCTTTATAACATTAAGCTTCTCCATCTATAAACATGATGTATTTCTCCATTTACTTAGGTCTTTTTAATTTCTCTCAATAATGATGTGATTTTTACATCTTTTATTAGATTTATGATAGGTATTTGATCTTTTGATGCTATTGTAAATGCTATTCTAAATTTCATTTTCTACTTGCTTATTGCTAGCATTCAGAAATACAATTGACTTTGTATACAGCAACCTTACAAAGTATCTTTATAGCTTGTCTACAGATAGAGTTTTGGGACTTTTTTGTTACTTAGACTATTCTGTCACTTGGGAATAATTATAGCTTTATTTCTTTGTTTTCAAACTCTATGCCTTTAATTTCTTTTATTTGTGGTATTGTTCTAAGACCTCAATATTGAATACAATTGAGGTAAAATAAGCATCCTGTCTTAGTCCCCATCTCAGGGGAAAAGCTTGCCATAATTCACTGCTAAGTGCAATGTTCTGCAATGAATTTTCTATCCCTAGATTTAAAATATTCATTACATGAGTAGTTTGCTTCATTTGAGAATCCATCTCTTTCTTATCAAAAAGGTAACCTATAGTTCTTTTTTAAAGAATTCAGTAGTACTTGATATATTTCTGGCATGTGATTTTCATCTTGAATATTAATGTAACTTATACCAATATTTTTAAAGGAGTCTACCTCTGTTTTGCTGCTTGGATCTCACGTGTGTGTGTGTGTGTGTGTGTGTGTGTGTGTGTGTGTGTGGAGGGTGGGGAGGAATAACATGGGGAGAAATGCCAGATATAGTATGCTCCTGAAGTAAAATAAATAAACAATTTTTAAAAAAGTAAAAGGAAATAAAATTATACAGACGGGTTTATGCTAAAGCTATTCAAGTCACTTATCCACATTTTGTTTTATTTATTTATTTTTTGAGATGGAGTCTCACTCTAGCATCCAGGCTGGAGTACAGTGGTGTGGCCTCAGCTCACTGCAATATCCGCCTCCCGGGTTCAAGCGATTCTTGTGCCTCAGGCTCCCAAGTAACTGGGATTACAGGTGCATGCCACCATGCCTGGCTAATTTTGTATTTTTAGTAGAGATGGGGTTTCACCATGTTGGCCAGGCTGGTCTTTAACTCCTGACCTCAGGCGATCCACCCGCCTCAGCCTCCCAAAGTGCTGGGACTACAGGCGTGAATCATGATGCCTGGTCTACATATTAGATTTAAACTAATATGAGATCGAGATGATGTTTGAAGCCTGAAGATCCACTGATTCATTTTTTTAATTCAACAAGCAATTTTGGAGCAATTAGGATGCACCAAGAAGCAGTCTCTCAGGACTTTGAAGGCTGAATATTCACTAATTATTTTATTTAACAAGCTTTTTTTTTTTTTCCTCAAGAAATTATGATGTACCCAAAACTGTACAAGGCCCTGGAGATACGGAAGAGATCTTGAGGAGTTCCTATTACACAGGGAGAAAATGAGACATAAACAGATTTATCCCACTCTATGATAAACACAATAATAGAAGGATGCATGTGGAGATACACATAGGGGCCCTCAACTCACTCTTGGCCAGGAGCAGTTGGCATCTGTGAAGGCTTGTAACAGGAGGCAATGCCTAAGTTGAAGCATAAAATATAAATATGAACTAACTGAGCAAAGAGGAATAGAGTTAGAAATATCACATCAAAGCAAATGGCAGAAAGTAAACAAACAAAACAGCATTTATTCATACAACAAATATTTATTGAGTGCTTCCTATGTCACAGACACAGTATTTGGCACAAGGTACTGATAAATAAAAATAGACATAGTCCCTGCTTTCCTGAGTAGCTTTCACATGAAGGGTAAGACATATTTATAAAATCTTATTTGAGACTTTTCATCCAAGTATTCCTTGACCACCAAATACATTCTTATAGTCTGAATATTATTACATTACTAAAACAAAAATCACTGTTAAATAACTATAATTTCAGAGGCAGTTTTCCAACTTTTTTAGTGGGAAAGCTCAGAAATTCATTTACAGTTCGATTTTTCCATCTTGAACTACAGTTTCTCTTTTTTTGAGATGAGGTCTCACTCTGTTACCCAGGCTTAGGTGCAGTGGTGTGATCATAGCTCACTGCAACCTTGAACTCCTGGACTCAAGTGATCCTCCCACCTCAGCCTACAGAGTAGCTTGGACTAGAGACATGTGCTGCCAGGCCTGGCTAATTTTTTACATTTTTATTTGTTAGAGATGGAGGTCTCACTATGTTTCCTGGGCTGTTCCTGAACTCCTGGGCTCTAGTGATCCTCCAATCTCTGTCACCCAAAGTTCTGGGATTACAGGCATGAGCCACTGTGCCTGGCAACTTAGACTACAGTTTCTAAATGAAACTGTATTATACGTAGTAGTTATATTTATTATCCAGTCCTCAAAGCCTATTTAACCCATAATATACATGAAGTATTAACAGTTCTATTTCGAATACACTGAATCACTATTATGTCATATCTATGAAAAAATGCTAGGCTCTGGGGATACATGTTTATAAAAGATGACACAGTCCTGGGTCTCATAGGAGTTACAATTTAATAGAAGAGACAAATAATTAAACAATCACATAAATGAATGTATGATGATGATCTGAGATGACGGCTATAAAATGAAGGGACCAGTGGAGACATAATGAAGCACCACCTACCTCTTGGGTTTGGAAAGACCAACATGGCAACCAGGCAAAGGGGTGGAGGAAGAACATTCTGGATAAGGTGTTAAAGGAACTGAGACAAGATCAGTGTGGATGGCATAGGGCAAGAGAGGAGGACAATGGCATGAGAAAGGCCATGTCTAGACTATACTTTGCCTAGTGAGCCATGTCATTTCTTTATAGCAAAAAGAAGTCCCCAAGAGACTAAAAGCAGTGCAGTTAGTATCATGATAGATTTACATACTAAAATAGTTCATACTACCTACACTGTGAAGAAAGATGCTTCAGAGTCAGGTGGATGCAAGGCATCCAGTGAGAAGGTTTCTGCGCTGATGCAGGAGAGGTGACAATGGCTCACACCAGAGTGGTAGTAGCATAGATGTAATAAAAGATTAATGAGCTAGAAAGCTGCTTATGTGGTAGGACTTGGTTAGGGATTACTGAGAGGGCTGAGAGGAAGGGGTTGTCTAGAATGACTACACATTTTCAGAGCTACTTAGGGAGTAGAACTGATTGAATGTTGGGGGTGAGGGAGAAAAATTAATGGGAAGTATTCAGATAGATACACAGCTTTAACAATAGGATAGATGGTGATACAGCCACTAACGTCAACTGAGTCACAGCAGGAGGCTTAGGAAGAAAGATAATGAGTTCCATTTTGGACTTGTTGCATTTAGATACGTTGGATATTTCCTAGGTATAAGGTTAACATATTATTTACAGAAAAGACTCTGATACTTGAACACTGGAGAAGAGACGTAGGTATGCGGAGACATCATTTTGCAGGTTACACATGCCCCAACAGCAGGGTTGAGACGGCACTCTGGGGAAGCACAACTGTTAAGAAACTAGGGTTGTAGGTCTGATCACCTCTTGCATTAATTAATGTGAAAAGTCCAACTAATGAAAGTCCAAATGAACAAAAGAGTGTAAACTCTTTTCAGTAACATGTTTATACAGCTCCCAGTAATTTAGACCTTGTCCCTGCACTCCCCATAGGTTTAACTGGAGGCTTTCCTCCAGGAAAGCAAGATTAGAATCAGATCCACTAGTCACCATTTTCCTCCAATATAGTGAGATCATGCATTGAGTGAAGAAAAGCAGAATTATTTTTGCACTTTAGCTTCTTTTGCAATCTTTCTGTTCCTGTCTGAGAACTGGTCTTTCACCATTCTTTCTGCTACTGTGACATACCAACGTTTATGGAACAGTACACTCAAGCCAGGTTCATTGTTTACCACTTTCAGGAAACTATTTGTCAATCCAAGATGGGATTAGAACACTCATTCTAGCTAACATTTATTTTTTTCATTATTAAACTTTATTGGATATCAATAAAATGAAAAATTAGATTTGGTACAAATCTTGAGAAACTGCTTTATTTCAAGCCTTCTTAAAAACATGTATAAAATAATTTGGCTCACTTTCCTGCTTTCAGGAAAACCACTGCATAAAAGAGTGGCTATACCTTGAGGTATTCAGAAGTTTCTATTCACTAGAACTCTTGGTTGCAAGTGACAGAAATCTACTTGAACAATAAGTTGCTTTCTTTCCACTTAAGTTGCTTTATCCCTGTGTTCAAGTAGCAAGAACATGGAATAATTCTCACTGGTCTTGTATCCCACCAGGGTGATTGCCTTTTTGCCCAATCACCTTTCAGGAGATGAGATACTGCCTTGGGCCATGCCTGGGCCATCTGCCCAACTTGTGGTCAGAAGGAAAGATCTGTTACCAGAATAAAGAAGATGGCAAATCTAGCAAGACACACTAAATATAGTCACTACAGCACAATTCATGCAATGATAAGAATCCAGTACTTTGGGTAACATGAAAAAAGAAGTGACAATACCTCAGAGTCATCACTGTGAATGATAATTGTCATTGGAGACAATCATCTGAATAAGATTGAGGGTGAGATCAGAAATGTTACTGAACATTCTTAGAATCTTTAAGGTTTTAAAGTCATCTTTGTAGTAAATTATTAATCTCTGGAAACTAAAATATGAAAATCATTTTCAGTTACTTTTTGAGCTAAAAATTACCATTTTTAGTTTAGGTTTTACTACATATAACCCAAGTATAATGAAGGATAATTTAGGTCAATAATTTTTAATTTGATAATTTAGCTAATATTTTCATGTTCCATTAGTCATGGACTCGTATGGTAATTTCCTCATGAGATTCCATTTTGAAAAACAATGTCAGCCAGGTGAGGTGGCACATGTCTATAGTCCCAACTACTCAGGAGGCTGAAATGGGAGGATGGCTTGTGGCCAAGCGTTTGAGGCTGTAGTGCACTATGACGGTGTCTGTGAACAGCCACTACGCTCTAGGCAACATAACAACATCTTGTCTCTAAAAGAGCAAACAAACAAAATATCCCCTCCCAAACAAAATAAAAACAAAAAACTATGTCAATATGAAATCTTATAAACATTAATTATAGATTTGAGTAAAGAGGAAGCTGTATTTAGCCATGGTTCCTTGGAAAACTGAAAGCTAATAATAAATACTCAGTGTAGCCTGATTCTTTTTACTACTCCTTCTTAAAAAACTTTAAAAAATTAATAACAAGGATAACAAAGCCACTTCTCAAATATGATAAAAACAGAGAATACTGTTTTTAAGATTCACTCACTGAAATGTGAACACTTAAATGGCCGAGAAACCAATAATTTTCAGAATATGTTTAAACAGCAAAATTTGTAAGTTATGTGTATATTGTTCTCCTGACATGATTCATCAACAATTCATAATGTACAATTACTATCAGTTTTATTGTTCATAATACATGGTCATTTTTATATGAAATTAGTCAAGAACAGTTGTTTTACTCAGAAACATGTGGGTCTTAAGTAAAGCAAATTTCGGGTGAATAAGACGTTAAATGTTCCTTTCACAATTCTTCCACCAAATTTCAATTAGGTTTTAATGTTTCAGAAGTCTTGGCATTTGAAGGCTGTCGTGTAGTTAAAATTTTTTAAACCTGACTTGATATTTTGGACCTTTTTGAAAATGATTTTCTGTAAATTTCTCTGGAATTTCAACTGTAAAGATAGTCTTCTAATCTGGCTTTTGTAGCTGATATGACTCAATTTCATGAAGACTACAATGATTATACGACTGCAAGTCCAGTACCCTTTTTAATGCAAATAATATTCTCTGTGTTTGTGCTAATTTGATATGTCACAGGTGCAGAAAGCATAGATTACATAGCTGTACAAAGACACAGATATTTGAAACTTCCTTAGAATTTTACAAGCCTGTTTTTTTTTTATCTCCAAATCTCCTTAGAATTTTATAAGCTTTTTTTTTTTTTTTTTTTTTTCTTTGAGATGGAGTCTTGCCTTGTCACCCAGGCTAAAGTGCAATAGCATCATCTTGGCTCACTGCACCCTCCACCTCCCTGGTTCAAATGACTCTCCTGCCTCAGCCTCCTGAGTAGCTGGGATTACAGGTGCCTGTCACCACACCAGCTAATTTTTGTATGTTTAGTAGAGAAGGGGTTTCACCATGTTGGCCAGGCTGGTCTCGAACTCCTGACTTCATGATCCGCCCACCTCGGCCTCCCAGCATGCTGGTATTGAGCCACTGTACCTGGCCACAAGCCTTTTCAAAAGCTTGTAAAACTTGTGGGGACATTAACAAATGGAGAAAGCAGGACATGGGTATTAGAACCAGATTGGAAAACATCTTGCCATTCTGACATTTATTCATATGCTACCTTGGGCAAGCCCCTTAACATTTCTGAGCCTTAGTTTTCTTGTTTGTAAGTGGACATAATAATTCAGAGGATTGTTTATGGGCTAAAAACAAAGACAAGTAAAAAAGCTAGCATGTAGCCACTCAATAAATAGCTGCTACTATTTGATTCTGTTAAATGGAGTAAACCTCAGCTTTTGATCTTGAATAAGAAGGTTGAGGACCTAAAGTTATTTTTTAAGCTTGTCACCAGGGCCAAATCTTATGCCCAAGGTGGCTTTACTCAAACTTGCCAATAGATGTAAATAATCATCCTCACCATCTTCAAAAGCATCCACTGAGGCTAAGTACAGTGTCACAAAAGTGCAAATTCTACAGCTCTGAATTAATCAGAACCCAGTTATATCCTGAGTGTTGGCCATTAATGTTCTTGATCATACATCAGGAAATCCTGACAAGTACCTGCCTTGGTTTACACCTGAACTAGAACACTGGGCTTCATCTGTACAGTAAAAATTTCAATTCTGGAATTTACAGTTGCTAGAAACTCACTCTGATATTTCAATTCAGTGAGTCAAAGCTGCAGCTGTAAAAAGCTCCTCAGGTGACCCAAATTCTGTTTTTTAATGTGTTTGTCTGTCACCATACTGTTGGCAGTTTTTCCATGTCAGTAAGTGTCTTTCTACAACATAACTTTAAATGGCTTCATAATAGAGGTGTGCTGCTGGACTTAGTTTCAAACTTGCGATTACCTTTCAGTGTAAGATAGATATGATGTATACTAATACTCTTGCTATTTATAAAGTGACAGTGACTTGAGTTTTGAGTCTTACAGCCCAAGCCCAGCCACACAGTTTTGTGGAGAAGAGTGATTACGAGCATCATTGGCCTTGGTGTCAGCCTGAACTCACTCCTGGGTTCAAATGATTGTCCCCTTTGGACAAACCGGTTAGCAATGCAAGTCCCCGTTTCTACCTCTGTTAAATAAGTATGATCATAACACAACCTCCTAAGGTTTCGAGAATGACTAGATCTGAATATGTTAAGCGCTTAGCACAAATGCCTATCATATGGCAAACACTCAATAAACCTTAATGGTTGAGGAAAAACTAGGCAGCCTCTGACATCCAGGAGTTGGCCAGGCATGCACAGCTGGGCCTGGCTGTTCTCCTATTAATCATAAACAGTGTCACAGAAGATCAGGTGAAACCACTTAGGGATCATGATGGATCATGACAAGAACAAGACCACTCTAATCACGCCTGAACACAGGCAAAACACAATTACTGTCCAAATCACAAAATCCAAAACCGTCCCTTCTCCTGGCTAATATGAGAGACAGCCACTTCTTTACCAATTACACCTTCAGCTCAATCTAGTTTTTCCTCCTCCTAGGTAAGATGTAATCAAATACCCAATCCTAAAATCCCCTCTTCATGACACCATCCAATGCAGAGAAAAACCTTGCATCCTTAACTACTTCCCAAGGAGAGGGGCTTCAAGCCACCAACTCACCAAAACACAAGCCTAAGTTTTCCAATAAGCCTTTTCTAACCCTTCCTCACTGAGGCTCCCAACAACTCCCCATAGTGCACCTTCCCTCTTGCTGAAATAAACAATATACAATGTGTTCAACTCAAGTTTAGCAAGTTTGTTACTAGTCGTCTTTGACTGGAGGGCATTGATGGCAGTATCCTGGAACACCTTCAAAATATAACCACAATGTAGGTAGCTTAGTTTTCCGTTGGAACTAGATCCCTATATCATCTGAAGAATTAGGGGTGGAAGCCAAGAAGCAATGAAGGTCATCTCCATTTAACTTGAGAAGCACCACCAAGGATTAAAGATTAAGAAGCATTGCAACTTTTGGAAAAGTATCACTGTAACTTTTTTTCAGAATATTCATTAACCACAAAATACATTCTTAGAATGTAGGTCTGCATATTACCTAAGACCAAAAGAAAAAAAAAAAATCTAACTGTAAGGTCATCCAGTTGTAAGGTCATAGATTTTTCTTAACTTTATAAATGGGTTGTTCCAGAAATTCATTTAAAGTTTGATTCTAACTTAAAACAGACATTCCAGTTGAAACCATATCACAAATGGTAACTAGGTTTATCCTTCATTCCCACAGTCTACTGAATACTGAATATATGTGAAATAGTATTTCAAATGCAGCATCAATTACGTCTACATGTCCATGCAAAAATGTATTCTCACCATCAGAGGTCCATCTCATCAGTATCACCAAAATTAGCAACAGACATCATGCCAGATGCCAATTACCTAACTCTACAACTGCCGGAGGGGCGTGATCAGGATGCCTTTGCTGCATGGAGGTTTATTATGTCACAGAGCAAGAAGTTTGGCGTTAGGCAGCAGGATTAGTTAGTTCAGTGCATCAGGGGCTCAACAGCTCCCCAGTGACCCAGGTGAACGAGTGCTAGCCTTGGGTTCTCACCCTCTGAGCCTCAGTGATGATGGCCAGCTCCGCTCCGTGGTGCCAAGGTGGCTGCAGCACTGACGCCCTCCCCAACCCCACATTCCAATGCAGACAATAACACCCAGTGAGGAAGATGAGACTTTATGCCAGATGTATTTCTTTTGAAGGGAGGCGGGTGGAAAATCTTTTCCAGAAGTACTCACAGTTCTCCATTTTAACTCCCTATTAAAATTTCTCACTGGCCAGGTGTGTATCACATGACCATACTTAAAGCAATCACTGAAAGACAAAGGGGGTTGCCGGGATTGGTTTAGAACAGTTCTCAGCCCTGCCTGCACAGTGGAATCGCCTGGGAGCTTTGGAAACAAAATTCCAACTCCTGGCAACAGTATTTGAAAGTCATCAAAGTTCCCCAGCTGCTGCAAATGTATCCTCAGAAGTGAGTTTTAACATATTAGTCCGATCAAGTTTCACCCCAGCCTGAGCCCTGATGGGAGGTCTGCTCTGAGAATGTGGAATGGCAAACACCTGAACAAAATTGGGCCTCGGCCAGCAGGAACTGGGCAGGGAGTGCAACTAACTGGATCGGGCACTGCATGCACCTTGCTGAGAAGAGATTCCTGTGGGTCAGTGACCCACTAGGTGACCTATAATGAGAAATCAAAGAGATTTGTTATAAGATTTGATGGCTATCTTAATCCCGACAAAAACAAGACCATTCTATAATCATGCCCAAATGCAGACAAAACAACTACTGTCCAAAACTGCAAAAAGTGGAAAATGAGGAAAACCTCTAAATTGCAATTTAAGAGTGCCTTCCTCTCTGGAGCTTTTTTGGACACTCTCCCTCCTCCTAGAGACAAGTAAGCTCTTTTATCTCCTTTATTCCACACCAGCTTTATTAGGGTATACACATACCCTAATACATGCTTGAACTTGATTGCTTGCTGCTTTGCCCTCTTGAAATGTGCCCTCTGGGAGGACAGGGGTAATGTACGTATTCTACTTTGTGTGTCTAGCAACTAGCACACAGAAGGCCCAATAAATATTTGTTGAATGAATGAATGAATGAATGGGGGACAAGAAGGAGAAACATAAGAAATGCCTGATGTTAAGAGCAAACATTTACCAAGCACTTACATGTCAGGCACTACAGGAAAGCCTGTATACTGAATTGACTCATTGACTCCTAAAAGAACCCTACAGAGGAGAAGCCACTATTTCCTTCATTTTAGACATGAACAAAGTGCATTACAAAGAGACTAACCACTTGTCCATGTTCACAAGCTAGAAAGTAACAAGCATGGGACTGGGTCCTGGAGAGTGGTCTGCAGAGCCAGCCATGTTAACCTTTACACCAGAGAGGAAAAATGGTGCTCCTCCATTAAGGGTGGAGCTTTCTCTAGCTGATCCTAATCTGGAGGAAGGGGTGCTGCCATTGACAGGCTTTGTAACTTTTAGGTTCCTGAAGGCTTTTGCATTCTTGGAATTTTTAGAGGGATAGGGAAAGAGGAATTGCTCAATGACATAAGAAGGGGTGGAAATGGGGAGAAACAAAGGAAAGCATCTAAAATCATTTTTTTTCTTTTCTTTTTTTTTTTTTTTTTGAGACGGAGTTTCACTCTTGTTACCCAGGCTGGAGTGCAATGGCGCGATCTCGGCTCACCGCAACCTCCGCCTCCTGGGTTCAGGCAATTCTCCTGCCTCAGCCTCCTGAGTAGCTGGGATTACAGGCACGCGCCACCATGCCCAGCTAATTTTTTGCACTTTTAGTAGAGACGGGGTTTCACCATGTTGACCAGGATGGTCTCGATCTCTCGACCTCGTGATCCACCCGCCTCGGCCTCCCAAAGTGCTGGGATTACAGGCTTGAGCCACCGCGCCCGGCGCATCTAAAATCTTATCCCTGAAAGGGTAGAGCCTGGAGCAGAACTCTCCATTCATGGGCAGGGAAAATAAAAGGTGAGTATTTTAATTGTGGTTTACACAGAACGTGCAACTACGTGTGCTTTCAACCTGCCCCTGCCATTTGTGGGGAACACCACTATTTACTCTTCTCATCTCTGATCTGGTAAACCACAATCTGGAGGGGAATCATGGTTCCGGTTCTGGTTTCTGCACTGTATTACCCTAAAGGTCATCATTTAACTATCTTCCCCCAACCTTTATCTCCTCTGTATAGTCCTTATTCTGGTGGATGCAGCTATTATTCACCCAATTCCCTAGGCAAGAAAACCTGGAAGTCTTCCAAGATTCCTCCTTCTCTCTTCTTCACATCTAATTGGCCACTGAGTTTTGTGGGTTCTATTTCCTAAATCAATCTGTTCATTCATTTTGTATTGATTGTGTGCCAGGAGTATGCCACGATGAATTGGATAAGACCCCTACCCCCAGCTTCAAGCAGTTTACTGTCTTAATGAGGGCATTCTGCAAATAAACAACCCATTCTACAGCACAGTGGTACAGGCGAGAAATGGGTAAGTAGAGTCCTGGGAGGGAACACCTCAGGGCTTTATGATTCATCTTGGGAAACCCGAGGGCTTTTCTCTTGGCAATGCCTATGGTGAAATGTGAAGGATATATACCAGGAACCCGGTGAAGGACGCGTGCGCAGGGGAAGCAAATGCAACTTTCTGTAGGTTAGAACAGAGTAGTTGAAGTTCACTAGGTCCGCAGAGGTTAGCCTGGTCGCTGGTCTCCAGCCTGGTTCTATTCCAGTAACTACGCTGCCCAATGGCTTTCCAAAACTCAAAAGAAAACGCACAGCACAGTCCTTCCGGTCCCTGGAAGTTTGCACCGCAAGTCTCCCATCACTTGTCATTCGCTCATGGAATATTTACTTAACATCTACTCTGTGCAGGTACCATATTGATAGCGGCCTCAAGGGTGCTTCCACCCTTTATGGAATGTTTAGTCTACTGGAGCAGATAGACCGTGGTGGGCATTCCCGGGATGCTGGGGGCTGCGTGGCCACGCTAGAAACTGACACTGAAGATGTCAGCTACCCTTTAAGGACCCATGTGCCTCGCTGCCCACTGCTCACCCCGTCACTGGGGGCTACGGGCCTGCCACCGGCTAGTCCTCTGAAGGAATAAGCAAGTGTTCATTTCAGTGCCCTGAGTGCCCTTCTGCCCTCGCCCGAGGCCACTGCCCGCCTGGGGCCAGCTCCAGCGCTGCGTTCTCCTCGCGTGGCCACACTCATCGGCGCGCGGCTCTGCCAAGGGGGCTGACGCGGCGCGCACGGCCAAGGAGCTCCTGGGGGCAGACGCCGTCCAGCCTGCAGGCCGCCGGGTGCCTACTCCAGACCAGCTCGCTCTCTTCCGAGGTGCTCCCCACGCCCGGGCCGGAGATCGAGCCCCTGGGGCGACGGACGACACTGCGCGCACGTGGGCGCAGCCTGGAGGCCTCGGGGACCCTCTCCCATGGGGGAGACGGGAGACGTCCTGCCGGTAGACCTTGGCCAGGGGGTCGTGCTCCCCGCCCGCCCCCCTCCCAGAGCCCCGGCTGGGACGTGCGGGGGCGCGCCCAGGCGGGAGCGCGCGCGCCCGGCGCCTCTGAGGTCTCTGCAGCGGCTCGGGGCGGGCGGAGGAGGGGCCGAGGGCGGGGCGGCCGCAGCCTCCGCCATTCCCGGCCCCCCCCGACCGCGGCGTACCGCCTCCCCGCCCCCGCCCGCCCTCCCCCACCGCGCGCGCTCCGCCCGCCCCGGAGCCTCGCCCTCCGCCACGATGAGCAAATGAGCGCGAGCGAGGGCATGAAATTTAAATTCCACTCAGGGGAGAAAGTGCTGTGCTTCGAGCCTGACCCCACCAAGGCGCGAGTGCTGTACGATGCCAAGGTGCCGCCGCGGACGGACAGGGAGGAGGCGTGGGCTGGGAGACCCGGGGACCGAAGGCGGGGGCGGGGGCGGATGGCCGCGCGGAGCTGGGGGACCGGCCGGGCTCTTCGGCCTGCGAGGAGCGGTGCGGCCGGCAGGGGGCGCTCACAGGGCGCTGCGCGTGGGAGTAGGGGCGGGGTCTGGGGTGCTTCCGCTTCCTTTGGTCAGCCCGGGCCACGCACGCGCGATTGGTAGCCTCGCCCGTGCTTCGTCGCGTTACCGGGGCTACCGTTTGCGCCCCCGACACCGACGCGGGCAGCTGAGGGAGGAGGCCTCTCGAATACGGTTTCTGTCTTTGCGTTAAGTTTCTCCTACTGTGCGGCCCAGTGCCGGGTGGGTTCCTGTCGGACGCCCTGGTCGTCCGATCCAGGTTCTAATTCGTAGTTCCACGGCGCTGGCCGCTGACTTGAGACGTCGTGTCCCTGGGACCCTAGTCGTGTTTAGGCCCCATCCCTCCTGTAAGCCATGAACCCTACCCCGATGGCAAGGTTGGCCCAGTGTTTTCGTATCCTCAGGGCCTTGCAGCATTGACATTTTCAAACCCTGAAGGATTTACATTGGTCTGACCATGGTTGACGGGAATCGCGCCCCGGGCGGCTCCACCTGTCTCCGGTACCTGAGCCACATCTTGCAGCTCCTCGGATTTGGGTTGAGGGCAGGACTTGGCACCAGGTCTCCCAGATCCCCAAGGAAAGCGCCCATGTGCTTTCATTTCAGGTGCTCATTTTAGAGACCTGGGTTCCTAGCGCCCCCCTGGGCGAAGCCTTAGGTGATAGGGACAAAGGCAGCCCCAGCTGTGTCTTTGGCTGCTCGGTCCTTTAGAGATGCTAAAGAACATCCCTAATGGGATGAGCCTATTGTGCCTTCAGTTCCCTCCTCTGCTGCGCCTGTCTTCTAACCACATCTGCTCTCCCTCCTTGTTCTCCCCGCCCCAGAGTCTGTTTGGGGCAGGGGGGAGACACGCCCCATTATTAGTCTTAGATGTTCTCTCTAAGGGACGAGAGTCTCCAGCCAGCCTTCTCGGGCCTGGATTTAGGGGAGCCCGGGGGACTACAACTCCCAGAGGTCTCGGGACTGCAGTTCTCGTCTAGCCTGGACTCTCCCCTTAGTGACACATCGGCCGACCAATGGCTTCAGAAGGCTCACGCTGTCTCGTGCTCAGAGACCAATCACGGGGTGGTTGGAGGGATGTTTCCTATTTTGAAGGCGTCCACTGGGGGGAAAAATGAAAGGAAAAATATTTCAACCCAGCCCTCGGTCTAAAAGAGGAGAGAATGCTTTCTTTTCTTTAAAAAGGGTCTACGAATTAGTTTTCCTGATCTAACTTCTAATTTTCTTTATGTTCTGTCATTTGTGGGCAATATTTCTTGGTTTCAGATTGTTGATGTTATTGTTGGGAAAGACGAAAAAGGCAGGAAGATCCCAGAATATCTGATCCATTTTAATGGTTGGAACAGAAGGTGAGTGAACTTGTTAAACCAGACTGAAAACTGATTGTCTTTGTGCCACAGAAACATTGTATAATTCTTTAAGTCTTAGAAACACTTGTAGAGAAGTTTGATTCATTTCCTGTTTTTACTTTGTTACAGAACTTGCCTATAATGAGGAGTAGTTTTAAGTACATTGTATTTGATTTCTGTCTGGGTGATTTTGAAAACTCCAATTGTTTCTGTGTCTGAATGAGTTACTTTTTCAGTTTATTTGCCTCCTCTTTGTGATTGTAAAATATTTGAATCATTTTCTAAAAAGGAATTGTGGGCCATTTCTATTGCTGTGAGATACTTTTAGCCTTTGTTTCATATCAAACTAAAGTGCTGCATTTTCCTTTTTTGTTCAATTAGCTGGGATAGATGGGCAGCCGAAGATCATGTGCTTCGTGATACCGATGAAAATCGTAGATTACAGCGTAAATTGGCAAGAAAAGCTGTAGCTCGCCTGTAAGAGTACAAAAATCAAGATATAAATGTTATGCAATGTGTTTTCTCTTAGTGTCTTAGATTTTTATGATATAAAAGTAATAAAATAACTAACATTTATTAAGCAATTTTACATACTGAAAGTGTGTAAGGGGAAGAGTATTCCTATGGCATTATGCATACCTTAGTGTTTTCCGAGTGGTTACTGTGTAATTTCCTGAAATGGAAATTACCATTTATGTTCAAAAGTTTAATTTTGTTCAGATGTATTTCATTGTTTATTATGTCTCATTTTGATCTCAAGACTCACAGGTTCAGTGTCAAAATGTATTTCTGTTGTTTGGTACTCTTTTTCAGGAGGAGCACAGGAAGAAAGAAGAAGCGTTGCAGGTTGCCTGGTGTTGACTCTGTCTTAAAAGGCCTCCCCAGTGAAGAAAAAGATGAAAATGACGAAAACTGTGAGTAGCTGCACTTCATATTCTTTGGCTGAAAGAACTTCCACTTAGACTGAGAGAAGGAGTCATTGAAATTCTAGACAGGGAAACACTTCAAGCTTGTTATGTATAATATTTGCCCCATTTGTTTTTGACAATTAAAGTAGCAGTCAATATAAGAAGTCAAGAAGTCAGTAATAGAACCTTACCAGAGTCATGCTCGTGACTACTGCCCAGCGTCTTTCTACTCTTGACCAGCGTCTTTGTACAAACCCTCCACGGTTGTCTTCTCATGGCATCTGTTCTCTTTTTGGAACCTCCCAGCCTTGGTCCACTTATGAATGCAGTAGGAAACTGTAGAATCCTAACTGACAGAACACTTTCAGATCATTAGCTTGTATGGTTTTTACATCTGTTGAAATTGGTTGTCAATTTTTTTTTTTTTTTTTTTTTTTTTGAGACGGAGACTTGCTCTTGTCTCCTGGGCTGGAGTACAATGTCATGATCTTGGCTCACTGCAACCTCCTCCTCCCGGGTTCAAGGGATTCTCCTGCCTCAGTCTCCTGAGTAGCTGGGATTGCAGCCACCCACCACCAGGCCCGGCTGATTTTTGTATTTCTAGTAGAGACGGGGTTTTGCCATGTTGGCCAGGCTGGTCTCGAACTCCTGATCTTATGATCCACCTGTCTTGGCCTCTGAAAGTGCTGGGATTACAGGTGTCAGCCACTGTACCCAGCCAATAATTTTCTACTGTGAAAGATACAGTATTTGTGTTCAGCATTTAAAATATACATGGAACTACAGTTTATTATTTCTGGTAGCACCCACACTGCATGTGAAGATTTGTAGACATAAGGGTTGGTGGGGTACATAATGCGAGTTTACCAGATGCTTTTGTTTCACCTAGCATTAAACAGTTCCTCTGACAGTGCTGAAGACAAGGATGAAGAAATAAGTGAAGAAAGTGATATTGAAGAAAAGACTGAAGTGGTATAAAGTTTTTATTGTAAACACTTTCTCTTTGTTACATATTTTAGTGCTAAAAATTCATGGTGAAATATTCCAGCTGTGAATTGTTTTTTCAAGATACATCTTTTAAACCAATAATGTAAATTTTTGTTTGACATTTAAAGAAAAACAATCCTTATTTATAATCACCATGTGAGTCTCTTAGTGGCTCTTTATGCCCCCATAGTGTTTCCACAAATTATAGTTATCTTTCCAGTCAAATGATTTGTTTTATGATGATTAATATTTTTAGTGGAGCCGGCAGAGTGTGATGTCTTCTGTCTGCATCCAAAGTTAGTGTAGATTCTAGTGGTAAACTTAAATGGGAAAAAAAATAAAGTAAATATTTGTATTGTGTTGAGTGCCCCCAAACAAGTTAATTTTTGGCCTTTAACATGCTTTTCATTAGAACGTGGTATACTGGGAGTGTTGAGGATTAGCTGGGTTTGTTTCATAGCAGGCTGTCACATGTTAGTCTTTCTTTGGATATTGGCTGTGCTGTTTTAAATAATTAAAAATGGAATTTTGATATTGCAGAAACAAGAACCGGAGCTTCAAACAAAAAGGGAAATGGAAGAAAGAACAATAACTATAGAAATCCCTGAAGTTCTGAAGAAGCAGCTGGAGGATGATTGCTATTACATTAATAGGAGGAAACGGGTATGTAGGGAGAGTGTATAAAACAGTGATTTGTTTAGAAATTTCATTTTGCCATATTTTGCAATCAGAGACTTCAGCAATAGTGAATCTTGGAGGAATGAAATTTATGTTTTTCAGCTTTGTACTGAGTCAGGTTTTAAAGTTCTCTGCCGGTGGTGCTGTGCAGCTGATTAAATTATAACTCACACAGTCCTGGTTACCCATTAGGGTTGTTTTAGGAGCTTTCCAGAATCTTGCTGCTTGTGCTTCAGCCCAGAAGCTAAGAATTAATTGACCTGTGGTGGAGCCCAACTGTAGGTATACTTGAAGGGGCTCCCAAAGTTGTTCCAACAGATCACCAAGATTAGGAATCACTGCTTATGTCTATTCAAAAAAGTACTATTGTAATCCACATAAGGTTATGATCATAGAGGAAAAAAGATCAAACAAGTTGAGAACATACTTAAGAAGTTCAAACAGAATTGGCTTTGCTTTATTTTTGAGTTATACAGACATGACCAGTGTTTCTCAGAATATGCGGCTTGTTACATTAGGATGTATATATCAGATGTCTATATTTTTGTTAACAGTTAGTGAAACTTCCATGCCAGACCAACATCATAACAATTTTGGAATCCTATGTGAAACATTTTGCTATCAATGCAGCCTTTTCAGCCAACGAGAGGCCTCGTCACCATCACGTTATGCCACATGCCAACATGAACGTGCATTATATCCCAGCCGAAAAGAAGTGAGTACTGGCATGTTTTCTGTTTTGTGGTTCTCTGTGTATTAGAGAGGTGGCTTCCATCTAGAACAGGTGACTCTTGTCTCTACTCAGTTATTTTGAATTCATGTAATATTTAGTAATTTATTCATAATTCACTGAATCGTCAATCTCATATTAAAACCTTGTCACCTGTGAAATCTTCAGTACTTCGGTAACTGTTTACACATCTGATGTGGATGCATTGAAAATGTCCTGCCTCAGCACTGAGACAGTTTTTTCGGTGATACTGTTTAGGGTGAGAACGTTCCTTGAGAAGCACCAGAAGGGGCAGTGAGTATTTCTCAAAGCTTATTTGCAAACAGATTTTCATTCCAGTTGGAGAAAGCTCCCTTATATCCTGCCAGGCACACATGACTCAGCTAGACCAGAGGCAGAAAGGTGGAGTGTTGGAGTTAAAGCAAGGGTTAGGGGTTCACTAGGGCCAGCCCCTTTCAGCTCGCAGTGATGGGGATGTGTCCACCTGTCTACTTATGCAGCACAGGCTGCTGGATACCTCATGTGGCCTTGAACATATTTATTTGTGTTTTGTGGGGTAAGTTAAAGGGACTGCTGTACTTTCTGCACTTTATATTTTCCTATGTAATCTTGACAGTATCTATAAATCCATTTCATTTTGTGTGTATGTAGGTACAATGTATAATGTTTAAAACTCCCCTATTAAAAATGGGCAGCTTCATTGTGAAATTTTGGAAAGTACCTCCTACTTCATTGTGTCTCTAATCTCTTCTTAATCTTCCCAGTGTTGACCTTTGTAAGGAGATGGTGGATGGATTACGAATAACCTTTGATTATACTCTCCCATTGGTTTTACTGTATCCATATGAACAAGCTCAGTATAAAAAGGTGACTTCGTCTAAGTTTTTTCTTCCAATTAAGGAGAGTGCCACAAGCACTGCCAGGTAAGTTAGATAGCCTGCACTTTCCCCTTAGATGTCAGCGGTGCAATAATCAGATCCTTCTTTTGAGGAGTTCAGTCTGATGCTGTGGTCTAACATGTTTGGAGGAGGGAAGGAAATGAAAAGTGTCTATCCTAGTGGTTTTCTTTTTTCTGGATAAGCTAAGTCATCATTCACTGTCGTATGGTTTTGGCAGATTTTACCAAGTGAAGACCTCAGCACAGAGAACTTAGGTGGGATGATGAGCAGCTATCACATTTTTGGGAAGACAGCAAGGAGTGGGGTGAAGAGAGCACAGGCCGAGAAGGGTGGAAGGGGCAGGTTGAATTGAATGCCCTCACTGGCTGCTTGTGTTATTTGGGGAGATTCCTTAGGACCCTCCTTCTTTTGCAGTTATGTGACGGAGTGAAGGCTGGCCTCGCTAGTGGTAGTAAATAGGAACGTTCATACAGGGCCTGCAACCTTTGGCCTTTAGGAAAAGTTACTTCTCTTCTTGCTCTGTGATGTCACCACTTTTTTCTCTCAGTGACCAAGCATGCTCTGTTCTTTTTGGGGGTGCAGGGAGGGGGATCCCACACCCTAAAGTCTTTCCCTTAATCTCTTTATAAGGTGTTGTGTTCACTCCCTCTTCCCTGTCTTCCTGAGAAAGTGGTCTGTTCTCATGATTTCCACTCATCCGTCTCTTCTCTTTACCACTTAACCATCTGCCCTCATCTACTGCTACGCTGCACAACTCTGCCTGCAGGTGTACTGATGACCTCCCGCTTGCAGCACACTGCCCTTTGCCTCAGCCCCTTCCCCTGCCCTCCCTTTCTTTCTCGGCTTCATGGCTGTGGGCTCCCCAGCTTCTCTGTCTGCCTGGCCACCATCTCCTCAGCCAGCCTTCCTTGGGTAGCTTCTCCCTCCTTTCCCTTTCCCATGTCAGTTTTACCCCAGGTGAGAGGCCTGCAGAACTCACGGGGGACCTGCGTCCAAGTCCCCAGGGCCTACTTCATTCCTGGAGACTCCTCCAGGGAGGGCGGTGCGGGAGGAGGTTTCACACAGTAACCCCGATGCTTTTCCTATTCCTGCCAGTAGTTACATTTCGATGAGCTGATAGGGTATTCTTGTTGTCTAGACCAGCGTTTCTCAGCCTCGGCCCTAGTGCTGTTTTGAACCAGATCTTTCTTGGTTGTGCGGCTCCTTGTGCAATATAGGACGCTTAGCAGCATTCCTGGCCTTCACCCAGTAGATGCCGATAGCACGGTTTTCCTTAGTTGCAGCAATCAAAAATGTCTCCAAGCATTGCTCTTTGTTCCCTGTCAGGGCAGCGTTGCTCCCACTTGAGACCCACTGCTCTAAGACACATATACCAGGGGGCATCACAATCTTTAATGCCAGCGTGCCTTACAGAGTTATGGACAGGGTCCAAATGACTTAGGTACAGATTTACAACCCTCCTGGACTGGAGAGAGCATTTCGTGTCTTCAGAAGCCCTCCATGTTCTGGAAAGGCCCTTTGGGCTGGCCGTGTGTGACCTTCTCCATCTTCTCTAGGAGCCAGGAGGAGCTCTCTCCCAGCCCCCCTTTGTTGAATCCATCCACGCCACAGTCCACAGAGAGCCAGCCGACCACCGGTGAACCAGCCACCCCCAAAAGGCGCAAAGCTGAGCCAGAAGGATTGCAGTCTCTGAGGCGGTCCACGCGCCACACCACTAACTGTGACAGGCTTTCTGAGAGCAGCGCCTCCCCTCAGCCCAAGCGCAGGCAGCAGGACACGTCTGCCAGCATGCCCAAGCTCTTCCTGCACCTGGAAAAGAGTAGGTTCATTCTCGGGTGGCAAAGGCCGGGGAGGGCCAGCGTGTACCTCTTGTTTAGCTGGTGCCGGGCACGGTGCTGAGGTTACATGTGTGAGTGTACGGTGTGTGATTCCCACGTCCAAAGTGCTGTTATGCCTCCTGCTTTCTGGAGCTATAGAAAGTTGAAGTAACTGGCACAGAGCGCAGTGCAGCTGCGGTGGAGGCAGGCCTGGGCTGTTTCCTCAGCCTTTGTGGCCACCACTCTGCCACTGTGAGCAAATCGGGGTATCAGAATTCTATATATTGTGTAGCTAGGCCTAACGAATCATTCAAAATGAGCAATTCTAAATGGGTTGTTTTAGTTTTGTGTTCTTTGTACTTTGTCTCAGTAGTCTCTTCATTCTAAAGTTTAATTGGGAAAGTTCTGGCCTAAAATATCAAAGTGAGAATGCTCACATTCCCATCATCTCTTCTCACCTCCTCTTCGCCCAACTCAAACTCCTTCAGGTCTGCTCACCTTGATTTTCAACTGGAATGTTTCAATGGTCAAAATACATTAGACAAGAGTTGACTTTATTTTTTTTCCCAAGATACACACAGGTTGATTTGCTGTAATATAAAACTTAGAAGGAAGCCACTGCTAATCAATCATTTTAAACTTCCAAAAACTGCTGAAACAGGTGCCATGAATCAAGTACAATTACTGTAGAAACTAACATTAGCTGCCATACACTAACCAGGTATTTTTCCCAAATTAATTAAAATCTGGTTGTTTAGCCTATGCTAATGAAGCCCCCTTACTAGTAGTATTCACTTTACATTGAAGACCTCATTCACAAATAAAATACAGGGTGCTCCATGCTTATATTCTTCCACCCTTGACTGCCAAAACCATATGAAATGGAAAGTTGGTGGCAGCAGTGCTGACGATGCCACCTGGTGCCTGGCGGGTGCAGTGAGGAAGTCAGCAGTAGAGGAGGCAGCTTGCATGCCTGTCCACACTGTGTGGAGGTGGAGACGGCGCTGCACCAGGAGGTGCCAAGTGCCCGACTGCAGACATGGAGGCCTGGTGGCCTTCCTTTCACAGGGCCCAGCTGCTCACAGGCTGTGAAATCTAAGACACCCCTCATAAACATCAAAAACACTTTCAAAGCTTAGATCAGGGTAAAACTCCTTGGAGTGGAATCCTCCTGCCCCCGTAGGCCTATTTTGTGTGTGACCTGTGCTCACCCCTGTTCTTCCCTCAGCCTCTCCTGTGCTGACTCCTTCAGGGATCCTTCTAAGCATCACCCTGTTGGGACTCCCAAAACTGTCATCGCAGTGCCATTCTGTGTTCAGGTGCCTGTTACCTTGTGTACATCCTGTCCCTGCCACCTCATAAGCTCCTGAGAGAAAGGGCTGATTTGTTGGTTGTGTCACCTCCATCATAGCCAGTGTTAGGAGCATAGTTCCAGGTGTCTGAAAGTATTTGTTGATTCTTTGAAGATTGGGAAGACTCAGAGGGCAGAGTTAAAAAAGACATACCTTTAAGAGAAGTCCTTTGAATAATCAAGCGCTAAAACAAAATCAAGTGCTTTTTAAAAACAGCTTGATTCAGATATCATCCACATACCTTAAAATTCACACATTTAAAGTTTTTGGTGTCTCCAGACACAGTGGCTCATGCCTGTAAGGCTAGGGCAGGAAGATCACTTGAGGCCAGGAGTTCAGGACCAGCCTGGGCAACATAGTGAAACCCCATCTCTTATTAAAAAAAAAAAAAAAAAAAAAAAAAAAAAAATTGCCAGGTGTGGTGATGTGCACCTATAGTCCCAGCTACTTGGGAGGCTGCGGCTGCGGCTGCAGCTGAGGCTGAGGCTGAGGCTGAAGCCGAAGGATCACTTGAGGTCCAGAGTCCAAGACTGCAGTGAGCTCTTACTGGGCCACTGCACTCCAGCCTGGGCGACACAAAGAGACCACCCTGTCTGATAGATAACTAACTAACAAAATAGTTTTAGTTGGGCAAAACTAGAGTTAAGCAACCATCACTGAAATCAGTTTCAGACATTTTCACTACTCCAAAAAAGAAACCCCACCTCCACTAGCAGTTACTCATTTGCCTCTCCCTGTGTCCCTGGGCAACCACTAATCGATTTCTCTTTATAAATTTGCCAATTTGGGGCATTTCATATAAATGGAATCATCTGTATGTAAGTGGTTAATAAGGACTGCTTGATTGAATGAAGATTGAGAGTCAGCTGGGTAAATTTTAAAAAAGACTTTTTAAAAAGGTGCTACAAAATAAAGTGCTGTTTTTCTGTTTCTCTTTGTACTTTTAAAAAACTTTGTATTATTGATGTGAAATTCACATACAAAATTAACCATTTTAAAGTTAAGAATTCAGTGGCACTTAAACAGTTTTATTGGCACATGATTCCACATTTACAGTTTACCAGTGTACAATTCAGCAGTTTTTAGTGTATTCACAGTTGTGTGATCATATGCACAGTCAATTCCAGAACATTTTCAGCACCCCCGAAAAGAAACCCCATATCCAGTATCAGTCACTCACCACTTCCCCTTCTGCAAGCTCCTGGCAACCACTAAGCTGTTTTCTCTCTGGACTTGCCTCCCTGGGCATTTCATATAAATGGAAACATAGTATGTGGCCCTTTGTGATTGGCTCCATTCATTAAGCATAGTCTTTTAAGGTTCATCCACATTGTAGCATGTGGCAGTGCTTTATTTCTTATTTTTTTAAGCAAGTAAAATTCAGGTGCTATCTGTTATAAAAGGAAAGTCTTATTGTTAAAGGTTGGTAATTTGTGAGAACCAAGTTGAGATTTATGTTCTGCAGTTTTTAACAGTCTTGAGGCACTCTTGAATTCAGTTGCTGTGTGAATAATTTCATCTTTTTATTTGGAAGAGACACCTGTGCATAGCAGATCATCTTCACCTATTCCTCTGACTCCTAGCAAGGAAGGGAGTGCTGTGTTTGCTGGCTTTGAAGGGAGAAGAACTAATGAAATAAACGAGGTAAAGAATGATGTTTGTTCCCAAGGGTTCCTTCATTTCTGATTGCTTCAATTCTGTGGGTGGAAATCGAGGTTCTTGAAGCATCTTGCTGCTCTTACTGTAAACATTAACAAAATTATATGTAAGATCATGCTTAACACTGTGGGTTTTGGTTTCTAAAATGAGAAAATTGTTAGGATTCCAGCCTTACACTGACAGTCATCTTTTAAATAAGTGCGATTATTGAAGTACCATTATTTTTACTTTATAGAACAGATGTTAACACAATTTTTCTACAGAGGCAAGAGGGTAAATACTTTAGGCTTCGTGGGCCATATGGTGTCTGTCAAGGCTACTTAACTCCAAAAGTAGCCACAGATAGTATGTAAATGAGTGTGCTATGTTCCAATAAAAGTTTATTTATGGAAACTGAAATTTGACTAGCATTTAATTTTCATGTGTTTAAAAAATTTTGTTTTTCAATCATTTAAAAAAATAAAATCTATTCTTAGCTTTTGGGCAGTATAGAAACAGGCAGTAGTTGGGTGGGCTGTGACCAGCAGGCTGTAGTTTACTGACTCTTGCTTTAATATAACTGATTCCCCTCCATCATTCGCTGTAGTTCCAAGAGCCGTCCGTTCAGGTGTGTGTGCTAGGCCACCACTGTGCCAGACACTTGAACCAAATTACCTTGCATTCTCGAGATCAGCCTTGCCACCAGATTTCCACTTAATAGATGGGAGAACTTTCCATTTTAAAGCCATTTTGAAGGCCCCTTAGGGGATCTGTAGGTAGTGAGTTTGTCAGGGATTCTGAAGAGGTCTCAGTCTATCAGCATATTCTGTTATTCTGTGAATGTCTCCTCTGAGGTGAGATTTCCTTTTTTTTTTTTTTTTTTTTTTTTTTTTTTGAGGTGGGTAGGAGTTGCACAGGGGAAGATGGCTTTGCTAAACAAAAAACTTTTTTTTTGTTTGTTTGTTTTGTTTTTGTTTTTTGACACAGGTCTCACTCTTGTGCATTCACCCAGGCTGCAGTGCTGTGGCAGGATGTTGGCTCACTGCAGCCTCTGCTTCCTGGGCTCAGGTGATCCTCCCACCTCAGCCTCCCAAGTAGCTGGAACTACAGGCTCATGTCACTATGCCTGGCTGATTTTTGCATTTTTTTTTTTTGTAGAGACTAGGTTTTGCCATATTGCCCAGGCTGGTCACCAACTCTTGAGCTCAAGTGATCTTCCTGCTTCAGGCTCCCAAAGTGCTGGGATTACAGGCACAAGCCACTGCTCCTGGCCTAGGCAAAGAGCCCTTGATGATAGGAAGAGGGGTCAAAAAACTTTCTTCCAGATGATAACTGTCTTCAGTAGTGTGTACCCTCAGGTCTCTGGAGTGACTGCTCAGCTCTGCTGTTGTAGCAGGAAAGCCATAAACAAAGGGGTGTGGCTGTGTGTGCTGCCCCTCAATTCATTCAGGGACATTGAGAATTTAATATCATAGTTTTCACATATCGTGAGATATTATTCATGTAACTTTTTTCCCCCCAACCATTTTGAACATATGAACATTGGGCTCGATTTGGCCCAAGGGCTACAGTTGGCTGACCCTGTAGAGAAGTTAGAAAGCCCAATTTGTGTTATCATGATTGTTGAGGGTAAGTTAGGAAATCCCTAGTTCAAGCAGTCCCTGGTACGCCCATTTTTCAGCTAAGAATGCACTGCGGATTTTATTATCAAAGGGAAATCGTGAATTTAAGGGGTATCTTGAGTTGTCAAGTAAGGGCCATTCCCACACTGGTCTGCAGTGCGAAGGCGCCATCTAGTGGTTTTAGGTACAGCTGCAATTTAAAAAGTGTTTTCTGGGAAATCGTTGGGATTTAGGTGGCTCTCACAAGGGCTTATGAAACTTTCTTTGATTCCCACCTTCTTATGCACCTCTACCATTGTGTTTTTTGACCAGAGATTTTTCTCTCAGTACCAGTCGCTGCTCCACAGTACTAGGGGCTGGTCTGGGGCAGCACATGACTAATAAAGACCCATGGATGGTTCCCATGCATACCCCATAGGGAATGTCCCACTAGAAACCTACTGCTTTCCCCTGGAAAATGTGTCTTCATAAGCAGAAGATAATAAACTGCCTTGAAACACAATCAAGTGGGTGAAGTAGAGCCAGACGACCTGCTTTCGCACATGCCAAGTGCTGTTCATGCCTCTGAGATTGCAAAGTCCTGTATGTTCCCTTTGAGTCACTGTCAGAATGGTTTCAAAGCTTCAGCTATGTGCGCTAGGCAGGTGCAGGGATGCTGTAAAGATGCTGGAATGATCCTTTCCCTCAGTGTTCCACAGTGCAAAAGTGGGGTACTGGGGGTGGAGACCTAAGCGAGAATCTGTCCCGGCCTAGCAGGGGTGAAGTGAAGCTAGGCCTTTGTCCTGGATCCTCCAGAGCCACCTTGGTGCTTGCTAGCTTCTGGCAGTTTCATGTTGTTAAATTGACTTTATCAGCATTTCCGGGTTTGAGGGACACCTTGCTGCTTTGTCTGCTGGAGGGTTTCCTCCAGTCTGACTATTTCCATATTGACTATGACGTCCCAAAAGCCAAAGTTGTAGCTCAGTAGAGTAGACCCTGTTCTGTGATTTGCTGAAGTATTTTTACGGAAATTCATTCGAGAGTTTTGTAATGCAGCTCTCCCTTTAACAAAAGCCCCAAGTCCACCCACAGTTCTGAAATTCAGAATGAAGACAAATCAGTTATCAGGTTTGAAGTCTATTTCAGTTGATTCAAGGGGTGGAAAGATTCAAATTACTTTCCATAATGAATCTAACAGCAAGAAATTAAGGAATCTTGAAACAACAGTAATATTATTCAGAACATCTATGGATTACTTTTTTTTTTTTTTTTCTTTGAGACACAGTCTTACTCTGTTGCCAGGCTGGAGTGCAGTGGTGCGATCTTGGCTCACTGCCACCTCCGCCTCCCAGGCAGTTCTCCTGTCTCAGCCTCCCGAGTAGCTGGGACTACAGGCATGTGCCGCCATGCCCAGCTAATTTTTGTATTTTTAGTAGAGACGGGATTTCACTATGTTGGCCAGGATAGTCTCCAACTCTTGACCTTGAGATCTGCCCGTCTTGGCCTCCCAAAGTGCTGGGATTACAGGCGTGAGCCACCATGCCCGGCCTATGGATTACTTTTTTTTTTTTTTTTTTTTTTTTTTTTTTTTTTTTTTTTGAGACGGAGTTTCACTCTTGTTACCCAGGCTGGAGTGCAATGGCGCCATCTCGGCTCACCGCAACCTCCGCCTCCTGGGTTCAGGCAATTCTCCTGCCTCAGCCTCCTGAGTAGCTGGGATTACAGGCACGCACCACCATGCCCAGCTACTTTTTTGTATTTTTAGTAGAGACGGGGTTTCACCATGTTGACCAGGATGGTCTCGATCTCTCGACCTCGTGATCCACCCGCCTCGGCCTCCCAAAGTGCTGGGATTACAGGCTTGAGCCACCGCGCCCGGCCTGGATTACTTTTTAATGCTTCGTCATTCTTACTCTGGTGCAACAAGATTTTCTTTTTTTTTTTTTCTTTTTTTTGAGACGGAGTATTGTTCCCATTGCCCAGGCTGGAGTACAGTAGTGCAGTCTCAGCTCACTGCAACTTCCGCCTCCTGGTTCAAGTGATTCTCCTGCCTCAGCCTCTCAAATAGCTGGGATTACAGGCATCTGCCACCACACCCAGCTAGTTGATTATATTTTTAGTAGAGCTGGAGTTTCACCATGTTGGCCAGGGTGGTGTCAAACTCCCAACCTCAGGTGATCCACCCACCTCGGCCTCCCAAAGTGTGAGCCACCATGCCTGGCTATGCAGCAGGATTTTCAATAAAGAGAAAGGGGCTAAAGAACCCAAACAGTTACAGTTATTTTTAGGGAATAACTGTTGTGAGTTAATAAATCAAATACTTTCTTAATCTATTGTAAGTGTTTTTGCCTTTCATCTTTGATTTTAATAAGCTTGTGTTTATTTTGATACGATGGTATATTTTTCCCCTCTACGTACAATTCACTGTCACAATGATGAGGTGGTTGGAAGTGCCTCCATTAAGAATAACAAGCATTCAATTCATGCTTTTTTCAGGTCCTCTCCTGGAAGCTCGTGCCTGACAATTACCCCCCAGGTGACCAGCCACCACCACCCTCTTACATTTATGGGGCACAGCATTTGCTGCGATTGTTTGGTAAGAATGCTGGTTCCTGCTTTCTTCTTTCCATTTTTCATTTTTCATTGTCTTGTTAGCTTTCTGTACATCTTGTGGTTTGGGCTATTATTATCTAACTAAGAAATGTGGGGATCTAAGAAAAAATCAAAGGTAACCTATCAAAGAAAAGGCATTGAATGAATCTTAAATTTCATAAAAATTATGTTTGTAGAATTTGTACCGCTACCCTATCTTTATTCAGTAAGAGTTTTGGGCTTTGTTTGAGAATGTGGATGTTAATTTCAGTTCCAATAGCGATAAGGAGAGGCCCAGACCAACCTGAGTGAATCCTATGCATTGTCAGATTCTGCTAATTGTAAATGGTTTTGCTTTTATTTTTAATGCAGTAAAACTTCCAGAAATCCTTGGAAAGATGTCCTTTTCTGAGAAGAATCTGAAGGCTTTATTGAAGCACTTTGATCTCTTTTTGAGGTATTTTTACTACTTTCTCAAAACTTATGTCTGTTGCCATATATATGGCTTTTCTGAACTTCTCTTTAGCACATGGGGAAGTCAGCTCTGTGGTATTTTAAATAGTAGCAGTTACCTAAGTATGGCTGGTTCTAAACTATGGGAATTAGGAGTGGGTTTTTTTTGGTATTTCTTTTTTCCATAATTTCTCTAGTTTCTGAGTTGGGGCATTCATTGTACAGAGGTAAAGATTTTTTTGTGTGTCACTAGAAGAATTTAATTGAAAAACCTTATAAACAAAATAAATTTCTAAAATAGAAGTGATTGAGATTGATGATAATGTAGTTTTACATTTTTTTATTCAACAGAACCGCAAGCA